>NC_072832.1:16517500-17888750 GCF_027744805.1 Dunckerocampus dactyliophorus | reverse complement strand
TTTGGACATCCCTGGTCCAGGGCGTAACCGATTACTCGCTTAAACAGAACAAAACGTTTCAGATTAGTCGACTAAGAAAATAATCAACTTGCATCATTTTTGAGATGCATAAAAGAGTGTTAATTTTTAAAAGGAACAAAAGCCATTCATTTTGTCTTGCAGCAACCTAAACTGCATGTTACTGATTGTGGTGGGTTTTTTTGATTTCAGATAAACTCTACTCAGCCCCCCCACTTCCTCTCCAGCCATGGGTCCATTTGTATCTGCAGGGAACCTCTTCTCAGTCCTCCTCATTAGCAGGTAAGATCGCTTACAGAAGGAGAAATACAACCGCTGGGATCTGAAGACGCAAAGCTATCTTAACAAGCAAAAAACATAATTAGTTTATGTCTGATTGTAATTTGTAGCAACACCAAAAGCTTTGTGCGAGGTGATTCAGTCGGAAGTGGCTGTGTCTTTTTGTGTGAACTATGCACATTGACAGCCAGCGCCATTTTTCAGACAATAGCCATTAAAATTCCATTAATGCATTCTCGATGTTGCTAAGCACATCTGATTAAGCCTCAGCAGATCAGATATGCAGACATACCGGCAGAGGTCACATGGGAATGGTGGGATTTGTTGCCCTACATTTTTCCCTTACCATGAAAAGAAGCCTCTACTCTTCTCACTGTGTCAGATCTTCTGTTGCCACCATGTTCACCCAGAATGTATGTTATGAATCACACTTTATTACCCTTTTTCCTTCAATTCATATCAAATTAAGGTGAGGCAATAGCTGATTCCTTGCTGCATGTGCTGTAACTGAATTGACTCGCATAATATAGCGGCAGCGGCAGCCATCACCAAATGGCGGTCCGGATACGGAACCAGTGATGGCCCTTCACGAACCCATGAGAAATTTAAGTGAATGGGAAATATCCTATAATAACAACATATAATCATCTTCACGGAGCGATCGCAGCGGAAGATTGCGGGCCTAGTGACTTGAGTTATTACAGCTATGTGACGGCAAACGCAGTGACCTCACTCAAAATGAGGCAATGAAATGGTTTGCTTGCTTGCGGAGACGTGAATGAGCGAAACACGGCTTGCTGAAAAATAAGAAAAGTTGATAGAGAAAACCGAACATTTAAAGATGAATGGACGGACCAAGAGACAGTATGTTCATTCTTCCAGAATCCAGTGCCAAATCACCGTGTCTCGTATGAAACTGTAGCGCCACTGCCCGACAAAACACAAATCATTTGAGTGGAAGTATCTGATGGAAGTATGATGTGAGAGCATGTAAAAATAACACAGCTTAGCCCTTAATGAAAAATCTAAGCGAGACCCTTTCATTAACAGCACATGAACTTGCTAATGGGTGTTCACTAAGGATTGTGTTGCTCGTGGGGCAAAACCAAAAATCCTTCACTGACGGGAAAGTTGTGAAGGAGTTCTTCTGCTGCAGAGAATGTACTCAAAGGTAAACAAAAAGGGGAATTGTGTGACAAAATCAAGCAATTCCCAATGCCAGCTACAACAGTAACAAGAACATCTGAAACTTTAACAGACGATGCACTGTTGCAGCTTTTCTTTTAAAGAAACATTTATTAAATTATTGCTGTAGCAGTGTAAAGGTAATCATAGGGGCGTTATTCCATGTCTACGAGGCTGTATAATGAATCCTACTTTGCGGAAATTCACTTATTCCGGTCGAGTCTGGAACCAGTTAACCGCAATAAACGAGTGACGACTACCGGTATATGCAGTATGAGTGATGGGTTTCATAGCACATGTTATATGAATAGAATACCTGTGAATATTCTCATTCATCCATGTCTTTGTATTCTGAAGAGTATCTGAACTGAACTGTTCAGATTGTGTATGAACTAAGTTTTTGCGAGCAATTCAGTGCCCTGAGAAGATGGATAGAATGTTTCCAAATAGTACCGCAAACAGCACTACAAACAGGGAACGGGCGAAGGACATATCAATTATTAAGGTCTTTGAAGTATACAGTATGTTTTGCAAAATTGAAAAAACTTCTCATTTTAAAAGGCTGATCATAAAGTCACCTTTGTTCTTCCAAAGGAATGTTTAAATCATAGCAAATAGACCCAGGCAGTTGGTAAAGTGCATTTAAAATACAAACAAAACTCATCAATGTTCTAACACAAAGTGCTGAAAGACACATTTTGTGGTCATTGCATTCCGTGGTATGACGCTTTGTGGTTCCGAACACACTCACATAAAAGATGAATACTGTACAGCACTGGGCAGCTTGGCGCAGGTGGCTTCAGGTCTTCTAACCTGAAGGTTGCTGGCTAGATCCTCCGTCATCCCGTGACCATGTTGAAGGGAAAAGGAGCCGCATAGACCCCTGTTTATTGATGAGACTGAGGTGGAGAGGGTGAAAACCTTCAAGTTCCTTGGCACACACATCAGCGAGGACCTCACCTGGTCTCACAACACCCAACAAATTCTGAAGAAGTCCCAAAGGAGACTGTACTTCCTGAGGAGACTGAGGAAATTTGGCATGTCCACCACAATCCTGAGTTGCTTCTACAGATGCACTATCGAAAGTGTCCTTACCGCCTCCATCACTGTTTGGTACGGTAACTGTACAACACGTGATAGGAAGGCACTCCAGCGGGTGATCAAGACCTCACAGAACATTGTTGGGGCAGCCCTCCCCTCACTGCAAGACATTTATAAATCTAGAGTCCTACGAAGAACACACAACCTCATCAAGGACAGCACACATCCACAACACTCATTATTCACACTCCTACCGTCAGGCAGACGCTACAGGAGTTTGAAGTCCAGGACCACAAGGCTGGCAAACAGCTTTTACCCACAGGCCATCAGGCTTCTCAACGAAGCACTCACACACGCCGCACGCAACACACACTCATAGCACTTTATTTATTTATTACTTATTTATTTGTATATTTATTTGTATTAATGTCTCTTCTTTTTGTTGCTGCTGAATTTATTGGTATATATGTTTATGTTTATGTTCTTATTCTTATTCTTTCTTGTGTTTTCTTTCTTTTCTTGGGAGAATGAACAGAATAAGATTTTCATTGCATGGCATAACTGCCTGTTTTACTATGCACATGACAATAAAACTCTCTTGAATCTTGAATCTCTTGAATCTTGAAGTGTCCTTGGGCAAGATACAGAACATCCAGTTGCTCCTGATGCTGCGTCGGATGGTAAATGTGGTAACACTCCTCATGAAAATTTTACAATTAGTTGAAAAATTTTAATAATTCACATTATGCACTGTTGGATCCGAAAGGCTCTCAAAAGTAAAAGCACAGCAGCAGTAGCAGCAGGTCCAATGTATAGTGTTACCTTTTTGGTGGTTGTCTGAGGCATTGTGGACTTTGGGTGTGAGGCGGGGTATATCCTGGACTGGTCGCCAGCCAATCGCAGGAGACCATAGCTAAAAAACACCCAAACATAATCCCCCTAACATATGTAAAAGAGGACAAATGTTTGTAAACTTCCCTTGCCATCCATCCTCAAATGTTCCCAGTTGGATTTAGATCAGGGGAACACGCAGCATGGTCCAAAGGAGTGACGTTATTCTGCTGCCGTTTGACACCCCTGCACAACCTGAAGCTCCATTGTTCTACTGAGGGATAAAGCACCCCAGATCACGATGACACCCCCTCCACTGTGCCATGCGGAAGACATCTCAGGTGGGATCTCCTAGTCATGCCAGTAATACTGGAAGCCATCAAGACTGTCAAGGTGACATTTTTTCACAACTTTCTTCCACCTTTCTTCCACCTGTCCAATGTTTGGCGCTCTCGTGCAAATTCCAGGCAGGCGATTTTGTGGTGTTGAAGGAGACGAGGCTCTTGAAGACGTTTTTCTAATAACCCTTTTCGCAGATGCCGTCTGATGATTATTGGACTGCACTCGGCACCAGTAACAACCATCATTTGGGCCAAGGATCATCCTGTGTGTTGACAGACAGCCAATCGGATCTTTTGGCTCAGGGCCGTTGATATTTTTTTGGGTCTACCACTTGACTTTTTTGTTCCATAACCCTCAGGATCTTTGCAGAAGTTTCAATTAACTGTCTAACTGCGTCCAACCTCAGCAGAAATGGCACCCTGCGAGAGGCCTTGATTATGCAGCTCAATAATCAGACCGTGTTTAAAGAGAGAAAGCTTTTTTGCCTTTGCCATTCAAGTTGCATCCACACTGTGCTGGTTTAGTAAATGGTTGCATCCAGACGGGAACGGATAACAGAGTGAAAACGATCTAATACACAAGGCACAACTATGTGTGGCGCTGTGAACAGACATGCGGACGGAACCACGTGACACACCAAACCATAGAAGAAGAAAGAACGGATGCGCATAAGTCCGTCGTCTTTAGCTTCTCAAGGCTCGTGGAATTACATGTACGTCATTTTGGGAGCATAGGACAAGAAAATACTGGGAGAATGTCGACTGCGGTGAGTCATGGTACTCGAAATATTCAGACATGTCGGCTTGTCTTCAAAGCTCACTTTTGGTCAGTGACGTCATCATTCTCGTATTACCTGTTTACACGGCAACGACAAGCCACTGTTTTAAGATATTCCCACTCTGGAAGCCGTTTTTAGAAAATACAGTTTCAAGGCACCCAGAACACTGTTCCCATGTGGATGAGAGGGTCAGACAATACAATACTTTGCCGTTTTGACCCGAAAACATTTCAGTGTGAGCAAGAGATCATGACAGTGTGGATACCTGACAGAAGAAAATTCAATCCATGTTTTTGCCCAAATTTGGCTTTTAAAGGCTGTTTTCTTAAACCTTTTTCAATGTAATTGTTGTTTGCAGGAAATGGCTGCATTTTTTTGTCTCACTCTTATTTCTTCTTTTTGCATTTTGAAGCTCTACTTAGAACCTCCTTAAGATGCAACAGTACAAAATGTACGTTCATGCAATTTTTCAGCTGGTCTTAAAATTTTGATCAGGAGTGTCTTGAGACTTCCACCTCCCAATAAGGCTGTCTCTCCTTCCCTTGCAATGCCCCTTCCAGTGTGCAAGACAACCACAGAGACAAAAGTAAAATGTTGTTATGTCTTTTTATATCCGTATGTTATATGTCTTTCATGTGTTTGCTGTACAGTGTGAGTGATTTCGGTGTTAATTTAGTTATGAGTTACAAATTAGACTCACAGGCGTCTTTAACCTGAGGACTACCGACTGCACATAACTCAACATGAGCTAAAAAAAAATGCATGCAAGATGTTCAAATAAATAGTGTATGTATGACATTTTTTTGTAGCTTCATAATTTTCTGCCTAACAGGATCAAAACTTTAATCTTCAAATTTTAATACTGAGGCATTTTGGATTCTCTTCAAATGCAACAGCTTGAAAGAAATTGCCTTGTCTTACCAGTGTGAAGCCAAGATTGAGCTTTTCTGCTTTTCATTTCTGCTGCAAAGCTGACTGAACGCCCCTTTTTCCATATTCATTAGCCTTAATTGTAGGTCCCCTATCTGGAACAATATCTTCCCTCTGTTGGGATTCTCTGCCATTTCAATTTTCACAGCGATTAGTCATGGTATCACTGACACCACGACTATCAGTATCAGTGAGGGATTTTCTCATTTCCGACCTCATTATTCCGTGATATTGAAGTTTCAAAGGAGGGTTCCTTGTATAACATGATCAAACACATACTGTACTAATTTGATTGGTGGATTGTTCTGTATTACAGGTTAGAAGAACCAGGAAGAAAAATTTAAAAAAAAAGCCTTTACAATACTTAAATTGACAGTTATGGCAAATTTCAAATCTACTTTTCAACACCTGCAAACAGAGGTTGACTGAAATCTAAAAACTCTGTTGTTGTTCAAATAATTCTGGACATGACTGTTAGGCGTTAATAATATAGCACACAACATCCAGTCTCGTATCGCATATCGCATATCGCATACACAGCCAGGTGCTGTACACACGTTCACACATGCACCTCTCACTGAGAGACCATACCTACTATATCAACCAACACTATTCCACAAGCAGAAAGTAAGGCTGTCAAATATGACACAATCATTTTGCATGTGGGCTCAGATTTGCAAGACTGCAAACAAAACAAAAAGACTCCCTATTTAACTTAATTAGCTATAAGGCCTGCAGTGCATCCTTATTAAATCCAATTTTCCACATAATCTAGCTATTAAAAGCTCAAAGGAAGGCACAAATACGATATTTGGTTTGAATAAATTAATTAAAATGACACCAGCAAGTATTTTCATGGTATTAAGAGTCTTGGCCAAAGCACCAGATTTTTACTTTCTCTTTTAATTGGTCCCTGGAGCTTTGGAGGAGGTTCCTCAATGATATTGTGCACACAGGCTTAGTTTGACAAAAAAGAAACACGGTCGATAAATTCAATTTCCGCCACACACTGGAAGAGTTGCTAAAGTTGCAGCTGTTTTTGTTGCAGTTGCAGTTCACTGTTTATAGCAATTAAAAATTATTGATCATTTTATGAATTACATCTCAAATTTAGTTTAATATCATATTCTCTCTCTCGTGATATATATGCTGTTTTTTCACAGGAAACTCATGTCATTCACCCTAAGACTGTAATAATTTATCAAAATAGAGCAGCAACAATTAATCATTATCCATTATCCGATTAATGGACCAGTATTTTGGTCTTCAGTTAATCGTTTTGTGATTTAAAAATGTAAATATCCTCAGATTTTATACATTCAGGTGGGGACATTTTGAAATTCCTTAGTCATCCATGAAAGCAGAACTATTATCTTTGTGTTTTAGGCAAAACAACATATTCAAACACATCAGCTTTGACTTTGGACTTTTTGCCTCCTTTCTGATATGTTGCTGACCAAACTGCTCACTGTGTTTGGTTCATATTGATTTGGTCCATCTATGGCCGTGGTCTCCAACGTTTTTTCTAGTGAGAGCTACTTTTACAAAATGAAAATGACCAAGAGGTACTCATTTTTGTGTGTATGTATGTATTTTCATAACTTATTTCAACCCAAACCGAATATGCTTGTTTTACCAGAGCATTAACAAAATGCTGGTATCCACAACTCACATTTTGTATTTCAGAATGCATTTTTTTCTAGTGTTCTTACATTATTAACTTAAAACCTGAAGGAAAAGCAGGCTTGCGGGCACCTCATGTGGTCGTGGGGTGCTGGTCTAGGGCCTCACCGATTACGTGATTCATCAAAACAACAAGCGTGTTAGCTAGTTGTAGCCCTAATATTAAAGCGTAGTATGCAACCTACAGCATACAGACCGCAGTACACGTTTGGAATGATACGTGTTAACAAAAGTGTGACCAGTAGGTGGCAATTTATGAAATACCAGTAGATACAGTAGTGTACGCTGCATGTAAAGACAAGCAGAAGACGAAGTGGGGTTTTTTTGCTAGCAAGTTAAAGGACCTGGCTAAGAGCAGCATAAAAATGTTGGTGTATTATGTGTAGATAAAATACAACATTGTAGTGTTGGTGTGAGGTCTGAATGTAGCCAACTGCTGAGCACTTTAATATTTACCTAAATGAGCTGTAGTTTCTTGTGGTGTTTTATTATCATTCATTAGAAGTGAGTACCGATACATTTTACAATTTAAAATGTGTTTAACAAGTGTAAGGGGCATAATTATTGGGCTTAGAGCAGAGGTCGGCAACCTTTGGCATCAAAAGAGCCATTTTTGAATAATTTCTTGTTTTTTTTTTTTTTTATTCGGAGAATAGATGCTGTGTTTTTATGAACGACTCTTTCATGTATTCTCCGTCTGTGAATGGCTTCCTCCTCCTTACACTCTCCAGTGCAGCGAGTCAGCTACAACACTGGCAGCTGTAGTTCAGTTTGGAGTCTTCATGCACTTGTTGAAAGTATGTTTACTCCGCTCAACCTTCCGTAGTAGTTCCGGAATCTTTCCCTTCCACCCATCTGCGGTTGAGTACTTTTCAGAAAAGGCTGTGTGCTTGTTTTGAAAATATCTTTCAACGTTACATTTTCTGTTGTTTCTCGCCACATATCAAGCACACGGGTGGGTAAGCCAGCGTCATTGGCAGTGATGGCAAAGGAATATATCCATTTAGAGTGGATATATTATATATATATATATATATATATATATATATATATGATATGATGAATTCATAGCTATGCATAGCTTACCTCGGGGTTAGCACTCGCTCAAGACGTCTTTTTCATGTGTCATTGTCACGCTTGCCCTCCTCCGTCTTCCCTTGCTCATCCAATCAGCAGTCAGAAAGCAGTGTAGGTGTTTTCACGTACTTACTTTTTTGAAAACGCACATTTTCTCTGCTTTGGAGTTAAAAAAAAAAAATCACAGAGCTTGGCGTGTGAGCCGCAACAAGGGAGCTGCAGAGCCGCATGCGACCACTGGCTTAGAGTGTGTAATATTTTTAGTATTTTTAGAGCTTTTTATGGGTGTAACCAGTATTTGCTGTATTTTGCCATTCGCTGGGGGTCTCAGGAACGTAATGTACTGTATATATATCTTGCATACAGCATTATTATGTTTATAAAATCAGATTTTTCATACAGTGATGCCTCGGGACATAAAGTTGTGGCCACAATCGGGGCACACGCTGTAAAAACTATTTCTTCGGTTCCTGGGACGGTATTGCTATCGGAGAAATAGTCAATGATCACACAATTTAAAAGGTTTTCAAGTTGTATAAAAAAATAAGAGCAATATGTTTGATTACAGATATATGGCAAGTGATGATTAGTTTAATAACCGATTAATCAGTCGATTATTTTTCCAATTAATCGATGAATCAGATTTTTAAAAATATTGATATTTGAGAGGCTGAAATCAGAGGATATTTATTTATTTAAATAAAAAAATGACAAATCTATTACCAAAATAGTTGATGATTAATTGGGTAATCGATTAACCACCGATTAATCGGTTAGTTGTTGCAGCTGTACTGTATGTTTTACGTCCTATATACAGTATGATAAACAATTATAGGGTTTGGTGACATGCAGCATGATCTACTGTGATCATGAATTTGTAATTATATTATGGACAGGTGTACGGAATAATCAGGAAGGCACCAGAGTAGAGCTCGCTCAGGAGACTATGCCTAGATCAATTTATCACAGAGTAGCTAATTCTCAGATCAGTGTCTTTCGATAACTACGTTAGGAGGTGAGCTGGAGTTTGGATCTATAAACATCTGACAGAACACCTCAGGTCATTCTTTGGCTCCAGCACCCCTCACAGTATGTTGGACGTGCGCCACAGCGGACTACAGGAAGCTGGAAGCTGTTTTTAGCTGCTGAAAAACAACAGTGCTGAATTTCAGTCATCAAAGCATGAACTGTTTATTGCTAAGACAGCCGTCCGTTCTGTCGATTATCTTTTGTCAAGGTGCATTTCACCAGTATGACTCTATTTTTCTGTTTACACACATACAATTTTTCACACCTCACAACGTTAAACTGTTATGTCAGATTGACAAATGACTTTTTAGAGCAGCGCTGTGTGAAAGCACCACCGAGTGCACATTAGTAATATAATCACAGGCATTCTCTGTAAAGATTGCAGGAAAATTCTCAGTTGTTGTCAAACTATTAGATTTGTGGGAAGTTGTTGTTAGTCTAATTGATTGAAGGCTGTGTGGATATAAGAGGTGATACTGCAAAACAAGCAAGACTGCAACTTAATTAGGCTGGAATGAGATGAACCACTTGATTAGCAATGCTCACTCTACTTCAGCAGATCAAGTTTCTAATGATTCATGCATTATTAATATCATTAAATATCATTTAGACATGCAGCATCTAACATTTAAGGAGAACTGTGTTATTTATAAAGCTCCTACAGAGTCAAAAAGGCAGAATTTTTGATCAAACTCGAGGGTTGGACTGAGTCTATCATCTCAGTCCACATCAGCATTACATGGTTGCCGCAGATAATTGGTCATAAAGCTAAACATTTTGGACTGAAATGTGTTGTCCAGTGTCAGAAGGCTTGGTGTCAGTCGCAGGTCACGGTTCCTCCAACAGGACATTGACCCAAAACACACAGCCAAAAATGCTCAGGAATTTCTGAGGGCAAAACATTGGATTATTCTGAAGTGGTCTTCTATGAGCCTTGGTTTAAATCTAATTAAACACCTGTGGAAACAGCTGAAATATGCAGTCTGGAGAAGGCCGCCATCAAACCTGAGAGATCTGGAACAGTTTGCTCAAAAGGAGTCGGCCAAAATACCTGTCGACAGGGGCAGTGGTCTCATTGAGAGTTATAGGAAGGTCTTGATTGTGGAAATTGCTTCAGAAGTTTGAAATATTAGGTTAAGGGTCGAATAGCTGCTCAGTAAAGACCTTCTTGACACACACAGACTCACATAGCAAAACCAGAGTTGCACAACACATACATACAACTCATGGAAAAGTACTCAGAGGAGAAGATAGTAAACAGACACACTATCAGCATAGTTAGAACCATCTCCAGCCAGTCTGTCTCGATACAAACTCAAGTTTCATTTCCCAGGCACACAAGCTTAAATTTCACTTTCAAGAGGGGCACAGCAACTGCTATATAGACTCTGTGTACTTTGATTCTAGGCTCTTTTGTATCTTTCTCATTGATGATAAGAGTCTAGCGCTGTAAGGAGGTGATGACTGGTTAATTTGAATTAGGCAGGGCAGCCCCCCCCCCCAAACCAGCTGCTGTGAACACAACTGTTTAGAAGGGGTGATAAGTGTGCTGCATTCTTGATCCATGGGGTATTAATGTCATGTCATTGATTAACGTGTCATTTTATTAAGACACATGGACAATTTCTTCAATTGCGAAAAAATTTCATAATGTGGCTTTATTCAAAATTCATTTTTTAATGATATTTTGGGGGAAAAAAGGATAAAAGGACAAAAGGATCATTCTTCCATGTGTAAGCTCCACACTACCGGAACACATTTACAGCAACACGCACAAGTAAAATCTTGTTTATGTCTTAAATGGCTTATTTTCTCTTATTATGTCCGGTATATTGGTATTAAATTGGGTAATACACACATAAAGGTGACTGCATGGTGTTATTGTATATATTATATATATGTACAAAAATATTCCGTTTATAGATAAAGAATCCTACTTTGCGTAAAT
Organism: Dunckerocampus dactyliophorus; assembly: GCF_027744805.1. NCBI lineage: Eukaryota > Metazoa > Chordata > Actinopteri > Syngnathiformes > Syngnathidae > Dunckerocampus > Dunckerocampus dactyliophorus. The sequence goes on along the minus strand of NC_072832.1, from coordinate 17,877,609 downwards.
TTACTTATCACGGTCGGGTCTGGAACTAACTGTTTGCAATAAACGAGGGATTACTGTACATCTGATTTCTTTCACCTTCTCTTCACACCAATTGATGAGTCTGGTCCTTTTGCAATAAGTACTGCATAAAGCCAAAGGGAAAACAAAAACAAAAACACAGAGTAAGCAAAAATGCTTAGGTCTTCGCTTAATATGCTGACATTTCATGTGCTGTTCCACCTAAAAATGATGCCAAGGTTTTGTGTGAATAACATAGCTTAAAATGTAGGTAGAATTCCAATTAGTACGACTTTGCATTAGAGTTTCCACTAGGGTTGGCACAAGATCTCACAAAATCAAAACCTGAAAAGACTTCTCGTTCAGAAAAAAAAGAAAAACTCTCATGGGCACTAGGCCTGGGACGATAATAAATAAATAAATTACCGTAATCACACAATAAATGAAATGAACTTGATAATTTTGCTGGCCTCAATATATTGCCATATGCATGCATGTCTGTTTTCCTCATCTCTTGCCTTGAAAAAGGCAGGAATGGTTCACTCTGTGCATTGGTTTCAGCACCTGGGCACGTTTATTCCATAGAACAACGGCATGAACGGAGTGAGTCCTTTTGTCAGTCATACAAGCTCTTTGTCTTGGTGGGTGGAGGCGGGGCCACTAGCATACACACAGAGTGCAGAAGAGTGTAACGTAGTAGAAATTTAATTAGCAGATTGCAATATACTGTCAATTTTTTTTCATTAGACTTTTCTTAAAAGTAATGTTAAAATCTTGTGTTTTTGTCGCAGACCCAATCGCATGCATCGTCTCGTCTCATGAACTGAGTGTCTCGTGCAAACGTAGCTACTGTATTTAAATTCCTGCAGTGTGAAGAATTACATATTACATTACATGTTAGACCCTGCGATTGGCTGGCGACCAGTCCAGGGTGTACCCCGCCTCCTGGCCAAAGTCACCTGGAATAGGCTCCAGCGTAACCCCGCGACACTAATGAGGATTAAGCGGCATAGAAAATTTGATGAATGAATGAATTACATGTTAGTTTTGAATAAATAGCGCTATGAACACAAATAACAAGGCAGAACTTACACATCGCATTCACGTTTGCTAATATGCCATTGGTTCTTCTCCCATGTTTTGTCCCACATTTTCAAAGATACTGTACAAATCAGTGGAATTGTGAAGACAGTCAATGTCTTTTTCTCCTGTCCCATGTGAAGGGATTGCTCATTGCAAACATCAGTGTTAATCCACAGAGTCCACTGCATGAACTCAGGACTTTCCTGCCTTTGCATCTTAGAGCTAAAGTGGCTGACAGAAAAAAGATCAAACGTCACCTAATGTGTGAGCAAATAATCTCTGCCATATGAGAGCAGCAGCTTGTCAAATCTTATTTCATGGGCAAACAAAGAAATAATATTTACAAAAGAAAACAGTAATGCAACTCGACAATTGGGGCATCTAACATTTTTAAGAACAAGCTCAAACTAGGGCAGGGGTCGGCAACCTTTACCATCAAAAGCGACATTTTGCCTCCTCTTCCAGTAAAAAACAAATGTCTGGGGCCGCAAAACATTACACAGCAACTTTTAAAATTTATTTTGTAATTTTTTTTTTTACATATTTTGAATTTTACCTGCAACAACAACAAAATTCAACAAACAGCAGGCCTACTCTGAAATAATTTAAACACTGAACTATGTTAGCCTTTTTGAGTGATTCCTGTATTTGTGTAAAATTAAAACAAAACGTAGGCAACTTTAACATAGAAAAGCCCATCAGCGTTCACATATCTGCATATCAGTGTTGTTTGCTCAATACCATGTACATCTGGGCTGAATCAGTGTCATCAATTTTCCGACTGGTGATGTTTGTTGCCATTCTTTTGGTCCTGTCCTTGACTGTCTTTGCAGAGAGAGGCATTCTTTCATTATCTGAATTACTTCCTGTTTATTTTTTAATTTGGAAATGAATAGATGCTGTGATATTTTTATGAATGATTCTTTCATGTATTCTCCATCTGTGAACGGCTTCCTCCCCTTCATGTGCAGCCAGTGTTGCCAACTTGCCGACTTCCTCGCTAAATCTGATGAGTTACAAACTCTCTTGGCGACTTATTTTCTCAAAATCGACTAGCAACAAATGCAGGGGGTTTTCCTGGCGTGGTAGGAGACGTTTCAGGTATTTGGAGACTTAAAAGTGAAAGCACGTATTGTTCTGCGGTTGCTGCCAAGGGGTCCACCCCGCCCCAAAGCAGTCGCAATCGGTAAGTGAACAGTCAGCTCCCGCAGTACACTACCTGTCTCTCCCGGAGTCACCACCTCGGCGATAAGCATGTCACGGGCTGCAAGCACATTACTGCACCATGCTTCTCATTAAAAGACATGTTTCTTTGCTTTTGTTAATTACATTTTCTTTTTTTTATTTTACACAGTATCTTGATTCAGACTCAATTCAAAACTCCTCCCTCCTATTGACTTTATCTGCATACTACTGCCCACCTCCCCTTCCCTTGCTCATCCAATCAGCAGTCAGAACGCAGTCTAGGTGCATTCACTGACTTGCAGTAAGTCGGATATTTCAAATACTTTTTGAAAACGTACGTTCCCTCCACTTTGGTGTTAAAAACATCACAGCACTCTGAGACACAGGTTGCCGACCCCTGAACCGGGGTTACGTTCACACTGTGAGGTATGATGCCCAATTCGGACATTTTATTAAAATCAGATTTTCTAATGTGGTCGTTCACATTACCAAAAAAATGTGACTTGCCAATGTGAACGCAAAGCGCCCGTGAAGTGACGCGCATGTGCAAAAGCCTTTGACTTACGTTTATGGAAGTGGCTACGGAAGTAAACATAGCTTCAATTTGTGCTACCCTTAGCATTTTTGTGGCAATTTCAAGGATTTTATGCAACGGGAGTCCGCATTTTCTTAGCCAAATAATGAAAATTACGAAGAAAGAAAACAAGACTTTGGCTATGGCAGTTTGTGGAGAACTTGCTACGACATCTGTTTAATAAGTGTGTGAGGCATATTGAGGAGAGAAAGGGAGGGTTCTGGAACTGAATCTAATGTAATCATTACAACAGTCACTTTTATTGCAAATGTTGCTCCGAAATTGGAGGAGAACATCAACATCAAGCTAGCAGGAGGGTTGCGGGGGTTGAGTCGTGTGTCAAAAATAGACATTTTTTGGGGCATATCATTCATATCAATTGGTTATCATCAAATAAACTGGCTTAAAAGGTGAATTAAGGGCATTTTCTGTTTATTTTTTCAACCAGGACCTGATAGGAAAAAAAATGTATTTGTGTTTTTAATGTGATTGATAGTATGCTAATATGAGTTGCAGTTTTTAATGAATATGGTATATAGTAATCTCATGAAAATGTATGAATGCATGAAAATGAATCCCCTGTGAGTCGGAGTTTGAAGCACAGCAACAAACTTTGTTGGAAGTGCATATCCCTGCCAGTACTCTCGAATGCTTAAAACATCTATCAAATTGCTCCCTGTGCATATACAAACACACATGGGTTTTCTGCACCAGGGAAAAGACACACTTTGGATTCGAGAGGAAGATGACATGAATCAATGAAAGAACAGTGGGAAGTGGATAGGAGCATATTGTTGAGTGGGAGGAAGCAATGCAGGGAAAGACAGAGAGAAGGAAGTCCATGGAGAGTGTTACTCAGCTCTCTGCAGGGGGTATGTTTGTCTAAATTAATATGTTATGAAATCTGTAAGAGCCACTTGGACTGATGCTTCGTGTGAATTGAGTGAAGATTGGGAAGAAGAGTTTGGTCAGGGTTTTGAGGTCTTTAGAGGGGTTATGTCATGTAACAGGATCTGAAAAGGCCTATTCCGCCACAGGGGTTGAGGTCCTTCATCGCAAGGCACCTCTGTATAACGATGTCTGAACCGATTCCTCCAACCACGCATCGAACATGAAGCCACCATGTATTAGCATAGCCTTTAGGCCAAATAATGTATGGCAAGATGGAGGCCAAGCAGTGGTTGCTGAAGCCCGGCTACAGCCTCAAATGTCACATACTGTGCTTCGCTCAGCTTTGCGGAGGAAGTCGATGACTTAAGGAAAAAATTTATTCATTGTTTAAAAATACTTGGAGACACACAATGGATGCATTGTTCTCTCTCTCACAAGCTTAACACTCACGTCTACACAGGCTTAACATTCACTTTCTAGAGGAGCGCAGCAAAAGCGATACAGTATAAACTCTGTACTTTCATTCTGGGGTCTTTGGTCTTTGCTCTTTGATGTAGAGTCCAGCACTGTAACCAAATATATTACTATTTTTTTACTACAATTTGAAAACCTTGGAAATTGCTATTCTCCGATAGCAATGCGGTCCAAAGAACTGGGAAGAAGCTAAAAAAAAGAAATAGCTTTTACAGCTGCAACCAAATGAAATACAACAATGTTGATTTATTGTTCGTCTAAGAACTAGTGGTGATCGGCTCATTAATGTGACATTTTCCTTGTTTGTTTTCACTCATTGATTGGTAGCTACTTGACACACACTGCGGCCATTATTTTATGTTTTCTTCCTAATAGACCAGCGCGGCTGAGTCGCTGAACAGAATCAATCAATTTCGTACCCCATTTGTACTGAGCTGTCATGGGGTGCTGCTTTTCCACTGAGATCCAAATGTCATCAATGCAATACAAACAAAAAACATTTTACGTTGGAGTCAGCATAATTCATAGTTTAATGGGATATTTATCCACCCTATGTTGACATGCAGGCACCTTCACACTTAACCACAAAACTATACCTTCATTGTCAATTAGCTGATCACACTTTAGGTTCATAATCCATGATTGTTAGCACTTGGTTCATTAAAAACAAGTTACTAGGCATGGGCCAGTATGAGATTCTGACGGTATGATAACCTTGAGCAAAAATATCATGGCTTATCGGTTTCGCAGTATTATAATTACAGCACTAGAATGTGTTATTTTGAAATATCTTTATTGAAAAGACAAAAAAAAATCAAATCAAAATCATTTTTAAACCAAATAATAAAACATGCTGAAAGTGGAACATGTGTGTTTAAAATAAATAACCAAAAATAACTTGAATTATTTCTAAATGAAGGTCACATCACAAATAACATGGAAAAACTCGTAATGTTACCTTATTATTGCATAGTGGCAGTGGCAGGTCACACTTTTCCACAGACTTCCGTTTCTGGGCCATTGTTTAGTGGTTGTTGCTTGTTGTTCAGTGAAGAGCAAACGGTTTATACCATTTATCCTCCTTAATGTCTCCTTCCCAATCACATCTCCACATTTGGTGACCCTCGATGTGAGCAATATGTCGACAGACAACGGCGACAACCAGCGCCACACAAGGCTAACGAGGCAGCTAACGCCTGTGCTATCTATGCCGGACTTCATCACTTATACGTATTTATATGCATTTTGAATTGTTTTCTGAGTGTAAAATGATAATTGTAAAAAATGTGTTTTGTCTTAACATTTTTGCCTTAATTGGATTTACATGATTTCTTATGGGAAAAATTGCTTAGGGTATGTTTCGGTTAGAGTCGTGTCTACTGGAACGGATTATAACCAAGGTTAGTTATTATTGACAGCCCTGATAGAAGGGTGCAATAATACATGAAGCTGTATCAAACCGATAAATACAGTGGTCTCGATTCGATACCACTAGGAATCCAACCCAAGTCACGAACGTCAGAAGACATCAGTCTGCTGACATCCAAGTCCTGGCGAAACCCCCGCAGTTGGAAGCAGTCAGCAGCTTCTGTTGTGGCTGACGGCAGACGGTGTCTCAAGCGGATTGCAAAAATGCATTTTTCATCTTTATTGCAATGTTAGGTTAATTGGCCACTCTAAATTGTCCATAGGTATGAACGTGAGCGTGAATGATTGTTTGTCTATTGATGCCCTGTGATTGGCTGGTGGCCAGTCCAGGGTGTACCCCCCCTTTCGCCCGAAGTCAGCTGGGATAGGCCCCAGCATACCCCAGCGACCCTAATTAGGTTAAGCGGCATAGAAAATGGATGGATGGATGGATGGATGGATGGATGGATGGATGGATCTTTATTACTTGTTCTTTTATGTCTATCGGTATCTATTATTATTTATTTATTATTATACTGATTTTGTACATGATTATTATTTATTATGACTATGGAAAACCCCTGACATTAATATTATCACATTGATACATTACTTAGCACTTTTATGTATTAAATAGATCACCTGAAAAACAGGAAGTGAATAAATTACTGCAACATATGTAAAATGGATGGGGGGGTAGCATTAAATAAGCTTTGCTTCTTCCGACTCCTTTTGGAAATGTGGAACAGTGAATTGTACTATGGGATGTATTCCAACTGTATTCCAACTTGTGTGCATGTTCAAATAAAATAAAATAAAATAATTATTATTATCCAAATTCTGGATAAAATAACTCAGCGATGCGATGCATGTACTGTACGTACAATAAAAGCCCTCATTGCATTTGTAGCGGCGAGTTCCATGCAAAAATCTTAAAAAATAAGTCAATTGTGTATCGTAAGTATCGAAACAAACCAAACTGTGAATTTTCTGTATCGTTGCACCCTTAATATATGAATATACGGTATCGGGGTTTTTTTGGTTAGGGGATTACACAGTCTTAAATCAAGCTTCTTGTCTGCATCGGCCCTCTCAGCTCAGTTGTGGGCACTCAATGTGTCATCTTATTATTCTTGATCGGCAGCCCAGTGGGCAGGTGTGTCAAGTCTGTCAGCAAGCACCCTGGGGAAATGCGCTCTCTGTAGACCGTGCTCACAACTGGGAGAGAAAATTACTCTGATTCAAGAATAGAAAGGATTCTTGTGTATGCATGAGTAGTTTAATTACTACTGTGTTCCACTTAAACTGTGGCACATCATTGTGATATCCTCCTTTCCTTCTTCTCATGCTGCCTGCACATAAATAAAAGAGATGGTAAATAAGCATAAGCAGTGTTATGCAAATTACTAAGTGGCATAATAGAATTCATTTGTTTTCTATGCCGCTTATCCTCACTAGGGTTGAGGGGGTATGCCGGAGCCTATCCCAGCTGACTTTGGGCAAAAGGTGGGGTACATCGTGGACTTGTCGCCAGCCAATGGCAGGGCACATATAGACAAACAACCATTCACACTCACATTCATACCTATGGACAATTTAGAGTCGCCAATGAACCTAACATGCATGTTTTTGGAATGTGGGAGGAAACCGGAGTACCCGGAGAAAACACACGCACGCACGGGGAGAACACGCAAAGTCCACACAGAGATATCCAACGAAGATTCCAACCCCGATCTTCCAGCTCTCCTGACTGTGTGGCGAACATGCTAACCACTAGACCACAGTGCGGCCGCATAAAAGAATGATCTGCTTACTTTTTGTGTTGATGTTCTGAGTACCGGTGTTCCTGAATGCACCTAGGACTGTTGGAAATACACGGTGTTGACGTATTAAATTCAGAATAAAGTTCAAATGAGCATCCAACTGTGTGTGACTGTCGGGCCGCTTCAGTAATAACACACCACATTTCACTGTTGGTAACAGCAACGGCGTTGTAATGTAATTAATTTGAATTAAATAGTAATTAATTTGATACATTCCTATACTGGTCATGTGCATGGTGTGAGGGCATGTCTATGATGTGTTGTTATAATTTTTATTATGTCGATAAGCAGTTAAACCAATCCAGAATTCAATCAAGCTCATTTGGGACGGGTGAGCTGTTACTTTTCTCTGAGCCAGCTCGTAGAATACGAAGGGTGATGTGAGATATTATGATTACACCTATAGATTCAGTCTGATAGCTCAGTGCATTTTCAGTCTAATGGCTGCTCATAGGAGGCCTTATTGAAACACACACTCACATAGCACAATCAGAGTTGCGCAACATTTAGATATGACTAATGGAACTAAAGGAAACACTGGGACAAGAGGCAAACACACAACAGTGCATAGTTCTCTGTCTCTCTCACACAAGTTTAGCTTTCACTTTCTAGAGGGGCGCAGCTACCGCTGTATAGACTCTGTGTACTTTCAGTCTGGGCTCTTCCTCGATCTTCCTCATTGACGAGTCCACTGCTGTAATCAAATATATTGCTTTTACTTTTTGAATACAAATTGAAAACCTTTTAAACCTTTTGTGTGATCATTGACTACTTCTCCGATAGCAATGCGGTCCCAAGAACCGGGAAGAAAAGCTAAGGAAAAGAAATAGCTTTCACAATGTTATGGAGAAAGACTGCCAGCAACATGTAACGATGTAATGATGCCATGGCATTACCCAAGCACTTCCAAAGTGCTCGCAGAATGCTCTGATGTCATCACCGTACAGCTCTCAGCCTCGAGAGGACAGAGAAGCTACTACATTTCATGACAAATTGTAAGTCAGATTTCTCAAAACATTTGTAAACAACAAATTTATATACAAATGGTAGCAAATGAATGAATGAATGTATTCATTTTCAACCGCTGTCCTGTTAAGTTCACAGGTGAACTGAAGCTTACTCCAGTTGACGTTAAGCGAGATATACATTGTCTCTTGATGAATACTGTCTCATGAGTTTCCCCTTGTTGTTGTGTTATGCTCCTGCTGTCTTCCCCAGCAGTCTCTCGTATTGTACTAAGTTTGTGTGTTTTCAGTTTTTGCTCCGTTGCCCGTCTGTGATGTCATCAGCGGCTGACTCTTCAGTTCTTTATGAGCCTGTAGTTCATCGCTTTGCTATGGCTCGCTAAATTGCTAATGTCGTTAGCTGTGGCTGCACTCGCTACCGGGTGCTTTTGTGGTAGGCTAAACTTGCTACTTCGGTGGTAAGCAAACTCCTTCTCACAAAGAAGGCGTATTACTCAACCTTTATCAATGGTGCTGCCGGAGTATTTTTTTTATAATGTAAATTTCCTCATTCATTGGACGGACAACTCCATTTTCATGTCTCCTTCACTACTCACTGCTCCTCACCTTGCCCTCCCAACTACAATGGGAGCTGTTGTGGCCTCGTTTTACCTTTGGCCGCAGAGATGGTAGGCGTGGGTCCTCGTGACAGCATGTGAAACAGAAGCGGACAAAGACACCAGGTTGACAAACTGCGGATATGAATATGGTAAGTGTGATGGTAAAATATGGCCTGTAATAGTGTAAGAAAGCAGTCATCAAAAACACAGCTTCCCAGTCTTTTCTCTCTCATTCTCTGACAGAAGCCAGTGCGCACCGTTTATGATGTCTGTTTAAGTAAGCGCACACACCTACCTATGCCCACGTGACCACGCCCCTCTCCACCCGCAAGACAGCAACCTAAATCTGTCTTTTTTAGCTGATGCTAAACAACCCCAAACACAATGATAGCCAATCAATGTCCACTTCAGGATGTGACTGACCTTTGCTTTACACCTGCAAACAACTCAAGCACAAAAGGCCCAATACAAAAAAATGGATTTTATAAAAAGGCAACTCACACACACAAACAGTAAAGTTTGAGATTAAAAATGACATTAACGCGATTAAAACACACAATGCACTAAATATGACTAATTAATTAATCACAATTAATCCTTTAATTTGGCATCTCTAAGTAATAATAGACCAACATTTTAAGATTGGCAGTATCAACACAACCATACTTAGACAATCAACTGCTTTATATTCCAGCACAGGTTTATTTTAGGTCATTATTTCATCATAACACTAATTATGTAGTACTTTCTGCACTTATTCTCCTTTTATTTTTCCACACTCTATCATATCCATTTCTAGAGAAACATTTTTTGAAGCAGTTGCAGTAAAAAAAAAAAATGCAAGAATGCAATCACTTTGTAATTGAGTAATTGAGACTGTAACTTGGGTCACACAGGGCGTGCTCGAATGGTAATGCAGTTTGCCAGAGGCGGAGCACTGTCACTGCTGTCACCTACATGGTTTTCCCGTCCAAGACTGTTGCCTGCTGAAACAACAGGCTGCAAGCCATGTGAGTGAGACTTCATGCAGCATAGCAACAGGGTGCTGGAAGCAACTTACCCAGCTGTCTCAGCTGATTTGACACAGTTAGGTGGACCGAGACCTGCGCTTCACAGGGAAGACATTTTGTGTGACTTTAGTGTGCAAGGATGCTTGTCAGTTCCAGCAGTTCCTCTTCGAGGCCACGTGGTGTTTTCACAGACAGGACAAGCAAAACATGAATTGGAGTCATTTTTTTGAGTTGTTATTATTACTTTCTGAAACAAAATTATAGTGATTTGGGAAAAAAAAACTACTTTGTTGTGCATTGTTCAATAATATTTAATGTGGACCAACTGTTATTTGTCAAAAGCTGTGATATATTGAATTACAAATGTAGCGCAATACAGTAATGCCTCGTCACTTCGAGCTTCGAATTCTGAAGCTTCACTCCGCGGTTTTATATTTATTGTAAATCATGCTTGTCATGTCTTCATTTTCAAACATAGTAATGGCTAAATGAACTCAAACACAAATATAAGGCATTTAGAAGACGCATTCAAATATGTTGTGATGACATGTAGTATTTTACACTAGGTGTCAGTAACGTTACTGTAATGTTCGGTGAGACACACAAGCACCAGACTTGATTGCTTTTAAAAGCCAGACAGGCTTTTATGGCAGGTTTGAATGAGCTCACAACAGGCACAATAAAACCTTTACATGAGCTACTGCTGCAGTCGTAACACATGCCAAGCTAAAACTCAACTCTGAAGCCACAACGTCACTTCCTGTCCTCCCTTTACTCTGCTTCCCTAGGGAAAACATCTACACCAACACACACAAGTACAAGGCTTTTTTGTGTTTTAAATATCTTATTTTATGTTATTATGTCTATGGGTGTTATTTCATCTCCAAAGGCATCTAAAGTTAAAACAAGTTAAACATTTAGAAGGTTATAAACAGGTTTTCAAAGGTCTAACTACAAAAAATATTCAATTTATAAATAAGGAATCCTGCTTTGCGGAAATTTACTTATCACGGTTGATCCGGAACCAATTAACAAATAAATAAATGAGGGATTACTGTAGTGGAGTTCTGAGACACAAAGACAACTCCTTGCAGGAGTAAAATGTTACTCATGAAACATCATGAGTGTGGTGCCACAGATGTTGAATGACTAAATCAGGACACTCTTTGCTCTCCCTGTAGTTCATTTTTAAATCACGTGATTAACAGTGGAACCCTGTTTAAATTGGCCCCCTTTATGTCGACAACCCATCTATGTCAACCCACTCATAAAGTCCAAGTCTACCGTGTTCTTCTTAATACTAAAAAGTGTCTGCCTGAAGGGATAGTTCTGATTTTTGGACATGAAGTTGTATGACATCCCCATCAGCAGTGTAGTGCATCAGCGGTGACTTTAGCAGAGTTCTGGTCAGTTTTTGGCGTTGAGGAGAGTAGTTCTAGCTAGTTGATGGGGTCACTTAATATGCGTTCAAAAGAGTAATATATTTGCATCACAAACCAATGTCCCACGAAAAAGTCAGACCTCACAATCAATTAGCTTTATTTTCTCTCTGTTGGTATCACTGCGCGCTGCTGGCTGCGTATGCGTTCCACGGTGTTTACATGCGCGGATGACGACCGCTGCGACGCGAGAGAGTTAAACTGAGGGCTAGGCTGGAGCGGTATTGTTACAAAAAAAATTGCTCCAAAAATGATGCGGACTTGTAATTAAGTAACTGTGCAAGCAATGGCTATTTTCGGGTTTCAACCGCTTATGTTGACATGAGTCAGTCGGCGGGGAGTCAACATAATCCGGTTTCACAAATACAGGCATGGAAAAAATGATTTGACCAACCTTGTTTCTTCAGTTTCTTGTTCATTTTAATGCCTGATACAACTAAAGGTATTTTTGTTTGGACAAATATAACAATGACAATAAAAATAGCTCATAAGAGTTACTTTTTTGGCAGTAGAGTGCTATAGCTATTCATGTAACAACTTAAGTGATTTTGGTTATTATCAAGAAAACCATGGAAGTTGCTAGATATCAGCTCTTAAATTAAACTCATATGAGCTATATTTGTTATCATCATTATATTTGTCCAAACAAATGTACCTTTCGTTGTAGCAGGCATTAAAATGGATCAATATACTGAAGAAACAAGGGTGGTCTAATCATTTTTTCCTTGACTGTATGTTGCCTTGTGTACGGAAAGCTCAAAGAGGTCATATTCTGTAAGCATTATAGTCGATAAATAATTCAAGAAGTTTCTATATATTCATCTCTCGTCAAAAACGTCACCTGGGGCAGACCACACCCCACGACTGGATTGCTGAACAGCTTGTCACGTTCCACAGGCTCTTGCTTGTTGCCCCTGTCTCCCGTGCCTTTTTGTTTTTCTGTCCAGATCCTATGTTCCTGGCTGGAGGCGGAACTGCTGAACGCACCTGAACTTGAGTGCCTACGCCACTACTTAGGCTGACTACTGACAGCTGGGGAACGCCGGATTATTCCTTCGCTACCCCACGCTCCAGCTATATGCGTTCCTTAGCCCTCTGTACTGTTTTCAGTTTTCTCACGAGCGCTCAGCAGCCTCTGCCTTCAACCGGCATTATTTAGTCTTCTGTATTCCATGGTGTCCCTGTTTGTCACCAACGCTTTATGTTATAGTTTTATGAAGCAGAATAAATTCTGTGCACACTTACCTGCCTCCGGCCGCGGCATTCGGGGTTCCAGACCGACGCCTAACCTCTCCGTGGCACAGCTTTTGTAAAATGCAATCAAATAGGAATCATTCAAGTCCCATGTTATGTACTCCAGAACTCTCCATGTCATTTCTTGGTGGATTTACTGGAATGTTTGGGGTCATTGTCAGATCATGTTGCTTCAGCATACATTTTTGAATATTTTCTTCAAGCACCTCAGATACAATTAGGTTTTCATCGTGGGTTTTACGATAGAGAGTTGGTCAAATTCTGCTGTTTCGAAGCAGCCCTAAACAATGATATTTCCACCCCCATGCTTCACAGCTGGTATGGGATTCTTTTGCTCAAATGATATCTGTGGTTTCCGCCAAACATGTCCTCTGTCACTGTCTGCAAATACTTTAATCTTAGCTGCATCTGTCCACAGCTTTGTCTTGATGTTCTGTGGCAAACGGCAGTCTTGCCTTGATGTTTTCTCCTTGCATACCTGCTATGAAAATCTAACTTGTGAAGTCTCTTTCCGATGGCAGATGAAATGTACTTCTACATCAACTGTGGCATGAGCTTCCTGTAGGTCCTCTGATGTTATTTTAGGATTTTTGGAGAGTTCTTTTAGCATCTTGCTGTCTGCTCATGTGCTAAACTTTCTTGGCTGGCCTGAGCTGGGCATGTTGGCAGGCGTTTTACTTAAGCTCCACTCCAACTTCTTATTTTCCATACAGCAGAAGGACTGACGGCCGCACAGTGGCCTGCTGGTTAGCATGTTGGCCACACAGTCAGGAGATCTGGAAGATCTGGATTTCAAACTCCGTTGGGCATCTTTGTGTGGATGTTCTCCCCGTACGTGCGTGGGTTTTCTCAGGCTTCCTCCCACATTCCAAAAACATGCATGTTAGGTTAATTGGAGACTCAAAATTGTCCATAAGTGTGAATGTGAGTGTGAATGGACAGTATTTCCATCACATCAAATATATACTGATGTACAGTATCTCTATACTTATTGCCAAACTCCAGCCTGGCCTTCTTATTCATTTTGCTCATGAGTGGTTTGCATCTTCTGCGGACAGTAGACAGTGACACCTTCACTTCAGCCCTCTGCAGGTTGTGCTGATGTCACTAACAGATGTTTTAAAGTCTTTCTTTACAGCTCTCACACTTTTTCCATCATCATGCTGATGTTGTCCTTGGTCTACCTGTTCCACATCTGTTTCTTAGTACACCAGTGGTTTCTTTCTTCTTCAGGACAATCCAAATGGTTGTACTGTCTATGAGCAATGTTTGTGCAATGGTTCTGATTGATTTTCCACCTTCTCTCAAATTCACCCATAGACAGCCCTCTGCTTTTCATGTTGTTTACACCTCTAAATGCCGTTTACACAGTCAAAACCTACCCTACCCAATCTGAAACTGAGCATAGACATTCAGTGCTATTTATTGGTTGAATTTACCTAGGCAACAAAACACACCTGTTAGTTACATGTTCCAATACTTTTGCTCAAATGAAAAATGGGTGGGTTCAAACAAAAGGTGGTGCCTTCTAAGTTGTGCATCCGATGTAAATACTTGGAAATAAAAGCTGAAATGTTCTCTGGTCTGACATTTGTCTTTCTCAAACCCAAATGTTTTTAGTCTACCATAAAAATAAAGGATTGGACTAATTGAGGGAATACTTCTGGAGGGCAGTGTATCTCTTTTTTTTTTTTTTTTTTTTTACATTTGATGGGCATTGTGAGAAAAATACAGTCCCATTATATTTTTGCTGTCTTTATCACAAACTTTGCCCTGAAGAATAAAAATACAGAAGGGAATCTGATTCTGTCTGCTTGTGGGGGAAGAACGACTCCTATCTCTGCACATGGCTTGATCGCCTCGCCTTCATTCCCCTCTTACATCATAGCTTGTGCCTCGGAGCTTTTTTTCTCCGCAAGAAAGTGTTTCGTATTTAGTTGCCAGTTTCGACACAAACACATATACCGCTTATGAGGAAAAAATGAGAATCTTTTTTTTTTCATCGCATGCCGCAATTGCGAGCAATATAATGATCTTCCCACACTCCAATGAGCCTTTAAGGATATAGCACTTGTGGCAAAAAAAGACGATGCATTTCTTGAAAGCCACCAATTAAAATGCATGAGCAAGGGAGAAGGGTGGTTAGCATAAAATATTCTGAAACCAAATGATTCAAAACAATTGAAACAAGGCTTTCATGTTTACGCTCTCTTTTTACTGTTTTTTTTTTTTTTTAATCCAATTTGTATCTTGCTGAGTACTCTCTTAGCATGTGTTTGTAAGATTTGCAGAAGAACCAAATGAATACCCGGTGCCTGGTATAATGCACAAGCGTGACAAAACTAATAATCATGATTGTCTCACTATTTTGCTTTGTTCTGTCATTCTCAGGTTTTTAGAGAGCACCATGCTCAGTGCAGAAATGAAGGAAGGAGAAATTCTGCCTCCAACCATTCAGAAGCTGATGAAAGGATATAACAAGTACCTGAGGCCTTTCTTTGACAGTAAGGAAACTGCATCCACGTCGCTGTAGAAATGGCTTGGGAAATTAATGATTCCACACAGAAGGTCATATTTGTCATTTTGTGCAAGGTGGCCCCACCCTTGAAATGATTACAATTATTCATTTGAACTTACCAAAACAATTACTACTCGTCTCCAAAGCTTATGGGAAGTTCGCCCCCCTCCTTGATGGTTTTGTCCCGAAATAATAACTATTAACTAGAGTCCTGCGTAGGTCTATTTTTTAAAAAACTCCAACGTGACCCAATCATATTCAATACCGCATCCTCCTCACATCCCTTCACATTTGACACACCAGTCCAGGGCTGTCCAAAGTGGCGCTCGGGCGACATATGCGGCTTCCGACTGTTTTTTTTATTGCCCTGTGGCACGTTCCAAAAATAGAATTAAAAAAAAAAAAAAAAAAAAAAAAACATGAAAAACTGAAAAATCAGGAGCAATCTTACAAGAAGTCAAAATATTAAGAGAACAAAATATTAATTGTGAGGAAAAATAATGTCATTTTGGTAGCATAAGCTTGAACTATTAAAGAAAAAAGTCATAATATTATGAGAAACAAATAAAACAACAAACAATGTATTAATTTTGGGGAAAATTTGATTGGTAAAAAATGATAATACTAGAGGAATAAATTCAAAATAATATGGGAATAAAGTCAGTTTACTAGAAGAACTTTTACAAAAAGAAGGTTGAAATAGTTAGAACATTTAAAAAAAGCAGTTTTATGACAATAAAGTCAAAATTTTAAGAAAAAAAAATGTGCATTCTAACAAAAAAAACCCTCCTAATATTATGAAGAAAAATAATGCCAGTTTAGTAGCACAGAGTTGAAATAGTGAAGGAATAAAGTTATTTGCTAAAACTCATAATATTATGAGAAACCAAGTAAACAAAATAAAGTTGTTTTTTTTGGTATAATTAGGTTAGGGAAAAAGTTATAATATTAAGGACTTTCTTTTTGCGCATGCCATTCCAAAAGGTACTACAACCAGCTAGTTTCAGTCCTTAATTCTAAAATGACACCCAAGAAACAGAGAACAAGAGAAACTGGTGTCTTGTTAATAAAGAAATGATTATTGTGAATTAAGTAAATACTAAGTGTTAGGCATGGCTACTTTCAATAAAGACAATTCTTCAAGTGTGGGGTGAAGATACGTCAAATCAAAACCAATTGCACAAGATTAACTTGTAAACATTTTTCAATTAAAGCGATTCATTCTTTAAATAAAGAAACCAATTCCATTATACGGCACAAAGGCCAAACAAAATTGCATCGTTCTATGAAACAAATGACTCTTAAATAGCCTTTGAGCTTCGGTAGAATTGGGATCCTTCTGACTCGGTAACAACTGCAGCTCGAATGTTTTTGCTCTTTCTTTTTAGAAAGGATTTAGCTGCCTGGATTCTGAATTTATTCACATTTTGATTTTCAACGATTGCAGAGCTTTGTATTATCTGTGTGTTAGCCACACTAACAATGTCGTGAGGAATGCACTGAATACTAAGGCATAACCGCAGAGAAACAGAGGGCACCACAGGGATCGTTAAATTCTCCTTGCGAAATGATAAATCAGGAAAAGTAAGAAATCATTTTTAATGGTCACAACTGGAATTCCATAAAGGAATTTCACACTGAAAGAATGATAGTTTTTGATTGTGCCAAAAGTTGAGTTATTTAGCATTCATGATGACATGGTTCCCAATCACCACTTCAGTATACAAGACAATGCCAGCGCCTACACCAAACTTATAGTATGGCATTGGACACAGGAATGCAAAGACTAGACAGACTGTGGATGGATGGATGGATGGATGGATGGATGGATGGATGGATGGATGGATGGATGGATGGATGGATGGATGGATGCATGGATGGATGACACAACTTTATATTGAGCTTGGATCCTTACATTACAGCAATGACTGACAGAGACTGAATGACACGCAATGAATAACAATGAATGACAAACATTCTGATTTCCAGAGCATTGAACAGGTGGATGTCAGTCTTGAACTATTTGTTGCAAGCAGTATCAGGAGTAAACAGATACAAGCGTAAGACTTTTAAGTTCAACTGAGAGCTGTTCTTTCACTCAGATTCTGTGATTGAGTGCCTTCCGTATGTGGCTTGCGGCTGGCACAGATGAATTCATTATATCACAGACATAAGCTATAATGTATGGAGCCCCCGAGGGGGCGTGGAGAAAAAAAATATTATGGGTAAAAAAATTTTTAAAAAGACACATTTTTGCAAGATCTCACAAAACTTTTGCGAGATAACGCAATACTACGTGACGCTACAGGACACACTTCCCGTCACAGATACTGTAGCTTGCCTTCACATAGCGAAAATCGGGTGGAAATGCATCATTTAAATTCCATCGTCAGTCTCTGTGCATTCCTTACAGCACAAATGTACAGTGATACTGTAACTATACTGGAAGTTTTCAATTCTGTGATGGTCATTTGGGTCGTCTTTTGAAAATAAAATGCTAACTTCTGGTCCGAGCTAGTGTTGCTGGAAACACATCTCTTTGAGTACTGGTACTTGAAAGGAAATACATTGATTAGCCATACATCAGATTTTGTCACTTTGCTTGTCCTATAAGTAAACAGTCAATCAGAAACTCAATGAATGTGCTGCTCTTAATTTGAAGCTTCAACGCAAACATCCTCTCTGAAAACGGAAGTAGCGGAGGTACAATGCTCTTAATGTAAACAGTTTTGCAAGATCTCACAAGTGTTGCGTTATCTTGTTAATGTTTTACGAGGTCTTGCAAAAATCGGTCTTTTTTTACCCATTATTTTTATGTTCAATGAGAAATAATAAATATATACAGTATGTTTTTAATGTATGAGACACATGCAGAAGAATGCTGTTTCTTCATTGTTTCTAGATGGTCCTGTTACCGTGGGTATGAGCTTGGACATTGCCAGCATTGACACCATTTCAGAGATCAACATGGTAAGACGATGTTTGTTTATTGTCATTGTGTTTATTAAGCCTCTGATCCACGCTTAATACAAATATGAACACAGCACTGTCCAATTTTTTGCTCCCATGAGTAATAAAAATGTAAACAATGCGCCGTTTCACTTTTTTAAGGACTACTTCTTCTTTCAACATCCTGCAGCAGTTTTGCATTACTGCATGATTTGTGTTATACAAGGTTATAATGGCAGACCAACTAAAAAGTTGGAAAAAAAACTGAATTGAATTTTATAGTTTCTGACTGTATAAGGTGCTCCGAATGTACATGAATAAATTATTTAACCACGTTCTACAATTTGAAGAATTAACTATGAAGCTGTTAGATATTATTATTACACCTATAGATTGGGTCTAATAGCATTTTCAGTCTCATACCTTCTCATAGAAGGCCTTCTTGACACACACACACACACTCACATAGCACAATCAAAGTTGTGCAACACGTACATATGACTGATGAAAAAAATACCGTGAGACACGCAATCGATGCATTGTTCTCACTCGCACAAGCTTGTTTCTCATTTCCACACAAACTTAACTTTCACTTTCTAGAGGGGCTCGGCAACTGCTATGTAGACAGTGTAAAATCACGATGGGTTCTTTTCTCTATCTTCCTCAGTGATATAACCAAATATACTGCTCTTTTAAGACAATTTGAAAACCTTTTAAATTGTTTGATCATTGACTACTTCTCTGATTGCAACGTTGTCCAAAGAACCTTGAAGAAAAGCATCCAACATTACCAGTATTAATGGTACTTCTTTGGAGGAGTCTCTATTTTCTAAATCGGTCCAAGCGTTGTTGGTCCCGAGTAGTGTTGTATTTTCTATTGAAATTAAGTTGAAATGTTTCGATTAAGTAAAGGAGCAAAATAGTTAAAGAGAAACTACAGCAGTAAACTAGCTAACCATCTTTGCTACGTTACATGATTTCCACCCTTTTTGAATTAGCTGTGTATTGTTTACCTCCTCGAAACGTTTGCAATCAAATAAAAACATGGCACACACAAAAAAAAATGGGAAGAAACACCCAAATGTCTGATAAAATGTCACTTTTCTACCGCAACCCTCTTCCCCACACAGACCTCACAGTCTTTTATAAACAAACCCCCACTCTGCTTTGTATCAAAGCCATGTCCTCTCGCTGCTGTGACGCAGTCCCTTGGATTATACGATCCAAGGGTATATGATCACTATCACTCACTGTAAGAATGGGCTAAAACAGGGGTGTCCAAAGTGCGGCCCATGGTACATTTCCGGCCTGCTGCTTTTTTTTATTGGCTCGTGGCACATTCTAAAAATATAATTTAACAAACAACAAAACAAAACAAAACAAAACAACAGCAAAAATGGAAAAATCTGCCATACTTTTACAAGATAAACGAGATGAGAAAATTAAATTTTACGAGAATAATGTCATAACATCATGACAAAAAAAGTAAAGTTCAAATATTAAAGAAAAAATACATAATTTTTTAAAAGTCATAATATTATGAGAAACAAAACAAGGAATTAATTTATTTTTTATTTTTTGTAAGTTATAATGTTTTACGAATGAAATTATGGGAATGAAGTAAAAATTCAGAGAAGAAAATTTACAAGAAGAAAGTTTAAATTGTTGGAAAATTAAAAAAAAAAAAAAGCAAGCAATGTAAAAAAAACAACAACTCTAATTTGAGGAGAATAAAGTAACAATATTAAGAGTAAAAAAGTTGTACTATTATGATGAAAAATTAAGTCATATTCGTGACAAAGAGTTGAAATAATAAAGAGAAAATGTGTTATTTTAAGTTGTAATATTATGACAAACAAATGAAACAAAATAATGTTTTGGGGAAATTAGGTTGGCAAAAAGTTGTGTGTATAAAGTTGAAATATTATGGGAATAAATTCATAATATTCTGACAAGAAAGTTTACAAGGATTATTTTAAAAAAACGCTGAAATATTTTGGAAAAAAAAACATTAAATACAGGAAAAAAATAGCAAAAAACAAAATTCCTACTAATAATAGGCTTTTTCACCTATAGTATATCACAAAGCTGAGTTGCAGATTTTTCTTGAAATATTTATACCTTCTTAGCACATCTACATGTGGTGGTTTACCAAATATCAAAGTGGCCTTTGCATCCTCTCATTTTTCAGTATGTGATCCTCGGTGGAAAAAGTTTGGACACCCCTGGGCTAAAACATTGACTTCCAGGAAGTGTTTTCTCCAAGTAACAGAGCAAAAGAGACCTCCAGCCATAAACCCCATCTCGATTGCTGCCCACTCCAGTCGAGCCCCTCAGAAACCACGTACCCCTCATTTCAACCACGTATTTAAAGCAATTACCTGAACATTTGCTATCACTTACCTGACATTAGCAGTCATGAACACAAAACACCACATTTGAAGAGCAATGAAGAAACACAGCGGCAAGATCGAAAATCATCAACACGGACAAGACTTACACAACTGATAGACACATAATAACACACAGCACCTGGATCCTGCTGTGTGCTCTCAGACATACAAGCTAAGTTGCTGACTTAATGTACTGCTCTGGATTCAATTGCTTTAGGCACAAAGGGGCCCAGGGACCGGAGGCTATCAATATCCAACAATAAAAAAGCTCACAAAGTACACAGGAATGTCATGGTCTGTGAAAACCTTGCTTGTCCGTCAGCATATTTCGGACATGGCTGGCAAAGAAGTCCATTAGCATTGTTATAACCTTTGGGCCCCCATCTTTCAGGACTACACGGCCACCATATTCCTCCGGCAGCGTTGGACAGATGAGCGTTTGGTGTTTGAAGGCAACAAGAGCCTGAGCCTCGACGGACGGCTAGTGGAGCTCCTCTGGGTCCCTGACACCTTCATTGTGGACTCTAAGAAGTCTTTTCTTCATGACATCACTGTGGAGAATAGACTGATTCGCATCTTCCCAAATGGGACCGTCCTTTATGCGCTGAGGTCAGATAATGAACGTAATTGCTGGTGTATTGATCGGTGGGTGTTTTTTTCAATAGAAATGTAGCGCTGGGAACGGAGAAGTCATTGGCTAAAGCTCACGAAGAAGCGTGGCTTGAATGTGAGATGTAATTGCAGAGGGAGTTAACGCTATAAAATAAAATACACAATCACAACTCACTCGTAAGCACCGGGATGGAAGACTTCCAGTAAAAGTGGTGAACAAACCCTTTCCCAGGCTGAATTATGTATTTTTTTTTAATATAACTCGAACGATGAACAACTCCATACCTGTCTCCTTTCTTCATGTCATAACAGAATCAATTCAGTGCTGCCATTCATGTGATGATGCATTCGAGTGCGCTGGTAACTGTTGGTGTTGGGGAATAGGCATTCAGACAATCAACAACAAAATGCTGACAGCACTGTGAGCCAGCTAGGCTAGCCAGCCTGGCTCTGTGTGATGAGCCCCATTGCTAAAAGTGTGTATGTGAAATGGGCCAGCACTACGGATTCTGAAGGCCCTGGGCAGATTACATAGATATGGCAACACATAGAAGCTGAAATCTGATTGAACAAAAACAATCTACGTACACATACACTAACGGAAGCAGTGCATCCACCAGACACGCTACAAAATTAACATAATAGACTGTTGGGAATAAAATAATACAATTTTATGGAACAATTTGCTAGCCCTAACTGCACACCCCTGGGTCCTCATAGCGTATTTCTGGCATGTATGGCTTTCTGAACAAGAACTTAAATCCTGCATTAATTGAGCACATGGATTGGGTTTTGAGTTGGTTAGAGTGATCAAAATGGAGAGTTTTTTTATTATGAAGTGAGTGAAGACTGCGATTATGGGTTTTTATATATGCTTTAACATCCTTTCACTTGATCAATGGGTTGTGTAAGAGTCACTCTGCGGTCCTGAATTGTATCAACTCACCATGTAATTTGATATATTGCACTCAATGATTCTGAACTTTTTCGGAACTACAGCAACGTGTCGTAAAAGAGGTAAAATTTCACATGGGAGCCATCCTCACTGTTGTAATTGGCAGCCATGCAATCAACAGAGGGGGAAGACATTTATGGGGATATATTGCTGTGGCAAAATTGAGTTGGGTATTCCCACCCAGTTCAGGTGGGCTTCACAGGACCACATCTCTCATAATGGATGGCGTGCTGCTGTGAGGAGGCCATGTCTGTTGTGTGTTTGTCTTATTTGTATCCATCCATTCATCCACCCCACGCTGGTCACCAGTCAATCGCATGGCACATATAGATGAACAACGATTCTAGCCCCAACCCCAACCCTTAACCCAGGGGTGTCCAAACTTTTCCACCAAGGGCCACATACTGAAAAGTGAAAGGATGCAAGGGCCACTTTGATTTTTTTAAACCAGCACATGTAGATATGCTAAGAAGTTATTCATATTTCAAGAAAAATATGCATCTCAGTTTTGTGATATACAGTAGGTGAAAAAGACTTATTAGTATGAACTTCAGTCATTTTTCTTTATTCCCATGTTTGCTGTTTTTTCAGCAAACATGGGGGTTCAAAATATTCCAACTTTCTTTGTTAATAATATTTGTAAATGTGCTTGTGTTAATGTGACTTTATTTCCTTAATATTTGGACTTTATTCTCATATTGTAATTTTTCCACAAATTTTAATTAGTTTTCTTTCTCATAATATTACGAGTTCAAAAAAAAAATCTTGAATATTTCAACTCTATGCTACTAAAATGACATTATTTTCTTCATATTATTACGAGTTTATTCTTGTAAAATTGCGACCAAGAGTTAAAACTTTTTGTTTTGTTTGTTTCTCATAATATGACAACTTAAAATAACCATATTTTTCTTGAATATTTCAACTCTATGTTACTACGTAATACCTTTTCTGCTGTTGTTCTGTCAACCTTTTTTTTTTTCTTGTAAATTTTTTTCTCGTAATTATGATTTTATTCCCATAATATTGGAAGGTTATTCTCATAACATTATAACTTTTTCTGCAACTTAATTTTCCCCAAATTATCATTTTATTTGTTGTTTTGTTTGTTTATTAATTCAATTAGAACTTTAAAAAAAATCTTTTTTCTTTAATATTCCAGCTTTATGCTAGTAAAAATGACGTTATTTTTCCTCATAATAGTATAGCATTATTCTCATAAAGTTACAACTTTTAGCTCGCGCGATTACAATCATTTTTTCTTCATATTCTGGCATAATTCTAGTAAAATTATTGATGATTTTTCCATTTTTGCTGTTGGTTTTTTTTGTTGTTTTCTTGTTACATTGTATTTTTACAACGTTCCACGGGCTAATACAAAAAAAAAACAGCTGTGGGCCACAAATGCCCTTGCCCCAACCCCTAGTCCTAACCCTAAAAACCATACACAGACTAGTTTTTGTATTTTTCACCTTTTTTTGGACCATCCATGCATCCATCTATCCATTTTCTATACGCGCATATACCTTATCCTGGGGAGAGTGAAACAGGCCAAAAGGATGGGGGTGGTGGGTCTACCTTTGGGAATTGTGGCTGTGAAAAGAGTGTAGTGAGGAATGAGGTGTTGGAGCTTTGGTAAATGTTTCAGTGCCTTGCCTAAGGGAATACATGAGAAAGCACTGAGATAAATAAATGTACAGTAGAGTGCTGTAGAGGAGAGATTCATCGAAGGAATGTCTGGGGGATTCATTCACCATAAAGGTGATAAAATCACAATTAGTGGAGTGATTTGGACTTCTCCGAGGAGACAGACAGGGGTGCCGTTCAGAATTTGGGGCTATATGAAAAAGTATCAAAGTTGTGCTCCATCAGCCCTGCACACTCAACGATTACATTCATCACATAAATGCAGCACTTCAGACTTGCTAATACATACTGTATGATATACACTCAGTGGCCAAAATATCCTGGACAATATGCTCATCACAAGAGCTGTATCTTCCCACACAAAGCTACAAATACATGTTTGTCATCAACAGAATACAATAAAATACACATTTGTGTACCAAGCTTATAGTATATGAAGAAGTATTTTTAAGTATCTGGTTATTGCAGAAATGAATAATGTATATAAGGACTATTTTTTTTTTTTCCAGTGCATCAGTTAGTATTTAAGTCATGCATGACTGTTACTGTAATTGCTGTATCTGGAGTAGCTGTCGGGTCAGTCAAAAAGTGCATCATGAAGAGGAAACAAACATACAGTACATAAATCGCACTGGACGGTAAATTGACTGATATTTACAGTATAATCCAGTTATCATCAGAGCGAGCTCATTTTAGGAGTGTCATGGCACCGCTCCTAACAACATGAAATACACAAGAGAAGAACAGGAAGCCAGAGGGAGGGGGCAAGGTTTACACCAACAAGGAGAGAAACTAAAGCTACAGAAGCTGAAATATGTCATATGTTTTTTAAGTATAAGGGTACAATAAAAATGTACCTCTTTCAAGAAGGTTCTTTTAATACGTGACACGACGCCAAAACGTATCAAGCAGCCATATTTTAAAGGCAAAACTTCTGTCGAAAATACGACATTTCTCAAACCACACAGGTATCATATAATTATAGTGGCACATTACTTACAGGCTCATAGTCTCCAAGTCAAAAGCATATAAGAAAGTATTCCGTATGCTCTGTATCATTTCTGTGCATGACTGTGTCACAAGCTCAACTCACGGAATTATTGCAGCCACGGGGTGTCGCCGAAAAAACAACCATCACCCCGCTTTAACTTAAAGGCAGCCCATATAGTTTATATAGTGTAATATATATTTTCATATGTGAGGCGCAACTGACTCTAAGTCACAGGGCCAGCCCGACTATGAAAAAAAGTGTGACTTATACTCTGGAAAATACGATCATTTACTTTTCATACGAAATGATAGGATAATATGAACTTGAAATGATTGATTATTACTGTATACACAGTATTTTATAGTCAACATGTTCTGATGCACATACATTGTGTACAATTTCACTTAGTATCTCGCACCAGTTTGTCAACATACATGTTCATTTTTACTGGTGTTAATGGCTGACTCATTTTGTCCTAAATAACCGTGTCTGTCTTGCTGTCTTGCTTTTTAAGCGTTTATTCCCAGTACCGTAAAATCTACGTACAGTATATCATAATCTTGCTTAACAGCAAACATTTACAAATGCCTAACATTTCATCAACATTCTGCGTGCTGTTGAAATGTGGGATCCTTTAACAACTACTGCATTCATGTCCTGTAGGATTACCACCACTGTGGCCTGCAACATGGATTTGACAAAGTACCCGATGGACAAGCAGACCTGCACACTCCAACTGGAGAGCTGTAAGTCCTTCACTTTGGACATTTTTTTCAGCGCTAGCGAAGCTTTGTTTAAGTACTGCGTCCCAACTTTGTTTTAATGCACTCTTGGGATCGAATATAGCAGCTGTACCAATATTTTTGCAACGACACACAATGCTTTGACTGACACTGTATAAGAGGTACAGTAGATTCCCGCTTTTTTGGGGTTACTTTTCGGGACCACAAAGCGAATGGTGAGAAGCCACGAGTAATTGACATGCCTATAAAAATGTTTATGTTTTAAGTTTGCAAGAATTTTTTTGTTAATGATAAATAATTGCAATAAAAAGTACTGTTGTAATTGGTAATTAATTATTATTAGGGTTATCAAACTGCTAAAAGAGCCGATATGAGGAACTATGATGTCATAGCGATAATTCTGATAACATGAACAAATATCTCCGATAACTGATAAAAAAAAAACGCTTGAGGCAAGATAACCCGTACTGTGCAGTAGGTGGGTTAGCGTTAGCACATCAAGCTCTCCTTTTCTCCTGCCCGTTACTTGTACAAACTCACAAACATGGCGTTGATCGAGTGGGATTACTTCACTGTAGCAGAGGAAGACATTTCACGTGCTAGTGGCACAACCAGTGATGAGGGAAATAAAACATCAAACTTCAACATATCAAACCTTATCAGCCACCTGAAACGCCGCCATCGTCACAACGCCTGGGGTCTTGTTCCTATCGACGCTCATTTTAAAGATGCAATAGGTTTCCAAGAGACGATCCGAAGGCTAAAGAGATCAGATTTGATCATGGAAATTATGGTGCTGGATGACCAACCCTTTACCATCTCTGAAGATACGATTTATTAGCTTTTGCCAGCTAGTAAACCCCTTGGATTACTAGTTTAATTGATTTACTGCTTTGTACTTCTGAGCCACCGCTATTTTTAATGTTTTATTAATAGTATTGATGTCAGGATATTTGGTAAGAACAAATCTACAGGTACAATTTGTCAAATCCAACTTTGTTAGAGTCGTTCTTACCCAGGTGTGCACAAACAACAGTTAAATCTAAAATAAATTTTAAAAAGCTATGAAACGTTATTGGTTATCGGTATCTGTCTTCAGAAGCAGGGAGTTATCGATATCGGCTTGAAAAAAATATATTGTGCGTCCTTAATTGTTATATTCGATTCAGCTCCAAAATCCTCCCCGTCTCTCTTCTGTTGCCATCGTTCACTCGTTACACAATCCGGGTTTAATGCTAAATATGCATCACACTTATTAAACACATTTTAAGTATAAAAATGCATAGACACTCCCCATAATGAATGATAACGTACGATGATCGCTGCAAGTTTTGTTGACTGTTTTGTGACTGTCAAACAAAGTACTGCGTCTTATACACTATGGTGCATTCATGGACTGCCGTGAGAAATCTCAATGCCTGAGATTCACAAGAAACTTTATCAGGGAAGCATTAAGACGTAAAAATGTAAAAATTGTGGGCTTTCTAAGAGTAGTACGTGTATGCTGTACATTTTTACCTGTATTATCGGGTATTTTATTTATTATTTTAATTGTTATTTGTTTTCCGCAGGAAAAATATGGCCAATTTTCAGATAAAAAAATAATTTTCTGACCAAAAATCTACAAATTTACAAGGCTGTCAATGCTGAATTTTGAATGTATATATTCATTTCGGTACTGTTTTATTATGGTATCAGCAGAACTCCACCGCTTTATAGTGAGGGTTGTCTTGACCATATTTTTCAAGTGTTTTTATTGTGAAAGTGTACCTAAAGGTTTTTTTTTTTTTTTTTCTGGTATAAGTAAACTATAGCAGGTCTTTAAATGCAATGGATTTTTTTCCACTTGCAAATCCTTTTAGCTTTATGAGGAATACAGCTGCAGCATCTTTATCAGTAAGAGTTGATGAAACTAAATTACATGTGCAAAATTAAAAAAAAAAAAAGACCCCCGCTGCAGTTTCATCCACCCTCACTGGTCTGTTGTCATTCTTGATCTGTTTGCCTTATGCGGTGCTTTTATAAGACAGTCATGCAGGCTTAGCCTATTCTGGTCCCTGCCAAAAGCCCACCAAGACCTCAAGTGCCAAATGAAACAGTGAAGGAGCCACAATCCTCCTTAACAGACAAAAAGGCATCTGGAGGTTGAAGTTAAGTAACTGAGAGGATGATGGATCCTTCTTCCACTGCCTCAATAAATCCTGGCTAAATATCTGCACCTCTCGTCTCTTACGCTTTCTTCAAGTTTCTATTTCATCTCTGTCTTTTTTCTCTTGTCCTTTATTCTCCCACCTCGCTCGCATGTGTTAATTTGTTGTCAAAGATTTATCTCTTTCAAAGTTATGCAAAAAGTCGGGAGCCACCGTGGGAGGACACTCAGCTTTAATATCAGGATTGCTAAAATATTTAGTGGCAGTGTGAAAAATATCTGTCGTGTGTGACCTCTGCTGTAATTTACATTTGGTCACCGTTTGAACCTGTGACGTGTGCCATTTCATTTTCAAGGAACCAAGGAGCACAGACGTAGGCTGTATTAGTTCCATGTTTTATACAACATTTGTTCCAATAGTTGTCAAGTCAAGATGGGGAAAACAAAAAGCTCTTGAACCATGAACCACTGCCCTTTATAAGGCACTGCTCTGGTTAATTATTCAAAGAGTCCATAACACGGGTCCATGACAGGTAATTAATGTACAGTACAGTAGCAACACAACACTTTATTGCTTCCTTTGTATCTCTTGCTCCCTCTGCTGAAAAATGTGGGAAACACACCAAAGACATTCCATTTTCACCACACAAGGAGGTATAAATAAATATACTGTATATATATGTAGCTTTTTTAATTCTCCAGTTTTTTTTCTTTAATAATCTTCATCATTTTTATTGTAATATGACTTTAATTTTTTTTTCTTTTTAATTCCCATTATTTCATATTATTTTCCCCAATCTAATTTTCCAAAATGTACAAGATTGTTTTGTTTGTTTCTCATAATATTACAACTTACTTACTTTCATTTTCAACTGTATTCTACTGAAATTCTGTTATTTTTCCTCCTAATATTCCGTTATTCTTGTAAAATTAGTACTTTTTCTAGTTAGAATGCAACTTTTTTCTCTTCATATTTTGACTTTATTCTCGTGAAATGACACCTGTTTTTTTGCATATCTGCTCTAGTTTTTAACTTTTAAACTATTTCAATTTTTTCTTGTAAATTTTCTTCTCATAATTAATGCTTTTATTGCCATAATATTTTTGACTTTATTCTTGTAACGTTATAACTTTTCGTGCAACCTAATTTTCCAAAAATGTGAACTTTATTTGTTCTTTTGTTTGTTTCTCATATTTTGGCTATATTTTTTTTCTTTATAATTTCAATTTTATGATACTAAAATTATGTATTTTTTCCTCATGATATTATTCCTGTCACATTACGACTTTTTCTGTTTAGATTACAACTTGTTTCTCTTAATATTTTCACTTTATTTGTCACGTTTTGGTGTGGGCGATGAGCCCAAGATGTATAGACGGGAACCCGTCCATCTATTTTCTATGCCGCTTATCCTCATTAGGGTCACGGGGGTATGCTGGAGCCTATCCCAGCTGACTTCGGGCGAGAGGCGGGGTACACCCTCGACAGGTCGCCAGCCAATGGCAAGGCACATATAGACAAACAACCATTCACACTCACATTCATACCTATGGACAATTTAGAGTTGTTGACAGGAACCCAGTGCTGGTAATTTTATCAAAAAGCTGAGCAGACAAAAGCAAAATTTGCAAAAGGCACGTGCCACAAGCAATGCAAAACAAGCAGCAAACATGCAGCAACTAAAAAACGTTCAATGCTCCAAGAAAGGGAGACGTTACCGGCGGAACTAAATAATGGAATCTCAAATTAGCAGCAGGTGCGTAAAAACAGCAAAGTAAAAGTGGCAGAAAACAAGGCGGAACAAAACAGGAACTACAAGAACTACAAAATAAGACCCTTTCCCAAGAACTAAAGGGAAAACACAAAACATGGTCCAACAAGTCACACAGAGCGTGACGTTACTCTGGTAAAATTACTTCAGTTTTTTCCATTTACGGTATGCTGTTGTTGGTGTTTTTTTAAAGTTTTCTTCCATCCATCCATCTATGCCGCTAATACTCATTAGGGTCGTGATAAGCCTATCCCAGCTGACTTCGGGCGAGAGGCGGGCTACACCCTGGACTGGTCACCAGCCACATGCAGGGCACATATAGACAAACAAGAGAAAAAAAACGAAAAAGTCACCAATTAACCTAATATGCACGGGGAGAACATGCAAACCCCACACAGAGATGCCCAAGCGGAGATTCAAACCCAGATCTTCCCGATCTCCTGACTGTGTGGCCAACATGCTAACCACTCAGCCACAGTGCGGCCTCTAAGTTTTCTTGTTAAACTATATTTTTAGAATGTTCCGTGGGCCAATAAAGTTGAAAAAAAAAAAACAGCCCTATGCCGTAAATGGCCCCGGGGTCACGCTTTGGATACCCTTGGTTTAGACTGACTGGATCATGCTATGATTTAATGCTATTCTTATTATTTTGGTGTTGGTTTGCGATAGATCTGAGTCACATATTTTGCCCTTTATACTGTATGTATGTACTGTATGTATGTAGCTGTATGTAGCGGCCTGTTGTGGTGAAAAGAGAGCTCTCAATTTACCGGTCGATCTACGTTCCTACCCTCACCTATGGTCATGAGCTTTGGGTAGTGACCGAAAGAAAAAGATCGCGGATACAAGCGGCCAAAATGAGTTTTCTTCGTAGGGTGGCTGGGCTCTCCCTTAGAGATAAGGTGAGAAGCACTGTCATCCGGTAGAGACTTCGCATTGAGAGGAGCCAGATGAGGTGGCTTGGGCATCTGGTCAGGATGCCTCCCGGACGCCTCCCTGGGGAGGTGTTCAGGGCAAGTCCTACCGGTAGAAGGCCTCGAGGAAGACCCAGGACACGTTGGAGAGACTATGTCTCCCAACTGGCCTGGGAACACCGCCGGGATCCGCCGGGAAGAGCTGGAGGAGGTGGCCAGGGATAGGAAAACCTGGGCCTCCCTGCTTAGGCTGCTGCCCCCCGCGACCCGATCTTGGATAAGTGGTAGAAGATGGTTGGATGGATGGACTGTATGTAGCGAAAGTGAACCAAAAGAAACACTTCACATGACGATACAGTGTAGTTTTGCACCACTACAAGCTATCACCACAATAATAAGCATATTTTTACTTTGACATCTTCAATCAAAACTACTGAATATGTAATTATCGTTGTGACATTTGAGAATATGTGAGCAGTGGCCACGATTGTTATTATTGAAAGAATGCATTTTACACGGCTTTTCAAAGTTGAATCTGGGTTGTCAAGGGTCTCTGGGGCCCGGTGCAATATGTATTATTAGCGTGTTTCATGTGAGGCAAGAGTTGCGCCTCTCATCAGGACTTCTACATGACGGATGAATATCCGTTAACAATTCCTATTGGACCTTTGTCTCAAACTGTGTTGGCTTGATGACTCTGAGATTATTGTTTCCACTGTGGCAAGAACGTACTAAATATTAACAATGTTTTCAAAACACGGCGGACTGTTCAACTGGACTGTTCAGGTTGTCTTAGAAGACGTTTCGCCTCCCATGTGAGCAGGTTTCATCAGTTCATACCGGACTGCATAGGGCAGCTCTAGTCTGAGAGGATGGTGCAGGATCCAAGTATTTTCACCAGAATAGTCCAGTTGTGATCAATTCAATTCCCCGAGAATACAATGACATGGATGAATGAGAATATTCACAGGCATGGTCCAAGTATTTATTCTCGAAGGCAGAGGCATGCCCAAAATGATGCATGTTTTTACTCTTTCGTGGTGCAAAACAACAGCCCTTAACATACAGTGGAGTGAGGCCTCTGCCAGCCAATTACAGTCAAGAGATCAACCTCTGCAGTGTTCCATTCAGTTGTAACATGGACGCACCTGAAACCAAAAGTAGGGCTGAACAATTTTAGGAAAAAATGTAATTGCAATTTTTCTGGCAGATATTGTGATTTCAATTTGATTCACCAATTTCTTCAAATCAAACTTCAGTGCAATATTCGCAATGTACAGTAACGTTTACAGACATGACAGGACATTACATCATAGTATCAAAGCATTAAAAGCTATTACTGTACTGAAAGGATGAAAACGAAAGGTAAGGATTGCTTCCAATTGTATTTATTAATAAATCATGCCGCGTCATGGTTGAGTATGGCCTATTATTAATAAAAAATATGCATATTTAAGCAAATGTTATGCCTAATTAAGCATTTTGTCTGCATAACAATGGCTAAATGAACTACACAAATATAAGCATTCAGAAGGCACATTCAAAGACGTGAAAAATATATTGCAGGTCTGTAGTAGGGAGATAGCATGGATGTGTAAAATAGTAGACACAACTGATCCTGGAGGACTCAAGAGCGCTGCAAAAAACACAGCTTTGGCGATTGCATTATTGCATTGAGTGAAATTGCGATTTCGATCAGAGACCGATAAATCATTCAGCCCTAGTGTTGTGTTTATTTGTTAGGGGGTAAATTATTTAATCTTTGGAGAAAGGATGGAAGGACAGCATTGTATGCGGGAGAGGCGGTGTTGCAGACTCCCCCCTCCGTGTGAATGTTGTATTGGTTTGCCCACAGTATATGCCCCTCGAGGGGAACACATCCTCTTTAATATAGCTTTTCTGAGGAGTTGTGCGCTTGTACTGCTCTAAGAGGGACTTTACCGCCAACTGAAACTTGTAATCCCATAATAACCTAACCGTGGGAGGAGCAGAATTTAGTATAGCAGTTAATTCACTTTCCAAGGTGTCCTCACCAGTGCTGTTTTGGTTTAGTGACAATCTACGGCAACTTAATCTGTACTCCACTATATTGTACTATCTGCTGTAATACTTGTAGTAGCTTTACTGTGTCATATGAGGACAAAAGCTTAATGCACCAACTGTATTCCCCCTTGATCAAGAGTGCTATGCACTGTTAAATCAAAGATTAGATAACTGCGAGTAATTTTCTACTCCGCTCATGTGATGAATTTCGTAGAATTCAAATGATATATTTCCCCTGACAAATCTCTTCTGACATTAATTTTGTGCAGTGTTCCAGCATTTGTTTTTCCCTTTTCATCTGTTTCTTCTTCTTTAGGGGGTTACAATATCAACGATGTCATGTTCTACTGGACCAGAGGGAACGAGTCTGTCAGCGGCCTAGACACTCTTCAGCTTGCTCAGTACACAGTGGAGGACCACTACACCTCTGTCTCAGAGGCTATCTACGAAACTGGTAACTTCATACTCTTAAAACTTGAGAGCATCGTCAGCATGACCAAATGGCAGCAACAACTTTAAAGCTAAGCGTCTGCTTTTTTTCTCCTATCTCTCTCTCTTCTTGATCCAATTACATAAAGGCGATTAACTGTTTGCTGTCCTTGAGAGCATATTCCCATGTGCAAAAAATCTGTCTGTTTTCTCTGGTTTAAAAACACATATTCAGTACAGTAGACCCCACTAGTCGCAGGGGTTACGTTCCAAGAACCCAACGAATAAAAGAGGCACCGATAAAAATGCCTATTGTTGACACTTTAAGCCGGGATGTCCAAAGTGCGGCCCGGGGGCCACTTTGGGGTCTGTTTTCCGGGCTGGTTTGCTCTTGGTCCGTGGCTCGTTCTAAAAATATAAGAAAACTAACTAACTAAAAAAAACACAAGTTGCAAAAATGGATAAAGAAGAATAAAGAATAAAGAATAAAGTCAAAATATTAAGAGAAAAAAGTTAATAAGAAAAAGTTGTAATTTTACAAGAATAACTTAGTTTTAGTAGGAAAAATATCATTTTAGTAGCATAAAGATGAATTACTGAAGAGAAAATAACTTTTTTAAGTTGTAATATTATGATCTCTAATAATGTTAATATTAAAATAACTTAATGAGAAGGTCGTGAACAGGTTTTCTATGCTCCAACTACGAAAATATTCCATTTACAAATAAGAAGTCCTACTCTACTTTGCGGAAATTTACTTGTTCTGCAAAGCCAATGTACAAGAGTGACAAAGATCAAATAGAATGAATAATAGAATGAATTATAGTGTTGTAATGTATATACAGTACATATATACACGTATAATGTATTAAAATGAATTTTTATGATCCATTACTATACTGTACATAATTAATCTATATTTAAATGATGTTTTGCAAGATACTGTCTTGTTTTAGCAAATAATTTGGATTTACATATGTTTTTTCTATATTGTCTGAAAGGTCACTACCCAAAGCTGGTCTTCCACTTTGAACTAAAGAGGAGCATCTTATACTTCATCCTGGAGACATACGTTCCCTCAAGCCTGCTGGTTGTCCTCTCTTGGGTCTCCTTCTGGATTTCCCTGTCCTCTGTTCCAGCACGTATTTGTATAGGTATGTACAGTAGTCCATATCAACATTTTTATTTTAAATTGAGGACATTTTTTTCGAAAATAAGGGAAAATCCTTCCTGTAGAGTCACTGTTGCACATGTGCAGCCTAGGGCTTCGAGGAGGTCTCCTTATTTTATGAGGAAAACCAAAGTTGGCATAAAGAATTGCACTTAGAATGTAATGTGTTCATTTTTAGTCTATCCTCACAGATTGGTTTCATGTCAGGCCAGTGCGTTCATAATAAACCACATAGAGAAGTGATTATAATACAGAATCATCAATGTAGTAGAGCAGTTTTAAGGCTTCTTGATCTGAACGGATAGCAAACGGTCACATACACAGAACAGCCTTAGAGCTAAATCAATCACTCCCGGGGTCAGCATGGCTCAGGTGTTGGAGTGGTGTTCTCGCAAACTGAAGGTTGCTGGTTCAGTCCTTCTTCCCCAGTTGGTTCAGATGCTGTGTCATCAGTAGGTAAATGTGGTAACAGTGTTAACGTGCATTGAGTAGTACCTTGAAGGTAGAAAAGCGCTATAAAAGCTGTGAAAGCTCATTCTTTTGTTGACAGAAATATTCTATTATGTTCTCATCATGGGATCGTTCCCATTTTTTCAAAGAAGTTGCCAAGGGATGTTTGTTCTTTCTTAACTTTAGTTTGGGTTAGTTTGATTTACCAGGTATCAACCCATGAGACACGTGTGGGAAAGCAAAAATCAAACCATTTTTTACAATAAAAGACCCTGGGGAAACCACATTGATTGACAGTCACATCAAATTTGGACCCTCGTATCTGCACCGTGTTTCTGATTATTCATGTTTCTAAAATGTGACAGACAAAGAGTGTGTAAAGTGTTTGTGTCCCGTGCTAGGAGTGACCACAGTGTTGACGATGACCACGCTAATGATGGGAGCCCGCACTTCGCTGCCCAACGCCAACTGCTTCATCAAAGCTATCGATGTGTACTTGGGAATCTGCTTCAGCTTTATCTTTGGGGCCCTCATAGAGTACGCTGTAGCCCACTTCTGCACCCTCACTTACAGCGACTCGCACATGCTCATGGTGAGACACTCCTGTTCCTATGCTGTGGTTAGTTATTAACGACCTCAGTAGCAGTTTAACTTAAGTTGGTTGCATTCAAATTAGGGATGGGTACCGAAACTTTGTATCATAAACAGTAGTAACTGTATTGAAAAACTAAGTGGCTATTGAATCAGAATCAGAACCAGCCGTTACCTTGGATAGGCCGAGGGAGGAGGCCGAAATGCAGATTAAATAGATTGTTTGGGTTAATTCGAGTAGCCGCATTCCAATAGACCCTGCTACTCAATTTGTCCATTCTGGTCTCTCAATCGATCCATCTGCCTTTGCAAAGCCGAAAGTTTTCGTTGTTGTGATTCACAGTCACAGCCCATGAATTCAGGCGAGAGGCGGGGTACACCCTGAACTGTCAATCGCAGGGCATACTTATGGGCAATTTAGAATCGCCGATTAACGTAACATGCATGTTTTTGGAATGTGGGAGGAAACCGGAGGACCCAGAGAAAACGCACACACGCACGGGGAGAACATGCAAACTCCACACAGAGATGCCCAACGGAGATTCGAACCCAGAGCTTCCCAATCTCCTGACTGTGCGTCGAGACATAGACATATCGGTGCTAAATTATGCCGACTCGGCCACCTGCAACAAGTGCTTGAAGGTGATATTGTGCAAGTAACATCCACCAATCACTGTCAAGTTGTGTGGTGCATTTGTGAACAGCGGAATTCTGAGCATCAACATTACATCACCAGAATGCCTTTACAATAACTTATTTTTGCTCAGTTAATACACAACTCATGCATGTAGGATTAACTAGTAAAACAGCGTTGTAATGGTAGTCATCAGCACAATTGTGTGTCGGTTATCACTTTCTACAGAAAATCTAGTACAGAAAAGGTGGAACCTGCGTTAGCGTGTTTTTTTTCGGTTAAATTTACGGCAAAATTTTGCTTCGGTTTGCGCACATTCCACAGTTCGCATACAGTATGGCGTACGTCTTGTTGTGTTATAAATACACTGCATAAGTCCAACTGTTTCCGTCTTCCTAGTAGCTTTCTAATACAAGGAAACAGGAACCATCTATGGTGTCATCAGCGGTTGACTCTGTAGTTCATTGCCAATTAACAGTTACGCCACAAGCCTCAAAAATGTTAACACAAAACATGTTTTTATAGTTTTACAATTATAGTTTTACATGCAGAAAACAATTCTAAATATATACAAATGACAAATGAAAGCGCCAAAATTTAAGGTTACTTTTACCTTAATGGAAGTTGTGATTGGTCCCATAGATGTGGCAGCGAGATTAACACGGACACCACCTTTGTGTTTTGCCATGAGGTATTTATTGAATTCAATAGTGTTTTTCAACTTCTTTATCAAAACGCTGGGACTTGCAACTTTTTTCGGCTCCATTTTGAGGCTGTGATCAAAAGAAAAACACAGACCTGAGGTGAGAAACACTACTGAATTCAAGAAATAACTCATGGCAAAACACAAAGGTGGTGTCCGTGTTAATCTCGCTGCCACATCCATGGGACCAATCACAACTAATTTCATCATTGCTGTTTCGTGGTTGAATATGGCCTTTTATTAGTCAAAAATATGCATGTTTAAGCAAAATTCACATATTTTTGGCTTAAATTAAACTTTTTCAAGCATAAAGTATACATAGTAAACATAGTGAATTTCCCTGCTGTGGGATAAATAAAGTACAATACAATAAAAATGGCTAAATTACCTAAAATACAAATTCAAGACATTCAGAAAATGCGTTGAAAGACAAGCTGTGGTATGCTGTATTCTACATTAGTCACTAGGTGTCAGCAATGTTGAACTGATGAGACAATAGCCACCGCAGGAAGTACCGGTAGTAAAAAAAGAAACAAGGAACTCTCCCAATACTAACATGTTTGAGTCTATATTATGTTGTATTTTCTATTATTATGTCTACTATATTGGGTAATACGAGTGTAAAGGTGACTATAGAGGTGTTATTTTATGTCCAGAGGGCTCTAATAATGTTAAAACCGTATTTAGAAGGTCATAAACAGGTTTCCTATGCTCTAACTTAAAAAATTAAATTAAATAAATAAGGAATCCTACTTTACGGATGTTGATTTATCACAGTCGGGTCTGGTACCAATTAACAGCCATTAACGAGGCATGGCTATGTATTTATATGCATTTTGAATCGTTTTTTGCAAATATAACAATAATTGTAAAATTATAAAAACTGTTTTATGTTAACATTTTTGGATTTCTGAAATGAATGAATTAGATTTACATTATTTCTTACGGGGAACATTACTAATATGGCAAAACTACTCATAGCTTATGTTGGACCTTCTGGAATTAATGATGCTAACCAAAGTTCCATTGTATTTGCCCATAGTGGAGGTTTGCTTTCTACTGAAAGCCATTTGAGTTATGATCTTGTTTCCAGTCGCAGCATAACACTCTCTTTTCCTGTCCTGTAGTACGGCCACCAAATGCACGACTTGGATGATGAAATGAACGGCATTGTCACCACCATCTCCACACACCGCGAAAGGGCAAAGAGACGCAAGGAGCCTGAGACGGGTCCTGCTGCTGCTCCTGCCTCCACCGAATTGGCCGCCAGCCCATCGAGCCCAACGGGCAGCGAGCCCAAACCTGAGGCACCACCGCCAGAAACCACCAACTGGTGCCTCACTGTTCTGGCCACCCTTCGAAAAGTTCTCAGTTTCATTAGCTGCTGTCATATAAAGAACCCACACCACATAGACAACTATTCAAGAGTCAGCTTCCCCTTGTCTTTTGTCATTGTTAACCTTCTTTACTGGACATATTATCTGTACTTTTAGCGTTTATCCCAATATTTAGAGTTTATTATACTTTAAGTGTTTCTACTGAGTTTTTGTATGTTTGAATTCACAGGAAGGAAAGTGTTCATGCCTTCATAGTACTGTTTTAATTTGTGAGCACATACTTGAACATTGGATCCACTTCAGAATTCTAAGATGTTTTAGCCTCCTTGATTCAAACTGGTGAAGTTTGACACTCATTAACGTGACATAAAAAAATGCTTACGAGGATATGCATATTTATCACTGTAGCGCAATTATTGTAATTGTGTCTGTGCTCTGGGTAGCGGATAACACAGAGAAGATAGAGCTGCAATTTAAATGTCCAGCGGTGCTGAGGGAGGACAAGTGGTTGTTCCTCTTTTAGTCTCACTTGTGATGGATTGATACTGTATTCATTTTTCCTCTCTGCCTGAAGGTACAACTTTTGAGGAAAATTGGAAAAAATGGATGGGCAGCGAGTGGAAAAATAAGGACAAATGGTAGATGCAGGAGAATCAGTCATGATGGGAGTGATTTAAAAACTATAGAACCCGATATTTTTCTGCCTTGTTCTTTCCCAGTACAGTCTTTAGGTAAATTCTGTGACAGCGAATAGCACAAACTATTTTATGAAAAGCGCATAACTCCACATTATACTGATATCAGTCACTATCAAATGATACAGTTGTCATAACCAAATCGTAATCAATTCAGCCAAAAGTTCTCATACCTCATTTTGCTTCCATTATTTCATTTTACAGTGGTATCTCTGTTTTCATTATTAATTTGTTCCAAAAGGTCAGACAAAAAACAATTGTACGAAAACTGAAGCAATTTTTCACAAAAGAAATATAATAGCAATGAATCCGTTCCAGATACCAAAAATATTAACAAAAAACACATTTTAAAGACGGTAATTATAGTTTTACATGTAGAAGACAATGTGAAATACTTATAAATGACAAATGAAATGTGTGCATGAATATTTAACATCACTTTTATCTTTGAAGACTGTGGTTGGTGAAGACAGCCAGCAGAGGAGAGGGTGGAAGGGAGGGGAGAGGTACCTTCGTACTCAATAAAAAGGGCACAGACAGTGAGTCACCAACGCTTGGGATGCTTTGTTTGGCACTCGATTCCGTGGAATGATACGCGAGTGAATAGAAGACTTTCTTATGTGCAATATTGGCCGTACGATAACCCAGGCGAAAACATTTGTCAAAAACGGAATCATACGAAAATAGGGGTGTACAAAAATCGAGGTTTGACTGTAATTAGTTTTTCATATACTGTACAATGGAGACAACGGTGGCCGCCATCATGACAGACCATCTCTTGTGCATGGATACACCTTTTTGCTGCAGTGAAAAATATATACCCAAGCAGTTCATCAGAGTGTTGTATACAAGATATACAGTATACATTGTAATGAGGTATTTTACAGTGTACATTATGCTTCCTCCTGAGCTAACTATGGCTGGTTTCCATTGCAACAGTATTGCTGTTGTATTGAACACCAATTATTGTTATTTAACAGGATTCCGGAGGCCCATACAAGCTATATATGAAAGGGTTCTTGAGTAAATAATTTTATGTCTTCAATGTGTTTTTACTGGAATTATATTGCTGCTTGACTTCTTTTTAAATGTTTAAATAGTTTGATGTTGTATAGTCGAGGAATGGAGGTTTTTTTCTACAGATATTTTTATAATTTTGAGTTCTAAGGAAACTTAGTAGCAACCATATGGTGTCAATGCAGTGCCAAAATCCACGCGCATAAAAACCACCACTCTCCTGACGCTCGGGGTCTCTGAATAACCGCACGTGCGCAGCGAACTGCCTTTGACACGTTTGAGGTTGCCGAGTTTTGTCACTCTGGAGACGGGCATTCAATTTCCTTTCTGATTGGTCACTGTAAATGCCTACTGTCTCTAGGTCAGAGCCAATCCAAGGCAGAGTAGGTCTGGGTAATAATGGCGGCAGAATTTGGTTGAAAATTTTAGATTGCGATGTCAGAGGTAATTTGAGGAACAGATAAATATTTAATTTTTGAAATTATAAATTTATTGAACAACCTGGGAGTAATTGTGATGGTTTACTGACTTACAAGGGCAAAAGGAGGCCCTACTCTTCCTCGGATTGCCTATGGCTTGGAGACAGTAGGCGTTTAAAGTGACCAATCAAAAAAGGGTGGTGGTACCATCTATTCAATGCCTGTCTCCAGAGTGCTAAAACAAAAAAGTGATTATGCGCTTGATTATGCGGTTTTTATGCGTGTGGATATTGGCACTCTATTGACGCCATACAATCCATCCCTCCAGTTTCTCTACCGCTTGTCTTCACTAGGGTCGTAAGGGTATGCGGGGGTCTATCCCTGCTGACTTCAGGCGAGGGGCGGGGTACACCCTGGACTGGTCGCCAGCCAGTCGCAGGGCACACGCCACACAATCCTTTCAGGTATTACCTTTTATAGTTATTATTTGCAAGGCTTTTTGCCTACAAAACAACTGCATTTTCAGGACCTTTTTCACATTTGAAATTCACACATTGATGTACAGAAATTCTGACAACTGTTTTTGAAAAGTCCCTCTCACTCCAGCAAAAAAGAGAGTTTTAGAAAACAAAAGAGATGCAGTGTAGCAATATAGTAATATAAAGGACATTTAAACCCTCTTTTACAGTGAATCATGAATCATGAAACATAGCTGAGTGTTTGATAAGACATAAAGCATAACCTTAATGTGACGTAGTCCGTGCTGTAGTCTGTTTGCTAGCTTCCACTGAGTGATGCTGGTTGGCTACTGATGATCTGAACCAAAGATTCTAAACAGTTACAAATTTAAAAGTGCATTTTCCGATGGTGGTCTGTTGCCAGTCAACAGATGAACATGACCTCTCATACAGTGGCTTGAAAAAGTATCAAATACCCCTTGAACTATTTCGCATTTTGTCACGTTACGAACTACAAACATAAATATATTTTATTGTGAAGTAGAATGATGATTTTCACATTTCTTTGGAAATAAAAAACTGAAAAGTATAACGTGCAAAAGTATTCAGTCCCCCTGAGTCAATACTTTGTGGATGCTTTGCACGTTGAGAGACTAAAATTTTAGCCCAGTCTTTTTTGCAAAACAGCTCAAGATCAGCCTGGACTTTGACTGGACCATTTTAACACGACAATATTTTTCGATTCGAAACCATACCATTGCAGCTATGGCTTTATGTTTTGGGTTGTTGTCCTGTTGGAAGGTGAACCCACATTCTAGTCTCAAGTCTTTTGCAGACTCCAACAGGTTTTCTTTCGAGATAGCGGATGGTGTGTTCACAGTGATATGCAGTGTTAGTTCTCCTTCACACATAGCGTTTTGCATTTAGGCCAAAAAGTTACATTTTGGTTTGATCGAACCAGAGCACCTTCTTCCACATGTTTGCTATGTTGAAGGTCATGGCTCGATGAAGCCAGCAGGACCACATCATCTGCAAAAAGCAGAGACGCAATCCTACAGCCACCGAACCGCATCCCCTCAATGCCCCATACCAGTATATCAGTACCCCATATTCTCGGAACACTCCCCACACAATTCCTCAAAGAACACAGTTGAATGCCTTCTCCAAGTCTACAAAACACATGCAGACTTGTCGGGCAAATTCATATGCACCCTCAAGGACTCTGCTGAGAGTGTAGAGCTGGGCCACAGTTCCACGACAAGGGCGAAAACCACACTGCTCCTCCTGAATCCGAGATTCAACTATCCAGCACATCCTCCTCTTTAGAATCCCTTAATAGAACTTACCAGGAAGGCTGAAAAGTGTGTTCCCACGATACTTGGAACACACCCTCCGGTCCCCTTCTTAAAAAGGGGGACCACCACTCCGGTCTGCCAATCCAGAGTCACGCCGATGTCCCCCGATGTCCACGCGATGCTGAAGAATCGTGTCAACCAAGACACCCCCACAGCATCCAGGGCCTTAAGGAACTCTGCCGGATCTCATCCACCCCCCGGGACCCTGCCACCAAGTAGCTTTTTGACCACCTCGGCAACCTCAGCCCCAGAGATAGGAGAGCCCATTGTGGAGTCCCCAGGCACTGCTGCCTCACTTGAGGACGTGTGGGTGGGATTGAGGAGGTCTTCAAAGAATTCCTTCCACCGGTCCACAAATGTTGAGTTGAGGTCAGCAGAACACCATCCCCACCATACATGGTGTTGCTTGTGTACTGCTTCTCCCTCCTGAGATGGCAGATCGTGGTCCAGAATTTCTTCGAAGTTGTCCGGAAGTCATTCTCCATGGCTTCTCCAAACTCCTCCCATGTTCGGGTTTTTGCCTCAGCAACCGCCAGAGCCACGGACAGGTTGGAGTCCCATGGGCTCCAGAGTCCCATTGGCCAAAAAGACCAGATATAACTCTTTCTTCAGCTTGACGGCATCCCTCACCGCTGGTTATGTCATCAACTACTGATGTTTTACTTGGTCTACCAGTTCCACGTCTGTTATTTAGTTAGTACATCGATGTTTTTTCTTATTTTTCTTCAGGACATTCCAAATGGTTATAGTGGCTATGACTAACGTGTGCAATGGTTCTGATTGATTTCCCGTCTTCCCCCAGATTCTGTGGTTTTTATGTTGTTTTCACCTCTAAATGCAGTCTACACAGGCAGAACCTATCCTACCCAATCTTGTGAGTCTCCAATAAACCTAACATGCATATTTTTGGAATGTGGGAGGGAGCATCCGTAGAAAACCCACGCACGGACAGCGAGAACATGCAAACTCCACACAGAAATGGGCAAAATGGACATTCGAACCTGAGCGTATACATTCAGTGCTAGTTAGTGATTGAAGAAGCAATGTCATACTTGTAGTCACATGTTACAATACTTTTGCTCACATGAAAAATGGGTGTGTTCAAACAAAAAAAGTGCTATCTTCCAAGTTGTGCATCCGAAGTGCTGCTCCAGGGTCTTGTATTGATCTTTTGATGTCAAACCAAAATGTTTTCAATACTTCTGTTTTCCTGTACATCTGGAGGGCACTGTATTAATGTTTATGGTGGTGACATGACAAAATGCGGAAAAGTTCAAAGGGACTATCGAGGAAAAGGCTTCTTGAGACGTCATCTGTACTTCTGTGTAGAAGGTGTCGGACGTTTCGCTCCTCATCCGAAGAGCTTCGTCAGCAAA
Organism: Dunckerocampus dactyliophorus; assembly: GCF_027744805.1. NCBI lineage: Eukaryota > Metazoa > Chordata > Actinopteri > Syngnathiformes > Syngnathidae > Dunckerocampus > Dunckerocampus dactyliophorus. Next base: position 17,834,587 of record NC_072832.1, on the reverse strand, counting down.
CTAATAAGTGCTGGTAGCTAGGCCTTAAATACAGTAAGAGTGGGCGGAATTGGTGTGCCAACACCCTCCTCCTATTGGTTCGTTACACTAAGCCTGGGCGGAGCAGTGGTATAATCCTATCCTGTTATTCACACCTACGATAAAAGGGAAGTGTCGCTCCCTGAATTGGGTATGAACGACTCTGATACTGGCTTGTTAGCATCTATTGTTCTGGCTCGGCCCTGCCTTCACCTCATTTGCAAGACTAAGAGCTGTGGGTTTTGGTCTCAGTAACCTGCTGAACACAGCTACCAGCACTTATTAGTTTGCTGACGAAGCTCTTCGGATGAGGAGCGAAACGTCCGACACCTTCTACACAGAAGTACAGATGACGTCTCAAGAAGCCTTTTCCTCGATGGACAACTCCTGTACGACTGAGAGCCTACACAGATTCAAAGGGACTACTTTTTCAAGCCGCTGTACTGTATATCAGACAGGACAAAGCTGCACGTTCATTCGGTATTGCTGTAACATTCACCCTATTTTTTTGTTCATTTACTCTTAGTGAGAGTCTCAGATCTTTGATGTGCTTTGAAATTAATGAAGCGTGCAGAGAAAGTAACACATTGCCTTTTGAAACTACTGTATTTCAGCTGCATTGTTTCACTGTTTTGAATCCATTTTTTGCATTGATGGCGTCAAGACCTCCTTGCCTGATGATAATGAGTAAAATATTTCCTTTATAGCTTCTTCCTGCATGCTTCTCAGTATATAACTTTGGTTTATTCGATATTACTGGGTTTTAATATGATGGGAGAAGAACCATCCTGATGCTTTGATTGTCAACGATGCCTCACCTTATACCAGAAGGTCAGGCTCCGTGAGTTTCTGTTCTCATTTTCAGCCTCAGAACTGTGAAGGTATTGGATTGGGATGAGTCCTGTTGACTGAAAAAAAATCATGTAAATGATTTAACAACCTTTTTACGGACTGAGATCACCTTCCTCGTATGTTGGGGAGTTAGCTCTACTGTGAAAAGGACATCAAATGAACAAGGCTTCAAAAGGGAACACTTGGTCGCTCAACGTAAATAAAAGTTAGAGATGAAGCATGACTTCACAGTTCCGCCTTCATCATGGACTCCACTTTATGGTTACAAGGACCTGACGAAAGACAAAGAGACAAAATTGCCAGAGAAAAGCATGTCTTCGACTGTGATAACAGACTACAGTGGACACGTTTCTCAGAGATGGACTGAACCATTTTCCCTTTCATGTTGTAGGACGTGTCAAATAATACCTCATGTGATGTTGACGGCCACCCTGGGGCGTCTTCATGTGAACTGTATGAATAATGTAGCACTACTGTATAATGACTTAGATATTGTTCTGCGCAACCTGTTGTAAATAAATCCCGCCAACACGCATGTTTATTGTAAAGAAATGACAGCAATAAAAGAATTCAAGTATATGATAGACTACATTTTAAGTACTAAGTGACTAATTGTCGTTTGGCGCTTCGAATTGCACGGCTTTACTTTAAATATGCTGTATTGTGGTTGTGGTTGAATAGTCAAAAAATATGCATATTTAAGCAAATGTTTTTTTTTGTTTACCTAAATGTAGCATTCTCAAGCATAGAAGTGGCTAAATAAAGTAAAATACTAATATAAGGTATTCAGAAGACACATGCACTGGTCACTAGGTGTCAGTAATGTTACTGTAATGTTCAGTGAGACACACAAGCACCAGACTTGATCGCCAGAACAACAGGCTTTTATTGCAGGTTTGAATTATCTCACAAAAATCCCTAACCCAGGCTATTGTTGTGGCCGTAACGCACACCAAGTGAAAATTCAACTCCGAAGCCCTAATGTAACTTCCTGTCCGCCTGACACTCAGCTCCCCTAAAACTGGAACAAATTTATAATTTAATCTTTCGTATTATTAACCCTGACATTTTTAACACTTGTATATTTAAAAAGATTAAAAACCTTCTTAAACCTTGTCGTTTTAGCCAACATCATTAGCGGATTTAGCACGCTCTCTACACTGCATCATCGGTGCACACACACAGATAATTATTTGATGTTGCAAACATGACAGGACATGCTGTCACGCTTTGGTGAGAGTCTGGACCCCAGACGCAGAGGCGGGAGGCAGGTGAGATGAACACTGTCCTTTATTTGTTCCACATGTTAACAAAAGGCGATGGTGGAAAAAAGGTAGCGCCCTGAAACAGCAAAACATAAGAAACTGGCAGATGCAGGCAGTTACTGGACGCACCAAAAAAAGTGCAAAGCTAATGTACAGCTGTAGAGATGCGGCGCATGGGAACGCTGGGGGCTTGGAAGAATAATCTGGCGTCTAACAGCTGACAGCAGCATAAGTAGATGGGTGATGATCAGTGTCAGGTGTGATCAGTAGCTCCGCCTCCACCTAGGAGCAGGGGCTCTGGGAAGAACCCAAAACAAGAAGGAGGCAAGAAAACAGAACAAGGGCGTGTGTACGTGACACATGCCCAAATAAACAAGGCTCAAAAAATAGTAGTTAATATAATCACATTTTAAGAAAATGTCACATTAGCACTGACAAAGTAAGCAGGCTGGGGACAAAATGTGCAGTGTTTTTATGTGAATGCTCGAAAATGCTTAATTTGGGCCAAAAATATGTAAAATTTGCTTAAATATGCAAATTTTTTTACTAATACGTACTCAAATTAATACCCATTACTATATTTTTGAAAAACCGTGATCGAGTGACGGCGCAAAATCTAACTTCAAAGTTGTGAGGGATTACTGCATAGCCCAGCTGACCTGTAAAGTTTTTAACGCAATGTGGCCTGCAGGTCAAAAAGTGTCCGTTTAAACACTCACTGGCAACAGTAGGTACCCCTGCACAGTCTAATGAGATTCAACACAACATTTGTATAGTCTGCCTTTACAAACATAATAACGCCTCCTTTGACACTGTACATACTGTATGTACACTTACTGTATGGTTATACGTTGTTTGCAGTGTTCACTAGTTGGGATATCTTTGTAAGGCTGCTAGCAGAAGGCCAAAGCATAATTCTGTTCCAGCTGAAGAATGTGAAGCTGACTGATGGAGCTCGGCCGGAGAATTAGCACATAATCACATTTAGCATGAGTCAAGCCGATGCAGTATCGCCATTTGTCTTGGCAGAAAAGATGCCCAAGAATGTAAAGAAGATAAATGATAACTTCAGTCATTGAGACTATTGACACGGGATTGATGGGCCGTTTGGAAACGGTGAGAGAAATTCATCTCAGCGAGTCTCTGCATGCATGTGTGTTGCAGCCATACAGTGTATATATGTCTTCAGTGGTAATCAAAGTTTTTAATCATATTGTATTTTTCAATCAATCATTCCCAGACCGGTGGATTGGAAGGGATGGCTCAATTATTTATCATTCCCCTAGATTCCTTTTGATAGGGTTATGGTCACGATATCATGTATCAAACAAAGATACGGTACATCAGGGGTGTCCAAACCTGAAAAATGAAATGATGCAAAGGCCACTTTGACATTTAGTAAAGCAACACATGTAGATATGCTAAGAAGTTATGTATATTTCAAGAATAAAACTGCATCTGAGCTTTGTGATGTAGGTGGAAAAGCACATTATTCTGAACTTCGCTCTTTGTTCTTTTTCCCACGTTTTTTTTATTTGAAATTTTCTACTTGTAATATTATGACTTTATTCCCAGAATATTATAACTTTATCCTCAACCTAATTTTCCAAAAATTATAAATGTAATTACAATTTTTTTGTTGGTCATAATATTATGACTTTTAGAAAATAACAGATTTTTCAGCTGTATGTTACTGAAATGATTATTTTTCCTCATAATATTACAAGTGTACTTTTATAAAATTGGAACTTTTTCCTGTGAGAATACAACGTTTTTGTCTTCATACTTTGACTTTTCTAAAAAATTCAAAAAATTCTAAAAAAAAATTTAGTGCTGGTTTTTCCATTTCCGCTGGTTTTTAAATTATTTTCAACTTTGTTCTTCTAAATTTACTTTTTGTAATGTTAATATTTAATTCCCATAATATGTGGACTTCCATAATAGTCAAACTTTTTCTCCAACCTAATTTTCCAAAAATTACAACTTTGTTGTTTTGTATGTTTTTCATAATGTTATGACTTTTAAAAAAAGACTGATTTTCTTTTATTTATAACTTTAAACTTTAACCTCATAATATTAAGACATTATTCTTCCGTTTTTTCCTCTTAATATTTTGACTTTATTCTTGTAAAATTACGGCAGATTTTTAAATGTTTGCTTTTGTTTTGTTTTTCCCTTGTAAATTAGATTTTTAGAATGGGCCACGACCCAATAAGAAACAGCCACTGTTGAACATGGAGTACCATCTTGATGCACATTGTGCAACTAATGGTGCCTGGATACAGGTGAAGTAAATGAGGCAAAAAATTTTAAATTTAGAATAATTTCCTCAGACTTGTCTATTCATTGCATGTGTTAAATCGTGAAGTGACTTGTTTTTATGGTCATCTGAATCATTTGGAGGCCTGCAATTACGCTCTCTTTATCTGCTTATGTTTGCAGTTTTGCACATTTTCAATATTATCCAAACAAAAATGGAAGCAGTCATTGCTAATTTGAATCAGTAGATCATCTAATCGTGTAAATAGCATGTCAAGTTGTCATGACGCCACAAGGGTTGCGTGATGCTCTACGTGACCACCAGAGGACGCCCTAGAATAACAATTCACTTGCTCAACCCTGCTGCACTCCATCTGCACAAAACAACAAGACACTATTTATTTCCCAGTGATGTTGTGGGCAGGTACCAGCATATTTACAGACAGCGTTCCCGTTTTAAAATTTGTTTTTGCTATTAACGGGTTGAACCACTGCAGTGCTCATGCACTGACAGACTGGAGGAGGAGCCACCGGAATATGCGTGTTTGAAAAGGGAAAAAATGAAATATGAAATGAAATAGAAGGAGATTACGACTTTGAAATAATGACTTGTCAACTGTACCGTGTTTATATTTATGTCTGCTTGTCTGTCCTCAAAGCCCCCTACATGCAATTCTTATTCTTATTAATACTTTTGTTTTTAAACATGCAATTCCGGTTTATAAACTGACATGATATAGTATTCCTCTGATGTCATTTTTACATTTCCTACACTGCCACAAGGGGGCACATTTGCATGTTCCCAAAGACTGCTGTACTATAGAGGGGTACGCCAATTGTCATGGGGGCACGTGAATAAAAATGAGAAACAATTAGTGCCTCCCACTCACTATTACGAGTGCGCCTGAACGCCTCACGGCACAAGAGAACGTGGCAGAAAGGAGACACAGCACGAAGTTGGTAATTGCACTGTGTGGATCATATGATCAAATAAGTAAGTTTGATGATTATTTTGTACATTAAGAGTGTTTAATCTTGAAGATTTTGTTTATATTGGTGTTGTATTGATGAAAACCTGTCACTGTGATTGGGGATTCCCCCCTAAAATGAGGCTTTATCGTTGGTTGTATGCATTTTTGTGCTTCACATACTGCTCTATCGTGATTATTAAACTATCCCCTTCAATTTGGTATTAAATTAATATGCAGACTTAAACCATAGCCATCATGAGTGGACCAAAAAAGTGATGCTCAAATTCAACCCATTCAAACGGAAGGATGCCAACATCAATAAAAGATATGCAGGATGATTACTTATCAAAATGTGACCATGCAAAATACACATTTTTGACCCGGAATTACTACCAAATTAATGAACCAATTACTTATGTTTAATATTTCAAGTTAATAAAGATAAAAAGGTGTATGTTCTTGAAGTGTGCAGGAGTAAGGGGTACATGGCTTCAGGTCAAATGTCTGAAGGGGTACGCCACTCTAAAACGTTTGGGAACCACTGCTATACAGTATTTGACTTGTGCGTCAGAAAAACAACATTTTTCTTTGTCTCTCCACTGAATTGTGCGTAAAAGCACGCAACAGGGTAGTCGTCCCCGTTGTCAGTCGTTGTCTCTGACACTAAACTGAAAATATTGGTATATATTGATGTCTTGACATCGTTTCAAAGCATGCAGCATATTTACGTATTCAAGTGTCCGCTCAAATGGCTTAAACGTCACTGATATCATGACAAAGTAAAAAGACAAATGTAAGACGTTTATTTAACAGTGATCTATTCGTGGAAACGAGCGATATTTACCTCCACCAAGAACACAAGCACGGGTGGCACTGTTTTCAATCCACAAATGTAATCAGGGCTAAAGAGTCATAGCATTGCAACATCACAAGTCATAGTTTTTAAAGTAAACAAGTCAAATGGACATTTTTATGATTATAGTAAATCCCTAAAAGGAGTTACATTCCAGAACTACGAGGGAAATCCGTGAGTAATGAATAAAAAATGGCCATTCTGACAGCTTGCTTGATGTTGACATTCCACAATTTCAAGTCAACAATCAAAGTGACTGTTGTAATTATTAGATACAGAACCCTTCAGTTGCTTCAATCAATCTTCAATGGCCGTTGTTCATTAACGACAAAAGTTAACAATGTAAATGCTAAATGCACAATCCAAACCACAAATATGCCTCACACACTCGTTAAAGGAAAACTGCCCTTTTTTTTAAATTTTGCCCATCAGCCATAATCCTTATGAACACATATGCCGTTCTCTTTTCTGTGGGTTCTAAAGATATAAAAACAGCTAAAAATAGGCAGCTAAGAATGCACGTAATGGGAAACACTTATTCCACTTATAAACCCTTCTGAAAAAAAAAAAAAACCTCCAACAACGCTGCATTTACATTTAATGTGGCATGCATATTAACCAAGCTAAAGCAACATTGTTATTCCAGTTATTAACATTGTCATGCCAATGTAACTACATTACTGGCACATGGACAACTCACCTGGAATGAAAGGGATAAATAAACATTTAAGGTTACTTTTACCTTCATTGAACAGGTGATTGTTGACAAAGACACAATGTGACAGTGAGATCAACACGGAAACCACCTTCATCTTTTGCTATGATTTATTTCTTGAACTCAGTAGTGTTCCTCACCTTTATCAAAATGCTCAACTTTCTTTGGCTCCATTTGGGGTTGTTTTGCAGCTGTGATCAAAAGAAAAGCAGAGACTTCAGGTGAGAAAAAATGTTCATCATAAATGATCATGTGTCCCTTTCATTCATCATGTATTTATGTGCATTTTGAATTGTTTTCTGGAGGTAAAACTGTAATTGTAAAGCTATAAAAATTTGTTTTGTGTTGACATATTTGGCTTTCTGGACCAAGACAAAGACCCCTGGTCTCGGCGGTGAATTAGACAACCCTTGTTTCTTCAGTTTCTTGTTAATTTTAATGCCTGTGTGGCACACTCTAAAATATGCTGTCCACATAGATATAATTTTGTGTTTATTGGGGTAAAATATGCTATATAAATGCGCAGAATTGTATATTTCTGAAAGGTGGTGGTTGTATGTATTGTTGACATTTGTGGAAGTGGATTTGCAGTTTGTGTTGTACAGCGTGAAGCGGAACCTTTGTGTCTCTTCAGTTGCGGCAGGACCCTTATACGGAGACACTTCCTGTATTGAGTCAGACGCAATCTGCAAAGGAACGCTGTACGTTGTCCTCATTTTGCTGTTCTGCCTACATTTCCATTCAAGTCAGTAAATTGTCCAAAAACAACAGAATAAGTCCATATAAGTACTTGTGTTCATGGTAGGATGTATATTGTGAGACTATCCGCTGATTTAATTTGGTAAAATAAGTGAAAGTTAGAGAGAAAGCTTGTCGTAAAGCATCAAAGGCATAGCCGCTGCTCCATGTACACGAATTGGCGGGAGATAGAACTCTTGGTTAGATCGCCATCCAGTGGAACTGCGGGGTATTGCAATTATCATTAAAAATGGGTCAATAGCGAAAGTATTTGTTAAGAACATTTAAAATAGAGTGTGTACATGAATATATTACAAGGAAAGTTATCACGATACATAATCATATATTTTGTGAGGAATATTCCAGTAACCTGTGCGATTACAGATGTTTATGCACAAATGTGAACATTTAAGAGGACATATGTCATAAAGTAAGCATGTCATAGAATGCATTAAAAGGGTTATTAGAACAAATAAATACAATTAATGGTAATTTGTGCCAAAAATATAGTTGTGTTGGTCACAAGGAAGTGAGAGTATATGAAAATGTGTAATGTACAATATGTTAAAGTGATAAGTGATTAAGGACAGAAATGCAAATAACTGGAATGACTTGAAAGATATGTATTTTGTACATGACTTTTGTGTTTGTTAAATAAAGACATGCAATCTGCAAGGGAACGCGACACGTCGTCCTCATTTTGCTGTTCTGCCTGCATTTCCATTCAGGTAATTTATCTGCCTTGCGGTGCCCACGCCTGGGACCCGTAACACCTCATACGACTAAAGGTACCTTTGTTTGGACAAATATAACAATGACAACAATAGCTCATAAGAGTTCAATTTTTTTGCCGTACAATGCTATAGCTATTCATGCGAGAACATAAGTGATTTTGCTTATCATCAAGAAAACCATGGAAGTTGCTAGATATCAGCTCTTTTAAAGATTACCTCAAGGAAAATGGAGGACACATCCCACAAACAAAGGAATGATGCTGTTGGAAGGATTACGTTCAATAACGCTGGACATCACTACCACGTTGCAAGGACCTGCTCAACAAGAAGTACTGGAATCAGGAACCAAATTTTTCTACATGCAATGACGTTCACAATACGACACGAAAAATCGCCAAGAAGTGGAAACCTTTTGCTCCGCAGACCACAAATGATTGGATTTGAGAATGAACAAACAAACAAACCAACAAAGTAAAAACTTTTTTTTTATTATAAATTGTACATAAACAGCAGAAGTGTGCGTGCAGAGTTCAATAACATCAAATAATATTTGAGTCAATTCAGAATAGAGGAAGTGAACAAATGTATTAGCAATTGATGTGAAATGGAGAGGGGTAGGATTAAATAAGCTCTGCCTTCTTCCTACTCCTTTGTGGACATGTGGAATTGTCATTGTAATGTGAAATAGTCCACTGTAACATGTACGCATTAAATAAATGAAACTATACCATACATACCACCTTCTGGAACTGATTAATGACACTAACCACCCATCTATCCAATTCCTTCTGCTTATCCGGGTCCGGGTTATGGGGCAGCATTCTCAGTAGGGATGTCCAGACTTCCCAGTCCCTGGCCACCTCTTCCAGTTCCACCGGGAGGACACCAAGGCGTTCCCAGGCTAGCTGTGAGACATAATCCCTCCAGCGTATCCTAGGTCTGCCTCTGGGCCTTCTCTCGGGTGGGAAACCTCACCAGGGAGGCGCCCAGCAAGCATCTGGACTAGATGCCCGAGCGAACTCAATTGGCTCCTCCCGATGTGAAGGAGCAGCAACTTAACTCGGAGCCTCGGATTTGGAGGTGCTGAGTCTCATCCCAGAAGCTTCACACTCAGCTGTAAACCGCTCCAGTAAATGCTGAAGGTCACAACCCGATGAGGCGATCGCTTTTTCACACAGGGCTATGTTGGTTTGGATTTTTTTTCCCCTCCCTTAACATAAAAGGGTTCATTTAAAAACTGCATTTTGTGTTTAGTTGCGTTGTCGTTGACTAATATTTCAATTTGTTTGATGATCTGAAACATTTAAGTGTGACAAACATGCAAAAAAACTAAGAAATCAGGAAGGGGGCAAACACTTATTCACATGCATGTAACAAATGCTGAATCTGAACAATGTCTGACACGAGACCTGATGTACAGAGCGCAGAGTTTTTTCACCAATTGAACATCCAACTTGAAACTCTCATTCATTGAGTCATTCATTCATTTTCTATCTTAATTCTCACTACGGTCGCGGGGATATGCCGTTCCCTACCCCAACTGACTTAGGGCAAGAGGCGGGGTCACTCTCCCGTCCACCAAATGCAATCACTTCATTTGTTAGTGTCAATAGAAAACGTTGAGTTTCATTACGATGATAATGTTTGCATTTAACCCACAATGCATTGAACCAAGAAATAGAAGCTTGAATAAATCGTCAGAAAATGACTATAAATAATGGATGGTGGTGTGACAGCTTAATAATTAGGTGCTAAATGACTTGACACACATTTAGCTTTCGCTTTGTGAACTTTAATTGGCTGTGGCCTCTTAAAGTAATTTGACTGATTTCCATGACACAGGATATGCACGATGGAATTCCATGCATGCAACAAGACATGCATGTCGCATTTTTTAAAAAAATCTTAAATTCTGTTAAAAAAAAAGTTGGAGTACAGTACTGTTCTGACCTTTTTGGAAACAGTCTTGAATGTGAATGTCTCCTGTGGCAGTGGCATCTCAGCTGCAGACAATAGCAGAATGAACAAACTGGTTAGCAAAGGATAGTTCTGTCTAGGGTCAAATCTGAACCTGGTGGGGGTGGTGTGTTAGAGGAGCGCAGCCAAGCTCTGATCTCTCATGACCAACACATCCTACCCCATGCAGCACATGCTGACAGCACCGTGCAGCACTTGTGGCAACAGGCGGCAACCCCCTCTGTGCCAGGAGGAGCAGCGCGCTCTTCCAGCTGCTGTCAGATGATATAATTCAATCTTTCTCCCATTGGAGCACTAAGATACTTTGTATTAGTATCCACTTCATGATAATTGTGCAACATTTATTGTGGTGTGAAACGTGACGAGATTTCTTGTTTGGAGAAAAGCTCTCGCGAGAACAGGGCAGCTAGAAACCAAACAGACTGTGAACTATGGCATCGCTACTCTGAATGATAATACCGTAATATGGAACCGCACAATAAGTGCTTTACGCACACCTTGCAATCCAACCAGCGAATGATGTGTGCCTGTTTTTTTCCATTGGAGTTGAACAGCTGCCGCCATTTTAATGTCCAAGCAGAAGTTGTAGTAATTCTATATTTGATCAAAACATAAGACTGTTATTCACTGAGCGGTGGATAAGCGCCAACTTTACAAGCACCGACAATCACCAGTGGAATTTCTGCTCTCTGTTGGAGCATTATTAATGCTTGTAGCAAAAATGAAAGCCAGGCGCAGGCGTAAAATTGTATTGGAACATAAAGGGTTAAGTGGGTGTCTCGCTTAATTAATAATGGTATTCAGTCAATTTAATAAAATACAATAGATGGTTAATCCGTTATCCAATTAATCGACAACTATTTTGGTATTCAACTAATCTTTTTTTTTAAATTTAGAAACGGAAATATCCTCTGATTTCAACCTCCCAAATTTGAATATTTTTTATTTCCTTATATCCATCCATGAAAGCAGACCTACTACAAGATATTCACACACACAAATCATTGGAAAACTGATTTACACGTTTGCCTGTTTTCTGATATGTTGTAGGCCAAACCACTTCTTGTTTGTGTTTGATTCGTATTGATTTGGTCCGTCTAGGGCCTGACCGATTTCTCGATGAATTGAAACAACAAGCTACAGATTAATTGACTAAGAAAATAATAGTTAGTTGCAGAACTAAATACATTTCTAACCTTAATTTGATTGTTTTCCCTGGATTTATAAAATATTCTCTCACTGTTAAAATGACCTTATCATAGCAACAAACAACAGTTCAGGTCTTTGAAACGGGGTAAACAGCAGGAGATGAAATAATGATTTGCTAAAACCCTGGTGAGTGAAATCTGTGGAGAATCCACAACACAACTGTGTTACAGCTTCAAACCCAAGGGATTTTCACCACCTTTTGCATCAAATTGAAACATCATATTGCAAAGGTTGGTTTCCCCACTCAAACTGTCCACAGGTAGGAAGTTGTTTAGAGATTCTTTTAGTATGCTGCATGACAGAGTTAGCGATATCCTATTCTGCTTTGGTATAGGGACATGGCCTTCTTCCTTCATTGAACAGTTGAGCTCGCATGATTAAATGCAATGGCGGTAATATGGAACAAATAAGTCTATCACAGGGGGTGATTGATGCGTGTGTTGCAAGCTGAGTGCCTCTAACTAAGTTGTTGCACATAAATTGAGTAAGAGGTCTCAGTCTCTGACTGTCGGTTGTTCAGCTCTACACAATCAGCCACAACACTCTTATCAGATGCGGTACACACTCTTATCCGGTCGGCATTTCACCCACGCACAAAGTCATGCACACCTTTCCCTATCTGCGTTCCACTTCGCCCGTCTGTGAGATCACAGCTGAATGGCAGCATTTAGCCTCTATTGAGAACCCCCTTGTGCAAGAGTTTACTGACTGATCCCTGATGCCGAAGATCCATGCTCTCTACCCATGAGAACAATATAATTGGGCTAAATTTGGAAGCAAGACCTGAGCTTGTTTATAAAAAAGAAAAAATCATTTTGTGCGATAAAAACACACTCGTACCAACTTTTCAGTTTCCTTTTTTGCATCCAGGAACAGCTGGCAGCAGTGTGGGACTTGAGCTTCCAGTGTTTCCAGGAGGCTAGTCGGAATGTTGCTCCAGGTGGCGAAGATGGCTTCAGGGAATCCACTGTCTCGAACTGATGTCCATTTTCCCTTGCCATCCATCTCAAAATGTTCTCAATTGGATTTAGATCAGGTCCAAAAAAGTGAGGTTATTCATCTGGAAGAAGTCCTTTGTCAGGTGGCCATTGTGAACTGTAGCATTGTCCTGTTGAAAAAGCCAGTCATTACCACAAAGACAAGGGCCTTCAGTCATGAGGGATGCCCCCTGCAACATCTCCACATAGCCAGCTGCCGTTTGACGAACCTGCACAACCTGAAGCTCCATTCTTCCACTGAAGGAACAAGCACCCTAGATCATGATGACGCCCCCTCCACTGTGCCGTGTGGAAAACATCTCAGGTGGGATCTTGTCATGCCAGTGGAAGCCATCACAACCGTTAAAAAGTTAAATTTTTTCTCATCAGAGAATAAAACTTTCTTCCACTTTTCAATGTCCCATGTTTGGTGCTCTCGTGAAAAATTCCAAACAGGCAATTTTATGGCAGATCGTAACACAATCTAGTCGGATCCTCCAGCTCAGGTGACATTTTTTTGGGTCTACCACTTGACTTTTTTGTTGCGTAACCCTCAGGATCTCAGGAGTTTAAAATGACTGTCTTACTGCATCCAACCTCAGCGGCAATGGCATGCTGCGAGAAGCCTTGTTTATGCAGCTCAACAACCCGACCGTGTTCAAAGAGAGGATTTTTCCATGAGTCATCTAAGTTTTGCGCAACTCTGATTGTGCGAGGTGAGTGTGAGTGTGCATGTGCTGTAAAGGCTTCTAGGAGACACAATTAGACTGACAAGGCACTGCACCATTTGACTGTATAATATCCAACGCTATGCTTCCATCTTTGTGGGAACAGTGTGGGGAAGGCCCTTTAGTGTTCCAGTTCAATAGAACTTTCACAAAACCCTGACATTAAGCCCATCAAAACATCAAACTGAGCCAACAGGCCTTCCTTCAGATCCAACATCAGTGGCCACTGACCTCACAAATGTTCAACATGAATGGACAAAAATGCAAATAGATGCACTCCAAATCTTACAAATAAATCACCTCAAAAGAGTAAAGCTGTTATTTTTTATTTGCAGTTTGTATATTTGGCAGCATATTAGCACGATTCAGAATAAATAATAAGAAAAGAAAGATACAAAATTGGGTGTAATTGTAAACATGTTCCGGCTTCAGGGGAGCTGAGTGTCAGGCGGACAGGAAGTGACACTTCAGAGTTGAGTTGTCACTTGGCGTGGGTTACGGCCGCAACAGTAGCCTGTGTTACGGGTTTTTGCCCGTCGTGAGATAATTCAGACCTGCCATAACAGCCTGGTACTTGTGTGTCTCACCGAACATGACAGTAACATTACTGACACTTTTCTTAACTCTTCTATTTTGCTTTGTTTGTTTTATTTTTAGATTACGTTTATTAGGACACTTTTGCAGAGCTGCTGGAAATGTGAATTTCTCTTGGAGATAAAGTATCTATGTATCTATCTGCTATCATTGCTATGTCTTTAAATGCGTCTTCTGAGTGCCCTATATTTGTATTTTACTTCATTTATCCATTTTTATGCTTGAAAATGCTTAATTTAGGCAAAAAGTATATAAAAATAATATTCTACCAGTCTATAAGGTAAAATGCTTTTACCGTAAAGCACCGTGTATAAGCCGCACCCGTGTATTAACTGCACCCCCATTTTCAGGCTCATGGTGGGGAAAAAAATTTAGTTCATAAATGCTTGCCAACTCTTTCATCTCAAATCAACATGCATAAAGGTACTAAGCAGTTTCAAAAAGAAGAATAAAGGAGAAATCTGAACTTCGGCATCTAGATCTTTAATATTATGGCTAAGCACAGATCAATAATAATAATAAATCAAAATAAAGAAATTTGCAGTTTTCTTTCACTTGTTCTCTTTTTCGCTAATATTATTTTATTGCATTGCTTCAGTGTGAATTTGAATAAACTCCAACGTATTGTATTTTACATTGGAAGCTTAGGTTAGCTTCAGTGTATATAGAGATCGTTTCACTGTGTGAAAATACAGACAGCCGTCAGATAAGTTAGTTGCATACACAAGCATTTTCAGCAACTGTACAGCAGAGGGCGCTAAAGTCAAAGCAACTGTCTGACCCACAGACGGCTATTCTAAAATGGGCTTGTCGTCAATTTCTGCGTCTGGTCACAGACCTGTCATCGTGTATAAACCGCACCCCGATTTTTTGCTTCTTACCAGTGGAAGAAAAGTGCGGTTTATACACGGTGCTTTACGGTAATAAGTGTGTGAACCAGAACTGGGGGGTTTTGGAGCTTAATCTAATTTAATATTTACAACAGTCACTCTTATTGCAAATGTTGATCAAAAATGTTATTTAAAAAAAATGACAAAATGTTATTTAAAAAAAATGACATTTTTATGGCTGTCTCAAGTACTCAGGAAAAGTGGGGATCTACTGTAATAAACTGCTATTGCCATATTTTTATCGTAATCATGCAGTTACATCCATATTTGGCAATGCTCACTGCCTTATTTTTTTTATTTCCTTTCATCAGCGCGCCATTCCGATTGAAGTTATTTTAGTTTAATGGCTCTAACCTGGCAGATCCCACTCGCTACATCTCTCTGCCACTTTGCCTGCCTGCACTCTTTTGTGTCTGACCTCAGAGATCTTGCTGAGCATCCATGATGAGTCATAGCTCAGTCTGAAGCCTCTGCATCACAGTGGGGAGTCAGGAATACTAAGCAGCGCTCGCTATTTGCCAGCATGTACTGTGCACGTGCAGAAAGTTGAAAAAACAAATGGAAGTGCCAAGACGCTTACAAGAGAGCACATATGTCATACAGTATGTTGAATGAAGCACAAACATGCACAAATGTAGAGCAGAAGTGAGTATATGTTTCTTTCACTGCAGCAAAGGGAGTATGAATACTGTTAACAAGGTGTTAACACGCTTTGGAGTAATACCTTCCTCTTAGCCAAGAAAATATTCATGGACACACACACATTCATTCACGTACTTTGTTATGCATATAATGGCTCTGCAGATTATCTCATTGTCTAACCCTGATCCTATAATATGCTGCAGTGTGACGTCCATGCGATCACATTCACATTTTTTGCCAGAATCGTCGAGAGCCTTCCGCACCTCTGATTAATTTCAGTCTCATTGAAATTCACACGGCTACATTTGGAAGGTTTCCGCTGCATCCTCGTCAGAGGAGTGTGTGAGGTAAAGCTCTCAGTGACTAAAGAGCAGCCAAGCACCTCCAGAGACTGCAGAAAGATTTCCAAAGAAAAGCATGCTGTGATGTATATTTCAGTTTTTCACTCACTCTCTTTCTTGCTGTGCTGCAGTGATGACTGCATAGATTTGACATCCACCCAGGAAAAGTGCTCATCTTGGAAACTTCTGTGAGGGTGCGGAAACACAAACAAGTGGCCCAAATCAGGGACACGCTAATAGGTTATATGATTCACATTTAAAGTAAAAAAGTGTTCTTTTCCCATATACAACGGGACCTCAACTGGCGTCCACCCTGGTTAGCGTGTTTTTCGGTTAACATCCAAAATTTGCGCCACAATTTTTGCCTCACTTTTCATTTTCTCCAGTGAGTGTACAATATGGCTCACGTCTTGTTGTGTTGTGCGAGTCCATCTGTATTCTTAATGTTTATTTTCTTTTCTTTCAGAAAACATCCTTCTTTGTTAGGTTAACAAAATGGCAACCGAATGCCTACTTGTGTGTGATAGCAGCTTCACTAAAGCAGTTTCTCAAAAATATATTAATTAATAAATCGCCTTATTTCGTGTTTGAATAGTGCCTATTACTAGTTAAAAAATTATTATTATATTATTTATATTATTTAAGCCTAAATTAAGCATTTGCAACCATAGAAATGGCTAAATGAACTAAAATACTAATATAAGGCATTCAGAAGAAGCATTCTAATATGTTGTATGATACATAGTATTCTACACTGGTCACTAGGTGTCAGTCATGTTACTGTAAAGTTCAGTGAGACACACAAGGATCAAGCATGATCAGCAGAACAACAGGCTTTTATTGCAGGTTTGAATGATCTCACACCAGGCACAAAAATCCCTAACATGGGCTACTGTTGCGGCCGTAACCTATGCCAAGCTAAAACTCAACTCTTAAAACCCAGCTTCACTTCCTGTCCACCCCACCACTCAGTTCCACTAGCACCAGAACACATTTACAGCAACACACACAAGCGTGAGTGTTGTTTATGTCTTAAACTGATTATTTTATCTTATTATGTCTAATATGAGTAATACAATGTGACTATATACAAGGTGACTATAGGGATGCTATTTCATGTCTAGAGGGTTCTAATAATTTTAAAACTGTATTTAGAAGGTCGTAAACAGGTTTTCTATCTATCTAGTTTATATTTTCTTATGATGATCTGTAATTGTTTAGAATGTCTAATACGAGTAATACGAGTGCAAAGGCGACTATAGGGGTGTTATTTCATGTCTAGAGGGTTCTAATAATTTTAAAACTGTATTTAGAAGGTCGTAAACAGGTTTTAGGTTATATTTAGTTATAATGATCTGTAATTGTTTAGAATACACCAGTACAAAATTATCTGCAGGGCGCAAATGGCCCCTGAGCTAGAATTTGGACATGCCTGATCTAACTGATTAACAGAGAGTGCAAGAGTGCAAAAGCCGTGAATTAATTTTCAGCATGGACATTAGCATAAGTATGATGGGATATGAAACCAAGTCACGAACAGAGTTTAAAATAGCTATTTTTTTAAGTTACAATTTGCTTGGAAAAGGTCACTCTTAAATGGAGGGTGAGGCTGTGTGTGGGAATCTGCACAAACATACTACTGGAAAATGCTTAACTTTTCTGCAGAGATCCCAATTGGATTATTTTAAACAATATCAATGAGCTGGTAACATTTTTAAAAGGTCTGTATTACATTTAATAATTCTCATGCACAGTTGTGAATACAGTATTCACTTAATTTTCAGCTCGATTTTAAGATGTCGCCTCAATTTTCATTAACGCAGAACATTTCATATCCAAAACAGACGGTCATGGTAAAATAAGCTTGGAACCACTGTGACATTGTCAGTAACTGCACTCAACAAAAATATAAATACAACAATTTTGTTATTGCTCCCATTTTTCATGATAATTTTTCATGATTTTCAACTTTATCTTTGTACACAAAAGGCCAATCTTTCCCCAATGGATCGTTCACAAATCTGTCTAAATCTTTGTTAGTGAGCATTCATCATTCATGATTCATGATCTATCCACCTCACAGGTGTGGCATTCCAAGATGCTAGACAGCATGATTAATGCACAGGTATACCTTTGGTTGACCACAACAAAAGGCCACTCCAAAATGTGAAGTTTAACTGTATTGGGGGTGGTCCGAAAACCAGTCAGTATCTTATTTTAACCATCATTTGGCTCAAATACCGTGTATGCGCATCCGCAGCATCCAGGCCATGCTCACTATTTTCAATATGGCATCAATATATTGTGCCTGTGTTTGTTGTCTATAACATACACGCTTGCCCATAACATAACCACACTGGCCGTTCCACCTACAACATAGGTATATTTGATCGCCATTTGATGGCATTTTGAATGTACAGAGATACTGTGAAGATCCCAGTACTTGCATGGCCAGAATAAATCACCCCACATGTCACTCATGGAGCACGTTTGGGATGCTCTGCATCGGTGTATATGGTATTTGAGGCAAATGGTAGTTACACAAGATACTGCTTGGTTTTAGGACCCCCAACCACCTCCAATAGAGTTAAATTGCACATTTTGGAGTGGCCTTTTATTGTGGCCAACCTAAGGCATATTATAGTGTTTTATATTACCGATTATATTAGTGTAGATACTGTATATACTGCAGTACTTTCTCCTACATTCTGTTCTGATAGAGCCTCAACATTGCTCGTAAGTATACAGTTGTCCCTCGTTACATTGCGTTCAAACATCGCTCCCTCACTCTAACGCGTTTGTTCAAACATGAATTGATTAATAAATGATTGCTGTTTCATGGTTGACTGGCCTAGTTTTAGTCTGAAAATATGCATATTTAAGCAAATTGTACATGTTTTTTGCCCAAGTTAAGAATTTTCAAGCATAAAAATGGCTAAATTACCTAACTAAATGAAATAAAATACAAGGCAGCAGAAACATTCTAATTGTGAATGTGGTACTGTATTCCACATTGGCCACAAGGTGTCAGACGTGATCGACAGAATAAGCATTTACTGTATTGGAAGTCTGAATTATCTCACAACAGGCACAATAATAATAACATACAAATCATAATAATAATACTGGCTACTGTTGGGGTCACAGCCCATGACAAGCTAAAACTCAACTCGGCACCTCCGATGTCACTTCCTGTCCAGACACACTGCCGCCCATTACGGTCCGCAAGGGAATACATTTACTGTGACAGAAACAAACAGGAGTTTTATTTATGTATTAAATGGCTTATTTACTCTTATTATATCTACTATATTGGGTAATACCAGTGTAAAGCCATTTTAAGCCGCCATTACAATAAAATTATGGGGCAATAGCTACAGCGGGATGTACGCTGTCCAGAAAAAGACAAGAAACTGCTAACGTGTGAGTCTGTTATCTTATTTATGTCTAATATGTCTTATTTTCTCTGATTATATCTACTATATTGGGTAATACAAATGTAAATGTGACAATGTGGGTGTTGTTTCATGTCTAGAGGGCTCTAATCATGTTAAAACACGTATTTAAAAGATCACAAACAGGTTTCCTGCCGTGGTCATGGAATCCAAAATGCAGAGACGAGAAATCCGTGTAACAAAGGTTTATTCCAGAAGGTGAACAAAGTAGGCAAAAATGCAAAAACCAAAGTACAACTGAAATACCTCCGGGCCTAGTCACGGGAACAAGATAATAACGAAAAACACTGCTAGGCACAGACACAAAGCAGGAAAAAACACACGAGAATAACTAGAAGAGCTGCTAACAAAAACTAGCAGAGAAGTACCACAAAAACACTGCAGGACCGCTGCTGGAGAAAGCCAAGCAGGGAACAAGGTACTTATGAAGGCTAGATACAGAAATGACTAGAGAGCCAATAACACTGAGTACAGGAGTGCTGGAAGGAGCATGTCACGGTGTAGCGTCAGGAAACAATCTGGCACTGGAGTGTCATTTGCACACAGTTTAAGAATGTTCGTCTAATGAGGCACAGGTGTGATCAATTAGCTCCTTAAGGCGTCTCAGAGCTGTGCTGCAACAGATGGCAGAGAGATGGCAGCAAAGCACACAAATCATGACATTTTCTATGCCATAACTACGAAAATATTCCTTTTATTAAAATCGAATCTTAATTCTGAGAAATTTGCTTATCGCGGTTGAATATGGAATCAATTAGCTGCGATAAGAGGGACAACTGTAATGCTTTTTGATCTGTCCTGAACAGTTTGCAGTACATCCACAGTGGATACCCGCTATTGGCCGGGTTACATTCCGATTATGCTTCCGCTTCCAGGAATTGTGTACCGATCCTTGCAATATGGGGCCATGCATTATCATGCTGCAACATGAGGCAATGCTTGTGGATGAATGACAACAATGGGCTTCAGGCTCTCGCATTCAAAATTCAATCAATAGATAAAATGAACCTGGGGATGGGTTCCGATCACCCGTGAATCGCAAGTACGAAAATATTCCATTTATAAATAAGGAATCCTACTTTGCAGAAATTCACTTATTACATTGGGGTCTGGAACCAGTTAACCATTATAAACAAGGGATTTATCTACAATTTTTTGCAACAATATAGCCACTGTCACATAATTGCTAATTCATGATCTAAAATATCGCAATAATATTGTATCATGAGATACCGCCCTCGTGCATAAAGACAAAATCATAAAAACTCTTGTCAGACATATTCCTGTACCTATATGTCTCCTTAGATCCTGCGAGTAGTATCTGGATGACATCAGTTAGTGCCTTGAAGTGACGCCATGACGTCATTGCCACATCGCTGCACAGAGACAAGCGATAGCCTGCACATCTTGGATGAACCACACATTTTTTTTTGATAATCTGTTGATGATGAAACCTTGTCCCTTACACTTGAACAAAATTGTATCTTTTCTTAGATATTAATGCTCAAGAGAGGCATTCACACTGTATTATGGTAATTGTAGAACAGCACTACTGGGAGGAGTTTCTAATATTTTCCACTATATTGTGTTTAGATGAAGATTAGATGACAATTATGGTCCATACAACAATACCTGACGGTCTTTTAGAAAAATATTACAATATACCCTGTAGGCAAAAATCAATGAGTAAAACAATGGAGAACATTCCACACCTGCACATTTCACCACAGCCCTTGAGATGGCAGGAGCAAAAAGTGCCAACAGCAGGAGAATAAAAATGAAAGCTCTGATCTTGAAATTGGCTACATCATATGTGACCATCAGTCATGGACAAACTGTGTTTTTATGGCATCCCCCTGTAGAGTCATCACACACTGCTGTGGCTAAGTACAAGTGACAGCAGTGGTTTTGGATTAGGGTCAGTAGCTCGCTGTTAAGAGAAGGGATGGAGGTGTGTGTGTGTGTGTGTGTGTGTGTGTGTGTGTGTGTGTGTGCGTGTGTGCCAGTGGACCAGGGCCAGCTGGTGCAGGGATAGCCTCAAGTGTTTGGGTTGAACTACAACCTTTCAGTTTTATCACAATATAATACACACACTACTATACATGCAGTGGTGGGAGTAATGGTGTTATAAACAGTTTTCCAGTAACGTGGGCTCGATCAGCCAGTGTACAGGACAGTAGTTGCAAATAAAAGGTGTTTTTTTTTCCTTATTTGGTGAGGGGAAAGGGACACGTGATGAGTGATGAGTGGCTAAAGGTTGAGTACAATTTAATGGTAAACCAATCATTGCCAGAGTTGCCAGGTCGGTGGGTGTTGTTAAAAATGCGAAATGCAACAATGGCAAGTCTAAAGTGGTCTGTCGAGTTAAAACTAACGTTTTCAGGATGGAAGTACAGACAGTACAGAAACTACTTCAACGTCAATAATGTACAAGGCAAGAACATACAGTACTGTACAAGTGAATTGTACATTATGTGTAAGGTACATAAAAAAGGATACAATAAGTTAACATGGTTAAAAACAGTTGAAAATGCATAAATATGCTTAAAGTAGTTAAAAGTGGTAATAATTCATAAAGATGTTGGATATGTAAAATTCAGTTGTTAAAAACAGACACCCCACTATTTAAAAAAATATGTTTGTCTCTAAAATAATTCAAATCCCTATTGTTGGTGTTCAGGTGTAATACCGCGAGTCCACTAGGGGGTGCTGGTAGCGATAGTGGTATAGACTAGGTATTAAAACGACAGAGGAAGAATAAATCCTGCTGGTGAAGATACAACAACTCATCGTGGATTGTCTTCCTTATTCTATACCACAGGTTAGTAGAAAGTAGAAATAACTCACACAAACAGATGTAAAGAGTGGAGAATGTTGATAAAGTAAGCAGCTACATGTAAAGAGGTACGTTATACAATGTATTGTTGAGCATTTGAGCACATGCTAAATGGCTAACACTAACAGGCCTTGGTGTATGGTGAACAGCACTAAGCAGGCTAACTGAAATCTGTGAATTGACTGTGTTGGTGATGTTATTGTGCTAAAGACATGTTATATAAGTATACATTCTGTCCCTTAATTGTCACTTGATCGACATGTGAAGAAAATGCCTTAACATCAGAAATGCTGTTGTATAACTGTTTAATCAGTGTTCAAATGAAGGTTAAACTGACAATACTTGAAGTGTTATTTTTCTGAGAGGAAGAATAAATCCTGCTGGTGAAGATACAACAACTCATCATGGATTGTCTTCCTTATTCTATACCACAGGATTATAATTCCTACCCCTCTTCTAGAGCAAAGTGTTGGTCTGCGTCCATTGTGAGTAACTCTCATCTCATTTAACATCTCTCAATGACACTACAAAGCTAAATCCGGATTCTTTGACATATTTGAAGGTTTTTCAGAAAAGGAATGCAATAATTACTTTTTCTGGTAACTAATTACATTTGTGATGGTGTAATTCTGGGCCGCACGGTGGCCGCATGGTTAGCATGTTGGAGATCGGAAAGACCTGGGTTCGAATCTCCGTTTGGGAGAGTGGAGTTTGCATGTTTGTCCCCGTGCGTGGGTTTTCTGCAGTTTCTCCGGTTTCCTCCAATTCCAAACATGCATGTGAGGTTAATTGGCGACTCTAAATAGTCCATAGGTGTGAATATGAGTGTGAATGATTGTTTGTCTATATGTGCCGTGTGATTGGCTGGCGACCAGTCCAGGGTGTACCCCGCCTCTTGCCAAAAGTCTGCTGTGATAGGCTCCAACAATGGAAGATTGGAAAAGGCCCACTGTGACACGAAAATGCACAAACCACTAGTCATCCCACATGATATCTCACCTATTCAACCTCCTGAATTCAATCTGGAGACTGGCCCTCCAAAATGGAAGGGAGTAGAGAACATAGTACGGCGCACAAGATCGGCATCAGCCCTCAGGAGTGCCGTATGAGCTATATACGAACGCTCACGATGTTCTACGCTATCTGTGGAGGCTCATGAGCATAGTATGGCAAAAGGGAATAAAAGCTGTAGGCCCACTAATTCCCAAGGAGAAGGATGCAGCAGACATCGGTCAATCAAACGTTGCCTTCTCAACGTTGAAGTACAATATTTTTCAGCGTGATAGCACAGAGACTGTCCACCTACCTGGAGAAGTACACGTACATTGATACATCATTACAGATGGCCGGCATTCCAGGGTTCTCTGCTTGCTTGGAGCATACCAGCATGATCTGGCACCACATCCAAACGGCTAAGAAGGACAAAAGAGACCTTCATGTAACCTTCCTCGACTTGGCTAATGCCTTTGGATCAGTTCCCCACAACAATGTGATCCGCCTGTCGACCTCATTCCCAACCCGGAGGGTGCAATCCACCCTTTTCCGACTGAGAACCATGGCCTCGTATTTGGACGTGCTGAGTCGCATCCCAGAAGTTTCACACTCAGCTGCAAACTGCCCCAGTAAACGCTGAAGGTCACAGCCCGATGAGGCCATCAGGACCAGGCCATTAGGACCTCGGGGGACCACCACCCTGGTCTGCCAATCCAGAGGTACTGTTCCTGACTTCCACGCAATGTTGAAGAGACAAGTCAGCCAAGACAGTCCCTTAATATTGAGAGCCTTAAGGAATTCAGGGTGAAACTCACCCAACCTGCGCCCTCTGCCCAAATCCAGCGACTCTCAAACACATCTTGACCAATTGTAGGACCAGCCTCACACAAGGCCGCTACACTTGGAGGCACAATCAGGTCCTCAAGACTCGGCAGCAGCCCTTGAGAGCAAGAGGAACATCATCACCTCCTTGCCCCTGAGAGCTACCAATTCCATCTCTGTGCCAACATTCATTTGAGAGGGGCAGAAACAGCCTAACCACCCCCCGACCAAACCAGAAGCTGGACAGCTAGCCCATAGCCCAGGATTGGAAGACGCTATATTGGCAAGCAACTAATCTTTACCCCAGAGATGGCAACCACCACCCTCAGGCCAGACTTGGTGCTATAGTCCCCTTCACTAAAGGTGGTCTACATCATAGAGCTCATGGTCCCATGGGAGGATTCCACCGAACAGGCCTACGAACGAAAGAAACTGCGCTACACAGATCTGGCAGCAGATGCCCAACAACGAGGAAGGCCAAGGTCTATCTAGCTGAAGTAAGACGCAGAGTTTTTGTGCCTTCCTCTACCATCAGGCTCATGAAAGACCTTGGCATTCATGGACATTCTCTGCGACAGACTATAATGACTCCCTATAAAATGTATTTGTTACTGTATATTTTTGTGTCTGAAACGGGTTAATTGGATTTCCCTTATTTCTTATGGGAAAAATTGCTTTGGTTTTCAAACGTTTCAGTTTTTGTCTGACCTTTTGGAACAAATTATTTACGAAAACCGAGGCACCAATGAATAACTTTTTTTTTTTATTATTTAAAGTAATTTGTCCAACCCTGAATACATGTGCCACTGAGGCCTGTTTATCATTATGATTTGCATAAAGGCCCACATAAGCTAACGGGACTTTCACCAAATGCAAGACTTTATTTCCAGTCTGAACTCCACTTGAACTCCTCATTAATGGGGTGCTGCAATCAAATTCTAATACTCCTCTGAGGTTTTGGATCATTTTTGGTCTATAATCAGTTCATGAAATGCAGCCATGTATGCTAAAGAGCTTCAGTGAAATTCATGATGGCTTTAAACCCTTGAGCAGTTTATTTTGGGATGTAAAACACACAAATTTGAGCAAAGCGTAGAGAACTGACCACACTGAGATTAGAGGCTGCATTAAGTGTGGTTGGTGTTAGAGGCTGCACCCTGTTATAGACCACGCATACTATCAGTCTGTATTTTCCACATAGTGGACATGCTGAGTTGCGAAAGCAGTGCAGTAATGTCCTCAAACATTATAACTGACAAGATAAAATGAGGAAGCTAAAGAAAGAGACGCGTATTATACTCAGAGGGGCAATTGAATTAGACAGTTATGAGTCAGACTAATGTAAGCCTTAATTTTCTAATACATACACTACACAATCATGAGTACTTTAAACTTCACAGTATGAAATACTGCTGTCGGTATACAGCTTGCTACCATAAGTAACACGACAGCATACAGCATTAAGTACAACTGAGGTTGTCGTTTGAAGTCGTATAGCATAGCAGGAACATCAATTTGATTGCGCCATTCGTTTTAATTATGTATTATTTAATGAGAAAATCATATCTAGCAAGGAAGTAGTAGTGGCTTCTAAACCAGTAACAATTGACAGCTCGACATCACGGTGAATGCAAGTGGTGTCAATCTCGTCCTATAAGCGATTCTCACTACTGGAGAGACACTCAGACATTTCAAGAGAACCGCTGCCATCATAAGGAGTGGTGTTATTCATTGCTGAGGATTCACATTCAGCATTTTCCTTTCTCAATTTCCACACTCCACTGTAGTTATTTATCTGGAGAAAGAAAATGGTAAATCAACCAACAAATGAGTTTTCTACTTCCAATAGTGATTACATTGAATAATGTTGGTTGTAACCACTTAGTTGCAGACAGGACGCCCATTCCCATGCTTAAAGGAAAACTAAACATTTTTTGGGAAATTTGCCCATCATGTACATTCCATACGTGAGACAAAAACAAATGTCTTTCCCTTTTCTGTGCGTTGTGGATAGCCGCCTTGTGCTCGAAATTTTTCCACGAACAATGCAGGTAATAGGGATTCACCTATTCCGCCTATAAAGCCTTCCAAAAAGCCATCCAAGAAACAATGCTCCATTTACCGTAATTTCCGGACTACAGAGCACACCGGTATGTAAGCTGTGGCCACACAATTTGAAGATTTTTTTTACATATATAGGCCACACCTGTCTATAAGCCGCAGATGTCCACATTGTAACATGAGCTATTTAGGACACATCAAGTTTTTTTTTTTTTTACTTTTAATTAAACAAGTTAAACTGTGCCGAACAGTGCCTGTAACATGACTAGTTAAACAGTAGCATATGGGAAAAGTCATTTATCGCCATCCTCCTCCTCCTCCTGGGAACTAAAAACCCTAAAGTCATCTTCTTCATCATCACGCCGCTTTCATCTTATGCATTCAACTTTGTCCGTTTACGGGGGTGCAGGGGCGTAGTTAATCATTTGGAGGCCCAAGACAAATCTAGTCATTGGGGACCTCCACATCCTTCTATTTTTATTTTAATTTTTACAGAATGTGAGTATGTAATTTAGGCCACTTTTTCATGGTTTTGAAATCTGTTACAGTTATCTGTCAGCTTGAGTTTCTAGTTACATACTGTAGCTATGTTTATATAGCCCCCATAACCCATTTAAATATTAATGCTTATCATCTACTAACAAGTGTGAATATGACAAAATTCTCCTATTTCTAGATAAAGTCCTTAAAACCCTCCTGGGGGATCATTACTATTATTACCTACCGAGTGAATCATCTCAACACTTTTACTGTAATTGATAAGAACATTAAACGACACTTAACATTGTATCCCGCTTGTGTCACTCTCAGCTTCATCTCTATGCATTCTCCTTGTCTGACACTGACAGCAGCGGTGCTGCTGTCCTCGTGTCTACATCTGTTGTTACTATGAAAAAGGTCGATACCTTTGGTAGTCTTGATAAAAATTGTTTGTTTTCCTCTCGCCTTCTCTTCTCCACCCCACTTCATTTTTCTGCACCACCGAGTTTGTTTCTTTCCCGTCTTCCGGAATCAATTTGCACATGCACAGTAACATGGAATTACTCCATTGCATGAGAAGGGAGGGGGAGCAATCAAAAAGATCATAATAGATTACGCATTTTGATGTAGTTTTACGCATGTGCATGAAGAAAAAAAAAATCGTCAGTTTTTATGAGACATTTGGGAGCCCCTGGCATTCTCGGGGCCCTAGGCAATTGCCTGTTTTCGCCTTATGGTAAGCCCCTGTGGAGGTGAAATGTTCAAAAACAGGTGCACCGCACCTCAACGTCGGGGCCCAGCGGGCACATAGTTGATGCATGCCATGCCAATGTTTTTGGCCATGTCTGAATAATATGTCCTAAACTGTGGAGTTTAATACCAGTGCCACCTTGTGGTTTATTTGTCAGAAAAATAATAGCACAACCAACACAGTAGGGGTGTATGTTTTGACAAATGTTCACCCTTTTGTGTGCAGCGGTTCAAGAGTAGAAGTGCTAGTTGACACAAACAAATCCAGAGTGTATACTCTGTCCTATACTCTGTTCACCAATTCAGTCAATGGTAAAAAAAAAATGGCTCATAATGTGATGATAAACAAAGCTATTGCAGACAGGACGCTCCTTGATAGGTAGTGTTTCTAACACATTTGGCTAAATCTCTCTTCCCTCACTTGAATTTTTTGTATTATTCAATTTTGATATGTGATATGCACACTTTTATTACTAAATCCACCTTACACATTCATTTTGGCCGTTTCTGTGTCCAATGTTGCTATGTAAAGACAATCACTAACATTTGGCACCCACACAGGCTGTGCTTTCCTGGCATCTGTGAGTCATAATGCATGCTGTTTACATAGACAAATCCCTCCCCGCCCCACCCCAAAGTATAAACGTAGATGCCACATTAAGAGGTAACACAAGCAGATTTGCACAGATGCACAGATATGTGTGATGACGGATTCTTGCTCATAAAGCATGCAAGAGGTTTAACACTTCCATTCACAGATACATTTTACAGCCTTAAACAACTCAATATACATTTTATGGACTATAATTTTGCACATTTTATAGAGGTTTTCTGGGGAATTTTGCCCATCATCCACAATCCCTATAGGAGACATGAACACATCTTTCCCTTTTCTGTGTGCTCTAGATAGTCGCCTTGTGCTAGCAGTTTTTTTTTGCTAACAATTCAAGTAATGGGGAGTCACCTATTCGCCTGATCAAAAGTTTAAGACGTAGCTCTAAAATAGAATAACAGTTTCAAAAACCGAGTCAGTAATCAGTAGCTGCACCATTCTTGTTAATCACTTCAAACATTGGTTTGGGCATGCTTGATGCCAATGTTTCCAGGAGGCGAGTGGGAATGTTGCTCCAGGTGGTGAAGATGGCTTCACAGAGGGCATCCACTGTCTGGAAGTGATGTCCATTTTTGTAAACTTCCCTTGCCATCCATCCCCAAATGTTCTCAATTGGATTTAGATCAGGGGAACATGCAGAATAGTCCAAAAGAGTGACGTTATCCCTTTGGAAAAAGTCCTTTGTCAGGCGGGCATTGTGAACTGCAACATCTCCACAGCCATTTGCCGTTTGACATCCCTGCACAACTTGAGGTTTCAGTGTTCCATTCAAGGAAAAAGCACCCCTGATCATGATGGCACCCCCTCCATGATGACAGTGTGAACACCTGAGAGAAAATTACATTGAACCCACATTTGTAAAGATTTTGGCTTTTAAAGGCCATAGTCTCAAATAGATCAGCTGATGAACACATTTTTCAAACCATTCAGTCGAATGGTTGTTTGCAATAAATTGCTTACTCCAAATTGTTTTTGCCAGACTCCTATTTCTTCTTTTTTGCATTTGGACTACTTAGAACCTTAAGATCCAACAGTGCAAAATGTAAATTATTGCAATTTTTCAACTGGCCAAATTTTGATCAGGAGTGTATAATAATCTCAACAACACGCAACCATATACATAGCAAAGTCAGACACAAAATACAGTACCTACCCACATGGACTGAGGCAATATGTTTTTTATTGCAGGCAGACTATTGTTTTTTTTACCAATGGAAACTCTCACTTTGTTGATCAAAATAATTGGCTGAGTATGCAGGCTATGCAAAAAATGTATTGTTTCCAGCCTCTAGATATGTATTGATCCTTGTTACATGGGTCCATGTGTTATCAAGCTGGAAAACGATGTAATGGCAACGGATTAGGACAATGGATCTAAGGGTCTTATCGTAGTATCCCTGCACAAATCACTACATGTGGTCCCATAGGGTTC
Organism: Dunckerocampus dactyliophorus; assembly: GCF_027744805.1. Classification (NCBI taxonomy): domain Eukaryota; kingdom Metazoa; phylum Chordata; class Actinopteri; order Syngnathiformes; family Syngnathidae; genus Dunckerocampus; species Dunckerocampus dactyliophorus. Next base: position 17,805,382 of record NC_072832.1, on the reverse strand, counting down.
GGCTCCCCATACCATGACCACCATGGTTAATTCCTCTCACTACAATGCCGTACTTGCCATACCACATAACAAGTATGAAAATGTGACATCAATGGATCAAAAAGTTGCTGTTTTGGCAAAGTGCTGAAATGCAAAAGGTGAATTCAGGAAGCTATGGACAGAAGCAGTGGAGAGTGTGCTATTTATAAACTGTATGGGTGTGGAGAGTTTTGCTATACAGAGATTTTACTGTCAAATGTTGCATTCCTTAATTTTTTTAAAATTACCCTTTGCTAACCTTTAATTTCCACTACTTGTACAGTATGCAATGTTATGTTATATCACTTAACTGTTACCTCAACACAAAACAGATAAAATATGCATGTAATTACTTGACAATCCACAGTATAGAATGGTCAAATTATCTGTGGTAAGAAATAAAATCTTACCCTGGACAAATGTGAAAACACGGTCAGAAATACCACTACAAATTCACATTCTAAGCAGTGAGTCACATGGAAAAGCAGCCGCATCTAGATTAGCTTGTCACTGAAGTAGAAGGTCACTGTCTTCGAGAACTGTCTTACCCTAGTAGATTGGCCCTCTAGCTGCTCCTTGTTCTTCAGTTGGTTCTTATCTCTTTGGCTTGACCCAGACCCGCCAAACAAGGATGGTCGCACTTGGCCGTTATCTTCAGACTGTACTTTAAGAGGAGTTCAATCTCAGCCACTGAACTGAGTTGGAGTGATGCAATTGAGCCTGAAAAGAATCAAATGCAAGAAATGAATCCGCTTGCCTCTCAAGGCCTTTCTGTCTGCAGCCTGTGTTAAAAACACAATAGCCATCAAATGCATGAATGCATATTCAACAACATTCTCTATCAAAATCGAAAACAGAAGGAGATTGTTAGTGCAGAAAACTTGGAAGTTGGAAATTTCCCAACTTCCCACTCAGAAAAGTGCACTGGAATGTTAACATTCAAATCATCTGATCTGTAGAGAACATTTGAACACTGGCCACTTTATATTTGTTTGTCACAATTTAAAAAGATGCCCTGGTATTGATTGACGTCCAGTCCTGGGTTTACCCCACCTCTTGCCCAAGGTCAACTGGGAATGCTTTAGCTCACTCATGACCTTCAACAGGATAAGTGGCAGAAAAGTAATGAATGAATGAACATTTCAAGACTGCTTAACATTTATATCTACAGTATATATGATTTACAAATATGTTAAATGTTCTTATATATTGTATTTGTTGTTGGTGCACGGTGGCTAATGGTTTGCATCTCACCTCACAGTCTACAGATCTGTGTTTGAATCTGCGAACATCTCTGTGTGTAGTTTGCATGTTTTCACCATGTCTTTATGCTTTCATATCAGTGTGATTTCCCTTTTGTACCAGTACTATATGATACCATTAAAATCCTAATAAAACAAAGTACAATTCTCAGGTTTTTTAAATGTGCACCAAGATACACATGCTTCTATGTGATGTGTGTGAAACATATACAGGCAATTATGATTTGTTGTTTTTCACAACCATGATAGTACTTACAACTAAAGTAACGCAGTAGACCTCTGCGAATGGTGAAAAACACGAGAGTAACTGAGATCCCCACGAATATGTCTATTTTTTGGACACTCCAGTCAAACCTGGCCTATGCTGCTATGTACGGTATTGCTGTACAACATCAATTTGCTCAAGCTTGACATTTATACTCTTACTCACACAATACACAAACCAAGAAGAGGCCATCAACCCAAACTTTCACCTCCCTCAAAGTGCAACCACACCACAATTACAAAAAAAAAAGAAAAATCAGAAATCTGTGAATTGCTGGGTTGCAACGTCACCCAGGCTACGTTCATTCAGGATGTTGTGTTCATCCCATCTTTTTATGGAGTTGTTCACATTACCAAAACAATGTGACTCGTATTTGTGTCTAATGTGAACACAATTCATCTGGGAAATGACGTACATGCACATAAAACACAACCTCACACACGTGTGTGTTTACAGAAGTAAACATAGCATCTCCTGCCGCATTTGTCACAATTTCAAGGATTTTGAGCAATTGGAGTCAATGTTTTCTTAACCAAATTATTTTGCTTTGGAGTTTAAGAAGGAAGAGGGCAAGAATTGTGGCTAAGGCTGTGCATGCGACATCTGTTCCACGGAGCACGTGAGTGGATGTAGGAACCAGGAATGGTGGGATATTGACGTGAGCCACTTCACTGACACATATTTTTGAAATAATGTTCAGATGAGAAGAATTCTTGCATACATCTGTGACAACCTTTCCCCAACTATGGCACGGCAAAACATACCTTTTGACGACAGATAGGTCAGATATACGCCACCCAAGCGTTCAGCCTGCAGTAGCATCAGATACATATCAGGTATATATCCACATACGAACAAAGCCTATGTCGCATTTGAAAAAATCAAAATTCTACTCTTCACACTGACTTGAAAAAAATCAGATATAGGTCACATGTGAGCAGTTTAGAGTAGTTGTTCTCTACTGGTGGGTCGCAAACCAAAAGTAGGTCGCGGACCCCTTTTTAGTGGGTTGCATGTATTTCCTGGCCAAAAAGATAAAATAAAAATAATCTTGTGCTTTTATTCTGAAGGGATTTTTAATTAATAATAATTTTAATTAATAGTCCTATAGGTGGCCACAATGCTCTGTAGAGCTATTTGAAAGCCGCTGCCATTATAAAAGAAGACCACTAATGTTTATAAATAGTCTACTCCCAGGTAGAACGTTGAAAGCAAGGCCACCAGAATTGAATAGGACTGTCAGCTTCCATAGTACGCCCTGCGCGGGTTTGACCGGCATGATGGTGAACAGAATCCAGAAACATGGCATTGTAAACATGTCCTCAGCACATGGCTCAGCCATTAATTGCTCTAATAGATGGTCCAAAAGACCGGATTTGTGTCATTTTTCAAGTTCCCCAAAAACAAAGACAGGTATGTGTGATAAAATTGTTGTAAATTTACAACACTGGTTGTTGTAAATATACAGGACAGTATATTGTGTGAGCAGGGGAGCCGTAAAGAGGGGGGAAGTTTGGACAATTCCCTGACTGAGAGGGGCCCCAATAAATAGGAAAAATAATTTTGGTATCTGGTTGTGATTTAAAAAAAAATACATATATAGTCAGAAAACAATTAAAACAATCAGTAACAGTAACAGTAAGAGTTAAATATCTACATTGACCAAATAATTTTGAATTTGTGCCTAAAAACCCATTGCTCTTGAAATGTTCATTGAACGTGTTTTATATTGGAACACTGTTAGACGTACATTTTTATTCTCTTCCTCAAATTCAAATGGCACTGTCTTTTCATTAAATAACTATAGCTACAGTATTTTGAAACATTTGAGTTGAAAAACGTTGGGTCACCGCTGGTCATTAAGGTGTGATGATGGGTCCCGGAGCCATACCGGCTGAGAACCACTGATTTATCGTATCCATACGCTAGTCGAGTAATTATGCATTTGTTTTACAATATCTCACGAGGTCTTGCACAAGTTCAGACCTTGAGACCTGTTTTGCAGTACATTTCTGATTGTTTTGAATTCAACTAATTCCTACCTGTTGACTCTGGACAGCTGTTGGTTGTCTGTTGCTGCTGTGGGGCCATGAGCAGATGTCCTGCAGAAGCAACTCCATGAGGGAACCAGGGTCAACATTTTGCTTGGCCTGCTTCCAGTGTCATGAACTAAAAAAGAGAGAAATAGAGGGGAATGGATTAAAAAGAGAACAGGAAGAAGGAATCATATGTTTTACTCTGTAGTGCGTGACAGAAATGGGCAGGCCTATTTTGATGTGATAAGAGCAGTCAAACAGAAGGATCCACACCAACGTTTTCCCTTCATCTTACATCATTTACCACATATAGTTTGTATAAAATATTACATCTAAATGTATAAAATAACCCCTTGTTTGTTTTAGTAACTTTTTTATTGCTTTTCTCTTGAATATTCGTATACATAATTGCCAGATGCGTGGTGTGTAAGTGTGTAGTGCAGCGTAGTCTGTGTTATGTGTTCTTCATGCAGAGACTGTTGATTCAGCTGGAGTCTCTCGAATACTTGACAGCCAACTGACATTCTCTGTCACTGGGCGCCTGTGCGCAATCATGACTCAGTTAGCCCCACATCTCAGTGGAGAGCAAATGAGTGAAAAAACACCCATCAGGGACTGGCGCAGAGGAGAGCTAGCGGAGCAGAGGTTAGCCAGCCCTGGAGGTTTTGAGGGTTCTGGCACACAGAGTCAAATTACATTCATCTTATTTCCAAGACCTCCCTGGAGAGTACTGTGAACATGAGGAACTCGACAGTACACGACTCTAAATGGGAATCTAAAAAATTGTCACAGAGAACTACAGTGATCTATTTTAGTCTAAATACCATCACAAGATCCTGCGGCCCAATGCGTCATTCATCCACGACCACAGCCTCATGTTGCAGCATGATAATGCACAGCCCCATGTTGCAAGGATCTGTACACAATTCCAGAAGTCTGAAAACATTCCAGTTCTTGCATGGCCAGTGTACATGTCAGCAATTGGGCACGTTTGGGATGCTCTGGATCGGCACATGCAGTAGCGTGTTCCAGTTCCTGCCATTACCAAGCAACTTTGCACAACCATTGAGGAGGGGTGGACCAATATTCCACAGGCCACAATCAACAACCAGATCAACTCTATGAAAAGAGGGTAAGGCAAAGGGAAAAGGGAAACAAAAAAACCTTCGCTCACTCCTCTGGCTGTTGTCTGTCAAAATCGAGGACCGTCTCTGCTCCATAGACCCCCAGTGTAGCTCAGCTTCCCTAGGAAGTGACGTTTTTTTTTTTTTGCCGTTTATCCAATCAGGGTCTTACTTTCTCACTATGAGCTTCCATGTGCTGAAGCTGCAGCTTCAATGGAGATTTACCATCGCGTCTTTGCTGCTGCCGAGGGAAGAGAGATCATGTCAGACAGCAACCTCACTCAATGGTAGGTTAATGCACAACACGCTCACAAAAGTAAGCGCACCTTTAATTCAGCTGTAAGTCTACACATTTACATTTAACAATGCATATCTGACCAATGATTTCATTACATTTAAAATGTAAGTTCAGCTTCCCTTATAGTCCATGAGCGATTGCCACTGATGTTTTTAAATTTTAGAGAAAACATGCACCAACCCAGAACCAAATGTTTTCCCAAGATTAATGCCAGTTCAATTCTTTTTATTCCTCATTTATATAACAATTGTGTTCATTGGCTGTATATCATTTTAGAGGTGTTTCACTGTGGAGAATATATATCGAAAGTTGGAAGTGTCATCATTTTGGTAAAGAAAATGATCTACTTTATTAAACTAAAGAAATAACTGTCCGTGTCTGTGTTGATCTCGCTGCCACATCGTGTCTTTGTCAACTCATCAAGTCTTCAGTGAAGGTAAACATAACCTTAAATGTTGATTTATATGCATTTAGAATTGTTTTATGCATGTAAAACTATAATTATGAGCATACAATGGCATAACTGTGTTAGTTAGTAAAGAACTACAGAGTCAGCCTCTGATGACACCATAGACGGTGACAGCACTGCCTTCCGCTTCTTGTTCCCATGTATTTTCATGGTTCATGGTTTTAATTCATCTTGAACATGCATATAAGTCAAATAGTAGCACATCACATAATACAGTTCACAGTTTTGCATGTCCAAAAAGGAGTAGGAAGAAGCAAAGCTTATTTAATCCTACCCCTCATCAGTTTCACATCAATTGCAATACATTTATTCACCTCTTGTTCTTCCAGGTATGCTTTGTAAGGCTACATGACAATGTAGTGCGATCATAACCAAGGTTTTCACTTACTAAAAGGAAGCTACAGGCTTAATAATAACTGATAGAATGATTGAAGAAGTGTTTGATTGATAATGAATGAGTACAGACCATGTACTCACCACAATGAAGAGTTAATAGTCAGTATAGTAGTGGTTAGATGTTGTATTGTATGTACACAGTGGTTCAGGTCTCTTCTTCTTTGTATTTTGTGAACATCAACTGCTTGTACTTTTTCTTAAAATCGCTCAATTGTTGCGCATTGTTTGAGTTCCTTACTCAATCCATTCCACAACTTGATTCCACATACAGAAATGCTGAAAGTTTTCAGTGTTGTCCGTGCATATAGGTGTTTTAGGTAAAATTTTCCTCTCAGATCATAGCAAGCTGCTAATGATGACGTTTTGTGATAAAAATACATTAAGAACACAGTTGGACTCATGCAATGCATTAATAACATGACAACACGACAACTGGAAAATGTACACAAACTGAGGCAAGATTTTGGCGTAAATTTTTCATGTTAATCGTAAAACGTGCTAACCGGAGCGTACTCTAATCGAGGTACCACAGTGCGTCCACTGTGTCCACATGTCGTCACCGGTGCCATGATGATACAAAGTTTCAGTCCGCATCCCTAATCACTCGCATGGCATTTTGGCTTAGTATTTACACGGATGACCTTCCTTGCATATAAGATCAGTGGGTGTAATGTCCAAAAAATAATCATCCACAATCAGAAGCTGTAATGTCAAACCGTGTTTCATGGGGCATTGATCTATATTACACCCTCGGTTGCAACACGCGTCTGATGGAAAATCCCAATTACCATGTTCAGACGCATATACTGTACCTCTGTCAGACATAATCACATCTTATGCAGGATCCTATTATACCTGTGGATCCAGATGGCTCTACTGCCAGCTGCAGAATTAGGTCTGAGTAACTTGTTTACTGTGACTGATCACTTCAGTTGTCACATTGAGGTCTTTATCTTAAAAGAGTAAGACCCAAACGGTATTAGAGGAATACTCAGCGTTTGACCTTCAGTTTGTTTTTCTTTTCGGATGCCCAACTTTTTTACCCTTGTGCCCACAGCCTGCTGCAAGGTTCCAGTCTTTGCTGCGGCAGAACTTTATGTGCTGAGGCTGAACCGCGCCCGTGGGTTTGAGCAATTAAAGAGTGATCTCAATTCCCTTTTGGTGGCAGTTTAAGGGGTGAATGCATCTGATTGAACGGCGGAGTCAGATAAAGACAGGTCGAAAGATCACCACCACATTTGTGACCATGAAATGGTAGAGGACATGTTTTAATCTGAAACACCTTGCCAAGCTGTGCTGGAAAGGGGGGCTGGTTGAATGTGAGGTTTCTGTGGCGAACGACATGTGCTTTCCTTATTTCCACCAAGCCTCCGTCTTTGATGCGGGGAACAGAGAAGAGACATTTCTCCAAGAAGGCAATGATGAGAATAAGTGGCTATGAAATAAGGATGGTTTAAAAAAAAGAAACTACTTCATTGGACTCTTTGGGAGAAGACTTGCATCGAAATGCACTACCAAGCTTCTTACAGAAACAGAAAAAAAGTTGCAGTATCAACCAAAGCGTGTCTTTTTAATAGAGAACGATATGGCGAGAGATGCACTGACAGGCGTGAAATATCTGTCGTGGGAGGGAGAGCATCAGTTCTGTCTCTGAAATGACCTCCACTGAGAACAAATAGCAATTATTCTACAGAAATGGGCATAATAGACGAGGCGGAGGGAGTCTTTTCTATTGTAAATTTGCAGCCATGGGGGTCAGAGTTCGCATGCAATCCATCTCCCAGCGCTGTTTTTTGATTCATCTATTCTAACAATGTATCTATGTTTAAAATCAATCCAAAATACAAACCTGCAATACAGTAGATTCTCACTTTAAACAAAACGTTGCTTTTCTTTTTTCTGCTTTTCTCTGTGTAGAAATGTAGAAATGCAGCCAGTCAATATTGCATTGACTTTTCAAAAGTAGAGCATACAGTAGACTCTCCCCTCTCCTCGATAGAGCTTGGTGCTGTCACTTAATTGCCGTATCTATGATTGAATCTCACTGTTGAGACTTTGTTGTGCATGCTTCCTCTAGCAACAGTGTGCGTTGATGCATATACCCATGCTGCCCTTTCCCAGCTCTGTGGAATAGACAGAATTGTAAACAAACATAGACTATCTCAACTGCCAAACCCAGTAAAGGGCAGCAGGAACAATAATGTATAGAGTATGCAAACACCAACTATAAATAGTTTATATTGCAAAAAAGGGAATGTAATAAATGTTAGTTTCATTGCATTGGATTAAGTTTAAAAAAATATATATATATCACAACAGTAACCCTATGTGCTTCAAATTTCGTGGCTATCACGGATTTTGAAAAATATTTCATAAATCATACTGTTTCTTGATTGAATATGGCCTATTATTAGTCTAAAACATCCATATTTTAGCCAATAATACATATTTTACCTAAATTAAGCATTTAAGCATATAAATGGCTAAATGAAGTAAAATACAAATATAAGTAAGGCATTCAGAAGACACATTCAAAGGGGTTGTGGGTATATGTAGTACTCAACACTGGTCACTAGGTGTCACCAATGTTCCTGTAATGTTCAATAAGACGCACAACATCAGGCTTGATTGCCAGAACAACAGGTTCTTATTGCAGGTTTGAATTATCTCAGTCACAATAATCCCTAACACGGGCTACTGTTGCGACCGTAACCCACACTAAGCTAAAACTCAACTCTGAACCACCACTGTCACTTCCTGTCCTCCCCCCACTCAGCACTGCAACACATTTACGGCAACACATACAAGCACGAGTCTTATTTATGTCTTCAATGGCTTATTTTCTTTTGTTATGTCTACTATATTGGCTGATATTAGTGTAAAGGTGACTATTGGGGTTTTAGTTCATGTTTAGAGGGGTCTAACAATGTTAAAAAGCTTATTTAGAAGGTTGTAAACAGCTTTTCTATGCTTTTACTGAGAACATATTCCATTTATAAATAAGGAATTTGACTTGATTTATGACGGCCGGGTCCGGAACCAAATTAACCGCAATAAATGAGTTAGTACTGTATATTTAAAACATGTTAGAACATTTTACTTCCCTCTTACACACTGGTTGATCACAACTTAATGACTACCTGCAAAATTTAATATGATTTTCAAAAATCTGCCCATACAAAGACAATTAAACATGTCTATTCTGGTTGTAACTTGCAGTGGTGTACAGTGGAACTGCATTACACCGACAACTGTTGTTTGTCCACTCATAGGACTAAATGAATTAAAAGTGTAGATCAAAACTGAACTATCAATTTAAAGCGAGAATTTCTGACAAACATCTAATAGTGGTGATATGATAATAGTGTTTGCAGACAGGAAAGTTACAAATTCAGTGGAGGGTTGATTATAAATATTATAAATAGCTTTCAAAAGTGCCTAATACAGTATTATAGTCTTCTGACAGAAGGAATAATGATGATCATACTGGGATTCAAAAACAAGAGAGAGGATTTTTAAGACTTCAGAGGAAACAGTGAATATATACTCTATGCTTAACTCATTTTAGAAGGACAATTGCAGAGATAACAAATCAGCCTCTTATTTAAAAATAAATAATTCAGCAGTCTCCCTTCATCTCATCATCTCATATTACAAACTTAATTGACGATCCAAATCCTATTGGTAGTGTTAGTTATTAATATTCTAATTTTCGGTGCAGTCTAATGCAGTGTATTTCAGTCTCATAGCTTCCCATAGGAATGCTTTCATGACGCTCCCCTCACATAGCACAAACGGAGCTGCACAACACTCACAGATAACCCATGGAAAGGTACTGAGAGGAGAAGATAGTAAACAGAGACGTTATCGGCATACTTAGAACCAGTTTGAGCCGGTCTCTCACACATAAGTTTAACTTTCACTTTCCAGACACACAAGCATAACTTTCACTTGGTAGAGGAGCGAGGCAACTGCTATACAGACACTGTGTACCTTCATTCTGGGCAATTTGTCAATATTCCTCATTGATGCTAACCAAAAATATTGCTGTTGTTTTTTTTTTAATACAATATGTAAACCTTTTCAATTGTGTGATCATTGACTACTTCTCCAGAACCAGGAAGAAAAGCTTAATAATTGAAATGGCTTTCAATATTTATTTCATTCAAAATGAATCACAATGGATGTCACAGGTCATAGTATCTTGAACTCTGGCTTGTCATGAGATGGTGCTCTTAAAGGTAATGCGTTTGTACATGACACTTGACTTTTACAGTAGGGGAACGTATCATGGAAAAGGTTAAAATAAATACCTCAGAATCAGCCTATACATTACAGTACATTAGTTTTGATCATTGCTGTACATTGTTACAAGATAAAAATTTGAATATATTGATTTAGTTTAAACTACAATATTTTGTTGGTATAGATTTTTTTATTAGTCATACTGACATAATTACGTTGATATTTACATTAAAATACATTTTCTGCATTCATCAGTTAACAAATTTGAAGTCTTTATGAAACTGTGAACTGTGTAATCTAAACGAATATACGGAAACTAATTTTATTTGGAAGAGTGTTACATTTGGCCCATATTTCAAACAGAATAGATTGGGGTTTGCTAAAACATTAGGCTATGCCATGGTCATGGTCAGGACTACAGATGGAAATTATCTGAATGCTAAATTTCATGCAGAATTGATTCTGTATACAGTTGTCCCTCGCAATGTTGTGTTTTTAAAAAAAAAATAATTAAAAAATGATTGCTGTTTTGTGGTAGACTATGGTCTATTATTAGTCAAAACATATTGAAATACGAGGTACGACTGGTACGACTGTAAATTATGTAAGGTGCATATTAATCCATAAACAACCAAAAAAGGTGCATATTAATCCATAAACAACCAAAAAAAAATCAAAATGTCGGTCTTACTCACAGTACAACAAAATTAGAGCGCAACACATCCACTGCAAGGTAACACACAACATAAATGAACTACTACTACTACTAAGTGGGTAATAAACAACAACTATGCATTAACAACAAACACACAAACTTGAACTGTTATTTGCAAGTGCCCGCAAGGCATGCTTGGTAGTTAAGCAGCAAATTTTTTAATTCGATTTGGAACTTGTTATAAAAACACAAAAGGCTTGTTGTGTCAACTTGTGTCTTTTTGATATTGGATACTGTTTAGTTAAATAAGCAACTGTTTAAAAAAGGATGTCTGCCTCGAAGTCAGGAGATCAAAGGTTAGATGTCCTTTGGAACATTTCTGCGTGGGGTTTGCATGTCCTGCCCGTGTGCTGGTGGGTTTCCCCTCGGTATTCCAGTTTCCTCCCAAATTCCAAAATCATGCATGTTAGGCTAGTTGGAGAATCTAAATTGTCCATAGGTGGTGAATGTGATTGTGAATTGTTGTCATTAGGTGCCCTGTGAATGACTGCTGACAAGTCCAAGGTGTCTTGCCCAAAGTCAGTTAGGATAAGTTCCAGCTCACCTTAACCGTAACCTTAATGAGCACAAGCAGCAATGGCCAAAAAAAAGGAATGTCACTCCTTCCACTATCTGCTCAATGAGAATGATCTTGTAGCCTTTGACTGACCACAAAAGTATGTGTTGTGGGTGGACCACCTATAGAAACTGAAGCTTCCCAGGGGATGGCAGCTTGCAGCAAGCGGTATTTTGCTGTTGTCCTGATTTTCCTGCTCTTGGACGACCTAAGTCGAGGTGGGCAAACTTTTTGACGGGGGGAGTTTCGGCTCTATATCTTTACATGTCTACTATAAATCAGCGCTGGACTCGTATTATCAATGAGGGAAGAGCCCAAATGAAGGTACACAGAGTATGTACATCATTTGCCGCACAACTCGAGAAAGTAAAACTTAAACTATACACCATTATAGTCTTCTGACAGAAGGAATAATGATGATCATACTGGTATTCAAAAACAAGTGAGAGGATTTTTAAGGCTTCAGAGGAAACAGTGAATATATACTCTATGCTTAACTCATTTTAGAAGGACAATTGCAGAGATAACAAATCAGCCTCTTATTTAAAAATAAATAATTCAGCAGTCTCTCTTCATCTCATCATGTATACTGTATTACAAACTTAACTGACGATCCAAATCCTATTGATAGTGTCAGATATTAATATTATAATTTTTGGTGCAGTCAAATAGTTTCCCATATAAATGCTTTCATGACGCTCCCCTCACATAGCACAACTGGAGCTGCACAACACTCACAGATAACCCATGGAAAGGTACTGAGAGGAGAAGATAGTAAACAGAGACGTTATCGGCATACTTAGAACCAGTTTGAGCCGGTCTCTCACACATAAGTTTAACTTTCACTTTCCAGACACACAAGCATAACTTTCACTTGGTAGAGGGGCGAGGCAACTGCCATACAGACACTATGTACCTTCATTCTGGGCAATTTGTCAATATTCCTCATTGATGCTAACCAAAAATATTGCTGTTGTTTTTTTAATACATTATGTAAACCTTTTCAATTGTGTGATCATTGACTACTTCTCCAGAACCAGGAAGAAAAGCTTAATAATTGAATGGCTTTCAATATTTATTTAATTCTAAATGAATCACAATGGATGTCACAGGTCATAGTATCTTGAACTCTGACTTGTCATGAGATGGTGCTCTTAAAGGTAATGCGTTTGTACATGACGCTTGACTTTTACAGTAGGGGAACGTATCATGAAAAAGGTTAAAATAAATACCTCAGAATCAGCCTATACATTACAGTACATTAGTTTTGATTTTATGTATGGTACACTCTAAAAACTAAGGCAGACTGTCTATTAACACCACTTACTTTAATACATTACAAGATAAAAATTTGAATATATTGATTTAGTTTAAATTATTTTGTTGGTATAGATTTTTTTATTAGTCATACCGACATAATAACATTGGTATTCACATTAAAATACATCTTATGCATTCATCAGTTAACAAATTTTAAGTCTTTTCCCTTTATGAAACTGTGAACCGTGTAACCTAAACGAATACACGAAAACTCATTTAACTTTGAAGAGTGTTACATTTGGTCCATATTGAACAGGTGTTCCAGACATGTGGAACTCAGAGGAGGAGGCTTCGGAGCAAACCAGTGTCTCATATTTGGTGTAAATGACTAACACAGTGGTTTGGGCTTCCCTGCTTTGGCTGCTTCCCCTACAACCTGGATGAGCAGTGGGCAATGGATGATTGAGTGGATAGTAGCTCCTGCTTATTGTAGTTTTTGGACAAAATCCATTGGATTTCTAAATAACCAAAGAAAGTGGAAAGAGGTAACTTCATGACAAGAGACAGTTACACATTGAAAAGACCTGAATGTGACATGTTTACACTGTTTTTTTTGTCTTTTCCTTTGGTAATCTGGTGTTCTTCCTGAGAGAGCATTGTGATATCGTTTTATAGTTTCAGATAACACCATTGTTAATGTTTGCTGAAACCACCTGTCAGATTTGCTGGGAGCTAAATCTCTCACCCTCTGTGGCACATTCTCAACAACACAATTCACAAACACATAGCAGAATAAGTTAAAATGCCAGGAGCTTTTCCTCCCTTAGGGCTTAGAGTAATAAAGGGAATCTGTCATTCTGCTGTACTGTGGCCTCGTCAAATGGAGCAGGTAAATATTTAGTGAGGATTGTGATCGCTGCCGGCCACATTCTATTCATCCCTGTCAGCGTGCAATAATGAAGAGACGTGAACATTAGTGAGTGTGAGGGAAAACATGCAAACATGCTCTGCAGACAAATAGCCTGTTTGTGTCCCTGCAGTAGCAGTGACTCAATTCCACCTCTGTGCCCAGATGAGCCTTTATTGACTGGCTGAATGGGGCAAAAGCGCAGCAAACACAGAAATGACCCACAACCAAAAACACCATAAAAGAGATGCAGCAGGAAAATGCTGCAATCACATCAATACTGTAAGATCAAAAATAACTGCAAAACTTCACGGACCAAAATGAATGTTAGCAGAACTAACAGAAAGTTAGTCAGGCTACCAGGGGCGTTAGACCTGAGCGATATCTTTCTTTAAAGACTTAAGATGTAATAAAGCAGAGATCCGCTTTTTGAGGGAATTTTCTTCCACGCCTACCAGCGAATGGTGAAAACCACAAGTAGTTGAGACGCCCATAAAATGTCTAATTTTAACACATGGCTCCCTCCTGCCCTTACATCCCTCCTGCTATGCTTGAAGTTGACGTTTTTCTCTGATTTCACTTCAACATTTGCAATGAAAGTTGTCATTATTAGATTAGATTCAGCTCCAAATCAGCAGCTGAACGGAGTTTCTTCCGTAGGGTGCCAGATGAGGTGGCTTGGGCAGGACGCCTCCGGGATGCCTTCCTGGGAAGGTGTTCAGGGCATGTCTGACTGGTAGGACACCTCAGGGAAGACCCAGGAAACGTTGGAGAGACTATGTCTCTCCACTGTCCTGGGAACGCCTCAGGATCCGCCAGGAGGCGCTGGATAAGTTCACGTAGAAGGAAGTCTGCGCTTCTCGTCTCGCCCCCGCGACCCGACCTCGGACAAGCGGATTAATATGTTATTACCAATTTAAAGTGAATTCTGTGGAAAAAAAAGTCCCATTTTCTGAAGAAAAGAAATAATATATACTAAATAATAAAAATTAAGGAATATAAAATATAATAATAATAATAATAACATAGGTGTAATATATATAGGGTGAATGAGATGTGTTTTTGAAAAAACAGGCCTATTTTCGGGGGCGGAACATCTTTGACAAAAAATCCACAATTTTGCAAATAAATGTGCTTGGATCAACTGTATTTTACAGTACTACAGAACAACTGATTTGCACAAGTGTTTTGCTCATGTCTTTAAGGACAAAAGTCCCTCTGGTCTTACATGTGTTTTGTGGTGTTTATGTGTTTTTGGTTGTGGATTATTTCCGCACTTTCGCCTCTTTTGGTCCCAGAACTTGCACTAACACTGCACATGAAGATTATGCCTTTAAACTAATCCTCACATTCAAATATATCCTTGTTAAAATCATCTCGAATATCATTATTCACCACCAACAGAGTGTGAAGCTTAGCACCCTTGCCAAAACCTCAACAGAAGATTGCCATGTGCTGGGCCTCTCTTCTCCAATAAGAATATGCAAGTAACTGAGTGAACAGCCATGGCTCACAGCCAAGGAAATGTTTCTGCAGGCTCCATTTAAGATGAATCACCGCAAATTATGATGTCAGCCACATCAGGTGACTTTCCTATTGCTCCCCAAGGGGTCTTACTCGGCGGGAAGATCCTCATTCACACTTATAGCCACGCGGTAACTTTACATCTGTGAAAACATGCGTGAGTGGCAGTCCTGGGAAGCTTCAGGCCAGCACAATGGGGAGGGAAGCAGGCCTCCATATGTGTATAAACACACAGGGCAGGATGTGTTCAACCCAGTGTAGCCTGCTCATGTCAGGAGAATGGCGTGAGTGTTTGCCGGGCAGAGGGAGGAATAGAGAACACAAGCTACTTTTGCCAGGTCAGTAGGAGTGGCCTCACGTCTTCTTTTGTGCTGCTATGTAGATAATGAGGGAGGAATTTGCACACATTGAAGCACATCAGTGAACACAAGCAGCCTGTCAATAAAGGAAAGACATATACGTACTCAAGATCACCTTTCAAGTGGGATTGATGGACATGCTGCCTTTAAACTTTCAACTTATCTTAAAGGAAAACATTGTTTGATGCACAAATGAAATCAGGGCACACTGGTTTCTGTTATTAGAGGAAACAGGTGGGATTTTCTGCAAAAATGAAGAAAGGGTTTTTGATACCGATATGTGTAACATCACATATCTCCTGGAATTAACACATATCTGTTGTGAAGCTAATGGATACAGCATCAGCAATTAGCTTCTCAACGTGGCTGTAAGCATTGTAAAACATCTGAGACGTACTTGCAATTAGGCTTAGTCTGTGACATTTGTCAGCAGAGTAGCCAATTACATTTTGTTTTGACCATCAAAAAGTCCAGGGAAGAAAATCAAGTGTCATAATTTTCATGTCGGCCTAGCACTCTTAGTGAAGCAGCAGTGGCGGAGCCCGAAAGTTTTCATTGGGGTGGCCAAGGTGAGACCATTACTCACAAAGGGGTGGCAATAAGTTGATACCCGAAATGTCTAGAATGGCCAGTGGCGTGGTCAGAGAATGGCCAGCGATGTCCGTGGCCACATATTTCCGCCACTGTGCAGGAGTACGCTGTATTCGTTTCCACGCCACACTACAAATTGCATGTACACAGTAATTCCTGGCTAGAATTAACATAGTTCACATCAGATTTGAATGAAATTTCATCTGCAGATAGATATTAATGTTCATTTATATCCTACATACCTTTTATCTTGTCCTGGAGCTCTGATCCATGAGTTTGAAAGGCTTAAAGTTGGACTTAACATTTGAAGTCGCCGTATGACTCAAGGTGGACCAACACTCAGTATAAATCTGATGTGAAATTGAAGAGGAAAAGTAATCTACCTAACAAAAATGTATACGAATGGAAATACACCCGATATCATATGAAAAAGCAGCATTTTCACGGACGTCCCCACGGACGCTCCTTATCGAGCCCGCAATCACAGTGTCAGATTTAAAGGTCGCTTACTTACTACCAGTGAGGATCGGCGGCATATGTACAAAATGGATGGATGGAAGGAGCAAGCTAGTTTGCTATAAGCTAACCACGTTGATTTACACGTTTGAGAGGCTTTTTGATGATGTCATCTTTTGCGCACCGGCAATTACGGGAGCCCATAGGCCTTTATACAGCATTATGATTATTATCGGCTTTCATTATAGGGAAAAATCCCATACCGATATTACATTTTTATGTCAATATTGGGCCAATATGCCAATATCGATAATATTGGTAGGCTGATATTATCAGATATCTCTAGTATTT
This sequence comes from Dunckerocampus dactyliophorus, assembly GCF_027744805.1. NCBI lineage: Eukaryota > Metazoa > Chordata > Actinopteri > Syngnathiformes > Syngnathidae > Dunckerocampus > Dunckerocampus dactyliophorus. The sequence continues at coordinate 17,788,550 of NC_072832.1, read as the reverse complement.
ATATTTGTTATAGACTATTTAAGTGAAAATCCAATATATCTAATCCAATATGATCATGGATATGGATGTAATTCAATGGTACTTACATATATTAAATTAGGCGCTAAAAACTACTATGCGCAGTATAGCACAGTTACATAAATAAGTGAGAGTATGAGAGTTTCGAGCACTGGTCTCCAAACTTATTTCTTCTGAGAGCTACTTTTGCAATATGAAAATGTCGGAGAGCTACTTACTTTTGTAACATTTATTCATAGCTTTTTCAACCCAAAATGAATAAGATCGTTTTGCAAGAACATTAACAAAATGTTCGTATCCACAACTCACATTTGTATGAAGACAACAACAAAATGTGTGTTCATCTGCATTTTGTATTTTAGTATGCATTACTTTCTAGTGCAGGGTTTTTCCAACTTGTATCCCTGTTTGAGGTACTTTGATAAAAAGGAGAGGTGAGATATTTGTGTTTTATTTATACGACTCGCAATATTTAAATGGTACTTTATTTAAAAAGCATCTTCACTCAAGCAGTGGTCTTTGTGCTGTTTTGTAGTAATTTGTCATTAAATACAGACATAATGTATTAGCTGAACAGTTATAATTATAAAAATACTAAGAGTTGAAGCAAGTATTCTTTGACCCTTTGGTAAGCTACTCCAAGTCTAAGCTAATGGTTAGAGGCCCCTGGCTTAAAGCATGATGCAATGCAGTTGTACGCCACTGCAAGTGAATATACTAATAAACATACTGTTAGAGTAATACCTCTCTGCCAGCATCAACAAAACTCAATAATTGTACCATTGAGAAGCACAGAAGCAGAGCTCTTGCTTTTTACAAATATAGCTCATAAGAGTTGAATTTAAGAGCTGATATCTAGCAACTTCCATGGTTTTCTTGATCATAACCAAAATCACTTAAGTTCTTACATGAATAGCTATAGCATTGTACTGCCAAAAAATGTAACTCTTATGAGCTATTTTTGTTGTCATTGTTATATTTGTCCAAACAAAGGCACCTTTAGTTGTATCAGGCATTAAAATGAACAAGAAACTGAAGAAACAAGGGTGGTCTAATAACTTTTTCCGTGACTGTGTGGACAATTGAGAGTCTCCGTGCGGCCCCGGATAGACGTGTTAGAAGTCTTATTTTCATCGGCTATTTTCAATACAGTCGTGTCTCGCTATATCGCGGTTCGAATATTGTTCCCTCACGATATCGCAGTTTTTCAAGAAATAATTAAAAAGTGATTTCTGTTTTGCGGTTGACTATGACCCCATTATTAGTAAAAAAAAAAATACGGCATATACCGTTATTTGCATGAATCTGTTTAAAGATAAGCTACAAACTGAGTGATGGCGTGGTGGCAAGTCACTATAATGCACGTAGAATGAGCAGAACAATAAGTAAGTGAAAAATGAGGACCTCTCAACATGATTTATATGAGGCTACCAACATATCACCAAGGTAATTTGCATATTTTTAAAAATATTTATTCAATATTTTTCAAGATTTAACATATATATTTAGATATAAGATTTACGGAATATTTAGCATTTATATATGAGATTTATAATGTATTTATAATTAAAATTTATTTTTTAACATTTATATTTTTTATTTAACATTTATATTTAAATGTAATATTTATATTTAACATTTGAATTAGGATGTATCATTTAGATTTAGATTTACCATTTAATTTCTTCCTCAAATGTGAAGAAAATGAGTTAAATGTGAGAAAAACAAAATTTTTCTTGCACCAAATAGACTTAATCAATTAAACAATTATTTAAAAAGCATTTCTCATTTATCAAGACATGTTATCTGGCTCACTCTCTTTCGTTTTTCTGCCTTTCCTCTCCTAAGTCTTCAGGATATCTTCTTTTTATTTAAAAAAAAAAAATAACATGAGTTCATTAGGTAGGACTGGCTCTATGTTCTGAGGCTGTGTTCATGAAAAAGATGCTTGCAAATATATCCATCAGTGTATTTAGTACAAATGAAATGTCTTATGCAACATCTATTCTATTCTTGGTGGCTGGCTTGTTTGCGCTAGTCAGCATTCTCCATATGGAAGTACGGTGGCTGACAGGGACAAACACGCATCACCGCTCAAACAGCAAGTGAGTAGCTTCTCATTTGTTAAGCAACTAGGCCTTTCACGATAACAAATTGTGCTGGACGATGCTTGTCCTACAAATTATTGTCGATATTCAATATTATTGGCAACATTTTTTGAGACCTGTTTTTCATTAATGATATGGCATAATAATGCAAGTACATCATATCAAAAACAATAAACTTTAATTTGTCAAGAGTATTTAACATTGTAATTGGAATATCAAGAGCATTTAAATAAAATTGCAGATGCAATTGTAATAGCTATGTTAATGTAAGCTATTTTTATGACACTCTTATTTTATTACCACGAATAGAAAAGATGTGCCGATCGATCGGAGCAGTTGGAAGTTGAGTGGTAGGCAAACAGGAAGTGACGTCTGGGGTTCAGAATTGACTTTTAGCTTTGCTTGGGTTATGGCCGCAACGATAGCCAGTGTTCGAGATTGTGTCTGTCGTAGGGAGAATTCAAACGTGCAGTAAAAGCCTTTTGCTCCGGCGATCGAGTCTAGTACTTGTATGTCTCACAAAAGATTACAGTAACATTACTGACACCTAGTGGCCAGTGTAGAATATCACATTCCATCACATTTTTGAATGCGTCTTCTGAATGCCTTATATTTGTATTTTAATTCATTCAGCCATTTTTATGCTTGAAAATGCTTAATTCAGGTACAAAATGTGAACAAATATGCTTAAATATGCATATAGCTTCTGACTAATAATAGGCTGTTATTAAACCACAAAACAGCTTGATTTATTAATTAATACATTTTAAAACCGGTGATAGTGTGACGCCGCAAAATTTGAAGCATAGTGGCCAGGGATCTGACGGTCAGTGGTAATTGTTGTATTTTGGCTTTTCAGTGACATGTTACTATGGAAACCCGTTTCCAATGAAAGAAAAAAAAAACAATGATAAATCATAATTACACGAAAAAAGTCCGAATTATGAGTTAAAAAGTAAAAATGACCAGATATTATGAGATAGGAAAGTCATAATTGAGATAAAAAGTCATAATTATGAGATACAAACTTTGCACGTGCCACGTGAGGAAGGCTCCACTGAGGAAAGCAGCACATATGGTTGTGTCTCATAATTTAGACTTTTTATCTCATAATTCTGACTTTATTATCTCATAGTTATGACTTTTTACCTCAAAATTATGACTTTAATATCTCATAATTCTGACTTTATTATCTCATAGTTCTGACTTTTTACCTCAAAATTGTGACTTTAATATCTCATAATTCTGACTTTTTATCTCATAATTTCGACTTTTTATCTCTTAATTCTGACTTTCTTATCTCATAATTTCGACCTTTTTATCTCGGAATTTCGACTTTTTATCTCATAATTACGGGATAATTATACCTTTGGGATTTTTTTTTTCTTTCATTCAGTGGCGTAAACGTAGGTTACACATGAGGTGACACATGCATTTCAGTTATTATGCGATACTGGTGGCAAGTGACATATCTGTCATGTGATCTCTCTATTTGGGCTTGTTAACATGAAAAGTTCAGCTGGAAGCCGGCAGGCTGGCTGGGAGGGACTTTGTGGACACAGGCGGCAACAAGTCCAAGTTTATCAAGTCCAAGAAAGCGGCGTGTAGCAGCTCCAAGCAAACTTTTTTTTATCTATATATTTATATTTCAGGATGCTGTTTCACTTCAAGCAGTGACTGTGACAATGACGCGCGCCAAAGTCGATCTGTGGGAAGTTTCTATTACGCATGGCGCAGCACAGGATGCCTTGAAGACTTTGTGTGAAACTTTGTGTCACGTCGCTGCTTCTCTGCTTCAAAACCGGTAGAGTCAGTAATTTGCTGCTTTTGGACAAGACGGAGCGAAATCTGGACCGCGGCTCCACAGGCTGGACTTGAAACCGAGCCCATGTGAAATGGTCCCGACCTGGAACACATGCTGGGAGGACATCACTTGACAGATGAGCGTGAGAACAATCACAGTCCAGCATGAGGAGTCTGGTTATACTGTGCGCCATGGTCGGGCTGTGGGGGTCCTGCGTGGCCAACAGAAACTGTCCAGACCTGATTGTGGACAGCTGTCACTGTTCGGCCGAGAGGTCCAAAGAACTGAGCAGGCAGCACGTCCGAGTCAAAGTTGTTTGTGATGATGTGGACCTGTTGGAGACACTGCATCCAAGCTTCCTACCTAACAGAACCGTCTCCTTGTAAGTAGCTACTATGCAACATATTAATTTATGCATTTTTCTTTGGACATTACAGTGTAAGTGCATTAATAAAATCAAGTAATATTTAAGCTTGCAGTAATGCGGGGGCCTGGAACTTTAAGCAACCTTGCAGGCATAAACTAGAACTTAATAAATCTATTGCACAACTTTGGTAGCTTTCATCAATACCTCTGTGGAAGGAAAATGTTGGAGGGTAATTTACTTGGGAATACTGACTGATAATCAACTCCAATAAAATAGAAGCATTAAAGTTGAGCCCCATCTTTAATGCACTCATCATCAATTGTATTAAAGAAAATATAACCAAACAAATACAACACAGCAAATAGCCAAAACAATAAAAGTGAAAGTGTTTTTATGTTTTATGAACAATTAGGTGAAGACGTTGCTATATTTGTACCTCCCACACACTCTCTTTATCAACGACGTATGCACAGAAACAAGACAAGCATTTCCTCTTTTATTGAAGTTTGTACCTTTTCCAGGGCAAAGAAAGTACAGTTATGTTCCCTAGCAGTAAAAGTCAAGCATCAAGGCTAGGTTTGGGTATCATTTACATATTACAGGTGCCAAATAAGTTTCTTCTGATACTTAAATGGTGCCCGAAAAAGGAAAATATGCAAATTTTGGCCAAAAACAATGCCTTTTTATTTTTACAGGATTTTGTGACATGCAAGTTGAACAGAATAGTAATTTAAATGCTTGAATAATATAAATAAACTGAAAAGTAAGTAATACATTCACCTTCACCAATATGAAATAAAATTCACAACAAATTGTCATAAATATCACAACTGCAATATAGAGCACAGGAAATGCGTAAAAAAAAACAAACAAGATTTTACAGTACTTAAATAGGTACCTTTTGCTGTTTAAGACGATCTATTCCACACCGTTTGATCAGAAATTGATATTTGATGCACAATTTTGGCGATGGTAGACTACCATTTCAACGGTATATGCTCGTAATAATTGAGTAAAATTAACTTAGTGGAACGACATGCTCGTGTTGTAATGTTGAGATTAAAAATTCCGTTGTTTGTGAATGCGCCTCGCTGTGAGTGTGATTGGTGGATAATGAGGAAGTGATCTCTTGCTGGCGTGGCGAGCGTTTGAGCATCCCTGTACACCGGGAGTGGGCAAACTTTTTGACTCGCGGGCCGCATTGAGCTAACAAAATTGGCCAGCGGGCCAGAGTATATATTTATTATTATATATTATATATGACTTATTATTGATATTTTTGTAGTTAGAGCGTAGAAAACCTGTTTATGACCTTCTCAATATGGTTGTTAATATTATTAGAGCCCTCGAGACATGAAGTAACATCGCATAGTTACCTTTACACTTGTATTACTTAATATAGTAGACACAATAACACAAAATAAGCCATGTAAGAAATATTAAGTGCTTGTGTGTTGCTGAAAACGTGTTCCGGTGCTAGGGGAGAGGAGTGGGGGTGGACAGAAAGTGACATCGGGGGTTCATAGTTGAGTTTTAACTTTGCGTGGGTTACAACCACAAACGTAGGCTGTGTTAGGAATGATTGTGCCTGTTGTGAGATCATTCAAACCAGCAATGAAAGAATGTTGTTCAGGCGTCTGGTGTCTGGTGCTTGTGTGTCTCACCATTACTGACACCTAGTGACCTGTGTAGAGTATGACATCATCCCAGCGTCTTTGAATGCGCCTTCTGAATGCCTTATATTTTTGTATTGTAGTTCATTGTGCCATTTCTATGCTGAGAATGCTTACTTAATTAATAAATACATAAATTTGCTTAAATATGCATATTTGTTGACTAACAATAGGTCGTATTCAACCCACGAAGCTGTATGATTTATTCATTATTATATTTTTGAAAACACGTGACAGAGTGAATCAGGGAAATTCTTAGCACAAAGTGGCGAGGGATTACAGTACCAACAAACCATTGCATCCCCTGGAGATTAATTTATACATTATAATTAAAGGCATTAAAAAAAAAACCCGAATCACTCTGCTTTTGCAGTGTTTGCATCTTCTTTCGTATGTCTTTGGTTACATTTCCAAAATAAATGCATAAATCATAGTGATGATTTCCATTTTATGTTAGAATTTCTTAATGCAGCCGACCATGAAATCAGCACAACAAAATGACAGACGCCCGCAAAACAGCAACCTCCTGTGGTCTCAAGCAGTCGCCTTTGACTAAAATATTCATCCCCTCGCCCCGCTCTATTATCTGCATCATACTGAAAGTTATTCAAATGTGGATGTTGCACTTTGATTGCGACTTTGAGAAGTCTCCCTTAATATTCTTGTATGCTCTCCTGTTGATGAAATAGCACTTCATACACTTGGGGGGGTTGATAACGCGCTGCATGTCTCTGCAGGTGCGCTGACTGACTGCTCCACTAATAGACTTATTTCTTCCAGACTTGAGAGCGCGAAAGAAAATATTACATGTAAAGGCAACTGACAAATTACAGCCAGGCACTCTTCTGAACTGCAAGCTGACTTGATTAGTGGTAGCACTTTGCTTACTGTCATTTATTTGGTTTGGAGTCTCATGCAGGCTTTTGCTCCTCTAAGTGGAGAATGGTTAACGGCTGCGTTCTGTGTTCAGCATTTGTCAAAGTGGTGCTTTTTACATCTCAGAGGTTAATAAGGAGTTTTTATTTTCAAAACAATAAAGCAAAATAAAACTGGATTAAAATGGGGTTAAAGAGAATAGGAAGTAGCTTGAAGCATTTCTGACATGTTGTGTATATATTGATCAGTTTCAATGGAGGAATATGGTGATTAGTAGGCCATTCCTCATTCAGTTTTATTCCTTGGTGAGCTGCTGTGGCTGGCCAGGAAGCAGTTTTCCTGCGCTAGGAAATGTGACCTTTGTCAGGCTGAAGTGGCCTCCCCTCTCGTTCTTTTGTTGAGATGTGCTGTGCAAATAAACATATATATCGAGGGAAGTGTGCACATACCAATGTAGGCAGCCCAACAAATCTTGCAAATGTCTCCCCACACGTTCTCATCGTTGTCTCCCAGATCTTCTAACCTACATGGACAACAAATTCCTTGTCAAGCCATTTCGTCTGCGACCCTTCAAACACGAACATTCGAGCCACAAGTAACGATTATTTTCTTAGTTGATTTATCTGAAGCTTGTTGTTTCAATTAGTGATGGAAAACTCGCCTCCTTTTACTGACTCGAGTTTTTGTAAGTCACTCACTAAGGTGAATCGAGCAAAAAAAAAACGTAAATAAATGGAATATTTTTATAGTTAGAGAATACAAAACCTATTTATGACTTTCTAAATACGTTTTTTAACATTATTAGAGACCTCTAGACATGAAATAACACCACTATGGTCACCTTTACACTCCTATTATTCATTGTTTACATCACATTGCAACTCTTAAGCTGCACGGACTCGAGACGGCCGCTGGCTAGCAAACTAACAAACTAGAGAGCTAACGAATTCATTTCTTCTAAACTCAAGAAGCCAAAAACATACCACTTCCACACGTAATGGGGGAGAACTTTTTTTTCACTCTATCATATTGGACATGCCATGGCTGACTTCATGCACTGCTAAAGGTAATGTAATGTAAGGCAATGCCTCCATATTTTTTGTCATTACTGCCGCTTAGTGACCAGAATACTACGTATCATTTGTATTTCAATATATTTGACTAATATATTGAACTATAGTCTACCACGAAACAGCGATCATTGATTAATTCATTCCTGAAAAATTGCAATATAGCGAGGCAGCAATAGTCAAATTGCGATATTACGAGGGACGACTGTATTATACTGGAGCATTATGCCACAAAGTCAACAAATTCTGTTCATAAAATGATGTTATAATGGCCAAATATAATCAAAAGTACTTTGGTCGTTGTAGCGATTGAACCGTTGATAAAGTTGTCTTTCTCTCTGCCTGTCAGCACCTTGTGCACGGCAAACCTGCAATAAAACCCTGTTGTTACGAACATGACAGTATCATTACCGACACGTAGTGACCAGTGTAGAATACTACATATCATCACAATGTGTTTGAATTTGAATGCCTTACATTTGTATATTAGTTCATTTAGCCATTTGTATGCTTGAAAATGCTTAATTTAGGCAAAACATATAATCAAATTTGCTTAAATATACATATGTTCGGACAAATAATAGGCCGTAAAATTCAAAGCACGAAATGGCGAGGGATCACTGTATATAACGTGTTCTTTACTTCGAGAGTAAACATAACAGCAACACGATATTGTGTAACATGCTGACAGCTGGCAAATGAATTAAGGGTATCATTCCAGTTCCGGTTTACGATGATGTGCTTTTGTCCTGACAGTTTGAAAAATCAGGTTACCTTATTAAGGTACGGAACAAAAATATCAAGAACAGCCTTTAGTACGATGCTGCCTTCTTGAAGCAGAATAGCATGGAGAAACACCTCCACCTGTTTTTTTCTTTTCCCATGGCGAGACGGAGAACTGTCTCACAGCTCCATCAGTGCTCGTGTTAATTGGAGCTGACACCCTTCTTGTGCATCTAACAGGAGGTCAACACACCGCTTGTCCACAGGAAGAAGAACGACAGGCTGTGCAAGAGACGAGCAGATAGAGTGAAGATGGAAGGGTGGACGTGGAGATGCAGACACAATGTCATTAGAGAAATAAAGCACGCATCTAATAGAATGCTGGGAGACTGGGGACAGAAATTGTGCAGAAAGATGTTACCTGATAGCTAAGCCTGAGGCCCATGTAAGATGGTGTGGCTGCTGCAAATGGTTTGTTTGCTTCTCAGGTGCAGCTCATTGTATCACAGCCTCTGAGGCCCTTTCATGATGGGAACTGTTGGCAAAAAGACGCTCACTGAGAGAAAGTCAGTTTTTGTGTTGTTGTTGTTGTGTTTTGTTCTGACTGTGAGTATAGATCAGTGCATGCCTCTTTTTTGGGTACTATCCAGTTACCGTACCTACACCTCAGTTTGTGATTATGGATTATATATCATTTTATGAATGAAATTGGGTTGCCTTGTGTTGGAAGACACATTTTGCTTGAAGTTAGCTACGATATTTTCTAGCTTACTGCGAGGCTGAACCGGGATAAGCTGTATAGAAAGTTGATGGATATAGGGATGCGTTGCAAGTTTGTATTTCAAAACTAATTTTATCATGGTAAATAAAAATAGGTCATCAGTCCTAAACTGAAGTCAAAATATCACCATTTTAAAAACTTTACAAATCATACAAGCCAGTGTTTCTCATACAGTAAGTCATTTTTTTCCTTTTTTTTCCCCCGATTTGTTCGCCCTTGTTCACAAACACATTATAATGGGACTGTCTGCGTTGTCATTCCAACTTCATCCAGTAGATGGCATCCTAACTCTGCTTCTTAACACACCTCGTAGGCACGTACCACAGCTAACTTGGTCGTTCATTCTAATGCATCTGTTCATCAATATATCCAGATATTAGATATACAATGACATGTACATCATCTCCCGTTCGTGTTGTAAGGTGCCTAAGCAACATTTAAACATTATTAGCTGTCATTCAAGTGTAAACATATTGTGGGTGTTACCGTCCGGCTGTCAGGAGGCCGGACCACCAGCCTGCAATCCCACTTCTGACACCAATGTGGTGATCTTGAAATTTGCATTTGAAATACACTTCCCGCTGAGGTCTCATCAGTTCTCGTGTGACATGCTGCCAAGACGTCATGCATGAGAACAGTTTGAGCTCTACTGAATTGTACAACTTTAGGGGCACTCAACTTCAGATGTTCCACTGCAGCTCACTGCTCTTAGTGCCAACTGGAGCAACTTTCCCACCAAGTTGCAAAGCTCCAACCATTAGACAGCCCACAGAGGCGCTGACCCACTCACCCTGTGAGCCGCAACCATGTGGATTAAGGCAGACTTGCACACCAAGCAAAGTACACAAACAAATAGATAAACACAAGCGCAAGACAAGGATAAGGAAAGAAGCTTACAAATGTCTCACACTGTCTCTCGTGCAAGTTTGTCCTTGTGCAACCTGCACTATCAAGCAAGGTAAATAAAAGCTAAAGAGACAACATCAGGAGCCAACTCTTTTTGGACACATTCACCATGTCAGTTAACAAGGGAATAGTCCTTTAAAATTGTATTGTATGTATTTAACTTGGTGACACTATTCTACTGTTTAGTATCCAACTACAGGATATTTCTTTATGTCTGTGCATGTGGAGAAGGCTTAACAAAAGGCTTTAGAAACATGACTAATTGTCCGGTGGCAACAGGTGTGGCTCGTCAATCCGCCAGGAGGAACAGGAAGATAGAAAAGGAACGTTATCAGTACGCTAAAGGAAACTATATATGTAGCGTTACCGTCAATCTAGTGGTCAAATAGGTTTTGTGGCTCCGAGTGGAAAATGGCTCCCTAGACGAACCTAGTCTATATGAACCAAACACAAACAGTTAGTGGTTTGGTCCGCAACGTATCAGGAGAGGCAAAACTGTGGATCATTTGTTCCTAAAGATGTGTTCTTGTGCCTTCATTGATATTATTTTTGTAAAGATTTAATTTATTTTTTTGTTGAAGTGGTATTGTTTAAAAATACATGAATTTGCTGAATATGATTTTCATTGATAACTTTATTGATAAGTACCTTTATTTGTATTCACTAAAGTGCACCCTTGCCACATCCATTATTACGGCTATGTTGACATTAAGGCTCAGCGCTCGATGTGGCATCTACATATATGGTTTTGACAACCGCACTTCCTGTTTCCAGACCTACTTTGGAGTACTTTTGTTATAAATGGCTGCTAAGTTACACGTTTAGGGCTCACATAGTTGTGGATTATTCAGCATTATTCGCTGGTAGTGTCTTGTCTGTTGTTATTTACCTATTACATTGCTGTGTGATCTATTTTTTTAGCTCTTTCTTTAAAGACACCGTGAGTAAGAATGGTATGTGGAATGGTGTTACTCTGCTTCTTTAAATATAGAGTTACCTTATTCTCACAAGCTTGTGAGCAGCACAGTATTAACTACATGATGCAGCAATTTTGCGATGTTGGCTATATGGCTTTCAGTATAGAGAAAAAAACGATACTGGTGTTTGCCGATATCACAGTTTTATGTCAATAACGGGCCGATAATTATCGGCATTATTGGACAACCCGAGAATAAAGTCGTAATATAACGGAAAGAACATTTACAAAGATTATTTAAGAAGAAAGTTGAAATATTTGGAAAATTAAAAAAAATGCAAAAATGGGAAGAAAAGAAGCAAAGACGACATTCATACTATTAGTACACTTTTTGATCCATATAAAAAAACAAAGCTGAGATGCAGTTTTTTCTTGAACTATATATAACCTATCAGCATATCTACATGTGGTGGCTTACAAAATATCAAAGTGACCATTGAATCCTTTCATTTTTCAATATGTGGCCTTGGATGGAAAAAGTTTGGACACCCCTGGTCTAGGGCCTAAACGATTACTCGATTAAGTAAAACAACAATCTTCAAAGTAACAGACGAAGACAATAATTGTTAGGTGCAGCACTATTTTACTCCTCCACTTAATATATATAGTATAGTATAATTGTATTCACTACTTGTGCATTCATAAGAATTATTTTTTTTCATAATTTGCTGTTTGAATTTTGACTTCATTCACTACACTGGGACAGCCTGGCTCATTGTAGCTGATGCACTGCTTTTTTCTGTGAAAGTGAAAGTGATTTTCTTCTGGATTTGCGTATCTTCTTTGACGGAACCACACTAAGCTCTTCTAAAGCCTGCTTCAGTACTGTTTGAGAGGGAGAAGAAATCTTTTGATCCAAATCTTCGGGTTTAGCATTAAGTCATCTGCTGTGTGGGTCCTCGTCGTCATAGGGGTTGTTGTAAGAAAGGGAACCCAGGACCGGGCTGTAACTTGTGCCAAAGCACTATAAGAACATTATGCCTGGGCCGGAGGGACTGGAAGGAAGTAAAAACCTGCAGCTATTAAATATTTTGCTGCCACATTGTAAGTGGACTCTTTGGAATATGGTCTGTATCATAATCAAATCAGTTAAATACGTTTACAACTGGGGGATTTTTTTTGAAGCCTCAACTAATTTTCCTCAAATGTCTTTCTGGATGGTTATTGATTTCTACAAAGATTCTTTTGTTATGATGTGGGGCACTTCCCTTTTTGGTAAGGTGCTGTTTGTGCCCTTCAGAGTAGTTTAACATGAATATTTCATTGACATGCACACAAAGCCTGTGTCTGTGTTCTCTTATCCATTACATCTCAAGCAAACCCTGGGACTGTGCCCAAGACCAACACTTTGGTTCATATAATTCAATTGTTTGACGTAACGTGCTCAATGTGAGGGATGCGGTGTCTGGTTTATCCTCACGCATTCAGAATCTTAACCAAAAGCTCGAGTATGAATCATCTAAATCCCACAAGATGATTCCTAGTACTGCCAGTATGTTTCTACAATGCCTACAACTACGAATACTGGGAGAAAGAAAACAAGTTGGATGTGATTTGTGATGACTTTGAAGCGTTTGTGGATGAAAAAACTAAGTCTATGTCCACACTGCCAGTTCCAACTGCGTTTTTTGTCACATCCGTCTTGTCCTCAGGTTGAGTCTGAACTGAAATCTAATTTTTGCAAGAACGATACTTAGCACAAAGTGCGATCAAAAGCAAATAGACCTCCAGTCTGGACACTCTCGTATTTCAAAGAAGATATCAGAGCAGGGCTTGTGCCACTTGCATAAGTTGATGTCAAAGTTGTTGCCATAGTAACCCAAGATCTATCATAATACCATTCTTCCAGCTATCCATTTTCTATACTACTTGTCCTCATTAGGGTGAGCTGGAACTTATTCCAGCTGATTTGGGGGAGTGGCAGGTACACCCTCAATTGGTTGCCAGTCAATCACGGTGCACATTTCGACAATTAGACACCTATGGACAGTTTACAGCCTCCAATTAGCCTGATTCTACATGGGAGGAAGCTGGATTTCCTGGAGAAAACATACGCACAGGGAGAACATAAAAATGTCACACAGAGAACCCAAGAGAGATTCGAACCCAGATCTTCAACCTGTGAACGACATGCTAACCACTAGACCAGGGGTCCATAGAGACATTTGGGTGTGTTTCCACCAAATTAAAACCCACTTGGAGCCACAAAACCCATTTGACCACAAAATCAAAGGTAATGCTACATATACAGTATAGTTTTGTTAAGCGTATTGTGCCGTTCCTTTTCTGTCTTCTTGGCGGATTGACGAGCCACACCCGTTGCCACTTGACAATTAGCCATGTTTCTTAAGCTTTTTCGTAAGCCTTTTTTTTTTTTTAACGATTTTGGATCAATATTCACAATAAAAATGTTGTAACACATCGATGAGTTCCACTTGAACTACCACTCTCCATGTCGCTTTAGTTGAACTTCAAAAGGCTCTTTACGGTGTCAGAAGAGACGCCGTAGTGACTACATAAACCAGAAGCATAACCCAGCTGGAGGTACAGCAGAAGGATAAAAGAACCACATGCAGACCTCGACACTAAACTATTGTTATGCTTCAATACCATTATTAGTATCCAAAATATTGGATAGAAAAGAAGCACATTGTTTACTGTGTCTACAGTCTTATTTTGCCTATGAATAAACAGTGACTATGTTCTCAAGTTTGTTCAAAGGTTATCTATCATTCTGGATGCTTAACCTCCAATTTGACCACATTTGACAATCGAGGAAAAGGCTTCTTGAGACGTCATCTGTACTTCTGTGAAGAAGGTGTCGGACGTTTCGCTCCTTATCCGAAGAGCTTCGTCAGCAAACTAATAAGTGCTGGTAGCCTAGGCCTTAAATACAGTAAGAGTGGGCGGAATTGGTGTGCCAACACCCTCCTTCTATTGGTTCCTTACACTAAGCCTGGGCGGAGTAGTGGAATAATCTTCTCCTGACATTAGCACCTCCGATAAAAGGGAAGTGTCGCTCCCTGAGTTGGGTATGAACGACTCTGATACTGGCTCGTTAGCATCTATTGTTCTGGCTCGGCCCTGGCTTCACCTCATTTGCAAGACTAAGAGCTGTGGGTTTCGGTCTCAGTAACCTGCTGAACACAGGGTCCAAATTAAACCTCAAACCAGTACAGGACAACTCCTGTACGACTGAGAGCCTACACAGACGCACATTTGAAAATGTTTTCCCATAAAATGGAAATAATTGAAACTATTGCAATCATGCCCCAGGTGGAGGTGTTTAACTATCTCATGATCTTGTTCACAAGTGAGAGAAGGCAAGAGCAGGATATGGACAGGCGAATCGGTGCAGAGTCTTCAGTAACGGACCGTCAAAGCTCCCGATTTACTGTTCAATCTCCGTTCCTACACTAACCGCTCGTCAGGAGTTTTGGGTAGTGATGAAAGAGAAAGATTGTGGATATAAGCAGTTGAAATTAGTTTCTTCTGTAGGGCGTGAGGGGCTTGGTCATCGGGATGGGTTCAGAGTAGAGCCGCTGCTCCCTCACATAGAGAAGGGCCAGTTGAGGTTAGTTTGGGTGCCTTCTGGACGCCTCCGTGGTGAGGTTTTCCAGGCATGCCCAGTCGGGAAGAGGCCCTCAGACACGCTGGAGGCATTATGTCTCACAGCTGATCTGGAAACACCTCAGTGTCCCCACGGTGTCGCTGGATTAGGTGTCTGGTGACCAGAAGATCTGGACTTCCCTTTTGACACCACTGCCCCCAGATAAGCGGAAGTCATTTACTTCCGCTTATCTGGGGGCCTTTATTAACTGTTTTGCTAGCATGTCCAGATGATCAAGTCCCATATATTGTAAGTGTAAAAAGAAGTTAACCACTGTAAAACATAAAAACAACAAAACTCATAACTTTAATGACTACACATATGATGTAATTGGGACAACAGTATTGAGACGTTGCTTAGTGCATTAATTGTGTTTCAGCTTACTTGACGTAATTTCCAGTATATATTCTTAATATTGTCTTCTTCTTGTGTTCTTCTTCTCTTAACACTTCTTTTGTTTTTGTTTTTGTTTTACAAAAAGTCCCAAAAGCCCCCCAAAAAAAGAAAAAACACACTTAGAGTTAATCGTTCGGTGCTCTGAGATATGGTCTTGGGATATTTGCTGACATCTCTCGTGACATCATGCAAGACCGTTTTATGGTTTATGCAACTTTTAAGGCATTTTTCCCAAAATGTTGTTGAAATTTGGAATTGTACGTCCTCAGGGGTATTCATCTACTAAGGCCTATCTGCATTTTTGGACTAGTTGTGTTGCGCACCGTGATCATGGAAGTATTTTAAGTACACTCCACGTGCACACGAGAGACCTCTCCATTAATAAGTTTTGCCGCTTGGTACTGTCCGATTCCAATCAAACACAATTCAGGTTATTATTATAGGTTCTAATGTCTAAAAAATCTGTTGTAATCTCCCAGAGGATTTTTAGGAAATGCGCTGTTAGCTTGACCTACTGACCCACCCGGTCAAGTAATGAATGGAATGAAGAACACTTGGGAGCAAAGCCAAGCTAATCAGATCATCACAACACGGATCCAACTGAGAAGCAGTGTTGCATCAAACAACCACACCTAGTAAATTTGCCACCACCAAATATCAGGTTTTTGCTGACTTTGTATTGCTATACGCCTCCTAGCAGAGTAATAAACACATACTGATGCAACCATCCAGAGAGATTTGTATTAAAAGTATATCTGGCACAGGATTTTGTCTCGAGATACACCTTCAACAGGCATACTTGGCTGAATACAGACAATAATTATGCTCTATGGAGTGCACTCTGTGCTCAATTGGTCTGAATTATTTACATCCAAGAGGCTCTGAAGCTTCTTCTCTTGTGTCCTTATTTTGGTGCATTGTGAAGATAAAAATGTACATTACCTTAGAACTGGCAATAAAGCAATTCAAATTTACTGATGACAGGGACATTGAGACACACATGCAGTTCCTTCTTTAATAATGCATTAACTACAGTTAATGTACTTTACCATAAGATGCAATACATTGGTAGCCATATAAACAAAAATCCAAGCAGGGTGCATTTATGGCTCATAAACAGCCAGTGCACTAGTGATGCTCACCAATAAGGAAACAGCAAGAGCAATAAAACCAAGAGAAAAACTAAGCAAGAAAAATCTCCAGAACAACCGACCCATAACACAATCCTACAGTGTGCAAAACGTTGCAGGGAAATTAATTAAACGACATCGATGACATCGTCATCTCATATGCATAATTGGCCATGTGCATGCCATTTTTTGGATGCTGTGGGAGGCAAAAAGTGAGCAAAAAAATTGAAAAGCCAAACAAATATGTTCAGAAATACAAAGGAAAGAAATACAAGTGAATGAGAAATGAAAAGAGAAGCAAATTTCACCTGTCAATTCTTTTTGTGCTTTTCATTCAAACTGAGCTCTCAATAATGGGATGGAGTAGCAGTGACGTGCGGTGAGGTTCATGGCTGGTGAGGCACTTCGGAGTGCTCCTTTGGAGGGTTTTTTTTCATGATAATACAGGTTGCTCATGAAAAGAATAAGAACAAGAAGAGAATAGTTTGATTAAAAATGTTTTCAAATTGTTTTCAAATAATTCTTAATCCAATTTATGAATTTTTTTTTTTACTAAGTAACATTTCTCTGTATTTCATTGTCTGATGAGCAGGAATATTATTGGCACACTTACATTACTTTAATGGCTGTAGAAAGTCACGGTGTATAATAAATGTTTCTGTAACTCTAACATGCTGACAAACACAACATGATCTAAGTCTGTGCACTTACTGAGTGCACTCAGATGGTAGGCAGGGTTTGCGCACTAAGCCGGAAAGAGGCGCTCGCGGCAGCCTCATCTTGGTGTCTGCCCTATATTTAACCAGGAGATGTGCAACCTCAGCCGTTTTTACTTAACAAAATATGAAAAATGATTGGAATCACACAGAAAATACATTTATAAAACAATTCAATGGACAAATATGAATATTTAACTTATGTAATGATTTATATGTTAATTTTCATCGTGACTGTCTGCTATTTATGTATTTAATTATTTTTACACATTAATACAGACCATAAGGTCAAAGCTATGTTTGCATTCAACTTATACCACTATTCATTTTCTTAAAAATGTTTTCTGGTTTCATAGAAATTGTACTACACGTATTTACCATTCATCATAATTGATTGTTTTGTTCGGTCTGATAATAACAAACAACCTTACAATGTTGAAAAGAAATTGACTAAAGTGGGACTACTGGAGGTTCAGGAATACAATCGAACATGAAACCAGTAAACGTATTGACTCCAGTCCCCACAGTTCTCTGCCTGTACTCAATAAAAGGAGGCTGTTAGAATATCCCTTGTTTGTATCAAGGAAGTGATTTTGTGCGGCAGTGGCAGTCGATGTTGAGTGTATTTAAGAGATGCCTCTGAACCTCTCCCTGGTATCGCATTAATATAATACACTATGCTACCGATACGTATTGCGATACATTCATCTACTCATAATATAAAATACATTCTATAGTCAAGCTGATTTTTGTTGGTCAAGTTGAAACTTGGAAGACCAGATAGGAAACAGTGTCCAGCAATAAGCCAAACCAAGGCCAATTAGGCACACTATTTTTGTAAATTCCCAAACGGCTCATTTTCTGCCACTTGAATAAACAACTCAGGAATTTCCTTCCCATTTGTGATGAGTTAAATCCCAGGCAGATGTTCCTTACTGTCATGTAGAGACTATATAGAGTAATGTATTGATAATATATACTTTTTGTATGTAACCCCTGGAGCAATGTCCGTTTCCCATCCGAGGTCGGTGTTGGTTGATATAAAATATGTTGTTTTCATTGGCTGTGCCTGGTAACTCTATCTTTATAGAATAACACAGCTTTTGGCTGGTTAAAGAAAAATGGCTCAAAACCATGAGGCCAATGGAATCCAGTGTTTGTAATAGTTAACATTACGATCCCTGCTCCACTTCTTCCTCATGATTGGTGGTGTGGATGGTGTCGTTTGCTATTTTGGTTCCTGCTTTTGTGTAATAATACAGCTGGATGTCTCTGGCGCATGGCCGCCAGGCTAGTTTCTAGATTAGTTACATTTCAGTCAGACCACACAGAAGTCTCCCAGCTGTAGCGAGGACACAGAAATCGGCAGCTCCCGTGTAAGTGAAGAACTGACATAGATCTCCCTCATCTCCATAAAACAGCAATTTGGGATGCTTCGCAGACATGTATGTAAACAGGAGTTGTGGCTACAGTTAACCTGAATTATCATGCTCATGTCCTGTAGTGTGTTTACCCTAAAATAACAGCATGGTTATCCTGTTGACAGTACACGGTCTTATAAAAATAGGATAATGTTAGTGTCATTGCCACGGTGAGCCTGGAATACACACTTCCGTATTGTCAGACCAGGCGATCAGCTTGTGCTGGGAAGGGTCTATTGTCAAAATATTTTGATGTGGGAAAATGAGCAATCATTTATTCCAGGAGTTTCCAAACCTTTCCCCCCCGAGGGCCACATACTGAAAAATAAAAGGACGCAAGGGCCACTTTGGTGTTTTGTAAAGCACACATGTAAATACGCTAAGAAGTTATATATATTTCAAGAAAAAAACGCATTTCAGCTTTGTGATATACTGAAGGTGAAAAAAAAAGTATTATTAGTATGAACTTTGGTCTTGGCTCTTTCTTCCCCCTTTTTGCGTTTTTTTTTTTTAAATTTTCCAAATATTTAAACTTTCTTCTTAAATAACCTTGCAAATTTAATTTGCGTATTATGACATTATTCCTATTCCCGTAATAAACGTTTTCCCCAACCAAATTTTCAGAAAACTACAAAACTCTTGTTTTGCTTCTCATAATATTACAACATTTTTTTTTAATTACCTATTTTTTCTTTAATATGTCAACTCTGGTACCAACATTACATTATGATTCTTCATAATGTTAATTTATTTATGTTTTTTTATTGATGCTGTTTTCACATGCGATAATGTTTTTTCTCTTTTTGTTTTGATTTTATTCTCGTAAAATTACCTTTATTTATGTTTATTTCCAAAGGTGTTTTTTTTTCCATTTCTGCTGTTTTTTTAAATTTTCCAACTGTTTCAACTTTCTTTTTGTAAATTTTCTTCTCATAATTAGGACTTTAATTCCCAGAATATTTTCACTTTATTCATATAACAATATTACTTTTTTTGTAACCTAATTAAAAAAAATTTAAACCTCCATCCATCCATCCAGCCATCCATCCATCCATTCATCTTCTACCGCTTATCCGAGATCAGGTCGCAGGGGCAACAGCCTAAGCAGGGAGGCCCAGATTTTCCTCTCCCCGGCCACTTCATCCAGCTCCTCCCGGCGGATCCCGAGGCGTTCCCTGGCCAGTTGGGAAACATAGTCTCTCCAACGTGTCCTGGGTCTTCCCCAAGGCCTTCTTTCGGTCTGACTTGGCCTGAACACCTCCCCAGGGAGTCCGGGAGGCATCCTGACCAGATGCCTAAGCCACCTCATCTGGCTCCTCTCAATGCGGAGGAGTAGCGGTTCGGATGACAGTGCTTCTCACCTTACTGTATCTCTAAGGGAGAGCCCAGCCACCCTACGGCGAAAACTCATTTCGGCCGCTTGTACCCGCGATCTTGTCCTTTTGGTCACTACCCAAAGCTCATAACCATAGGTTTAAATTTAAACTTTATTTGTAGTTTTGTTTGTTCCTCAGAATATTATGATGTTATTGATTGATTTATGATTTATTTAATTTAATATTACTGATTTAAAAAAAAAAATTATATTGATTTTAATGAGATGGGAGGATTTCACTCAAAATGGCCTTCAGAAAATCCTATTTGGTGGCCAGTGTCGTACTGAGAATTGTTGTTCTTCTAGTTGCAACAGGTTGAACAGCACCTCTGCTGATTGACTGAATCCCTAACAATCTATTCATCAGTTGATGAATTATTCTGCCCATGCCGAGTTAATGCTACTTTTGATGCTTCATCTCATTACTCCATTGTACAGTTTAGACAAGATTGATTAGTGTTCAGCACAAACAATAATTAGTTTGACTTGTTTAAGCTGCTGGACATGAATTTATCATTTAACAGGTGCACTTTAATTGATGTCAATTTTTGTCTGCCAGAGTGACTTACAAATAATGTATCTTTTCAATGAATTATCCTCACATTACATTACAATATGGGAAGCTTTGGAGCAAAAAAGACAACAAAACAACAACAAACAAACAAAGGAAAACAAACTGTAACTACAAGGTCACTGACATTAAACAGCCAGTAAGTGAAATATGCCTGTTATACCACTGTGACTAAATTGCATGTCAACACATGGGCAGATATTGTACTTCACAGCCAATGTAGCCTTTTCCTCCTCCTGCAATTATGTTCACTGCAGTTTAGCCACTGAGAACATGATTGGCAATGTAAATAGAGAGCTGGACAAATACCCAGAAGTTTGTCATGGGGCTGTTTACATAATGTTCAATTCTGCTATTCTGCTCATTTCCTGGACAATACGCAGAAGCCTGAGTTAGGCACGTAGGGGCCGGAAAGCACACACTCACACAAACGTACGCATACACACACAAATATACAGCGCAGGACACGGTTGAGTTTGCACAAACAGAGACTGCCTGTCCCTGAGTAAGATGTCCACAAAGGGATGTGTCGTGGTATGGGGAACCCAACATAGTGACAACATCATGTATCCCATGATCTCACTATTCACTATCTTCACCGCCACACAGCATCCACATGTCTTTGTCAAAAAAAAACTTTTTTTTCCAGTAAGATGTGAAATATTGGAAGCTTGACCCTCACTGCACTTTCTCACCATGTCCATCTGACTTCATGCTGCCATATTGACTACTATTTGCTGATGTCAGAGAGCTTTTTTGTTAAAATAAACCTAAAGTGACAGAGCCCCTGGTAGGGTATTATTGTATGGATCAACAACAATGGAAGCATAGACTGCTGCATACTGATGTTTGGCTCTCTTCCACCCAGCTTGGTGATTCCAATTGATCCGAGCAATTTCACCCTGGAACATCGGCCAAAAAGGCAAATATAAGAACGTCTACCTAAAAAAAAAAATCGTTCAGCTGTTGGTTGGTCTACCTGTAATTGGTTGACGTGTACTACATTATTTCCTGTCTGTATACGACTTGTACTGACGGCAGACAGCCCACCTTTGCAAACGCCTTCTACACTGATTTCGGCTATACTGACTGCTGTCACCCATCGAATGGTTCAAGCTGCAATAACACTCCGTTCTCTCTTTAATTACCATTGTTCACTTGCGACAGGAAGCTAACAAGCTACAGTCAGATAGAGTTCCTCACAGGGTTGACGTCACATTACACATTCAGCCCAAATGAAGAGCTACAAAAGCAAGTGTACAGGGACCATTTGCTGCCAGTGGCTCGTAACATTTCTTTAAGGTGGGCAGTTCTGGAATATCATGAGAAGTAAGATTTTAGGGCATGCCCACGTGTTAATGACAGGTTGGCGCTGATATGATTTTGCTGACCAAAGCTTGGGTCCATCCTGGCCTGGGGCTTAGAGAGGGCTTCCTGTCGACAATCCAGCCTTTCCTGCTAAGACAAGAGTTATCACTCCAGAGAGGATTTGCACTTTCCTCAAAGAATATAGTACACATAAGCATTCCTGATAAATGTGGTAACAAATTGTGTTGACAGAAGTGTGACACGTTCCCTATGTTTATACACGTGGTCAAAATTGTCGGTATTCTGACGCCAAAGAAGGAAAAAGCTGTACCTTTTGAAACTGACAAAAATTTACTAAAAATGAATGAATGGAAATCAGACACGGATGGATAATAATAATTCTTATAGTAATTTAATAATAATGATTATTGAATTCGGTAGTGTTTCTCAAGTCTCTGCTTTCCTTTTGATCAAGGCTGCAAAATGGAACCAAAGAAAGTTGCAAGTGCCAACATTTGTTAATGTGAGAAACACCATTGAATTCAAGAAATAATTGATGGCAAAACACCAAGGTGGTGTCCGTGTTAATCATGTCTTGTCTTTATCAACAATCCCGTCTTTAATGAAGGTCAAATTAACCGTAAACGTTCATTTATCCCTTTTATCCATCATTGATATGCATTTTGAAGTGTTTTATGTATGGAAAATTGAATTATAAAACAAAAAAAAACCCTGTTTTGGGTTTACATTGGTGAGACTTGTGGCGTAACTGTGTTAGTTTGCAAAGAACGACAGAGTCAACCGCTGATGACATCATAGACATGAGACAAAGCTGACTTCCGCTTACTGTTTTCATGTATTAGCAAGCTGCTGACAAGGATGTTTTGATATAAAAACATATTAACACATTTGAACACATTTGCACTCCTGCAGTGTATTACGTAATAACACAACAAGACACAACACAAAATTTTGGCCGTAAATGTAACCCGAAAACACGCAAACCGGGATGTATGCTACGTATGCTAAGTTCCACTGTACATATACAGTATGTATCAAACACGGTCTCTGAACCTGGAGAGATCTTTACAAGAATATTCTACTCGACATATTTTTTTTAATTGTTAGTCCAGGCAAAATGAACATTCCATGGTTGTAATTATTACATTATTGAGGTACAGTGATGATAAAATCAATCTTGGATAACATTTGGTCTTCATTGATTTAAATACTTTAATCCTGGATATTGGGAAAAAGGACACAAAAACCTGACAGGAATATCATCATTCTTTCATCGTTTTATTGTATATGTGTGCATCATTGCATATGTATGCACAAAACCAAATTGTTCCAGAGGCAGAGCAGCACTGCAGTAGATGATTTAAGCTAGCTGGCTCAATCAATATTTGATCGGATATGAAATCCAGAAACACCACCCAAAGAGTGTTTAAAATGATTTCAATCTAGGCAGTATAAGTAAGTATAAGTATGATATAAATCCTGAGCAGCTCGCATAGTAGTACTGTAGCACTGAATGAATTCGAGTGTATGTGAATGTGAATCAGCGACAATAAACAAGAGCTGCTGAAAAATGACTTATTCCACCAGGACAAGAACGTAAAATAGGTTGTCCACTGCAGTAACATTAATACAATTGGCCTCATTCACGAACATCTTCTTAGAAGTCTTCTTAAGAAGTGTACTTAAGAAGGCGCGGGTTGGAAACTGCTCCACATTCACGACACGTTCTTAAGTAGGGATAATCGTTCGCACCGGTGTTCTTAGGTTGATGAATGCCAACTGCGATGCACATGCATGTGAGGCCTAATTTGCATAGGTCACCGCCTATTATTTCCTATATAAGGTAAAAAATGTGCCGTGCGCAACGGGCAGCTGGAGGCGGAGATGGCAACGCGCAAGGGCAAGACTGAGGAGCAGCTGGACAACAAACCAAAGAAAAACTTCAATTGTACAGAAATAGAGGTGCTTTTACAAGGAGTGACCGAACACAAGACCACCTTATTTTCACGTGTATCCACCGGCGATCAGGCCAACCAAAAAGAGTCGGCATGGAGCACCATTGCAGGAAACATAAATGCCGTTTCCACGGAGAAACGCACCACCGCAGAGGTTAAAAAGAAGTTAAAATAGACAAAAAAAAAAAGATTGGACTGCACCGGAGGGATCTGGAGGAAACGGGAGGTGGGCCATCAATCAGAAACCAAACCATTTCGGAAACTCTAGAAAATATTTACACAATCATGATGGAAAAATAAAGTCAAAATACATAGTTTGTGTGTGACAATTTATTTTTTCTGTGGTTACATTTGATTAGACGCTGCCTAATTAATACAGCAGCCCCGTGCTCTGACTCAAGACGTGGCTGGGGGCGCATGTCGTTATCTGGGGGTGCTACGTGCGCAATAGACACACCACGTTTCATTGCGATGTTATTCTGATGATCCTGCACACCTGCAAGAACAGAGAGGGAAGCCTGAAGCCTGAAGCGGGACATCAAATATTCGTGGCTTTCAGCAAATAAATCTACATGTTTTTTTTTTGATGAATTGATGAATTGGGATTTGAATATATATTTATCCATGGAGTATATTTTAGTTGTTTTGATGATAAATAATTGTTGGGATATTTTATTTGCACTACATTTTTTGAGATCAGGTTGCAAAATCCATCATGAGGGCGATTGCGCATTGAAAGTGCAAGCTTTGCTTGTGCGTAAGAGTCCTCCTGAGCATTCGTAGAATTTGTTCTTAGATCTAAGAACTGTGAGTTAAGAACACGTTTCGTGAATGCCAAAAATCTTGGTAAGAAGGCTTTAAGAACACATTTGTGCGTAAGAACGTTTTGTGAATGAGGCCCAATGTCTCTATAAATATGCAGTATGAAATTCTCTTAAAAAAAAGACATATTCAAGAAGACAATCGCATATTCAGCCCAATAGATAAGGTACTTCACAAAACAATATATTGCATGAAAACAAACGATAGAATGAACATTGCATCATGTTATAATCAGGGCTGTCAAAATGAATAAGTAATCATGATTAAAATATTTCAAAAATGATGCGCAGCGCACAGCGACTCAAAACCCGACAAGTCCACTCACTGGCACACTATCTGGTGGCAGAACCAACTCAATCGAGATCGACGACTAAACAACATAGGGGCTCTCTCCATGGGAAGTTTGAGTACAAAAGCAATCCAAGAAGAAAAAAATCGACCGAAGTACTTTGCACACTCTGCAGGAAAAAGTTTTGTTTCAGCGAGACGGTTCAAGGTTAAAGTACCATATCAACACGAAACATACAGTACATTAGTCAGGGATTCTCTGCAAGTACTTCAGCGAACACGCCGCCTGGCATATGCGAAAACACCCTCACGGTACATTAGTTCCACTGACAAACTGACTGACACAATCGCCAAATGGATTGCAGAAAACTACACACCGATTAACACCATGGAGGACTGGGGCTTTACTAAGGTTTTGCAAGTTACACATAAAAATACAGAATGACACAAAGTGCCATCATGAACAAAAATAATGACAAAAATCTACTGGTTCTATGAAAGCGAAAAGAAAGAAGGATGAGCTTAGTACGTCTCCCTGACTGGACTTCTGTGAGCAACAGAAGCGCCAGATGGGAAATGAAGTAAATGTCTGGGAGTGGGCAATTGAAGAGTCTACTTACCCCCACAAAATAAAACTCAAATATTAATGAATGAATGTTGATCATGATTCATCTAAATTAAGCTGGAGCGGTGGCGTGATTCATAGTGATTAAGTTCTTTCAAAATGTACCGCTTATGTTTCCAACCTGTCGTATGTCGAACAACTCATCAAGTCCTGATCCACCGTGTTATTATTATTATTATTATTATTGTTTAAAACTGGCCGCTTAAGTTGACATCAACATTCATGGTTGACCCCTTTTCTTGGCATAAAATGTGAGGCCCGAAGAGGTTATTTCTATGAAAACTCGCCAACATACACACGTCAACATAAATAGAAATTCATATAAACTACACATTTTTGGCTTTGAATTTTATCGAGGAAAAGGCTTCTTCAGACGTCATCTGTACTTCTGTGAAGAAGGTGTCGGATGTTTCGCTCCTCATCCGAAGAGCTTCGTCAGCGAACTAATACTACGAACTAAACTTTATTAGTTTGCTAATAAAGTTAATAAAGCGAACTAATACTACGAACTAAACTTTATTAGTTCGCTGACGAAGCTCTTCGGATGAGGAGCGAAACGTCCGACACCTTCTTCACAGAAGTACAGATGACGTCTCAAGAAGCCTTTTCCTCGATGGACAACTCCTGTACGACTGAGAGCCTACACAGACGTTTTGAATTTTATGTTGACTAAAGTGGTCAAACATGTATGTCGACGTCTGTTTAAGAGGACAATTTTTACTAATAAAAAAAAACACAATGAACCAGGACTTGATGAGGTTGTCAACATAAACGGGTTGTTGAAATAATCCAACTCAAACAGGTTCAACTGTGTTGATTTACACTACTCACCTGCCTGACTCCAGGTATCAAACGATTTCATTGGCTCATTTTGAGCGACGTCATCGCTTTTGCTGTCACGTAACTGTAATAACTGAAGTAATTACGTCCGCAAACTGCCACAGCGTTCGGTCCGCGAGCACAATTATATGTTATTATTATATTTCTCATTCACTTTAATCGGTCAGGAGTCCATAAAGGGCCATCACTGGGTCCGGATCCGGACCGAGGTCCTCCATTTGGTGGCTGCTCTTAATATTAGTTTAATGCTTAAATGTACTGCATGTTTCTATTATGCAATAATACAGGTTATGGTACTTTTTAAAGTGGAAACTGTGACATTGGATTAATGAACAGTGATTCTGCATCATCAACAAATGCTCATGACATGCTCTGGCTCAGTAATTTACAGCTTTAAACTCATTGGTCTTAGATCCTTATCGCTTTGCAACATATTTAGACTTAAATAACATGACATTTTTAAAATACTTAATGCAGCTCTATTTTCTTTGACATTATTGTGCTGGTGCATTGTGTATGCTGACCTCATTTCCAATCACATTTTGCCCTTGAACAGAAATCTGAGTAACAACAAGATCTCTGTGCTGAGGAACGGCTCCTTCTATGGCTTGGCAGCGCTGGAAAAACTGTAAGTACTTAAATCAAGACGACTTTATTGTTTTGTCCTCCCCTGAGTCGCAGTCATTGTCATTGTACTGGAGCTTGAGAGAGCAAAAAAGGAAGACATACCGGGAATTAGGAGGTCCTTGTTCGAGTGCGCTTTGCAGGAGGATTGCCAATAGTTTTCACCTTTCAGCCCTGGTGCTTAACCTCAATTGGCGCAGTAAATGTCTTGAAAAAGATAATATGAAGCATCAAATAAGAGTCTAATGTAGTGCTGGATGTGGGAACCCTGACAGCGTGTAACCCTTGTCAATGAATCCCAGACTTTATGTGATGTCCCAATAGGCCTCATTGGAGCAGCCTGAAGATGAGATCTATGATGGCTGTGCTGCTACTCATGTCTGCCCCCTGAAGTCACCAATTGATTGCTTTCACCTCTGTCGAGCCCTTGGATAACTGCCTCTCTACCTGGTTGGGTGGTGACACCGACATTTGTAGATAAAAAGGAAATGTATTTCTCCACTTTTAGGTCAATCACCCTACAGATGTAGTGTGATGTAGGGTTTATTGTAGAAAAGTATTGAAACTTCCAGAGATGGACCGGACCCCTTCGTTACCTCAGAATTGTATTGCTTCAATTCCTTTCTTCCAACTTTGTGGAATTAGTTTGGAGAAGCACGGCAGTGCTCCAGTATAAGAATGGCTGCAACGAATGATTATTTTCTTAGTCAAAGCTTGTTGTTTCGATTAATAACAATAATAATCACTATTAATTAATAGTAATAGTAACTCAATATGAACCAAAAACAACATGTAGTGGTTTGGGCCGGAACATATCAGAAAAGAGGCACAGATGTTGATCACTGTTTTCCAAAGTCAAATCTGATGCGTGTCAATAACTTGTTTTGCCTAAAACACAAAGAAAATAGGTCTGCTTTCATGGATGACTTAAGAAATTAAAAATTCACATTTAAGAGGCTGAAATCAGACCATATTTATATTTTCAAATAAAAAAATGATTGACTACCAAACTAATTGGATGATCAATTAATAATTGATTAATTGTTGCAGCTCTAAAGGCATGGGTTCAGCATTTGCTACCTTGTAAATTTGTCTTATTTTTTTCCCTTCACAAATTAGTTGTTTTCTTCTGCAAGCAAACACAGCTCAATAGTAATTTATAAATATGTGATATTACAAGCAGTATACTTGTACCACTGTTAAAAAAGCCCACTGATCATGTTCTTCCATCAAGAAGTGAGATTTTGCACTTTGTTCGGCTGTATTGAATGCACCATAGTTGTGTAGTTCTGTGTAACTTTTTCCAATGCTACAAACTGCACTGTGACTCCGATTCCATCTGTCCGTCAATTATGTTATATTAGCATTCATTAGTGGTGAGTTCCTATACATTTTATACTTTAAATGTGATGAATAAGTGTGTGATGCATACAATCCTGATCAAAATCTTAAGACCAGTTGAAAAATTGCTAGAATTTGCATTTTGCACATTTGTAAATTAAGTAGCTTTTAAGTAGAGCTACAATATGCAAAAACAAGAAGGGGGAATGAGACAAAAAGCAATTTAATTTATTGAAAATAACAATTAAACTGAAATAAGCTGTTTATCAGCTAATCAAAAGTTTAAGACCACAGGCTATAAAAGCCAAAATCTGCTAAAAAGTCTCATTTTCTGTCAGGTATTCACACTGTCATGCCCTCCTGATGGCTAAAGCTTAGACGCTTTCTCTTTTTCAACGCGGTCGGATTGTTGAGCTGCATAAGCAAGGCCTCTCGCAGCGTGCCGTTGCTGCTGAGGTTGGGCGCAGTAAGACAGTCATTCTACATTTTTTGAAAGATCCTGAGCATTATGAAACAAAAAAGTCAAGTGGTAGACCCAAAAAAATCACACCTGCGCTGAGCCGGAGGATCTAATTGGCTGTCCATCAAGAAACAGGCCCTTACTGGTGCTGACTGCAGCGCAATAACCATCAGACGGCATCTGCGGGAAAAGGGTCTAAAAAACAAAAAATGAATTCAAAGACCTCGTCTCCTTCAACGTCACAAAACTGCCTGTTTAGACTTTGCCAGGGAGCATCAAACATGGGACATTGAAAGGTGGAAAAAAGTTTTATTCTCTGATGAGAACAAATGTAACCTTGACAGTCCAGATGACTTCCAACGTTACTGGCATGACAAGGAGATCCCACCTGAGATGTTTTCTACCCGCCATAGTGGAGGGGGGTTCCATCATGATCAGAGGTGCTTTTTCATTCAGTGGAACACCGCAGCTTCAGGTGGTGCAGGGTGTTTGATCAGGAGTGTATTAAGGGCTTAAACCTGGAGTGATTGAAGCGAAAGGGAAAAGCTGAATCTCATCTAATCTAATTGCGGGGTTGCAACCATGTCTGGAGGCAGTCCGCGTCACTTCCGGTGAGCCGATGGGGGTCAAGCATTGAATATGACCACATACATGCTCAGTATGTTTGTACATTGCAGATTAAAGCGAATAACGGCGCATATTGTTGAAAGTATTTGCTCCAATTGTGTGAGTGTGCATTGCGTGTTGCAGGAAGACGTGAAATAGTTGAAAACAAAGCAGTCAAACTGCTGTGAAAGCTTATTTTACGCATCAGACATATTTAATGTAACAGATGATGATAGTAATGCTTGTGACATGTCCATCTGTGTTGTAACACAAAACCAGCCTGCATGAATGCAGTCTTGTATGTGTCCTTCATCATTTTGCTGCGCTGTTTTTCCAAGAGTGTTAATTTAGTTGGTTCTCACCCGGAAAAGGGTGGAGTGTCATCTCCGGGCCAGGGATGAGATCCTGCCCCAAATGGAGGAGTTTAAGTACTTTGGGGTCTTGTTAACTTGTTCACGTTGGTGCGGCGTTTGCAGTGATGTGGACTCTGCATCGGTCCGTTTTGTTGAAGAGGGTTGAGTTGAAAGTCAAAGCTCTTAATTTCCAGATCGATCTACATTCCTACCCTCACATATGGTCATGAGCTTTGGGTAGTGATCGAAAGAAGAAGTGACTGGTACAAGCGGCCGAAATCATTTTTTTTCTTAAGATGGCTGGGCTCTCCCTTGGAGATCAGTACTGTCATCCAGGAGAAACTTGGAGTAGAAGCGCTGCTCCTCCGCATTGAGAGGAACCAGATGAGGTGGCTCGGCCAGGACGCCTCCCTGGGGAGGTGTTCAGGGCAAGTCCAACCAGTAGGAGGACTTGGGGAAGACCCGGGACACGTTGGACAGACTGTGTCTCTCAACTGGCCTTGGAATGTGTCGGGATCCACCAGGAGGAGCTGGATGAAAGAGAGGGAATTCTGGCCTTCCCTGCTTAGACCCGACCTCGGATAAGCGGAAGAAGATGGAGTGTTAATTTAAAAATGAATGTGATGTTAGCAACACAAATGCAGTCCTGTTAAGTTTGCTCCCAGAAGCCTACGGATGACATGAGCACAAGCTTAACTCTCATTTGTACAAAAACTTAACTTTCACTCTCGAGAGACTCTGTGTACTTTCTTTCTGGGCTTGATCCTCAATCTTCCTCATTGATGATTGAGTCCAGCATTGTAACCAAATATAATGGTCTTATTTTTTAATACCATTTGAAAACCTTTTAAATTGTGTGATCATTGACTACTTCTACGATAGCAACACGGTCCAAAAAAACAGGAAGAAAGGCTCAAGAGAAGCAGTGGTCTTTACAGCTACTAGATTGCGTCACTCTGGCAGAGCACTTATTTATTTCTAGAAATATTTGTTTCTAAACATGTGAATGTGTGTGTTCTCGTAATCTTGTGTTAATGTTAATGTGAATAATTGGGCACTTATATACTGTAGTGTGAGCATTTAGATGAAGCCTGTAATTATGTGAGGTAATTGTTTCTGCGTTTCCCATTTTCATGAGTGTGTTTGAGTTCCAACAATATTTTAACTTTAATTTTAATTCAGTTTAACATATTTTGCTTGTTGTTGCTCACTGTAAACGGGAGCGTGTTCATACTCGACAAGAGAGACAGGACTAGCAGCCACTCTTCTCTGCGTTTTTTTGGTCATTTCTTGAACTTAGTAATAACTTTTCCCCAAATCCCTATGGGAACAGTTTCCGCATATGAGAACAGCGCTTATATGTTGCATTTTCGCTCTGACTTTACATGACTTCTAGCTACAATACATTTATTTGACCACCACCTGCTTGAGCTAGTGATGACGCTAACAAAGATTGTCATTTGTCAGTAACCTCAACCAAACAAACGTTCTTCTTGAGGAATGGCCACAAATTCCCACAGACACTCAAAATTATTGTGGGCAATCTGAAGAGCGGAACCATTTCTCATTCCAATACCAAATCCATATTTTCTTCTATTTTCCCATTCTGTAGTTGTAATGGCCATGTGTCCCAATACTTTTACCTGTATCAGTGGTTCCCAAACTTCTTTGAGTCGTGTACCCCTTCAGACTTTTTATTTACAGTGCAGAAGTACTTCCACGTGACTGACATGGTTTTGTTTACTTCCCTACCTGTTGCAAAAACCAAGCACAGTATTACTTCCTGTCACTTCCTGACTTACTCCCTGCTTGCTTAATTTTTGAAGAATGGAATAACATTAAAGTCTATATTTGAGTTGCTAAATAATCCGCCTACATGACTATGTCATTTGTCTCCCTGTCTCTCTGTACTGTTTAACCTTTCAACACTCATCCCCCTAGCTTGACTTGGATGATGAGACCTCATAAACCAAGGTTTGTCGTAGTTTACACCACACATACTAGGGGACTTCGCTCTTTTCTTCTTCTCCCTACCTGGGCACACTGTTCCTTTGTTCTGCCGCATGCAGCATTTGGGTACATTTGTCAGTGCACTTGATACCAGGCCAGGTACGCTCAGTGAGTAGAAAGTGGCTGCCAACTGTTCTTTGGTATGGCACATTGGACCCATGGGCTCGGTTGGCTGGATGACAGAATCAGAGGGAATTGGCAGCAGATTGACAAGTGTAATAGTGCATGTTTGTGTGATTGCACCATTCATTCTGCTTCTGTGGTCTCAGTGAGCTTGGCTTCTAGAATAGCAAACAGACCTGGTATGGTAACAATCAGGTAAATTGTGACTTTTTTCAATGGAACTGTAAATGTTAACAGTTAAGCATTTAAGCAATTTCAATGGATATTTAATATACGGTATTTAATGTACATAAACATGCTTTACACAATAATAAGGACACACGAGAAACAGATGACGATGGTCAAAATGCATTTTGGTGTCATTTTTGTCATATTTGTAGGCGGGGGGATGGGGTGGTTGGCCTAGTGTCGGTGGTAGGGATGCTCCGGTCAGGGTTTGCTGCCGATTCCGACACTGATCATCCATGAGTGAGATCGGCCGATACCAACAGTGGTGGAGCTACGGGGTGGCCTGGTCACTCTCCGGCCACCCCACTGGCCATCTAGGTATCAACTTATTGCCACCCCTATGTGAATAATGGTCTCACCTTGGCAAACCCAAATGTTTTATTGGAAAGTTATCCAAAACAACTGTACTCGAAATGTGCCGAAATACCATATCGAAGAATCTGAAACGGCGAATGATGTCTTTTGGAAATGTCAGCAGGCTCACTCCGTCTGCTCGAGTGTTCGAGCAAAAGCCTGTCACACAAGAAGCGGGCATAATATCAAAAAAATATATAACAACAACAGAAAATCAACAACAATGTGTAAACAATGCATTCCATGTGTACTGCCCAGAGGGCGTGTTCCTGAAGTAATGCCAATTCCCCCTTCTTCTCCTTTCTCTGACAGGATGGTTTTTTTTTGTGGCGAAAAATGTAAACAAGGTAAACACTGTATGTCGACATTAATTCGAATTCATTGTTATTTTACATGGCAATAACAAATAATAATAATATAACAAGATTAACATGGTTTTGGTGTCATGAGCACTTTACATGTAATGAGGGTGGAACATTTATTCAATCCATCTACAGTATCCATCTTGATTTGTACGGTTTACACACAATCACTTTTGTGAGCACAGAATTGCCAGAAAACTTGATGATTGTCTGATATGCAAGTGAGCCAGATTTTTGTAATCAGTGTTGAGTAAATGTAATGCATGTATTATATTCAGTCCAAGAACATTTCATAATTCAAGTTATTCTTAAATAAAATGACCTGTAAAGCATAATGATCACTATTAATTGAGGTTCTCTGTGTGTTTGATAATGAGCTGAGTACCCTACCACCCACCCTCTAATATGGACCCATGCTGCCAACTGTAAGCCAAACTGGCTCCCACGGTAGCAAAGCAGGAACAAAGGCGGTCACTGTTATCTGGTTGGTTAGTTTTGCCACTTAATCATGGGTTCCCACCACACAAACCTCTGTGTATGATCTGCAGTTAAGAATTGTTGATTTCGTTTCTCACGTAATCATTACATCATTAGAAAACTACTACACAAATAGAAGAACTTTGACTTTTAGTTATCTAATGTAAATGTTGAAGCAGTAGTAACTTTCTCTTCTTATATATTTTGTACATTACACAAAGTTTATTTGTCAGGCGTGTGAATAAAGGTGAATGAACATATCAAGTGCAGAAACGCTATCACAATTCAGGGTCTCACGTGCAATCGCTCACTCTGAGAAGAAGATGTCCAAGCCCTGATGAGGCATCCCTGAGAAAGTTTCGCTGTTGATTCCTCTTTTTTTCAGCCTCTGTGCAAGCGAGGTGATTGATGAGGGTACGTCTGAAGGGCACATTGTTCTGCTGGCTATGTACAGGATTACTCAAAAGAATGAACCGATTCCATGATGCATGCTTCTGTTCCCAAGCATCGTCATGGAATGAGTCAGTGACCATTTGAAAGAGGAGTTTTCTAAGTTTTTAATGGCTGCCACAGGGGGGCTGTAGTTGCGTTTTCCTCCAGCAACATTCCGTTGATCGTTACATGCTGATACGAGTGTGGGAGGAATTCTCTTATCGCATCGATGTTGCCCGTTCTGCAGGTGGTGGACACATTGGACACTTGTAAGACAGGAAATAAGACCTGATTGTAACAACCCTGTATGTGATCGTCTGCAATCTACGTCCACATGGTCATTAACCGTGCTTAGCCTAAGGTGATCCTCATCAGGTCGAATGTCAGAGGTTGCCTGTAAAAAAATGCTTTATTAACCATTTGAAGTCAATTTATGCTTGATTAAAAATATTCTATCTGATTTTCTAACAATGATCATGTTGTCATACTAATTTATTGATTACGTTTTACAATTCATGTATTTTCATTCTTTATATGTACAAGATTGCTGTATCTTGATTACTACTGTGATTGCTATTGAACAACTTGATTACAATATTTTATTTCAAACAGATTCAAATATTTCAGCGCCATATCGTATTTGATTTCATTTTTCATTTATATCGTTCGTTTTCTTTGATGATTGATATGTATTTACTCACCACTTTGTGGTCAATGTTGTATCGGTTACCAGATATGGTACCGTACCACTCGGTAACACGGTTGGACCCACTTGACACCTAAAGCATACCTGCCAACATGTATTTTCTCTTTTTGTACATGGCACACACTTTTACCCTTAAATACACTAAGCTTGTCTGCTTTCCAGATTTCGCCGCATTTCAGTTATGAGTTCAGTCTCTGCATTTAGTGTGCAAGTCCGAAAAAATCCTGAAGCTGTGGTAGACTCTGAAAACCCTGCACACGAGTGGCAACTAGCGGCTTTGGCCAGCGGCACCGGTGAGCGACGTGCTCACAGTCAAAGCGAATTACCAGCATCCACGGTTTTGATTGGCTGTCAGATTTGGAGGGGATTTCGGGGTATGAAAGTAGTTCAGAGGTGAAAAAGCGTCTGTTGATCGGATACTCTTGCTAATACTGGATAGTATAGAAAATAAACATACATAAATGTCCATGTAAAATAATGTAAACCTACCTGTTTACTCTGGTCCAAACAAGTTCCCATGCTCCTGCTTTTTTGTTCATATCGATATTCTTTTTTTTCGAAATGTCAAATAGCTCTGGAAAATCTGACAGGGCAAGTATTCCTAGCTGTCCGTCGATCAGTGAAACTCCCCCTGATTGGTCCTTGTCTGAGCGACAGCAATCAAAAGTTGAACATTTTTCAACTTCGCAGGATCGTGTCGCAAGCCAGCGTGTGCACAATGTCATGCACAAGCACAAAATTTAACATGTACGAATTTCAAATCTTGGCCTGAACAGAGACTTGTGATAATCACCCTGTTGTGCAGGTTCCATTGACAACGTATGGACTAGAAGTGTGGAGCCCATAAGGCTGTAATCGGTCTTGCATGGTAATACATGATTTCCTGTGTGTGTACGAACATTTGCAATTGCATTTGTGATTGCATTTGCGATATGAAGGAAGCTCACAAGCTAATTAGTTGACAAGACTTGTGGTTACTCACTGCTCATAACATTTTTTCAAGGTTGGCAGGTCTGCTAGTGACTAGTGTAAGTGCTCTAATCCATGCTCAGGTTTGGTGCACTTTCTCTCTGGCATGACTGGAACAGTTGGGTCAGGGCTCGGCACGATTGGTCATGCATGTGCATATCCACACATGCAATTGCTGCTCACAGGTTCTTAATGTTAACCACCTTTCTTAATAGAAAAAAATTCCAGAACAACTACTATTATACTACTGTTACTACTGTTATACTTCTGTTATTTTTTTTTTATCTGTACAGTAAAAAGATGGGCCGTATGGTGGTTAGCATGTTGGCCACACAGTCAGGAGATCGGGAAGACCTGGATTTGAATCTAATCTCCGCTTGGACATCTCTGTGTGGAGTTTGGATGTTCTCCTGCATTCTCCTGCGTGGGTTTTCTCCGGGTACTCCAGTTTCCTCCCACATTCCAAAAACATGCATGTTAGGTTAATTGGCGACTCTAAATTGTCCATAGGTATTAATGTGAGTGTGAATGGTTGTTTGTCTGTATGTGCCCTGTGATTGACTGGCGACCAGTCCAGGGTGTACCCCGCCTCTCTCCCAAAGTCAGCTGGGATATGCTCCAGCATACCCTTATGAGGATAAGCGGCATAGAAAATGCGTGGATGGACATCAGAAAAAGACATTAGCACCATTAGTACCGTTATGTTAGTCCCGTTATGTTAGTGCCGGTGTGATCTTTAGTTCTTTTGTCTTGCAGACATGTTAGTACAAGCACTAGCTACATATGGACAATGAGGGCTGGACGATTAATGTTCTCAGCAATCTCAAGCAGCAGTTCTTAACCTTAAATCTTCCATAGGCTTGCAGGTAATATTTTTCTCTGTCAGAGCAAAAGCCCTGCTGATGATTACCTGGGGGAGGCGGTCAAGGTCAATTTTCCAGTGAAGTTACAGTTTTTAGCAGATGCAAATCGACTTCATGGTTTTCCAAGTTTTGCAGATGACACTTGACTGGGTGACATTGTCTTGGCACTTGGTTTCATCGGGCCATTGTTTTAAATGAGCAAAGGAAGCGGATAAATGTTTCAAACCAGTATGATGAAACAGTCTCCCAGCTTTTGTGTTTTGGGAGTTGTTTCTTCTTGTGTTCAGTTCTGCTTTTTAATAGCATGTCTGCTTGCATCAGCTGTAGCTCTCCAGAGAATCCTCCTCACACTTTTTGACCTTCTACTTTGTTCTGTTGGAACTATCCCACCCACTACTGACCAGATTCATACATTCACTGCTTTTAAAAGACTACTAACCACTAAAACAAAAGCAATCGGACATTTTTGTGTAGAGATATTTCTGTGTTTTTAGTAGAATACTATTAAGAATCACATTAATTGATTACATCCATATTGTAATATGTCAGTGCAATGGCATATTAGAGCTACAACTAATGATTTTTTTATAATTTTTTTTTTAGTCGAGTAATGTGAAGCTTGTTGTTTCGATGAATCGATGAATGGGTTAGGCCCAGACGGACCAAATCAATATGAACCAAACACAAACAGTTGGTGGTTAGAGGCAAAAATGTTGATCACGCTGAGTCAAAGCTGATGTGTGTGAATATTGTGTTTTGCTTAAAACACAAAGATAATCGGTCTGCTTTCATGGATGACTAAGGAAATTAAAAAATATTCACTTTTGAGACGATATTTACAGGATTTGAGAAGATATTTACATTTTTGAATCGTAAAACGATTAAGTGAATACTAAAATAGTTTTCTATTAATTGAATAAACGATTAATCATCCGTTAATTGTTGCATCTCTTTCATTTCATTTTTATTATTCTTTATAAAATAATAGGCACGTTTTTCAATGGACAAAAATTACACCAATTATATAATTATGGACCTTAACATATTTCTCAATTGTTAATTTTATGGTACGTTTGGCGAGTGGGGGCATTTAAAATCAAGCCCCTAAAATCTAGCCTCGCCCTGTGTCTTATTTGTTGCCTGCCGCAAAGTTGACGATATATACTGTACCTTTTGGTCCTAGTGTGTCCATGTTGAAGACACAGATAAACAGGAGTTCACATGAGTTCACATGAAATTGGGCACACAAAGTGCAAATTGAGCCACTTTCACGCAAGATTTAGAGTTGGCCAAATCACATTTGCATTTTGGTTGATTTCAGGTCTGCACTGTGTCAGGAAACAATCAGACTGGTTGTAGGACAATCAGTTGCATTTCTCACATTCAGTATTTGGTTGACGGTAATCTCGTTGAAGCAGAATTACAACTCAATTTTCCAATCTCCAAGTCTGTAGTATCTCCCTTTGTCTCTTTCTTTGTAGTTGTTGGCACAGATGAAGGCTGACACAGTTTTTTCCAGCACTGTTAAAGGAAAACCGCACTTTTTTGCAAATTTTTCCCGTGAGCCGCAATCCTTACGTGTGACATGACCACACATCTTCCTCTTTTCTGTGCGTTCTAAATAGAGAAAACAACGACTAATGCAAGTAATGTGATTCACCTAGTCCGCCTACAAAGCCTCTATTAAAACACCTTCTAAAACCTCCAACAACATTTTATATACAGTACATGCTGTGGCCATGTAGTTACAGATACATTCATGGTAACATATAATACAGTATTTTGCCATATTGTGGTCATGCTCCCTGTTGAGCTGGTAAATTCAGCATAGTCGGCAGGTTAAAA
This sequence comes from Dunckerocampus dactyliophorus, assembly GCF_027744805.1. Classification (NCBI taxonomy): domain Eukaryota; kingdom Metazoa; phylum Chordata; class Actinopteri; order Syngnathiformes; family Syngnathidae; genus Dunckerocampus; species Dunckerocampus dactyliophorus. The sequence continues at coordinate 17,750,417 of NC_072832.1, read as the reverse complement.
ACCTGCATCTAACTGAGTATTCCTAGCGATGTTGCGAGCCAGTATCCATTAGTTGACCAACTTTTCAGTTTATTGTCACAACTTTCTGCTATACACATGTGTATACCTCTACCTCTACCACTACCTGCCTGTGACGTTGTGAGTAGAGCTGTGAGCAAGGCGCTGTGGCACTACTCCAGAAAAGTAGTTCTTTGGTGTTACAGTAGCTCCTGCAATGACAGTGGCGCTGTTGATTGGTGAATATGCAGGTCATGTGATGTAAATGGACTAAATGGGCCATTTTTGGAGGTTTTTATTTAGGGCTTTGTGGTTGAAATAGGTGGGTCCCATTATGTGCATTGTTAGCTGCCTCATGCTAGCTGTTTTTCTCTCCTTAGAATGCACAGAAAAGGGAAAGACCTGTGGTAATGTTTCACATACGGATTATGAATGATGGGCAAAATTCCAAGAAAAGTACAGTTTTCTTTTAAAGCATTACCATTCTGACTCCACAACAGGACTGCTTCTGTATTAATTTTGAAAGTCTGCAACAATGCACACCAAAATGTATACTGTAGAACAGTACAGCAACGGTCCAAATCATTTGCAGTTGTGGCTCTCAGTCGATCTGTATGTTAGCACTTCAGTCTGCAGTGACTTTATTTCGACGGTGACTTTTAGTTTAACTTTTAAACTGTGAGTTTCAGCGACACTACGGAATCACAACAATAAGAACAAAAGATAGCACATTAAAAGGTCATCTCATTAGAAGGACATAAGATCCCATATTGAAAGATAACAGTGGAAACACAGCGATTAAACAGGTGGTTCTGAAAGAGGTCAATACAGTCATTAAACGAATAATTCGATGAACTCAGGTCAGGTAAAAGTTCTGACTAGTAACATGAGAGATGGAAATTTTGTAGTCACATGCTGGGTCTATATTGGGGTACGATTTAGTGTTACGGAAAATAGTCTCATATAAAAGATTTGTAGAACACAAGTCGGTTAAAACAGGATGTCGTTATTACATTATGGTATGAAACATCACCATTGTTTTTTCATAAACATCAACTTTCCTGCACCGCTTATATTAGCGGTGCTGTGTTCCAATGAGTAAAGCTAATGACAAACCTGGAGAGCGTTGTCGCAGGTTAAATGGGAGGATTAAAATGCAGTGATATGCTATGTGCTTTTCATTCTCTACGTCGGAGACAAAAAAATTGAATATAATCTATCTATATTCAAAGAAGGTAATTTCATAACATGCCACTCCAATTAGTGTATGTCATGTGACTACCCGGCATGCATCGGTTGTTCGAAAATATGCTGATATATTCATCTGAGTCACCTTCAATTATTCTGTGTTCAGAGAGCTGTACAGAGATGCCATTATCCCCGTCTGTGTCAGGCCAACCAACACAGTTGTCTGCCTCTGTGTCAACATACATATTGATGATTTTAGTAGTACTTGTTAAATGGTGAATGATTTATTTGTTCCAGTATCTGCTGACTACAGGCAAAGGAACAAAATATTGAGCTGATGCTTGCAAGAATTTGCTTAGGAAGAAATCAAAGTGTTATTCAGGCATGGTTGTTTGCCTCTGCACACAACTCAAAAGTCCACCAGCTGCTCTGGGAAATGAGTAAAACTGACTAGATTTGTGGAAATGTTGAGTGTAATAAGATGTGTAAGTGTAAAGATAACATAATTGAATATTTTTTAAACAAAAAAAATCAAACAGCCGACTTATGGAACACATTGGTGGACGGGGCATACTGTCGACTAGTGGTTAGCATGTTGGTGCACAGGTAGTCATCCAGGGTTCCAATTTCTGTTTGAGCATCTTTTTGTGGCGTCTGCCTGTTCTCCACGTGTGTGCGTGGCTTTTTCCTGGTTACTTCGGCTTCCTCCCACATTCCAAAAACATGCACGTTAATTCGGGATGCCCCGATCAGCATTTTTGGCCTTTTATCCGATCTGATTTGGTGTCCCGGACTGACACTTTGACAATGTTATTATAGATTATGGACCTGAAAATGTTTTTATCATGTCACCAACGTAAACACAAGAACACATTTTAATAAAGCTTAGAATTCGCTAGCATTGTTGCAAATCCCATGAAATAAAACTCTTACAATTAAAGGTGAGCTTCCCTTCAGTGTTTTAGAAAAATAGTCAACTCATGCATGGATTAGTGCAGTATTGTAAAACAAATATAAAGAGCTCTCCAAGATCCACTTTTCAGTGACAAACAGAGTATAGTAGTAGTTTTGTTTTAAATCAAGTTGCATGTTTTACTGTACTTTTTTGTACAACTGCGGTAAGGCAATGTCGGCAAAGTAGTGTCATGATGGCAGAAAATAGCATGGATCCATACATTCTAAAACACGGCAAAACCCCAACAATCCACGACGGAGATCGATCAACTACCTTTTCAGTGATGAGCTATGCCTTTTTGCTCTTTTTCGGATGTTTTTCTTTCCTCCGAAAGTCCTGAGTTCGTTACTTTGGTGTTGCAGCCTTATTATCTGTGGCCTTTCTCTACGCTTCATACTCTATTTTATGTTTAGTTCTCAGATGAAGTATTAACATTGTGGTATTTAATGCAGCTCTGCAAGTAGCTCTCTCTTGACCCTAATGAGGACACACGGAATAGAAAATGGATAGATAGGTGGACATTGACGGATCACAGTTTTGGTAATGATGATATAATGATTCTATAATGGTACTGTAAATTCAGTAATATTGTGTAAGTGCAGAATTAAATGTCATATTTTCCTTGAAAAAGTGCTTAAGTCAGATTTGTCAGTGAGACTGATTAAACTATGATCTTTGCTGGTTTGATTTGATACCTTTTTTTGCGGCCGCATCCATACGGAGCCACACACAGCAGTGATTCCACAGCTGACTGTTGTCATGTTCTGAGGTGAACACTTAAACCAGTAAAGGTCAGGATTTTTTTCAAGCTTTTGTGATCGGACTGAAGTATTGCTTTGTTTTATATATCCTGCGCTTTGTTTATCATGCACGTCTGACTTAAAAACTGGATTTTTTGCAATGAGCATATATTTTGTTTGTTTTGGGACTTTATTATCTCCATGTCTACACAATTGAGACTTTTCCACATTCCAGATTTAAAAAGTGTGTTATTGGATGACTTGGTATCTTCTCTGTTTTCATAAACTTCCTCACTTTTAGTGGTGTCCAACACATACTTCCTGTGTGTATCCTCTGCTCTAACCTGAATATTAGTACTGATGTATCATCTTGTTTAGTGGAAACAAAAGATGCATACATAAGCTTTTCACATTGGACACCCCGATGCTAGTGTGATAAAAATGAGCACGCTCCGTCATCTCATTTCATTAAGTGCACGAGCAATCAAATACATCATAGAGCGTCACTTTCCATTTGGATGAGTGCCCAAGTGGCTGCAGCGGGGTTCAGTTTTGTTTGCCTGCTTTTTGTCGAACTTGACCTTTTCCAAGTATGACGGTGTTTGTGTTGGGATGTACAGTACTCAGTGATGCTACACATGATTCAATAGAGTCTGCGGTGTTCTATCTAGAGACTCTTTCTCAAGCATGTATGTGGCCTGGTTAGTATGTGTGTGTGTTAAGTGCTCACAGAGTGTATCATTGCGTGTATTTTTTGTGTGTGTATGGGGTACTCATATAGGGACTCAGGGAGCGAGGAATCTGCTAAATAGTTCCAAGTAGAAACTGGGCTTATATCCTTGAAAGGACAGTAAATGAGCACATTGCTTTGGTTGTCTTTCATAGTATGAGTAGAGTATGAACTTTTCTCTTCATATACGTAGAAATGTGCTTCCTCCTTCCTTCCAAATTGCACTTCGGAAATACAATGTGAATCTCTGTAACATCAGCACAGTTAGGTCCAATGACCTAATGAGTTTGTATTATGTTGCCCTTTAGAAAGTGTGTTGCATCATTTCATTTGATTAACCAAGATGCGATTGACGTGTAGAGTGTCATCTTTAAGTAATCCCTCGTCTTCTTCCCTTCATTTTGTGAAGCGCACCTTTATTCATGCCTTTACTTTGAAGTGCTCTTTGACAGGAAAGAGCCTGGCGGCCATGTTTGAATCAGAGCCTGGCAGCCATGTTTGAATCAATCTCCTTTTGGTAACACCTCTTACCACCTGTTAAAAGCTTTGTGTTGTTTGCGCCTTCGAAAGCATCGTCTGTAAGTATTTTTCTAGAAGTTATTTAACAATATAGTCAGTATGTTGTATTGTACCACAGTCAAGCAATTGTGAAGTTGTAAACATTTATTTCATTACAGTTGCTTTGTGTTATGTGCTTATAAGGAGCTTGTGAACCGTTTCATGTTGTATTTAATTAGCATACAATAATGTTTATCACCAAGCACCTTTTATTGATGCATATTTGTTTATTTGTTGTAGTTTAACTCAATACTGAATAGGACAGTGCTGCGTGATTAAGAACTTGGAGGTTGGATGCTACTTCCTGACTCCCTATACGCTTGAATGGAGTTTGGCTTGCTGTTCCCCTTGTGTCTGCTTACAGACACAAGGGGAACAGTACACCTCGTTTATCATGCTTAATTGGTTCCAGATCCGACTGTGATAAGTGAATTTCTGCAAATGATTTCATATTTTTGTAGTTAGCGCATAGAAAACTTGTTTATGACCTTCTAAATACGGTTTTTAACATTACTAGAGCCCTCTAGACATGAAATAACACCCCTATAGTCACTAATGTAAAATTTGAAGTGCCGAGGGACTAATGTACTTGTATTTTCAGGCGCGTTTAAACAATTGATTACTCTAAAGATAGTTCAGATTTTTATTACTTAGCAACATGCTGAACTCTCATTTGCTCCTGATGGTCCCTCATCGGTAGGTGAATAAGGTAACCGCGTCAAAGCGCTTTGAGTACTTACGTAGAAATGTGGGGGTGTTCCGATACAATACCGATATTGCAGCCTTTGACAGTTTGTGCAAAAGTGTGACCTGCTACTATTAATAAAGACATAACATTACGAGTTAAAAAAAAATATTTATGTTGTGACCTTCTTGGGTCACTTGATTGCATTTATTAGCATTGTGCTTTTTTTTTATCTCTTGTGCCTTGAGCTGCAGGAATAGCCACAGTAGACTGCATTGAGAACTGCATTGTATTTATTTAGAAAGATTTCAGTGATTTATTTATTTATTGATATTTATTTATTCATTTCAAATGCACATGTTACATTTTCACTGTGTTATTTTATATGGTTTAAAAATGGTTTTTATTGACCTTTTTCTCTTTTCAATCAAGATATTTTAATCTAACACATTTTAGAGCTGTATTTATAATATTTTGAAGCTGTCCAACCGTAATATTTTTGCCCAAGATGATCATACCGTCAGAATTTCATCCCGGCCCATGCTTATCAATATTGGATTTTAACGCCTCTATAGAGAAGCACATTTTAGCATTCGTGGGTGCCTTCACTTTTGTCTTCAGTGAGTAAAAACATGCTCTATTGGCTTGACATCATTGTCTTGGCCATTGAAAAAAAAAAAGTGAGAGCATATACAAGGCCAATTACACCATGCCTGGGCCCATTTTACACCTAAAGTGTAGAGCAGGGGTGTCAAAGTCGTGCCATGGAGGGCCGAGACAATGCAGGTTTTCTTTCCAGCCGGTCACTAAAGCAGGTGATTTTAATGATCAACACCTCCTTCAATTTGAGAGAAGCAGCTCATTAATTAAATCACCTGCTGAAGAAACTGGTTGGAGAGAAAACATGCAGCGTCTCGGCCCTCCAGGGCACGAGTTTGACATGTGGTGGAGACAGTAGAAATAATAAATAAAAAACAGTCCAAATAAAACTGGAATAATCCACACAGTTGGAGAAATTACAGGCAGTATAGAAGTGGTGCAACGAGCAAACAGAACAGTGGGGGCCAGCAGAAGGAGGGGGAATCATACCCCCCCACACACATTTAATACAACATATGGTATGCTTTGGATCATGAGCAGTTCCTTTCTTTTTATCCTCTTTTGTTCTTTTATACTTTTTTCTTCCGTCCTAGTTTAAACACGGCAAAACCCAACAATCCACGACGGAGATCGATAAACTACCTTTTCAGTGATGAGCTTTGCCTTTTTGCTCTTTTTCGGATATTTATCTTTCCTCCGAAAGTCCAGAGTTCGTTACTTTGGTATTGCAGCTTGTTTGTCTGTGGCCTTGCTCAACGCTTCATACTCTATTTGATGTTTAGTCCTCAGTCCTTTAAACACTCTGTTTTTACATTTATGAAAGTGTCGCTTGATTGCAGGTTTTGACAATGATACGCCAACACTTTTCCTGAGTATTCTTGATTTACATTGATGTTGTGAAAGTTTTTGTTCACCAAGGGACATACCTCTGCAATCATCCACTCTACTTGTCTTCTGTCAAAAGCGAGTCAAGCCTTTTTGAAGGAAAAGAGTGTATTATACGTAAACAGCCAAGTCAGTGTTCTTATCTCCACCCACTTGTGGTGTGTGTTGAAGAATTTCTTGTTGAAGGATTCAATGTTGGCATAATCCAGGTTTTGCACATCAATGTATAGTGCTTAACTTTTTATTTTATTACATATATTGACCTACATTTATAGCAAAAGTGAGTAATTCTCACTATTCATAAGAGACGAAGATAAGAGCATGTGTTGTGCCCAAAGAAATAATGAACAACACAGAAACAGAACAAGGGGGCTTTTGAGGCCCAAACATTAGACTGTCTGCAGTGTTCTCTGTGCCAATGGGATGTCAGTCATCAGAGAAGCTGTCCAATGTGCTGTCTGACCTGGAGGCTATTGTGTGAAACGATACAAACACATTTGTGATTACATTTATCACAATACATTAGACATACAGTAGAAGGCTGTATTGTTTCTTAGCAACCACTCATTGGAATCATGTAATTTCCATGTACTGTCTCTATTGATTTGAAAGTATTTTTGGTAAATATCGTTTAAAACACCCTTCACATAGAAATCAATACAGTGCATACTTACTGTATATGATGCTCATGTGAAGAACTGCAGAAAGAATACCAATGTTTCACACTGCATGCTTTTAAAGAACAGTTACGTAAAAATTTAAGTTGTGCATTTCTGTCCCAGTATAATAAACATATACTAATTCAGTACCGTAAAGCACCTTGTATAAACCGCACCCGTGTATTAACCGCACCCCCATTTTCAGGCTCACGGCGGGGGGAAAAAAAAAGTTTACTTCATAAATGCTTGCCAACTCTTTCATCTCAAATCAACATGCGTAAAGGTACTAAGCAATTTCAAAAAGAAGAAGAAAGGAGAAATCTGCCGACACAACCTGCCAATCAGACACACACATATTATACACACCGAAGTAACACTCAAACTTAACACTCATGCCGAACTTCGCCATCTAGATCTTTAATATTATGGCTAATATATATATTATAATTATAATATATAATTGCATACACAAGCATTTTCAGCAACTGTACAGCAGATGGCGCTAAAGTCAAAGCAACTGTCTGACCCATAGACGGCTATTCCCAAATGGGCTTCTGGTCAATTTCTCCCCGTAATTGTAGCCAAATTCTGGCCTAGCGGACCCAAGCGTCCACGAACTTGCGTCTAGCGGCGCCAAACTTTGACTGGGTGTTGTTGGAGCGGTGATGAACTTTGCCGTGGCGGAAAGTTGGCCGCTCCTCACCGCAATATTTTGTGCAGCTCAAAACTTTTGGAGCGGTAGGAGGGACCATCAGCGGTGGCAGAGAGGATACGCCGTTGCCTTAAAGGGGGCCAACTTCTGTTAAACGGTGGTGAACGGTTACGAGCGGTGATGAATTTTTTGCACCACTCCAGGAACGCTACAGCAAAGTTCAAGCGGTGTGACCGGGCTTTTAGTAGGAGTGGTCTTCCGCTGAAGTGTTGTCTGATATTATTTTTCAGTCCGAGTCTGGTACAGACCTGTCATCGTGTATAAACTGCGATTTTTTGCTTCTTACCGGTGGAAAAAAGGTGCGATTTATACACCATGATTTACGGTAGTCAAGAGGAGTCATGGAAGGAGCCTGAGAGGACAGGATGTCTCTTTTTTCCAAGGGCAGCAACTCTGGAATTGTATCATTTTGCTTCAATAAATCACACTTTAAAAATACATCTACTAAGAAAGTGAAACTGAAATTGACAGCCACTTGGTGAGGGTTTTTTTTTTTTTTTCCCCAAAGAAAAGAGCGCAGCCCCTACGGTCAAACATGGTGGAGGTTTACCAGTTTAGCATGAGTTGCTTTTCTCCTTCTGGTATCGGGTGCCTTGACTGTCTCCATGGCATCTTGAAATCTGAAGACTACCAAAGAATTTTGTAGGGCCCCGTGTCAGAATGTTTGGTTTCTGTCAGTGGTCTTTTGTCTTAGAAGTGGCCAGCAAAGAGGCGAGATGTAAATCCCATAGAACACCTGTATAGAGATATGAAAACAGCGTTTGGGATCAGGCACACTTCAAATCTTAGAGACCTGGAGCAGCTGGCAAAAGAAGATTGGACCAAAATTCTACCATAAAGTTGTTAATGGTAACAGAAAGCGATTTATTTAATTTTCGTCAAAGGGTGTGTTACCAAATATTAAGTTGAGGGTGCCAATAATTTTGTCCAGTCCATTTTTGGAATTCTGTGTGGAATGCCGTTTTTCTCTGTTTTTTTGTGTTGTTCCAATGCAAACAAAACAAATAAACATGTAAATACCGAACCATTTGTAATTGCTACAATTTTCTGGGAGAAGTGGTCATTTATCTGACAGAAGCACAGGGTTGCTAATGATTTGGCCATGACTAACACTTATAGTCCTGCATGTTCGGCAAGTGTGACTCCTTTGATCCGCACTCCAGTTCTGTACACTTCCCTTTCTCTGGTAACATTGGAAGAGGTGGCCAGTTGGGTCCGTCAGAGAATGACTTTAATGTGATAGCTACTTGCCATTTCTTTCTTACTGTAATAGAAATAAACATACAGAAGATAATCCATTCATTCATAACCCACAGCACACTCCCTCGTTAGTGCATTCTCACATGAAATGAAGACGTCTTTTAATTAATGCGGTTGCTTCTCCCGTGAGTTATGATAACTGCCACATTGAAGACCAGAAATAAACAGAACGCCTCAAAATAAGATTGGAAATGAGCCGCAGTCACGCGTAGTGCACGTAGTAAAGACGTAATTTATTGTAATCACTCCGTGTTAACGAGTTAGCTTTGACAGCCCTAATTTATATCCTGTAGATGCAATCTTGATTCGTGAATATCATACTCACGTTGTTCATTTTTGTTGTAGCAGTATCTTGTTTGTACATAGTCAACAAACTTTAAAATTAAAACCTTTCAAATCAAAGGATATGGCACAGTTGAAAACATGTGTAGTGATGTTTTTTGAATGCAGAATTAGATTTAGGCCACACATTTTAAAAGCATATTTTTGTTGTGGCCTCTGGTGCACATGCAAACATGGTTTTTATTCTTAAAAACTGAACTTTTGTAAAACTCCGACCCGAGTGGAGATTTTTTGTGTGTGTGAGTGTTTGGGTGTGTGTAAGGATACAGCTGAGTCATCAGAAATGCATAACAGTACCTCGTGTTTTTCAACCTTATTTAACAACAGAATATGAAGTTATTGACTTGTTGGTGTTGGATCCATTTGGTGCAGTGGTAGACACGCGTTCGTACGCCTTATACCATGTATGGGCGATTAAATAAAACATACATTTTTCCATGGTTGTAAGTGTGGACTGATTTTAAAGATGATGTATACATCATCTTACATCTAATATATTACTATATTGATGAACAATATAGCGCAACAATGTGCAACCAAAATACAATGCTTCTGATTGGACAAATTGCACATGACAGTGGGTGAATGTGGATAGAGATGACTTTTTAATAGTGGAGGAAATGTGTGTTTTTCAAAATATCTAATTTTAAGTTCACTTTAACTTGACAGGTCATGAGCAGGTCAGTAGTCACAGTGCATTGACCCCTGACATTTAGTAAGGTGCTTGATCGGAACTGCTGAATACTGCTCACACAGGTCAAGATGAAGGATAGGGCTGCAGGCATAATGGATGACTTCTAGGCCTGCACCTTCCACTGGCTCTTTAGCAGCATATTGTACATGATCAAAGACAATTTAAGATGAGCGGATATCAGAGCTTCATGTTGGCCGACCTGATTGGGCAAAGAGGCTACAGTGTCAGAGAGAAAGCGCAAATTGTCTTCCTCTAAAGTACACGTGTCAAACTCTGGCCTGGGGGCCAAATCTGGCCCGTGCTGCATTTTCTTTTTTCTTTTTTTATTTATTTTTTTGCTGCATTTTCATCCGATCGGCGGAATGGTTTAGCCAGCCGGCGAGCGTGGCAGACAAGGAAGCCCCGAGAGAAACGGATGGAGTGGCCGTGTCCGCGGCGACGGAGTGGGAGGCGGCCGGAGCAGCCGGGTCCTCGGCGACGAAGTGGAAGGCGGCTGTAGCGGCCGAGTGTGGGTGACGGCTTGGTCTTGGCGGAAGGAAGAGCTGCGGTCGGCAAAGGCTTGCTCTCGTCCGCAGGAGAAACCAGAGCCAGAGGTTATCAAACCTTGGCCCCGCGTGGAAGGATCGTGGACGCCGGAGGTGACCTGACCGGGCCTTGCGTCCAATCACCTCGTTGAGCTGGGCGAAGCGGCTCTTCATCTCCCAAAAGCTCTCCAGGAACCCACCAGGTGCCTCGTGGTTCCGCAGGATAAGCGCATAGCGAGCGGCCATGTCTGCAAAGCAGCAGGGAACTGTCTCTGCGGGGGTCACGTCTTGGCTCGTTGATTCTGTCACGTTTAGGCAGAGCTGTCGGAAGCTCGACCCCCAGAATGCAGAGAAGAGGCAGCGGCTTGCAAACAAAAAGACTTTCAATGTGTTCAAGCAGGTGCAGGTACTCACAGTTGTAAAGGTGCAAACAAAAAGCGAGAGAGGGAAAATGTCTGTGGGGAAAAATAACATGAACGAAGTACAACAGGTGAGTCAAATCTTTTAGGTGACAGCTCCGGTGCGAAGACGAGGAGCAATGCCAATCAACCAGCGCCGCACGTACCAAAACTTTGTCCTTTTAACCGCCACTGATGATAACCTATGCAGCTGCGCGGCCGCCAGGCGTGATGCTCCCCGGAGAAAGTGCGACCCGCCAAAATAAGAGCGCAGGACAGGAGACGCTCGCTCCTGTCCTGCGAGGCGTGACAATCTCTGTGTGGAATTTGCATCTTCTCCCCGTTTATGGGTTTTCTCCGGTACTCCGGTTTCCCCCTACGTTCCAAAAACATGCATGTTAATTGGCGACTCTAAATTGTCCATAGGTATGAATGTGTGTGTGAATGACATATTACCAGTACTCGGGTTATTTACACAGGTATTGAGGAAGTGTGTGTAATTATCTATCTTTCTTGCCGTATTAAATATAATTATGATATCAACTACTTTGATTACCTGTAAACTGTGAAAATGTTACTGTGAAAAACTAAACATGAATATTTATATAACAGTATTTCAAAGTTTACCAGATTTTCTATATGTTATGTTTTATAGAAAGAGGTAGATCATTTTGACTTGTAACTTGCATGCTGAAAAAGTGCATGCGACCCTGATAAACATACATAAGTATGTACTCATAAATAAACATTGTTTTCTATATTTATAGTAGGAGGTAGATCTTGGGGACCTCATTTTAAACATATCTTGCAGGCTGAAAAAGTGTGAGCACCCCTGTTAATGACCTCCACTGACAACCAATGGATTGACAAGCTTGTTGTGAGTGCACTGATACCTCGTGATTGGCTACTGCCAAAAAAAGAGCTACCGCTTCCTCACTGACTCGCGAGCATCACAGTATTTAAACAATCAGTAGTAATTCTGAAGATAAGGAGATGTCACGAGATTAGAATTTAGCCTTAAATTAGCCGCAGGGTTCAAAGTTTATGAAAAAAGTAGTGGCTTATACACTGGAATTTACAGTAATTTACAGTAGTATAACAGTTGTTTGTGTTCAGTTAGAGAAAAACTGCAAACATGTAAGTGCATTTCCAGGCATTTTCCTCCTTTTGACTTTTTACATGCTGTAGTTTGCCATGAAACTATGTGCAATGTAAAGGTGTAACGGTGTTTCCCACAGGGAGTTTATTTGTACCATGGTTGGTTTGCGGATGATCACCCAATGATGTAATTATCAAATTTGCACAATTGGCAAATTGCAAAAAGTGAGTAAAAACAGGAAAAGCAATACACATATGTTTAGAACTACAAATGGACCTTTCTTCTTTCGCTAAACAAACAAGAGGGATCCACCTGTTTGCTTTTAGATGGGGCAGGGCCCCACAGGGCCCCACGCAATGCATGCTTACATTTCAGACTATTCAAGACTAGATTTGTCTTTTTAGATTAGTCTTTTTTTTTTTTTTAAGATTATCTATAGGATTTGATCGCTCGCAAACTACTGTATAGTGACGAAGTTGCTAAGTTGGCGATGCTGATCCCTCCTGCTTCGTTTTCTTATTCCCTGGCAGACCTGGGGTCTCATCTATAAAAGTGCAGTCCAGGATGTACCCTTCCTCTCGCCCAAAGTCAGCTGGGATAGGCTCCAGCATACCTCCGCAACCCTAGTAAGGACAAGCGGTATAGAAAATGGATGGATGGAATTCTGACTAAAAGTCTCCTTACACAAGAAAGCTAAAATGTGCGTACGGACAAAAATATTCAGTTGGAAAAAGCGGCACACGAACACTTTCACACCATTTGTGGTTTATAGATTCCACCTTGAGGAGAAGTGTGCCTACGCAACTCTGCCTCACATTACACCCTTTCCATGCCTCCACTTCACCATAGAAGGTCAATGCAAAGTGACTCACGAATGCAGCATCCATATTTAAAGAACCTTGATGGCATTGTTACGCTGACCGCTGTCATTCTGAATCATGGCTAGTGAGAAGACGACAAGGACGAAAAAGCAGAATTTCACGGAAATGGAGGTGGAAATACTGGAAAAAGTTGAATATTTGGAGGGCACAGCAGTTGCATACTGAATAAATGAAAGATGATTGAGTGACGACACGTCCGCTGTCATCAGCATGTGTGGAACTGGAACTGTGGCACACATTTTTAGAGCCACCACTAATGATTATTTTCCTAGTTGATTAATCTGAAGCTGATTAATCAAGCAATTAGTTGTCAGAAAAGGAGTAAAAATGTTGATCACGGTTCTGTAAAGTCAAGGCTGATGTGTGTGAATATCTTGTTTTGACTGCATTCTGGTCTGCTTTCATGGATGACTAAGGGAATTGTAAAAAATATTCACATTTGTGAGGCTGAAATCTGAAGATATTTACATTTTTGAATCAAAAAATGATGAATCAAATACCAAATAGTTGTCAATCATTAATTTATTGGTTAATTGTTGCGGCTGTAATATTATGCAATTTTAGATACCATTATATCTTAACCATTATAATGATTTTACTCCATCAATGTGTTCCTATTTTTTCTGCAATTGGGATCTTCTCTCCCACCAGAACGCTTCTAAAAAAAAACATTTTTTTAACAAAATATGTATCGACATATTAGTGAATCAGGCCCAGTGCCTGCAGTTTCTGTCTGTAGTTAACACTTTGGTGTCCTCCCACCTCCTTAGGCTGCAGTATAGACCTCTTTGGATGTAGATCTTTGTCAATGTCGTTCCATGGCATTATCCATATTGGCACCGTAGAGACTGGTTTGCAAAGCAACCCTGGCATGTTCGCCAGTCAGTCGCAGGACACATATTGACCATCATCTTATGTTAGAACATAACACGTTGTCCCCGTGCTTGCTTGGGTTTTCTCCGAGTACCCCGGCATCCTCCCGCATCCCCAAAACGTGCATGTTACGGTAATTGGAGACTAATTTTCCCAGTAGGTGTGAATGTGAGAGTGAATGGTTTGTCTACAGTATGTGCCCTGCGATTGGCTGGCGACCAGTCCGAGGTATACCCCACTTCTTGCCTGAAGTCAGCTTGGATAGACCCCATCTCACTCACGGCCCTAATGAGCACAAGGGGTACAGCAAATGGATGGATAGAGGGCTAAAATCTCATTTTAGCAATTACAGTTCATTACTTTGTATGAGCTGAGACTCTTCATTTTGTACGGCACACTGTTTTTGATAGAGTTTTGATGGCTATGTTTTATTTCTTTTGGCTGACTCCAGTCTGGCCTGTCTGAAAGCAAGCTAAAAAAAGAACCTTTTGGGCTCTTCATTTGTATATGTTGCTGACATTTATAAAAACAGGAGCGCCCTTTTTCATTCTCATTAAACTTAGCCAAAAGTGCATATTAAAAGAAAATCAGAGACACAATTTCAGGACATTTTCTTTGGCCAGAAGACAAAACCCAGAGGCCATTTTTTTGGTAGTGTCAGATGCTTTGGGTTGGGTGGAGGTGGTAGACACAGAGACCTTGTATAAAACCACAACATGTGTGTTATTCCCTCTTGCCTGGATGTGGTCAGGATGCTAAGCAAGCAGGAAATGGTTAGTACGGTCTCGCTAGCAGGTACTTTTTTACAGATTGAAAACAAAAATAAAGGCTAGAAATACTGTTAGAAATTATATCTAATTTAAATGTGTCATAGATTGTTACTTTTTATTGTACACTAATCCCTTGCTTATCATGCTTCATTTATTTATAAATACAAATTTTGCAGCTACAGTATAAAAAAAAAAACTTGTTTATGACCTTTAAATACGGGTTTTAACATTGTTCGAGCCCTCTGGACATGAAATAACGCTCCTATAGTGACCTTTACACTCGTATTACATAATATAGTACCGATAATTACACTAAAATTCTTGTGTGTTGCTGTAAATGTGTCTTGGATATATGGAGGACAGGAAGTGACATCAGGGTTTCAGTGTTGAGTGAATTATGGCTGCAACAGTAGCCGTGTTAGGAATTATGGGGGCTCAGGTGGTAGAGTGGTCGTCTCCCAACCTGAAGGTTGCAGGTTCGATCCTCCGTTCTCTGTTGAAGTGTCCTTGGGCAAGATATTGAACCCCCAGTTGCTCCTGATGCTGCATCATCAGTAGGTGTATGTATATATATATTGAGTGCCTGACAGTGTGCCTTGGAGGTGGAAAAGTGCTATACAAGTGAAAGACCATTTACCACTATTGTGCCTGTTGTGAGATAATTCAAACCTGCAATAAAAGCCTGTTGTTCTGGCGATCAAGTCTGGTACTTGTGTGTCTCACTGAACATTACTGACATCTGGTGCCCAGTGTAGAATACTACACATCGTTCAAGATTCAAGATTCAAGAGTTTTATTGTCATATGCACAGTAAAACTGGTGGTTCTGCTATGCAATGAAATTCTTGTTCTGTTCATTCTCCCAAAAAAGAATGAAAGAAAAACAGAAGAAAAAGAAAAGCATCATGTCTGAATGCTTCATGCTTGCAAATGCTTAATTAAGGCAACTTATTTGTACATTTTCCTTAAATATGCATTTTCTTTTACTAATAATAGGTCGTACTTAACCACGAAACAGCATGATTTACTAATTAATATATTTGTGAAAAAATATATATTTTTTAAAACCTGCAATGTGGCGAGGGACGACTATTGTGCAAAAAGTCTATGTTGGATGAACTGTCATCTTAAATTGAATACAACATGATGTGGCAGTGTTTCCCACAGGGCTGCAATCTATTTGTGGTGGTAAAAAGTGATAAAAAGAAACAAAACATGAAAAGCAAAACAAAGATGTTTAGAAACACAACATAAACTTAGTACAGATGACGTCTCAAGAAGCCTTTCCCTCGATGGACAACTCCTGTACGACTGAGAGCCTACACAGACGCATTGCTAAACTGACGACAGTGATCCCTCTTGCTACGTCTTCTTATTCTCTGGCAGACCAGGCGCATATGAGGTGTGTTACGATGCCATCTACTGTAAGGCGTTGGAACCAGAAACTACTGTATACTCAAAGTTTCGCTCCATTATAATGTGTTTATGAGTGAGGGCAAATAGGTAGCACCAAGTCTATTTGTGGTGGTCCGAATTTATTCATGGCAGGCGATCACAAATAAATGAATTTATGGAAAACACTGCCTGGATTTATGCGCAAGGCTTCATACCTACTGAAGGATATCTGATATTAAGCCAGTGACTCCTGAAATAAATACACACTGCCAACAAAACATTATTTCATGAACGGTAAGAACATCATCAAGTATGATTTTGGATGAGTCCCATTTCCATGGAAGGCATTTGCTCAAAGCGTCTGTATCACTGCCTTAACTCTTAACTCCCGTCTTCCTCTCTGTTTGTCCTCTCCAGGGATCTGAGGAATAATCTGATAAGCACAGTGGAGCCCTGGGCCTTCCGTGGTCTGCTGGCTCTGAGGAGACTGTAAGTATGATGAAGTCTAGTAATAGCCTTCTCTAGGGGACGTGGAAAGAACTCATTTGGCTTTGGGAGATTACAGAAAAAAAAGTGTATTAAATAGTGTGTCAAAAAAAGGACTGAAATATATAAATGCCGCCAAAGTTAAACAACTACAATTTTAGGCATTGCTGGATGTTCTTATGCTAGGCAAGGATACTTAACTGAGGGCACAATTCCCCAGTTTTACATTAATTCGGAAGGACACATCCATAACTGGAAGCTGCTCAGTTAAATTACAAGCTTTTTCCCTTGACTCTTAAAACCACTAACTGCTAACTCGACTCAGAATTTGGGGACGAGAGCTACTGACCTTCTGGTGACACCGTTGGCCAATTTATTAAAACTGATTTTTTTGCCTACTAGCACTACTGTCACTTTGAATTTCTCTTTCATCTTGTATGAGGCACTTACTTAAAAATTACGTTTATTGACTGAGCTAAAATGCGGGGTAGGAAGAGAGTTGTTCTGGTTGTTACTTTGCATGACAGAGAGGTATTCTGGATGCTATAAACGTAAATATAGTAATCCCTTGTCACTTCTCACTTACAATTTGGTGGCATCACTCTTTCTCGTTTTTTAATCATGCTCTTTGTATTTTTTGCAAGCATAAAAATGGCTAAATGAAGTAAAATACAAATATAAGGCATTCAGAAGACTCATTCAAAAACGCTGGTATAGTATTCTACACTGGTCACTAAGTGTCAGTAATGTTACTGTAATGTTTGGTGAGGCACACAAGCACCAGCCTTGATTGTTTGAATTATCTCACAACAGGCCGTAACCCATGCCAAGGTAAAACTCAACTCTGAACCCCACTTTACTACACGTCCAGTCTGCGCCACCAGAACACATGTAATACAACACATACGTACGAGTTTTATTTAGGTCATAAATGGCTTATTTTTTATCATTATCTCTGCTATATTGGGTAATTCGAGTGTAAATGTGACTATAGGGGGGTTATTTCACATCTACAGGGCTCTAATAATGTGAAAAAACGTGTTTAGAAGGTCGTAAACAGTTTTTTTATGCTCCAAGTATGAAAATATTACATTTTAAAATAAGGAATCCTACTACGGAAATTCACTAGTCACATTCAGGTCTGAAACCAATTAACTGCCATAAACTAGGATTACTGTACTTGTGTTAAGCATTCAAAGTGTACATTTACCAAACTGCTAATATCCAGTACAGTTGTATGATTTACATAGGTCAAATTCTTTACCCGCATACTTGCAGACAAACGGTATCCAAAAGTTGTGTATGTGTGACAGTGGCGGAGCCAGACATTTTTCATTGGGGTGGCCAAGGTGAGACCATTGCTCACATACGGGTGGCAATAAGTTGATACCTGAAATGTCTAGATGCCCAGTTGGGTGGCCGGAGAGTGACCAAGGGTGGCCACCACGTAGCTCCGCCACTGATGCATGATGTGCTTCTTACTTCGAAGTCACTGGTCTCCTGGTTGACACGCCTGACTTCTGTGTAGGCAGTGGAGGTTCAATTCCCACTCAGTCTATATGCCCTCTGTGATCTACTCTATATGTCTTTCACCTGAAGTCAGCTGGGAAATGTACTGCATTCATGCCCACATTTGTGTATTTTTATACAAGAATACCTTATGGCTATGTTGTTTTAATTATTACCATTTAGATTGGGAATAATCTGAGTTTTTCCCGGCTTTTAAAATGTTTACATAAATAGAAAATTACAGCTTTTTAAAATGTTTTATTTTGTCAAGTAATTATTTTGTTTTGATGATGATGATGATTGCACTTTGATAGTTTTGTGGGATCTGGGCTGTCAGGGACACAGGCAGTGAGTTAGCCATGCTGATTTTGGGGCGTGTGTGTGTTGCCAAGCATGGGGAGCAGCAAAGTGTTAATTTAAGTGCTCCCCAACCGGTGATTACTGAGTGCTCTGCTTATTTTCCCACAGCTGCTCCAGCAAAGTAGGTCTTTAATTACAGAGCATGAGGGCACAGAGCCGTGGACGCAGCAGTGCTCCGGCACCTTCTGCATTTTGCACGTGTTTGAGCATCTGTACATAGGCACTAGTTATGTAAGGAGTAAAAGGCTGAAAAAGGTTAGTAAGTGGATGGAGAGGTAGGGTTTTTTAGGAATTAGAGCAAGGGTCGGGCTCCTACGGCTTGCGAGCCATATGTGGCTTTTTTAATGTCTGTCTCTGGCTCTCACACGTTTCTTTTTTGTTTTCACTGACATTTTTAAAGTAAAATGTTCCCAAACTCACAGTGTTAAAAAAACATTCAAAATATAAAACATTATAATGTATTTTAATCCCTCTATCCATTTGCTACCACAATGACTCTCCTTCCGATAGTTTCTGGGTCAGACGCCAAAACACGATTATAATTGGACAATGCAGTCGCCTACCTGGTCATTGAGTGGTCAAGAAGTGAACTTCCCACCTACCTAATGCTGTAGCTAGCGCAAACACCGTTGACGAAGATGGTGAAAAGAAAGAAAGATGAGTAGTACCGTACATTTCAGCACGAATGGACAGAGGAATTCGCCTTCGTGGAGAGAGCACGATCGGCGGTGTGTCTAATACGCCGTGATCAAATTTCATCAATGAAACGGTCAAATATAAAGCGCAACTTTGACTCACGTCATGCTACATTTGCATCTACCGTTAAATATCCAGCGGGAGACACCCGGAAGAAAGCATGCCAAGAGGTACTCCAAAATGCAAGCTAGCCAGCAGCAACTTCCTGCACGGAGCCGACAAGCTGACTGGTCTTCGGCCAGCTTTGCTGGTTCTTAGCAATAGTGAGGAACGGAAAACTAACATAACTGCAGCGGAATTTGTTTCCCTCGCATTTGATGAGTCAACAGACGTAAACCATGCAGCACCATAAGTCCCTTTAATGGTAAGAACTATTTTATTTATTGATTAGATTCAGTATAACATTATTAAGTGTTGGCCTTGCCTGAAAATGCAAACATTTATTTGTATTCAAAGTTAAAAAAATATTATATGGCTCTGATGGAAATACATTTTCAAAAATTTTGCTTATATGGCTTTCCGAGCCAAAAAGGTTCCCGACCCTTGAATTCGAATAATTAGATTACAATTAAGTGTGACAAACATGCAGAAAAAAGGAAATCAGGACCCAAAACACTTTTTCACATCACGATATATACACATCTGGGATGCTCCAATCGATCGGCTTACTGATCAGTGTGGGCCGACTGAAAAAGCATGTGATCGGCATATACCAATAAATGCCTTTCAAAGCTGATCACCTGTGGCTCGTACAATTTAGCCTGCAGCCTGTAGCAATCCCTGCGTGCAGTGTAGTGCCTTGGGTAGCGTCCTCCCCCCACTTTCCTAAGCACTGCGCAGGCATGGCAAAACAAACACACACACAAACACAGTATATGCATACATACATATACCCTGTATGTGTGCAAAGGAACCCCAGAGACAGTGCACATCACACACACATCACAGAAGGGTGTAAGATGCTGGCTGCGATGGCATACATGGACCGGCACAACCAGGTAGCAATCATGTACTTGAACATCTGGAACACATATGGACAGGAGGTCCCAGAAACAAGAATCCAAGAATCAAGACGGCAGACACCACCAAAGGTCGTTGAGAACAGCCAGGATAAGTCCTGTGGGACTTCCAAATCAAGAATGACAAACTGGTGATGGCTAACCAGCCAGACATAGTGGTGGTGGATAAACATCAGAAGACAGCGGTGGTGATATATGTCGCAATCTCAAGTAATAGCAACATACAGAAGAAGAAACAGGAGAAACTGGGGAAATACCAAGGGCTGAAGAAGGAGCCACAAAAAATGTTGGGTGTAAAGGCCAGTAGTGATCGGGGCACTAGGGGTGCTCCAGAAGATACCTGGAACAACATGACATCTGACTATGCTGGGTATAAAATTTACTTCCAACATATTTGCAATGAACGGAACCGCGCTGACAATAGTGTGTGTGATTTATTTTAAAGCTGATGACATGCCCCTGGAGACCGAGCTGGCAGGAAGAGGAAGTCAGACACATTATGGAAATGACTTTAAAAATGGGACAATAAGGATTAATAGATGTTTATTTGTACACTTTCCATTCATTCATTATATGTTGCCTCCACTTTAATATATAAAACATACCGTAAAAAGAAGAAAAAAACATGACTTGAACTACTTACATGCTATTCTGGAGTCGTACCCTGCCACATCAGAAAAAGATACACCTCACTATGTTACAGTGTGCTATGTCCGTCATTTTCTGTGTACCTAAACAATACTCTATGTGACTAAGAGTTTCTCTGGGCTTTTTCTGTCCTTGTAGAGACCTGTCCAACAATAGGATTGGTTGCCTTTCCCCTGAAATGTTTCTGGATTTGGGCAGCCTTTTAAAATTGTAAGTAAACCATCAGTTTATGTAGAAATTTGTATATTAGAGTCACTATTAATAAAGTATTGTAATCGTAACTAGGGCTGCAAGTAACGATTATTTTCTTAGTCGATTAATCTAACGTTTATTTCAATTAATTGAGTAATCACTTATGCCGTAGATGGATCAAATCAATATGAACCAAACGCAAAAAAATTGTTGTTGGTCTGCAAAATATCAGAAAAGAGGCAAACATCCCGATCACTGTTTTCCAAAGGGTTTGTGAATATCTGGTTTTACCTAAAACACAAAGATGATAGGTCTGCTTCAATGGATGACAAAGGCAGTGAAAAATATGCACATATGAGAGGCTGAAATCTGAGGATATTTACATTTTATAATAAAAAAAACAAAAAACAATGTCTCAAATACCACGATAGTTGTCGATAAGTTGGATAATCGAGGTTACATCGATTGTCCAACGAATGTATTAATTGTTTAATCTATTAATAGATAATTATTTAATCTATTAATCTATTAATTGTTGCAGCTCTAGTTATAACTATTGTACCAGTGGGGTTATGGTGACTAATATCTGTTGTTTTTGCACGCAGGAATTTATCAGGGAATATCTTCTCAACTTTAACGGTGGGACTTTTCACACAGCTCATCGTTCTGAGAGTACTGTAAGCCTCACACCCTACAATATGAGGAATAAGCATTATATTGGATGGATTGATTTTTTTTTCTTTTTGAAGTCAGGTTTCAAACACAAACAGGTTGTAATTATACTACGGTTTTCTCACCAGACACTTCAGTACGGAAACGTTGTTCTGTGACTGTCAGCTGAAGTGGCTGCTCCTCTGGGCTCGAAGCAACTCGGTGAGGATTGGCAATGACACGGTGTGCATGTTTCCAACCCACCTCCATGGTCTGGAGTTCCGTAATCTACGTCAACAGCAGCTCACTTGTGGTAAGCACCAACATTAATAGAACAGTGGACAGTTTTGTATTTCAGAGTAACTAATACATCCGCTCTTTAAAGGGAAAACAAAATCACATGACACTGTTTGACCTCCAGTTTGTTATAATATAAAAGTAATTTTTTTACTGGGAAATAATTAATCTGTTCTATAGTCAAATTGCTGCCATCAGAAACCTGTATTTACTGTACAAGAATCCCTTGTTTAGCGCGGTCAAATGATCCTAGACCCGACAGTGGTAAGTGAAAGCCTGTTAATGACCTTCTAAATATGGTGTTTAACATTAACAGAGCCCTCTAGACATGAAGTAACATCGAGTAACCTTTACACTCGTAATAACGAATATAGCAGACATAATAAGAGTAAAAAAGCCACTGAAGACTGGGGTGCTCACACTTTTTCAGCCTGTGAGCTACTTGTAAAATGACCAAGTCCCAAATATCTACCTCCTACTCTAAAAATAGAGAATATATAAAGTATACTGATTATATTTATAAATATGAGTATTGATGTACATTGTACAAGTACACTAGGTCCCCAACTAACGAACACAATTGGTTCCAGACGTCCGTTTCCAAGTCAAATTGTTCTTAAGTCGGAGAAAAGGTAATATTACCAATTATATACAGTATGTACTACATGTACGTGTATACATATGTGCATATATACGTATGTATGTAAATATGAGTTTGGATGTAGTAGTAATATTAAATGAGGATAATTAATGAAAAAAACAATAATAAAAATGTTATAATAATACGTAATGGTAAATGTTATTTACCTTTGAAGAGGAGTGGTCGAGCATAAATACTGATTGAGCGACTACAAGGCAAAATAAAATAAAATATAGATCAGTCGGCTTGCGTTTGTATAGGCGAATGTTCGCAAATCGGATGTTCGTAAGTTGGGGACCTAGTGTATATTGAACACTATACAAGTATAGTAAACAAATTTTCAGCATGCAAGTTACAATTCAAAATTATCTTCCTATAAAATAGGAAAACATATAACATACTTGCATATGTCAAATCTAACTGGTAACCTTTGAAAGTACTTTACAAAATACTAATGATTAGTATTTCACATTCACAGTTTCAAAGATTACATGTAATCAAAATGGTTGATATCATTCAATAATTCAATTTAATATGGCAATAAAAATAATTACACATAATTCCTAAATAGTTGTGTAGGATGTCCGTCAAAATACCTACGTGGTGTTCATTATACATACGGCCCATGTATTACGTCCAGTTAGCATTTGCTGCCAAACATTACAGATATACAAGAAATAAAAATGATTATGCAAAAGACAATGCAACCGAAGTCAAGGCAACATATTAAAAAGGTTTCAGCAATGTGTGAATTTTCCATTTAATCATGAAATAATAGTTTCACAAACGAAAGTGTAGAAAACACACATTTCTATAGTGGAGTTCAGGATGAGAAACTGAGACATCAAACAATTGACTTTTTTTCTAAATAACTCGTCGCTACAAGTTACGGAGAACTTTTGTTATAGATACAGGCATTTTACCGCTGGGTTAGTTTATTTGTAGTCGGAATAATAAAGATGAAAGTTGCATTTCTGTATGTCGCTTGTCTGTTCACCACTTACTTTGCCGCAAAGGCGCAACAGCGAATCAGGAGGGGAGCTTAATGGCAGCTGACAGATGTCATATGATAAACTGACGTTTATGACGTGGGTGACACATGTGATCGGCTTACACTACCTTCACGATCGACCAGTAGCTTGCGACTGACGTGATGGACCCCTGATTTAAGACAAAAATAAGGCTCGTGCTTGTGTTTGCTGCTGTAAATGTGTTCCTAGCTGAGTGCGAGTGCGGGGAGGGGACAGGAAGTGATGTTAAGGGTTCAGAGTTGAGTTGTAGCTTGCCGTGAGTTACGGCAAACTAGCCCATGTTAGGGATTATTGTACCTGTTGTTAGATAATTCAAACCTAAAATAAAAGCCTTTTGTTTCGGTGATCACGTCTGGTGCTTTTTTGTCTCACCGAACATTACAGTAACATTACTGGCACCTCGTGAGCAGTGTAGAATACTACATTGCATCACAGCATCTTTGAATGGGACTTCTGAATGCTTTATATTTGTATTTTAGTTCATTTTGCCATTTTTATGTATGTAAAATACAAAAAAATTAAATATGCTTAAATATGCAAATGTTTTTACTAATAACAGGCATATTCAACCACGAAACAGCATGAGTGGAGTCATGAAATTTAAATCACGAAGTGGCGAGGGATTACTGTACATGCAATTTTACTGGAGATGCTTGATATTGGCCTTACCGATATCCAATTACTGATTTTGTCCAGCACTTTATAACCGATACTGATATCCACTAATACCAATACAGGCAGCAGCTCTTTCCTCAGTTAAATGTCGTGAAATGAACACATTCTGTTTCTTCTACTGTGATACCATTGAATGCATATTGCAAATAAACGCTGTTTTTTCAAAATAAGACAAATACTGCAATGTGCAATTCAAGTTTGGGCCCGTTTGGGCTGGCCTTAGTTTTCACATTATTTCTTGCTTTGTGTTTTTATTTTGGTTTCCTCTTTGGCGCAATGTGCAGCCGCGTTGGCATCGCTGGGAAGGGTGTGCAGCCGTACCTGTTTCTCATTAGCAATCAGCCCTACTATTTAGGTGGAGCCGCAACGTAACACTTTACAGTCATTGCAAATTGCATATTTACAATACAAAGGCCAAACCTGCAAATAATTCCAGACCGTGGACATACTGAGCTTGTTGCTCTGCGGAGCATGTTGTCATTCATGCGCCAATGTCATTACTGGCAAAAAAAACCCCAGATATGATCCGATTTCTCATTTTTATTCCAATATTGGTCGGCCAATATTGTCGGACATTCCTAAATTTTACGCTTGTGTAAAAAAGAACTTAACCACTGTGAAACTCAAATTCAATTTTATATCATTCAGAGAGCGATTAAAAAATAATAATAATAATAATTTGGTTACAATATAACGTAAACCAACTCAGTTACATCAATGCGCCTTATATTTACCATTGTACTAAGGTATAACTTTAACTGACAAAAAATAATGAATCATCTACTTAAATCACATTTCTACTAAGTGACCCAATTTTTCTGCCCATAATTAGTAATCTGAGTAATTCTATAGACTCATTTATCTAGAATCCAAGTTACAGTAGTTCAACAGTGGACAGCTAAGTCAATTCATTTTCATATTAGCTTTCCCTCCTTTCATTGTTATCGCTCCACCTGCTGTGAAGAGTTTAACAAAGCCAGTGATTTAGTGCCTATGTTTCACAAAAAATCCCCCCAGGGAGTCTATAAAACTGCATTTGTGATACGTTTGCCTGACTGTTTACCATTTTTCTTTCAGCGTTCACTTCACAGGGTTGCTACTTTAAACCCACAATTGTGGCACAATTTCCTGGTGTGATACTTTACCATTGAATCTACATTATGCACAAACATATGATTGCACTATTTACTATGATATCTGTCAGGATATAATTGAGTTTTTAAGCAGGACAAATTGGGTCTTTACTGACTTCAACCTGTTCGCTGCAGTAAAAAGAAAGTCTTTACACTGACTTTTTTTCTATCTGGTAAAAGACAGACAATCTTTCCCTTCCTCTCTCCTTGTCTCCCCTCTGCTGCCTCCATGCTGCAGTTCACAGGGGAATTGTGTGTCATATGATAGATTCATCTTCTTCTTCTCCCTGCATTTGCTTTCCGCCAGGGGATGTTGCTCCGGAATGAGAAAATCATTGGTTGTTTGTGGGTTATGGTTCTGTGTGTTTATGCATATGCGTGAGTGTGTCTGTGAGAGACAGAAAAAGAGAGATGAAAGAAGGCATTATATGAATGCATGATGTAAAACACTTTCCCAAAAAGTTCAAGTGTTATCTGTCATTATGCACTGACACGCGGCACCAGTCTGAGATTGCTGCGCCACAAAACATTTTGGAGTTATTCTATATAATCCTAATTGTATGCATTTTGAATTGGCACTCACAATCCAAAGCAATTACAGGGTAATTCTGTGAAGTTCCTAGTCAAAGAGCCATGAGTGGAATCCAGCAGCAGGAATAGGCACACTTCTTTCAGCACTGGAAGCATCTATTATGGGATTACCGTGACACTTTTCTGGTCCTGCTCTGCTCCGCTTGGATCTTTCTGCCTCTTCATAGCACGAGTAAATCTCACAATATGTTATGGGTTACCTTGACAGCATGCATTTTTCAATTGATATAATGTGGCGTTATAACATGCGGTTATTAATTCAATTTAGTGGTGGTTTTCAGCTGTCATCACATTTCAGAGCAGGCGTGTCAAACTAATGTTCGTCCCAGGCCACATCAGCATTATAGTTGCCCTCAGAGGGCTGGTTGTAATTGTGAAACTACTGTATATCATTGGGTTACTTCTTCATCAAATTATTGCAGAATTGCCTCTGTATCTGATTATTTATTGTTAATTAATACGGCAATCCCTCGTTTATCATTTACCGTGATAAGTGAATTTCTGCGAACTAGGATTCCTTATTTATAAATGCAATATTTTCGTAGTTAGAGCAAAGAAAGCCTGTTTACGACCTTTCAAATACAGTTTCTAACATTATTAGAGCCTTCCAGACATGAAATAACACCCCTATAGTCACCTTTACACTCATATTACCCAATGTAGTAGACATAATAAGAGAAAATAAGCCATTTAAGACATAAATAAGACTTGTGCTTGTGTGTTGCTTTAAAGCACAAATATGCTTGATGATCACAAGCATGCCTTTCCATGCTCCAACTTTTCTTTGCTGGATTCAACCGGTGGAACTTGAGTTTGACATATGCTTTGTAAATAGTCATTTACACCTGCTAGGGCCCTTTTAAGACCACGTCAGTTCTGCTTTGTGCCTGATGTAACTCTCGTCAAGAAAAATAGTGACTGGATAAAAATTCCTACTCTTCTACATGTACTTTCACGTAACCACAAAAATATTACTCTCCACGGGATCTCCTCTTGTTAAGAAAATGTCAAACAAGATTCATACATGTTACTTGGAGCAGTGCCTCAAGCATGCTAGGTTGCAGATGTGCACTAAAGATTCAATTATTTCTGCAGAAACACAGATTGAGTTCTGCTTGCTAATGAGGGGTAGCAGTGCAATGCTTCTAGCTCCCTGTTAGGATCATGTTTATCCTATGTATAGGTCATCCTGAGGTCTAGACAAATGCCTGCATGTGTGTGATTCATCTAACCATGGCTATGTGGTTCTTACAGTGATCGTTGCATCATAGGCTGATTTTTATTTTTTTTTCAAATGAGATGCAAGTCTCTTTTGTATGTGGTCATAAATATGCTATGTAATCGATGCTACTGCAGTCTCAGTGTTTGGGTTGTATATATTCAACCCGTATGTCATCACAGGGCAACAGACGTCACAATTTGTCGCCAAAATAGACAGGCGTGAAGAAAAATGGCGGATGAAGGAGCAGAAAACAGTCAGTGGTGAAAAGAAGATGTTTTGAAACAGATTGAACTTACGACTCACGTCAGTGTCTCACAGCTCCTGGCTCCGACTCCTCAGAACAGACCTTGCAGCAAGTTCCCCACAAGCTGTCGTAGGCAAAATTCCTGCCATTCCTTCTGAATCTCCTATGTGAAATAATTTGGTGAAGAAAATGTTGAGTCTCGTTGCTCAAAATCTTTGAAGTTGCAACAAATGTAAGACTCACATTGTAACTTATGCGTAAACAGAATGCAAAAAAGTGTGCAAAGTAATTTTCTCGCTTTACAAAGCTCACAGTCTTTATGAATATGCTTCAATGATAATGTGGTGACATTGACATTTTTTCGCGGCGGTCCCTTGCACGGACCATAGTTTTGTGCTGTGGGACGCAAAAGTTTGTTTGGCTACAGAAGAATTAGCTTCAACAGTCAATTTTTCCTCAAAACCTGCAGCGAAGTGAACAGGTGTTAATATAAAGCCTTTACCGGAATTACAAGAGATAACATTATCATTCATTATTGGTGAATACCTATATATTTTATACTTCAAATGTGTTTGATAAGTGTTTGAGGCACATTCAGGGACAAAACTTGGATTGTGTCACAATTGAACAACGGTAATTAAAGAGCGGAGGGGGGGCTTCTGGAGCTGAATCGGATTTAAAAATTACAACAGTCCCTTTTATTGCAAATGTTGATTTGAAGAGCAGGAGGACGTCAAAGTCAAGAAAGTAGGAGAGTGGGGGGGGACTGAGCTGTATGTCAAGACATTTTTGTGGGCGTATCAATTGCCATACTAATGTTTTTTTTGCCTTTTGCTAGTGGTCCTAGACGTAGCTCCTGAAAAACACCAGGATCTACTGTCACAGACACATTCTAGTGGCATCATCATGTGTTTGACTAAATGAAATAAGCAAGCATTTTTTAAAATACGTGTGTGAAAGACAACTAATTCATGGTTCACACTGTTTCTGCAGGCACTTACATCTGGCAGCCCAACAGGTCATGGTAATATTCTCATGTCTATCCAGCAGGTCCCATGTGTTATGAGCCAAGTCTCGCTCTGTAAAAGCGAGGTCTTATGGGATAAGTTGTACTATTTATCAGTGGAATGTGAGTGCTGGGGAAATTGTGTGTTATCTTCCGCCGCCAGTGTGAAATACTGGATGTAGAAATTGTACAGCGCTTGCAAAAAAAATAATAAAATAAATGCTCCGGTATACACTTTGACCTCAGCTGCATCTAACATTGGCATCAGATATCCTCAGTTGGGCTCCTGCTCCCAGAAATATCCGTTAAAAATGTAATTTAACTTTTGACCTCAGCTACCCACTGTTGTCATGCTGTGCTGTGAAGTTATGGAAAGATTGAAATAAAAAGAGTGGTGACAAGACACGCCTGTGGACGTGCACGGTGGCACTGCTTCATCATATGCAGTCCAGAGGATTGCTGTTTTGTATTTTAAAAGGTTGGGCTCCAAAAACATTGTCCTGTAAACTGTGGCTAATTGGCAATTCATAGTGCAGCTTTCTCCGTGTAAATGTTTCGGTGTGTGTAGGCACAGTCATTTCCTTTTTTTTTTATATCATTTTAAGACAATAATAAAATAGATACTATCCGTTACAGTCGTTGCTGTCATCATGGGACTATTACTGTTGTTGATACGGCTGTATGTTGTTGTGCCCATTTTTCTCTCGTTCCTCCATATCCTGTTTTCTCTCTCTATCTGCCATCTTTGCCTCCGCTCTGTCTCCCTATCGCATCCCAACCAGTCGAGACAGACGGCCGGCCCAAAGACCCTGGTTCTGTTCAAGTTTTTCCTTCTCTCCGTTGCCAAGTGCTTGGTTCTCTTTAATGAGGAGCGTGGTTCTAGACTTACTCCATGTGCAAAAGTGCCTTGCCATAAATTTTGTGGTGAATCGCTGCTATGTAAATAAAATTGACTTGACTATCTCCAGAAACATCTAAAAATATTATTAAAAACCATGAACATCTTGTAACGATACACAAATAGACACATCGTTATTTATTCATTTTTATTTGGTACTGAAAGTAATTCATTATCATGCATTATTATTATGATAACAGACCACCTACTTACACAATTTTCAATTTGATCAAACCTTTGCAGCTTTAGAAGGAAAGGAGAAAAATCAAAATCAACCAAAAATCTGCTAATTTGAATGCTAAATTGTGAACGTGCGGCGATCAGGGCGGTACAAAATGTGACGTGGTGTGATTTATACCAGACTTAGGATCCCAGGATGCAGAGGACAAAAGGTAGGTGCTGAATAGTCTTTAATAATAACAGCACAAAGGCATATGGAACAAAAAACAACGGTGCAAGTAAAACAAAAGAGGCACCGCGAAAAAATTGACAAAAGGAATTAAGACTAAGGAAAATAAGACGGAGCTACAAGACGTGCCGCAAAGGAAATAAATAGCTGGACTGGATGGCACAAGGGAAGGCCAAAAGCTAACTAGCATAATCCAGGGGTGAAGAGAAGGCACATGGCTTGGCATCTCCAGCAAGAAGGATAGCCGAGTGCTGTCCAGTTGCCACGGGTGGGCTTAAGATGCAGATGATGACACTGATGAGGGGCAGCTGCGGCACGTCTCGTAGTTCCGCCCAAAACGGGAGCCACCAGGATTTAAACAAGAAATACAATGACAGAACAAGGGGCAACGAGGGGGTAAAAACAACAGCGAAAGAAAACAAAACAATGGTCTTAAAGGTTGTTATATTGTTTTTAGTTTTTTTATGAAGAGTATTTAACTTATTTTGACACTTATATGAAAATTAAGTATGATTAAAAAAAATGACACAAAGCTTTTGTCAATGTTTTTAGGTCTTCATATTAACAATATTTAATTCAGGAGGGTCCAAATTGTGGCCGGGGGCCATTTGCAACCCATTTTTATTGGCCTGCAGCGCACTAAAAATAAAAATAAAAATAAAAATAAAAATAGGGAATATCCAGTAGAGCAAAAAGGCACAATGTATATAGAATAGAATAGAATGTGAAATGTTGATGCTAATAGCTTATAACAACAGAATGCTTTGTCTTCGTCAATTTACATACAATACTTTTTAGCCTTTTTACTAAATTTGAAATAATATATAAAAATATCAAATTGGACCCCCACATCCTTTGATTTTTAAGTATGAGACCCTCGATGGAAAACAGTTTGAACACCCTGGTTGAATTTATTTTTTCACTTTTTTTACACAGTTAAATAGGGGAGTCACAAGATCTCGGGACACAAGATTAAAACTTGACAGGGTTTGTCATTCAGAAGGAAAAGTTGGAAGTTGCATGAATTCACAGCACAACTCTGGTGATGCTCCAATACAGCATCACCATGCATGTTGACACTTTTTGTCAAAGTAAAGGACAGTAGTCCCTCGTTTATCAAGATTAATTGGTTCCAGAACTGACTGTGATAAGTGAATTTTTGCTTAGTAGGATTATATATTTAGAAAAAAAATATTATTAATTATTAAATTGAATATTTGTGTAGTTAAAAGATACAAAACCTGATTAAGACCTTCAAAATATGATTTTTAAAATTTTTAGAGCCATCTAGGTATGAATAACACCCCTATAGTCACCTTTACACTTACATTAGCCAAAACAGTAGACATGATAGAAAAAAAAGCAACAGTATGCATAAATTAGACTTGTACTTGTGTGTGTTGCCATAAATGTGTTCTGGTGCTTGAGGACAGGAAGTGACGTCATGGGGTTCAGAGTTGAGTGTTAGCGTGGTGTGGGTTATGGCCAAAACGTAGCTTGGGTTAAGGATTACTGTGCCTGTCCTGTAATTATCCAACCTGCAATAAAAACCTGTTGTTCCAGAGATCAAGTCTGATGCTTGTGTGTCTCACCGATCACTACAGTAACAATACTGACACCTAGTGACCAATATAGAATACTACATAAAATCACGTCTTAGAATGCGCCTTCTGAATGCCTTAACTTTATATATTAGTTCATTTAGACATTTTTATGCTTGAAAATGCTTAATTTAGGCAAAAAATACAGCATGATGTATTACTTATTTTTTTTAACAATGTGATAGAGTGAAGGTGCAAAACTCGAAGGTCGACTCTAGAGTGTAAATGCATGAAGCGCATCGAAAGCGGTGTTTACACTTGCACGCACTTAGTCCCCACAGTGGTACGCAA
Source organism: Dunckerocampus dactyliophorus (assembly GCF_027744805.1). Taxonomy (NCBI): domain Eukaryota; kingdom Metazoa; phylum Chordata; class Actinopteri; order Syngnathiformes; family Syngnathidae; genus Dunckerocampus; species Dunckerocampus dactyliophorus. Next base: position 17,718,874 of record NC_072832.1, on the reverse strand, counting down.
TTTTATGTGCCAATGAGTAAATTGGTCATAAACAGGTGTGAAGTACGTGTAAACTGTGCGGGGCTGCGTGCCAGCGCACCAAAAGAATTTTGAAATGTTTAAAATTTGGGACACCCATAATGTCCATGAACTTTTCCTGAATGCAATGTGAACGCACCACGAATGCACCGCAACCTGTGTAAACAAGGCAGGCGGTGCCTCAGGAGCAAGTTGGGGGGAAATTATCAAGTAATTTCTGAAGCTTCTCGAATCTTCCTCGTGATTTTCTATTAATAAGTGATCATAATGCCTACAGTGGTGCCTTCTAGTCAGCAATACCCTCTTTCACACTGTCAGCTGTCTAATTTTTCTCTAGTTTATTGCCCCCAGCTGTGAGGAAAATATAGACATACCATTCTTTTTCGCTTTCGCTTTTTCGCTTTTTCTCTGGAGGCCGATATCTTGTAGGTCCCTTGCAAATAGAGAAATTAATGAAGCTAGGGGTGATGCCTGCTGTTGTGTGGCGTCGCGTGAGACCAAATAATGCCACGAGTGCTTCACGGATGTTGGAAGTGGTGGTGACAATGCATAGCCATGCGGGAACAATGCACGTTGCGCTTACTATTGTCGTGCGCTAAACAGCATTTAACAAGGTGTAAATAAGTCATTGGTCATTTTGTGCCAATGCGCGCCATTTGCGTGCCAAGTGTGTTATATATGCGTAAACAGTGCACAAACTAGTCTTCACGCTTTTCAGCTGTGCCATAAATAAATAACTAAATGACACGCATTGCCATGGCAAATTGCGGGACAATGTTAAGGCAAAATGCGTGCAAGTGTAAACGCCACTTAAGACGTGACTCACCGTTGCCTGACATTTTTGCCTGACATTGGTCATCACTTAGGTGAAAATGTTGCTTCAAATATTATTTTTGATTTTGAAATTTTATCCTAGAACTCAATGTTCTACTGTAGACGTTCCACTCTAGCTTATAAATTGCCACAGCATTATGATAACAATATTTAACGTTATTTCAGTTACCATAGAAAATGAATTCAGACAGGCTATTTAATGCTGCAACAATTATATGATGAGTGATTATTTAAAACATTACAATGCACAGAGCACAATACGACTAATTTAATCAGTTCTTTTTCACAGTGTGGCAGAGTGCACAGTAAATACTGTGGATGTTGCCAATGTAATATTTTACCTACTTTACTGTATGTACACGAATAAGCTGATCACATTCTTTCCGCTAGGGTGCAGAGTACAAACCCTCGCTCTCTTTATTTTTTATTATCAGTACTAATAAATTAGGTTTTTATTTTTTGACCAACATTCTGGATTATAGCAGGTTTGAATTTCCAAATGTATTTTTGACTAATTAACGTGGCATACATCAGACTCTATTTAAAGAGCTTTTAGCACAAACAAAGGCACATTGGTGATGTTCTCTTATCCTCCCACAAACAACCATACCTATGATATGTTTTTTATTTGTGTTTTCCTCCCCTGTGACACACACACATTCGCACAGAACCAGTAATTGCTTTTTTTGCTCTGGCAGTGTCCAACAGGCAAATATAAGGCCACATTGTGACTCCAAGCATTGTTTGCAACAGAATCAGCACTGGGCCAAGTCAACAGTGACTGGCACCATGCTGCTTGTGCTGTATCACTCACTGGATGGAGCTCACAAAGTCTCAGTTGTGGACAACATAACACTGTAACAGCTAAAATACTAAGAAAGAAAGAAAGAAAGAGTGTGGGAAGCTGAGTTCCAGTATGACTGTCTGAGTTTTGTGTGGAATAATTTGTCTTGTTCGCACAACCAACATTGGTGTCGGTATGAAAAAGTGACACGGTTTTGTCTTTTTCACAGTTTCTGTCAATTCAATATGCCTGCATTATTATTTATGTATTATTATGGTTATTAATGTGTTACAATAGACAAATACTACGGACAAATATTGCTGCAGACATTCAGGTGATGACATGAATCCCTCTGTATGTCTCTTTCAAACTAGTGTATGGAGGCATGGAAGACTTTTATGTCCCATTTATCAAATTGCCTGTCAAATGGCAGCAACATCCACAATTGATCGCATGCAAGGGGAGGCAAAGATTGGTCCTTGGAACAAGTCCAAAGAAATGTCTGGTCTTGTATTGAACACAATAATTCCCAAGGTGGTACCGTTAGCTGGCAAGGCTTGAGGCTAATCCTGGATCATAAATAAAAAGGGAAAGTCAAAGGTCTCAAAACACAGCTTCTTCTCCTACACGTGTTCAATATTTTGCATCCACGATGCGCTGCATTTTCAGGTTGTGAAGGATTTTACTTATAATTACACACATTTTAGCACTACACATGGTGTGTAATCCTTAACATAACCATTTGAGCTTAGAAGAAAGGCTTGGTTTCAAGGCACTGTAAATAATCCAATCACTGGTGTTATGGCGCGCTTCCATTGTGATGTACATGCAAGGAGTCAAGGAGAGTCCAGGGGAGTGCTCAAGGCTGTTCTCCTTTATCAGCTGCTCCTCATCTCACACAGTATCAGCAACAACATGAAGGAACGACGGGGGAAGAGCGTGACCTTGACAGAATGCATTTGTTATTTTGTGGTCGTAGCACATTTGTGTAGAGTACGAATTGATTAGAATATCACTCGTGTCTTTGTAGACATTACAGCCACAGGCGAGATGGAAAACAGCTTTCAAAACAACCACAACCTAGAGTCTTCATTTTTTCGCATTTTATCACAAGGAAGAAGGACTGACCCCTTGCTCTCCTGCTCTGTCTTAATGTGTGAGGGAATGGGGGAGGAACGCTTTACAAGCTGACTGTGCTGTTTTGTCCTCTCTTAATTTCCTAGATGGAGCTCTGGAGATCCCCCTCTTTCAATTGATCCCTTCCCAGAGGCAGCTGGTTTTCCAGGGAGACCGTCTGCCTCTTCAGTGCACCGCCACTTACCTGGATCCTTCAGTTGAGCTGCAGTGGCACCACAATGGCCGCATTGTGACCACGCAAGAGGACCAAGGCGTGTATGTGGAGGAGACCTTGCTTCACGACTGTTGTCTCCTCACAAGGTAAAAGAAAGAGAAGGATGTTTTATGGAAGTAGATGAGGAGGATGAGTGTGATGGAACAGGTGAAAGGAGGTCCATTCAAGCATATGAAGTCATAAAAGTGTGTCTGACTTTGATGCAGCTGACAAAGGCTCCATTCCTGGTCAGTTTCACTGCACACTGCAAATGACTGGACATTCAGTTCAGGGTTTAGTCTGCCTTTTTGGGTTCAGCAACGGTAACTTTAGCTCCCTATGACCCTGAACAGTAAACAGTGGTGTGAAAAAATGGGAGAGGGTAACACGACTTCTCATCAGATGAAATACAACAGGTCAATTTTTGCCTATATTTATTGATCAAGGATCGGAGGATGAGCCCACACGATCTTTACAGCAACTGCCGTAATGTGCCTTGTTTTTGTAGCAAAGCAAAGTCACGTCAGCCGAGTGGAAGTGCTTCTGCATTGTAAATGAAAATAGCCCTACTGCAACTTGCATCATCTGCAAAATGACAATTTTAAGGGTTGGTACTAGCAGAGCTGCATTCAAAACCCCAAATGTAATACGTCATCTGAGGACCAAACATAAATCGGAGTATGAAGCGTTTAACAAAGCCATCGACAAAAAGGCTGCTACGGCAAAGGCACAAACTCTGGAGGAAAGACAAATATCCAAAAGGAGGGAAAAGGCAATGCGGATCACTGAAAACTTAGTCGAATTTATTGCTTCGGACAACCAGCACATCTCCGTCGTGGATTGTGGGGTTTTGCCGTCTTTTAGAATGTATACGCTCTGACGTTTGCCCCATGTCATTACTTTCATTACATTTTACAATACTGCACCAAGTCAATGTGTGATTTGACTATTTTTCTAAAACATTAGAGTGACCTTTAATTCTCTTTATGAGTTGTATTTCATTTTATTTAAAATAATACTAGTAAATTCTAAATTTAATGAAATAAGTCAAAATCGGATCTGAGGCCAAAAAAGTGCGATCGGAATCGGAGGCCAAATATGCTGATCGGGGCATCGCTATGAAAAGTATTATTAACCCAGCAAAAGCAATTGAACGCACCCATAATGTATGTAACGACGTCAACACACAGTCGTCCCTTTCTTCCATATCTCTCAATCACCCAAAGGGGCTGAGATTTAACTTTAGTTATTGGCGCCCTTGATAAGGATCTGAAAGGACAGCACAGAATTGACTTGGCAGTGTGCCAACACCTCAGAGCAATCTGCATTCCCTCTTGAGAGAGGGGTTGGCCTTCCAGCCCGTCCCGCAGCTCTCGTTGATCACATGCTAAGAGTAACAGATGCTCGAACATAATTGTAGCAATAAAGTGAAGGAGAAATCTTACACAGCTTTTCTAAAGAAGATATTGCTGCAGGGTCCCTTTCTTGTGTGCTTTCTTTATATGTAGAACAGGGATGCTCGGTGTGTGTGTGTTTTAAGGGACTTCTGATGACTGCTGCCTTTCACACTTTGCATCTTTAAAATGCATGTGATGGGCTGCTGACAGGAGTGTTATTTTGCATTAAAAGAACCAGGATGTATCTTAGTTTATTTGGCAACATGGATGGCAGCTAATTTTCTGTTCCATCTTTTTGAAAAGTGTGTATTTTTTTTGACAAACAAATTCTAGTATCTGTCGTAGTTGTTAATTGACATTGTCCCTCTATACCCGGGGTGTCCAAAGTGCAGGCGGTGACCATTTATGGCCCGTGACTTGTTTTTTATTGCCCCTTGCTGTACAGTTGTCTCTCGTTCATCGCAGTTAAGTGGTTCCAGACTTGACTGCGGGAAGTGAATTTCCACAAAGTAGGATTCCTTATTTATACGTTTTCTTAGCTACAGCGTAAAAAACCTGTTTGACCTTCGATTTGCAGCATTATTAGAGCCCTCTTGACATGAAATAACACTCCGACAGTCATTTTTACACTTGTAGTGCTCGATATAGTTGACATAGTAATAGAAAATAAGAAATAAATAAGATATTACACAGACTCACACGTTGGCAGCGACAGCATACTTGGTGGCTATTGTCTCAATGTAACGTTCCTCACACCTAGTGACCAGTGTAGTAGATAGTGAAAATTCACACAGGAGCTGCTGTCAGCCACAACTAACGCCAACTCACTGGCACTCTCCACACTGCTAACCATGCTAACACACAGCAACTTTACAGTAGCTAGCTGACATTACACACGTTACTTCCCAAAGGAATGCGCACACAACGTTGCAAATATTACATTACATAAACATATTCTAAATGGCTTATATTTGTATTTTCGTTCATTTAACTTTGAAAATGATTCATTTCTCCCGAGAGCACTGCGATAGAGTGAGGGCGCGATGTTTGTACCGTGATGTAGCGAGGGACGGCTGCATTTTATAAATACAAGTAAACAAGAAAATGAACCAAAACAACAAGAAAAATGGGGAAAAGAGCAGTCATTTTATGAAAATTAAGTAGAAATATTAGAATGAAATCATAATTTTAATATAATAAATTTTAGAATTCCGACAACAAATTTGACGAACACATTGTAATACTAAGTGAAAAAAAAATTCACAATAAGTTCTGCAATCATTTTTGCAATAGTAGTTACAAAACAAAGAATAAAGTTGAAATTAGGTTGGTAATCACTTGTGATATTAACTTAATCATTTAATTAGTAGCTAAGCACCAGACCGAAGTTGTGTTATTATGACATTTCCAAAGCCTCAGTCAGGAGATCCAGTTTCGATTCTCTGGAGTTTGTGTGCTTGTGTGTGTTGACTGGTTATGCACGCATGTTAAGTTTATAGGAGACTCCAAATTGTCACCAGGTGTGAATGTGATGGTAGGGCTATATGAACACGGGACGCAATGATTGGACAGATTACTACATTGGGGAACTGGACCAGACAACGTTATGTACCAGCTCATGTTCAGCCGACAGCAAGAAATGACAAAGGTATTAGTTCACAACGAACAACACAGGCACAGGCTGGCGTGCTAACTACTAGGCTACCAATTCACCCATCTGCATCCATATTTTGTACATTTTCACAAATCTATTTAACATGTTATTTTTTTTTTTTTATTTTAATAAGGAGATTTCTCATACACAATCTCAAATGTTATTGGGTATGTACGGCTTCTTCCACTGGTCCACAGTGGCCGGGAAAACTGTTCACTACAAATCATTCTTTTGTAGTGACATGTTTTGATATTGTTTGCATTTTATTTACGATCTTGTCAGCACTGTCAGAAGATTGAGCCAGTTTATGTGTCGAACAAGCCCACAATTTGTCACGAACTAGCTCAATGTTATGACAAATAAGGTGGGAAAGCACACATGGTGGAAGCTTGCCAGCTTTTAAAGCTTTTCACGCCACAATCCAACTCAAGCTCCTTTGGCTGCCTTCCTTTGGAGATGAGAGAATGCAGCTAAATAAGCAGGGAAGAAAAACATGGTTTTTCTGCCAAATGTGTAAAAAAAATGATACTTTACAAAAATAGTTAATTTTATAAAAATTGAATGTGCTACAGAATAATTTTTTGAAAATCTCAAAATAATTGTATTCAAGCAGCAGTTGTTTATCGCTTCCCGGTCGTGGCGCCCATTACACTTAGGTGCACCACCACAAACTGACGGGCGGCACTTCCGCTTTCTGTCTTTTTGTTCCGTCAGCATCGATTATTGATATTAATAATCGTCAATGTATAATCGTCAATCGCATATATTTCCCCCACCCCTAGTATTACCCAATATTCAATGGTCTGAAAAAGTGTTTGCCCCCTTCCTGATTTATATATATATATATATATATATATATGTGTGTGTGTGTGTGTGTGTGTGTTTTTTTTTTGTTTTTTGCCATTAACACATCTCATTCACTCTAAGTCGGCAATAATTTATCAATACATTATAATACAGGTACCTCTGTTATAAAAAAAACACACACTTTTTACATGTGTATGTCTTTATGCTGGAAAGATAACTTTTTTTTTTTCAATCGTTGAGATTCCCGACTTTGTTTGTTGGTCCTTGAAGGCATCATAGTTGCTGTGAGAAACAAAAGTGAAACATATATATCGTATATGTATCGCAAATTGTATCGTATTGTGAGGTACTGTGAGATTCTCATACTTAGTCATCAGTGTACGACGTTTCCTGTATTGCAAAATATGACACCGCCTTTATAATCAATAACATGTCCTTTAAGACTTTACTTTAACTCTGACTGCATTGGAAGTCCAGTTCCCATTGCTCCTGTTGTTATGAATTACCCACTGTTCTCTTCTAGTATATACAAACCGTGTCATTTGTTCCACCAAGAGGAGCCGATGTAGGTCATGTTTGTCTTGGCACCTGAAATGTCCCCCATCTGCAGAATCCCTACAAGGAGCAAAAAGTCATTTTCCTACCTAGTGACTGTATGACAGATATCAGTCCAACAAAAACTTGGGCAGACTTCACCTTTGCTCAGTGCTGTATCTCAAATGGGTGTGAGGTGGAAATTGCAGCCATGTGACTTAATTCCTTCATTAAGTTGAGTCAAAAGAAAAACACAATAATTTCAAATTACTTGTACTTGAACACATAGTCATTATCCATGCTTGTTTGGCCGCAGTGAACAACTGATGAGTCACAGTGGCCTCTGTTGAGTTTTGTCACCTCGGATCAATGTCCTTTGAGTCATTAAGTTTCACCCTGTATGTCCTATCAGGATGGAAAGACTGAATACACAGGATTTAGTACGTGGCTTAAGGCCGGTGTCTGGATTTGTCACACAGTGTTGCAGCAATGTAAGCAGAGATGCCAAAGTCTCAGCGAAGTGACCTCTTTGAAGGTGAATGCAACATGTTTCCGATTATTTATTCAGTTCTACTCACCTTGCTTTTGGCTGAGTGTAAACCACCACTCGAGGTGTCAAAGCGTTGTGTACTTTTTTGACTATACAGAACGAGGCGACATTGACAGGTTGCAGTTTTTTGTTGCGTCTTTCTTGTAACCTTCACTCCCCTCCACTGTGTAACTACAGTGTATTATTTGCTGCTGAAGCTGCGTTGATAAGAGGATCTGTTTACATTTCTCACAGTGAGCATAACAGCGTCAGACCCTTGAGGCTCGGTAGTTCTTCGATGTGGGCCAGACTCCTGCTGAGTGGCGGTGTCAGGCCAAACTCAGAGTATTAACTGCACTAGCAGCAGCAGTGGGACCAGCGTGTGATTCATGTTTCATTAATCAAACATTTTATAGCCCTGTAGCTAACTGCAGCAGACACTTTGGATGTATCCTTCTTAATCCTCTCCATTTTTAATCAGCATAATCTTCTACAAAATGTGAAATAAAATGGTTTGGAAATATTACCACAATAATTACATGTCTGTGTCTTTTTCCTCCTTGCCTTTGCATGTTCGTCTGCTTAATGCTCAGACTTTGAATACTATACTCTACTAACCTTTTACTGTATGTAGTTTGTGTTATGCTCAGCTTTCTCAACTAAATCATTTCCGATATCCACCGATACGATATAGGCTGCAGTCACGAGTCAAAAAAATGAGGGAACACATGATGCTTCTTTACCGTAATGCCACTGGATGCATTTCACAAATAAACACTGTGCAAAATAAGACAAATACTGCAATATGCAATACAAGTTATAGAAAAGTACTATATTTATTTTAAACATTTTGTCTCAACAGAAGCCATGAAAATAATCATGACCAATAGTTAACTAAAATAACATATTATCCTACTATCAACAAGTAAAACAGGTTAGCTTGAATAATTTCACAAATAATAAAATTAAATAACTATACCATTTGGAAAGTTGCACATTTCTATGTGGCACAAACATCCGCATAAGAGCAAAGTGCAAAGTACGAAATGCTGGACTAACACAATCAGTGAAATTATAAACTGGGCTCATTCATCAGATCCTGCATGAACGCAGCATGAATGAAACCGATTAGATTAGAAGTATTAAAGGAAGAATCCTTAGTCCCACCTCGCATAGCCAGTGCTTTCATTGCAAATGTTAGGTATTTTTTTGTCCAAGTTAAGCCTTGTCAAGCATAAAAATGGTTAAACTAAAATACAAATCGAAGGCTTTCAGAAGACGCATTCAAAGACGTTGTGATGATACCTAGTATTCCACGCTGGTCACTAGGTGTCAGTAATGTTACTGTAATGTGCAGTGAGACACACAAGCACCAGACTTAATTGCCGGAACAACAGGCTTTTACTGCAGGTTTGAATTATCTTACAACAGGCACAATAATCCCAAAAAACGGGCTACTGTTGTGCCGTAACCCATGTCAAGCTAAAACTCAACCCTGAATCCTCAACATCGTTTCCAGTCCGTGTCACAAGCACGAGTCTTATTTTGTGTCTTAAATGGCTTATTTTCTGTTATTGGGTCTACTATATTGAGTAATACGAGTGTAAAGGTGACTATAGGGGTGTTATTTAGTATCTAAAAGGGGTCTAATAATGTTAACAAAAAACCATTTTGAATGTATTAAACAGCAGTTTTCTTTGCTCTAACTACAAATATATTCCATTCATAAGTAAGGACTCCTGCTTTGCGTAAATTCACTTTTCACGGTCGGGTCTAAGAAAGGGATGACTGTATTTCATTTGAATGATAATATTGTCTGTCAGTATATTGGACATCCCTACCAATAATATAAATTTTACATAAATATATTTGTCAGTCAATCCTGAGCATTATTATCTTTGTGAAGGCAGATGGTTAGAAACAGTTCTTGTATTAGATCACATTAGATCACATTGATGTACGTAATGACACGTGAGCCTGCGTACATGCAATTGTCTTTTTGCCCTCTAAATATTTCAATATTAAACAGTCAATAAATGAATTAAAAGTTGTCTGCAATGCAAAGGCTCCACTCATGCATTATGCACAAACGATCCTGTGTAGGCCTCCCCGAAAATGGGCCAGCGTTTAAACATTTGTTGCACAGAAGGACAAATTGAAAGTTTGCTGTCTCATAAGCAACGTTATAGAAACAATTTGTTAAACGTCAGCTGGCAAGCACAAATTTTCCTAATGAGTCCTCGGGGTCCTCTTCCACAATGGTGCAGTGTTGCTGTGGATGTAGGTCAGTGGCTAATAAGTGCCCCTTCGCCTTCAGGTTTTCACAAATGACCAATTTCTTCATTTTTATTATCTAATGTGTGTGGGTGACCTTTTTCTAATAATGTTGAAAAAGCACATTGTGAAAAGAGCTGGATGCTTTCCTCAGCTCAGCTTGTTTTGGCAGGATGCAACGGTACACTGGGGGGGAATGTTTGGGATCAGGCTGCAACAGACTGGGAGGGTGCAGCGGAGGGAGCGGTACAGTAGGTTGTTGTTGTGTGTGGGTAAGGATTAGGGAATTACCTCTGTGTTTCCCAGCATTCAGACAGTTGGTCCAGGTTCAATGATGATGTAAATGTAGACTATCAACAGTGTCTCACTCGTCTGGAAAGAATTTACCGTTTTGCAACTACCTTTTCATACTACCATTATACTGTATTAATAGTATACAATTATATAATATTTTATACCAGATCACAACAGAAGGATACCTATTGCGGTTTTTCAGGTACGGATCCCAGACAAAGAGTCAAGAGCAAAAGTTGTCAAGATGAGTCCACACAGAAAAACTGGTGCAAGCCAAAAAACTGAGAAAGATGGTGCAAATCAGGGAATCAAAAAACAAAAAAAAAAGCAGAAAAAACTAATAATAGCAAAAATAGGAACAAAACAGGAATTCCTGGGTCCTGGGAATTCCAGGACGGTGTCACGAGGTGTCACAAAGAGTAACAGACCAGAGCGGAAATAAGAGTGACTAATACTCACAGTGAAGGCCAGAAGAAGCATGCAAAAAAGGCAGTACAATCCCACGTCCTGCGCCTGTAGCCAGGTAGCTAAATACCCCTAATGGAAAGGTGGCTACAGGTGCGCCTCGTGGCACCGCCCTCTCTGGGAGTCACAGGATCTAAGGGGAAACAAAAAGGGAAAATGTTACCAAGGTAAGACCAAAACAGAGGCAACACAACAGAACCTAACAATACCTTTCACGCAGAAGAGCTGTACGCATTGTTCTTTTTAAATATAAACTAACTAGCCTTATGTTAGGCATCCTATTTACACAACACATGTCAATACTGTGTCATGTCTCTACGTGGTTGTGCTTTTACAGTTCTCCTCTGCTGTGTCACGCATGGCGAAATATTACACAGCACGTCTTTATTATGCGTGTGAATGTATTCACAAGTAGGTATTGACTTTGTGGATTATTTTGGAGTTTTCTACAGTAGTGATTTTACTCTAAAAGGTGACGGTTGTCATATAATTGACTAGGAGCATTCTTTGATTCGTGCATAAATGAAGTCACGTTTATGTCGTGAGTTGTGTCTTGTTATAGTTGTTAACGTTGAAAATTTCCAACAACATCTTGCTAGCGTACAATAACACGCGCATCTTTTTGTGTCATTAAGTCCAACTGTGTTCTTAATGTATTTTTAGCACAATATGTCTTCGTCAGCAGCCTATTAGCTTGCTACTACATGAAAACAGGAACCAGACGTCAGCTCCATCGCCTCTCTATGATGTCATCAGCAATTGACGCTCTAGTTCTTTGCTAACGAACGCAGTTAGGCCAAACGTCTCAGAAATGTTGACACTAAGCACTTTTTTATATTTTTACAATGACACAGTGGTGTGAAAAAGATTTTGCCCCCTTCCTAATTTCTTATTTTTTTGCATGTTTGTCACGCTTAAACGTTTCAGATCATCAAAGAAAAAGATTAGTCAATGACAACACAACTGAACACAAAATGCAGTTTTTAAAGGAAACTTTTTATTATTAAGGGTGAAAATAATCCAAACCTACATGGCCCTGTGTGAAAAAGTGATTACCACCCCCCGTGTTAAAAAATAACTTAACTGTGGTTTAAACACACCTGAGTTGAAGTAGAAAAGGTTATAAAGCCATTTCTAAAGCTTTGGGTCTCCAGTGAACCACAGTGAGAGCCATTATCCACAAATGGTGAAAACATGGAACGGTGGTGAACCTTCCTAGGAGTGGCCGGCCAACGAAAATTACCCCAAGAGCGCAGTGATGACTCATCCAAGAGATCACAAAAGACCCTACAACAACATCCAAAAAACTGCAGGCCTCACTTTCCTCAGTTAAGGTCAGTGTTCATGACTCCACCATAAGAAAGACACTGGGCAAAAATGGCCTGCATGGCAGAGTTTCAAAACTGCTGAACAAAAAGAACATTAAGCCGTGTCTTTTCCAGAAAACATCTTGATGATCCCCAACAACTTTGGGAAAATACTCCTGGTGGTCTGACGAGACAGAAGTTGAACTTTTTGGAAGGTGTGTGTCTCATTACATCTGGCGTAAAAGTAACGCCGCATTTCAGAAAAAGAACATCATACATCATAGCGTGATGGTCTGAGCCTGTTTTGCTGCTCCAGGACCTGGAAGACTTGCTGTGATCAATGGAACCATTAATTCTGCAGTCTACCAAAAAATCCTGAAGTAGAATGTCCTGCCATCTGTTTGTGACCTCAAGCTGAAACCAACTTGGGTTCTGCAGCAGGACAATGATCCAAAACACACCAGCAAGTCCACCTCTGAATGGCTGAAGAAAAACAAAATGAAGACTTTGGAGTGGCCTAGTCAAAGTCCTGACCTGAATCCTATTGAGATGCTGTGGCATGACCTTAAAAAGGCAGTTCATGCTAGAAAACCCTCCAATGTGGCTGAATTACAACAATTCTGCAAAGATGAGTGGGCCAACATTCCTCCCGTGGAAGTTATTGCAAACACTTGATTGCAGTTGTTGCTGCTCAGGGTGGCCCAACCAGTTATTAGGTTTAGTAGACAATCACATTTTCACACACGGCCATGTAGGCTTTGATTTTTTTCCTCCCTTATTAATAAAAAGTTTCATGTAAAAACTGCATTTTGTGTTCAGTTGCGTTGTCATTGACCAATATTTAAATTTGTTTGATGATCTGAAACATATAAGTGTGACAAACTGCAAAAAAATAAGAAGTCAGGAAGGGGGCAAACACTTTTTCACACCATTGTGTTTTCATATACATTTCTAAATGCTTATATGATAAAAGAATGGGATAAATGAACGTTTAAGTTTACTTTTACCTTTCATAAAAGATGTGATTGTTGCCAAAGACACCGCCTTTTGTGTTTTCTCATGAGTTCTTGAATTCAGTATTGTTTCTCATCTGCTTTATCAAAATGCTGGCACTTGCAACTTTATTTGGCTCCATTTTGGATATTGTGCAGCCGTGATTAAAAGAAGAGCAGAGACTTGAGGTGAGAAACCTCAAGTCCTTTAAATCTTCATTACTAACGGCATGTCATTAAATCTTTACCCTAGTTCAGCATTAATCCAAATCCACACTCAAATTGTGTCATCACACAAACTTTGTTAACCCAAAATCTAAGCCCTAGCTTGGAAGTGCTGCCTCCTCATGTTTAATCCTTCTCTGTGTTGCTTATACAAGCATGTAAGTATGAAATATACCCTAAATCCCAATTTCATGCCTTCTGTTCTTTCTTCTCCACCAGTGAGGTCATCCTAGCGAACATCGATGTGGGCCTTGCTGGTACGTGGGAGTGCCTGGTCACCAGTTCCCGTGGCAACAGTTCTCAGCAAATGGACATAGTTGTTGTGGAGACATCTGCGCCATATTGCCCTGCTGATCGAGTCATCAACAACAAGGGGGAGTTCAGGTGAGTCACATTTTGACTGTTCTGGTGACAGCATGAGGACAGTTCTGCACTTGTAACACACAACTAATCATTTCAGATTTTAGACACATTTAAAGAAAGCCAATAATGTTAATACAAAAAACGTTTTTACGTTTCACAATTTTAGTTTTACATGAGGAAACCAATTTAAAACCTTCACTGACAAGGTGACAAGCTGATTTCTGGTTCCTGTTTCCATGTATTAGCAAGCTGCTAACAAGGATGTTTTATGTTAAAAATACATTAAGAACACAGTTGCACTCACGCAGTGTATTATTACACAAGATGTGTGCCATTATGTACCCTAACCGGAAAATGTACGCCAACTGAGGCAAAATTAGGGCTTTTTATGTTAACCAAAAAACATGCTAAGCAGGGTGTACGCTAACCGAGGTTCCACGGTAGTTGTAGTTTACCGTAGTATTAGGCATGCACCAATCTGCGCCGATTTTGGGGTATCGGCGATCAGGCTAATCCTTACATATCAAACCAATCTTATCCTCCGAGTTTATCTACCTCCGCAAAGGTCTGAAGGTCAACGACTGTCCCATTTTGCTCTGCCAGGCTGACAGCTAGCAATCGAGCTAAGGGCAAAGGTAGGCGGAGCTAAGAGCCAGGCAGGGGTGCGCTGTTAGTGCTTATGAGCAGCGAAAAGAGCAAAGCCCTACTACGAGGAAAATTATGGCATTCGAGGCATTGGATGGCAGGCTCAAATCAGGTCTGTGAGTGTAGTTTAGACAGCAATTTTCTTAACTTTTAATTCATATTTAAGAGAACTACCTCATGTACGGTTAAAACAAGTTTGTATTTTTTCATGGGTATTGCTCAGTGTTTTTCAACAAAATAAGATTTTAAGGTGTATGCTGTCAGTCATCAAAAAAAAATCGGTATCAACCAAAATTGGAGTCGGCAGGTCAGGGTTTTTTAAGATCGGTCATCGATCAGAAAATGTTAACCTTTAGATAATATATTTACCTTGTGCTCAAGTTTGAGGCCGGATTGACTGTCGAAGCTCATGCTTTTGCAGCCAAACACACTTTTGCATCTCAGCACACAACTATGATGCGTTCAAGGACCGCTGAACAAAGTGCAAAACCACATCAACAACAACATCAGCGAAGTATAAAGACATAAACACGTAAAACCTCTGGGCATTCTAACATGTATGCTGTGCATTTTACCTGTATTATCACATATTTATCAATTATTACCCACTTATGATGATTAAGATGTGTTTTCTGCTGAAAAAAATGCCTTTTTTTTGTAGACAAAAAAAAAAAATCTGAATTTGTGGGTTTGTGAATGCTCAATCGTGAATACTGTGTGTGGGCATCCACTGTAATTGAACATCTGACATAGTTTTTATGAGTTTTACATATTTACATTGCATTCATTTAAACATGAATGGAAGAGATTATTCACTGTATTCACCTCAAAATTCATCCTGGTACTTAACTGTCATTTAAGGACTCAGGTTTAAAGAAATGACATGCAAACGAAAGCATTCACACCCTCTGCTTTTATCTTTCTATATGCTGTATAATGCACATTAAACACGGAGGTCCTATAGACCATAAATGAGTGTGTGCAGTAAATGTGTTCATATATTTTAATCATGTTTGGGTATAAGATATGAAACCCCATAAGTTTAACAGTCTTATGTGGCTAACTTTACTGCACAGCTATAACCAGAGGACGTGTTCCTTTCACTAGTATCCCACAAAAAAATACACACCACGCATCTCTTAGCGCAACGACTTTCTCTACCTAGCTGTTCCTGTGTGTGTGTGTGTGTGTGTGTGTGTGTGTGTGTGTGTGTGTGAGAGTGGGTGGGTGTGTAGCTGTCAGTCTATGCACTTCCCAGCTTTCCTCCACTGCACAATCACACAGACTTTGCTTCTCTTGGAACACTGGCGTAATGGGCTGGAAAATGAGCCCCTTTTTTAGTTTGAGACCAAATTAATGCCGTTTATTACCAGATAGTGGGAATGTATGCTTGGAAAAAGAGAGATGTTAGCACTTCCTCTGAGCAGATGACTATTTTCCATGGTGTGGCCCTTATATATTAGTTTTTAGTTATAAGTAGTCTCTGCCAAGTGATGAATGGAATGCATGGGAGTGTTTCTGGAAAGGTTTCTTCCCAGCAAAGTAGAGTTGACAGGTCTCAACTGATCGTTTTCAAACTTGTAGTTATTATTGTCCTATGCCAGTTTGATATCTGACACAAGATGGACAAGGTAGCAGAGATTAAATTAGTAATTGCACTTTGTTATTCCTGTACTATTCTCAGTTGGAAGCTAATGAAAATGATGTTAATGATGTTGTCTGTAGGGCTGTCAACCCCTGTTCATAGTCAACTAAGAGTTGAAGGTCGCAGGTTGTGTTGGTCAGGCGGGGTTGAATGTGCGGGGAACAACAACAAAGCGTATTAACATTGAAGAATTTATTTTTTTTTGCAGTGCGAAAAGAGCACAGGAAAATGAATAAAGCTACATGTAAAAACTGGTACCGTTCACTAATGTCATTAATTAACTTACTCATTTATGAATATGTTACCAATTAGCGTGGCACAATGATCTGTCATTCTGTTTACTTCCACATTTATCATCTTGTACATTTTTGTCCTGGGACGGGAGATTGTCTTTGTTTTTTCTTTGTAGGTAGTGATCGCCTTGATTCGCTTTGTACGTTGGTAAATGTACCAGCTGTCAATCCAAGCTCACAGCTCAGGCTTTTAGGTCGGCTAGACCACAAATCGTATTATTTAATGGGAACCAGCAGGGCAGTATTGCAGGAGTATTGTGACCATTGTTATAGCAGCCAACAATCCAATGGTTGTAATCAAGATATGTGGTCAGAAAAATAGATAAAATATTCCAAGGAAGTCTGCTTCTGTTCTCTTCAACGGAAGTGATGCTTCCTGTATAGACTGAGTTTAGAATATTTGATTTGAACTGGCATACAGTTTAACTTTCCAACGTGCTGCAAGCATTATATCTCGCCTGCTCTTGCTCCGAGCATGTAAGCTATGGTCCATGCTAACGTGCTAACGCACAATCATGCTAACGTGCTAACGCATTAGTTATGGTAGTTGTCAGCCAGCAAGAGCGGATTTTGAAGTTTAGCTACTAATGTTAGCTATTGTTACATATTATAGAGTCTAATACCTCAGTGCATTGCCATGTTCAAACTTTTTCCACCGAAAAAGTACTGAAAAATGAAAGGATACAAAGGCCACTTTGACATTTTGTAAACCATGTAGATATGCTAATTTTATGTTCTAATCTTGTGACAACTCGTATACTTCAGAACTACTACTAATCATTTAAATATGTATTTTGGAAAACAATATTACGAAGATAGTCCATCATAACGGCAAAAAAAGTTCAGGAAACAACGAAAAAACACAGAGAAGCCACCCTTCTCTGATTTTTTTGGATCTGGATTTGAATTATTCAATAAACACCACAAATAAGACCATACCGCCAAGATTGCAAAGCCTGTTATGTTGAATGCAAACAAAAAAAAGAGAGGACATATTGGAATTTGTGCAAGGATCGTGTTGTTGACACTTACCTGCATCCGCCGAGGGCTCCACGCACAATGATGACTCAAAGGCGGACCATGGTATCCCTGGTCCCATTGTACCGTGGTTCTTATGAACTCCAGCAGAAATAGTGTGTAATATCCTGCAATTCCCCAAGTGACCCTAAGTAAATCTTACGTAATGTACGTAGCACCACAGGCGTACACGTCATATCCACTCAGGTATACTATACATCAATAAATAGAAATACAGATACAATAAACCATATGAAACAAAACATAAAATGTCGTGTTGTTCTCTTGAAGATTATCCATTTAACACCGACTGACAAAAAATAGGCACCTGGAAGTAGATGCATTCTTCTTTTTGCTTCTGGCGGGTCGCACCCGACATTTATGTTCATACTGCCACCTACTGTACGCAATTTAGACGCGATGCCCGGATGTAGACACGTTCTTCTTCTTCTTTTTGTTTATGGCGGATGTAGGTGTGTTGTGCATATGCGCAATGACAACACAATAGTAGTAGTCACAATCTTCCATCATAGAACCACACGAAGAAATGGATATGACGCCGCTTTCAAGTTAAAGGTGATGGATTTGGCTGTCAGAGAAGGAACAGTGCAACTTGTGCACAAGTCTGTCGGTGGATCCTTACAGCGTGGAGCAGAAAAAACACAATCGTCAACGGGTTTCAAAAGGCTGGGACTACTGCCAGATGAAGAAGAGGGCACGGAGAGCACACCGAAAGAGAGAGATGGACAGACAAGGTGTGCCACGAAGGGATTATGGCGCTGTTCAATTCTGACACGGAAGAGGAAGACTTTCGTGGTTTTAGTTGCCAAGAGGACGGTGATGAAGGACTTTTCTGGTAGGCTACTGTTATCTACGTTACTTGCACTATTCAGCACTCCGACATTAATAGGTGTGAGTGTGAATGGTTGTTTGTCTATATGTGCCCTGCGATTGGCTGGCGACCAGTCCAGGGTGTACCCTGCCTGTCGCCCAAAATCAGCTGGGATCGGCTCCACCATGACCCCTGACCCTGATGAGGAAAAGCGGCATAGAAAATGGATGGATGGATAACTAGCTGTGTACTGTTCTGCACACGCCTGTTTGGAAAAAAAAATATTTATTTTATTAAAAGTTTAAAAAGTCTTTCTGTGCACTTCATATCCCATTTTTTGACGTGGGCACCTGCGACTTATAGTCCCGTGCAGGTTATGTACATGTCTGTACACATCTTTTTTTTTCCTCAAAATGTAGTGGGTGCAACTTGTACACCGGTGCGGCTTATACAGTACACCGGAATTTACCGTATTTGTGACCACTTTAGATAATATACACATTTTAGCTATGAAAGGGTCCCTTTATAGAAAGAACATTCAGTGTTAATGGTAATTTTGTACACTGCACTCCAATTAGGACTGACCACAGAATGGGACCACTTCTGAGAACAATCCGGTGATTTCAGCGGCTCCACAAATTTCCTCCTTGAGAATAACCTTTCGAATATCAACAGTTTTAATGAAACTGAATTAATTTACCAGTCATATCTTTATGTGCCTGGCAAAATATGAGAAACTAAGTGAATGAGTTTCGCTGAAGCTGCTTTTTTTTCATAGAGATCTTCAATAAAGATATTTAATCCCAAATCTATAAACAATGTAGCCCCAGTGTCATCATCTGGATGACTTTTATAATACTTTTAATCTTCCACCAAAGCCTTAATTATTCATTTGCTGAATGTAGATTCAGATCAGCCATGTAAAATTTGTCTTTTTATGTATGTAATAACTATTTTATAATCAGTTTTGTGAAGTGGCTTGGCTTCTAAAAAGACAGGTAAAATCTAATTAGGGTAAGCTGTAAACAATATATGCAAATGCTATAATTTGCTAACAGGGAGAATGTCATTGCCATCTGGTGTGTCCTGTCAGGAACCTTGCTAGAGCTCCCAATCCATAGTTCCTCCATCTGTTCCAGCTGTAGTCTAGACAGCCCAAATCTCTGCATTATTTGGTGATATTGTGATTGCAGGTGGCCAAAGACTCTCGGAGGCATCCTGGCCTTCCTGCCTTGTGCTCCTGCCACCTTCGGCTCTGTTCCTCACCCCTCAGGGAGCATTCCTCGTTCCTCCAGCCATAGGGAGAAGAAGGCTTGGCGCCGCTGTGACCGCACTGGACGTTGGGACGCTGAAGACTACACTCAGTGTCCTTATGCCAGTGAACTCACTCGTGTGCTACATGAGCTCACTCAGGTATCAATAGCACATAACATCAGTTTGTGTTTGTGTGAATGCTGAGAGAAAAATACAACTCAAATACAAATCTTATAGCTTTTCGATAAATTAAAAACTATAAAAATAAAAATGTCTCAATAAATCAAAGTTGAGTTTATTTTTGTCAGTCCAACCACACGGCATAATTAAGCTGTATTCAAAAGAAAATGTGCTTTTCATTCAAAACTATAACAAAAATCCATACACAGCAATATAAACAAGTGCCATGCAGTAATCCCTTGTCACTTTGCGCTTCGAATGTTGTGACTTACACTCTTTCAAAAATATTTTCATCAATGTCATGCTGTTTCACGGTTGAAAACAACTTATTGTTAGTGAAAAATGTGCATATTTAAGCAAATGTTGTTTTTTTGTTGCCTAAATTAAGCATTTTAAGTCATTAAAATGGTTAAATGAACTAAAATACAAACAATACGAACAGTATTCAGAAGACACATTGAAAGACATTACGATGTGTATTGTACATTGGCCATTAGGTGTCGTTAAAGGGACAGTTCGGATTTTTTGACATGAAGTTGTATGACATCCCCATCAGCATTGTAGTCCAATAACAGCGATTTACCCCCCACTTGGTCTCCTAAATCCAGTTCTGGTCAGATTTCTGTTATGAAGAACGTAGTTCCACTTAGTGACTGGGGACAATTAAGTAAAGAGATTGGCTTATCAAAAAAATATGCGTTCATAGATTAAAGCATTTGCATCACAAAAATGCCTTCTCAAAAAACTCAAACCTCACAATACGTGCTGCGTTATATCTGTCTCCCGCCATACCACACTGTCGCCTGTGCGGCCATGTGAATGTGACGAAGGCACTCACAATCTTCTTGGAACACATAAACACAAGATGGCCGCGGCGCACCGTCGCGGAAGTAAATGCGAGTGTCTTCGTCACATACACATGAACGCACAGGCGGAATACGGCAGGAGACGAATATTTAACGCCAAGCGTTTTGTGAGGTCTGATTTTTTTTAGAAGGCATTTTTGTGATGCAAATGTCTTAATCTTTAGAACGCATATTGTTTTGAGAAGCCAAACTCTTGTATTTAGGAGACCGAGTTGGGGGGATAAGTCGCTGTTATTGGACTACAAAGCTGATGGGGATGTCATACAACTTTATGTCAAAAAATCCGAACTATACCTTTAATGTTACTGTAACGTTGGGTGAGACATACAAGAACCAGACTTGATTTCGGGAACAAAGGGCGTTTATTGCAGATTTGAATTATCTCACAACAGGCACAATGATACCTGAGATCGGCTACTGCTGCAACCGTAACCCATGTTAAGCTAAAAGTCAACTCAGCTCCCCTAGCATTGGAATACATTTATAGCAACACACATGCGCATGAGTTGTATTTATGTCTTAAATAGCTTATTTTCTGTTATTATGTTTGCTATATTTGGTATAGTGTAAAGTGACTTTAGAGGCACTATTTCATATCTAGTGGGCTCTATTAATCTTAAAAATGGTATTTAGAATGTCGCAAACAAGTTTTCTTTGCTCTAATTATGAAAACATGATTTATAAATAAGGAATCTTGCTGTGTGGAAATTCACTTATCACAGTCGGGTCTGCAACCAATTAACCGTCATGAAGGACAGATAGTTTTTACAAATAGTAAAAAACAAAATATATTAGTTATTAAAAACAATATACACCTACTATTGTTTATACTGTTCAAGTAGAATACATGTTATGCAGTACTACGGTATAGTCATCCCTCGTTTATCACTTTAATTAGTTCCAGACAAAACCGCGATAAGTGAATTTCTGCGTACTAGAATTCAATATTAATAAATGCAATACTTTCATAGTTAGGGCATAGAAAACCTGTTTGTGACCTTCTAAAAATGTCTTTTTTTTACATTCTTAGAGGCCTGTAGACATGAAATAACACGCCTATAGTGACCTTTAGACTCATATTACCAAATATAGTAGACATGATAAGCGATAATATGACACAATAACTCATGTTAGAAATGGGAACATTCATTGTTTCTAGTATCTTGAACATTATGTGGGTCAATCAAGCAGTAATGTAAACGTAATGTGAGAGTGAATAAAAGTCCAAAGGCTGGAATAAAAGAAAAGATTCTTAAGACAAAGTACATGCAAGTGTAAACAAGGCTATAAAATCACAAAATGAGGACAAAATTTTACATCTCAAAACTGCCTGACAGTCATTCTGATGATGCCCTACAACATGTGCTCCATGTTACCACAGATAACCATCAACACCACCAATGCCCAACCTTTGGGGCAGCAGTTAGTGGCCTTCACCAGCAGAGCAGCTCACTTCTCTGACGTCATGGATGTCATCTTTGTCACACACCTTGTGGAGAGACTGACCAGACTGGTTGAGAAGCACAAGGACGTACGTGTGCACATAGTAGTTGACTTTGCAACATGGTATATACAGTACATCATATTTGGTTCGTACAAGTCAAAATGAAGGACTGGTTTTACTAGAAGCTACTTGAAGTTGCACTTATTTTGCTTTCAATGATTTGCATCTCTGACTGTCTCCTGTCTTCCTCATACTGTTTATAAACATTCAAAAGTACTTGCATTGTTAGATAATGGTCCTTTCTGAGAATGGGTATTTGTTCCAATCTATCTGGAGGCAGGGATTTGCCATTTTGTTAAGAAACAATCAGCTTTGCAAGCTCATACAGAGACAATAGTGTCTTTTTGGAGGCATAAATTGACCAAATAGAAAAGGATATGCAGGGAGAGATGTCTGTGACTTGCTAAAAAAAGTCATTCCAACACGGCTGCTTATAACTTTACATTACATCACATTGCATTACAGAAATCTAAAAATTGTACCTCCTGCATTCTCTCTTGTGCCATGGCACCATCACACCTGAATGATAAATGCTGCTTGAGGAGGACGATGTGCCTTGTTTTGCTTTAAGTGAACTTATCTCACGTCTCTGGCCAGAAACAGCTGGAGGCCCTGAATCCGCCTGAATGTCGTGGGTAATACTGAGACTAGCTCTCACTTGTCCAATTACCTCTAACTAGTCACGAGGGAGAGGCTATTATTAGGAGATATTTGAAGTTTTATATCTCCTACGACAAGGCGGCGGAAGCCACCCACATTCATCTAATGAGGAATAGTAAAATGAAGCAACAATGAAAAGTACAGTAAGTAAATAGCAAGCTGCCATCCCAGGGAAGCAATTACTCCCCTTTAGAGCTGCTAATCTAAATTAAATCTCTCTATAATAAATGAAGCCACCGTTGCCTCCCTAACAATTCTGACTCAAGATTATAAATGTGTCTGTTGTCAACCTGATTGATGTGCACGATCTGTCATCCTATTTATGTCCGAGAATGTGTGTACCTTTCAATGTCATCCTGCACATGCATACATCTGAATGCATGTCTGCTTCTGTCTCTGCAGCTGGGGGACTATATTTCAGACATAGCCAGCAACATGATGCTGGTAGAGGAGCATATCCTGTGGATGGCTCAGAATGAAGCCAGGGCGTGCACTCGGATCGTTCAGTGTGTAGAGCGCATTGCTGATCTGGCACTGAGTGGGGACAATCGGGCTATTTCCAAGGTATGATTTTAAAAAAAAAACACACACACACACAGAGTTGCAACCACATTAACAAATACAAGGTATATTTAGTTTGTCCTGAGAATACTCAGAATGATGACAAATGATTTGCCTTGGGAATATTTCCTTTCATTTCATCTGTGCCTGTGTGATTAGTGACTTGCGAATAATCTGCGCTGTGTCTTAATGAGGATTCATTGAAGCAACAGGTGTAGCAAACCCCCCCCCCCGGTATACAGCAGGCAGCAATGATAACCAGTGTGCACTCCCTGGACTTATAATATGAATATGAATGTAATTCAGCTCTCACTGGATGGGAATCAGCACCTCCAAGTCTGAATCCATGGGGTTCTCTCTCTGGGTCTGGGATGAGATCCTGCCCCAAGTGGAGGAGTTCAAGTACCTTGGGGTCTTGTTCACGAGTAAGGGAAGAATGGATCGAGAGATCGACAGGCGGATTCGTGCGGCACCTACATGTGGACTCTGCATCGGTCCGTCGTGGATTTGCCGGTTATACTTTTTACGAGTTATCCTACTGTCACCTGTGGTCATAAGTTTTGTGTCGTGACCGTAAGCGCAAGATCGCAGGTACAAGGGGCTAAAATTTGTTTTGGGCTCTCCCTTAGAGATAAGTTAAGAGAGCCCTGGAAGTATTAGTCAAAAAGCTCAGACTTGTAGCCCCATGATTGTAAAATATTGTCGACATGCAAACTACTTGGCTTCGAACATGTTGTGAAATGTAGAAATGGTTGCTTGATTTACAAATGACTTCATGGAGTGGCTCCTCCTCTACTTAATGAGTACATCAAAAATGTTACGAGCAGTCAGGTGGAGATCCCAATATGCAGACACAATCCAGGTCAAAAATACTATCTTTATTTAATTTAGTTGAGCAGGAACCAAGTAACAAAGGAATTGCAAAAAGTCCAGAGTCCAAACTGAGGTAGAACGGTGCAACTAAGGTAGTAAAACAAAATGGCACCGTGGAATAAGGCAAAAACTCACTGATGAGAAGACGGCGTCACAAGAGGCAAGGAGCACGTGGAACAGACTTTGAAATAACACAGCAATCTTAAGGCCAAGAGCACAGGAGCAAACAAACTGGTTTCGCGGGCAGCATGCAAACCAGCAGTACAATCCCACATCCTCCTCCTGCAGCCATGTGGCTTAAGAGCCCTTGATGACCAAGTGGCTACACGAGGCACTCGTGGCGTCGCCCACTCAGGGAGTGAAGGGATCTACAAAGAAGCACACAGGTCAAAAGGTGACAACACCAAAATGAAACAGAAACCTAACAAAAAATAGGTTATATCCCGGGCTATGAAGGCCATATGTGACATACACTAGGAAAAAACTACTTTTGGACAAAATGTTCTCTCTTTCAAAGGCAGTAACTTTTGGAACACTCTGCCAGTTACCTTAAGAGATTCCTCCAGCTTTGATGCCTTCAAATATCACCTGAAGGAGTGGCTCATGTCCAATCAGGTGTGTGATCATGACAATGGCCAGGTGTAGAGTACTGCCCACAACAACAGTCAATGTACTTTATTCTGGACTATGCACTTCAGCACTTTGCCTCAGTCATTGGTGGAGAGACTATGTCACTATATGTCTCAACTGGCCTGGGATCCCCTGGAGGAGATGAAAAAGCAGAGAGAGGCATTTCTTTCATTTTCTGAAGAATTTCCTGTTTATATTTTAATTCAGAGAATAGGCGCTCTGGTATTTTTATGAATGATTCTTTCATGTATTCTCCATCTGTGAACGGCTTCCCCCTCCTTACAATCTGATGCGCAGCCACAACGCTAGCTTGCTCTGCTCAACCTTCCGTAGTAGTTCCTAAATCGCTCTCTTCTGCCCATCTGCAGTTGGGTACTTTAAAAAAGCTTAGTTCTTGTTTTGAAAATGTCTTTGAACATTACAGTTTTTATTGTTTGCTAATTTATCTCCAAATATCAAGCACATGGCTAAGTCAGCGTCATTGGCAATGACGGAATACAGTGTGTCCATTCAGAATGAAACTCTCTTTATTTTTCTTTTTAGAGACATATTCATCCATCCAGCCATCCATCCATTTTCTATACCGCTTCGTGGGGGCACGCTGCAGCCTATCCCAGCTGACTTTGGGCAACAGGCGGGGTACACCCTGGACTGGTCTCCAGCCAATCGCAGGGCATATTCATCATTATGAATACCTTAACGTGTGGATAGCACACGCAACAAGACTTTTTGTTTGTGTCTCACTGCACACACTGGCCCCCCTCCCTTTTCCCTTGCCCATCCAGTCAGCAGTCAAAACGCAGTCTGAGTGCATTCACGGACTTGTGTTTTTTTTTGTGAAAATTTAGAAAAAAGATTCCTCCACTACGATGTTAAAAAAATAAAAAGCCGCAAAAATGAGGCTGAAGAGCCGCGTGCGTTGCCGACCCCTGGTCTAGCTAGGGGAGAAATTGGAGCATTTACAGTAAATTGTTTTCAATCTCTTAATTTTAATTTTCAACGCTGAAAAAGTAAGTAAAAAACTATAAAACCATTGTAACAGGGTTACTCTCTACTCTACCTTCGAACTCTCTCCGAACCGCGTATCATTCTTGCCTTTTCAGCCATTCACATTTCTACCTCTCTTCTAAGGTGTCTGCTAACATCGCTCTGGAGGCCTTTCTGATCCGACCCTCCAACTTTCTCGGCTTGTCATGCACGGCACACCAACAGCCCCCGTTGTCTGGAGCATCACCTCTACCGGTTAGCCACACCCCCAAGGAGAAGGATTCGAGCAGAGAACATGACACTATGGGTGAATCGTTCCTCAACTTTAAATGTGACACACTCAATCGTGGATCACCGGCCAGTCAGCTCAGCAAGGTAATGCTACCAAATGTACAAAATGTGCTTTTCTTCTTTTTAGCTGCTCTGAACTTTGAGAATATTTCTTTCTAACTGTATTTAAAGGAATAATGTACGGTAATTTGACCTTTAAAACAAAATATTAAACTCGTTTGATTGATGATCATTGCCATCTATTTTCATATTTTGTAATAATACTAGTGGAACGGCCCCAAATGTTTGTTGCGCTGTCCCACCTGAAGAGGGAGGGACTGAAAAGGGTGCTGACAAGAGGACATCTTTTGGGTTTTAGCATGCCGAAGATTTTCTGGCGATAAATAAGGTTGATCAGGACAGAGCTGTACACGTATTGTGATGTGAGAGTGATTGAATACACTCCCCTCCCCTGATTTGACTTTGTTCATTGCAAATGACAACAGGTGATATCTTTATCAGGTGAGCCATCCAACTCCTATGGCATTGAAATGACATTGCTTTACAACATTTGAACAGTTCTTTCTTTGCAGCTTGTTCACTTGGTAATGAATTCAGTTGTTTGTGTGAGTAGTAGAGTTTGCCAGAGATAATAAGAGGAGATGTGTTTGTGCTAGTGTGCTTATTCCACTTCTGTAATCTTCTTTGGTAAGACTGTTATGTCTCTGTGCTTTGGCAGCAGCTAAAGTACTTTTCCACATTTTACCTCGGGGCTGTGTATTGTGTCCATGCAATAGTGTGCGCATGTTTCTGCAGGCTTAGAAGTCACGCTTGGTCAGGGCAATGTGACACTTCAGAATTATTCCCAACATTGCTTCTTTAGAATTTCCATATGGACTTTAAAATAAGAGGCAGGTGGATAAATCACTTAAAAATTGGTGGACACTGAAATATGATCTCCCCAAGGAAGACGAGTACAGAGTTAAAGACTTTAAGAGGCCCTGTTGCCTGGACACAAATCAAGGATTTGGCACTTCCTGCTCAAATGTATGAAGAAGTGCCGAAATCCACAATGGCTTTGGCTTTAAAATTCAAGGGCAAAGGGAACTGGTATTGTTTCATTCGTTAGTAACGACACCTCTTATTTCCAAGGATATACAGGTAATACAGGTAACTCAGAAGTAGCCTATAAACCGTGGCTTCAAGGGGTTTACTAGCTGACAAAAAGTTGTATCTTCAAAGATGGTAAGCTTTTCAAACACCGTGGTGATAGGAACAAACCCAGGGCTTTGGGCGTTTCAGGTGGCTGTTAAGGTTTGATGTGTTAAGGATTGATTTTGTTTTCCCTCATCACACAATGCAAAATATCTTCCTCTGAAACAGTGAGAGGTCCCACTCGATTGACGACACGTTTGTTTACAAGTGAGCTTGCGTAAGTTACGACGGGTCGTCTGCACCGCAAGTCACAGATACGGAGCGCTTGATTTGCTCACGCAAACCCATTCAGCACAGTATCGTCTCATTGGAGCATTTCTCTTTTTATCGGTCATCTGAGCTGTTTTTTAATGTTGTCAGATTTATCGGTATGATGTCATAATTCCTCATATCAGTCCAGTAATTATCAGATTGCTAATTATTGTGCACACCACATCTTTATCCTTAATGATGGTTGTAACAGTCGAAGGGTTAATGCCAATATTGATGGGTGTTTCTCCTATGATGTTGATTTTCACTTCCATGTTGATGACTTTTCTTTTCCTTGGCACATTTCCACCAGACGAGTCTGCCTTGCGCTTGGAAAACATTATGAAGTTCAAAAATAAGCAATGTTATCCACTCTATGTACTTGCAACTGAAGCAAAAACTGTATTCATCCTCGACACACGAGACAAGGCATCCGCTGCGCATGCTGTAAATAGTTCCTCAGCCGTTTGAGTGTTTTGTTTTAATTTTTTAAATTATTTTATGGGAGGGTGTTTCACTGAACCACGGAACGGTGTAACCCGAGGACCACCTTTGCTTTGTGGATATGTGGCTCATGTGCATAGCAACCCATTAATATTTCCAATTTTCTCCATAAGCATTATTAGATTCACTGACATCTCAGGGTTATTTCTGTAGATTGCTCGAGGATTCAAGTTCAAATGTAGGCGTGTCATTTAAGCTACATGGCGGTACGTTAATGGTATCCTTGTACTTATTTAAGTGGTTGTTTGGAGCATGAATAAACATCTGACACAATAGGACTGAAAGGAAAATGATATATCAAATCTCAGTCTTTGCAATTGGCACCTGTCTCAGTTGTTATGCCAAATAAAGAATATGTGAGTTCAATCTGCTGAGCCCAACCTGTCATCTGCATGGAGCCTTGCCTGAAGCTCATTAGTTGTTGCCCTATTGCTTTAGATAAATTTATTGCACAGCTTGAGGAATTTTCACTTGAATAAACAGGCCTTCACCTCAGTTCATAATGCTTCAGGCAAGGTACAGCCATCTCACTTCTTCCACCTCCTTTAGATTTCATTTTTGCATGCACTGATACCCATGCAATTGCATTTTCTCCAAATTGCAGACCAAGTTATTCCTGAGGTGGAACAAAGGCATGTGTATTCACAGTCCTTGTAGCAAGAAAGGAAATGACCACATGAGTTTTCCCTTCAAACTGTGGCACTGTGGTGCACAATTACTCCTCTGTTATTACTGGTACAAAAATGTACGAGTGCTGCTTTACAAATGACTTCAATAATGTGATAGAGACCATTGAGTCAGGTCACTGGTAGTGCTACACACAGCTGACTTTTATGCAGCCAGCATGGGACTGATTCCTGCTAAGTGACTGAAGGTATGAGTGTGAATGGTTGTATCGCTCTTTATCCATCCATCCATTTTCTATGCCGCTTCTCCTCATTAGGGTCGCGGGGGGATGCTGGAGCCTATCCAGAGCTGACTTTGGGCGACAGGCGGGGTACACCCTGGACTGGTTGCCAGCCAATGGCAGGGCACATATAGACAAACAACCATTCACACTCACATTCATACCTATGGACAATTTAGAGTCTCCAATTAACCTAACATGCATATTTTTGGAACGTGGGAGGAAACCGGAGTACCCGGAGAAAACCCACGCTCGGGGAGAACATGCAAACTCCACACAAAAATGCAGAATGGAGATTTGAACCCTAGTCTTCCCGATCTCCTGACTGTGCAGCCAACATACTAACCACTTGACCACCGCATGGGTGAACTGGAAGGTGCTTGTCACTGACGTCCTTCCACAGAAGAAAAGCCAGAGTTTTTGCTTTTGTTTTTTTTTTTTCTTTCTGCTAGCAGCAGAAAATCAAATTTATTGAATATATTTCATGCTCTGCTGAATAAATGAATGGATTTGACGGCCAAGATGGAGGAGTATACTTTTACAACACAATATCAGGACTTTTCTTCTAGAAGGAAAGACGCTATGTACTTTATATACAAATAAAATGTAAGAACTCAAAGGTTTTCAAAAATATCCTTGTATGTGTGGATATTGCCTCAGCCAATGATACATTTGTTTGTAAATGTTATTCATTGGAATGCCAGATTCCTAACATTTTGTGACAAGGAATTCAATAATTGTTCGATTTCCAAAGTCAGAAGGACTTTTATTATTTTAGATACCCAGATTTTGGTTTCTTCTCCAGCTCAAAGCCCATAAAAAATTATACTGCTGCTATCCAAATAAGAATGGAAAATTTGGACAATTTAAGATGAATGTAAGAAACTCTTGTAGCCCACTTGAAGTGTTCTCAGAGCTACAGCTCATCTTATTTTGTGTGGCAGCATACGCTTTTCACACTTTGCAAGCATTTGCTGCACATTTTTCCCCCTTTATATTTGCATGGCTTTGACGAGCTGACATTTTTATCAAACAACGACATTCATATTGGTTCTGTAGCCCTAGTCTGCCGCTGGTTTAATGACGTGATCGTATATTGATGTTAATACCAATATTATTCACACTGTCAGATATGTGCTGATTTAACAACTGTATTCTGTGTTATGGTCATAATTTGTAGTGGTGTAGAACTGTCAGCTGACCGATATATTTTTTGTGCCATGCAATAGGGGATAAAAACCCAATGAAATATTTGAAATATCACAGTATGTTGCATTGCTAGGGCAGAAGTTTTAGAAGTCAAGCCTTTTATTATTCTAAATTCTTGATCCGACTAATAAATGACAATTTTGGGTTAAGACAACATCACCACATGCAGCATCAAAGGGACTTTCAAACACAATTGGATACCCGTTTCAGAAAAAAAAATGCCTCCTCTAACCTCTAGGGAATACAAAGTAGCACAACTGTAGCAGTCGACAGCTCGTGTGAATGGAATATTTCCTCCACTAGTGAGGGGATTTGTGCTAAGGATGTGATCTCTGCATGAGACATATTTATTTGTATCAAGGGTGTAGAAAAAATGCACCCCATTCATACAGAAAGTCACACTCCCGTATGACTCTTGAGTCGGCCCTAACACGATTGAAAAGCATGCTGTGGTGTCTGCACCACAGAATATAAAACCGCAGA
This sequence comes from Dunckerocampus dactyliophorus, assembly GCF_027744805.1. Taxonomy (NCBI): domain Eukaryota; kingdom Metazoa; phylum Chordata; class Actinopteri; order Syngnathiformes; family Syngnathidae; genus Dunckerocampus; species Dunckerocampus dactyliophorus. The sequence goes on along the minus strand of NC_072832.1, from coordinate 17,688,283 downwards.
ACCTGCACAGAAGAATGATAAAAAAAAATAGGAAATGTAACAGTTTTTGTTGTTTGATGTAAATATGGAATATATCTGGCTTTTCTTCATAAAAATATGATTCAAAATCATTTATTTTATTGTATACCTTAAAAAGCAATGGGATTTGATCCTGGGCCGGCGCATCCACTGCATTTAGTCGAGTATTATACATTTTATATTCTATATTTAAAGCCTCGTAAGAAGGAGGCGTCATATAGGCTGTCATGGAAAGACAAGCCTCTGCATGCACCACCAAACCGCCAACAAATAGGTGCAGCATGGAGGCACTAATCATAGCAGGCCCAAAACACAAGATCAGTAGAGGCCGGGGCTGACCACATCAGACAGGACCCCATAGGCAGGCTGTGCAAATAAGCCTCAGAGACAGTGCAGCGCATCACAGCAGGGTGTAACATGCTGTCAGGGAAAGCATACACGGAGCGGCATAACCAGGTGGCAGAAAAAGTGCACTGAAACATCTGTACCAAATATGGACTGGAGGCCCTCGAGGACAGGCAGATCCAGACTGACCGTTCTAGATCCAGACTGACAAACTGGCATTGGCCAACCAGCCTGACAAACTGGTGGTGGAATAACATCAGAAGACAGCGGCGGTGATAGATGTAGCAATCCTGATTGAGAGCAACGTCAGGAAATAGAAACATTAAAAGCGGGAGAAATATGACGTCCTGAAGAAAGAGCTTGAAAAAATGGAGGAACCGTAAAATCACCTTAATTTAGACAAAAACATATTTGACTTAGTTCTTCAAGAGAACATATATCATTGGTGAAACTTTAAGGAGACTTTGGTTGTGTCTTCCACCTCTGAGAAAGGCTGCTCATCTCTTCTGATGGATTCAATTATTTTTTGGGTTATTAGCTTAGCGTTCTGTCTGTCACACACAGATGAGCGAGTGCTAGTAACACATGGCTGCGTTAGCTGCCGTTTGACAGATGATCACACCGTGAGCCTCGAAAACTCACCATACACCGTCAGGTGTTTGCCCCCACAAGATAGTTTTTGTGGCAGTTAAGTTCCTTGTTTTTGTTTTGAAGGAAAGTGGGAGGACGGCGCTGTCGTAATACCGTAATTTCCGGTGCGTAAGCTGCTATTTTTTTTCTCACGCTTGAACTCTGCGGCTTATACAGAGATGCGGCTAATTTGTGGTCGCGTTCTGGTCTTGCAACATCTCGTGTGCTTCAAAGTAGTCTTTTTGTGCTTTGTGCACAGTGATATGCGATACACTGATTTCTTTTCAAATTTTATACTGAGTAAAATTCAAGCTGGTATCAGCGATACTGGTCCGATACCTATACATTGTGCAAATACGTACACCTCATGCGTCGGGTAAATTTTAAAAAGTGGTGTATTTCAAATCATAGCATAGCTCATAAAATAAAAAATATGACATCAGAGTAAGTTAGTCATGTTTTTTAAACAACTGCATAACATTTAGACGAGGTCACACAGGTCCTTTCCATTGTGTTATTGTTAATAATAAACATTACCTCAAATGACTGAAATATGAAAGTATCAATATTTTGATTTGAGACTAGATTTTAGAGCCTCTGGTCTCGGTCTTTCAGTATTGATCCACACGTCGCTAATCATGGACTACACTTGGAAAGGTGCATGTGCATGTGATGCGTGGCTTTCAGGTTGAAGGTGATTGATCGAGCGACTTTTGCCGATGGATCTTGGAAAGCGTGGGGCGGTGTCGGGAGGTCCACTGTCGGCGGAAGGTTTCGGGGGGCTGAACTGTTGTTGCGTGCTGGGGAGGACAGCACGGGCTCGGGGGCTGATTTGCCTCGGGGCGGGGTTGACGCTAGTAGCGACAACAAAAGAAGGAAAGAGAGACGTGTGTGCTGAGGGAATTGTGGGGCTGTTCGGTTACAACCCTTGAAGAAGACGACTTTAGTGATTTTACTTCCCAGGAGGAGGAGGACGATGAGGACAATGTTGAATGACTACTGTCAGGCTACTGTTAAAGTAGCTGTCTTACACGCACTGATCGGCACTGTTTGAAAAAATATATATATATATTTTTTTTATGTATAATTTCAAAGACTCTTTTTGTGTAACATCTTTCTGTGTACTAAATAACCTATGTTACGACGTGGACACATGAGGCTTTTAGATTAGTGTGGCCTATATGCAATATGTACAACCAGAATTACCCCAAGAGCTCAGCGGCAATTCATCCAAAATGTCACAAAAGACCCCAAAACAACAGCCAAAGAACTGCAGGCCTCACTTGCTTCAGTTAAGGTTAGTGTTCATGACTCCACCATAAGAAAGACACTGGGCAAAAACGACTTGCATGGCAGAGTTCCAAGACGAAAACCACTGCTGAACAAAAACCATAGTTAATGAGTGTAGTGCACTTTTATAGCTGTTTCCCCATATCGCCACAGAATAAGTTAGATCTGGTAATACCAGAGAGCAGTAGAGAGTATGGAGTCATTTTTGGTCTGAAACAAATTTTGCTTTATTTAGTATTGATGTATTTCTAGCCACTTTATGTTGTATATTTTTAATGTGAGATTTCCAGTTCATATTATTATCTAATGTGTCCCCGAGAAATTTATTTTCGTTCACCCTGTCAATGTCTGTGCCTTCGATTTGTATTTGCGCATGTGTATCATTTTTGCACTTACCGAATAGCATTATTTTAGTTTTACTTAGGTTTAGGGATAGTCTATTATTATCGAACCATTTTTTTAGAATAGTTAATTCTTCTGTGATTTTTTTCCATTAGTTCCTGTGTGCTATCATCTGCAAATAATACCAGTTTCAAGTCCTTCGTGACTTTACAGATGTCGTCTACGGATAGATTAAACCGTTTTGGTCCCAGTATTGATCCTTGGGGTACGCCACACAATACCGTCAAGCCCGCAGATGTGTATTCTCCTAGCTTCACATATTGCCTCCTGTCTGTGAAGTAATTATGTCTGCTCATCCTCTGATTCCATATCTTTCTAGTGTTGTAATAAGGATATTGTGATCAATTGTATCAAAGGTGTTTGTCAAATCCATAAATACTGCAGCTGCACACCATATAGAATTGCAATATTTGAATTTCCCTTGGATGGCCCAGGTATTTGATTTAAAAAATATTGAATTTTTGTATACATTCTAAACATTATTAGACAGTATTATAACATTATTATAACATATATAACAGTATTATAACATTATTAGACAGGAGAATAGCAAGAGTTTTTTCATAACCCTCCCCCCAGAACCTTTGCTGAGTACTCCCATGCAAAGTTACTGGTGCCCCTCGCTCTTTTCCAGCCATCCACCAGCCAGCACTTTTCAAGGAATTATTATTGTATGTGTTATTGTATGTCAGAACAAAAAAACTTTTCCGAACATACCCAACTTGCAAAGGCTCGAGGAGTTGAGGTCAAAGATTAGATCAATATGTTCCTTTTCTGCCCTTAACTTTCTGCAGGTTATTCAACTTTGTCAGAACAAAAAACATCTTATTTTCGAAAAAAAAAATGTCTGACACCAAATCACCATAAAGTTAAATGTCATACTGGTTCTTTTTCAGCACTACAATTTCAGAGTTCCTCTCTACTAGTCAGTGATGAGTACGCAGATACAACATACGGACAATTTCTGAATAGTTATCACACATTACAAGTTGTTTTTTTTTTTTCTAATGAAGGGAGCGCTGATAAATTTGATGCTGTGCATAATTAGATATGTGGAGTGTGCAGTAATCCCTCGTTTATCGCGCTTAATTGGTTCCAGACAGGACCATGATAAAGAAATGTCAACAAAGTAGAATTCCTTATATAAATGGAATATTTTTGTAGTTAGAGCGTACAAATCCTGTTTTAATACCTTCTAAATACAGTTTAGACATGAAATAACACCCTTATTGTCACCTTTACACTTGTATTACCCAATACAGGAGCCATAATAACAGAAAATAAGCCATTTAAGTTCAGAGTTGAGTTTTAGCTTGATGTAGGTTATGGCCACAGTAGCCACTGTTAGCGATTATGAGATAATTCAAACTTGCAATAAAAGCCTATTGTTCCTGCAATCAGGTCTGGTGCTTGTGTGTCTCACTGAGCATTACAGTACCTTTGCTGACAGCTAGTGGCCAGTGTATTTGTATTTGTACTTTATTTATCCCACAGCGGGAAAATTCACTTGTTACAGCAGCAAGCAAGATACGCAAGTAGAGTACAGTGTAAAGAATGCATATTGACTACAACATGGTTCAGGTGGTGCAGGTGTTGTAGAGCCTGACAGCGGTCAGTATGAAGGACCTGCGGAACCTCTCCTTCTTACACCGTGGGTGTAACAGTCTGCTGCTGAAGGAGCTGCTAAGGGAAACAACAGTGTCATGTAGCGGGTGAGGTGTTGTCCATGATGGATGTCAGCCTAGCCAACATCCTTGTCTCCCCCACTTCCTCCACGGAGTCCAGAGGACCGTCCAGGACAGAGCTCGCTCTCCTGATCAGCCTATTGATCCTGCTCCTGTCCCTGTCCGTGCTGCCCCCTCTCCAGCAGCCCACAGCATAGAAGATGGCTGAGGCCACCACAGAGTCATAAAAGGTCCGTAAGAGAGTCCTGCACACACCAAACTACTTATCATCACAATGTCTTTGAATGCATCTTCTGAATGCCTAATATTTGTATTTTTGTTTGGTTAGCCATTTTTATGCTTGAAAATGCTTAATTTAATTCAAATATCATTAAATATGCATATTTGATTTTGACTAATAATAGGCTGCTATTAAAACATGAAACAGCATGATTTATTTATGACCTTAATTTCCGGTGTATAAGCCGCTACTTTTTTCTCATGCCTTGAATCCTCGGGCTTCTGCAGGCATGAGGCTAATTTATGGCTAAAAACTATCTTTCCAATAATGCTTACTACTGACTTGTACTGACGTGGGCAAGTGAAGTGGAAGCAGCGATCTCTGACACATTTTAAGCAAGTTCGATCAAGTGTAGAATTATTCCAGCTTCTTCGGACTACTCGTACCACCAACCGTCCACGATCACCAACGGGTATCGAAAGACCGGACAGATTGAAGAGGATAGCTCAAATTAAATGGCTAATTTGCCTGGAGACAACGAAAGAGAGAGAGAGACTAACAAAGTGTGTGACGAAGGAATTATGAGGCAATTGTGATGCTTGTCAAGACGACTTGAGTGGTTTTAGTTCAAAGTAGGAGGAGGACGAGGATACGAATGCCTTTTCTGGTCGGCTGTTTTTTCAAGATTCAAGATTCAAGAGAGTTTTATTGTCATGTGCATGGTAAAACAGCAGTTATACCATGCAATGAAAATCTTATTCTGTTCATTCTCCCAAGAAAAGAAAGAAAACAAATGAAAGAATAAGAACATAAGAAACATAAACACAAACATAAATACCAATAAATTAAGCAACAACAACAGAAGAGACATTAATACAAGTAAACAATATAAATAAATAAATAAATAAATAAATAAATAAAAGTGCTATGAGTGTGTGCGTGTGTTGCGTGCGGCGTGTGCGAGTGCTTCGTTGAGGAGCCTGATGGCCTGTGGGTAAAAGCTGTTTGCCAGCCTTGTGGTCCTGGACTTCAAACTCCTGTAGCGTCTGCCTGACGGTAGGAGTGTGAATAATGAGTGTTGTGGATGTGTGCTGTCCTTGATGAGGTTGTGTGTTCTGCGTAGGACTCTAGATTTATAAATGTCTTGCAGTGAGGGGAGGGCTGCCCCAACAATGTTCTGTGAGGTCTTGATCACCCGCTGGAGTGCCTTCCTATCACGTGTTGTACAGTTACCGTACCAAACAGTGATGGAGGCGGTAACTATCCATTTACGCTCACGTTTCCGCATTGTTTAACTAGCCATGATACAACGCACTGTTTGGCACTGTTTGGGAAAAATGCGTAGCTAGAATTATCTGCCTAGTTGCTCGTCCACAGACGCCAAATGTGACCTTTTACCATAGTGACATTTTGTTTTTAAAACAAACACGCAATGTTATTAGTTTGGAGCTTGTTTTCCTTCCACAGGGAAGTGGATATTACGTCCACCGCGCACGTTCTAACTATTTAAAGTGTCTATTCCTGTCATTATACTATACAGAATGTCTTGTCCTACAAGCACTATTTGTGTGTTGTTGTTTAATGAACATTACCTATTGGCCAGGGGGCCTTGGAATTGTTTAATGGCAGCCCTGACTAGTAGCACTCATTATAAATACATTGAAAAATGCACAGTTAATCCATGTGATTGGTGTTGGTATTGGCTGATCTCACTCATGGATGATCGGTATCGGAATCGGCTGCATAAAACCCTGATCGCTGCATCCCGAGTACAAATCTTTTTTTTCTTTTTAAATTTAGTGTATATTTATATAGTAGAGTGGGAGGGAGATTGTAGCTTTTAAAAAGTCTCGAAGTGCTGTACTGTGAAGCAGCTGACTTCACTTGGCTGCGCATCTCCTGCAGAAATGACACACATGCATGATTGATGGGGTACTACTATTAACTCATTGTAAATACAATAATAATAGTAATAGTAGTAGTAATAGTGCGCTGAAAAGAAATGTAGAGTGATGGTAATAAAATAGATGGGAAAACGGTACATCCCAACAGTTGAATAAACTTTGATAATGTGGCATGCTGTCCACATATGGCCATCGTGTTTACATCTTTTATTTAGCTCACTTCTTGACCATCCATACTGTATGCTGAATACAGTAAACATATGGCACCATATGTGGACTAGAGTGGCTATAATTCACAGCAAACAGACTTCACTAGGATGTTCCGCGTTACATGAATGATTAGATTAGAAAACGCCAACTTCACTGTACACAGTCTGGAGCGGGGCTAGCTACCTATCATGGCCGGGCAAGGTGCATCCGGGCAGCCGCCGTGCTGCCATGGACCTCGGGAATATACAGCGGCGGATATCCACCCGCCGTGGCCGAGAAAAGGGGCGCATTAGTCGGACTCAAACATGGCACTCTCGTGGCCAGTTCAGTAGTGTAGATTCCCCAATGAACAGGCTAATGTGGTCGCTATCTAATCATTGTCTAATCATTTATTAAATGCAGTAGATTGCAGTGAAGTTAGATATCGGTGTCAGCCGACTAGTTATAACTCGAGAAAACCAACAATTCAAAGCGTGTCGAATATTTACGTGGAGTAGCAAATGTTGTAGCAGGTGTTGTAGCGTCGCCTACCCCTTCGTTTCAGGTGTGGCCAGAGACCACACTCTTTATCAAGGGGTATGTAACCCCTTACCCCTTACCCCTCGGTTTAAGGAGAATTGGGACACCCCTTGATTCTCGTGAACGGGCAAAACCTCGGGGAAAGGGGCAAGATGAGGGGTAACGGGTAGAAGTGGGATTCATTCTAAGTCCCCACTCGATGTCTTTCCATTCCCACTGAAGCTTCACAAAGTCACCCATAAGCATGGCACGCACCTTGTGGCAAGTGAATACCACAAACAGGAAGGCGAGATGCATTCATGGACATTGGGTCATTACATTTTTTTTTTTCCCAGGCACTGACCCGGGACACACTGAAAATTATACTTTTGGATCGCGGCCCAGCAGTTGAGAATCATTGTCCTAGTGGGAAAAAAAAACAAAAAAAACGTAAATATATAAACAACAAACACTATTAAATATTATAAATCAAACGGCACCCACCGGCCCAGTGGTCTAAAGTACATGTGCCTTTGTCATTATGTTGCTTGCCATTTTCTCTGGCGGATATAAATATTTAAACAAATACTGCCTTTTCTTGTATGCAAGTGTCTGCACATTCAAACCTGCAGTCTCATTCCATTATATGTTCCTCTGGGAGTGTGTAAAGGTGAAATACTGTTTCTTATTATTTATAGAAAAAAATATGACAAATATAAACAGAAACAAGTACTGTAATGTTACAGGATTTAATCAAAAATGAAATATTATTCTAGCCTATTCCCACTTGCATGGACATTTTTTACAAAAGACATGCCAGTCCATACAATATTTGACAAGACATTACCTTTAAAATCATAGCTTTTTCCACACAGATGTCAAAATGCTTTAAGTCTGATGATATTTTGCCCAGCATCAATATGATTTATTGTGTGCAAACCTTAAATGTCTTATGTGAGGACATAAGCTGAAACGATGATTGCATGTGTATTTTGTGACCTGCTAGTGGTGTGTAAAAAAATGTCACAGTATTCGGAAAGCACACTATAAGGATAGCATTTTTTGTTTATACAGTAGATCACCGCACACCTGTGATTCAGCTTTCACAACCACGTAAATTCACTGACTTTTGATCACAAAAGATACTATTTTTCCCCCTAAAATAGGCCATTTGTTCTGCAGAAAACACATCTCATTCACCTGAAGTTGGTAATAATTCATAAATGTGTGATAAAGTGATAATCCACATAAAAATGTACAGCATACATGCACCACTTATTCTTTTTTTTTTACATGTCTTATGTCTTTACGCTTCACTGCTAATGTCTTTGTTTTTTTGTCTTTTTTTCGCACTTTGTTCGACGGTCCTTGAATGCACCATAGTTGCTGTGTGACGCAAAAGCAGAGCTGCCAACATGTACACATTTTTTGTAATTGGCACGGATTTTGACCCTTAATTACGTTTGGTCGTTTCATTCTCTCTGTACGCATTTTCGCTTTCAGTTTGGAGTTGCCATGGCAATCTGCATGTAGCTGTAGTCACAACCTCTCGGTGAATCAGAGTGTTCCCTGCCTCCTGGAGCTGCTACCCGTAGCAAGCCTTAGCTGGTCACTACAATCCAGTCGGTACCTAAAAAAACAAACAGGTATTAAAATCACAGCTGCTGCTGCTGCTGCAGCATGTGCATCCCTTGTTGTCCGTCAGTGCAAGCAGCAATGCTGCGTTTGTGCAAGCTGAGCACACGTGGCTACTGCGACACACTCAAGTTTTATTTATGTTTTAAATGGCTTATTTTCATATTTTTTTATTATATATACTGTATTGGGTAATAGGAGTATAAAGGTGACTTTATGGGTGTTATTTCATATCTAGAGGGCTCTGATGTTAAAAAATGTAGTTAGAAGATCATAAACAGGTTTTCTATGCTATCACGACAAAAATATTCCATTTCTAAATAAGGAATCCTACTTTGTGGAAATTCACTTATCACGGCCGGGTCTGGAACCAATTAACCACATTTATATAATTAAAGCTGCAGGTGTTGGAAAAAAAAAAAAAAAAAACTACGGTAGACTTTTGTGCAGTTGATTTCCACATTGCTTTGCATGTTATGGCTTACTTTATTTGCCAATCCGTCTGATCAGTCGCTTTGTTTGGAAGATATCAAGAACAAATTATTTCTAAATGATACAAACATATGACATCTTAGCCTCTTTTCCAAATCAGTGGTCACTATATTTGAGCTGCTTTACAGATTGTATGGTTCATGGAAGGTGACAGTTTGGAACAATATTTACTACTTAAGGCCTCTCCCTTCCTTTCCATTGACAGGTAATTAGTGGAAGCCTGTAGGCTGAATGGCGGTGTATCCCCACCTCTCTTTCCTCAGACAGCCTTTATCTGCTCCACAGAACTTCACTGCTGTTTAATTGCACCGCGTGGGTGTGTTTATGTACCCTTTTTTTTCCCATTTGAGGATGGGGCGGAAGTGGACGTATTTGTGCATTATGGTGTGAGGGTGGATTTTATTGTGTGTATGCGTCAGCTGGCCTCCAGGTTATGACTCTATGTGGGGACACTGTTGCGGCAGCTGCTGCACAGCAAAGGGAGACACAGGCATCTCAAACAACCAAATATGACCCACTTCATATCGATTCAGTAAACACGGCGCTTTATGAATATGAATGTTTAATGTCATGATAATGTGCATCTAATTGGAATATGTTTGGACCCAGTGTGCACAGTTCTTTCAAAAGAAATGCGCATTTTTTGTGCACGGCAAGGTCAAAGAAGAGGAAATCTGGGATCTGTATTTGACAAGAAAGATACAAAGGTTAATTACATGGGTGTTATACTGCAGTCAAGTGCCTGAGTCATCTGGGGTTGAGCATTAAGATTATGCGGGTATTACATTTTTTATTAGCTTGGGTTAGTTAGTCTCAATGAAAAGGAAGGGGGTGGGGAATGTTGTTACTGTCGTGTGTTTATGTTTATGGATTACTGCGTTTTCATTCAGTCTTTTTGGCATGTTATACTGTCTAAGCTTAAGGCTGTTGGTCCCATGAGACTCTTATTAAGACATATCAAACATGTTTTGGACAAATGTCCTAACCGCATCGTTTGAAGACTTACTGAAATGTTACTCGGTCCCTGCGGAATAGTTTTTTTTTTTTCCTGCTCTGCAGCTCTCTGAAACAAATATTCTTGTGATGCAGCAGTGAGAGGCCTTGAATACTAAATACATCATAAGATGGGAAGATAGAGCAAGGAGGAGAGCAAGGAGACAAAAATAACTGAAATTAAAAAAGAGAGGCTGGCGATACAGTGAAGGCAGAGTGGCAGAGTGAAGTGGTGCGACCCATGGGAGGGCACAAGGGGAGATGACACTTTGTGTTGGAGAATGAGGAAGACAAATAGTCTCAAGAGTCTCAACAGACTCAAGGCCAGCAGGCTTTGGGGGCGGCTGTCTGTTTCCACTGAATGAGGGACAGATGAATTTGCCTTTGTAGAAAAGCAGAGAAGTTTTGTCATATTTTGTGTATAGGCTATGCTGGACAAGTTGTCCTCAACTGAATCATTTGTCCCAATCCCATCCTTTTCTAAAATTGCCTTGGAGCTCTCATGTCAGCCTCTTTTGACAGAGGCCAGCCTTATTTTGCTATGTCCTCCTTTCTTCCTCACTCAATTTGTTGTGATACACTCATTTATTGAACAAAGTATTTTGTCAAATCATCCAAGATAATCTGCTTTGGAGTTTCAGGCACACGCTTGGCTTTGTCCAGTGCAGTCTGCTGCCTGTGTCTCTTTGTTCTCACTCTGCACCACAATGAATAGACAGGGCTTTTGTCCTATTTATTTCCTATCTATGTGCAGTCATCGCCGCACGGTGGTCTAGTGGTTAGCATGTTGGCCACACAGTCACAGTCTGGAGATCGGGAAGACCTGTGTCCGATTCTCCCTTGGAGCATTTCTGTGTGGAGTTTGCATGTGTGTGGGTTTTCTCCGGGTACTTCGGTTTCCTCCCACATTCCAAAAACATGCAGGTTAGGTTAATTGGCGACTCTAAATGTGAGTGTGAATGATTGTTTGTCTATATGTGCCCTGCGATTGGCTGGCGACTAGTCCAGGGTGTTCCCCGCCTGTCGCCCGAAGTCAGCTGGGAAAGGCTCCAGCATATCCACGACCCTAATGAGGAGAAGCGGCATAGAAAATGGATGGATGGATGCAGCGATCTCCATTTCTCATGGGTGTGGTATGGGACAGAAGACCTCCGTGAGAAAACCCGAAGGAGAGACCTCCAGTCACTTTGGCAAATAGTTCTAACTTTACATTTTTGACGACAGTATTGACCCCTGAGGTACGCCACAAACTACAATGTAGCCAAACATGAAGATGCTTGTTCTTTTAGCTTAACTAATTGCTTCTTGATCGTTAAAGACCCTGTCACATCTTGACGATTTAGCCAGCTTACGCCAACGTATGAAAAATTTGGCCAATACGCTGGCGTACGTCGAATAAGTTATGGGTAAGTTTTGTATATGTTAACAGCACGCTGAAGCACGCCGGCATACGTCGTAGTACCTCCAAGTCGTCCAAAAATGTTATGCATGCACAAAACTTTTCGACGTATGTCAACGTATGATTCATACATCCCGCATACGCGGGCAATAAGTTATGCGATCGTTGACGCCCGTATTTGTAAGTTACGCACAAGTCGTAATACGTCAAGATAATATCAAGCGTACTTTTGCCTTCTTGTCCACTCTCCGGTAGTCAGTCTTCTTGATGTCCCAGAGGATGGTATTCTCGCGAAGGAAATCACACATTACCTGCTCCTCTTGGACATTGAGAGAAAACTGTGTCATCTTCGCTTGTTTCTTGGAAAGGGTTGTTGAGAGGAGATGGTGGCCACTGGGGAAGCAGCTTCCGGTTCCATTGATGATGCCTGAGAGGCGTTAGAACCTGCGTCAGCTCCATCAGAGTGAGAGTGGGAGGGGGAGGCTGTGGGTGGTGATGGATCCCTCCGTCACTGCCCTAATACTTCTTGGCAGCGGTCTTGCGAATTTTCTTCGGCATGATGGTGATGTTGACACTGCGATGTCTAGTGAGGTTATGATTTGAGTCATCAAGTGGCAGCCTTTTTATAGGCCACGGCACGTCATCGTCGGCCATACGCTGCCGTGCGGTTTGCATAAGTTAGACTGGCGTTGGGCATAAGTTGTGAACGCCGGCAACACGCTACGCATTCGTTGGTATAAGTTGTCTAGAAGTTATAGAAACGTTCTTTATAAGTTACTAATACGTCATGTATACGTCAAACTCGTTATGAAGACGCTATGTATACGCCCAAAATTGAAAAAAACATTGACAGTTCAACGTATGCCATCACAATGATCACGTCAGGCATGCGCTGGCTAAATCGTCAAGGTGTGACAGGGCCTTACGTAGCTTTTCACCTGGTTCAAAACTACCCCGGTAATGCCATACCTTCCTAGTCTGATAAATATAAACGCTTTTGCCACTTTTGTCCGTAAATACCCCAGCAGCACACGGTTTGCGATGTGGAATCCAAATGGGTTGTATTCCATTCCTCCAAGCCAAGACAAGCGATGCATGGCCTTGGAGGAAGCCAAAAAGAAAACTTTGGTGTGGTAGGAGTTCGGTGAGGCCATGGAGCACAATTTTCAGTGTGTCTCAAATCATTTCTGTCAAACCGTCCAACACCTCACACTTAGAGAAAGGTTGAGGCTCTTGGCCATCTGACAGGAGCACAGAGTACAGCCACTGTTCTTCCACATCAAAAGGAGTAATTTGAGGTGTCTCAGGCAATTATTGGGCGACTCCCAGATGGACACACTGGAGGGACTATAGTGGGAGAAATAATTATTTGATTTTTGATGTTGTAAGTTTACTCCCTTACAAAATCGTGAAATATATATGTGAATTATATATTTCCTTGATGGTAGCCTTAATCTAGGACTCAAACATTTTAATGTTTGTCTTAGGTGTATTGTATATATAGCTAAGTAATACATGTTTGAATAATTGTCAATCAATGTACATTCTCGGGAAGACGTGATGATGAAATTGAAGTAATTTTAGGTAAAATGCTGCTAAACTCAAGTTACACTTATAAACATTGTGCTCCACTTGCATGCTCTGATGCAAGCATGTGTTTGCTGTCATGATTAAACTGGGTTATCCAGTATAAGTGAAGCACGAGGGTTACTAACAATTTATACGAGTGGACATTTGACTTGTCTGTTCGCCCATACGATTCATACATTATTATTATTTTCACCTTTCAAGATACAGTTCATTACATTCACGATCCATTATTCACAGCCCTGCAAGTTTGCGGAATTTTGTTCATTTATTTATTTTTTCTCTCGAAAACAGGCCGTTTTTTTCAGTAAAAAACACATCTCATACTGGCAAAATGTCTTTATGTTTCACTGACAATTCTTTTTCGTCAAGCGTTGAGATTTCACGCGTTGTTTGGCAGTCCTTGAATGCACCATAGTTCTGTGCTGTGCTACACCATGACTCAGATTCCATCTGTTCATGGATCATCTTACATTATCATTCATTAGTGGGCAGTACTTATCTATTTTATATTTTAAATGTCTTTAATTAATAAGTGTGTGAAGCATACAGTATTTAGGGCTTAAACCTGGATTGTGTCATGAGTTGAACAATGGCAATTGAAGAGAGAAGGGGAGAGCTCTGGAGCTGAATGTACTCTGATAATTACAAGTCACTTTTATTGCAAATGTTAATCCAGAATTGGAGGAGTCACTGTCAATGTCAAGTTAGCAGGGTGGGTTTGGGTGTGGAGTGGCAAATACAAAAATCGAATTGTTTTATGGGCGTATCAATTACTTGTGGATGTTCGCCATTAGCTGGTGGTCCTGGATGTAACCTCAGGAAAAGGTGCGGCTCTACTGTATATAAATTATCATTGAAGGAAGTTATCAGTGCCTCCACTCCATTATCAGATCACATTCATTATCTACTGTAGCTGCTTTACCAGGGATTTGACTTCTTCTAATAAAGAAGCCCAGATAACAAATTAATATCCCAAACAAAACAACCAATCAATTCAAATTCAACCCGGTTAATAAAGCCCGCATTTCTTACTAATGTGTTTATACATGTATACACAAAGCTTAAATACGAGGATATTATTTTCTTTACCTTTTATTTCCTGTTTCTCCAGCTTTTCTTCTCTGTTTGTGACGCTAAAAGCAGAAAACGGAGCCCACTGATTGAGGTTGGCTTCCTCTCACGACTCTGCTGGGCTATTTAATCGTGCCTGTCCTACTTCATCTTCAACCTTTGCTTCTGGTCTACAAATCAAAGCTGGATTGACACTCATTTCTTCCCTCCTTTTTTCCCCCCACGCCCTCCTTCATGTCCTGCTGTTTGGGCCTCTTGCAGAAAAAAATGGATGCAGCAGCAGGGAGCCCTTGCAATTCGTCTTGTCTGCTCCCCCCTTGTATTTCTCTGTCTGTTGCAAGCTGCCTCCGTACGCTCGTCTGATGTCCCACCCTATGTGAGGTAATTACTAAATTAAGCAGATTCTGAATACTGCCTAAAATGCCCAAGGTCATGTTTGCATATGCAGACAACACACCATCTCATGTAATATTCACAAAGGCAGCTTCTGTCAAAACTCATGTACTTTTATATTTTGTCATCTACGTTCCCAGAAGTGTATACTAGCTTAACAATCTGAAGAACATTGTTTATTTAATAGACTCTTAAAACCATTCATACATTTGCTTGAGAAGCGCACACCTGGCATGTATGGTAAGTTTAACCTTCAGTAATCCCTTTTATTCCCCTTTCTACCATACATATCTATAAATCGTGTTTTGGGCAAGTTTTGCTCAAATACCAGTTAAAGGAAGTGGAGGATGATTTTCTCTAATTACTCTGCACTAGTATGGAGCTTCTGGTCCTTCCTCATTTAGAATTTATACTTCAGTCACTGAATATTTCACACATCTTTAGGTTAAATGTGCCACAGTCGAACCCGCTTTTAAAGTGTCGCCCTCCTATCAGCACTAAAGCCCTCTATCGCTCTCTTTCTGTGTATTATAATTAACATCCATCCTCATGTGGAGGTTATCAGTTATTTCCACAAATACTTATCTCAATATAGATGCTAAACCCTTACAAAATTGCCTGTGCAGTAATCCCTCGCCACTTTGCGCTTCAAATTGTGTGGCTTCACATCACTTTTTCAAAAATATATTAATTAATAAATGATGTTGTTTACGGCTGAATGTGGCATATTAATTGTCAAAAGTGTGCATATTTAAGCATTTTTTGTCTAAATTAAGCATTTTCAAGCATAAAAATGGCTAAATGTACTAAAATACAAATATTAGGTATTCAGAAGGTTCTGTTCTGGTCACTAGGTGTCAGTAATGTTACTGTAATGTTCGGTGAGACATACAAGCGCTAGACTTGATGGCTGGAACAACAGGCTTTTATTGCAGGTTTGAATTATCTCACACCAGGCACAAGAATCCCTTACATGAGCTTTTGTTGCGAACGTAACCCACGGCAAGCTAAAACTCAACTCTACTTCCTGCCTGCCCCCACTCACCTTCCCTAGGGAACACATTTCCGGCACGAGACTTATTTATGTCTTAAATGTCTTCTTTTCTGTTATTATGTCTGCTAGTGTAAAGTTGACGATAGGGGTGTTATTTTATGTCTTGCGGGTTCTAATGTTAAAAAAAAATGTATTTAGATTGTCATAAACAGGTTTTCTATGCTCTAACTATACAAAAATATACCATCTACAAATAAGGAATCCTACTTGGCAGGAATGAACTTATCACGGGTGGCGATAAGAAATAGAATAAACAAAAGCCACTTTAAGGATGGGAGAATTCTGTTTGACAGATGGTTGACAATGGAACATTAACACCAATGTGTTCCTTTGGTAACCATAGCCTGTGTGCTGCATATTTGGAGCGCGAACAAAAACAGAATAATTTAAGTGCCTGCGGCCGAAACAAAGTACAACGCCTGACTGCTTAAACAGAACATGTATTCTTTTGGCACCTCCTCTTAACTTGAACAATGCTTGGATTGACCTTTATTTGTTTACAGTGGTTTTGCAAATGTGAGCTACATCAAACCCACAATAGCATTTTAAAGCTTTATGGTGTTTCAGTCTGTGGTATGATTTACAATGTGCCTTAGGGCCATTTTTAATAAACTGTTTGTTTTGTTCAAATGTTTTATGCCATTCATGATTCCAGAAATGTGAGTTCCAATTCTTAGAGTTTATCTATTCACTTATTTGGCCAATACTGGTCCTGTCTGGCTGGGCTGTAGGTGATACTATGACAGCAGTAACACAGAACATTATTGCATTATTTATTGCTATTTACAATACAGTAAAGCTACAGTGGATCCATGTCCGCAATTTACAACACAGCTTTTAGACTATACTGTATGCCAGTGTCTTTTGTAGTATAAATGCTCCAGTGATGAGCTTCAACAATTAATGAATTATTCAATTATCCAGTTAATCGACAAATATTTGGGTGTTTGATTAGTAATTTTTGATTGAAAAATGTAAATATCCTCTGATTTCAGCCTCTCAAATGTGAACATTTTTTTAAATTTCCTTTCGTCATCCACGAAAGCAGACCTATTATCGTTGTGCTTTAGGCAAAACAAGATACTTTATTCACACACATCAGCTATGACTTTGGAAAATAGTGATCAACATTCTTGCCTCTTTTCTGATATGTTGCGGAATAAAGTACTCACTGTTTGTGTTTGGTTCATAATAATTTGGTCTGTCTAGGGCAGGGGTAGGGAACCTACGGCTCGGGAGCCAGATGTGGCTCTTTTGATGACTGCATCTGACTCTCATGTCTTAACACGATAAAATGTATTTATTTCAATTCTTTTTTTCGTTGACATTTTAAAGTAAAACATTACAGAAATCTCAGTGTTAAAAATAAAGGTCAAAATACAAAGTATCCTTGTGCATTTTAATCCATCCATCCATTTTCTGCCACAATGTGGGTGGCCAGAGCCAATGCCAGCTGTCTGTCCGATATTTTCCGGGAGGGACACCAAAACTTGATTATTGTTGGATAATGTGGTAGCCTAGCTGTGTCATTGAGATGTCAAGAAGTAAACTTCCCTCCTTTAATTTGCTAATTCTGCAAAGCAACCCCTTTTGACGAAGAAGATGGTGAAAAGAAAGAACGATACGGAGTGCGGTGCCAAACCGTGCAGCACCAGAAGTTGCATTAATTGTAACAAGTATTTTATTTATTATTGGATATCTTCAGTATAACAATGTTAGTAAAAAGAATCAATTCAGAGACTTATTATATTCTAAAATTGTTGGCCTTGCTTAAACATGTACATACGGTATTTAGTTGTGTTCAGTGTTAAAAAATATGATGTGGCTCTCACGGGAAAGTTTTTTTGTAATCCCGCTAATTTACTCAGTCTTTAACAAACAAACAAACGGCAATCAAAATACCACTTATCATCCTTTTGCTTTTATTTTCTGGCAATTTTCACAGCGCCTTTGCAGGAAATTGCTTTGTTTCAGTCACGCGGTGCAGCCAAGGCACACTAAAGAGGCAACATTAACAACAGAAAAGGATGGAAGTGTAAACAAATTTTTTAGAGCTATAAGCTCCAACATGTTTTTGTTTATTTGCCACAATGTTCTATTTGCCATCATTTTAAAATGATTAAGATTTATCATTGTCATTGTTTTTCTAGTAAATCCCTGCCCCCTTAAGAAAAAAAAGTCTGTGCCCTACCTTTTGCAGTACATTTGTGACACAGGGTCACATTTTGAATACTGTGGAAGAAAAATAGATTGCAACTGGTTGTTGGAAAGATGCTTGTCTGCTTCCTGACTACTTTCAAGGTGTCCTTGAGCAAGTCACCAACACCTTTTATAAGCCCCATCATCCATCACGTATTTCCTCCCCTGGATCCCTGCTTGTGTGCGGTCCTGGTCTCTGTGTGGTTTAAAGCAGTCAACACAATATATACAGAAGAGTAATGGTGTAATGGTACGCCATCACCACGGTACGGTAAATTCCTCGGTTTTAAGGTCGCGGATTAGTTCATTTTCAGTACAGTAAGGAAACAAAATGCAAAACATCAAACTATTTAGCTTTCGTATTTAATGATTTTGGAAATTAATGAAAGAAAGAATGAATTGAAATGTAAAAACTGCAATCTGGTGGCAATTGTTCTCCAAATGTACACTTCGTACATTTAGGTTTTCACTCCAACGTTCCCATGTCACACCCCTTGTACACTAAGACTTCCATTAAATTATACATTGAACATTGTAATTATACTGTGAGTTTGGGACCCAGTTAGATGTCTTGCCTACATGTTTAACAAACAAGGTTTATGTCTAACAATCAAGGTTTCTGCCATGATTGGACACACTTTAAGTACAAACACAATTTTCATGGTGAGCACCATCGTTAAGTAAAGTAGTGTCAGTAATTTGAGGGAAAAATACATTATTGTTGAAATAAAATAGTTGTTAGTCACTTCCATAAGTTTGACCTGCGTCATTACTAGTGTGTTGTGTCTGCATGTACCAATAGGTTAAGGTCACGGTCAAAGAAACTATACAGTTCTCCCTCGCTCCATCGCGGTTTGAACATCGGTACCGCACTCTATTACATCATTTTCTAAAATTAATTAATTAATAAATGACTGCTGTTTCATGGACTATTATTAGTAAAAAAATATTGCAAAACAAGTTATATGTAGTATTTTAGCCACTAGGTGTCAGTAATGTTACATGACATTAGATTAGATTACCTTCACACTGCATGTAGTCAACCAATGCATGTCCGACATGACATAGTTGTCCTCCCAGTCCTCCCATTCCATGTGGAAGTGGTAATGCTTTGGCTTATTCCTTTGTTGTTCTTCCCCACATTGTGAAACATGTTCTTGTGTCCTTGCACTGATCACGTAGCCTGCACATTACAACTTAGCAATGTGTTGTAAACAAAGAATAATAGCAGTGTAAAGGTGACTATAGGGGTGTTATTTCTTTTTTACAGGGCTCTAATAATGGTAAAAATTCCATCCATCCATCCATCTTCTATGCCGCTTATAGTTACTAGGGTCGCAGATATGCTGGAGCCTATCCCAGCTGACAAGGTTACACCCTGGATTGGTAGCCAGTCAATCGCAGGGCAATGGTAAAAAATTTATTTACAAAGTTATAAACAGGTTTTCTATGCTCTAACTACAAAAATATTCAATTTATTAATGTTGAATCCTACTTCGCAGAAATTCAATTAACACGGTCAGGCCTGGAACCAATTAACCGCAATAAACGAGGCACGACTGTACATACAATAGTCTGCAAAACCATGTATTTGTGACACATTTGTGGTTGCTTGCCTTTCTGAGCAGGTTCAACGAAGAGGTAGGCAGGAACATATGAACAGTGTGCATTCATAATTCATGAGAGTTTGACCAAGAACTAAAAGCCTCCCCCCTCTTAGACCAAAAAAAGCAGTTGACAATGACGGCCGCAGGGCAAAGCAAGGTCCATTGGGTTGAGGCAGTAAAGTTTAGAGTGATCAAAGAGAAAAAAAAATACTCAGAGGAAGATGCCAACTTGTAGATACTGCAGAGACATAAATAAATAAAAATAAAGAAATAAAATAAAGAAATAAATAAAACATGAGTGAAGGGAAATGCAAGGGTGAATTCAAGATATTTTACTGGGGAAAAACAGGTTGCCATTTCAAACACATATCCCCAAGATGTTGTTTGTGCCACGAGAGATTGTATGGAGCAAAACAGCCTGTCGCTGACTCATCCTTGCGCCCCTCCTGCACAAACCTGAACCAGCAATACCTCAACACAAAATGAATTTCGAGAGGGATTTGCCGGATGGATTTTAAACAAATCCTTCGCCACTGAATTTAAATGAAATTATTATTAAGGAGGGCAGATAAATAAGCCTCCTCACACTTCTGAAAGTGTTGCAATTGTCATTTGGTTTCCGTCCTCAGTCCCTGTAAACACACTTCTCAGTACAAGTCTACATGTTCCTGGCGCTACTTCAGTGGCAGCAGGCGATCATTAGAGCTCGTTGCTCCTGGCAGCTTCACAATGGGTCGCGGGATTTGGCTGCTGTCTGGAAAGCCCCGAGCACCAAGCAGCAGCCAATCCCTCAGGAATACGCACTCCTTGTGCAATCGCTGCTGCATTGTTTCAAGGCGCTCGCTGCCTGGCAGGTAGGCGGAGGCACAGAAAGAAAGTGATTGGAAGGGGAGATGAGCAATGATGCAGGGCAAAAAAGGAAAGTACTACAGTATATGTTTCCTTTCTTAGATTAACAAAACAAAAACAAACCAGTCATATCGTATTGATTCACAAGTTATGCTTATTTCATTTTTTTTTTCACAAACGTGAATGAAAACGATAATGAACATTGTTTGGAAAAGAACAGGCACTTTCCAGGCCAACATGTTGTGACGTATTGAGAAACTGCTCAACGACACACCTGCATTTTGAAGGAGGAGGGGGCGCCACTCGTTTATTCCACAACAGTTAAATAGAGTTGTAAACAATAACAAATGTCCTGACATTACCAGAAACTGCTTCTTATGTTATCTACGAATGTACAGCTTTGGAATTTAGCTAAACATGTTATAAAAGAACAATAGTTAAACACCCTCAGGTCAAGTTGACCACTTCTTCAGTGCAGTTGGAGTTCACAGCAACATTCATTCTACAATATAAGTCCTTCCGTTTGGGGGTCCCAAAACCCCCAAAACAAACAATATATACAATATAGGAAATATTTCATTAGCAAACAGTCATGTTTGACCAATTGTAACCATTGTACTGCTGTGAATAATACACAGGGTCTTCATATGCAGTGCTTTGTCCATTTGTGCAGTATTTACGGGGCAAGAGAAAATTACATGATGATGTGACATCTGTACCTCATATTTCCTCATTCCTTCGGACATGTCCTGTCATAACACATTATGATCCAGCTACATTGGGAATAAAACAGGTCCTGACAGACTCAAGATGAATTCAGATGTAACCACCCTGCCTGAGATTTCATGGTGATAGGACCTGTCGCTCAAAGTGCTTATCTCAGAAAGCAAGAACACATTTTGTATGTTCCTAATTCTTCCTTAATGGCTGTCTCTCAGTTGTCACTTCATCACATACACCACCATGTTTTACTTTCACCTTCCACCTGTGTCTCCTTGCTGTTGGAAGCTCACTAGTGATGTGTTTGTTTTCCTTGACATTACCAAATTAGATGGGCTAATGTTACCAGTGCTATAATTCCATAGATTCGATTTGGTGTTCTTGTTTGCCCTTGTCTTGCCACTCTATTTTTATCAGGACATGCCCTGGAGCGACTGGTTTGTTAGGAGCTAATGGTGGCAAACATCAAATTACTCTGGCACAATTGTGTTAATGTTTCACTAAAAAACACCACCTATCCTCTCGCACGGCAATGGTTAAGTTCCAGATTCTGACATATGGGAAAGAGTCAAGCATTTTTTAATAGCCGTGTTGCAATTCACCCTTGAGATAACTTGTCAAATAAGGCTGGAAAGTGGTTTCAATTGATGTTGTTTTGACTTGCTGAGGCATTAAGTATTCCCCTACCTTTAGTTCGTGGCGAATGTCTGTTTATGAATTAAATTCCAATTTGTGTTCACCAGGCTGAAGCCCCAGTGAATTTTGCTGAGACGAATGATTATTCTAGCACAAGAGGAGTCTATCCCCCTCTTGTTGTTTACTGTACCTGTGTGTCCTTGATGGAAAAAGAAGAAAGCCCCATTAGATTTATGTCAGTGTAAGCACAGCACTGAATATCAATCACATTAAAAAATAAAACTCAAGGAGTATTAACTATTAGAGGTGTAATGGTATATGTATGTACAGTTTCATACCGATTACCCACACATTACAAATGAACAACAGGAAGTGTACATTTGGCGTTGCGATGCACCTCAACAAGCCAGGGTAAGGTGCCTAAAAGCAGACGAAAATGTCATACACGCAGCACAGAAGTGCGGATTTAGGTATCTAGTGATAGTGCCAAGGAGAATCCAGAGCCTGAAGACCCTCTTCTGTCATTAAAGTCCTCTGTTTTTCATTCAACATTTCATAAACGGACAAATACAAATGCATAAGACGAAAGCAGTGCGCCCGCATTGTTCGGTACAGCTCGAGAACGGGGCTACGAGCAGGAACTATTCATGTGGCACTTCAGCCAATAAGGAACTTTAGCATTCATTAAAAATTAAATAATAATTCACACTTGCTGTTCAAACTGTTTTCCCTGAAGAGAAACGCTTTAAACCAGGAGTGGGAGCCATTTTTGGGCCACATGTTGTTTTTTATTGGCCCACTTCTTTTTCTAAAAATAAAATTTGTCATTTATTAGATATATTATAGTGGATGTCCGCACATTTGTGATTCAACATTCACGGCCCCTGAAAATGTAAGGATTTTTGGTCGATTTGTTCTTTAAATTTATGTGAAAAATTTTATTTTTTGGCTTTTAACTCAGCATGTGACTTGAACTCATTTTGATTTGGACTCATTGTTTTATGATGTGTTATATATGTTATATGTGCCTAAATGCAATGCCATGTGCTTGTATTTCTTAACTTATGTTTATTTCATGTTTTTCCTTTATTTTACTTATTTTGATGTACAGCCCTTTGTTTTTAACTGTGGTTGTGGTTAAAGGGCTCTACAAAAAAAAAAGTTGGTATGGTATGGTTGGGTTATGGACTTTTTCTTCTCTGAAAATAGGCTTTTTTTGTCTGCAGAAAACTCATCATCATACTTAGCTGATAATGTTTTTTTCGACAAGCGTTTAGTTGGGCGGTCTTTGAATGCACCAAAGTTGCATTATTTATTTGAGAATATTTACTGGAGAATTATGTGCCAGCAGATAGCAGTTTTTTTATGTTTAATTAAAAAAAATTGTATGTTTTGCCTCTTGTACCAAAAATGAACCAAACCGTGATTATGGCGCACTGTGACACCCCTGTTAACTACTCAGAATAACACTTACAATGCGTGTTTATGTTGAATATTCTTTGAAAACCATAGTTTTGTGTGTACAAAATATCCTTCTGAACTTGTTCCTCAGTGCACTGTGGAGGCAAAAAGCCACTAAATATTGGGTTGTAGACAAGTACAGGCTGTTGATTAAGAATTTATAATGTGAAAGTAAGGGTAGACGGGGCCCATGTAACAGGGGACGCTAAACAAAACAAGCCAGTGCCAAAGATGGCATGACGCCTCTCCTTGAGCACATGAATAATGAAGCAGAGGAAAACACTACATTCTGTTGTCACACCACAGCAGTAAACAGACAATTATCACAACAACCCTAAAACATGAGCATAGCAGCACAAAGTGGAAGGAGGTGTATTCATGCTTGTAAGCACTGTCATGCAGCTTTAAAATGTGTTTATTGTTACAAAACTCCATAAATTGATATTTCCCAGGCAAAACCCAACAAAAACCTTGTCAATATACAGTAATTAACTTTTTATTGAACCATTTTTTTCCCCTATAATCCTATAGCCTTGACGCCACAGATTGCCTGGTTCCTGTTTGTTGAATGGGACTTTAAAGTTCTAAAATTTTCCATCCATAAATCAGAATCAGCATACAAACAAAACCAAATAAAATGGTCATTAATTCGTTCCAAAAGGTCAGATGAAAACTGAAACATAGGATAACTAAATCAATCTAGAAATATAAGCATAAAAAACAATGTAAATCAATTGAATCCGTTCCAGACACTCAAAAATATTATAACTCATTTTATAGAGAATAATTATAGTTTTACATACAGAAAACTAAGCGAAACACATATAAATGATGAATAAAACAGATAAATGGGCATTTAATATCACTTTTGCCTTTATTGAAGACTCGCTGGTCAACACAGTGATGAAGAGCGGTAGGAAGGGAGTGGATGGAAGAATCACGCTTAACTTTAAAGACTGTAATGAGTGGACGGTCAGACCTGTATACCTGGTCGCTTGTTTCCTATTGTAAACGTCAGCGGCAGGTACAATCATTGGCTGTCACGTGTCCCTCTTGCAACATGTGTTTAAGGTTCCTACCTTCATCTTACCATCATGTTGTAACAGACACTACCTTCACACTTTGCTACAAGTTCTTTCTTGAATTCAATAGTCTCCCTCGCCTTCTTTATCAAAGTTCTGGCACTTGCAACATTTTTACAATGTATTTAATTTTAAAAAGCACAGCTTTGTCTAACACTCAGAAATACGCAGGGCGCCTGAGCTCCTCATTAGCCTTCGGCACACTGCTCAGTAGAAGGAAGAAAGGAGACAGATGTGAGTTGTTCATCGTTTTGAGTGTGTTCTATGAACAAAAAAACACACACACACACACATAATGAAAATGATTAAAGTATCTGTTTATTGTGTCCCAACTCTAAAAGAACCACTATACATTCTTCAGAGACTGAGTCACGTACTCGTGTATATGTATATTTTTAGCAATAATATTCATTGAAAACGGAATCTTACGAAAACCAAGATTCCACCACGCAGTGGCCGCAGGAACACAGGGCAAATTGTTTCCAAAATATAATACAGTGGAACCTTGGTTAGCATTATTAATCCATTCTAGAAAGTCCAAACCAAACTGAAACATACTCAAACCAAATTAATTCTTTTAAAAAAGCAAAATATGTTAACACAAAACGCGTTTTGTATTGTTTTACATGCAGAAAGCATTTTGAAATACATATCAAATGACAAATGACAAATGACATTTTTTTTTGACAAAGACGAAGCTGTGGCAGCGAGATCAACACAGACACCATGTTGGAGTTATTTCTTGAATCCAGTAGTGTTTCTCACCTTCTTTATCAAAATGCTGGCACTTGCAATTTTTATTGGCTCCATTGTGAGTTATTTTGCGGCTGTGATCAAAAGAAAAATAAAAACTTTTTGCATGACTGTGTTAGTTAGCAAAGAACTACAATCAACTGCTGATGACTTCATAGACTGGCAACGGAACTGACTTCTGCTTTCCGTTTCCATGTATTAGCAAGCTACTAACCAGGACTTTTTGTGGAAAAAATACATTAAGAACACAGTTGCACTCACACAGTGTAGTAATAACACGACAAGACAAATTGTATGCTCAATGGAAGATGCATGCAAACCAAGGTAAAATGTCAGTTAATAGTCAAGTCAAGTTTTGTTTACTGTATATAGCAGGCCCAAATTTTGCATGTTCTGAAGAAAGTTTTTGTACTTGGAATCTTGCATAGCATGACTCTCAGTACCACAATTTACCCTGATCTCAGGTCATATTTTTTTGCCTGCTCAGGGGGGTCTGAATGACAAAGTGACAAAAGTAAAGATTAAATGCAAGGAATGCTTAGAATCTTGTCGCCTCTAGGGACATTGATCGACAGTACCTGTTAACTTACACTTTCCTGTTTGGGGCATTTATCTCCAGCTGCTGGAGTGTTCCTTGGCTTAGATTGGCGGCTTTAAAAAGAGCTTTAGCTGTGAATGAGACAGCAGATGTGATACATTGTGGCCTTGAGCAAAGAGATGCTGGGTAGAAGGAGTTAGGTTACGTCTTATAGATATAGACTTATAGGCTGGAGTTCCCATGGGGAGCTGACAAAGGTCAGTGATGTTTGGGAGCACACGAGGAGGCACTTGTGTGTTGTCCACCTCACCACTGTCCAGGGACCAGGGAGTGAGGGCAGTCTATAGAAGGTCATGGAGATAAGGTGGCGTGTTATACTGTATGTTGCAATGATAGCAAACTGCTGCATTTACTGCTGCATCAACAGGGAGGCCTTTATGGATATTGACAATTTTTAGAGGAGACGAGATGGCTGCCAATTGTTCACTGGGCCCCATTTTAAAGATCTAACAGTTAATTATTCTTGGCATTTTGTTATTGCTGAACTTGCATGTTTTCATTATGTAATTATTTTCTCTCACTGTTTATGGATGCGTCTATGAAATGTGTCTAAATGATCCCACCTTGTGACTAACCAACATAGGACTTACATAGCATTCCACACTGGCATCGGAAACATTCTACTTGGAGTTTACTTGGAGGGCCAACCTTAAAGCATTCCAATTAAACAAAAGGCAATTTTTGGTTCTTTTAACATATTACCAAACGACTGTGTACCCCGCCTGTTGCCCAAAGTCAGCTGGGATAGGCTCCAGCATGCCCCCGCGACCCTAAAGAGGAGAAGCAGTATAGAAAATGGATGGATGGATGAATGCCGATACAAACGAGTGATATACTTCTGTTGAATGCAGGACAGTTTGGGAAAGAGTACCGCATGGACTGCTGAAAATACAAATACCTGGACATCGTTTACATGGTCTTATAGGCTATTGCTTCTCTTTAGCCTTGCTTCCTGGTACTTTGGGCTGGATTGCTATCAAGGAAGTAGTCAATGATCACATCATTTAAAAGGTCTTCAGATTGCATTAAAAAATAAGAGCAAAATATTTGGTTACAGCACTGAACTCAATCATCAATGAGGAACATCAAGGAAGAGTCCAGGTTGAAAGTACACTGCAGTCTTTATAGCAGTGTCACTCTGGCAAGTGAAGCTTACGTTTGTGTAGAAGTGAGAGTGAGAACAGTGCATCTTTTGTGTGTCTCCCAGTATTTTTCCATCAACTCTGATTGTGCTATGTGAGTGTGTGTCTCAAGCAGGTGTTGTATGAGAGGCTATTAGACTGAAAATGCACTGAGCTATTAGACTGAATCTATAGTCCTATTAATAATATGTAACAATCTTTAATACTCTTGTCGTACAACTTTAGTCAATTTGCCACAACTTGCGTGTTTAAAGGCAGCATGACAGCTATTTGACAAAAGCAGGGAATAAATTATCTGAGGAGAAATGTTCAAGTGAAGAATGCACATGTCTTTCAATATCTTGCCCAGGGGCAACTTGCCCTGGAAGCAAGCTGCAACCCTCTTCTGCACATTTGTCACAACTCTCCAGTCTCCAAACTCAAATCTTGACATTCTAAGCGACAACCATCTAAATACACACTTCCTTTGAGGCTGAACGTGAAATAATCAAACTGACATGTTGTAATCAGCTGTTTTGGTAACTTTCACCTTCAAATAATTCATCCATCCATTTTCTATACCGCTTATTCTCAATAGGGTCGCGGGGGTATGCTATACCCCAGGGTGGGGTACACCCTGGACTGGTCACCAGTGAGTCGCAGGGCACATACTGTATAGAGAAACAGCCATTCACACTCACAGTCACACCTATGGTCAATTTAGAGCAAATGTGTCAAACTCAGGCCCAGGGGCCAAATCTGGCCCGTGCTGCAATTTCATCCGACCCGCGGCACAGTTTGGAAAATACATTGCGTTGGCCCGCCTCATGAACCTCATCAAACAAAGTGCTTAAAGCGATCTGCATAATTAAGCGACTCCTCCGGTATAAACTATTCGTCTGACATTTTAATTTTGAAAGTGCAAACAATATTGTATATAGCACGAAATTCCCAAACATTCTTAATAAGTGTGCCAGATTCAGACCAAAAGTTAAAATATTTTAACTGCACGTGACTAAAAACGGCAGCGCTTTAACTGTTACACCCTGTCTGTACAAAATAACACCTTAAAGAGGCATAGGAAAGTCAAAAGTGGTCATTTTAACTACAGCAAAGCATGCTGGGAAATGCATAATCAGCTCATTCCACAGCTACAAACTCTGCCGGCTTACACATCTTGCGGATTGTGGTGTTTTTGTGTTGATATGAAATACTGTAACTTTTGCCCGGAGATTGAGAGAATTACAAAGAGGTGGTCGATCAACAATCACTTTATTGAAACGAGCGACCACACCAAAACAACCTTAGTCGTAGAAGTTTGTAAAGTAAAGGTTGTAAAGGTTTGTAAGACTGTGTTGAAAATTTCTGGATTTTTTGGTGAATGGTCATTGATTTATCCCTGAGTGGCACTAGCTTTGTTGTTTAAAGGACAACAGTCAATGCCCGCTACACCTAGTCTTATTCAAGTCTCACTCTCGCCTCAGCGGAGGCTGAAGGTTTGCAGCTCACATTTGAGGGAGCTCATCTGAAGAAACACGGCGCAATTGCCACCATGGACTCAGTGAGCTGCAATAACATCCTCCTGCTCAGAATGATTAATCAGGGATTTGGCTGACTTGATGCGGAACAAGTGCAAATGCAGATTTTTCACTTCCTTTGTTTCACACTTTGGGCCTTTTGGAATCGTCCACTCTCCTGTCTCAGGGAGAATACATCCACACCACAATTCATTACATACAACTGCGCATTCTAATAAAAGAGCAGTATCAAAATGTACTCTTTTACTTACTGTTTGCATTGCTTGTGGGGTGTAACCTCAATACATCATATTAGGAAATGCTTCAACCATTTTGGTTACCCTTTTTAGGGCAAAATACTAAGAAACACACTGCAATATGATGAACAAACTAGAAAGGTATGGACTCAGAGGGTTAGTAATGAACTGGGTGAAAAACGACATAATAGAAATAGAAAGCAATATGTGAAGCTAGGAGAATATGAATCTGCTTGCTTAAATATAGCTTGTTGTGTACCTCAGGGGTCAATACTGGGACCAAAGCTGTTGTACCTATACATAAATGACATCTGTAAAGCCACGAAAGACATAAAGCTAGTGTTATTTACAGAAGATACTAATGCATTTTGTTGTGAAGAAAGTCACAGATGAAATGACTATACTAAGAAAATGGTTTGATCAAAACAGGTTATCCCTGAACCAAAGCAAAACTAAAATAATGCTATTTGGTAATAGCAGAAAGGACATTTATGCACAAGTACAAATAGACAGCGTAGACATTCACCTGGTGAATGAAAATACATTTCTTGGTGTTACAATAGATGATAAAATGAGTTGGAAATCCCACATTAAAAATATACAACATAAAGTGGCAAGAAGTACTTAAATACTGAACAGAGCAAATTATTCTGGATTTAAAAAAAAAAATCACTCTATACTCCCTATTGTTCTCTGGTTTTACCATGTCTAACTTACTATGTGGAGATATGGGGAAATCACAATAAAAGTACACTTCACTCACTAATTGTGCTACAAAAAAAGGTCAAGGTTAATTGGCAACTGTAAATTGTCCATAGGTATGAATGTGGGTGTGAATGGTTGTTTGTCTATATGTGCTCTGCGATTGGCAGGCGACCAGTCCAGGGTGTACCCCGCCTGTCGCCCAAAGTCAGCTGGGATAGGCTCTAGCATGCCCCCGCGACGCTAAAGAGGAGAAGCGGTAGAGAAAATGGATGGATGGATGTTTTATTTTTAAGTGATTACATTTATTAGTGCACTTCTACAGAGCTGCTTGAAACTCTCTTTTGGAGATAAATAAAGTATCTATCTACCTGGTAAACCTTCAAACAGCTAAAATTATGCATAAAGCAAACAATAACCTATTACCCAAAAAATTTAGGAAATATTACCTTTGAGAAAAATGCAAAGTAAAACATTTATATGCGCAAACAACACTAAAAACCTTCAGCATATCAGCATGTGGAATCAAATTATGGAACGGTTTGAGCAAAAACCTCAAACAATGCACTGAAATGAGTCATTTCAGGAAACAGTACAAGCAGTTGATGTTTACAAAGTACAAGGAAGAACAGGCCTGAACCACTGTGGCCATACAATGCTACAGTATGTCTAAGCACTCTTGTACTTACTACTTATTTCTCATTTCTTGGGACTATTGACTTATTACATTTTCTGTACTCACTCATCATCCGTCAACTACTAATGTCTTCATCAATTATTATTATATATTCACGATTATTTAATTGAATGTCATATACACTATTTATATTCATTTACAAACCTTAACTATTATTGACAACAGGAAGTGAACTAATGTATTGGCAGTTGATGTGAAACAGAAAGGGGCGAGGATTCGATAAGCTTTGCTTCTTTCTACTCCTCTTTGGACATGTAGAATTGTGAATTGTAATATGTGATGTAGTCCAATGTAACATGTATGCATGTTCAAAATAAGTTCAACCAACCAACCAAAAAATGTATTATCAAAGTTTAGTATTAAAACCACAGAAATAAACATTCCATTGCGGCTACAGGTGCACATATTGCAGTGACGTGTGGTGAGGTTCATGGCTGGTGAGGCACTGACTCCTTTGGAGATTTGTTCCATCTTGATTCAATCTTAATGCAGGTTGCTCATTAAGAGGATAACCAGAAAAAGAGGTAAACATGGTTTCAAGCACCTGCCAGCTCACGTGCGCTGCCTTCACTGTGCGCCTCGCCGTATGACATTTCTCTGCAGTCTGCAGTCTACTGCAGTCCCGTTAGCAAGAAGAATGATTTCACACTTACATTAAAGACATTACACAGACTGTACAAAGTCATGGTGTATAATAAATGTTTCCGCATGCATATTGGCAACATGTTGACAAGCAGATCAGCACTGGCCATCTAATCCAGTTTATGAAAGATTGCGCAACCAGAGGCTCAGAGCTCGGCTCGCCGCAGCCTCATCTCTGCTTTTTACCCTGTATTTGGTCAGGAATTGTGCAAATTTTGACATTTTTAGTTGAGAAAATGTTGAACAGTATTTCAATCATATTGAAAAAAACAACATTTTAACAGTTCAATGGATAAATGTTATAGTAATCCCTCACTTTGAATTCCGTGGCTTGATTCTATCACGGTTTTTCAAAGTATTCCAATAAATCATCCTGTTTTGTGGTTGAATACAGCCTATTATTAGTCAGAAAATGTGCATATTTAAGCACATTTTTAAGCATTAAGCATTCCCAAGCATAAAAATGCAAAAATGCAAATATAAGGCATTCAGAAGATGCATTCAAGAACTCTGTAATGATATGTAGTATTGCACACTGGTCACCAGATGTCAGTAATGTTACCTAAATGTTTGATGAGACACACAAGCATCAGACTCGATCGCCGGAACAACAGGCTAGCAAACTAAGCTAAAACTCAACTCTGATTCCCCAATTTCATTTCCTGTCCTTTTGCACTGGAACACATTTACAGCAACACACATGCACAAGTTTTATTTATGTCTTAAATATCTTCTTTCCTGTTATTGTGTCTACTATATAGGGTAATACGAGTGTAGAGTGTAACAACAGTCATTTTCCATTATGTTTGATTGTCCACTTCGAAAACCAGTACCCAAACCAAACAGCAAGTGCTTTCACGTCAACAAGCAATTTATTAAATTGTGATCTCTTGGAAGGCCTCTTTAAAGGCATGGAAACAAGTCATTAAAGTAATTCTCCTTGAGCAGAAGAGCATTAAGTGACCACATTGACTTTTAAATGAATATGAGGTCAAAGAAAAGAGCAAATCTTTGTATCTTCAGCAACTCTACCATTGCTGAAATGATGCCTTGATGATGGGGATAACCTCCTCTGAAGTGAGTGAGTGAGGCACTGTGGCTGTCATTAAGTTGACCAACTTAACGACCAACGGTACTGTGATATAGCTGTAATCACTTAGACTTCTGGCAGGCTCTTTAGTCGAGTGAAAGTTGGGCAGAGGCTGTCTGGGGTCAAAGGACTTCAGACAAATAAGTTGCTAGTGTCACTTAAGGCTGAGGACAATGGTAATGAGCTTGTTGAAGTAAATCACTTCACCATAGCCTTAACTAATGTCATCATTATCACCGCTTCACCCTTCTATAGCCTACTGGAGTGCGTCAGTGTGGAGGAGTAATGCATGTCTATCCATGTACTGTAGTACATTTGATTTGTTTAGTTAGGTGGTGGCTAAGTGTTATAAAAACAAGTAATTCTTCCACCTGTTAAGAGAAGAAAACATTTGCCCAGTGAAGAATCCAATCTTCTCACAGATAATGATAGGTTCCCATACACATTTGACTAGGCCATGTAGAGACCCAAGCTATATGCTCCTTAGCACACAAATCCAACGCAAACAATCAATCAAATAATCATTTCATGATTTTTCCCCAATCATTTAGAGACCACAAACCTTTGCTTTCTAAACCAATGCTTTCTAATCAGTCTGAAACCAAATCTTGATCTGTGGATTATGTAGACGCGGCTTGGAGAGTGTCCAGAGTACACCAAATAAGGGAGAAATGTGATAATACCGGGAGAAGGCTGGGAGGGAGCAGGAAAATATGTGAGTCACCTGGGAAAATCTGGAAGGAAATGCATGGTGGCACTGAGAGATAAGCCATGAGTTGCTGGAGTCAGGTGGAGGAAATAGTATATTTTACTGAATCAACAACTAATTATCCTCATAAAACATACAACAGCGTTGGATGCTAAAGTCTGCTATGACTGCAGTTCTTTCAGTTTCTCCCATCAGGGGTTGCCACAGTGAGTCACTTGTATGATGTGATTTGGCTTTTTTTTTTTTTTTACATCTGATGTCCTTCCTGACATTCCATTTATCTGAACTGAGGATCAGCACTGGAGAGCTCCTGTGGCTGAGTGTCGTTGCATCTGCACAAATGGCAGCATCATGTACTACTACACTACCATCGCTAACAACTACAATTGATGGATTGTTACTGCTCTCTATATATACAGGCGGTTTGTGATATTATGACGTTACAATGTTCCATTGGTATGGATGCGCTCCCATAAATTCATTAAAAATTTAATTTTGGTCAGTAAATATGACTCACTCGAGAACTAGTTACATACAGCGCAGAGGAATACAGTCCATTATGTCTCCCAAGCAGCAGCGAGCCAATCAGAAGGAAAACTCCACAAGAGGAGACACTCCCACAAATACCGTTGGCTCTTTTGGTCCCAACTTTTGTCGTGACAAACATTAAGGATAAAGATGATTGAATGCTAACAAACGCTAGAGGGTAATGGATTCTGTGCAGTGTTACAAGCAGATTTGCGAGGTGAAAAGGAGATTTTCCTGGGACGATATTTTAAGACCATCACCAAGGAGAAAAATCATATCCTTGAAACATGTCAAAGGATCTGCTTCTATTCAATTTTGTATTTTTCCTTTTTATTAATGTTTGTTATATGTCCTTTGTGTGTTCTGTGCCTAGAGTGAGTGACTTCCATGCTCATATAGGTAATATTTAGGTAGAACTTCCTACTGACACTAAAAATCGCGTCGAAGGAACAGATTTTTTGTAAACCGAGGTCCTCCTGTATTGATCCATTGGCCTACCTTGGACAGCTGCTGACAAAAAGCTGAGGCGTTTACGACACACGATTTCCCTCTCAGCTGACATAGTAGTGGGGAAAAAAAAACTCTTGTACCCCACTTTGGCTTCATCACGACTCTGACCTTCTTCATTTTCATGCTCATTTTGAGCGGTGTTGAGATTCAGTGTTTCATTGATGTACAAGTGAAAATGGAAACCATAATGAAATTACACATACATTGCACAAAAATGGATACATCTTTGATTCAAACAGCTGCAATCAAATGTGATCTTGTAGAGGACACATGTCTGAACAGTCAGGGTTCCCTTTAACCTATATTGACATCAGCAGATAGATGTAGATTTCGCTTTGTTGATGTACTTTTTTCAACACCGCGGTGCGAGTCAGGCAGGAGCCATTTGTAATGTCTCTACATCTCAATTGCGGTTCTCGTTATGAGCATGGCTATCAATAGTATTAGAGAACTGTCTGTCTGAGTGATCGTTTTTGTTGGACTGATGGCTTTGATTGAGAAATACAAGTGTCTTTTCATACACACACACACACACACGCACACGCACAGACACAGTGAGTCATTTGGCTTTGGTCCCACTGTAGCTGCCGGAGGGTAGGAGTTGACTACAGAGGGGATCTTCATTGATCAAAACATGACTGGGGGAAGAGGGAGAAACTGAACCGCTGGAGTAAGCTGACTATAGTAATACTTGAAGAGATCGATTATAGGGATATGAAATCGACGCACAAGAGCACTCCAATAAATCCTCCATCCTACCCTTGCTTGTGGTGAAGAGCATTTGATTTCGCAGCATGACAGAGGCTGAGATACTTGCACAGAATGCCAAACAGCATCTGTATACATAAGATGTGTATGGATACATACAGAGCAGTCAAAAAAAATATTAGATACCATGTGCAGTCCAATTTAAGTTACAGTAATTCCTCGTCACTTTGTGCTTCGAGTTCCACGGCTTCGCTCCATCACTGTTTTTCAAATATGTATGAATTAATAAATCATGCTGTTTCGTGGTTGAATACGGCCTTTTATTAGTCAAAAATATACATATTTTCACATTTTTACATCTTTTCGCCCAAGTTAAGCACTTCCAAGCATACAAATGGCAAAATGAACTCAAATACAAATATAAGGTATGTTTTATTTTTATTATTTTTTTAAATCAATACCATAGCGCTAAATGGTCTTTCACTTATATAGCACTTCTCCACCTCCAAGCGCTTTGACACCGCTCGCACATTTACCTACTGATAACACAGCATCAGGAGCA
The DNA here is from genome assembly GCF_027744805.1 of Dunckerocampus dactyliophorus. NCBI lineage: Eukaryota > Metazoa > Chordata > Actinopteri > Syngnathiformes > Syngnathidae > Dunckerocampus > Dunckerocampus dactyliophorus. The sequence continues at coordinate 17,653,506 of NC_072832.1, read as the reverse complement.
ACTGGGGGTTCAGTATCTTGCCCAAGGACACTTCAGCACGGAAGATTGAACCTGCAAACTTTAGGGTGGGGAGCGACCACTCTACCACGTGAACCATGCCACCACTGCAATACCAATAATACATACTTAAACAGATATAAAAAATAACTGTATAATATATGCTTTGTGTTATTATTGGTTGTTGGTTTCAACATTTCGGCTTTTTCTCATTGTGCCTTTTGCTGTATTTTTATCATTTTTGATGTTTTTTTATTATTTTATTTTGTTTCTGCAGTGCTGCAATGACAAATGAGCCACGGGCCGCAGATGGCCACTGAGCCGCACTTTGAGCACCCCTACACCCCTACTTTTGTGACTCTTGGTCTGGGTTAGGCTTGTGGCGTTGGCTTCATGAGCAAACCACAACTATTATTTGGCTTATTGGCTCAGTGTAGTGGGCGAGGGATGCAGGCTGAGGTGAGAGAGTGTGGTCAATGTCAAAGCCCTTAACGAGCGGCATTGTCACGGCTCAAAGATTTTTTTGGAGATGAACGTCTATGGAGTTATATTTGATCCTTAACTTTAATGTAGCAAAGGCAGATTTTGAGCCCTATTGATGTGCAATAATTACTGTTGTGTACGCAGGCACATCGCTATGTCAGTCCCTCCCTCTCTCGCTCGACCTTTTTGGTAGCTCGGGGAGGCGAGCCGGTTTATTAGTGTACCTCCGGCCGGGTTTTGGGAACTGGGCTCCTTGCTGGGGCTTGCGGGTTGCTGCCTGGATTAGTGGCGTGGCGTATGGGCGTGTTCAGTGGACAAAAAGCGTGCCTGTTGGTTGCTCTCCGGGAGGTGAGGGAATTGATGTGATAATACATTTTTTTCAAATGTTCTCGCGATCGACCAGAAAAGTCCCAAAGATCAACTAGTAGCTCAAGATCGACGGGTTGGCGACCCCTGGTGTACAGTGTGATCCCAACTGTGCATGAGTGTCAAGGAAAAATCTGTTGCTAGCGCCAAAATACACGTGAGACGAGTTCTTTGAGAATAATGAGCAGTTCAATTGAATGCAACTTGCATGCAAGGGGATGAATCAATACAACCGTGGAAATACTTCCTGCATTATTCCTCGCAGTTGAACTATTATTGAAAGCACAGGCGTGTGCTGTTTTGCCATATGTCGGGCATACTGTAGATACCACAAGCTGTTTTTGGTCGACATATTACTCACGTCGAGAGTCACCAAATAGCCCAAGTTTATCATACCGTCAGAATCTCATATCGGCCCATGCCTAGGAAACCACATATGTGAGGGGAGGGATCGTCTCCTCCTCCTGAGAGGGACAGAGACGATGAAGGGAGACTCCCATGCCTAGACACCCAAGGCTATTTAAATCAGGTGATAAGCATGTGGAGGACTTGTTTTGGAGACAAGAGGTCTCTCACGACGAGCAGATAATCATTGCAATAAGAATTATTTAATGCAATCTACTGTAGACCTTCATATTCTGTGTTATACTGTATATCCTATTAGTGATAAGTTCCAGTCTCACAGTCTCATAGAGCAGGTGTAGCGAACCCGCCGCTCTCAAGCCACATGCGGCTCTTATGAAGGCATGAAAGCATATCGAAGTTTAGTTTATTACGGTATTTGCGTGCGCACCTTGCTTGAGTTCATGACAGCAGTGGGCGCTTTGCTTTTTGAGTTTATTACGGTATTTTTGCCGGCATGCACAATGAATAAAAATAGCATGAAGTTTCCCAGTCGGATCGCAACCTTTCGACAGAGTAATTTGTCAAATTCGCTCTCAAAATGGCAGGGAAAAAAATGCACAGATAAACGAAAATATGGAATGAACACAGGACGCGTTTACTCATATTTTTTTGTTGAGCGCAACGGCAAGCCACTCTGCCTTTTGTGTCAGGCGTCTTTATTGCATTTGAACGCTTCAAATCTTCAGCGACACTTAATCTCGCTCCGCGCCAACATCGACTTGGAATTTCCGAAAGGGACTGAACTTCGCAGTCACATAAATCTGGCTGAGCAAAGGTGTGTGTGTGAGGAGGGAATGATGTTCATGTGTATGATGTGGCTCTTTGCAGTAACACAGTAAAAAATGTGGCTCTCGATCTCTGACTGGTTGGCCACCCCTGCCATAGAGGATGCGCGCCAGACTTTGGGAGCCTCCAGATTACAGGAATATTACAATGAATCTAGATTTGGAGTCCAGAATTGTGTCAATACAACTACTTGGAACATTAAAAATAAGCTAATGTGTTTTTACTGTATCTTGTTTATTATTATTACCCTGTAACTCGAGACACAAGGCATAGATAAGCCACAGTTTATCTCAGTTGGTTTAGTGATGATGTCACACTATGTATATAGTATCTTATCACCACCCCGCCTAAAGTCCATAAAGCCGATCAGACTGTGGTAAAATAAACAAAGGAAACATAGCTGGAGTGTAGGTTATAGTGTCTGAATGATATGTGATGTTATTGATGTTATCTATCGTGACTGAATACTTCCTTATAGCTCTACATAATTGTGACCACAATTATTCTTGGTTTGGTTTTCTATTTACTGTTGTTTTTGGGGGGGAGGGTTGTGTGTGTGTGTGAGAGGGAGTGAGCTCACAGCACTCTTAATGGAACTGAAATGATAATATACACACAAAACAACCCACAGACAGGAAATAATAAGCTGAATTGCCTTAGAGTGTCTCATTTTTACTTGTGAGTTCATCAGTCCATTGATATCAAGATGACCACCGAAGCCATTAGAGTTTCATTTGGAGCAGCCGAAGGATTAGTGGGAATGAATTAATATGTTAAAAAGAGGCCATAAATATACAGCCTTTTCTCCGCCTTTTCATTCTGCTTTAATGTGTTTCCCAGATCTGCTGGATGTGCCCTGCCCACGCCCATGGGTATTTTCCAAGCACAAACTTGACATCCGCATTGAAAAAAGCAGCGCAGAGGATGTGTGGTTAGCCACTGTTGCCTCAGAGCAAGCTTCAATGGTGTGCCCGCTAGTGCCTTTCAACATTAGCAGTATGGAAAATGGATGCATAGACTTTAAGACATGAGGTGCAGAAAAGCATAATGACATGCATTGCTGACAAGTCACTGAGTGAACTGCTGACAAAAAGGAAATCAATAATAATATTTGAAAATATATCATTGTAACCACACTTGCTTTTTCACAGAGTGCTTCATAATGGATTTTATTCTGTTGCTGTCAAGAAAATATGGATTGTTATTGCACTAATAAAACGTTTCTTATACATTATTCTCCTTTATTTTACTCATATTACCGGTAGTTATAATTATGCACTAACAAATGTATTTTGCTAAGATACATATTAATGTCACACTGACTTGCTATGATTATCTGCTCCAGGCTAGAGGCCTCTTGTCTCTAAAACAAGTCCTCCACATGCTTATCACCCTATTTACAGTAAATAGCCTTCGGTGTCGAAGCATTTGGAGGATAAGATCACCCCTCCCCTCACATACTGTATGTGGTGTCCTATATTAACTAACATTTTAACATGAATGGTCAGACATTTTCTCCAGAAGCCATTTTTCAGGTTGTATTGATTTGTCTCCTTGCATGCAAGTTTTTATGATATGCACCTCTCATTATTCTCAAAGAACTTCTCTTTTCTCTCATCTATTTTGAGGCCAACAGCAGATTTTCTCTTGACAGTTGCGCTTGCACAACCGCCACCCTGACAGGAGTGCGTTTTGAATTAGATTTTTGCACACTGACCAATCTCTGATTGCATCTTGCATTGTCATCAACATTTGCTATTATATTAGCGAGAGTTTATTCAGGTATCTAGTCCGGTTTATTATTTTTTAATACACTAATTACAGTATATGCACAAAACTTAAAAGTTTACTTTGAAAGTTGATGGCAGCTCCAGCAAGTCATATATCACACTGGTATGGCAAGGAAACACACATTAATAAAGCATGACATCGCAAACTGTCTGTTCGGCACTGGCATTGACTTCAACCATTTCAACTGTGAGAAGATTCAGGTTTCACTGGGTGTTTGGCAGAAATACTTTAATAAGAACCTAAAAAAAAGGAACAAATCAAGTCTACCGATCTAGAAAAATGCATTTCTATTTTTTAAAACTTTAGCACCCATCGTTAAGGATAAGATCAAGACGGTAGTTAATCAGGTTACACATTTATAGGTCTGCTGCCAGCCATTTCTCTACAGTACATGATGTCTGCTTACATTTTACTCAAGGATCCCACTTCCACACAATCATGCATATTCATCCACTTATGGTAAAGGTGCGCACCATATAAGGACCCGGCTCGCTCTACTCTACTATTGTGGAGCTTCATAGACAGGTTGCCATGGTGATACTTGGCCAGTGCTAGCTATACAATACTGCCAGTGAATCACATCAATCACGGCAGCAGGGATTGTGGACCACTGTCTTTCCCTCATTATACCATCATTTTAAATCATCCTATGGATAGGAGACAAATCGCACATCTTTCATGTACTTGCATGTGTTTGTGATCATCTTAGATGACTTCTTGAGTGCACATTTTGCCTACATTATGACGACAGCCATGGCTCGGGACCTGACAATTTTAGAAATTATCCACACACGGTAGGCCCAGTGCGTTGAAATGTAATGGGATGACGCAATCTTGGAGCATGCAGCAATTCACGCTCATCTCACCTCTGAGCCTGAATCTCAAATTACAATCTGAAAAGGCCCAATGTGACGACAGCTTGTTTTTTGTTTTTTTTAGCTCAGCCACACACAGAAACCAAGCTGAATACTTAATTTCTACGAAATGCGTCTATCCAAATACACTCTAGATCAACATTTTAAGAGCAGTTGCAAATTGCAAGAATTTACGTTTTACACTGTTGGATATTAAGGAGGTTCAAAGTAGAGCTTCAAAATGCAAAAAGAGGAAATGGTAGTGAGCCAAAAAAAAAATTGTAAGAATTTTTTTGCAAGCAACCATTGAACTGAAATAGGCTGATCAAAAGTTTAAGACCATAGCTCAAAAAAACAGAACTCTGCCCAAAATAGAAAGTTTAATTATTTTAGGAAGTTTTTTTTTTAATTCAAAAAAGGACTCAGTCACCTTAAAAATTGGTTTGGTGATGCTTCCAGGTGGTGAAGATGGCTTCACGGAGGGACATCCACTGTTTGGAACTGATTTTTTTCCCCATTTTTGTAAACTTCCCTTGCCATCCATCCCCTGGTTCAAGGAGGGAAAGCTTTTTTGCCTTTGCCATCAAGAGATCATGACAGTTTGAATACCTGACCTAAGAAAATGACATTGAATCCACATTTTTGGTAAGATTTTGGCTTTTAAAGGCTGTGGTCGTAAACATTTTATCAGCTGACGAACAGCCTATTTCACTTTTATGGTTGTTTCAATGAATTGCTTACTCAAAAAAAACCTCCCATTTCTTGTTTTTGCATTTTGAAAGTGAATTCTTGCGATTTTTCGACTGGTCTTAAAATTTTGATCAGGAGTGTATAGTGTGTGAGCTGCAACAATTAATTGATGAATCGATGATTAATCAGTTATCAAATTATTTGACTATTTTGGTATTTGATTAATTGTTTTTTTATTTAAAAATGTAAATATTCTGTTTTCAGCCGCTCAAATGTGATTGTTTTTTTTTTTTATATCCTTAGTCATCCATGAAAGCAGACCTATTATCTTTGTGTTTTAAGTAAAACGATATTCACACACATCACCTCTGACTTTGGAAAACAGTGAGTGACATACTGACGTTTTTTCTGACTTGCTGCGGACCAAACCACAAACTGTTTGTGTTTGGTTCATATTGATTTGGTCCGTTTAGGGCATAACCGATGACTTGATTAATCAAAACAACAAGCTCAGATTAATCCATTAAACTAATAATTGTAATAATTGCATCTCCTATCAGTAAAGTTACTGTTTTTTTTTTTTTTTTTTACATCTGCATATGTCTAACATCCATCCAACCATCCATCCATCCATTTTCCTCCGCTTATCCGGGTCCGGGTCGCGGCAGCAGCAGTTTCAGTAGGGAAGCCCAGACTTCCCAGTCCCCAGCAACCTCTTCCAGCTCCAACGGGAGGACACCAAGGCGTTCCCAGGCCAGCTGTGAGACATAATCACTCCAGCGTGTCCTAGGTCTGCTCCGGGGGCCTTCTCCCGGCTGGGCATGCCCGGAACACCTCAGCAAGGAGGCGTCCTGGAGGCACCCGGACGAGATGCCCGAGCCGCCTCAGCTGGCTTACTTACTGATGTGAAGGAGCAGCGGCTCTACTCTGAGCCCCTCCTGGATGACTGAGCTCCTCACACTAGGGTGAATCCAGCCACCCTACAGAGGAAACTCATTTCAGCCGCTTGTATCCGGAATGTCGTTCTTTCGGTCACGACCCAAAGTTCATGACCATAGGTGTGGGTGGGAACATAGATCAGCCGATAAATTGAGAACTTTACCTTACGGCTCAGTTCTCTCTTCACCACGACGATCCGGTACAGCAACCGCATTACTGCAGACGCTGAGCCGATCTGCCTATCGACCTCACGCTCCAACCGCCAAGACTCTGAGATTCTTGAACTCCTCCACCCGGACCTCATTCCCAACCCAAAGGGTGCAATCCACCCTTTTCCGACTAAGAACCATGGCCTTGGATTTGGAGGTGCTGAGTCTCATCCCAAAAGTTTCACACTCAGATGCAAAACACCCCAGTAAACGCTGAAGGTCACAGCCCGATGAGGCCATCAGGACCACCTCGTCTGCAAATAGATCCTAAGGCCACCGAACTGGACTCCCTCGATGCCTTGGCTGCACCTAGAAATTCTGTCCGTGAAAATGATTCCACTTCCAAAAAAAAACTATTGTGTAGCTGCTGTCATTGATGATCAGGCAGCAACAGTTTATAATTATGAGACGTGCGCAGCAATTCAGGAGTTTAACACCAGGCTTATACTGGGGAAGTCAATGTAATTCCATTCATGATGACTAACAGCAATAAAAAAGATGACTTCTCTCAGGAAATCTCTGGTAAAAGTTGTCCTTTCTCACTGTAGCACCTGCGTCTGGTGTGTTTTATATAATACCAGACAGCGAAAACGGCTTTCAACACAACATTAGTCTTGGGTGTTAAACTCCTCACTGCTGTTCGGCCTTTCCACTATTTCCTTTCACGCAGTTACATCTCAGATACTACAGTACCTCCAAAGGTGGTAAATTAATCTTCAACCCTCCCATTCAGTATCAGTATCAGTTCACGCAGCGCAACAATCTGGGAAAAAGGCGGACAATCCACAGCTTTAATAGGCAGTGTGAAAGCGGCTTTAAATGATGTCTAAACTGCACTTGGAAGTCATGAACATATCATCACTGGCTACAGGCTGTAGGCAGCTATATTCTGTAGAAATATGTGTTTCTGTGGTTGACCACATCAACACCCAATGTCCTACTGTTGCTATATATGGATGCCTTTTGATTTCCCTCCTTTTACCTTTTTATAAATACCACAGTCTTAGGATCACATGTCACTCATCAAGTGCGAACAACCATAAAAATTCCTTTCATGTCTTAATGCTTTGAGTTATGCCACTGCAGAATACCTCGTTTATCGCGGTGAATTGGTTCCACACCCGACCATGATAAATGAAGTAGGTTTTCTTATTTATAAATTGAATATTTGTTTTAGAGCATAGAAAACCTGTTTACAGCCTTCTAAATGTGGTTTTCAAAATTATTAGAGCCATCTAGGCATGAAATAACACCCCTATAGTCACCTTTACACTCGCATTACCCAATATAATAGGCTTAATAACTGAAATGAGCCATTTAAGACATAAATAAGGCTCTTGTTCGTGTTTGTTGCTGTAATTCCGATGTTAGGGGAGCTGAGTGGGGTGCGAACAGGAAGAGCGAGTTTAGTTTTAGCTAAACCTGCAATAAAGTCACATACTACATATCATTACAGAATTTTGACTTCATCTTCTGAATGCCTTATATTTACGTTTTTGTTCATTTAGCCATTTTTATGCTTAGATGCTTATTGTCGGTAGAAAATACGTAAAATTAGGTTAAATATGTATTTTTTTTTACTAATAAGCTGTATTCAACCACAAAACAGCATGATTTATTAACAAATATATTTTTGAATAACCGTGATAGAGTGAAGTCGTAAAATCCGAAGCAGAAAGTGGCGAGGGATTACTGTAATTAAATTATAGCTTTTCAGTGTTACTTTAGTCACTCACTATAATGCAGCAGTGTTTCTCTTTACTCTTTGACTGAGCACAGCTTATGATTCTGTTGTTTTAAAGACACGTCTCCTTTCTCTTTGTGCAGCACTGAACACGGTATATGCTGTAACATTATAATCCACAATGCTCTTACTGCTGTCCATCTGTTGCAGCCTGGTGCATGTTTTTGATGCGGCACACGCCTTTGACGTCACAGTCTGAGTCAGAGCCGCCTGAGGAGCTGCAGCACAGCTCTGTCCATCCAAAGCAAACAGCCCAAATTCACGTGTCAGTACTGCTCACACGGTTCCCCCACACAACAGAACACCACCTGTCTCAAGGAAAAGTTTGTTTACCGCCCTAACTGTCACTTCTTTGTCATGGTCAGTGTGTCTTTAGCCGCATCTGTGCTGGCAGGACTGCCCTTGATTACAACAAAAAGAATGCAAATCTCCCATTGTGCTCATCAGCATTTCTGCAGGCCAAATCTGCCCATTGTGCCAAATTTGTTTAATAATCCTCTGCAAATAAATATTATGTTTATTATATATTTTCTTTCTTCTGTAGTGACCCACAGGGGTTTGTTTAAACTTCCCTTAATCAGCATCTCTTTGAATGAAGGTTCGATGATAACGTGACGTTCCCAAGGTGATTTGGTGCCTTCCCTCAATCACACTATTGTGTTTTTGCATGCAGCCTGTTTTGCAGCATTCTCTAAGGCAATGCATTAAAAACGTTTGGAGGAGGACGGAGAGCAGGGGGTGGATGAGAGTCTGCAAAAACGAAAAAGGAGAGAGGATGTTATGGGTGTGTGTGATTATGGTCACCAAGGTTACAGCACGGGGTCTTTGAGGAAGGACGGGACGTTGGTTAGCCAACTAAATAAGCTGTGAATTGGGATGTGGTATTAAAGGGTTCATAAAATATCGCTCAAGCGGGGGAAACAAATAGTTTGAACTGTTGGACCTTTTGCATGCTTTGGCTGAAAACACACCCGCTGGCTTGTAAATCCCTTTTGATGCAACGTGTAGAAGAAGGTGAGGAGACAAATACACAAGATAATGCTTTCAAAACATTGCTGCAGAGTTCATCTGCATGAGAAGGGACTCCTCGGTTATAGTTTTGCACCACAGAGGCTCAATCCTCCCCAGCTCTTTCACTATACAGTAATTCCTCGCTTATCTCCTGTTATTTGGTCCCAGACCCCACTGTGATAAGTGAATTTCAGCAAAGTAGGATTCCTAATTTTGTAAATCAAATATATTTGTTGTTAGAGCATTAAAAAACTGTTTACGACCAACTAAAAACAGTTTTTGTCATTATTAGATTCCTCTTGGCATGAAATACCATCCCGATAGTAAACTTTACACTTGTATTACCCACTACAGTTAACATAATAACAGAAAATGAGCCTTTTAAGATATAAGTAAGTCTCGTACTTGCGTGTGTTGCTGTAAATGTGTTCCGATGCTAGGAGGCAGGAAGTGATGTCGGGTATTTAAGAGTTGAGTTTTAGCCGTGAGTTACGGCCGCCACCGTAGCAGATGTTAGGAATTATTGTGTGTGTTGTGAGATAATTCAAACCTGCAGTAAAAGCCTGCATTCCAGTGATCAAGTCTGGCGCTCGTGTGTCTCACCGAACATCACAGTAACATTACCAACACCTACTGACAAGAGGACAATACCGAATCCAATCACAGCATTTTTTCTTCTGAATGCCTTAGATTTTGTATTATAGTTCATTTAGCCATTTTGATGCTTGAAAATGCTTAATTTAAGCAAAAAATATGGAAACTATGCTTAAATGTGCATATTTTTGACTAACATTAGGCCGTTTTTAACCACAAAACAGCATGATTTAGTAGTTGATACATTTTTGAGCCGTGGCATGGTGAGTGACGACTGTATTGTCTCTGTTGGCAGTGCAGGCCACCAACTGTGCTGTGCTGTGCAGAGGCGAGAACCATGCAATGTAAATTTGCAAGGATTGTCTGTCTTTATTACTGCTGTCGGATGGAAATCAATAGCTTTTACAGATTCAGTCAATGAGGAAACTTAATAGCCAACACGCCCGTGTTTAAAAATCATCGCCAGCTGTGTAGACACGGTGCTTGTAATGCGGAAGAATCATACTAAAGCACATGTTTGCTCACTGCTGAAGAATTATTGTGCCCTATGTGGAAGGATCCAAATAATCCACTCTCGTAGCAGCTGCAGCAGCAACAGTCTTGAAACAGTATAAATGCAATCAATACATAGCGTGCTACATAAAAAGCATTGAAATGTTGACTTGATTGTTTACATTTATTTCAGTTTCATATAACCAGCTAAGTGTAGTCGAGAAATGTTGTCATTTATTTTGACGATCTGGCCAACAGGCAGCCACAGACATAAAGATATTAGCAATACAGTAATCCCTCGTCGCATCGCGCTTCGAATTTCGCAGCTTCACTCTGTCACGTTTTTTTAAAAAGTATATTAATTAATCAATCATCACTGTTTCACAGTTGACTATGGCCTATTAGTAGTAAAGAAAAAAAAATGCATATTTAAGCGAATTGTATGTATTTTTGCCCTAATTTAAGCATTGTCAACTAAATGGCAAAATAAATTAAAATACAAATATTGTAAAGACATTAAGAAGACGCACTGAAAGACATGTTAAACACTGTGTGCACAATTATTAGGCAAGTCAGTATTGTGACCATATTCTCATTTATATGCATATTTTCCAACTCCAAGCTGAATAAACTTGAATGCCTGTTGGGTTTGAGCATACCAGGTGATGTGCATGTGTGTACTGAGGGAGGGTGTGGCCTCACACACTATGTTTAATGTTGTAATTGTTGCAGAATGCGGCAACAACGTTTATCCACAACGTCTGTGATCAACATCGTGAGTCTTCCTGCTTAATGCGGTTTATTATACAGGTGCTTGCCAGGTATATTCATCATACAATGCTTAAGTTAATTTGACTCCTGTACTTGCTATTCACCTTGTCATAAATTAAGGTATTATTTCACATTTTGTACTCTCTGTTAATCCTTGTGTGTTTATATTACTGCAAATGCTATCTACAAACTCTATTAACTCTACTATTACACATCTTGATCATTTTCTTCGTTAATAAAAATGGCTAAACTAGTACATATTGGACACGGACGTGAAAAAAATGATTAATAATTGCTGTGACGCGGAGAAGGGGTAGCTCTGCTTCTTCCGACTCCTTTTCAGACATGTTATATGGTGAAACTGTAAACATGTGATGCTCTTTAATGCAATCTTGTATGCATGCTGGAAATAAATAAAACCCATTCCAGTTGCATTATTCAGGTTCGACACGCATCAGTGAGTCAGAGTCAGACATAAGTCATTATTTATGTCATGGTATATTTTGTACTTCTACCCAGAGGCGTCGCGAGGTTTTAAGAACAGATGAGGGCATACTGTAAGGTGCGAACGAACGTAGCATGCAAGCCTGAAAAAATGACTGAAAATGTATTATTATTATTATTATTTCAGTCTAATTTCAATACAGGACAACAACAAGCAAATATTTACTTTCTTAAACAATCATTGTTATATCCATTCTTGTTCTTCCCATGCTGTTCTGGTCTGCTTTGTGTGCTTCAAAGGTACACACACTCTGCAGGTACCAGTGCAAGCAGGGGCGCAGGGAAGACGTGGACTGGATTTTCAGTGATGTGGGTGTTGCTAGGGGTGTCCAAACTTTTTCCACCGAGGCACACATACTGAAAAATCAAAGGATGCAGGGGACACTTTTACATTTTTTAAACCAAGCCATGTAGATATGCTGAGAGGTTGTTTTTTTTAATACACATATTTGAAGAAAAAAAATGGTTTGCATCTGCGTAATCCTTCATAAGGTGTATTATTAGTACGAGTTTTTTCACCTTACATTGCACTTTTTTTGCTTGCTTGATAAATGGCGCACTTTGGACTTGGACTTTGGACACCCCTGCTATACGAACAAATGGAATGGATTGGATAATGATGCACTGGAGAGGCTCTCTCTACAACTGCATCTCAGCTTTTCGATATAGGTGAAAAAGCGTATTTTTACTTACTTCAGTTTTTGCTTCTTTTTTTTTTACCTTTTTTGCAGTTGTTTTTTTTTTTGTTTTACAAATATTTCAATTTTCTTCTTAAATAATCTTTGTAAATTTTCTTTTTTTAATATTATGACCTTAATCCCATATTTTTTTTTACTTTATTCCCATAATATTATAACTTTTTTCCCCAACCTACTTTTCAAAAAAAGGTGTTTTCTTTGTCATAATATTACAACTTAAAAAAATACATATTTTTCTTTAATACTTTAATACTTTAATACAGTATGCTACCAAAATGAAGTTATAAATTATATGTTTTTTCTTGTAAAATTCAACTTTTTTCTTTACAATATTACTTTTTTCTCTTAATATTTTGACTTTATTGTCATAAAAAACAGCTGTTTTTTGTGTGTGCTGTTTTTTTTTTTCCAAACTATTTCAACTATTTCTTCTTGTGAATGTTCTTCTCATAATTCTGACTTTTTTCCCTTAATATTTTGACTTTATTTTCATAACATTGCATCTTTTTCAACCAAATTTCCCCAAAATTACAACTTTATTTTTTGGTTTTGTTTGTTTCTCATAACTATAATATTTCAACTTTTTGCTACTGAAATTAGGTTATTTTTCCTCATAATATTATGACATTATTCTCATTAAATCACAACTTTTTTCTCTTAATATTTTGACTTTATTCTTCTAAATGTACTGTTGATTTTTCCATTGTTGCTGTTATTGTTGTTGTTTATTTGAGTTTCTTGTTAACTTATATTTTTACAATGTGCCGCAGGCCAATAAAAAAATAGACATAGGCCACAAATGGCCGCCAGGCCGCCCTTTGGACACCCCTGCTATATTAAGCGAAGGGAGACTGACAGATTTATCATCATATTTCAGTGAATAATGACAGGTTATATATATATATTTATATATATATATATATATATTTATTTCAACTCATATTCTGGCCACTTTGTATTAAATTTGTCAGCACTTTTTAAAATGAAACCCCACATTTTTGGTCAAAACGATGTTTTAGGGAAGCTTCTGCCCCCTAAAATAGGCCCAATGATGCCACTGCTTGGCACTGGATCTCCTGAGGTTGTGCAGGTGGACCTGATGAAGTGACTTTTGTGAGATACCAGTCAGGATATGCTCTCATTCTACAGGTTATCAGTTTATTTAGGAAAAACCAAGAAAACGAGCAACATGACATTTTCAAGTCGCCTGCGCCGCCATTGAATTTCTCTCACAGCCCACTCACTGTCACCTGTTTTGTTTTTGGGATGATGTTCTGTTTTGTTTTGTTTTCAACACGTGAAAAGAAGATCAAGTCAGACCAGTTGTCTCTTTAAATCAAACTGCAGTGTTGATGTGCCCTCAAGCTGAAATGGTAAGAACCATTTCCACCTCTGCGGCAGGGAGTCTGACCAAATAGGCGCACTAGCGCGCTTCAAACGGGATTCTGACTCCCGTGAACGCTTGTGGTCGCTTCCATACAAGACAACAGCACCATTTGTCTTTTTAATTGGGAGTTGTTGCGGGCTTGTTTTCCCCTTCTTTTTTTCGCCTCCTGTGCAAATCGGGGACACCACTAAATGTTTATCTCCCTTTTCCTTCAATCCGCAGAACTCAGTGGCAGTCGCCTCCATCCATTTACCTCTTGCTGCTCCGCACACCTCCTCCTCTGCCTGGCAATCTGTTGATAACTCCACTTGCAGGCTGCAGTTTATCGTCTTCCGCAATGGCAAACTCTTCCCGTGCACGGGGAATTCATCCAATCTGGCAGACGATGGGAAGCGCAGGAGCGTCGCAACACCAGTTGCTTTCACCAAATTAGGTAAGAGGAAATCCATTTTGCTGGCGTAGTGATGTCAACGCTCTGTCTTGTTTGCACCCAGTCGCGACGTATTGGCTCGCACGTTTTATGTTCCAATTTATGTTTACCATTTATTTACTGTATGTCGTTTGCATCCATGCATTGCACTTTACTCCTGCTGCTGTTGCATGTATATCACACACTATAACCACATGTGCACGTTTTCATGCGTGTTAATACACTTATTTTACTACTACACTTTCCACTTGATTTCCTAAACTGAATGCATTGCTTCCCCCTCTTTTTTTTTGCAGATGGCTGCAGCCTGGGGAGCGTTGTTCACTCCGTCACTATTGCACTCAGGCACTTTGCATTGGGGGTAGAACCCACCGCAGCCTATTGGGACTTTGACCTGCTGGATGGACATGGTGGCTGGAGGGCAGAGGGCTGCCACATAACAGGCTCCGGGGGCAACACGACCACTATTCACTGCACCCACCTTAATAACTTTGCTGTGCTCATGGTGAGTAGTCGGATGTGGCAGTGTCATTCATGTTAGCACACCCCCTTCCTATTCTACTGCTCTTGCAGCCTATTATGGCTCGAAAGCTTCCTTTCCCAATGTGTTTTCATGCAGGGGCTGTTTTAGACCTCCCTTTTATAGTTCTCTGCAGATGCATCAAATATGCGGATTTTTTTTTCTAATTAAAATTCCAAATGCTTTAAATATCCCGGAAAGGAGGAGTTGCTTGTTCTGTTTAGACATTTTTTTCAGAAAGAGAATGGTAATAGAAGCGATGCTCTGCAAGGGAAGGAGCGCCTTGTCAGGAGCTATTCGCCTCCGAGCGCAAGTGGTGTTTTAATTGGTCGCAACCATCGCGCCGAGAGAAAATGTTGGACTGTGAAGCCTAGCGTGGTTCATTTGTGCCGCTCAAGTTGATCTCGACGCCGCCGAGATGCCTCCTCCAGACGACGTCCCCCTCTTCACATTGATTTCATGAGGATAATAGCCGAAGCGCAATTGGCAACCGCATCGTCCGCGTTGCTCCATGTACAGAGCCGCTTTTGCGCCTGGTCTGATCATTTTTTATTTTTTTGGATGAAAAGAAATCATCCGGATGTTTACCGAAGAGTGGGATTCGTTAGACTGGGAGGTCAGTTCTCAGTGGAGCATGAAAAGTGATGTGATGCTTGTCGCTGCTTTCCAAGTTACAGTTTACCTGCATGTTTTATGAGACGCAATCCCGCGTTGTTGGAAATAAGATGGTTGGAAAACGCCGCATAGGAATGACAAACTGTGGCCATACAGGCAGCGTGCGTGCGTGCGTGTGTGTGTGTGTGTGTGTGTGTGTGTGTGTGTGTGTGTGTGTGTGTGTGTGCTCTAGGGGTTGGTGGGTGTTAGAGGAGAGAGTGTGGTGTCCGTGGAGAATACTAAACTGTTAGGAGCTGGAGAGCAGATGTCAGATTGTCATTGTGCGTGTATTTTTCACGGAAACGCCGTCTTGGGCTGGCGCGCCGTGCACCTTGCCGCTGTAGGGAAGTGGTGAGGTGGGGAGGAGGAGTGGGGGACGCGACATTTGCAATCTCCGGGCTTCTCGTCGGCGATATGAACTTCGAGTCACGTCTGGCATGTAGTAGCCAGACATGGCGGAAAGCCGTTAGCACGACGCGCACATCAACGGTCTGCTGGTGGAAGCCTTTGCGCCTGGGATTGCGCGTTTGCGAATGCAGTCACCACACCCGCCTGGTCTCCGCAGTGCCCGCGAAAAAGACCCCTGTTTACAGACCTGTGACATCACTCTATCTTTGCTCTCGTCAAAAATGCTGGTAATATATTCCCCTTTTTGCAGCAATCTTGATATCCCAAACAGGAAGGCTTCTGCAAGGACTCGACCTGTTGCTTACATCTTGTCATGGCACGTTTAGATGCATTTCCTCAATGGAGCTGGCCTGTTTGTTGATTATTTTAAGTATTCTATTCCAAAAAGAGGATGAAATGAAATGGGGCAATGGATTAATGCCAAATAGCTGGTGCTGCTGCTGCAGCTGCTGCTGCAGTGCACCTCAAGGAAAATAAGGTTAACTAGCAAAGTTAGTTGCAATTGCTGTGACAGTAACACAATAAGAAGCATGGGATTGATTTACAGCACATATGTAGCAGTTACATCACCATCAAACATACAGCTGGATCACCTTCTGTGCATTTATTCGGGGTCTTCTACTGCAGTGTAAGGCTCTCCCGCATGTGATGTGGAGCAAACAAACAGGGATTTCTTTACCACAATACATGGCAGCTTTGAAAAGGGAATAATGCGATAGAATCATTCCAAAGAAAAGGGAAGGAGGGTTTAGGATGGTGCACAGTGCAGTTATGTTATATCTAATTCTTGTAGATCTAGGTTATTTCACATTTACGTGATACAGTTTTGTGTTTGTGTGTAAGGAGTGGATGTGGGAGTCTGCCAATAACTTAACAACCCAATTCAATTGTCACTGGGGACTGACTGAGCTTTTATGAGAGCCATAAGTACTTCCTTGACATTCTTTTGGACTTGGTATCAGAAGGAATTACATGGTGCTGATTCTTCCTCCACTTTGGCATTCTCATCTGGACTCTAAATAAAGGATTTAGGATTTTGTGTGTGTGTGTGTGTGTGTGTGTTACATTTTCAAATCATATGCCACGTGTGCAATGCCTGGTTCAGTTATATTATAAGAGCCCAAATGCCCCCTTAAATGACATGAATGTGAAGGCTGTGTTACATTCCATGTCCTCGCTTGGTTCCTGCCTTCTCCTTGTTTTCCCTCTCTCTTCAGACCCTACACTCCCAGCGGGAGGCGGAGCTGCTGGACGCACCTGACTCCAATTCACACCGACCTACTTAGGCCCTGTGCTGCCAGCTGTGAGGCGTCGGATTATTGTACCTGCTGCTACACCAAACGCCCGAGCTAGGTTCTCGCCGGTTACTTTTTGCCTCCAGCAGCTACCTGCCTCAGCCAGGGTAAATTGTGTTTTTGTTTCTCATGGTACGTTTTTCGCCATCGCCTTTTGTTCCAGTTTTGTCCATTAAAGACTCTGACAAAGACCTGCGCCTCTCCTCGCCTCTGCATCTGGGGTCCAAACAAACACACGCCACACCGTAACAGAATAATCCGACCAAAGGATTATGGACCCCGCGGAGACCGACCCTCTCAAGCGAGCACTCCACAACCTTGCGCATCGCATGGGTCAGCAGGAAGAGCAGGTTGGTGCACTGGGCGCCTGTGTGACCAACATGGCCGAGCGACAGGACTCTCGGTTGAAGACCCTAGAGACCCAGATCAGCGCCCTCCTGTCGGCTGTTCAGCTCAGCGCCGCCTCCACACCCCTTCCTGCAACCGATGCGACCCCTTCGCTCCCCGACCTTCCTGCGGCCCCTGACGCCGGCTCGCCCTCCATTTGCTCCTTGCTCTCAAGGCCTGAGCGCTTTTCTGGGGACACCGGTGACGTACGCTCTTTTTTAACTCAGTGTGAACTCCATTTCGAGTTACAAGCAGGGGCCTTCCGCTCTGAAAGGGCCCGGGTGGCGTTTGTCACCTCTCACCTGTCTGGACGAGCGGCGGCCTGGGCCACTGCCGAATGGGGGCGCCAATCCCCCGTCTGCTCCTCCTATGCAGTCTTCTCCCGAACTCTGGAACAAATCTTTCAAAGGACGCCGCCAGGCCGCGAGGCTTCGCGTGCACTCTTTCGTCTCCGCCAAGGACGGCGCAGCGTATCGGACTACGCCATAGAGTTCCGTGCGCTTGCAGCCCAAAGTGACTGGAACCCCGCGGCACTTCTGGATGCATTTTTTTCAGGACTATCAGACGCCATCAAGGATCACATGATCTCCGTGGAATCCCCTTCGGACCTGGACGACCTCATTTCCCTGGCTGTCCGGATGGATAAGCGCCTCGCCGCCCGAGAGGAGGATAAAGGCCATCGACGGACGCCCTCAACATTTCCCCACGCCACAAACGATGACGGGGTGCGCCACTCCTACACCAAGTCACACGGTGCTCTCCCGGGCGACGAGCCCATGCAACTTGGAGGCAGCCGCCTCACGCCGGCAGAGAGGAATCGACGCCACCAGCTGCACCTCTGCATCTACTGCGGCCAAGCTGATCACCCCATCGCCCGCTGTCCGGTTCGCCCGGACCGCCATCGCTCTCCAGCAGCCAGCCCGCCGCGTAGGAGCTCCTCGGCGCCGGTCCCTGCTCCCAGACGCGCCACATCGACGCTGTCGGCCAGCCGCCTGCAACTCCCAGGTACGCTCTCCTGGTCCGACAAGGACATAGACATCATGGCGTTTATTGACTCTGGGGCGGACGACTGCTTCATTGATGAAGCCTTTATTAAACGCTTTTCTATTCCTGTAACTCCGTTGCACACTACTAAAGTAGTTCGCTCTCTCGATGGGCGTCCTCTGGCTGACGTCACCCGTCAGACTGATTTTCTCTCGCTACGCTTATCCGGCAATCACCTCGAATCCGCTAGGTTCTTTGTTATTCCATCTCGCTCAGCCCCTGTCGTGTTAGGTCTAACCTGGCTTCTCAAGCATAACCCTCACATCGATTGGGCTAAACCCGCTATCCTCAACTGGAGCGCATTTTGCCATATTCATTGTCTTAAGGCTGCTCGCCCGCGCCTCGCCGCCACCCATTCCTCCACCCCCGAAGCTATCGACCTATCCGTAGTTCCTACTGCCTATCACGACCTCCGGGAGGTGTTTAGCAAAGATCGCGCTCGCTCACTCCCCCCCCATCGCCCGTATGACTGCCCCATTGACCTGCTGCCTGGCGCAGCACTGCCGGCGTCACGTCTTTATAATATTTCCCGACCAGAGAGGGTGGCTCTGGAAGAGTACATTTCGACCTCGCTCGCCTCTGGCCTCATACGCCCATCCTCCTCACCGTTAGCAGCAGGGTTTTTTTTTGTGGAAAAGAAAGACAACTCCCTCCGCCCGTGCATTGACTACCGCGCACTTAATGACATCACAGTTAAAAACAAATATCCTCTCCCTTTACTAGACTCTGCCTTTGACTCCCTCCACTCTGCAAAATTTTTTACCAAACTCGACCTGCAGAACGCCTACCATCTAGTTCGGATCCGGGAGGGGGACGAATGGAAAACCGCTTTTAATACCCCTCTCGGTCACTTCGAATACCTCGTCATGCCTTTTGGCCTCACTAATGCCCCTGCTGTATTCCAAAATCTGATCAACGACATCCTTCGCGATATGCTCGGCCGCTTTGTTTTCGTTTATTTAGACGACATTTTAATTTTTTCCGCCACCCTAGAGGAACACATCCAACAGGTCCGGCTAGTCCTCCAGAGACTTCTTATAAACCGGCTGTTTGTCAAGGCCGAAAAATGCACCTTTCACGCTCCCTCTGTTTCCTTCCTGGGGTTCATTGTGGAGAAGGGGCAGCTCCGAGCCGACCCTGCCAAGATTCAGGCTGTGGTCGAGTGGCCCGCTCCTACAACAAGGAAGCACCTTCAGAGGTTCCTGGGCTTCGCTAATTTCTACCGTCGGTTTATTAGAAATTTCAGTCGAGTTGCAGAACCTCTGACTAAGCTCACATCCACTAAAGTACCTTTTCACTGGACCCCAGACGCCAATTCTGCTTTTGAAAAACTTAAGACACTGTTTACTTCTGCTCCCGTGCTCATTCACCCTGACCCCGCCTCTCAATTCTTTGTCGAGGTGGATGCTTCCAACACCGGGGTGGGAGCAGTTCTCTCCCAGCGCTCCACCTCCGACCACAAGCTGCACCCCTGCGCTTTCTTCTCACGCCGCCTGACCCCCGCTGAGCGGAACTATGATATTGGCAACAGGGAACTATTGGCTGTCGTCCTGGCGCTGCAGGAGTGGAGGCACTGGCTGGAGGGTTCAGAGGTCCCCTTCATTGTGCATACGGACCATAAAAACCTTGCTTACCTTCGATCCGCTCAAAGACTGAACCCCAGACAGGCACGCTGGGCCCTTTTCCTCAATAGGTTCAATTTCACACTGACATTCCGCCCAGGCTCCCAGAACGGCAAACCAGACGCCCTTTCCAGACTGCACTCCCCTCCCTCCGAAGAGGCTCGCCAGGAATCTATTTTGCCCCAGTCCCGCATCCTCGGGGCCCTGCAATGGGATGTTGAGAGGCGGGTTGAAGAGGCCTGCAAGGACGACCCCCGCCCAGAGAACTGCCCTGCCGGGCGCCTGTTTGTAGTCCCAGGACTGCGCTCGGAGGTACTGCGCTGGGCACATGAGTCTAAGTTGGCGTGCCACCCAGGAGTGTCCCGCACCATGTTCCTTCTCTCGCAGCGGTTCTGGTGGCCTTCCCTTCGTGCGGACACAAAAGCATTTGTGGCAGCCTGCCCCAGCTGTGCCCGGAACAAGCCGTCTCATCAGGCTCCGGCGGGACTCCTTCGCCCGCTGCCCATTCCCTCCCGTCCATGGTCTCACGTGGCTCTGGACTTCGTGACAGGCCTCCCACCGTCCTGCGGCAACACAGTCATCCTGACGATGGTGGACCGATTCTCCAAACTGGCCCACTTCGTCGCCCTTCCCAAACTCCCCTCTGCCCTCGAGACGGCTAACCTGCTGGTGCGCCATGTGTTCCGGCTCCATGGCATTCCCCTCGATGTGGTCTCTGACCGGGGGCCACAATTCTCATCTGCGGTGTGGAAGGCTTTCTGCAAGGCGCTAGGAGCGTCGCCCAGCTTGTCGTCCGGTTACCATCCTCAGACTAATGGCCAGACGGAGCGGGCCAATCAGGACTTGGAGGCCGCCATCCGATGTGTGTGCCATCAACAACCCGCCTCCTGGGCCCTCCACCTCCCCTGGATAGAGTACGCCCGTAACACCCTGGTTTGTTCTGCCACCGGCCTCTCCCCGTTCCATGGGGCCTATGGATATCAGCCTCCGGCCTTCCCCTCGTTGGAGTCGGTTTCTGCAGTCCCCTCTGTGTCGTCCCACCTACGGCGTGCTCGCCAGGCATGGCGCAACACCAGGGCAGCGTTGGCACGAACGTTGGAACGGAATCAACGCCTGGCCAACCGGCATCGCACGGTCGCTCCGGATTATAAACCGGGACAAAGGGTCTGGCTGTCCTCCCGAGACCTTCCTCTCCACACGGATTCTAAGAAGTTACAGCCCAGGTACATTGGCCCATACACCATCGAACGTATCATCAATCCCTCCTCCGTTGTGCTTCGCCTCCCGGACTCCCTCAGGATCCACCCGGCGTTCCACGTCTCCCTCCTCAAACCGGTCACTTCCAGCGACCTGAGCCCTCCCGAGGTGCCTCCCCCTCCTCCCAGGCTTGTCGACGGTCACCCAGCATTCACGGTCAAGGCCATTTTGGACGTGAGAAGAAGGGGCAGGGGTTTTCAGTACCTGGTAGACTGGGAGGGGTATGGTCCCGAGGACCGCTCCTGGATCGCTCGCGCCCTTATCTTAGACCCCACTCTCTTGGCAGACTTTTACAGCCGTTTCCCGGAGAAGCCAGGTAGGCCGCCAGGCGGCGCCCATTGGTAGGGGGGGATACTGTTACATTCCATGTCCTCGCTTGGTTCCTGCCTTCTCCTTGTTTTCCCTCTCTCTTCAGACCCTACACTCCCAGCGGGAGGCGGAGCTGCTGGACGCACCTGACTCCAATTCACACCGACCTACTTAGGCCCTGTGCTGCCAGCTGTGAGGCGTCGGATTATTGTACCTGCTGCTACACCAAACGCCCGAGCTAGGTTCTCGCCGGTTACTTTTTGCCTCCAGCAGCTACCTGCCTCAGCCAGGGTAAATTGTGTTTTTGTTTCTCATGGTACGTTTTTCGCCATCGCCTTTTGTTCCAGTTTTGTCCATTAAAGACTCTGACAAAGACCTGCGCCTCTCCTCGCCTCTGCATCTGGGGTCCAAACAAACACACGCCACACCGTAACAGGCTGCTCTGAATGTTCCAGATTTCAGTACCTTGGATAGTTCCCATACTTTTTCCCCCCATGTCTAAGGGGAGGGCTGACTCACTCGTTTACAGCAGTGCAGCCTCATCATTTGTCTCCATCACTGTGACAAGCCTCTATGCCCCCCACCCTACCCCCAGGCAACATACACCTCTTCTCTCTGCATGTGGAATGTTTGCTGTGTGTTTCAAACGGCATTGAAAAGACCAGACATGATCATATTAGCTTATTTACTTACTTACATGAAGGTATGTTTATTCTTGCCCGCACAAGAACCACATCAGACTAATCTAAGCATGCTTCCATGGACACGCCGGAACAGAAAGGGCCTTGCCGAAATTGTTCCCACAAAGTTGGAAGCACAGAATTGCTTTGATTTGGCCTCGGGGGGGCTCACACTTACAGAAATAGATTATGTATTACCATGACATCAACATAATAATACAGCAGACAAGAATGGAAAAGCCCTTTGCTTATTAATCCAGTTCCTTCGTACAGTGGTTCCCAAACTTTTGACAGTCCCGCACCCCTTCGGGCATTCACCTGAAGTCATGTACCCCTAATCCTGCACATTTAAAAACAAAAACCACAATAAGCACACAATAAAACAGCTTTGTTTGATATTATTATATAATAGATTTTTTTGGGAATGTACACATACACCAGGACAGTGCACAATTGACTGGCTCGTATGTGCTCTAGTAGGTGTTTTAAAGCATATTAATGCAAATATATGCATATTTAAGCAAATTATACATATCCAAGGGCTAAATAAAGCATTTTTAAGTGTAAACGTGTAAATGAACGAAAATATAAGGCATGTGATATGCAGTGTAATACGGCATCTGTGACTTGTGTGTGCCTTTAAGAAGTCTGGTCTGGGAAGTGACGTGTGTGACGTCAGCTGGCTACAGTTGGCTGTTAGCTGAGTGCTGGTAGCAGGTTGGCAGTGTAGAGAGTGGCCGACAGCAGCTCCTGTGTGAATGTCCACTACATATGTTCTCTGCTTCTCTCAGCGACTGAAGTGTGTCTCTCCTTAAACAGTGGCAGTTGAGTAACTGTACATTAATGAGACGATAGCCACCAGGAAGTACGCTGTCTATGCTAACGTATGCATCTGTCTGATCACATTTATGTGTAAGATGGCTTATTTTGTATTATTATGTCTGCTATATTGGGTAATACAAGTGTAAATGCGACTATAGGGGTGTTATTTCATGTCTACAAGGTTCTAATAATAGTGATTAACTATATTTAGAAGGTAATAAATAGGTTTTCTGGCTCTAAATACGAAAATATTCCATCACGGCCGGGTCTGGAGCCAATTAACCGTGATAAACGAGGGACAACAGTATTTATAACTAGTGTTGACAAGCTGTGGTAAGATGTGGTGAATTGTGATCTTTATGCTCTTTTGCTGTGGTCCTCAACAACATGACATACAGAGAATAATCGGTAAAACAATGCAACTAATGTGACACATAAACATAATAATTATAAATAATAAAACAAAGGCATATACAGTACAGAAGTCAATACAGAAATTAACTCAATATGAGTCTCAATGTCTCCTTTCTTCTGCAATGTACTCCTTATTCTGTACTTGAATTTTTATCCACGCACAACCAATGACATTTGGCGTACCCCACTTTGGAAACCTCGGCCTTAGTATATACTTGGGGAAATGCTAACATGCTAACTGTTAGCATTCTAACAATCCTAACGTGCTAATTGCTCACACACCATGTATGTAAGTGTATAGCTGTGGAAATGGCTAAGATGGTAACTGTTAACATGGTAGCAAAGCTAACATGATAACTGTTAACATGCGGGCACCTAGTATGATAGTGTTAAACGTTTATGTAAGTGTTTAGCTGTGAAATGGCTAAAATGCTAGCGTGTTCATTGTGAGCTTGCTATCATGCTAACAGTAAGCATGTTAGCACCTAGCTTGACAGCATTCAGTTCAGAGAGTTCTACGTGTCCTGAATGAGTTGAGTATTTTGACTTTGGAATGGTTTGAATCTGTTGAGAAATGTGCAAGTAGTGACAATTGCTTAAAGTCAAATAGTGTTTTGTGGAAAATAGATTGCCTGAATGTGTTGAATGGTTGCATTGCGGAATGGTTTGAATCGGTTGAGAAATGCGGGAGGAGTTAGCGTACAAAAAAACGAGGGGGGTTACGAAGAAGAGGAAGAATTAACAGATGAGAAATGGTGTAGAATTTTATGTTTAAATGCTGACCAGCCAACACAATTAGGCATTCATTTGGCAGTAGTTTGCAATGTTATAGAACCACTACATCATGTGAAGAGGTATTTGATTGATCACCTGAGAATGTGCAGGTGTGCTGTACCAAATTGCTATAGGTAGTGGGCGGATGCTTTTCTAATCGTAAAATAATTCCTAACCATATTAAACGGACCACATTTGTTTTGGGAACATGCAGATGGTGCATACAATTTCACCACTTGGTTATTTTGTAAGTATGAACTGTCCTGAATGTTAATGGTAGGTTTATTGTAAGAGAGAGATGAAATTGAAAACAAATCCAGAAAAAATAACATTAATTAGAGGTTATAAATTGATTTGCTTTAGATTAACAGGAAAATGTACAGGTATTTGATCCCCAATCAATCAGCAAGAATGCTGAGCCCCACAGACCAGTTACTTGTTACGTGGGTAAAAGACACCCGCCACAGAAATGGTCTCTTCTATTCAAACCTCTCCACCACCATGGGCAAGACCTGTCAAAGATTGTAGACCTGCACTAGGCTGGAATGGGCCATCAGCAAGAAGCTTGGTGAGAAGGAGATCATTAGTCGCACAGTGTAGGAAATACAAGATAACAGTCGATCATGCTCGCTGTGAAGCTCCATGTAGGATTTTACCTTGTGGGGTCAGAATGATTGTGAGAAAGGTGAGGGAGCAGCCTGAAATTACAAGGGAGGAGCTGGTGAACGATCTCTAGGGAGCCGGGACCACAGTCACCAAGAAAACCATTCGTAACACTTTGCTGTAATTGACTGAGATCCTTCAGTGCCCACAAGGTCCCCCTGCTCAAGAATGCACATGTGCAGGCCCATCTAAGGTTTGCCAATCAATCATCCTGAATGATTCAGACAAGGCTTGGGAAAATATGGTCAGATGAAACCAAAATCGAGCTATTTGGCTTTAAATCCACTTGACATAGTTTTGGAGGCAGAGAACTGCTGAATATGACCCCAACAGCACCGTAACTCCTGTCTAACGTGGGGGAAGAATTATTCTGCTTTGGTGCTGGTTCTCTGCCCTCCTGAGATGTGTCCAAACCTGGTGACCATCTACAAGAAACATCTGAGCTCTGTGCTTGACAACAAGGGTTTCTCCACCAAGTCATGCTTTGCATGGGGATCAGATACTTTCCGCCAATCGAATATCAATCAATTCATAACCTTTGTTTCATGTTGTTTTTTCCTGGATGTATTTTACATTTTATCTCTCTCTGTTAAAATAAACTTATCATAAAAATTCTAGACTGTTCATATATTTGTAAGCTTACACAATCAGCATGCATGGAATATGTATTTTCTTCACCATACATACTAAGGGTGCATTCCAGGTAACCCACCCACAGGTAAGCCACGGTACGGTCCATACGTCGGTATATCGGCTACAGTTTTGGTCCGGTTTCGATACGTTTTTTTGTGTGTAAAGAGAACTATTTTTTTCTCTCAAAATTCCTTATTATTTATTATATATATATGTATATATATATATATATATATATATATTTTTTTTAATTTTATTGTGATCTGCTGGCAGGTAATTATCCAATAATTAAAATTCTCAATTAAAAAAGAAACATATTGAAAAATTGAAGGCTGTGGGGGCCACACAAAAAACATCCAATTCTCCGATTCTCCGATTCTTTATTTTAAAAAGGGACAGTGTACATTAATCAACATTTCATCAGAAAGTAAATGTACCCGAGTTAGCTGAAAGGCTAATTTTCATCGGCAGTCCCTTTGCCAGATGGTAATAGACCCAACAAAACAAAACAACAAAAAAGACACCATACACAACAGACATAGACAGAAAAACAGTCAACATTACATTTCCCCACAGTACAAGTTATATAATAAAATTAATAAAACCAAAATCAAAAATTATAATACAAACACCGCCAAGCCAGCCATATTGGCTACTTTACCATTTACATTTAATTTGTTCTCTACCTGACACTGGTAGAATAATGGATAGTACCAGTGATACTGCTAGTGCACACATCTTTGCGATTCAACAAGCCAATTCTTAGCATTGAGTTTAAAAGAGTGATATGATGAAGATTCTCTGACTGATTGTGGTACTGTATTCCATTGATGGGATGCTCTAAAAGAGAATACAGCCTGGCTAAATGTAGTTTTCCTGATTGGGATTGTGCAATCTTTTTTAGTGGCACCTCTGGTGGCTCTGATAGCAGAGGACCGAAATGTTATGAAACCGGATAGTGGAAGAGGAGCCAAACCGTGCAAGATCTTATATACCAAGCAGATGTTTTTGTATTTGACCTACATCCAATGTAGGTCAGTATATTGGACTAAAAGGTACAGAAGCTTTTTGTTATAGGTGACAAAGCAAATCAGTGTAATATCTATTAACATATATCATTACAAAAAACAAAATATTGGCTGCGGGACGAAAATGGCCCCGGGCAGCACTTTGGACACCCCTCGTTTACAGTGTTTCTTTTTAGGAAGGTGCAAACGCAACACTAAGACTTTGAACAGAGTGCTGATTATTTCATTTTTAGTAAAGTTCCTTACCTGAAGCGCAGCATTGATATTTGCAGCGTGCAGACCGTTCTCCTCTCTAGTAACCAATGGCAGCACACTGCGTTCATCTTATGCATCTTTGTCCTTTTACGGAGGTAAAGTGTTCAAAAACAGGTGCACCACACCTTGATGTTGGGCCAGGAGGCTGGGGGTCGGCGGCCACGAAGCTGACGGGCGGAGCCATGCGGCTGTTTTCGCCTATACTCAGTGATATATGCTGTATATTCTGGCGTCGAAAGCCCCGCCTTTTTGTCCACTTTTAGGCAAACTGTCGCTGACTTGCAATATGTACAGCGTGGGAACAGTTCAAAATGTATTGAAAAAACGCAGTTCATAAGGTTGGCTTGTCCTTTGCAGGGCGGACCAGACGGTACACGGTGTTACCATGTACCAACCATACCATCCCTCGTGCTTACCAACATCTGCTTGGTCTATTCGAGGAAAACATTATACAATTATAAGAAATTGCATTGTCGTCTGACCAACTTGGTCACAAAACACTTAGCTTAAGCAAGCTGTGTTTTATTAAGCGTCAGATCTCACACGCCACTTTGCCTTTTCTGCTGTCACAGTGTGATCTTGACAGCTCTGGTAGTATTTTCCCATTTTTCTACTGTGATAGACGTGCTAAATGTAATGTTTGATTTTGGCGATAGCTCGAGGCACGATTTTTTTCTGTTGTTTAATTTTTGTAGTTGGTAAAACACATCCGTCACCGTTGTGTAGCACTAAATGAGCAATTATTTTTTTCAGTCAAAAGTTTGAAAAAGATGAACCTGTTTTGAAACACACTACAGAGCAAACGTCATGCAGAGTTACATTTCTTAAAATGTGCAGCCATATCTGTCTTTTTGTTTTCATATTTCCCTCTGTTGATATTGCTTGCGTTTGGAGGGAAATGGGGACGTTTACTTTCTGAAAAATAGCAGATAAAGTACAGTTTCTACTCGCAAACTTGGGACATATTGATGTACCCCAAGTTCAAACAATCCAATAAGGCTGCAGACAGCACCATTAAATAAAGGTTATGAATTAATTTTTATTTCAATGTGTGAAATAAGTCTTTGATACAAAGAATTCTGACCACAGACGGGTCGTGTGCCCATGAAGCACACACATTTGCCATGTTCTTTTAGCAACAAGCTTGGGTAATAAAGAGACCACCGTTGGCTCGATAACGTGAAAAAAGAAAACAAATACAGAACAAGATGACAGGCAACTACCCACGCTCTGAAGCTCCATGCAAGACTTTACCTCGTGGAATAAGAAAAGTGAGAGACCATCCCAGAATTACATGGGAGGGGCTTGTTAATGATCTCAAAGGAGCTGGGAGCCCAGTCACCAAAACAAACACTGGTAACACACTTTGTTGTAATAGACTGAGATCGTCGACTTGCTGTGATTATAGGCAGAAAGATGCTAAATATAATCCCAAGAACGCCATTCTTACCATCAAACACAAATGCGGAAACAGTCTCTTAAAGGTTAACGAAGACTGTACCATTAGAATCTGTACCAATTTTACTCTAGAATCTTGAACGAGAACTTCCTGGTCTCAGCCAGGACACTGAAGATGAGTTATGGATGGATGGATCTTCCAGCATGACAATGAGCCATAACATACCGCAAAAACAACAAAAGAGTGGCTCAAGAAGAAGCGCATTAAGATCCTTAAGTGGCCTGGCCAGTCTCCGGACCTTAATCCGATAAAATAAATTGTGGAGGGACCTGAAACTTTCCAAGCAACAGCCTCAAAACCTTTAGGATTTAGAGATAATCTGTAAAGAGGAATGGAAGAAAATCCCTCCTGAGGTTTACACAGCCCTGGTGAGCAACAAGAAACATCTGACCTATGTGCTTGCCAGCATCTCTTCTGTGGCGCTCCAGAGCCAGAACGATTGCTTGTTGTCGTGTATTTGTTCCATTCCCTAGTTATCAAGCCAACAGTGGTCACTTCTTACTCCTTGCTAAAGGGACAGGACTAATTTGTGTGCTTCACAAATGTGTCTCCGCAGTTCGGAGATGTTGCAGGTTGTTGGGGGATTGTTGGGGGCTATTTCATTTATTTAGCCTTTCTTCCTGGTTCTTTGATAATCATCGACAAGGAAGATGGACCAAGAGCCCAGAATGAATGTACACAAAGTCTATAAGTTGCAGCGCCCCTCTAGGAAGTGAAAGTTAAGTTGTGTAGAAGTGAGAGTTAAGCTTGTGTGAGTGAGAACAATGCATGCATTGTGTGTCTCGGATTGTGCAACTCGGATTGCGCTATGTGAGTGTGTGTTTGTCAAGAAGGCCTTCTATGAGAAGCTGTTTAGACTGAATCTATATGTTTAATCATAATATTTAACATGATCAAATATGTATTTCACTCAAACAAATTTGTTTAGAACCTTTATTTCATACATTTCATAGTCTTCTGAATTTCTGTTGATATTCTGTCTGTTTAAATAAACCCACCAAAAAGTTCTGGACTGTTCATGTCCTTGTAAAGGGGTAAACTTACAAAATAATATTTCCCCGACTCTATCTGGATTTATTGGTTATACTATATGGCCGCTACCTGCTCTGCATAATTGGTGTGAAGCTATATTACTACAGTACATCCTGTCTATGTGAGGTTATTTTGCATAATGCACACAAGAATGAATGAATCTGCATGCTCACTAGTTTTTAGCATGTTTACTATAAGGTACATCCAGTGCTACACAACATACCACGGCCTACTGCCAACTGAAAGCACTTTGTTGCATAACAAAAACATAAAAAAAAAACAGCAATCTGAACAACTTGGCTCGTGTTTCTCACTCTTGCTTGGCAAGGTAATAATGCCCAATATGAATACAAATGATTGTAGTAAACCCTCACATTGAAATGATTGATTTTTGTAGTATTTTAGTAAAATAAGACTCTTTGTGTATAGGAAAATTAAATTATATATTCTGCTGACTGAAAACAAAAGACTACATGAGTAATCAGGAATTGACAATGTGTTTGTGTTGGTGCTAAGCGTTGGCACCGTTATACTGTGTTCTCACTTGCAATTGTTTCAAGTGTGAGTGGGCATCCATGCAGCCTCCTCAGTATGCTCTGACTTAGCCATTCACCAATCAAGGCGTGGTTGCGTGTTGAGCCATCTCAGCAAACTGGACGTAGCGGTGGCTCATTTGTCTCAAATTGCTTCCTGCAGATGCGCTTTGGTGTGAAAGGACAAGGGTCTGGCTCATCTGCTGGCCAATAATCACATATGTGACACAGATTGTTTTCTCCCGGACTAATAAGCTCAAAAACGACTAACATCCCAGCTATCATTTTAAGATTGGTTTGTATAAAAATATGTGTCTGTTTTTGATGATTAGATTGCTCTTTTGGCCTGGAAACAGATTGCAATCAATTACGTTATGTGTACTTCTCATTGAGTTTTGTAAGCATTATAATAGTTTTGTTTTTTGTTTGGTGTGTGACAAAACTTGTTTCAAAGTTTTGGTACCCTTTATATACTCCATATATTGTATTACTTTTCACAGTCCCATACCCCTTTAGACGTTTGACCTAAAGCCATGTCTCCCCCCACTTCTGCACACTTAAAAACAACATAAACCAGTGTCTGTAAGCTCATACTTCATGAATGTACGCACATACACCAGGACATGTGCCAGGCCGGCTGTAACTGTTGACTCATCCAGCTGTTGAGCGTAAAATTCACTGGCTCGTATTCGCTGTAGTAGTTTTGCTATGTCATTGATGCGCTGAGAAATGGTGTTGTTTGATGAAGGCATGGTCTGTGTACTTTTTATGGCCTTAACCGTTGTTCAAAAACATCCCGTGGTTTATTTTTTAACTGCATAACTGCATGGTGTGAAAAAGTGGTTGCCCCCTCCCTGATTTCTTACTTTTTGCATGTCTGTCGCACGTAAATGTTTCATATCACCAAACAAATTGAAATATTAGTGAATGACAACACAACTGAACTCAAAATGCAGTTTGAATTAAACTTTTGGTTTGGTTTGGTTTAGTTTTATTTGAACATGCATGAAGGTTCCAATGGAATACATCTCATGAATCCTTCTTTCACAGTTCCACATGTCCAAAAGGAGTAGGAAGAAGCAAAACTTATTTAATCCTCTCCCCATCCAGTCCACATCTTGTATAGTACATATTATTCACTTCCTGCATTCCATGTCATATTTTTATATAATAATCAGTGTACTAATAAATAATAAAAATAAAAAACAAGCATGACAGAACAATCAGTGTAATGATCAAGACTCTTCTGCCTTTTTATAATTAAGGGAGAAAAAAATCCAAACCTACATGGCCCTGTGTGAAAAGGTGTAATCACCTAGTCACTTAGTGGTTAGCATGTTGACCTCAAAGTCCGGAGACTGAGGGTTTGAATCTCCGTCAGGGCATCTCTGGGACACCAGCTTCCTCCCACATCCCAAAAACATGCATGTTTGGCTTGAATTGGATACTCTAAATTGCGTGAATGTGTGTGAATGTGTGAATGGTTGTTTGTCCATATGTGTCCTGTGACTCACTGGCGACCAGTGCAGGGTGTACACCGCTTCTTACCTGAATTCAACTGGGATAAGCTCCACCTCACAAGTGACCCTAATTATATAGAAAATGTATGAATGAATGAACACAAATTCTGTGTGATCTCAAAATGAATCTCTTTCTTCAGTTTTGGCCAGCGCAATTTCCCTGTGAGATTCCTCGCCTTTCAATTAATTTGAGGTTCATTTCAGTTGCAAGTGGCAGTAATTAGTCATTTTGGGGCTGAGCTCAGGGTGGTGTTACAAACACTCTCCTCTGTGTGCATCGGATGGGACTGGATTGATGGATCCATTACAAAATAAAATGAATTTCAGAGCATATAAACGCCTGTTACTGTGATATACTGCAGTTCTACTGTCGTACATTATAGCGATCTAATTTATCTTATTTATGATGTATTGTGTAAAACTAAGACACGAATGACATCAAATTAAAAGCACAAAATGAATGCTGACCCGACATCCACCAGTTCAAGTTCCAGCCAAGTTTTTCCAGAGAGATGATTACATCCCTGTTTGACGTGTGTGGGAAAAGGCAGTGTGCTAGCATGAATTAACTTGAGACAAATGTGCACATTAGCACTCAATAAGTCATCAAAACTTACCTTTATGCATTCCCACATAGTATCAGCATTTGAGACCAAATATGAGGTGAAAGAAAAATGCTAAAAATACAGTAGTAGTCTATCTGTGCAGCGAGAGAAAGTTAGCACACCCACAATGGACATGCGTCAAGTGAGACGGATGTAACAGAGAGAATCCGGCCACTTTTCAAAATAAAACATCAAAAAAGAAATAATGAAAGTTATTTTTTATTTCTGTGCGGCCCGGTACCAAATGACCCACGGCCCGGTACCGGGCTGCAGCCCGGGGGTTGGGGACCACTGCCATAGACAACCCAAGGGCTAAAGTGATCTGTGATTTCATCATGGAAATGATGGTGCCGGATGACCAGCTTTGTACCTTTGTTGAAGATACCTGCTTTTGTCAGCTAGTAAACCCACATCCGTAAATAATACACATTTTTTTTTAAGTGTTATACATCTGACAGTGTCAGCATTACCTTTGTCTAGGAAGATATCTTTTCAATATGTCTCATGTACAGAGGAATCAGCATTCACAGCTCCATAATTTTTTGGGGGTAAAAAAATATATATATATATTTGTACCTTTTTGGGTAATAATTTATAAACACATGATAATACAGGTAAAGTGTACAGCATACATCTAAAGCTGCTAGAAAGATGTTCGAAAGACCACACTTTTTATGCTTCATTGATAGTTTTGCAGTTTTGTCCTCGTTGTCTGCTGTGACTGGCTACTTCATTTTGTGACTCCAGATGTGCCTATACATTTAATACGTTAAATGTGTTTAAGTGTGTGAGGCATGTTGATTGTGTCGGGAGTCAACAATGGCATTTGAAGAGAGAAGGGGATCTAATCTAATAATTGCAGTTACTTTTATTGCAAACATTGTAGGAGAACATCAATATCAAGCTGGCAGGAGGATTAGTGTGCCAAAAACACACAATAAACATTACATTTATGGGTGCATCACTACTCGCATTTTTCGCAATTCGTTGGCGGTCCCGAAACACCTCATGGAAAGCGGGGATTTGGTGTATTACTGTAGATCTTGTGAGATTGTGCAGGGTTACCTTATGAAGTGGCCAGTGAGTGTAAACCGCTGCTGATCTCCGCTGCTGGACTTTTCATAAACAGTTGGAGGATACACTATGGATGTCTACAAGCATGCAATTGCAAAATGTTCATTGTTGCCCCGACACTCCCACTTGCAACCTCACCAGCTGCTCCCCAGTCAACTGTGTGAGCCCCAGAGACAGATTGGTAGAAACGAGGGCATACTGTGTAAACTGCTTCTCTCCCTTGCTTCCCCCTCTGGGCCTCTGTTTGAGTTTTTGTCACTGCCTTTTGATTGGGTTACTGTATGTGTGCACTGCAGTTGACAGTTTGCACAATGCAGTCAAGACAAACACATTAAAAGAGCCCTCCCTCTTTTGTGGCAGTGTCGAAATTGATCCAAGGCAGTCATGATGTTTGGTTGGCTGTGCGGTATACGCCTTCTTTTCCATTTAATTCTCTGTGACTGCTGCTTTCTATCACTCGATTACCCCTCAAAAACACAAAAGGCGGATGGGGGTAAAGGTGACTCTCATTTCCATAACAGACTTGAAAACTCTTATTAGCCAGTACATAACGCCACAACCAATCACCATCACCGTGACCTTTGGCATTAAGCCTCAAGACTTAGTCGCTTAATAAAGCTAATTTTTTTCTGGACCGATAGGGAGTGAACAAGCAAGGCCGGCTGTTGCAAATTTGTGAATCTACTCTCGGCTATACTCTGCAGCTGGTTGCTGGGCTTTTAATTAGGGTTGTGTATTGAGAGCAAAAAATGAGTGTTTTGTCATTTCAAGAGGAGATAAAGTGACAGAGGCAGGGATAGCTGTCTTTTAGCAGGGTTATTAAGAGTCCTTCTGAATTTCAGTCAGAAGCCCTGTTTTATGTTAAAATGCTAAAATTAAAATTGTAATGCTTTTTCAATGCATGTGAGCATTCTCAGTTTGAATAACGGCCTGATATCTGGCACATAGAGCTGCGCTCCATTGTCTTTCACATGCTCTGATGGGACTCACCAGTGAGTCGTAACCACATATTTAATGTGCAGGGTGCGATGTTAATGGATAACTGGCTGATTTAGGCATGCGAGCTGCATGCGCATGGAACCGCTTCAGCTACAGTATATGTCCTTGTGCGACTTTTATTTCACACAGTCATCCAGATGTATTTGTATTCCTTTTGTTTTATTTCAATTATATATGTATTGTAGGTTCCAGTAAATATGTGGCCTGTCTGCTCACATGCATAAAACAATTATCAATGCATATAAATGGCAAATGAAAGGCATAAATGAACATTTAAGGTTATGTTTACCTTCACTGAAGATTTGAATGCGTTCTGCCAAAGACACAATGTGACAGAGAGAACAACATGGACACCACCTTTGTGTTTTGCTATGAGTTATTTCTTAAACTCGATTGTGTTTCTCACCTTCTTTATCAAAATGCTGGCAATTGCAACTTTCTTTGGCTGCATTTTGCAGCCCTGATCAGAAGAAAAGCAGAGACTTGAGGTGAGAAACGCTATTGAATTCAATAAGTAACTCATGGCAAAACACAAAGGTGGTGTCCATGTTGATGTCACTGCCACATCTTGCCTTTGGCAACAATCATGTATTCAGTGAAGGTAAACGTAACCTTAAATGTTCATTTATCCTTTTCATTCGCCACTTAGTGGATATGTATTTATATGTACTGTGAATTGTTTTCTGCATGTACAACTATAATTGTAAAACTATTCAAGCGTGTTTTGTGTTAACATTTTTGGCTCTATGAAACGGATTCATTGGATATACATTATTTCTTACAGGAATCATTTATTATGTTAGAGTGCGTTTTGGTTAAGAGTCGGACCTGCTGGAATGGATTTTAAAGCAGATTGTTTTGAGAAGCCAAACTCTTTACTTAAATAACCCAGCTACTAAGCGGAACTACGTTCCTCGTCACGGAAATCTGACGAGAACTGAACTTGCGGCACCAATTGGAGGGTAAGTCACCGTTGATGTGGTACACTGCTGATGGGGATTTCATGCAACTTCTTGTCCAAAAATCTGAACTGTCCCTTTAACGCTACATGGCTTCAGTATCCAAAGGCATCGTAATTCTATAACCTGTGGAAAACATTAAAACAAAAAATTACCGTAATTTCCGGTGTATAAGCCGCTATGTTTTTCTCCTGCTTTCAACCCTGCGTCTTGTACAGTGATGCAGCTAATTTATGGCTAAAAATACATTTCCTATGAGTGCAGCTTCAGGAAGTAGTGACGTGGACGAGTGAAGAGGAAGCTAATATCATGTTTTGAAGTCATATGCAGTGATTGCTGATACATCTTACGTAAGTTTGATCAAGTGTAGAATTACTACAGCTTCTGTTCGGACTACTCAGATTGCTAACCGTCCACTATCACTGTCAACGGGTTTCGAAATGCTGGACAGAATGAAGAGGATAGCTCAAGCTAAAAGTCATAAATTAATTGGGCCTTGAGGGTAGTGGGTGAACACGTGTTTAGGAACTGGGATCTAGTCATAAGTTGATGTCTGAGTTTGGCAAGACAGCAACAAGGCAAAGTCTAACCACCTTAAAGCAGATAGAAAAGGAGCAAACCTCTGGCGTGTCTAATAGGTGAAGACAAGCTCTCTGTGCTGCTGTAGGGAGATTGAAGATTTACACAGGATGAATATGATCTACAACTGTTTCATTTTAATTGATCCTTTCTCTTTTTGTGTGTTCATGCTCAAATTCTTTGATGAGTGCTTCCTTGCTGATGTTTCCAGGCTGTAAAAATCTCTCAGACCTTAAAGCCGTATCATTAAATTTCACTTGGCGTTGCATTTAACACCACATCTGTTGTTTTACTGCTCTGAATGCTTAAACGCTCATCTCATTTCATGCCCTGGCCATTGTAAAGAGCTGGTATTTGCCTAATGCTACTGAATAATGCTATTTGATGGAGGGATCCTAAACTAACAATCAAATTTTAAAAAAGTCAGTCTATTGGGTTCATTGTTGCGTGATAAAGTACTACACTGAAAAGAAAACAAAAAGTGCCAGGAACCAAGTTGTCCTATTATAAAAGGTTTTCTAAACTATTACATGTTTTGTCGTGTCATGTTTTTGTTAATGTTTTGGCAGTTCTACACCGCCATCATTTTGAGCATGTTTATTCTGATGGTTTGTGTACAGACAAAGAACCATTGTTTGGTTTGTTCTAAGGATGCACTGATTCACATTTTTTCACTTCCAAACTGATCCAGATACAGTAATCCCTCGAATGTGATGGCTAATCAATTCCAGTAGAATTTCCGCAAAGCAAGATTCCTTCTTTATAAACACAATATTTTTGTAGTTAGAGCATAGATAACCTGTGTACAACCTTCTAAATATAGTTTTTAACATTATTAGAGCCCCCAGACATGAAATCTAGTCACCTTTACACTTGTATTATTATTATTAGTAGTATTTGTATTATTATTTGTAGACAGTTAGTGAAAAATAAGTAATTTAAGACATAAATAAGAATCTTGCTCGTGTGTTGCTGTAAACGTCTTCCGGTGCTAGGGGAGCTGAGTGAGGGGTAGGCAGGAAGTGATGTCAAAATAACTTGAAAAGTTCTCAATGGATTTGGATGAAATGGGATATGGAAGGAATGGTTCAATTTTGGGGGTGATACGGATCACTGTCTGGATCCAGGAATTTTTTAAAGGATTCTTTAACATTTCAAGATAGAACCATTTTCGGCATTTGTGCGTATAACTCCACAACAAATGGTCAGAGCAAAAATACAGGACAAGTTTCCAACAGGTTCTACAAAAGACTGATCCAAAACTGTAGGATTATTATTTTGGTGGAGGTCTGCGATGTCTGAGTGCTTCTCTAGTTGTATTTCTAGTTCATTTAGCCATTTATGCATGAAAAAAATCCAATATTTTTGTATTTACAATCTTCTAAATACAGGATTTGACATTATTAGAGCCCTCTACATGAAATAACACCCCTATATTAAATTTTGCACTCGTATTACCCAATAAAGTAGCAATAATGAAAGAAAATAAAACATATAAGACAAAAATAATATAATAAGACATGTTAGAAAATCAGTCACGTTCTCAGTAACTTCCTGTGGTGGCTATTGTCCCATTCATGTAACATTACTGACACCTAGTGACCAGTGTGGAATACTACACGTCATCGTCATTTTTTTTTTAACTCGATGTGCTGAAATTTGAAGCGTATAAAGCGTATAAAGAAAGTTCTCCAAAAATGTGCCCTTTCTCTGCCATTCACTCTAAGTTGGTAATAATTTATAAATATGTGATAATATACAGGTAAAACGTAAAGCATACATGTGCCACTGTAAAAAAAAAAAAAAAAAAAAAAGCCCACAATGGTTACAAGTTTAGTTTTTTATACTTCGCTGGTAGTGTTTTTTCATCAAGTATTTTAGCACTTTGCTCGGATGTCCTTGAACACACCATATTTGTAGTACTACACAAAACGTATATATAACTTCTACACCGTGACCCCAATTCCCTCTGTTCAAGGATCATTTTACATACATTGATATATATTACATACATATCATGCATTGAGAGCGTACCTATACTTTTTATATTAAAAAATATGTGAGGCATATTGAAGAAAAAAGGGGAACGTTCTGGAGCTGAATCTAATCAATAATTACAAAAATCACTCTGATTGGAGGAGAACGTCTAGATAGAAGCTAGGAGGAGGGTTTGGAGCGGGAGGAGCGAGTGTTGTGCCAAAAATATGCATTTTATAGGCGTCTCAATTACTTAGGGTATTCACCATACACTTTCTGAACCTATATTCAACTTTGTGATAAATATTAATACAATACAACATATAGTACATTACCACAGATGAGAAACAATCGGTGTGATTCTCCTTTATTGTTCAGACACTGAGCTTATGCTTCC
This sequence comes from Dunckerocampus dactyliophorus, assembly GCF_027744805.1. Taxonomy (NCBI): domain Eukaryota; kingdom Metazoa; phylum Chordata; class Actinopteri; order Syngnathiformes; family Syngnathidae; genus Dunckerocampus; species Dunckerocampus dactyliophorus. Next base: position 17,615,456 of record NC_072832.1, on the reverse strand, counting down.
CAAATGTTTTTAATGAAATGCAAACATGTAAATTGCTGGCAAAGGAGATGGAGTGTCCACTTAGCTCTAAGTGCTACAGATAGCACATCTGTCAGAGGAGGAAATGGGTCTGGGCTGAGATCACCATGAGCAATCTGTAATCAAAAATGGTGGAAAATTGCATTGTGGCATTGTGGTGAGGATGGGGGTGGTTAACATACATAATCGCTCCCGGGGCTGAAGGGTTGTAATTATTAACTTGTCTCCTCCTCCAGCCGTATTTGTACTACATAATTCTATCACACCTCGTATCCGCATGTTCTTTCACAACCTCACATTGCTTTTCATCACAAAGCATTTTTGTTCAAGTATGTTGGAGCAGCATATTCCTCATGCATTCATGCTTGAATGGATCCACCGAAGTGTACCCCCAACACACACTTTTCTGCCAAATGTATCTGGGTGTCATTGTATGGTGGCATTTTGGAATGGTGACTGTCAATCCAGCAGCTGAACAATCAGTGCCACAATGCCAAAAATGTGTTGAAGCAAACGTATCAATGTCCTGACATTTTCAAGAATAAAATGGAACTAAAATACAAATATAAGGCATTCACAAGACGCGTTCAAAGATGTTGTGATGTGTAGTACTCTACACGAATCACCAGGTATCAGTAATGTTGCTGTAATGTGTGGTGAGACACACTAGCACCAGACTTGATCACAGGAACAACAGGCTTTTATTGCAGGTCCGAAATAGCATACAGGCACAATAATCCTTAACATGAGCTACTGTTGCGGCCATAACCCACAGCAAGATAAAACTCAACTCTGAACCCCCAACGTCATGTCCTGTCCACCCCCCACTCATCCCCCTAAGGAACACATTTACAGCAACACACATGGGCATGAGTCTTATTTATGTCTTAAATGTCTTATTTATCTGTTATTATATCTCCTGTATTGGGTAATACGAGTGTAAAGGTGACTACAAGGGTGCTATTTAATGTCTAGAAAGCTCTAATAATGTTAAAATGTATTTAGAAGGTCATACATTTTCTATGCTCTAAACAACAAAACAATTCCATTTATAAATCAGAAATTAATTGCGGAAATTCATTTATCAATACCAATAACCACAATAAACGAGGGATTACTCTATGCCTAAATTGCTTCATAAACTTGATAATAAGGTTCAGTTGACAAAAATGACAACATTTTTAAGAACCATCGATCCATCCATCCATTTTCTATACCGCTTCTTCCTCATTAGGGTCGCGGGGGCATGCTGGAGCCTATCTCCTACCTGCTGACTTCGGGCGACAGGCGGGGTACACCCTGGACTGGGCGCCAGCCAATGGCAGGGCACATATAGACAAACAACCATTCACACTCACATTCATACCTATGGACAATTTAGAGTCGCCAATTAACCTCACCTGCATGTTTTTGGGAATGTGGGAGGAAGCCGGAGTGCCCGGAGAAAACCCACGCACACATGGGGAGAACATGCAAACTCCACACAGAAATGCCCAGGGGAGAATCGAACCCAGGTCTTCCCGATCTCCAGGCTGTATTGGCCAACGTGCTAACCACTAGACCACCGTGCGGCCCTTTTAAGAACCAATTAATCAATAATTTAATCAAAAGTAGTAGGGAAGTCTGGACTTCCCAACTGAGACTGCGCCTGCAACCCGGGCCCGGATAAGCAGCGGAAAATGGATGGCTGGACGGATTAATCAAAAGATTGCGCCCATTCTTTCTGTTCAGTGTTGTTGAGTATATCACAATGCAATTATATACTTAGCATTGTGGTTTCTATGGTAATAGAGCCATCAGATGTCCAGCATTGCACAGTCACTATGCACTACTAAAACCACTAGAGGTCCAAGAGAGACATGAAAGTGGTAGGAAACATCAGATGCCTGTGAGCTCTGTAATGCCATTAAGGACCACAGAGGTAGTCATTTGTCCTCCTGGACCGCTGCGGCCAAACTATAATGCATCTTGCACAGTGTTGCTCTGCAGATACTCGGTTTACGGTCTATCCTCCTGTTATAATATCCATACATTTAACGAGTGGCTGCCCTATTTTCATTAATTGCATGATGGAAATCAGCAAAATGTATTGTCTGACAAGACAAAAATATTGAGGGTGCAAGCTGTCGCTGAGAGCTGAGAACGCTGTGAGGACAAAGATATTTCCAGCGTGTGCTTTCAAATCCTTGTATGTGCTTGTGTATTCTTGTATGTTACAATAAGCGAGACAAAATGTCGTGTGTGCTGTGTGCTCATCTGGAATCAAAAGAGACATAGATTATTGTGTTGTGAGTGCAAAGAGATGAGTCACCTCTCTCAGACAGCACATAACCCGCTGTCATTTTTGTTCGATACGCACAAGTACATCTGTACAGATTCAGTTCTATTCATACAACTACTCTCTGCAAGGAAAAACATCTCTCTGATGTTATTGTACATGTACATGTAAAAGCAGTCTTTACTCGGTTTATTTTCGTTATATCTTGGTCCAATGAGATTTGACAAGCTAAATACTTATCTTTTTATTCAATAACCATGATAAGGGGTGCTTTTTTGCAAAAAAATAAAAAAAAATGACTGTGTAATAGTTGTTCAAAAAAACATCATTCAACAATCTACACTTTATCTGAAAAGGAGTTAATTAGACCGCAGCTTAATGTAGCCTGACGGGGAAAACTAAAAAAAAAAAAAAAACAAGCAAGCAAATGCGATCCCTAACAGCGCATCTCAGTGGCGCCTTTGAGTTTTAGTCATGTAATTCGCATGTAAATTTACTGACAAATATTCTCAAGCTCAACATTAAATATTCAGCTGGGATATTCAGTAATGCAGTAAAATCTTAAGTTGTTATTATGGAGGAGCGATGGGAGTTTTGTCATTTTTTTTGTTGCTTAAATTGTTCCTTTTAATGTGTAAAATATATTTCTAATTTAAAAATGTAATTATGTCAAAAGTTCATTATTTACAGTATATGGCGTATGCACAAAATGGAACAGAATGCAACAAAAACCTGATGCAATATCCAGAAAAAATTTCAGTCTCAATTCGACAAAAAGGGCCAATCTGAGTGTGTGTATTATTTGTAAATTTCCATCTATTGACAGTGAAACAAGGACTGCAACTATCTATTTCTTAGTAGTTAATCTGAAGTTTGTTGTTTTGATTAATCGAGTAATTGGTAGGCCCTAAACGGATCAAATCAATATGAATCAAACACAAACAGTTAGTGGAACATATCAGAAAAGAGGCAAAAATGTTGATCAGTGTTTTCCAAAGTCAAAGCTATGTATGAATACCTTGTTTTGCCTGAAACACAGTCATGGCCAAAAATATTGGCATGCCAAAGATGCCAATGGCTGTATGAATTGGATTTGAGTGGTTGCATTTCATACAGGCATGACCAATAAATAACATTGGCATCTTTGATCAAAAACATTGGCATTCCAATGTTTTTGGCCATGCTTTCATGGATGGCTAAATAAATTAAAAAATATTCACATTTAAGAGGCTGAAATCAGAGGATATTTACATTTTAAATTAAAAAAAACAATTAATTGAACGCCCAAATTGTTTCTGATTATTTGGATTTATTGTTGCAGTGAAACAACTTAGCATCATCAAAATGAAATATACATTTAAATGTGCAAAACTAAAAGAAAAAGCAGCAACTCGTCTTTAGTAAAGATTGTTATTCTTCTGAATGACAATCTTTACAAAGTACAAAGCGCCTCAACTTTTGTTTCCTGTTGCTCATTTTCACCATGCTCACCTTTCCAGCTAGTTTGTGTGTGTAACCCCTCCCTTCCCCTTAATTTTGACCAATCACATGCAACTTCAACAGAAAACTAGACAAGAAAAAAAAAAAGATGGCTCGTTCACATCTGTTAAGGCTATTTCTTCTCTTTAGCCTTTCTTCTCAGTACTTGGGACGGTGTTGCTATCGGAGAAGTAGTCAATGATCACACCATTTAAAAGCTTTTCAATCATATGCAACTGTTCCGCAACTGATTGTGCTATGATAGCTATTAGACTGAAAATGCACTGATCTAGTAGACTGAATCTAAAGGTGTAACGATGATAAATGACACTTCAAAGAGCCGGCTCCTGTCGTTCACTTCAAAGAGTCGCTCCGTTCACAACTGAGGTATCACTAGTATGGAGTAAACAGAAAGCATCGTGTGATCTGACTGGGTGGCGCCCAGTAGCCAGCAGATTGTGTTTAGCATGTGAAGAGAGGTTATGTCCAAAGTTTGCTGATTAAATGGTAGCGTGATTAAGAATTAAAGCTGAAGAAAAATATGTCTTTACTGTTGTTTAAGAGGTTATTGTCTCACATGCTTTCTATTTATTTAGTCCATCCCAAGACTCTGTATTTCAGTATTTATATTACTTGTTCAGTTTGTTGGGGGAGGGAAGGATTATGAGCCGGGACTGGGTCGAGCCATGCGCGAGGCTCATTTATTTGAAAGTCGTGCTTTAAATGTCTGCAAACAACAGCGATTACACAAATGTTCTATAGCCTTGAGTTGAAGATAACCCCTCTAATCTGAGTCTATTGAGGAATGAATGCTAATTATGGTTCTATGCATGACTCCACAGGATTTGATAACTATGTCATTGTTTGGTCCATTGCTGAATGTTTGCCAGCAAGGTGGCGATTACAAGCTTGACTGTATCTGAAAGCTGTGAGCTGAGTGACAGCTGCAAGGTGCCACTGAATCATTGATGACCCGCATTAATGGTGCATGGCCGTTTTTCAGACTGTTGTTAAGCCAGGACGTTCTGTCTCACCAATGTTCTGTCACACTCTGTTATCCTGTGGGGTGTGGGAAAGCCAGAGTGGGTTTGATTTGCGCACTTAGGCTGGTTCCGTTCCAGTGTTCACGTGGCCACTCAAGGATGATAAAATACAGTACCGGGTGGGAGCTGCAAGCCATGAGCCCGCAGGTTGTTTTCGAGAGGATTTTAATTTGTTTTCTTTGCTTTCCCAATATCTACCTTCTGTTTTGTTTTGTACATTCTTGCATGCAATATTGTCAGTATTAGTATTACAACAGAGCAATTTGCATACTGGTGATGACATGCACAGATTACTGCACTGATTCCGCAATTTCAACGGCATCATTCGTACACAAGTTTATTCAATTTGAAAGAGCCTCGCTATTATTTGTTTGTAGGTTGAACAGATTGTGCAGTGTATCGTCACAAGAGGCTCAAACAACACACACGGCCTGCAAGCACTCTGCTGTGTTTGTTCCATTTTGTTTTGCAGGCCTGATAACCTTGCACCCACTGTGCCTACGCGCTGAGATTATGGATGAGATCAAGTTTAATTGACTTTTATAATCTGATTTTGGCTAGGGGAGGGTAGATCACGGATTAAAGTTGTAGCTGCTAAACAAGCAAGGGGATCAGGCGCTTGTTTAGCTGCTGAGGCCTAAGGGAGAGTGGAGGCGTGTTTAGAGGTAACATGGCAGTGCTAATCCAGAACAGGCTAAACTGTATTGTACGGAAATGGCTTTAATGAATTGTGCTGTCAAAAGGCTGGTTGCGTTGTGTTTTTGTGGAGGCACAGTAATGAAGTGGCCACCACGCAATGATGTAATGTGATTGCAGTTCTAATATTAAGTGGCCTGGAGGAAACATTTCCTGGAGCTGGCTGTTCTTGTCCCCAGCTGACATGTTGGGAATGGCTCGGCAACGGAGTACAGTTGTTCTGGACACACTGTGAGCTGCGCCAATGTCCCATCAGTCATCATGACAGCTAAGTCAACGAGGGAATTTTTACCGAGAGATGAACACCTTTTACTTTCTCCTCTTCACTCCCCTAAACCCTTTTATTTCATCCTCCAGCTCTGTAGGTTGTAGCCTTCTCTCAACCTTTGCAAAGGTTTTGTTGAAAATGCACTCTTCCGGCTTTTACTTCTTCACATTAAAACAGCAGCTGTATGTGGTGTACTATGAAAATGCTGGCCATTGAGCAGCTGGAAGACTCCTAAACAGCTGGAGTAAGATTGTTCTAAGCATCTAATTTTGTCATTTAGGCAACACTAGGCTTTCTTTAACTGATCTCGAATTTGTCTGCTCTAGTTGTTTTATTTTACTTGTGGATTTCCATGGGCCATTGGTCATGTAGTAGTTCACCAAGCTGAGGTTCATGCAGGCCTCAGCGTCATGGCTGAGGTTGTAGAGTGGTCATCTCCCAATCTAAAGTTTACTGGTTCAATCCTCTGTCTTCTCTTGACCATGTCAAGGTGTGTAAGATGGTGTAAGACCATGTAAGACCATGTGTAAGATGCTGAACCCCAAGTTGCTCCTGATGCTGCATCATCAGTAGGTAAATGTGGTGACAATGTCAAAGCATAGCTTGAAGGTCGAAAAGCGCAATACCTTTATTTACTATACTATATAATAGTTAGCATGCAAAAATTTGATGAGAAAATCTAAATACAGTCATCCCTTGCCACTCTGCGGTTCGAGTTTTGCTGCTTCACTCTATCACGGTTTTTCAAAATAAATAAATTAATAGATGATCGTTGTTTTGTGGTTAACTACAGCGTTTTATTTTTTATTTTTAGAGAAATTTTACACTTAAATTAAGCATTTTCAAGAATAAAAAAATGCCTAAATGAACGAAAATACAAATACAGTATAAGGCATTCAGAAGATGCATTTAAAGATGTGAGATGTAGTATTCTACACTGGTCGCTAGGTGTCAGTAATGTTACCTTGATGAGACAATAGCCAGCAGAAATTACTCTGTTCAGAAAAAAAAGAACATGTCAGCCTATGTTATGTCTTATTTATCTCTAATATGTCTTATTTTCTGTTATTATGTCTACTATATTGGGTAATACAAGTGGTGGTGTTGTATGTTTAGAGGGTTCTAATGTTATCTTTTCGATAATCTAACTACAAAAATATTTCATTTAGGGATCTTACTTTGCGGAAATTCTCTTATCACGGTCAGGTATGGGAAGAATTCTAAAAAGGTCAACCGTGGAGCATAACAAACAGGAAATCAAGTAATTAAGGATAATGTTTTTGGTTATGTGTTGACATGTTAGTGAATTTCGCTAGTGATCTTTATCCAATTCCACAATTCTTACCACAAGTAGAGTTGATCAACAATGATCACAACTTATGGCCACAATTAGAGAAAACAGAAATTTGACCCATTATTGGTTGATCTTTAGTGCAAATGATTATTATTTGAATAAATTTGACTTTGTCAGAGGTCTGCACTCATTGCAATTTTAGTTCCTCTTTAGACTGAAATAATTTATTTTAATATTTTTTTTCCAAATACTTAGTTGAGCAAAAACGTAAACTATGGAAGCAAACAATTGCAGAACATTCAGCAATTTCTATTCCCACCTCCACGATGCAATGTTTCACTTCAATAATGTTTTTGACAACAACTGGTCAATTAGCATTACATGTTTGGGCATTGAGTCTGGTCTTTCTATCATGCTCATAGCTCGGAGTTATAGACATTTTTAATGTAACAGGGGGAGGGGGTGAGTCACCTGAGCTCTAAAAGCATTAATATCTCCAACAGTGCAGGTAGTAAATCCAGACAGTATGTGCTGTGTGTGAATGGGGTGTCCCGCTGTTCATGTTTACCATCTCTGCTTCTCGGACTTCGATCACCATTGATTCATAGTCTTGCTTTTCAGACAGCAGCAAGGGTGATGATGCAAGTCTGTTCAGTTCCATTTTGGCAATAGTCCATGGGGCTGCTACAATGTCTTTCAGGGTTTTTTTAGGCAAGTTTCTAGGTTGCATTGCATTGTTATAATTAGGCCTGTCACGATAATCGATAAATCGATTAATCGAATGATTAAAAAAAAATTTGATAATGACGCCCTCACTCAGTTGTCATGCTCATGTCTGCGTGTGTGTTTCATCTGCTTGTCTCTCTGTGCCACACAGGCCGAATGACAAGAATGTTCAGTCTGCATCTGTCGCATTGGTTCTTTAGTGGAATGAGCGGAGAGAGTGAGCCCTCATCTCATTCAGCCTCTTCGTGGAGGCAGGGCAAGTAGTGAGTGGATACAGAGGGTTAGCAGTTAGCTTCGTGAGGCAGCATACGCTGATATGAATGAAGGCACCGAAGCGATGGTTCCTGAGGAAAATGCCATGCCCGACAGCCCCAGTGTGGGAATGTTTTGGTTTTAAACAGAATGAATAATGGTGAGCGCATGAACACTGACGGCCGACATTGACAGTTTTCTCAACTGGGAAAAAAAACCTCGGGCAGCGCCACCTTCGTCCCGACAGTCAATGCTTACCGAGGTGTTAGGTCGGCAAATATAAAAAAAACAGTGCAAAATGGTACCATCTAGTGGTTCAAATGTGAATTACACTTCTCATGACAATCATGAAAAAATGGTCTCAAAAAATGTTGTCGATGATATTGATTATCGGCGATAATTCGTAGCACAATTATTGACCAGCAAAATGTGTTATGGTGACTGGCCTAGTTATAATTCATAACAACATGCCATCAACTAACGGGTGTTGAGCAACATTTAACCAGCGAACATTTAAGCATTTTGACCCTTGAATACACTTGCTGTTCTCCAGGGCACGTTGGTGATGTAAGCACATGTGTTGATTTTTCAAGGCAGAGAAAATTCCTTGATAATTTTTTTGTTATCAAGGTAATTGACTTACTCAAGGAATTGGTTCAATTGACCCCCCAGTTGAGAATCAATGACTTAGACTACCTAAATATATCAGGTAAAAGGCTAATACCCGTACTTGGAATTGGCAGGGCCAAAAATGGTATAAGAAGATTCCCAAGGCTACAAAAATACTATGATTAGACGCTATTATATCTCAAAAGTTACTACGACTGCACTCACTGACGACAAATCAAACTGAGATACATCCCCTTTCTCTCAACTTCATTCTTCTTCATGAGCAAAAGGAACATCCCTGGTATTCCTAGTCAGACAGATCTGCTTGTCTTGTTCGCCGTTTTACCCACACTTGTGAACAAAGACTACAAGATACATGAGCTCCTTCACTTGGGGCAGCAGCTCACTCAGTCATTCACTCACTCACTGGAACAATTTTTCTAGCAGAGGAGGAAGTGGAGGTGCTTACACTCATCCCAACTGCTTCACACTTGGCTGCAACCCGCTCACTGCCTGTTGGAGGTCACAGTCTGCAGAATGCAATGATTCACTTCTGTAGTCTGCAAACCAAACACTCCTCTCTTCTGTTGACCTTTAAGATTGTTTTGGTCAACATTTTATGCAGAATCTCCTCAAAAGAATTTTGAAAATAATTTCTTCAAAAATAAACAAAACTCTCACTGTGTATACATGGTATGGGTGTTTGGTAAAATAGCTCCAGTACCCGCATTAGACGCACAAAGCATGATAAAATGCACCGGTGGGCCGTGTCAGATAACACTGTTGAAAAAGCGGTTCAGTGAACTGCGTCTTTGGGGGTAGGCCTACAGTACAACACAGACGACGGGTATAAGACAGCTCCTGTGGCCCTCGGGTGCCTTGGGGTCCCCCTGCAAGAGCGGGGATATATGGACAAGTTTTGGTGCGTGCGTCGGCAGTGCTGAATTTCTGTTTGTGTGTGTTGATGGTTGGGTGCATATTTTAGTCATAAAATAAACCATTCATTATTATTTCAAGTACACCATTTAGTTCACGGAAAAAAATTCATCACAGTTTCATGCTGGTGCCATGGGCATTTTTTTCCATCAACATGGTTGCATTCCATTGTAATTGTAATTAACTCATTTTCATTATCCTACTGTGACATCGCTCAGAGGGTAAATACAAACTTAATATTTGCTTGTAAATCATTAATTAACAAACTGCAGCTGCTTGATATGTTGGACTGCTTTTCAGCCTACTCTGCCTTGTCATTGCGGACTGTCATGATGATGAAACTACATGAGGGGGGGAATAATGTATTGTTCAGATCGCTTCACAGTTGTGTAGCCACTTCTAGAATTCCGAAACGTTTGTTGCAAAAACAAATTCATGTTTTCCCACAGGACTGCAATGCATTTGTGACATTCACATTTTCCCACAGTACTGCAATGTGTTTGTGGCATTGGGTTGCGGGGGGCGTTTTTGTGAAATTTGCATAATAGGCCGTGGCGCATGTGCTTTAGGGACGCTGATGTGGGAGCCTCAAAAAGTGAACAAAAAACATGAAAAGTAAAACAGATAGTTGTTCCTCGCGATATCACGATTTGATTATCGCCCCCTCAATATGTCGTGTTTTTTCAGAAATTAATTAATTTACTAATTATCGCTGTTTTGTGGTAGACTATGCTTTATTATTAGTCAAAACATATTGAAATGCAAGTGATATGTCGTATTCTAGTCACTAAGCGGCAGTAATGAAACCACTGAGACATTACCTTACATTGCATTATCTTAACACTGCATGAAGCCTGCCATGGCATGTCCAACATGACACAGTGAAAAAAAGTTATCCTCTCATTCCGTGTGGAAGTGGTAAGTTTTTGGCTTCTTAAGTTTAGAAGAAATGAATTAGAGGCTGGGGAAGCAGTGGCTCAGGAGGTAGAGCAGGTCATCCAGAAATTAGAAGGTTGGTTTGATCCTCGCTCCTTCCACTCAGTCACTGCTATTGTGTCCCTGGGCAACACATCACCCACCTTGCCTCCAGTGCTGCCCACACTGGTGTATGCATGTGAATGAATGTTTGGTGGTGGTCGACGAGGCCGTAGCCGTGAATAGGGATCCACGTTTCCATCAGACTACCCCAGGGCAGCTGTGGGTACCGATGTAGATTACCACCACCAGCGTGTGACTGATGAGTGAATGAATAATAGGTTCACTTCATTGAGTCTGGAATTAACCACTATAAACGAGGGACAACTGTATGTTTAGAACTACAAGTGAGCTTTTTTTCTCTCACTTCAGGCCCACAGCAGGACCAGCTGCTCGTAGAGATGAGTGATCTGTGCTAATTATGACACTAATTATTATCTGTTTTCAGAGCCCAGTTATTTGTCATGTACAAGCAAAAAGTTAAAAATATGCAGCAAACCTTACCTTGTGATCAGTACCGCTTCAGGCAATAAATTCCCTTTTTGCCATCATTACCATTTTCCTCTTTGGCTTTCAGCCACTTGTCCAATCACGCTCCACTTTTGCTTCGTTTCAGAATATGAAATGAAAATATAAGCTTGTTTTTTTTTCTCAAAAGTTTTTGCCAGATTCTGAATTACTTCACAGTTTGAGTGCAATGTTTAGTCCCTTGCCACTCAGCACTTCAAATCAGCTTCACTCTATAAGGGTTTTTAAAATATATATATTAATTCATAAATCATGGTGTTTCATTGTTGAATATGGTCTTTGATTAGTTGTTTTTTTATTTATGCAAACTTTATGTATTTTTTTGACAAAATTAAGAATCTTCAGCATAAAAATTAACTAAAATAATAACATACACATTAATAACTAATGAACTAAAACACAAATATAAGGGATTCAGAAGACACATTCAAAGATGCTGTGATGATATGCAGTATTCTACACTGGTCACTAGGTGTCAGTAATGTTACTGTAATGTTCAATAAGACACACAAGCACCAGACCTGATCGCCGCAACAATAGGCTTTTATTGCAGGTTTGAATTATCGCACAACAGACATAATAATCCCTAACACGGGCTACTGTTGCAGCCGTAACCCAAGCCAAGCTAAAACTCAACTGTGAACCCCCGATGTCACTTCCTGTCTGACCCCCACTCAGCAACACACACGAGCATGAGTCTTATTTATGTCTTAAATGGCTTATTTAGTTTTATCATGTCTTCTATATTGGGTAATATGAGTGTAAATTCATGTCTAGTTATGTCATGTCTAGAGGGCTCTAGTAATGTTAAAAACTGTATTTAGAAGGTCGTAAATAGCTTTTCTATGCTTATAACTACAAAAACATTCCATCTACAAATGTATAAAAACTTTGCAGAAATTCACTTATCACGGCCGGGTCTGGAACCAGTTAACCGCGATAAACGAGGGATTACTGTACATTAAAAAAGGATTGTATACAACGCTTGACAATGACTATTGGACTATGTTGTTTGGGAAGTCGCCCTTGTTTAAACTCATGAATGTTCTTTCAGACCCAGTGATGTGAACTAAAGATTGAGTCTCACTGCATCTTCACAATTCCCTCATGTACGGTCCTAAAATCCCCTCACCTCAGTTCATACTCATTTGAAGGTCATGGAGGGCCCTCACAAGCTCACCCATGGGCTGATGAGCTAATGGGAGTAGGTGTTGTTGCATCCGTTTGAGAGAACAGTGGAGTTAGATAAAAGATACAGTACCTGTATGTGAATTACTCAACAGCCTCGGCCCATCAAAGCGGAAATCATTATTAGTTTGTCATTTCCTCCAAATGTGTGTTGTGTTTATGGATGGATATGGTCGCTGGTAGTATAGTGGATCACAGGACAGACTTTCGCACAGCTCAATTCATGGTCAGTGACAGTCGGTGTGGATGTGAGTGTAAATTTTGTCTGTCTCAATGTGTCATGTCATTGCTTGCTGACCAATCCAGGGTGTAGTAAATTGTCAACTGTGTCAATTGTCAACTGTGAAGTTAATAAGGACTTAATGGCAGACTGTATATAATACTTCTTGGAAAGGGACAAACATGTGTACTTTTCTTTATGTGTATCTTTTGCAAGACCCCTACTCATTTTTAATTCCCTTTATAATGATGAAAGACTAGAAAGCTTATACTGTTTTTGCAATATGCTCTGGTTAAGTGTGTTAGCTAAATGCCCAAAAAGGAATATATAAATGCCTGGGCGGAAGATTCAACCAACAGAGTTCTTAGTCTTTTAGGCAGATTTAGACAGTTTTACAAACTCTTAAAAAGCATTTGTACGGTATTCACTTGCATGTCTTGTCGACTGTACACTGTCGCCACATGTATAGTATGTGAACCTCATCATCTTCGTCCTTGGCTGGATTTTGGGAACTTTGGTCAGCATGCAAGGCCAATTCTTGCTGTTATTTCTCATGCTATAACTGACTTTTCTCTAATTGTCTTTTTTTGTCGTCTTTATTCCCCAGGATCTGAAGAAGGTGCTGTCTTTCCCCCCATACCCTGTGGAGTTTTTGCACCCGGTTGTGTATGCCTGTACGGCAGTCATGTTGCTCTGCCTCTTTGCTTCCATCATCACCTATATAGTGCATCACAGGTAAGAAAGGATCACCATTTTGGCTCATATTTATGTTGAATGTTGTATCGGCAGCGATGCAATTGCCCGGCCTTCTGTCCTGGGTGTACCCCTCTTCAGGATCACCATTTAAGGCATACCTATTTTTTTCCATCACTTTCCCATTTAGTATTTTAACTGTTATATAAAAAAAAGAACAATGGTGCAGCGCAGATTATATATTATTATATATATTATCTAGATGCAGTCTAATGGCTTCTCATAGAAAGCCTTCTTGACACTCACATAGTACAACTAGAGGTGCGCAACACTTAACATACGATTCATGGAATACTGGGAGACACACAGTAGATGCATTGTTCTCACTGACACAAGATTAACGCTCACTTGTACACAAACTTAAGGTTCACGATCGATTCACTATCACTCTGTATACTTCCATTCTGGGCTCTTCCCTGAGCCCCGTCGTTGATGACAGCGTCCAGCGCTGTAACCGAATATATTGCTCTTATTTTTAAATACAAATTGAAAAGCTTTGTGTGATCTTTGACTATTTCTCTGATAGCAGTGCGGTCCCAAGAATCGAGAAGAAAAGAAATACCTTCTACAGTTTGCTTTTAACTTTCCATCTATTCATTATTATAACAGAGTTTTATGTAATCTTTTCATTTCTGGATTTTTTACAGTTAGTTTTTGAATTCTCTGTCATTAATGTGCTGACTGGGGTGTGACTCAGATGCTTTAGGCTGGCATAAAGCGCTGCAGCCGGTATGACTAAGAGGATGTAAAACATACACACAAGCCAGATGTATGTGTGTGTGTGTTATGATGGGAGTATTTGCGTCTAATGGATTCCTGAGGGCAATTCAGATCACCTTTGTTCCATTTTTATCACATAAAATGACCAGGCTAGAGAATGTGTCATATGTCTAAGCATTACAAACTAGACAGCTGCCTATTTCTCAATTTTAGAATAATAAAATGGATGGAGGACAGGATATTTAGCAGTATGTAGGTCTAATGACTATTTCTTTACTTTAACCTTTCTTCCTGGGTTGTTGAACTTTGTTGCTTTTGGAAAAGTAGTCATTGATCACACAATGTAAAAAGTTTTCACATTGTATTGAAAAATAAGAGCAATATTTTTGGTTACAGCATTAGATTCTATCATCAATGAGGAAGGTCAAAGAAAGTACACAATGTATATTTAGCAGTTGCCGCGCCCTTCTGTTAATTGAAACTTAAGCTTGTGTGCCCGGAAAGTGAAAGTTAAGTTTGCGTGAAAGTGAACGTTTGTTGGTGTGAATGACAACAATGCATCTATTCTGTGTTTCCCAGTATTTATCCATGAGTCACATCAAATTGTTGCGCAACTCTGATTGTGCTAGGTGTTGTGTTGTGGTGTGAGTATCATGGAGGGTGGGTGTGTGTATTGTAAAAGCCCCAATTACGCCGACAATGCACTGACCTAACTGTATAATATCGACATAGGGCTCCAAAAAACATTGCGTATTATCGTTTCACTCTCCAAAATAATGTCTCACATAGTCGTGTGCAACAATTAGGACACCCCGAGGTGTGTTTTAGTTTTTTATGTCAGCTAACTCTTCTGCCCCTGATTTTTTTGTTCTTACAAATACACCACATGGTGGCTCTGTCTGACTTGAAAATTCTCACAAAGCTCAATAACTTTGATAACTTTAGAGTGTTTAGCCGAATCGCCACAAAATTTGGTGGACACCTTCAGGGGACTGACAAGCACACATCAGAAATATCTGAGCAATATTGGTTGAAAACCATGGCCGCCATCACCCAACCCCCACAGTATTAAGTGACATCTCTGTTTAGTAACACTTTAGTTGTGTAGTATCACTCAAGCTGATTGACAGTCTCCAAGCTGTGAAACACTAAACTGAGTGTTAAACGAGCAAAATGCAAGTGCAGCTGCCAGTTTTAGATTATTCATTGTGGAATTTATTTTTCCCCACATCTGATAACACATGCACGTAAACATATGCCTAAAAACAAACTCAAATATCTGTCAGAAAGATGAGGCAAGTTATGTTGATAGGTTATAGAATGATGCATAATGTCAGAATACACCAAACAAAGACAGCAATATGATAGCAAGTGCTTGAATAGGCTGAATTATGTAAGTGCAAAGTGTCTTCACACTACACTAGGTCCCCAACTAACGAACACAATTGGTTCCAGACAACAGTTCGTAAGTCGATTTGTTCGTAAGTCCAACAAAAGGTAATATTGTACGTGTACGTGTATACATATACAGTATATGCGTATGGATGTAAATATGAGTTTGGATGCAGTAGTAATATTAAATGAGGATAATTAATGAAAAAAACAATAATAAAAATGATATAATAATACGTAATGATAAATGTTATTTACCTTTGAAGAGGAGTGGTCGAGCATACGTCGTCATGGTGGAGGAGGAGGAGTTATTGAAAAAGGACAAATCGTCGTCGTCAGTAGACTCTTCTAAAAGAGGAAGTGTTCTGTGGGTGGTGTAGAATTAAGCAGGCCTATTAACTCTTCATAAACTTTAATCACACGCTCTGTCCAGGTTGCATGTACAGCTACAGCATTTCTCCTTTACACTCTCTCCCCACCGTCTTCCTCTACCTGTTGGTCCCATTAGCAGTGTCACAGTGCCCTCTACTGGTCAAGCATGTAGCAGTATAAATATGGAGTCACTACAGGGCAAAATACATGAACATATAGACCAGTCAGCTTGCGTTCGTATCTCCGAATGTTCGCAAGTCGGATGTTCGTAAGTTGGGGACCTAGTGTATTCTATTTGTCACATATACAATGTACAGTGGTTTGTGTTTTCTACACGTCTTTTAAAAAGCCCCTGCTAAAGACATATACTGTTTTGTTGAGGCAAATGTTGCAATGCCAACAATATTTACAGTATATACACTGGATCTCCACACATTCATGATTCAGCATTCATAGATTTTTGATTAAAAAATATATTTCTAAATACAGGTAAAATGCACCACTGTTAGAAAGCCCACAATTTTAAGATGTTTAACTCTTTGTCATTTACTAATAATGTTTTTTTCATCAAGAGTTGAGATTTTGCACTTTGTTTGGCTGTCCTTCAATGCAACATATTTGTGTGCTGTGAGATGTAAATATTTGTTTGGCGGGGAGTGAGCCATGTGTCAAAAATAAACATTTTTATGGGCGTATCAAATACTCAAAGTTTTTCGCCATTCACTGGAGGTCCGAAATGTAATCCCACCAAAAGTGGGGATCTAATGTATAATTCAATTTTAGAAATTCAACAGAGGCTCTCAGCACTGTCTAGTCTACACCAGTGACGAGTGACCAGCAGTCAGCCTCACCCGGAATTTTTAACATTTAAAAAACAATAATGATAACATTAAATAAATATTAATATTTGTCCATTGAAGTGTATTATAAATGTATCCTCAGTATGATTCCAATTGTTAACACTTACTGCGCAAGCCCTGCCTCCCGTCTGAGTGCACTAAGTGAGGGCACTGAGTTGCATGATGGTGCCGCCGAAAGTATAATGTTGTAGAAACATTGATTATACACCATGACTTTCTACAGCCTGTGTCATGTCTTTAATATAAGTGTGACACCATTATTCTTGTCATACGGGCGGCACTTGCAGTACTCGCTTCATCCTGAAGGGGTGGGGGCATGTGTGAGCTGGAAGTTGCTTGTCACTGCTGTCCTTTCATAGAGAAGAAAATCTAGCAAGTCTATAGCAGCAAGTCAAATTCGAGATATTTTTATGCTGAATGAATGAATGAATTTTATGGCCAAGATGGAGGATTATATACCCAAGCTCACCAGGAGGTGATCAGGCTTTTACAACAAAGTGTCAGAGCTTTTTCTGGAGAAGGATAAGGTGCATGTACATGTACTTCATATACAGATAAGACAAATACTGAGTTTTTTATTGGCAGAGGTGCTCGTATGGTACTGATGTACAGTAGGATATTTGAATCTATGACATTTTTAAAGAAATCTACAGTTACAGTTGCATTGGAAATGTTTCAACCCCCGTTGTTAGTTACATTTATTTTCAAAATGTACAAACTGTCAAGAGATGAACATGTAAAAAGTAGTGACCATTTGTAAATTAGATGAGATCAGATTGAGCTATTTAAATAGTTTTGGTTTATTGCAGTCTAGCGCTGGTTTATAAAGTTTGTAAAAATGTAGAATTTACAATGATAGGTTTGTGTGTGTGTTTTTATTGTAACTTAATGTGCGACCAAGAGTCCTGTTGAGTTTTACTTACACTGACATGGTGCCCAACCTTGTCTGTACTATCCTGATTTGGTTTTTTTTATGCAAATATCAAATATGTTGTCATATTACATTGCATTTGTATGAACAAATAGCTTTGAAGCCAACTCTGCCTCCTTTGCTCTTCTACCTTCTGTCACTGCTCCACTTTTCACTTCGTCAGCCCCATACCTACAGTATGTGTTATAGAACTTATTGTGTTGGGAAGCAATGAAATTGTGTGTGTCGTGTTACTGTCAGTAGCCACTTAATGGCTCAGCGGCTGGTGGAGGGTGATATAGAACCGTGGGGATGGCAGAAAAAAGAACCTCTGAATCCTGACTATTGTTTCCTAAGATTCTGAATTAACCCGTCAAATATAGTTTTGGCAATGTGCACTAACAGCTGCTAAATGTTTTACTGATACTTGAAAAATATTGACCTGTTAGCTTCTGTAGCATTACTGTAAGTTGGTGTAAACATGCCCCCATCCCTCCATCTTCAACTTCTCTTGTGAATTTAATGATGTTAAGGAGGTGTATACAGTTTATTAAAATATTGTGATTTTTTTTTTTTGCACATTCCCTGCTGGTTTTGCTGTGGTAATTATGACATGATTTGTTCGGTGAATAATGGTGAATTTATTACTTCGTTATTTTTTATGCATACATTGAAGTATTTCAATTACTGTTCAACTTGTAATGTTTTTGTGCAAAATTTGTATGTTTTCCATTTTTTAATTACCATTTTGGGCGCCGTTGAAGCACCGGCACCATTTCAAAAGTGCTGATTAGGCACTGGCATTGGATAACATGTAAACGGCACTTTCTCAAAGAATTTACAGTAATCCCTCGCCACTTCGCGCTTCGTAATTTGCAGCTTCACTCTATCACAGCTTTACAAAAATATGTTAATAATTCATGCTGTTTTGTGGTTGAATACAGCCTATTACTAGGAAAAAAAAATTTGCATATTTAAGCACATTTTACATATTTTTGGTCTAAATTAAGCATTTTGAAGCATAAAAGTTTTTATTAGAAGACACATTCAAAGACGTTATGATGCTATGTAGCATTCTACACTGGTCACTTGGTGTCAGTAATGTTACTGTAATGTTAAATGAGACACACAAGCAGTAGACTTTATTGCCGGATCAAGAGGTTTTTATTACAGGTTTGAATTATCCCACAAAAGGCAGAAAAATTTTAACCTTGACAGTCCTGATGACTTCCAACGTTACTGGCATGACAAGGAGAACCCACCTGAGATGTTTTCCACACGACACAGTGGAGGCGGTACCATCATTATCTGGGGTGCTTTTTCCTTCAATACAAGAATGGAGCTTCAGGTTGTGCAGGGGCGTCAAACGGCAACTAGCTATGTGGAGATGTTGCAGAGGGCATCCCTCATGACTGAAGGCTCTCCTCTGTATGGTAATGACTGGCTTTTTCAGAAGGACAACGCTGCAGTTCACAATGCTCGCCTGACAAAGGACTTTTTCCAGAGGAATAACATCACTCTTTTGGACCATACTGCGTGTTCCCCTGATCTAAATGCAGTTGACAACATTCAGGGTGCAGCAACATTTCCACTAGCCAGAACCAGATCACATGGATGTTGCTCAACATAGCAATAAATTGCCAATTTCCTACGATCAAAGTAGGTGGATGTAGATATCGACACGAATGAGCACCTGACAAAACGCAACGCCGACATTGCCAAGAAAGCACGAGACTTGAGGAAGCAGGGAAAGATACAAAGCATTTGGAGCACCCAAATTTCAAAATCTTCATCAAGTTAAATGCAGGACCAGCAGAGGCAAGAGTGTTTGCTGTCAAAGATATCAACGATCTGGATAAATATTAAAGATGATATCACCATGACGACAAGGAAAATGGAGGACACGACCCACAAAGAAAGAGCCATGCAGTTAGAAGGATCACATTCAGTAACATTTGACATTCACGTTGCCAGGACTTGCTCAACAAGTACTGGAATTACGAATCCATGTATCTCCAGTCAATGACACTCACAGTTCAACAGGAAAGACGGCAGGACAGGAAGACCAGACGACCAATGATCCTTGGGAATGGAATAGATCGGGGCAACAACGGGGGAAAAGGAAGAACTTTTTTGTTTGTTTCTTTTTATTGAAAAAAATGCTTTGCTTTATATGGAAGAATAATGTAAATAGTGAATTAGTGTATGTTGAATACATAGAACAAACGTACTGAGAGGGGATATGATTAAATAAACTCTGCTTCTTCCTACTGCTACTCAGACAGGTGGAACTGTGAATTGCAACATGAAGCATTTCACTGTAAACCATATGCATGTTCAAAATAAATTCAACCATAACCATGCATCGCTGAAATTCACTTATCACGATCGGGTCTGGTACCAGTTAACCATGATAAACAACGGATTATTGTAATACCCTTTCCTTTTGTGTTGTGTTTAAACAGGCTAACGATATATAGGTCAAGTAGGTTAACGGTCAGGTAATTCTGAACTAGCTGTAACTTGTTTAAGACAGATCATCTAAGGCCTGTTGGACAATAGGACAGCTTTATTCATCCCAGCCTCTTTGGGGAGGAGATGTGCAGGGTTGCAGGTTAATGTGCTTGACCCAGTGAAAACCCTGTACAGAACCCATGAAAACCTCCTTCTAGGGAGGCTAGCAGCCAGCTTGATTTATGGCCTCATTGCTGGATGCAGTTCAATACGTGGGCTGTGGCAGAGGCAGCAGCACCAGCAGCTCCTTCCCAGAGAATGTGAAGCCCGGCCATAGATGCGCCTCTTAGCTCACTGCTTTACTACTGCTTCATGTCCTACAGGTTTTTGGAACAGTTTGAAACATGGCGATTTCCAGGTTATATATTTGTTTTTTCATGGAAACATCAACTTTTATGTGTTAAGCATAGAAAGCTGACATGGCTATGGCTCTCAAATGTATGTTGAAGTTATTGTTGGTGCTGTTTGACCTATTTAGCCTATTCTTTAACAGCTGGTTTCGACATGGCAAAATGGGTTAAGTGCCTTGCCCTTGGCTATGTGACCCTGGATCCTTTTTAACAAAACAAATATAAATACATATAGAACACACATGAAGCTTCAATTGGGCTGGTGAACTGGAAACAATCCCCTTCCCCTTTTAATTTATAATTAAAGCAGCAGAGTAGATTCCTGTGTGTGCACTGTACCGCTTCATCCAGTAACATTAATAACACTTTGAGGTGCCTCAGGAACGCCATCCTAAAGAAAAAACATAAATAAATAATGTTTTTGTGCCCGTTACTGTCCTGCCAGCTTGGAGTTACTGTGATACCACAGTAATCCCTCATTTATCGAAGTTCATTGGTTCCAAACCAAATGATTTTTCGCAAAGTACGATTTCTTATTCATGAATGGAATATTTTCACAGTTACAGCACGGAAAACCTGTTCACAACCTTCAAAATCTGGTTTTTAACATTATTAGAGCCCTCTAGACATGAAATAACACCCTTCTCAATATAGTATTATATAATCAGAGAAAATAAGCTATTTAACACATAAATAAGATTTGTGCTCATGTGTGTTGCTATAAATGTGTTCCAGACGTTGAGGACAGGTTTCAGAGTTGAGTTTAAGCTTGTAGTGGATTACATAGCCTGTGTTGTTGTTATTATGATGATTATTATTATGATTTTTATGTTGTTATTACTGGGCCTCTAGTGAGTCAAGTCGTTCCAGCTATCAAATTCTGGTGCTTGTGTGTCTCACTGAACATTAGAGTAACAAAATTGACACCTAGTGAGCAGTGTACAATCCTACATATCATCACAACGTCTTTGAATACATCTCCCTAATGCTTTATATTTGTATTTGTTCATTTGGCCATTTTTATGTCTGCAAATGCTTAATTTAAAAAAAAATCACATTTGCATAAATATGCATTTTTGTTTGTACTAATAGTAGCCCGTATTCAACCGCAAAACAGCACGATTTATTCATTAATATATTTTTGAAAAATTGTGACAGAGTGAGGCCACAAACCAGCCAACCAGGACTAAAAATACAGTTTAATGTACAAAGTATACAGTAAGTGAGCTTTGGGAAGGGGAAATCGAGAAAAACCTTTATTTCGCTGAGGATAAATTCAATTTACATTGTTATGCTTTCATCAGATTCTTCAGTAGGTATGCCCGCACAACGAGGAGTGGGGTTGTATTACAATTCTGCCTTTTTAGTAGTTTGAATTGGTACAATCAGACTATTTTATCATTATGTTATTTAGAGCAGGGGTGCTCACACTTTCAGCCTGCGAGCTAATGTTAAAAAGTCCCAAAGATCGACCTCCTACTATAAATATAGAAAATATATATTTACTGTCTTGATAAATAGGAGTATACGTTGTACATGTATTTCAGGATGCACGCACTTTTTTAGCATGCAAGCTACAAGTCAACTTGATCTGTCTCAAACTATAAAACATACAGCATATATGTAAAATCTAACCGGTAATCTTTTAATCTACTAATGATTAGTATTTCACATTCACAGTTTTAAAATTTATAGGTCATAAAAGTAGCTGACAAATCATTCATTCACAAATCATTTACAATTCAATTCCATATGGCGATAAAGAACGGTTGTGTACATAACCTGAGTACCGATAATATGTCCGTCAAAATAGCTACGTCGCGTTCATTAGACACACAGTCCGTGTGTTACGTCCAGTTAGCATTTACTTTCAAACATTACCAATATACAAGAAATTAAAATGATTCCGCAAAAGACAATGCACCAGAAATCAAGGCAACATATTAAAAAGGTTTCAGCAACGGGCATTTTTCCAATTCATCATTAAATAATAGTTTAAGAAACGGAACTGTAGGAGAACACGCATTTCTATAGTGAAGTCCATGATGCGAAGCAAAGCCCTGAAACAATTCTTTTTTTTTTTTTTTATATACAACTAGCTGCTACAAATGAACGGATAACTTCTGTTATAGATATAGGTTAGTTTATCAGTTAGTTTATCCATATTCAGAAGATGAAAGTTGCATCTCTGTGTGCAGTTTGAGACGTGACATTCACCATTGCCGCAGGGAAGGAAGAGCGAATCAGGAGGGGAGCTTAATGACAGCTGACTGATGTCATATGACATCTATGAAGTGGCGTTTATGCGATCGGCGCAAACTACTTTGCGATCGACGTAACGGGCACCCCTGATTTAGTGGTTTGTTTATGTGTTTATTATTGTGTGTTTGCGGTGACGTGTAAATGTGTTATTTTGATGAGGTAACTAAAATCATATAAATACTGTACGTGTCAGTATGATACAGTGCAGCTCTATTAAATTCTTCTATTAAATTACCTCGTAATAATGTTAACAAATTCAATAATACTTTACAGACCGTTAAGCAAAATTGGTATTTATCGTCTTTGTAAAGCAGAATTTAA
Organism: Dunckerocampus dactyliophorus; assembly: GCF_027744805.1. NCBI lineage: Eukaryota > Metazoa > Chordata > Actinopteri > Syngnathiformes > Syngnathidae > Dunckerocampus > Dunckerocampus dactyliophorus. The sequence continues at coordinate 17,592,492 of NC_072832.1, read as the reverse complement.
TTTCTTCGGGATTATATCTCATTAGATTTTGCAGATGTAGGCAAGGGCATGCTTCAGCGATTATTGATTAATTGATCGTTAAGAATTGTGTCAATCATGTGGAACGATTGATCTAACATTCATTTTAACAAGCTCATATTGCATGCATGTATGCATAATGGATTTTACCAGGTGGCAAACAGCTGGGGACATGGTTCATTTTGATCCAATTACCTTGCTGTCTACATGGGATCATGGCAATTGATTTTTAAAAATGGGGGGAAAAAAAACAAACTAGATGAAGCAATTTCAGTAGAAATTCTGTGTGAATGCTGAAGCTGAACTGAAATGTGTTGAAATCTACTCACTGACTGAGGATCGAACCAGCAATTATCAGTTTGGCAGACGACCACTCCATGACCTGAGCCATGCCACCGTACACAGAGAATGGCACGTATTGTTAAATGTAAAATCAATTTCCATCAACAGGGGGCGACACAGAAATTGTCCATTTCATTTTTAATGGGAAAAATGTCACAGAGCATATTGAATTATGGAAAATGTGACCTGATATATGTCCTGAGCTGAGCTGAACATTTTGATGTTGGAATGGTTTGTAGTGGTTGAGAAATGTGGGAGGAGTTAGCGGACAAAAATGGCAGAATTTTAAATGGTGGAACGTAAAAATGGAGAGTGATCGTTGAAATGTGAATGTAAATATGTTGAACGATTATACAAGGACTGAGGATCAAGCCAGCAACCATTGGGTTACCTCCTGAACCATATCACCCTCTAGGATAGATGGAACGTTACAGTAATGGAAAATTATTTTTCACCAGTAGGGGGCACCATTTAATTTGGCCATTCGTTTGTAGAAGACTAAAAATGGCGGAATTTGAAGTGCTGGATAGTAAAAATGTGTTGAAAATCTACTCTCTGACTGAGGATTAAAGCATCAATTATCAGACGACCACGCTGCCTCCCGAGCCATGTCACCCTCTAGAATAAGTGGAATGTTACAGTATTTCACTAGTAGGGGCACCATTTAATTTGGCCATTTGTTCTTAGCAGACAAAAAGTGGAGAAATTTGAAGTGTTGGAAAGTAAGAATGCAGGCTGAATGTTAAAACGTGTTGAACGATTATACGAGGACTGAGGATCGAATCAGCAACCATTGGGTTGGGAAACAAGCAGTCTACCTCCTGAACCATGTCACCCTCGGATAAGTGGAATGTTGCAGTAATGGAACATTATTTTTCACCAGTAGGGGGCATCATTTAATTTGCCCATTGATTTCAATGGGAAAACTGTCACAGTAAATATGAAATTACAGTGAATGTGGGAAATGTGGGAAGTCCTGATAGACAGCCAACATGTGCTGAATGAGCTGAGCATTTTGCTGTTGGATTGGTTGAGAAATGTGGGAGGAGTTAGCAGACAAAAAATGCAAGATGTAAAAAGAAGAAATCAAGGAATAAATAGATGAAAAATTGTATCAATTCACACCTTTAAGGTAGCGCATCCCTACTTTCGGTACCTTAAGAGCGGGTTTTATCAGGTGGTGACCTGACTGTCACTATCCTGGGCTTATCTTGAAGCCCTTAAACATGTTATTGTGCTCATATTTTCAACAAAAAACAATAGCTTTCTTTATTGCTTTATTTAACAAGTGCACCACTATTGCCACAGCTAAGCTAAACCAGATATAGCATTTTCTTTGTGCTACATCCACACAGACCAGACACAAAATGAAAGGGTTCCTATTGACATGCGTTAAGGAGAAATGTAAAAGTTATGTTCAGAATCGCAATCTGAGTCATGTTGTGAAATCACAAAATGCTTGACGGAAAAACATTATCAGTGCAGCATAATTAAAAATTATTGCTGACTTATGTTCTGTGGAAAAAATAGCCTATCTAAAAAAAAAAAAATGTATTTTTTGACGAAAAAATCTGCAGATTTATGGGGCTGTGAATGCTGATTTGCAAATGTGTGGGGATCCACTGGATTGTATGTATCCAGTTTTGTTTAATAAAATCTTCAATAGAGGTTTTGATGTAGTTTTTGTGACTGTAGTATAAGGTGACATTGTAGGCATCTAAGGTTATCCTGTCATGGAAACTCCAAGCATGCATCGAATTGTATGCATGTTATTGATGTGGTTGTGCACCAAATTGAGCTCTGCATTGTGCACTCCATGTCACATATATGTAATTATACAGCTTGAAAGTGATGCGATGTTCCTCACTTGTACATGTTAAGGTGAAAAGCTTTTCTACTACATACCACAGCATTCTGATCAGGGTATCACACAAATACAGTAATGTAATCCTCAGGGTATGAAAGAATTAAATACACTGTCTATACATAATTTTGGTTATTTTCAATATTAATTTGAATGTTTGATGAAGACTTTCAAAAACATCTCTTAAGGCAGTGGTTACGACAGTGCTTGTTAGCGTACCAAAACATGTGAAGCTGTTATTTGTCTGTTAAGGTAAAAGTATTTGATTTGTTGCTTTGTAACCAAAAAAAAAAAAAATGAAAAGGGCAATGTGAGATATTGCCTGTACCTACTCATTTTCTGTTTCTTTCTTTTGGCAGTGCAATCCGCATCAGTCGGAAGGGATGGCATATACTTCTCAACTTCTGCTTCCATACAGCTCTGACCTTCGCTGTGTTTGCCGGTGGCATCAATCGAATCAAATACCCCATCATCTGTCAAGCAGTAAGTGCATTCCCTTTTTGTGTGCCTCCCTCACAAAGCTCGTCAGGAAAGTGATTAGGAGTGTCTATTGTTGTCAGCATCGAAAGTGGTCTGCAGGCCTACAGGGACCCAGCTTTACGTCACAGGATTATGAGAGTGGCATTATGAGATCCAATGACATTTGTTTTATTAGGCATTTTCTCCCTGATGTTCGAAAGCAGGCGTGCCCTCCAGAAGTGTTGGAACAATGAGGCCAATTCCTTATTTTTGTTGTGGACTGAAAACATTTGGGTTTGACATCAAAAGATGAACATTAGACGAGAGAGCAACATTTCAGCTTTTATGTCCAGGTATTTGCTTCTGGATCGGATGCACTGTTAGAAGATAGCATCTTTTGCTTGAACCCACCCATTTTTCATGTGAGCAAAAGTATTGGAACATGTGACTGACAGGTGTGTTTTGTTGCCCAGGTGTGTCCTATTACATTGCTTATGCAGTTCAGTAAATAACACTGAATGTCCACGCTCAATTTCAGATTGTGTGGGATAGGTTTTGCCTGTGTAGGCCGCATTTAGAGGTGAAAACAACATGACAACATCTATGGGTGAAACACAAGCAATTGGGAATCTGTGAGAAGACGGAAAATCAATCAGAACCATTGCACAAACATTGCTCACAGCTAGTACAACCATTTGGAATGTCCTGAAGAAGAAGAAGAAGAAGAAGAAAAAAACATTGGTGTACTAAGTAACAGACGTGGAACAGGTAGCCCAAGGAAAACATCCACAGTTGATGACAGAAACATTCTGAGAGATGTAAAGAGAGATCCGAAAACAACTGTTAGTGACATCAGCAACAACCTGCAGAGGGCAGGAGTGAAGGTATCACTATCTACTCTTCATGGAAGACTTTGTGAACAAAAATACAACGGAAGATTGAAACCACCCATTAGCAAGAAGAATAGGAAGGCCTGGGGAGTGTGTCTAAGGCTATGTTCACACTGCAGGTCAATTCCGATTTCTTTGCTCATATGTGACCTGTATCTGATTTTTTTCATGTCGTGGTGAACAGCACAATTCCGATTTTTTTCAAATGCAACACAGGCCTCATTTGTATGTGGATATAAATCCCATATGTATGAGAGGCGACTGCGGTATGAACGGTCAAGTCGCATATATCCAACCTATGCGTCATCGAAAGGCATGTATTGCCATGCTTACTTAATGTAGGCAGTCATGGAGAGGCGTGGTTTATCATGCAAGACTTGGATAAAGGTACTCACCGATGTAGGCAAGAGTTATTCTTCCCGAAAATCATTTTTAAAAGGTGTTTTTGAAGCAGCTCTCGTGTCTCACCACTCCTGTTTCAGCCATCCACCACACGCTTCTTGGAACAGACGTGGCAGCAAGTTGCCAACGAACTGTCGTAGCCAACAGTCTTGCCCTCTTTCTTCTTAATCTCCTACACGGATTAATTGAAATGAAAAATATTGACTCCCGTTGAACAAAATACTTGAAATTGCCACAAACGCGTGAAAGAGACCACGCTAGTAATGTGCGGATCAATACTGAAATATCGATACTTCCAATACCAGCTCTTTATGCTCTAAAGTCCATTCTGAAATACAAATAGTGATACTTTTGATACTTCAAACATATGATTTTTGTCCTTTGTTATTTCTGATGTTGTATATTAGCTGGGCTATATTGTAAATCACCCCACTACCTCAGCATACTTCAAGGTTTAAAATAAATCAAGAAATTACTATGATGTCTTGTATTCTTTATGATATGAAATACTTTACTCTACTTTTTACAATTTACCAAACACGTTAGGTGAATTTGCACTTGCACGTAGTATCGGATCACTATCGCCGATACCAGCCTGAATTTTACCCAGTATCGGCTCGGAAATGAAATCAATGGTATCGCACATCACTAGAGCACACACTGCAGCAATCTTTACTTCTGTAAACACACGGAAATGTGAGTGAAGCCGTGCTTTTGCACTTAAAGTCTCTTAAAGTCTCCTGTTTCTGAACACACTTCACCTTCTTGTGGAATACGTAAACCAGTGGTGTCCAAACTTCTTCCACTGAGGGCCACATACTGAAAAATGAAAGAATGCAAGTTTTAGAGGTAAGTGGTGAACTGCCAGAGGTATAAAAAAAAACAACTAAAGTTAACCAAAACTGAAAAATAATGTATATTTCAGAAATATGTTAAAAGGTCTTTTTCAGGGACCACAAAATGGGTGAACAATTTCACGCTGTTCTAAGGCAATGGAGGTTGATGCTGACAGTTGATGCAACTAATTCCTACAGGTGTTCCAACTTTTCTGGAGTACTTACAACCTCCTCTGTCTTCATAAAAGCAGTGTTTGGAACACCCTTTGGTACGACACCCTCATGAATATCAGTTGAACAGTATTGTACTGCAGAAAGTAATGTGCCGCTACAGAAATGGCAAGATAAAGGCAATTAACAATGGAAGTGAGACAGACCATCTAAACACTTAAAAATGTAGTCTTTTCCTACACAAAGAAATTGAGGTGCCCTAAAACTTGGATCGGTAGTGTATTTAAAGAAAAAACTGCATCTCATCTTTGTTTGATTTTGGTGAAAATGTGTATTACAGTAGTATCTCGCATAACGTGAACCTCCTTTTACGTAAATTCCACTGAACGTAAAGAATTTATGAAAAGTTTTTGCATCGTATTACGTAAGAAATTCCATATAACGTAAAGCGTCTTTTTTTTTTTCAGTCAACTTTATTAATGCCTTACAAATTACACTAACAGTGCATCAGACCATGGTCATTGAAAAATAACAGTTGGATCACAAAAACACATAAAATAAATCACACAGAAATCGAGATTAAAAAAATAAAAATGTAACAGAAAAGTGATAACAAAAAATAAAATAAAAAAATAAAGATAATAATAATAATAAAAATACTTAAAGTAAGTTACAAGAGGGGACATGAGCAATGAAAATGAAATTGAATTAAGGATATTGAAGTGGGAGCACAGATTTATCGTCTTGATAGCTTTCTTGTTATTAGCAGAGGATATTGATTTGAAGTACAGCTTCAGTTCTTTCATGAAAACATAAAAAAGGGGTTTCACTTTGGAAAATTTAAAGTCGGTGCAAGTTTTTTTTGTTTTTGTTTTTTAAGTCGGTGCAAGTTCAGACTAACAGTACTGTACACTCGGTGACACCTTTCAGTTTTATTCATTTACACTAATCTTATTTATTACCTTATTTTATATTGGAATGTTACTCTACTATGTTTATGCTAACGTTTTCTTATATTTTCCCACCATATTTTGAAGGGCCAAAGGGGTGAGTTTGGGAAGATCTTGGAACGGATTAGGCTATTTACATATATTTTACGCTTCGTCTAACATAAAAACCCTATAACATAAACGTCCTCGGAACGGATTACTTACGTTGTAGTGGCGTCTAGTATTAGTATGAACTCTTTTTTTTATTACAACTTCCAAATTACAAATCACAACCTTTTCTTATTGGGTTACAACTTGTAATTTTGACTTTATTCTTCTGAAATTACTGCTGATTTTTCCATTTTTGTTGTTGGTTTTTGTTTTAGTTTTGTTTGGGCACCCCTGAACCCCTGAAAACGGACAAAGACCAGTGATTTAGATGAAAGCAGTGTGCAGCGTTGTTCAGTAGAGATTGAGAACAGGGTTACAAACTGGAACTATTAATGCTGCAACTATTAATGCTGGAACTTGTATTGTTGCACTTTCCTAAAAAGGAATGCTGTATACCAGTGTTTTCCTAAGTGCGGCCTGGGGGCTAGTTTCAGCCCACAGTCGTAACCATCCATGTTTTTTCCAAGGTGTTTAACCATGTCGATACTGGATCAATACTTGTTAACCGGTCGAGTGACAGACTGTATACTACTACTATATGTATGACTGCCTACAGTCCAGATTTGTGGCTGGTTGAGTTTTGTCCAGAATGGCCCAAACAGACACCTTCCATATTTTGTTCTTATAGTGCTGTTACTGTTGGCAGCTTCTTTATTTTGTTGATCTCTAAAGCTTCAAATTTAACATACAATGAACACCAACCACCACTGCAAACCACAGCCACAAAAATAAACACTGTTTAATGTGTACCTCGCCGAAGATTATTACTCATTTTGATACATACTGTATCATCAGATGGTACCGGTGGTCAGAAAGGTGAAAAAAAGTTTCATTTATCCACAGTAGTATCTGGATTTTCACTATTAATTTGTTCAAAAACGTTCAACGAAAACCAAGGCAATTTTTGTCATCGGAAATAATGTAAAACCAATTAATCCTTTCCAAACACCTAAATGTAGTAACACAAAATACATTTTACGGAGAATAATTATACATTTATATGCGGAGAACAATGTGAAATAATTGTAAATGGCGGATGATTGGAAGTTATTGTTACCCTCGTTAAAGACGCGATTGTTGACAAAGACTGTGATGTGGTAACGAGATATTGTACGCTAACCGGAAAATGTAAGCAAACTGGGGCAAAATTTTGGTGTATATTTTCAGTGTTAACCCAAAAACACAAACAAAGGTCCCACCTAGTATCATTTTGACTGCAAGAATTGGAGGATACCCGGAGGGATACAGCTTGGTCATCTGTGACCATGTGTTTCTAGTTTCTTTCAAGCTTTCATAACGACATAACCAATAAACCTTCCACACTGCAAGGAATCTGAGCTGTGGTAAAGAATGTATTTGATGTTGTGCTTGCTCACTCATCTTATTTTGTAGCTACTAAGAAATTTCGCACTATTCGTCCACCTCTACTGGATAAGTGAGTCGTCCCTTGCCACATCATGGTTCGATTTCACAGCTTTACTCTATCAAGGTTTGTCAAAAATGTATTAATTAATTATGCTCTTTCCTCGCTGAATACGGTCTACTATTAGTAAAAAAAATATGTCTGTTTAAGCAAATTGTACAGATTTTTTGCGAAAATTAAGCATTTCCAATGCATTCAGAAGATGCATTCAAAGACGATATGCTATATAGTGTCCTACATTGGTCACTAGGTGTCAGTAATGTTACTGTAATGTTCGGTAAGACACACAAGCATCAGACTTGATCGCCAGAACAACAGGCTTTTATTGCAGGTTTGAATTATCTCACAACAGGCACAATAATAACAATTTACTCATCGTAATAATAATCATAATAATAACACAGGCTACTGTTGGGGCCATAATCCACTCCAATATAAAACTCAACTCTGAATCCCTGACATCACTTCCTGTCTAGACGTACAGAACACATTTATTGCAACCACACACGAGCATGAGTCTTATTTATGTCTTGAATGGTTATTTTCTCTGATTATGTCTACTATATTCGGTAATACAAGTGTAGATGTGGCTATAGGGGTGTTATTTCATGCCTAGGGGGCTCTAATAACATTTAAAAGGCTGCAAACAGGTTTTCTATGCTCTAACTACGAAAATATTTGACTTATAAAAAGAAGTCCTACTTCACGGAAATTCACCTATCACAGTCGGGTCCGGAACCAGCTAAACGTAATAAACCAGGGATTACTGGAGTCACTTTTCTTTCAGGCCAACAATAGTGAAACATATGCAATGTGCATGATTGTATATGAAAAGTTATGAATCAAAATAAATGACATGGTATATTCTTCTGAGAGTTAAAGGATACATTTTGTATTTGGAGGCCGAACAAATATATAGTATAGTAGTATGTTTACCTATTTGCATATAGAGTAAGGATGTGAGAGATTATCCTGCATGGTGGAGTTGCTCATAGAGGGCAAAGGAGGAGCGATGTACTCGAACACCCGAAATGCATTAATGGCAGAACATCACAACCAAAGCGACTGATCACAGGACTGGTTGTGGTGATGATGAAACATAATCTGGAGCAGAGAACCCTCCTCTCTTGGCTTACCTCAGCAGGGGGCCATAACTGCACACAGTATGTGTCCAGAATAAGACTGATGAACGCTACTTTTCAGTTCCATCTGCCTTCAGGCTGCCGCCTGTTTATATCAATAGGCTATGTTTGTTCTTTAATCATAAGCCACTGTGAGGTTATAACACAGCCTTCTCTGCTGTCTCATTTTGTATTTCATTATTTGTCTCAATTTCTACTTACATAAATGCAGAGTATCATTAATTTATTTCACACCAACCATGTTTTCTCTGTGCTTGTGTGTCTTCTCTTGAGGTAATGATCTTTTGATTTTTCTTTCAGTGGCACTGCAAGTCATGTTTATAACTCAAATAATTTGTATGGCAAAGTTTTCCACTTTATTTTTCCGCATCACATACCTGACCCAACACCCATGTTTATCTGCGCTTTGATCGGCAGAGGAGCCGTGCACACATTAATGTCAGGGCACTGGCGAGGAACCAACCTCACTCGCTGCCTGAATGGCAGCAACCTTTACTACGCAACTAACAATGGCACCCACAGTCCTAAAACAAGTATGCTAGATTAGTTAGGGTCCAGCTAGACTTCAGCCACACTGCAGGAAAATACAAAAACAAATAGAATCACTAATGGTGAAGTAATGCAGTCCACATAGTTATTTGTCTTCCATGTTGTTGTTGTTCTTCTTCTTCTTATTATTTTTATTTTTTAATTTTTAATTGAACCCTCCCCTATGTCTTCAGGACGTGTGGTACCTGTTGCACATGATGGAAACAGAGCTCTAAAATCTGTTTCGCAAGACCAAAACATTTAATATGAAGATCGGATTTGGGATTTGGGAGATGTCAATGTGAACAGGGCCTAAATTGCCACAGGCGTGGAATCTGTGGATGTGAACGATTTTCTGTCTCTATGCCTGTGCTGACAAGACAGGGTTCAAGTGACCTAATTTAGCTGTTGGGTTATTTTTTTCCTCTCGTGTGGTCCAGTTCGGATGTGAGTCCTGTCAAAGCAGGAAAAAAAGAATCGGATATCTTCAGTTCTGAATCAGATCTCAGTCGTTATGTGGTGAATAGTCTGCCGATGTGACTGCGGTGTCCTCACATAGATCAAATATATCGTGTCGCTGCAAGCTGGATGTCATAGATATATGCTGATCAATGACCTTTACACACATCTACCCAAACAACATACCCACAGTACAGCACTACAGCAAATGCTTGAAGATGCATAAAGAATTGAGCATGGAAAATGTTGACTAATGGCAGCCAATTTAAATGCAGCCAGCGTGACGCAGAGGTTGGGCATACCCTGGACTGGTTGCCTGTCAATCACATACAGACAAACCATTCACACTCACATTCATATCTATGGGCAAAACAAAGCCAAGAACCGAACTTTGAGCGTCCTGGCTGTGAGGCAGACGTGCTAATCACAGGGTCAACATGCTGCCCTTCCCTATGACACTGAGCAGGCTATAGAAGGCATGACAGAAAATGAATGAACTAACAGTTAGATGGTAACCACTGCATACCCTACACCATTTACCAGAAGTAAAACCTAGTGTCTGAACAATAATTACGCAAAATACAGATATTGGAGGTTGAGGCCTAACCCAAGTAAGCACAGTTTTTTTTTTTGAGAAATACAGATCATGAGACACACATTTTCGTACTTGAAAATGCACAGAATCTTAAATATTGTGTTAGACCAGTAGTCTGTACAGTCGTTTCAGGGCACTGAATTGATTGCAACTGGACTGTTCGATTCAATACCCTGAGAATACAATGACTTGGATGAATGGGAATATTCACAGGCATCTGTACAGTAGTACCTTGGTATTTATGATTAATTTCTTCCAAAAGGTCAGACGAAAACTGGAACATACAAAAAATGGATACATTTTTTACATAACGTAAATCAAATTACAGAAATTCCTAATTTAGCACGTTTAAATGGTTCCAGACCCAACTGTGATCAGTGAATTTTCGCGAAGTAGGATTCCTTATTTATAAATGAAATATATTTGCAGTTAGAGCATAGAAAACCTGTATGTGAACTTCTAAATACAGTACATTTTTTAATATTAATAGATCTGTCTAGACATGAAATTAGATCCCTATAGTCACTACTATACCTAATATAGTAGACATAATAAGAGTAAATAAGCCATTTAGGACAAAAATAAGACCCATGCTCGTGTGTTGCTATAAATATGTTCCGGTTGCGCGGACAGGAAGTGAAGTCATTATCATAACATTATGTTATTCTTGTAGAATTATGTTTTTTTTCTCATTAGATTACAATTTTTACTTTATTCTAAAGTTACTGTTGATTTTTCCATTTTTGCTGCTGTATATATATTTTTTTTGTTTTCTTGTTAAATTCTATTTAAATAAAAAATCAGCTGCTGGTCATAAATGGCCCTCGCGCTGCACTTTGGACACCTATACTCTACAGATACAATACTAGTATCTGTATGATGTGCAGATACCATACTAGTATCTGTATGATAGTTTTCATTCTTCCATTGCTATGCTACCAATGTGATGCTGCCACTAAGCAGTACCCAATGTCTTCAAGGTCCCAGAGACACCTCCCTCTCCATTTGTATCCGTTAGTCTAACACAAATTACTTTGCCACTGGTTTGCCACATGCTGCAATATCCTGTTGTCTTGTGCTAAGCACAGAGGCAATACCCAGTGTTTCTTTGTTTTTTTGTTGTTTATCTCATTTTGGCTTTCACCCAAATTTGGATTACACATTGAGGGGACGGTTCAGTGGGTGTGATCAAAGTCAAATAACCCATTAAGAAGCTGATAACTTGCGCTATGAATATGACCTACATCCAAGTGATGGCTTAAAGTTGCTATAAAGAGAATCTCATCATTAAATTGCTGCCGTGAAATTAGATTTGACAGCTGAAGAAAACACCAAGACATACTACAGCATCTGCAATGACCGGCTTATAGCTGCCATTGGGTGTTCTCTAAGTGTAAGAAATGTTTGTCAAAATGCTAGGCATCAAAAACAAATATAATTGTCTACAAAAATACTCTTTAGAGGTATTAGTGGCTGCAGCAAAGTTGCCTTCACTGCTGCTGTTCCAAATTAACTCTAGAATTGTGACTATTTGGTTGTTCACATGCTACCAGTTTTTAAACGTTTACAATGGATCAATGTTGATTTTTCGTTTTTGGCCATTCAAGCCATAGTGTCTCAGACAGTGAAAATACAATATTCAACATAATCATTATTTACATCAGCATCAACATTTAATGGGCTTGTCTTTAGCAAATGTACTTTGGCACAGGTACCACTTTCTCACACAGTTTTGTTGAAATAGGATAAGCTGCTAACTGGGAAACTAACCAATCAACCAACCGACACAACAGGGTGCTACAGAGAGTCTGCTCTTGTACTTGGCAGTCGGCAAAGGAAACAACAAGAGATAATAGACTGCAGGAAATTGCTTGCAAATAAATGGAATTATCAGTGGTGGGCGGTGCATTTGTTACCTGGGCTGCAATTTTTTTTTTTTATTTTGTCCATCATCCACAATCCTTATGTGAAACGTGAGCACACATGTCTTTCCCTTTCCTGTGTGTTCTAAAGAGAGGAAAACAGCTAGCATGAGGGCGCAAACAATCCACATCATGGGACGCACCTACTGTATTTTGACTATAAAGCTCTCTAAAAAACTCCAATAACATTTTATGGTTTTATATACATTCAGGGACCATGCAGCAACAGGTACATTCACGAAAATATGTAATACTCACAGTATCTTGCCGTATTTTGATCATTGTAAACATTAGTGGAACTTCTTTCCTGGGCACATTGATTCCACATAGCCCAGAGATAGGAACTACTTTCATCAACAACAGGAGCGTGTCTGTTTGCTACTACTAATCATGGCAGAATTTGTAAGAGCCGCCGCCAACGACTACTTTTGGACACATGAGGATTCAGAACCTTATCTTTTTGAGCCTGAATATACGGAGGATAAGCTCCAGGTTTTAGAAGCTGAGCCCGTAAGAAGAGAGATTGTTCGCGAACAAACCCTGCAGTCATATAAACTTTTTTCCACCTACCCAAAATAAACTGGAAAAGACGCCCCAGACCAGCTGGACCAGACAGACAACTGTTCATTGACTAAGTCACCATTATACTGACTGTGATACATAAATCACATAGCACATGAAATCACAACACAGTCCATCCAGCCGTTTATAAAGAAAAGATGGAATGCGGGCTAATACTACAGATAATTTGGTTGTCTATTCGTAGTTGTTCATATGATTGTCCTTGTTTCCTAGTCAGTACAGATTGCATTGCTTTGGAGTGGGCTCGCTACCTCTAGGTAGTGGCGTGAGGCGCTGTGCCACTACGCCAGAAAAATAGTTCTTCATGTTACCTGCTACAATAACAATGTTGCTGTAGCTTGGTTTATATAGAGCCCAGTTATGTAAATAGATAGTTGGTGTTTTTTCGAGTGTTTTTTTCTTCAGGCTTTCTAGTCAAAACAGGTATGTCCCGTTACGTGCATTGTTAGCTCCCAAATGCTAGGTGATTTTTTTAGCTGTTTTCCTCTCTTGAGAACACGCAGAAAACTGTGTAGTCATGTTTCACATAAAGACTGTGGTTGAAGGCCAAAATTCAAAAAAATTCCTCAATCTACCTCTTAATCCCACCCTTATCACGTCACAATTATACAAAGCATAGGTAATATACAAAAATACAATATAACAGTGCATGTCATTACAGAATAGGGGATGAATACCATTATTACTAAAGCAAGTCAGTATAGATTTTGTTTAGATTTTGTCCTGTACTGTTTTGACCGTTGTTTAATTAGTACACTAATGTATTAGCCAAAGTAGAAATTAAAAAAAGCAGTACTTCATAATAAAAATTGTATTGTTTTTCTTTTGTTTTTATAATATCACCCCTGCTGCAAAACCAAATTGCCTGAAAGACCAAAAAATGATTGCATCAATGCACGAGTGAGGTCTAAAATAGGAAAAGCGGTCAAAAAGGTCAGTAAACAAGTCATTAAAAATCTCTAACTGTGTGTGTAGTGAGCCTGCATTTGCCAGCCTGGTGCTCTTTAATGGGAAGAACATTAATTAGATTCCAGTTGGCTGTTTCCAGCTCATCCTTTGTTGACTGTGTGATCAATGTGCTGCTCACTGATGCGGCCACTGCCTGAAATATTTAATATTTACCCAAGGTAGCGTGCTAACAATGGCTTTTACTCATATCAAATGAGAATAGTAAAATGTCTCAAATATGACAGAGTTTGGCAGACTTAGGAATAGATAAATTGCTGTGTTTATTATATGTCAATAATATCCAGTGTGCAGGGTATTAATCATACTAGTTTGTTGGTTTGTAGTTATTTATTATTTTTCTGTTTGTGACTATGTTGTACACTATTACAAACATTTTGTAAAACAAAATTATTTAATTAAAAGCAAATTACATTGTAAAATGGAAATGTATTTTTATTTTTGTAATTGTAATTTATAATGTTCTTTGGCAGCTTGTGTATTACATCGATTTCACTCAGTGATTCGTTCCTGTCTGGATACAAATATTTACTAATTCGGCACAGTGTGGTCACAATTTTTTTTCAATCCAACCCCAAAAAAACTCAGGAGCGTTCCTGTATGGACAGGGCCTAAATGTGGTTGGAGCCAATCAAGTGCAGGTGCGCCCAGGTGCCCGTCTCCACCTGGAAAGAGGGCTTCTGAAAAACAATAGAACACAGCCAGGAGAAGGCAGGGCAGGACAGAGGGTAAAAACAGGAGGAGCATAAGGTGGAACATGACAGTAGCCCTCTCCCCTTTAACGGACGCCACCTGGCGGCTTACCTGGCTTCTTCGGGAAGCGATCATAAATGTCTGACAGGAGGGTGGGATCAAGTATAAGAGAACGAGAGACTCAGGAATGGTCCTCGGGGCAGTACCCCTCCCAGTCAATGAGAAACTGGTAAACCCTACCCTTTCTTCTCACATCTAAAATGGCCTTGACCGTAAATGCAGGGTGACCATTGACGAGCCTGGGAGGAGGAGGAGGAATCTGCGGAGGGCTGAGGTGCAGGAGGCAACTGGCTTAAGGAGGGATACATGGAACTCAGGATGAATCTTCAGGGATTCTGGTAGTCGGAGCCGGGCAGAATAGGAGTTAATAACACGTTCCACCGTATAAGGACCAATAAACCTCGATTGAAGCTTCTTAGAGACAGTATGGAGAGGAAGATCATGGGAAGACAGTTATACCTTTTGTCCAGGCTCGTAGTTGGGAGAAGCCGAGCGATAACAGTTGGCCATTCACTGTTTCCTCTCCGACATGCGGGAGAGTGCACCCCTTGTATTGTGCCAGGCCGGGGGGCCACGGTGCACATGGGCTAACACAGAGGGCATGGCTGACTCCCATTCCAGTGAGGGAAAAGCCGGGGATTGGAGATGCCTGTGGCAGAGCTGATGAGAGTTTTTATGGGAATACTCGATCCAAGGTAGGTTCACAGACCATGAAGCAGGCGGATGACGGCCTCAAGGTCCTGGTTGGCCCGCTCCGTCCGGCCATTGGACTGGGGGAGGCTCCCATGGTCTTGCAGAAGGCTTTCCAAACTGCAGAGGAGAACTGTGGGCCCCTGTCTGAGACCACATCCAAGGGAATACCATGCAACCGGAAGATGTGACGAACAAGTAGGTCAGCAGTCTGAAGAGCAGAGTGCAGCTTGGGGAGCGCAATGAAATGGGCCATCTTCAAGAAACAGTCCACCATGGTAAGGATGACCATGTTGCTGTTGGAGGAAGGGAGTCTCGAGACAAAGTCCAACGCCACATGGGACCAAGGGCACTGAGTAATGGGAACGGTCGCAGGAGTTGAGCGGGCGCCTGCGTGCAGTGATTGACACACCAGCTGCTTTCTGCTCTCCATACCCAGCTCAAGGACACATCCAATTAGCACCAGGATTCATGTACACTAGCTTTGGTCCCCTGGCCGAGAAGACAGCAGATCATTCATTTGATGGAACATCTCAGGTTGCCATTACAGACAGATCAAATTAATTGGGTAGCAAAAAAAAAAAAACTAAGTGCCTTTTCATATTTGCCCATCATCCTCCCTCCTCTCTTCTCTTTTAAATCTCATCTGTCTTTCCGAACTGCCAAAGGCCTATGATAAAGTTAGATAAATTCTCCCATTCGAATGTGATTTATGAATATTCAAACGAGAGGGAGTGCAGGTATGCATTACAGTGCAGTCTTCTCGCACGATGGTCTTCAACGTGACTATAATTTATTTTCAAATTATTATTCTAGCTGCACCACTGATGTCCTCAAGCTCAACTGATGAGGATCTGCTCAGTATCCAAATATAAAACTGCACCAAAATGCTTTCACCAACCTTGACTGTTTCTGTGGCACATCCTTAACCCTTCATACCGTTCTTGCACTTAATGAAGGACACAGAACATTGAGTTCTGGAAGGAAAACAGTCAAGGAGACACTCTTGGTGTGACATTGATATTTTCGAGAGGAGCTCTTCCTTCACTTTTCTTCTTTGAGTCACTTTTTTCTGGGAGACACCATACAAGTCATACAAGTGGTACAGACCAGTCAAAACAGTAATTGCAGTGATTATATTTGTCATGTTTCACTCTATTTCAGGTCGGGGTTGTGCTGCACTACTCGTCTCTGGCAACCATGCTGTGGCTGGGGGTGACTGCGAGGAACATTTATAAGCAGGTGACGAAGAAGCCCCCACAGAGCCAAGATGGTGACCCACCCCGTCCCCCTAAACAACCACTGTTGAGGTAAACTGATTTTTTTTCATCGTACCAATTTTATTCTACTGCATACGTTGTGTTACATGCATAACACCACAAAGAGAGCCACACCACACCCGTAGAAGAATGTACGTAAGGAGCAGACTCGTCTGGAGTGAGAATCAACAGTGTGTTTGATGACCACACAAAACAGTCGGACCTCACAAACTCTTAACACTACACAAAACGTCCAGGCCTGTAGAGAGGAATTTATTACAGACTCATAAAATCAACTGTAATGATAATGTAGCGACCTGGAAGTTATGGAAGTTATGAGCGATTTCTGTGTTTTCCAACTGTTGGTGAAGCTGTGACTGCGCCAGGCTGAGTACTTGTGTGTGTGTGGCATTGTATGTGTGGAGACAGCTGCTGATATTCGTTGGCCGTAGTTGCATATAAAGGCAAACAGAGCTCTGGTTTTGGAATTGTATCGATGGCGGCAGATATCCAAATTCAGGTATCTGATCAGAAGTGAAAAAATGTTTGAATACCTTGAAGGTGAAACAGTACTACAAGTGAAAACCCGTTTGCCAAAGACCAAAAGTGTGATGAAGACTACTGAACAGAATATACAGTAATCGTTCAAGCCCTCAAGACATGAAATAACACTCCTATAGTCTCCATTACATTTGTATTACCCAATATAGTAGATATAGTACCGTATCTGTAATCAAATAAAATAAGACGCAGGCTCACACAGTTAGCAGTTCCGTGTTATTTTTTTCTGGACAGCCTGCTTCCTTGCGGCTTTAAATGGCTTTACACTCGTATTACCCAGTAAGTAGTAGACAGAATAAGAGTAAATAAGCCACGTAAGACGTAAATAAAACTCTTGCTTGAGCAGTGTCACAATAAATGTGTCCCCTAGGGAACCTTAGTGAGGAGTCTAGTGCTTGTCTCGCTAAACACAGACAGTGGCCAATGTAGAATATAGTATTACAATTCACAATTACAATGCTTCTACTGTCTTGTATTTGTATTTTAGTTCATTTAGTAATTAGTCATAATTTAGCCATTGTTATGCTTGAAAATGCTTCATTCAGACCAAGAATAAGTACAATTTGGTTATTTTTTTTTTCCTAATGATAGGCCAGCAGTCATTTATTAATTAATTAATTTTTGAAAAACATTATATAGCGAGGTAGTGATAATTGAACCGCGATATTGCGAGGGATGACTGTATTTGAGCCCTCTAGACATGAAATAAAACCCCTATACTCATCTTTACACTCGTATTACCCGATATAGTAGGCATAGGAAGTGATGTCAGGAGTTCAGAGTGGAGTTTATCTTGCCGTGGGTTACGAAGGCCATGTTTTCATTGGGGATTTTTATTAGGGATTATTGTATTATATTATATTGTATATAATAAGACTAAATAAGCCATTTAAGACATAAATAAGCCTCATGCTCCTGTGTGTTGCTGAGTGGGGGTCAGACAGGAAGTGACATCTGGGGTTCACAGTTGAGTTTTAGCTTGGCTTGGGTTACGGCTGCAACAGTAGCCCGTGTTAGGGATTATTATGTCCGTTGTGAGATAATTCAAACCTGCAATAAAAGCCTGTTCTTCCAGTGATTAAGTCTGGTGCTTGTGTGTCTCACCGAACATTACAGTAACATTAATGACACCTAGTGACCAGTGTAGAATACTACATATCACCACAGATATTGCGTCTTCTGAATGCATTATATTTGTATTATAGTTCATTTAGCCGTTTTATGCTTGAAAATGCTTAATTTACGTAAAAGATGCCCAAATATGTATGAATATTTTTTGACTAATAATAGGCCATATTCTATGTATTAGAGCCCTATAAAAAAAATAAAATAATCGGAGATTTTGAGAGTAAAATTGTACATTTACCTGAATAAAGTCGTAGATTTATGAGAATAAAGCATGGTTAGCCCTTCTCACTTCAGCCTACCTTACCCCGCCTCCTTCACATGCCCAAAGCCAACAGCCAACAGTCCCCTCTTTTCATAGCTGTCTCAGGCAATGCCTGTAACATAGTAACAAGTTGTGATTTTTTTCTCGTAAATGTACGACTTTATTCTTGTAATATTACGAGTTTTTTCTCAGATATTTAACAGAATAAAGAAAAAAAGAAAAAAGTTGTAAATCTATGAGAAAAAAAGTTGTAATATTACCTTTGCCCAAAGCCAAAGGTCACATAAGCCCCCCCTTTTCATAGCTGCCTCAACCAATGCTTGTTATGACGGAGTATTAAAATAATGTTACTGTAGATTTCAAGAATGAAGAAAAGGGGGGACTTACTGTATGTGACCGTTGGCCTTGGGCATGTGGAAGGGGTGGGGTAAGGAAGGCGGAAGTTAGAAGGGCTAGCCATGCTAATGTGTTTGTGCTCAACTGCTGTGTATTGCTGCTGCCACATAAATAAATGCTTTGCTGAAGCAAGAGGAAGGTTTCCTTCCTTCCTGAAGAGCTATGCTTTATTTTCCCACTGACACATATGACACGATGACACGTAATATTACGACTTTATTCTCGTAAATTTACGACTTTATTATCGCAATATTATGACTTTATCCTCGAAATCTCAGATTATTATTTGTTTCACTGCGGCCCAATATTCAACCACAAGACCGCATGATTTATTGATACACTTGGGAAAAAACGGTGATAGAGTGAAGCCGAGAAATTTGAACTGCGTTGTGGCGAGGGACGATTGTATACTGAAGTGATTAACAATAGAGTATAAAACTACTTTATAAAACTACTTTATTTCCACTGTGGCTAAATTCAATGTAGGAAATGAAGCTGCGAAATTTCAAGTACAAAGTGACGAGGGATTACTGTATTTGGAGGTTAATAGCTTGATTTGAGAACTACCACTTTTTCCACACAATTTATCTTAATGGTATGTTTATATGGAAAACTATACCTGCAAAATGAATATGGTGAGAGACAGGTGAAAATGTAGTGTACGGCCAGGGGCTTTACCACAAATGTAAATGTATGAATACGTTTGACCTTCACAATTCCTGGAAAACGGTAATTAACATATCATTATACCATACCATTATACCACATATGTAATGACCGGTCAAAAAGAGCTGTAAAAAGTATGCCTTTCATGAAGATATTAATGAAATATGTTGTTGTGGCTAGTTTGCAGTTTTGTCAACACGCTGAGAGCTGTGTCCAATATTCTGACTGTGTCATGCATTCCTGTCAACATTTGAGATTGAACATTTCCCAGAAAATTTGGGAAATGCCTTTCTCGGTCCAAATATTGACATAATATCTATCAATAATTATCGTGCATCATATCTGACAATATTAGAGACAGATTCTCTGTATTGAAGTCATTCTGAAGGGCCACAGGGAGGCAGGTGGAGCCTCTCCACCTCTAAACACCCTTTTCTGTGCAGAGCAAATCCTCTGATACCTTCATGATTGGGAGGGTTAATACGAAATGTTCTGGAGTCGCTCTCATCATGCATTGCTTGTGAATGAGATAATTTGTCTGGGGGCAAGCAGAGGGATTGTGCAGCACTGCATCCATGTTGATCCGCAGTGATTGACCATAATGGTCCCTGTCAGACAGGCTCGTGCAATGAGACTTAGCAGCTGGAGACAAATCAATTTCTCCTCCTTGCGCCCCCAGATTCTCCAATCACAACCAATCATCTGCCATCAAACCTATTTCTGCTCATCTGCCTTTCTGTCCCTCCAATCTTGACATCGCCTATGGCGTATCAAAAAGACCATCGAGGTCAATTTTGCCAGGAATCAACTTCACCATGTTTGGACTACTAATATCTTTAAATCTAAATACAGTGGAACCTCAGTTAGCGTACGCCCCGGTTACCGTGTTTTTCGATTAACGGAGAAAAATGACACCAAAATTTTGCCTTCGTTTGCGTACATTTTCCAGTTAGCGTACAATATGGCACACGTCTCGTCATGTTATTAATACACTGTGTGAGTCCAACTATGTTCTTAATGTGTTTTTATCACAAAACATCCTTGTTAGCAACTTGCTAATACATGGAAACAGGAACCGGAAGTCAGCTCCGTCGCCCATCGATGACATCATCAGCAGTTGACTCTGTAATTCTTTGCTAACTAGCACAGTTATACCACAAGTCTCAAAAATGTTCACTCAAACTATGTTTTATTGTTTTACGATTAAAATGATAAATTCATATAAACAATGAATGAAAGGGATGAATGAAAATCTGAGGTTACTTTTTTTCACATCATGTTCGGTCTCACGTTTTCAAAGAAGATAAAAGTAACCTTAAATGTTCATGTATCCCTTTCATTCATCATTTATATGTATTTGTATGCATTTTGAATTGTTTTCTGCATTTAAAACCATAATTGTAAAACTAAAGAACGCATTTTGTGTTAACATTTTTGCCTTCTAGGTATAGTAATCTGATTTTTAAAAGACTATCACGATCTATCTAAGGTGTTTAGTTGTCTTTCAAAAAGCTGTTTTTTATCCAATTCACGCAATAATTCATTTTGTAGGGCTTGTAAAGACACAGTCTGACGGGTCTGAGCCAGATTTGAACCCAGAAGCACCTGGCTGTGAGGCAAATGTGCCAACCATATTTCCAGCAGGCTGCCCTTATTTGAATTACTTTAATCAAATTTGCATCAACAAATTGATAAGGCTGCTGCTGTCATCATAACTTGCCTGGTATTGAGTTGACATGGTGTGTAATTGGTATTAGTCAGTTGTATAGATGGTTCAAGGCGGGTGTGTCTTTTACTTCCGCATAGTACAGCTTTTGTCTTTAGCCTGTGGCCTTTGCTGACACTTACTGAGCATCAGCTGTCCTCACATAGAGCAACATGTGTCCTGGATAAGGTCCAATGAGAGGGCAGTACAGGATGACATGCCTTAGCAGTGGAACAACGACAGGACGCTTGGAAGGAATAATACACTTCAGGGTCGACAGTACTTAATTCTGATTTTTGCTGTCTCAAACCTCACTCAACTATCACAACCCCTTCTATTTGTGTTTTTCAATAGAAGGCCAATGTGTGTGTTTTAAGGTGTGCTTTGTGTGAGTGTGTTTGCATGGATTTTGAATATGCATTCCTTCTACACAAATGAAACATGAGCACATTGCATATGTAAGCCATGCATTGTATTGAGGGCAGAAGGGTTATAGGTCAGGTCTCTGAGCATTCCATCAGTTCTTCACATTTACACTTATCCTGCTAACAGGAGTGTGAATGGCTTTCTGATGGAGGGGGCAGGGCGGTCCCCTGAGGGAGCTGTTCCACTCAGAGGCAGTGACAGGCCGGTAATGCTACCAACCAACACCATCTCCCTCCTTCCCTCCTCACAAACCCCCCAAGTACCAACGGCCCAGACAAACACCTTGATTATAATTGAATTTTCGGGACGGGTGCTGTGCGACGGGGGACATATTGTGAAAGGGAGAGACAGAGCGAGGAGGACGGAGGAAGATGGAGTGCTGTAAAGGTTAGATCAGTGACAGAGGTGGAGATTGAACAGGATGGAGGAGGAAATAGCATAGTGTTATGTAGGAAAGTGGATGACAGGGCAAAGTGAGAGGACAAGGACACAGCAGGGAAAGATCTGTTGGGGGATTAGCTTTGTTTTTGTACACAATTCTCACACCACACTGCTTAATTTCTGTGATGTCAACTTTGACAGACCCTTAAACTTTACAATTACCAAGTATGTCAGATGACGGATGATTGAACACACGCTAATGGCAGACTATCATCCTCTTAGAACTGGGGTGGGGGCCACGAGGACCACATACTGAAAAATGAAAGGATGCAAGGGCCACTTTGATATTTTGTAAACCAACACATGTAGATATGCTAAAATGTTATATATATTTCAAGCAAAAACTGGGATATAGGTGAAAAATTGTCTTATGTCTGAACTTTTTTTCCCCATTTTTGCTATTGTTTTCTCTCTTAAAATAATCTTCATAAATTTTCTTCTCGTAATATTGTGACATTATCCCATCATATTTTGACTTCATTCCCATAATATTATAACTTTTTCCTGAACCTAATTTTCCAAAAAATCCAACTCTATTATATATATAATCATTTTTATATTGGATTTATATTAGTTTCTATGTTGGTTAATACCTGTATGTCGACTCTTTCTCAAATGCCTTTCACCATTGCCTTCATTTCTAACAGCTGTTTTTATCAACCAAGCACTTTTTTTTTTCATTTTCTCTTCCAGATTTTATTTAGTCAGTGGTGGAGTGCCCCTCATCATCTGTGGGGTCACAGCAGCTGTCAATATAGACAATTATGGCAGCGGGGAGCAAGCACTATAGTAAGTTCCCATCCCACACATCCCTTTTCTGTTGAATAGTAATAATGGAAATAGTTTCCCATTTTAAATAACCGGAGGGTGAATATTGCTTCAACAGCCTTTGACAGATTTAAGGGTCATGACCCCAAAGGGGTCCCAAGTCAGTCTATGTTGGTTTGCTGATTGTCAGAGTAATGCTGCAAGCCTCGTAATCATTTTGGCAAAGGGCCCTCTGAATCATAGTTGTTGTAATAAATATATCTTGTGAGCTGTACGTGTCAGCGTTTGCAATACAGTGGATGCCCGCACATTCGACATTCAGTAGACACGGTCCAAGAATTCACTGATTGTTGGTAAAAAAATATATTATTTTTCTTTTTTATCTCCAAAAATGGACAGGTTTTTTTCCCCACGGAAAACATATCCCATTCACCCTAAGTCGGCAATAATTTATAAAAATGTAACAATAAAAGCAAACTGTAAAATATACATCCAATCCAGTCCAATTTACACATTTTATAAATACCATTTCCAAAGTGCTGCACAGACTAGTAAAACCCTAAATAGGAAGAAGTAAAAGTACAAAATACTACAGTAAAAACTAAAAGATAAAAAAAAAACAAAGACACTTAAAACAGTAAAATATTTAAAACAAGAAGTAAAACAATAAAAGCAATAAATACAGGAAGTAGGTAAAACTAAATAAATGAATAAATAAAATAAAAACTACAATAAATAAAACCAATTTAAAACTAAAAAGAAAAGAATAAAAGACAAAGAGGACCACACGACTCACGCCGAGTTAAAAGCCAGAGAATAAAAGTTGGTTTTAAGACTTAAAGCTTTCAATAGTGGGGGCCATTTTTACATGAGGGGGGAGAATGTTCCATAGCTTGGGGCCAACTACGGAAAAGGCCCGGTCTCCGCTGGTCTTAAGTCTCGTGTTGGGCACCACCAGTTGGAGCTGGCCTTCAGACCTCAACGTGTGCGCTGGAGTGTAAATTTGGATGAAATCCGAGATGTAGTGAGGGGCCAGTCCATTCAATGCCTTAAAAATAATAAAATCTTAAAATCAATTCTAAAATGCACAGGCAACCAGTGCAGGGACGCTAGAATTGGGGTGAACCCTCTTTTTGGTTCCTGTTAAAAGCCTTGCCATAGAGGTCTGGATTAACTTTAAGCGAGAGAGTCATTTGTGGCTTATTCCAGAGTAAAGTGCATTGCAGTAGTCCAGACGTGACAAAATAAAAGCGTGCATGGCTTGTTTGAAATGTCGCAAAGATAAAGATTATTTCATTTTGGATAAAAGCCGAAGACGATAAAAACAGAATTTTACAACGGCGTTGATTTGTTTATTAAGTTTAAAATCACTGTCTATTATGACGCCAAGGCTAGTGGCTGCGGGACTGACATGGTTCTTGGGGGGCCCCAAGTCCATGAGGGGACCGCTGTGATTCAGGAGGATAACTTCTTCATCCCCTCATTGAGCTTTAAAAAATCTGGAGCCAACCAGACCTCGACGTCGCTTAAGTACTCGAAAAGGGGTGTCAGGGTGGCATGGTCATTTTTAGTGAGTGGAAAATTGGCAGTCATCTGCATAAAAATGATAGGAGATGCCGTGTTTATTGAATATTGCACCAGGTAAAGAGCAAATAGGATGGGCCCAAGAATTGTCCCCTGGGGGACTCCACAGTCCAGGGGGCCGGTGGACGAGGTGGAGTCTCCAAGTAGGACCTAAACCACTCAAGGGCAGGCCCCCTGACACCCACACAGTTTTCCAAGCGAGATAAAAGAATAGTATGGTCCACTGTGTCGAAAGCAGAATTAGAATACAGAATCAGTCATTAAAAACAGGTCATTAAAACCCTTAAAAGTGCAGACTCAGTGCCCTGTAACCTTACTGGAAGGTGTCTAAAATCCCATTTTTATCTAAAAAAAAGGCTGCATCTGTGCAAGAATGCGTTTTTCTAAAATCTTTGAGATAAAAGGTAGTTTTGAGATAGGCCGATAATTAGAGACCCTTTTTTTAAGCAAAGGTTCAACAGCAGCCTTTTTACAAAAGGATGGCACATTACCCAAGGACAGGCTGCTGTTGATGATACTACAAACATAGGGGCCAATAGTTGCCCACACCTCCCTAAAAAAGCGAGGGGGGACTGAGTCAATGGGAGAGGAAGAAGGCTTAAGGCCATCAACTACCTTTATAATAAAAGCCAGCGACACAGGTTCAAACTGATAAAAAAAAAACAAAAAAAACTTTAGAGCACTGTGTCAATGTAGACAAATTAAAAGAGGTACCATGGTACATATTCTGGTAAAAGCAACACACCATTTCTACATGTTTGTATCTGCTTCACTGATTTTTTTTCTCCAAGCTTTGAGATTTGGCACTTTGTTTGACAGTCCTTGAACGCACCATAGTTGTGCGCTGTGCTATAAAGTGTCTGAAGTGCGGCACAGGGGCCATTCGCGGCACATTGCTCGTTTTTACCAGGCCCACTGCACATTGCAAAATATATATAATATAAAAATATATATATACATTACATACACGCTGGCATCGATTGGTTTAGCCTGCGGCAAGCTAATCGTCACTGGAATCGACTGACATTTCAGCAGTCGCCAGGCAACTCAATAGGGGACATGTCATTTTGTTTCTAAATATGAGAAGATTCCCTTTTTCAAGGGACGGTTGGCAACCCTAACTGTACATGATGAATTTGTAAACTTTGGTCTCCAACTTAAAAGTTTTGGAAAACCTGGTTTAGGCCTTATTGACATCATAAGGAAGATGATTTTGACTAATAGTTGTAAGCATTAATATCTGATTATGTTTATGTTCGATGCAGCTGTTGGATGGCATGGGAGCCCAGCCTGGGAGCTTTCTTCGGCCCAGTGGCCCTCATCTTCCTGGTGACATGCATTTACTTCCTCTGTACCTTTATGCAGCTGCGGCGCCACCCTGAAAAGAAGTATGAGCTCAAACAGTTGACAGAAGAGCAGCAGAGGTTGGCGTCCATCGACGTGCCAACTCACTGCCAGCAGTCCGCTGAGCCTGGCACCCTGACAGCCCAACCCACTGGGAGCCACTGCCCTGCCGGCTGCCCGGGTGTGCCAATTAATCCCGCCCTGCTAGCCAATGAGCACTCCTTCAAGGCCCAATTACGCACAGCGGCCTTCACTCTTTTCTTGTTTCTGGCCACCTGGACTTTTGGGGCACTGGCTGTTTCACAGGGTCATTTCCTGGACATGATCTTCAGTTGCCTGTACGGTGCCTTCTCTGTCACCCTTGGCCTCTTCATCCTCATCCATCACTGTGCCAAGCGGGACGATGTCTGGCATTGCTGGTGTTCTTGTTGTCCGGGACGACGGGCCAATGCCTGCTCTGGTGCCCATGGACAGGGCCAAGTTCCGCCCAAAGTCAACGTGAATGGAGATACACCCGCGCATGGCCATGGTCACAGCCACTGCCACCATGATTCACCATGCAAAGCAGTGATGAGCTGCAGTCATGGCAGTGTCAGTCACTGTAAACACGCTGCCCTTCCATCCTCACAAAATCATGTAACATGTCTGACCCCTGTGACTCCATGTTGCGCTGCCCTGCACAGCCAACAGCTAATGGAGGAGGAACCTACAGCTACACATGTGCTGCTGCATGCTGATCCAGAGAGTTACCGGCCAGGGATCCAATTGCACCCCTGCTTGAAGAACAGCACCAGGACTAAAGGCCGAAACTTCAGCCGCCGGTCTGGTGCCAGTGTTTGTGGTGCCGGGAATGAGAGAGAATACGCCTATCATATTCCTTCCAATGTCGATGGAGGCAGTGTACACAGCTCACACACTGACAGCCCTCACAGCACTCATGAGCGTCACACCCACACTTGTCCGCATCTGGTCCACGAGGGCCTCCATCACACATGTCATGCGGCGGCAGCAACTGCACACGAGGCCCTTGCATGTCATAATCCCTGCCATCGGCATATGTGCTGCGCCAAGGCGGACCTTTTCCCTTCTCTGTGCCCTGCAGAGGCAGCTGACACAGGCGTGTTCCTGTGTGGCTGCAGCAAAGTGGCAGAGGAGGAGCCGATCACGCATCACCATATGGAAATGCACGGGCCACGCAGACAATCTTACCCCCAGAACCCACCCAATCAGAATGGGATTCTTAAGGGTGCCATGCATGAGGGACTCCTTTACACCTCAGACAGCACAGGGAATATACGCACTGGACCCTGGAAGAATGAAACTACTGTGTAGTCTGGCGTGGTTCAGGGGCGGCTCACTTCATATGACTTGTCTCCCTTTCAAGAAAATTGAAGACCATCATAAATATTTCAGTGTGGGATAACGTCCGCATACTTGTTAGTGCTGTTTTACTGGACAGAAATCTGATACCATATAATACATTCTCACATACACAAAACATAATCTTTTCCATGAACATAAATATGTGCAACATGTGAAACGATACAGTACAAGATTTCCACTGTTTCTAATCACGACAGATCTCTCTATGTATAAAAGAAAATGAATGACCATGTGTATGAATATGTGTGTTAGTGCTCAAAGGTAACAAGCTGCAAGATTTTTTTGACACTTCAAGTTTGAATCCATCCAACAGTTTATGACGAAATTAAACAAAACCAAATGTTTGAGGAAAATAAACCAGCAATTCTAGATCTCATGGGTTTCCTTGCCATCCAGTCAACAAGATGTGAATATGCACCCATGACATGAGAAACATCATTATGCTGCGTGTATGATGTTCTCACCATTTGTTTTTTTCTTCCTGAAAGAGGCGATCAACAACAGCAGAACGTGACTATTGCGAAGAGTTTGTTTTACTGAATCACTGGACCACTAACATCACTAAAAAATAATAAGTCTCACCAAGCACATGCCAGAACTGAGGTAACACATTCTTCTTTATGGAGTGTTTTGTCATTCATTGCTATTACAAAAGTGCCAAAGCATGCAGGCTTTGTTCAATCCAACCATTACTTGCTGCTCCAACACTGTAAATTAAGGGTTCGAGTTAAAGCCTGAGCTTTTGGGGTGTCTATAAAATTTTAAAGGAAAACGGCACTTTTTTTTTTTAAATTTTGCCCATCATCCACAATCCAACACACGCCTTTCCCTTTTCTGTGCATTCTAGATAGCTGCCTTGTGCTGACAGATTTGCACTAACAATGCGCTTAGTTAGGATTCACCTATTCCGCCTATAAAGCCCTCTAAAAAAAACCTTCAACATGTTATCATTCTATATATATACTGTAACCCTGTAGTAACAGGCACATTCATGATAACATAATTTACAGTCTAACTTACTGTATTTTTGTCATTGATTTCACAGAGCATGTAGCAAATAACGCCACTTCTGTCAACAACAACAGCACGTTCTGTAATTCCTATGGCAGACTTCATGAGAGTTTCTGCCGCCGACGGCTACTTTGGACAAATGAAGATACAGAACCTTATTTTTTTGAGCCTGACTATATGGAGAATGAGCTGCAGGTTTGAGACACCGAGTAGACAAGAAGAGAGGCTGGAAGGACAGAGTAGAAGGGGGCTTAGAGAGTAAGGACTGGCATGACTTGGTGGTGTAAATGTGGATCTTCCCAAGCCATGCCAACACAAATCCAGTGTTCCTGCAGCACACAATGTTAGCATTGATGGAAAGGATTTGTGTATCTGGCGAGGAGGACACTGCTCCAAGAGACCTCATTACAGCGAGGGAAGAATTGTTAGCACGAACAAACCCCGCAGTGGTAGACAGGTGGTAGAAAGTTTTTCCACCTACCCAAAATCAACTGGAAAGACGTTCCAGGCCAGCTGGACCGTCCATCGATTAAGTCACCATGATACTGATTCTGATACATGCAGCACATGGTGCTTGATATCATAACTATGTACCTAGTCTATCTACACCAGAAAAGTGTTAGCTCCTACATTAACAATGTTGCCGTAGGTTGGTAAATATGCAGGTCACGACATGTAGATGGAGCATTTTTAGAGGTTTTTTTTTTTTAGAAGGCTTTGTAGGCAAAATAAGTGAATCCTAATTGCATTCTTAGTGAAAAACTGCCAACAGAGAATGCACAGAAAAGGGAAAGACGTGTGTTCATGTGTCACATAGAGATTGTGGATGATGGGCAAAATTCCAAAAGAAGTACTGTTAACTTTACATGAAAAAGTCTCATTCACATAAATAGTATTTTTTTTACATGAAAAATGGAATATATGTTTTTTTTGTTTTATAAAATTAATAAATGTTGACCAAACCCCCACCGCCCACCACCCTTCCTCAAACCCTGGTTAAAACATTTTTATTTTTTTTTAACAAATCAGTTGCAACAAATCAGTTGCAGAATCCAGTATGGAATTCCAGAAGATGTGTTTGGTTTATATGTCACCACAAAGGTAAAAGAGGCTGTGTATGTCATGTTTATTTTAATGAATGGTGTTTTTGCAGTGTG
The DNA here is from genome assembly GCF_027744805.1 of Dunckerocampus dactyliophorus. Classification (NCBI taxonomy): domain Eukaryota; kingdom Metazoa; phylum Chordata; class Actinopteri; order Syngnathiformes; family Syngnathidae; genus Dunckerocampus; species Dunckerocampus dactyliophorus. The sequence continues at coordinate 17,563,259 of NC_072832.1, read as the reverse complement.
GATGACACCAGTCAATTATCAGAAAATCCGCAAAAAGTAGAAATAAGTAAATCTAGTAGGCTACGTATAATCTGGTCGCAAACCCCGCTCTCACAAAACCACCTTGGCTATTGTGTCTTTCTCCATAATGTGCACTTTTGGCTGTATGTGTATAAAACTGGTTCCTGATTATTTTCTACCAGATTTAAGATATTTAAAGTTCAATAAATCTATATATAAAGAAAGATGTATGGGGAAATACTGACCTTTCAATTTAATACTCAGTATCTGAGTTTAGAAATGTCTTGTTTTCAAATGCCTTTGTATGTGTTGTCATTTTAGTTGCCATTAACTTCATTAAGTATGCAGACTTCATGTGTTGTGAGACTTAACCTGTTATATCAGAATTAGAAATGCACTACCCATGCTAATGTCTGGTCTGTCAGAATGGACTTTGTCACAGTCGTAATTGAGATGAAAAATGTGACTTCTTTAAAAAAGAGAAGAAAGGCAGTCATGTGATGCTCCCCTTTTTTTGGAAGCCAGTCTTTAAACGATGAAACAAAACCCTGTTGACTTCAAAGATGATGCATGAATCTCGTTCTCCGCAGGGTCACTGGAGTTTTTTGCACGGTCTGGGACATAATGGGATATTATGAGCCAAACTTAAGAGTGCTAAAACATTGGCCTCCATCCTTGTAGGAACTTAGATGCTGACAGCCAGTCCCTCTGGCTTTATAGTTATTGGAGATGGATTTGTAACAGTATCACAAGGTATAACACGACATTTAAAAACGACTTCCTCTACAAAAACATTTAACTGAGAGAACACTGGTCTCGGTCAATTGCTGTATGATTATATTTGCTGAGTGTTTTGTTTAAATGTGTTTGGTGTCATAGTGCCACTGTAGAACCACTTCTATTGTCAGCATTAGCAGATGCGCTGTCCCAAATGAGCATGATGGCTTTGTTTCAGGTCACCTGGTGGCTGCTTGAAAACTGACCTGTGGTACTGTGACAAAACCCAAAGCCAGTTTCACTTTTTTCTACATTGACACAGATTCCAATAAATGTATTTTTTCACCATGCAACAACTTGGCTTGGGTTTGTGATTCAGTCGCGTGTGCATGAATAGTGTACATGTGGCAGCGAATGTGTGTGGAGTAAAAAGACGGTTTTGTTTTCTCAGTTCTTGCCACACTGTTTATTTTTTCCTGACAGTTTGATGGAGATGTCCTTCAGAGCTGCTGCAGGGAAGGATCTCTACATGCGGCGTGTTTGAGTGTTGTTTGGTATACCCATGCGTGCACCAGTGACACCAGTGAGGACAAGTGGTGTGGAGGAATTTTGGCCCACACGTTTTTGCAGAATTGTTGTAATGCAGCCACATTGGAGGGTTTTCCTGGCATCTCAATAGGATTCATGTCAGTTCAATCCAAAGTCTTGATTTTGTGTTTCTTCAGCCATTCAGAGGTGGACTTGCTGGTGTGTTTTGGATCATTGTCCTGCTGCAGAACCCAAGTTTGTTTCAGCTTGAGGTCACGAGCAGATGGCCGGACATTCTCCTTTAGGATTTTTTGGCAGACAGCAGAATTCATGGTTCCATTTATCACAGCAAGTCTTCCAGGTCCTGAAGCAGCAAAACGGCTCCAGACCATCACACTACCACCACCATATTTTACTGTTGGTATGCTGTTTTCTGAAATGTGGCGTTATATTTACACCAGATGCAATGGGACACACACCTTCCAAAAAGTTTAACTTTTGTCTCGTCAGACCACAGAGTATTTTCCCAAAGGTCTTGGGGATCATCAGATGTTTTCTTGAAAAACTGAGATGAGCCTTAATGTTCTTTTTGTTCAGCAGTGGTTTTAGTCTTGGAACTCTGCCATGCAGGCTGTTTTTGCCCAGTGTCTTTCTTATGGTGGAGTCATGAACACTGAGGAAAGTGAGGCCTGCAGTTCTTTGAATGTTGTTGTGGGGTCTTTTGTGACCTCTTGGATGAGTCGTCACTGCGCTCTTGGGGTAATTTTGGTTGGCTGGCCACTCCTGGGAAGGTTCACCACTGTTCCATGTTTTCACCATTTGTGGATAATGGCTCTCACTGTGGTTTACTGGAGTCCCAAAGCTTTAGAAATGTCTTTATAACCTTTTCCAAATTGATAGAGCTCAAATTGATCTCAGTTATGTTTTAACTGGGGGAGGGCACTCACTCACTTCTTTTCTCCCTTAATAATAAAAAGTTTAATTTAAAAACTAAATTTTATGTTCACTTGTGTTGTCATTGACTAATATTTAAATTAGTTTGATGATCTGAAACACTTAATTGTGACAAAATGCAAACAAAATAAGACCTCCAGAAGGGGGTAAACACTTTTTCCACACCACTGTAATGTATCTTAACAGTCAAATTCATTCATTCATTCAGGTTCATACCTTTAACCTACTGCTCTCCAGTTGTTTAAAAAGCTGGAAGGACGGCAGTGACGAGCACCTCCAAGCTCACACAAGCCCCCACCACCCAGGATGAAGTGAGTACTGCAAGTGCTTTTTGTATGACATTTCTTTGTATTTTGTTAGCAAGAAAAATGATGTCACAGCTACATTAAAGACATTACACAGGCTGTAGAAATTTATGATGTATAATAAATGTTTCTGCAACATTATTTTATTGGCCACATACTGACAAACACAAACTTGCAGGCGGCATGACGCAACTCAGTGCACTCACTGTGTGCACTCAGATGGTAGCCTGGGCTTGTGCACTAAACCAAAAGGAGACGCTTGTGGCAGCCTCATCTCTGGTTTTGTATCTCTGTTTGGGCATCTCTGTGTGGAGTTTGCATGTTCTCCTTGTGCGTGCATGTTGTTTTCTCCAGGTTCTCCGGGTTCCTCCCAAATTACAAAATATGCATGTTAGGTTAATTGGAGACTCTGAATTGTACATAGGTGTGAATGCTTGTTTGTGTATATGTACACTGCGATTGGCTGGCAACGAGACCAGAGTGTGCCCCTCCTCTCGCCCAAAGTTAGCTGGGCTAGGCTGCCGCATACTCGTGACCTAAGTGAGGGCAAGCAGCATAGAATGTGAAAAAATGTATAAATTCAGTGATTTTTATTGAAGAAAATGTTTAAAGTGCTTGGAATCATACAAAAAATACACGTCTAATACACGACAAATATTATTTATTTAAAGTTATCATACTTTTTTTTTTTTTTTCTATCATGACAGGTACCCAGACCGCACCTCACTGGCATGCACTTCATCACTCAAGCGGTCATTGGGTTATGAGTTCCATTTGTAGACTGTTCTGTAAGTGGAAGTGGATCTAAAGTAACTCTTACGTCACTCACACTGTACACGGAACACAAGGACATACAATTTCTCTTGGAGATCAATTAAACCATCCATCTACAATACAGTAATAAATTAAAAGATTTCATACAAGAATGAAATTAAACAGCCATAAAAAAAGTTTTTTTTTTACTTTCATCCCCGTCGTTGTCTTACAGGTTTTTCTACCTTTTTAAAAGATCTCCCAGATCTCCTTGTAACAGTGCACTGAATCCATGACCCCTCTAGCATTCATTAGCATCTAATAATCTTTTTCCTTAATGATGGCCACGCCAGTCGAGTGGACAATATTGTCTCCTCTTTCTGAGCTTTTTTATGATGTTCATTTTCACTTCCACAGTGATGGCTTTCCTTTTCTTTTCCGCACCGCAGCTTGGGAGAGATAAGGAAGTGTAAAATGTTAACTAATAAGTAATGTTATTCTTTCTCACTATGGCTGCATTCTACATTCTTCCGCCCAGCACAAGACACACACTGCTTGCTTGAGCACTGTAACTACCTCCCGAGCAAGTTTTGTGTTTGCAGACCAACATTACGTTTTTTTTATTCCTTTATGGTCAAGCATTCGTAACATTGAAAGATCATAACACAGAATGCCGTAAACCCATGGCCACCTGTATTCCAAAAGCTATGTCTGCTGCAAAACCACCATGCTCGCAGTGAATGTGATATGTTTCACAGCATATTTTACATATAAGTTTTGGAGTTATTTTCCTGCTGCTGGAATTGAGATGATTAACAATGTGAGTATGAATTATGAATGGTTTTAAATGTCAGTCAATTTGGCATAAATCCTGCTGAAGGTGATGAGGAGTATCACTTTTAACACAACCCAAACAATGGCCCAAAGCTGCATAGATTGGCTTCACCAAAGGATGAGTAAATAAAGTTTGGGAATGACCTAAATAAAGTTCAGACCGAAATCTAATTGGTAATCTGCTGGCTGATCGGAAGAGGGCTATGCCCAAGAGAGACCCTCGCTTCCTGAGAGATTTGGAGCATGCCTGCAAGAAATAATGGGGGAAAAAAAATCAACAATTCGACACACTCCTTCCCAGAAAGAGTGAATGCTATTTGGAGTTTTTAGTTTAAGGGGTGTTTTTTTTTTCAAAGCCGACCAAAGGTTGTGCTCCTTGGCACCATGCTCCATCACATGCAGCCAAGCACTCCACTGCATGGCAACCCATATCATTACTCTTTCATGTTTAACACCTTAGAAATGAAAGAATACACAGCCCCCTTCCTCACCTGACCTAAACTCTACTGAGAACCTGTGGATCCTTTTTAAATGAAAGATTTACAGTGAAGGATAACAGTAACAGAAGGACAACTCTGGGACTGGGAGGATGCGGTTGCTGCTGCACAGAAGGTTGATTGCCAACAGATCAGGAAACTGTCACATTCCATGGATGGGGCGGCTTTTATGACTGTTAATGAAAAAGAAGAGAGGCTATGTTGGTCACTGATTTGTTTTTTATTTGTTAGTTTGTTTTCTTTAATTAATTGCATAATAATTCTGCACACTAATAATTGGTCGTATATTGCTGAGATGAAAGTGGATCAGCGATCGCAGGCACACAATCCAGTTTGTCTAGCACAAAAGCAGCGGAGGCGCATACCCAAGAACCAGCTGGGAGGTTTGATATCCACAGCACAAGACTGAGTGATGTCAGTTGACCTGGAGCAGTGGCACATGACAACTGCTCTTTCTGAAGCTGACGGTGCCCTGGGAGGAAAAGATGGAGGAGGCCAAGAGAGAAAGAGGGCGAAATACCAAGTGCTGGTGGAAGACTGCCACAGAAATCGGTGGAAGACCAGGAGCAAGCAAGTGGAGGTGGGTCGTCTGGGATTTGACGGCCAGCAAGGCTTACGGAACCTTGGGCATCACAGATGTAAACAGGAGGATGGTCATACAGCTCAACGTGGAGGCAGCAAAAAAGGCATAAAGATGGGTGCCGTAAGCCACTTGGACACAGGCTGGACCTGATTATGTATCTAGTTGTGTATCAGAAGATGGATACGGAACTGAACTGAACAATTTTGGCTTAGTTTTTACCCCGGATACCCTTCTTGACGCAACTCTGGCCATTGCCCTCTGCCATGAAAATCAGAAGGGTGTACAGTCATTCCACGGAAATATGTGATAACTAAATGAACTAAACTAATGAATAAAATACAAATATAAGACATTCAAAAGACGCATTCAGAGGCATTGATGAAATGTAGCATTCTACACAAACATTGGCATTCGCAGTGGTGTTCCGTAATGTTGGGCTAGACACACGAAGATCAGACTTGATTGCCGGAACAACACACTTTTATTGCAGGAATTATCTCACAAAAGGCACAATAAAACCACTTGCTACTTTTGTGGCCGTTTTCCACACAACGCTGAACCTCAACTCTGAACTCCTGACTCCGCTTCCTCTCCATCTGTCTTTCAGGTCCCCCTAGGGAACACATTTGTAGTGACTTATCTACTGTAATAATAATATTTTTTATGTCTTAAATGGCTTATTTACTCTTAGTATTTACTCTACTATTGGGTATTGTGAGTGTAAAGGTGACTACAGGGGTGTTATTTCATGTTTAGAGGGCTCTAATAATGTTAAAAACTGTATTTAGAAGGTCTTAAACAGGTTTTCTACTCTAACTTTTCCAACTACCAAATACTCCATTTATAAATAAATAATCCTACTTTGTGGAAATTGACTTATCATCCTTACCAATTAACCGCGATACACCACCAGGGATTAATAATTGCTCAGTAACTGTGCACAAATAGAGATTCTCATAGGAAAGCCTCCTTAAACATTTAGGTTTGAGATTGATTACCATTTCTGAGAGCACTGTATCTGTTCAAAAATTATGATAATCCTTAAATATAGAACTTGCCTAATGCACATGGTGCACAGGTTGGGCCTGGTGATGTGTTAAAGAATAAATCTGCAGGAAAAGCATCTGTTACACTGAAACTGGTTTTTGTTGCACAGATGTGTCTGTGTGCTCCAATTACTTGAGGTTTTATTTCGCACTGTATGAAACAGGCTAGTAAATATGAGTATGAGCTAAGAGAGGCCAAGTGAGAATGTGCCTGTGTGCTCAGGCGAAGACAATGTATTACGCCTGTGGGCATGCATGAGTAATCAGATGTGGAATAACAAGCAGGAAATTCACACACAATCTCTTTACTTTCATAACAATGCAGGCACTGCAGAGCACTGTACATATGACTGAGCGGTTCATTTTTGAGTCTCTTTGTGGACCAATCGCTTCACACTTGCAAGGAATGCTTTTGTCTTACATTGTCAGGAAGGAGAAAGATTGCTTTAAGTTGGAGGAATGGCATGCAAATGTATTATGTCTCCTGTTAATGTAGACTAATGTATGCTTTTTCTAATCTTAACCCATAATCAGCTTTTTGTCGGCCCTGTTATCCCCGCTCTACGCCTATTGGCTGCCTTCCTCTCTCGTTTTCATCCACACGTTTCTTTTCCGATAACAAAATGCCGCTCCTCCCTGCTTTGGCAGACATGACTTGTGATAGAAGGCTGTGATCGTCATGCTAATGCCGTCCTTGACTTAAATAACATCCTCTTGACTCGCAGGCAGGCAGAGCGAGGCATGAGTCGTAGATTGAATGGAAAGGGGGAGAAGAGAGCGATGGGGTAAGGATTTTGGAAGGGTAGTTTGAGGCTTATGAGGGAGAAAGACACACAGGGTGAGGTGGAAAGATCAAAGAGGAAAAGAAGGCAGGAAGAGGTGGGCAAGCCTTCTTATTTGATAATATCCTTGCATAGTTTAGTGGAAGCTACATTTCAGTGTGTGTGTGTGTGTTGGGGGGGGGGGGGGGGTAGTGTATGTTTTAATGTGAGATGGTCAAACACCTTGTGATTTATAACACACAAGGTTATAGGATTATGACTTCCTATAGTACTGCAATGTGAATTTATGAATTCACTGCAAAATGTAGAGTTACAGGATCAGTCATGCTTCCTAGGACTTTTTAAAGTTATTTGTAAAGTAACTCTGTCTCTCTTCTGACTGGGCTGCATGGTGTCCAAGCGGTGAGCATGTGGGTCTCACAGTCAGGGGATTGAGAGTTCGAATCTCTGCTTGAGCATCTCTATGTTGAGTTTGCGTGTTCTGCCTGTGCGTGTGTGCATTTTCTCTCCCACATCCCACAAACATGCATATTATGGTTAAATACAGACCCTAAATTGTCTGCTGGGAGGGAAGTTGGCTGGTAAAGGCTCCATCTCACCCGTGAATCTAATGAGGACGAGCGAGAGCAAAAATGGATGAAAAGTGCCTTTAAGTTACAGGGCCTACTAATTGCCATACATCCCAATTTCCTCTGCTTGCCCTCATTCGAGTTGCAGGGGCAGTAGTCTCAGACTTCCCACTCTTCAACCACCTCTTCCACCGGGAGGACACTGGGGGGTCACCGGGGGGACACCGTGGCGCTCCCAGGCCAGATGCGAGACATAATCCCTCCATTGTGTCCAAGGTCTACCCCGGGACCTCCTCCCTGGGGGTCCCGGAGTCTAGGAGGCATCCAGATTTGATGCCTCAACTCAGTGTGAAAGAGCAGCCGCTCTACTCCGAGCACCTCACCCTATCAGAGTACAGCCATTCTACGGCGAAAACTAATTTTGTCCGCTTGTATCTGCGATCTTGCTCTTTCGTCACTACTCAAAGCACGTGACCATAGGTGAGGGTAGGAGTGTAGATCAACCGGTAAAGCGAGAGCTTTTCCCTTCCGGCTCAGCTGTCTCCTGTCATCACCATGACGGTCCGGCACAGCGACCACACTACTGCAGACACTACACCAGTTCACCTGTCAATCTCACTCTCCAGCCTTCCCCCACTTGTGAACAAGATAACGATATACTTGGACTCCTCCACCTGGGGCAATACCTCACTCCCAACTCAAAGGGTGCAATCCACCCTTTTCCGGCTGAGAACCATGGCCTCAAATTTGAAGGTGGTGATTCTCATCCCAGAAGCTTCACACTCTGCTGTGAACTGCCTCAGTAAACGCCGAGGGTCCCCACCCGATGAGGCCACAACATTTGCAAGCAGAAGAGACAAAGTTCTAAAAATTGCAGAAGGGCAAGTTTGGCAAAGGCCAACATTCACCATGAACAACCTCGACTTGCTGCTGGCAATGCCAATCAGACTCCTGCTCTGTTTGTGCCGAATGGCATGTAGCAGTAGGTTTGCCAGAACCAAACCTTTCCAAAGCCACCCAATGTGCTCCATGGCCTCAACGAAGTCTTCACATTCCAGAGTTTTTGCCTCGACCACTGCCAAAGCCACGTGCTGCTTGGCCTGTCATACATAAGGTGGCGAGTCTGTAAGACTCCTTCTTCATCTTGACGGCCCTCCTAACCTCTAGTGTCCACCAATGGGTTCAGGGTGTGCCACCACGGCTGGCACCAACCACCTTATGACCACAGCTCCAATCAGCTGCCTCAGCAATGGAGGCACAGAATACAGCCCATTCGGACTATATAGCCTTGTCCTTCCCCGGGATGCAGGCGAAGCCCTCCCAGAGGTGAAAGGTGAGAAAACGGAAGACTCTTCCAAACATTTCCAGGACGCCTTCACTATACGCTTGGCCCTGTCAGGTCTCTACGGCATCCTCCCCCACCATCTGATCCAACTCATCACCAGGCAGTGATCACTCAGCCCCATTCTTCACCCGGGTGTCATTTACATGCAGACACAGGTCTGATGACACAATTACAAAGCCAATCAGAAACCTTTGGCCTAAGCTGTCCTGGTGCCAGGTGCACTTATGGACGTCCTTAAGTTCAAACATGATGTTTTTTATGGACAAGCGATGGTTAGCATAGAAATCCAGTAACATAACACCGCATGAGTTCCGGTCGTGGAGGCCATTTATCCAGGCCACAATGTTGTTGCTCACATGGGCATTGAAATCTCCCAGTAGAACTATGCAGTCACCAGTGGGGATGCTCTCCAGCACCTTTCTGATGGACGCCAAGAAGGCTGAGTACTGAGATGCCGTTTGGTGTGTACGCATAAATAACATTCAGGAATCTTTTTTTGGGCCCGGCCACCAGGATGCCCTCAGTCTCCTGCAGTGTCCAAAACTGTTCAAACTGATGTGTTCAACGCAGTGTAGATTTTGAAGTTTCCAAGGGTCTTTCTGAAAGTTAAAACATACAGCCAAGTCGAGATGGTACTGTGCAGTGGAAAAACAGTGAAAGTGAATAAAAATAATCGTAAAGTAAACAGTCAACAAAAAGTAACAAAGATTAAACAAATACTCTAAAAACACACTTTTTTTGTTTTGTTTTTGTTTTTATCAGCTTAGTGTATGTAATCAACAAACCATTACCAAGCTAATCCTTATTCTTCCAGGTTACCACAGCTGCACCTGAATACCGATTGCAATTTGAGACAAGTATATTCCATTTAACCTGTTTTGCTGCCACAGCCATTGGCTCTGACTGTGCTCTTAAATTTCTTTATGCATCAAATGCTTTGTGAGTGTTGCAATGCATACCAAAAGCTAAGTGAATATTACTGCACTGTCTAAATGAACGATGTGCGCGGGATTTTGCAACGAGCCAATAGCTGCCAATCTGTGTTGTTGTTAGTGTTTGACAGTGATCCACCGTATCATCCTTGCCTCCCCCGCAGCCTGTCTTTGTTATTTATAGCTTCCCCCACTGATGACGCAACCCTGTACAACTGCAAAGGAGCAAAGAATCATGTGATGGTTTTACTGCAACAAGCCAGTGGATTATAGGGGCCTTAGAGGCTGCTACAACCGTCTGTGAACACAACAGCCAAGCAGCCCACCTCCTCGATTGCGCCTTCTGTGGAGAAAGCAGGACAGCTGGGGGTGGAAAGCTGGGCAAATGACCAGGACAAGGTGCACTGATATGTCGCTGTCCATCTCCCTCAAAGTTCATTTTTAATCATCTCTGTATTTGGGTCACAATGAAGAGGTGAAATTACAAAAAACACAGTGATCATTGATGATTGTATTCCGCAACAGTGTTGGACAAAGTCGTTTTCATGATGATACATATAGTTTTAATGCTAAAGTCATAAAGGTTTTATTGCATTAACTGGGTACTCCTACGATGGCTTTACGATGGTTTTAAATTAGTTTCCATGAACATAAAACTTCAACACGTTCATAGCATTTAAACTAAGTAGGCTGGAATTACTACTATTTTTTGGAATTTTCATAAGTGTTCACTGCAAAGAATAATTGTGCATGCTGCATCTTTCACTCTTATTTGATTTCAATATGTGGCCAAATGAGCGCAACGTACAGTGGAAATGTAAAACTTAACTTTTCTGGCTTGCAACAGACTGAAAAAAAAGGAACTGACTGGCCATTCAACTGTCAGCAAATGTAACAATATGCAACCATTAGGTGCTCAGCCACTGTATTCCCTCTATACATTACCACCACCTTGTGGTGAAAACGGCAATGGCGTGTAGAAGGGCACAAGTGGAAGTCATGTATGCTTTAGCTGCAAGCGAGGTTGAACAGAGGTCACCAAACACTGTGTAATAATAAATAAACAAATAAATCACAGACCAGAAGACACATAATCCCTGCAAGTATAGTGCAGAATAGAAATTGCATTATCCAGGTCAAGGCCCTGACTTGACTTTTCCACATCAATACTTTCCTGCCAGTCTGAAAATATTATTTTGCTCAAGGGTAGCAGAAAATGACTGATCCGATATGAGAGTGGTATGACATTATTATATAATCAGTGGGTTCATGCATCACATCCTCTGCCATCTGTTATATTTTGCCCATCTTTTAATGTTGGATTCTGACCATTTTTAATGGGAATTTTGTTTACCTCATCCGTGTGCCTTCATCCATAATAATTTGTACTTTTTTGTTTTAGGATTCAGGAGAATGGACTCTGCATGTTCCTGAAATAAATGATAATAATGACCAGTGTTGAGAATACAAATGAAGGCGTTACTAACACAGTTATTGTTTTCAAGTAACAGGTAATCTAATTTATTGCTATTTCAAACATCACAACGCCGTTACCATTGCGACAATGAAATGTGGTGCATTATTATGCTCTGATATCCACCATTCCATCCATTTTCTATACCGTTTTTTTTTATACCTTTTCCTCATTAGGGTCACGGGGGTATGCTGGGGTCTATCCCAGCTGACTTCGGGCGAGAGGAAGTGTACAGTACATCCTGGACTGGTATCGTCATCATAATTATAATAATAGTTATTATTTCTGGATGTCGCTTCATTTGCCATGGTTCACTAGGAAGCTAATAAGCTCGTCAACGAGAGTTGTGGTTGCTCACAGGAAAACACTTCCACATAGCGTTTTGGTAGAGAATTGTAAGTCACAAGCTCAGCGCTCAACCCTAATCTCATGAAACATCCTTCAACAGCACATGCCACTACAAAGCTAAATCCAGATTTTTGTACGTTTGATTTTTTTTTCAAAAAAAGTAGCTCAATAATTGTTTTTCCTAGTAACTGATTACATTTATGAAAGAGAAATTGTGTTACTAATGCAATTTATTTTTTAGTTAGTTAGTTTGGTTAGTTACTAGTAACTAATTATTTTTTAAAGTGCTATAATATGCCCAATGACGCAGTAGAAAAATAATACATGTCCAATTATATAGCTGTGTCTGAACTGTAGAATCCAACCATCCATCGACTATACCGCTTGTCCTTACTCGGGTAGCAAGGATGCTGGAGCCTATCCCAGCTGTCTTCGGTCGAGAGGTAGGGTACACTCTGTTAATTTACAAATATTAAAATGTATTCCCATTAATTATACAGTCATGGTTTCAGACCAAATCATGATAAGTGAATTTCCACGAAGGATGCCTTATTTATAAATAACATATTTTCAAAGTTAGAGTATAGAAGACCTGTTTAGGACCTTCTAAATATAGTTTTTAACGTTATTAGAGCCCTCTAGATATAAAATAACACACCTAGTCACCTTTACGCTCGTATTACCCCAGATGGATCTGACAAAAGCTTTTGATACAATTAATCACAACATCTTAATTACAAAATTGGAAAGGTACAGAATCAGAAGGTTAGTTTTGAATTGGGCCAAAAGCTACCTAGCAAACAGGAACAAATATGTGGGAGAATAGGAGGAGAATACACATCTGCAAGTTTAAATATTACATGCAGAGTACCCCAGGGGTCAATACTGGGACCACAACTGTTCAACTTGTATATTAAAACTTAATATAGTATTATTCGCAGACGATACCACTGCCATTTGTTCTGGAGAAAGCACAGGTGAAAAAAAAGGTAAAACAAAAACAATGTTATTTGGTAATAACAGAAAGGATACGTACGCACAAAATACAAATTGACTGTGTGGACATTGGAAGGGTGAACAAAAATAAATTTGGGGGGATAATAATGGATGAACAAATGAGCTGGAAATCTCATATTAAAAATATATTACATAAGGTGGCGAGAAATTTGTCCTTGACAAAAAATCACCCCATACTCTTTGTTCTCTGATATTACCATGTCTAACTAAATTATAACTATAAAAGTAATCTTCACTTGCTAAATCTACTGCAAAAGGATAATCCATAATGCCGCATATAGAGAATATACAAATCCTCTATTTATAAAATCACAATTTGCTGATCTAGTACATTTTTAAACACCTAAAATTATGCATAAAACAAACAATAACATGCTACCCGAAATATCATATAATACTTTTCAATAAGAGAGGAGAAATATGATCTCAGGGAAAAACAAAACTTAAAACACTTATACGCAAGAACAACGCTAAAAACCCGCAGCATTTCAGTATGTGAAATCAAATTATGGAACGGATTGAGTAAGGAACTCAAACAATGCACCAAGATGAGTGATTTCAAGAAACAATTCAAGCAGTTAATGTTTGCAAAATACGAGGAAGAAGAGTCTTGAACCACCGTGTACAAAATAACCACTCCAACACTCATTACTCTTCATTCTTGTGAGTAGAGACAGCAGAGCAGCTTGTTTGTACTTTTAAACATATTTGCTTTGCTTTTCATGGTGATAATGACTTTTTGTCAATGTTTCATGGCCATCATGGTCATTATTGACCATTACGTCCTGAAGCCCCCCCCCATCAGAATGCACCACAGTCACAAAATCCAGTGACACTTATGTGTAAACTTTCCAATCTCATTCTAAACAGTAAATATGACAAATTGAACTATTTTTCAACAAAATTAAACCCTGAAATTAGAAAATGCATGGTGCTTATAATGGAAGTCTGTGGGGGGGGTTTCCCAGTAGAAATCACCGTCACCTACAATGTGAAAATTGTCCAATCTGTTCTGAACAGTAAATATGACAAATTAGACTTTTTTCGACAAAATTAAACCCTGAAATTAGAAAATGCATGTTTAAATCACGTTGAAAAATGGAGTTTATAATGGAAGTCTATGGGACTTTTTTGTCCTTTCGGGACCTCTCCGGATCACAAATATGGAATCTGACCCGGCAAAAAAAATAACAAAGCATCAAAATCACACAACCTACACAGCCATGTCGGCTTAGACTAGTTTCTCCTTAATAATAAAAAGTTTAATTTAAAAACTGTATTTTGTGTTCAGTTTTGTTGTCATTGACTAATATTTAAAGTTGGTTGATTATCAGAAACATTTAAGTGTGACAAACAAGAAAAAAAAAGAAATCAGGAAGGGGGCAAACACTTTTTCACACCACTGTATATGTTTTACACTATTAAACAATTAGATTATTAGGTTATTATATTCATGTCAAAAAATTGCATTATCTACTTACACATTTGTTAGATAGCTGCACAGCCAGGTTAAAATCCACACTATTGCACTAAGGGATGCACAACTCAGCAGGAGCGCATGGCTTGCACACCGGCATTAACTGTAATGGTGCCATGGAATGATCCAGTTGTAAGAAAATGTGGTGTTGCAAGGAGTTTCTACAGTCTCTACTGTTTTTAATTCTGACAGTCCAAATATGTTGATAAGCACCGCAATACTCTCACATCGTTTGTGATTGCACCTATGCCTTCTTCTCGCCACAATGACCAACATGCCAGTTTGCACCAGTCTTTCAAATGTGCTAAAAAAAAGACGCAAAAATACAGACCACAGTTTCAAGTTTGATAAACCACATTGCGGGTGCTAAATTATGACATTTGCATTTCCTCCTCCCATTCCTGTGCGTTGTGACAACCGGCAAATATTCTGCATATTCATGACGTCAAAAACGCAAAATGGATTGTGACGCAATCGTCAGTGCGCCCTGTTAGTCGGTCAGTTTTCAGGTTTGCGCGTTCGAACAAGTTTGCGCGTGTTTTTATACACTCAACCCTTTGGTAAGTCAGGCCTTATGTCTTAAAAGCCTAACATTAACATTCAGAGAGAGCCAGATACAGTAGGTACATGACAGAATCTATCAACAACTTAATTTTTTAATATTACAGTAAGCAAGCTGGGTACTTACTATTACAGATTCCATTGAAACCACCATGTATGTATATCCATCAATCCATATATCCATCTTCTTCTGCTTATCCGGGGTCAGGTTTTGGCGCTAGACTTACTTCTCTCTGGCTACTTTGTCTTTGTCTTTTTTGGAATACCAGGACAATTTGTGAAGAAACATCTCGGGGGCTCGGGGAGTGTGTTGGGGGCTTCATCGAAGGCCCCCTCCTGATGGGATGTACTGTTAACACCTCACCAGGGAGGCATCAAGGGGGCATCCTAACCAGAGGGCCAAGCCACCTCATCTCATCCTGGCGCCAAGCATCTCACGTTACGCCTAAGAAGAGCCCAGACACCATTCGATGTAATCTCATTTTAACTGCTTGTATCCATGATTT
This sequence comes from Dunckerocampus dactyliophorus, assembly GCF_027744805.1. Taxonomy (NCBI): domain Eukaryota; kingdom Metazoa; phylum Chordata; class Actinopteri; order Syngnathiformes; family Syngnathidae; genus Dunckerocampus; species Dunckerocampus dactyliophorus. The sequence continues at coordinate 17,548,031 of NC_072832.1, read as the reverse complement.
AGATCGGTTGCTACCCATAATGCTAATAACAACAGGTGAGAGTAGAAACATAGATTGACACGTAAATCGAGAGAATCATTTTTTGCTTCACAGACAGTCCGCATCAATGCAGACGCTGCACTGATGTCCCACTTAATTCTTCACTCACTCATGATCAATACCCCAAGACACTTGAACTCCTCCAAAGAGGGCATTATCTTTTCCCTGACTCGCAGAGGGCACTCGACCACCTGCCAACCACCTCACACTTTGTTGCGAACCACTTCAGTAAGAGTTGAGGGTCACAGCCTGATAAAGCCAAAAGCACTGTGTCATCTACAAAAAGCAGAAACCCAATATTGAGGCGACCAAACCGGACTCCATCTTCCTCCCAAACTGGCTCTTCCAGATCTTACTGCCCTTGCCCATGTGAGCATTGAAGTCCCCCAGTGGAACATGAGAGTCCAGGGGGCATCCTAACCAGATGGCCTAGCCACCTGTTTCCTCTCATCATGGAGTGCAAGTGGCTCTTCTCTGAGACCCCCCCGGATGGCCGAGCTTCTCACCCTATTTCTAAGGAGAGCACAGACACCATGCGATGTAATCTAATTTTGATTGTTTGTATCTATGATCCTGGTCTTTTGGTTACTACCCACTGGTAATCACAATAGGTGAGGGTAGGAACGTAAAGTGACAGGTAAATTGAGAGAATCGCTTTTTTGGCTTAGCTCCTCTTTCACAGAGACTTCGCACCGAAACGCTGCACCGAGATGCCCTCCATTCTTCCCTCACTTAAGATCAAGAGCCCAAGACATTTGAACTCCTCCACTGAGGGCATTATCTTTTCTTTCACTCCACCCTTTTCCAATCGGTGACCATGGACTCTGATTTGGTGTGTCCGATTATAATGGAAGCCTCTTCACACTGAGAAGAACTGCTCCAGTGAAGATCACGGCCTGATGAAGCCAACAGCACTGTGTCATTTACAAAAAGCAAGACCCAGTACTGAGGCCAACAAAGTGGACTCCATCTTCCTCCCAGACAGGCTCTTCCAGGTATTTCTGCCCTTGCCCATGAAAGCATTGAAGTCACCCAGCAGAACAAGAGAGTCCCCAGCAGGAACGCTCGCTAGCATGCCCTGCAAAGACTCCAAAAAGTCTGGCTACTCTGACCTACTGTTTGGTGCAAACAACTGTCAAAACATGTCCCCCAGCCCGGAGGAGGAGGTAGGTCAACCTTTTGACAATTTGCAGACACAGAGCAGGGGCACAATAAGTATGCTCACATCTGCTCAGTGCCTCTCACTGGAGCCAATTCCAGAGTGTAAGAGAATCAAGTCAAGAGGAATATATCTGGAACCCAAGCCATACATTGCAAAGAATGTTTTTTCCTCACTGATGTCGCCAAAATAACGAAAATAACCGTGAAAAGAGTCTCTGATTCTTAATAGTTTTAAACAGTTAGAAAATGAAAACCAATGCATGCACAGGGAGAACTTTCCAACGCTACATATAGTTGCTCCAACAGAGATTTGAACCCTCACTCGCCTGACTGCAAGACCGACAGAAGATAAAAAATTCATTTTAACTCAAAATTTTAAAAAAAAACCTTGACTTTAACCTTTACTTAATGATGAATACCAAGACAGGCACTGATTTATTACCACAAACATGAATAAAAAAATCCAATTATAATGCTTTGCCAAGAAAATATATGCCTGCTTGAAGATAAATACAGTATGGCTTTGTACCCTGACGGTGGCCCAATAAAAACTGATCCTGGACCTATTTTGCTGCCATATAGATGCAATGCGGTCACGCTAACAAACGTGAAAACAATATTTACTATATAGATTCCGAAACATGTTCTGCCTATCAGGCTTATGCTCCAATATATTATACACATAACCAATATATTATACACATATATTTGTATTGAACCGTTCAATGCAGTGGTCTCGGTTCGATATGCACTATGAATCAAAGATAACTCAGGGGTTCCCAACCTTTTTTCTTCTGAGAGCTACTTTTACAAGACGAAAATGGCCAAGGGCTACTTATTTTTGTAACATGTATTTATAGCTTATTTCAACCCAACCAAACAGAATATTATGCTTAGTTTACTGTTTTTTCATTAGCAAAATGTTGGTAGGTATCCAAAACTCACATTTTATATTGAAACAAAAAATGTATTTCTTTCAAGAGTGTCTGACATTATTAACTGAAAACCTGAATGCTGTTAAAACAAAACAATACAATTACAAATATTCACTTAGTGACCTAGTGGCCAGAGTAGAATACTACTGCAATAGCACAGAGAACACATATGCAGTGAGCATTCACACAGGAGTTGCTGTCAGCCACAACTCACGCCAGTCACTGGCACCCTCCACACTGCTAACCATGTTAACAGCAACTTGACAGTAGCTAGCTCACACGTCACTTCCCAGGCCCTGCCTCTTAAAGGGTCACTCAAGGGCACAGATATTACACTATATATAACTTCTTCTAAATGCCTTGTATTTATATTTTCATTCACTTAGCCATTTTTATGATTGAAAATACTTAACTTGGGCCAAGAATACATACAATTTCCTAATATATGCATATGTTTTGACTAATAATAGGCCATATTCAACCACAAAACAGTGATCATTGTGCAGCTGCAGTATTTATGGATCTCACAAAAGCCTTTGATACAATTAATCACGACATTTTAACAACAAAATTAGAAAGTTATAAAATCAGAACATTAGTTTTGAATTGGGTTAAAAGCTACCTAGCAAACAGGAAGCAATATGTAAAGTTAGGAGAATATACATCTGCAAGTTTAAATATTACGTGTGGAGTATCCCATGGGTCAATAATAGGACCAAAACTGTTCTATAAAACTTGTATGTCAATGACATCCATAAAGTGATGAAAAACTTAAAGTTGGTATTTTATTTGCGGGGAAAGCACACACGGGTTAATTAAAAAAGTCACAGAGGAAATGGACATATTAAAAAAGATGGTTTGATAAAAAAAAAAGTTGATCCTTGAACTTAAGTAAAACTAAAATAATGCTATTTGGTAATAGCATGTACAACCAAATACAAATAGACAGATCTTGTTTTGTCACGCTTGTCTCTATTTATTATTATTTATTTATTATTCCATTGATTATTATATATGAGTTCTATTTATTGTGAAAAATCTTAGTAATTACATCATCATATTGTTACATTACCTTATCATTCTTCTATGTATTAAAAAATCACAAATGGAATACAGGAAGTCAATAAATGTACTACAAAAGATGTGGAACAGATGTTGGGTAGGATTAAATAAGCTTTGCTTCTTCCTACTCCTTTTGGACATGTCGAACTGTGAATTATGTGATGTATTTCAATGTAACTTTTATGCATGATCAAATAAAATTAAACCATTACCATCATTTAATAATTAATTATTTTTTTAAAAACCACGCTAGAGTGAGGGGGCAATGCTCAAACCGCAATGTAGCAAGTGAGGACTGTATATATATATGTGTGTGTGTGTGTGTGTGTGTGTGTATGTATGTACTATACGTGCATAATTACAGCAAAAACGTCCAGTATGCCCAACCCAGAATAACAATTTAATCACAATAAAGTTTAAGGGCAAACTTGCAAAACAATCATACTATATCAGATTGCATTTTGCATAATTCCTGCTAATTTCTGCATCAGTGTAACGATTCAGTCATTCCCCAATGCATATCACTATTTCCATATTAACAGTAAATCAATGTTAAGATCAAATCTGGTCTGGTTTAAGCCAGCCACTAAGCCAACCAGGATCAAACAGGCTGCTTTGTTATCAGGTAATAAGTCAGTGAAGGTTATGCCAGCATGTGATCGCATTAATAGCCTGGCTGCTGTAGAAACAGTATTTTCCTATTATCTGAGCATGCCATGATGAGCAGTTAACAAATCTAAAAGTGTTTCTTTGCCTCCTGCCTGGATCGAGTATCTCTATCACTGCTGAACAGGCACAGAGCACAGCCAGTATCTCACTCCCTACACCCAAGGCTCAGTTGGCACTCAAACAGCCTTTCTACCATTGCCAGCACACATCATATTCAAACAGTGTAGTCAATTAAGAGGGAAGAGTGTTTGTACAAATAATATTAATCTACAGCCAAAACAATTAATTATATAGGGCTACACAGCTTTAAGTATTATGGGGGAACATAAAAAATTGACTTGGTCACACATTCATTATATACCACACTCTGAGAAGGAAAGGTCAAAACACAAGACCGAGATACAAGTAAAGGACAATATGATGATGTCTGTCTTCCACATGATTCCACATGATTTGTGATTAGATTTTTGTGAGATTTTGAGTGCAAAGGGGATTTTTAGAAAATGGGCTGGCCTCACATTATCGAGTCACGGAAAGGAATGACATGCACAGTGCCTTCAGTGGAGCTCAGTTTGGAACTCAGAAGTACCATGTGGTGCGTGTGGTTAGTACATCTGCCTCACAGTAAGACAGTTCTGGGCTCTTATGCTAATTTCGTCCGGTGCTTGCGTTGGTTTACTCCAGGTGATCCTGTTTCCTCCCACAGACCAAAACATGCATTGTATGTTAACTGGAGACTCTTATTCAACCATAGGTTTGAATGTGAGTGTGAATTGTCTCCTATACTGTACATGCCCTGTGACTGGGGCAACCAATCCAGGTTGCCAAAGTCTCATCTGCTGGCAGGTGACTCTGAACACGATAAGCAATACAAAATGAATGAATGAATCGTTGAAGATGGTCAACCCATTTGGGCAACACTTTGGAATTATGCAAAACTAATCTCATGGTGGAATAATACTGAACTGTAGATTCACTATAGTCACCTCATATGGTGAACCTAGTGTATTTAAATGATGTAAGGTGCCTAACATTCAGTGGTGTGCAGTCAGCGCCAGCACAGCCTTCCCTGCTGGCCTAAACGCGATCAGACGCACTGACCTACAGTGTACTATCTTCGTTTAGTAGTGTGTCTCTTGGCTGCACTGTTACCGGTAGCGTACGTGTGTTAGATTTGTCTAGTCACAGCTTGTATGTGTTATCATAGAAGTTACTAATGTTCAAAAATTTGTAACAGAAATGAAAATCAGGCGTATCGGTGACGATTCATTCAAAGATGAAGGCTTAAGTGGGTGTCTTGCTTTATGAATAATTGTAGTCACCTGGCAGTAATGTGTAATATTAGATTTCTTTTTGTGTGTGTGTGTTAGCGGCTGGATTGCAGAGTGGGTGATGACAGCGATGCTTGGTACAGGGGATTGGGGTTTGAAGCCTAGTTAGGGTGAATGAATTTTTTTTTAAAATAATACTGACCCTCAGCTGAGAAAAATTCTAGCCAGGGTCAATGGATTGTGTTCTGCTTTGGTTCTGTACTTAGTAACCACACACGAAGAACAGTTGAATAAATTGCTTAACCAAATGAAGATCAGTTAATTTACTGTAGCTGTGTCTGCAGCTTTGTTGTCACGGATGGATGGAGATGTACAAATGTCCCTTTGTAATGTTCTCAGTGAAGCACTGTAAAGTACACAAGCTTGTAACGGCAAATGTCTTTGTCATTGCCATAGCAACTAGCACATCACGCAGTTATCATCCAAACTGGGGTCTCTTTACTGCCATTAAAGTCTATTGCGTTTTTGTGTGTGTTTTTTTTTTTTGACTGGAGTTGCCAGAATGTTCTTGTAATGACGTAAGATGGAACGGGGATGTGCCAGGGCCACATTTGTCCAAGTGCAGGGGTAAACCTTTTCCACCGAGGGCCACATACTGCACAAAGGATGCAGTGTCTACTCTAGAACTGCAACAATTCATCGATGAATTGATTGGGAAAGAGGTCTTGCCCCATGTGGAGGAGTTGAAGTATCTCGGGGTCTTGTTCACAAGTGAGGGAAGGTTGGAGTGTGAGGTCGATAGGCGGATCAGCGCAGCGTCTGCAGTAATGCGGTTGTTGTACTGGACCGTCGTGGTGAAGAGAGAGAGAGGAGTCAGAAGACAAAGTTCTGAATTTACCCGTCGTTATATGTCCCCACCCCACCCCAGCTTTGGGTCGTGACCGAAAGAACAAGATCGCGGATAGACTCACTCTAAGAGATAGAGTGAGGAACTCAGTCATCAGAGCCACTGCTCCTTCACATCGGGAATAACCAGTTGAGTTGGCTCAGCCATCTAGTCCGGATGCCTACCCGGACGCCTCCCTGGTGAGGTGTTCCAGGAATGCCCAGTTGGGAGAAGGCCCTGGGGCAGACCTAGGACACGCTGGAGGGATTATGTCCCACAGCTGGCCTGGGAACGCCTCGGTGTCCTCCCGGTGGAGGTGGAGGGAGTGGCCAGGGACCGGGAAGTCTGGGCTCCCCTACTGAGACTGCTGCCCCCGCGACCTGGACCTGGATAAGCGTAGGAAAATGGATGGATGAACGGATGGATGGATGGATTCATTGATTATCCAATGAATTTACATCTATTTGGGTATTTTAATAATAGTTTTTTATTTAAAAGTGTAAACAAATGTGAATACTTTTTTTTCATTTCCTTTGTGTTTTAAGCAAAACAAGATATTCACACATATCAGCTTTGATTTTGGAAAACACTGATCAACATTTTTGCCTCTTTTTTGATATGTTGCAGACCAGACCACTAACTGAAAAATCCAAACTTTCTTACCTACTCTTATTGGCTAAGAGAGTGTCTTGGATTTTTGCAGTTTTTGTTGATTTTCTGTCGCTATTCCCAAGAGCACCTCTTTCTTTGACTTCTACAATTTTGGAGGTCCTGGTAGCGTTCCTCTTTAACCTTTTTTTATATCACTAAATGTTAGGGTTTGGTTCATATTGATTTGCTCTGTCTGGGGCCTAACCGATTACTCGATTAATCTTTTTTTTCTGATTAATCTAAACAACAAGCTCAGATTAATCAATTAAATTTCAGCCTTGCTTAACTTTACTTTACATTTTGTAAACTCGCCCATAGTAGAAAAAACAGCCTGTGTCTCAGATTTGTGACAAAGTATAATATTAATGAACATTTTCTTTTTACACTTTTTTTGCACATTTTTTTCATTTTTGCTGTTGTTTCTTAAATTTACAAATATTTATTACAACTTCATTCTGGTAATGTTTTTTCTCTGAATATTAGGACTTTATTCCCATAATATTTTTGCCTTCATTCACATATTTTTCCCAACCAAATGTTTACTTTATTTTGTCTTTAGTGCATTTTTATTCTTTTATATAACTTCATGCTTCAAAAAATATATTTTCATCACAAAATTACAACTTTTTTCTCGTCGGATTACAACTTCCATCTATTCATATTATGAGTTTATTCTCCTAATATTTACACCTTATGCTCATAAAATTATTATTATTTTTTTTAATTGCTGTTGTTTTGTTTCTTATTTTTAGTTTTCTTGAATCATTACATTTTTTTATTTTACTTTGTCATTTTATTTATTTTTTTTTCACAAAAAGAAAACATTGTGATATAAATGGCCCCTGGGCTGCACTTTGGGCACCACAAGCTCAAATCCCTATTGTAATATCTCTGTGTAGAATTTGCATTTTCATGTTCATCCCCCTTCGCTCATGTTTTCTCCGGTTACTCCGGCTTCCTCCCACATCTCAAAAACATTGCATGTTAGGTTACTTGGAGACTTTAAATTGGCCATAGGTGTGAATGTGAGTGTGAATGGTTTTGTCAGCTGGCATAGGCTCCAGCTCACCTGTGATCCGAATGAGGACAAGCAGTATAGAAAATTAATAGTTGTTTGTAACAGTTAATCTGGCTTTTATTTACATCAGCTCCGAATAACAGCAAATCAATTTAGGATGGAACAATTTATTCTTTTTTTTCGAGTGGCAACATGAATGACTCTTTTATAAATTAAGGCTGAATTTGACTATTTAGCAGCTGTATTTTATTTTGAAATCACACCTCAAATGAAGGTGGGGGCTTCCTTTCGTTCTGGCATGTTCCAAACTGGAGGCTAGCTTGACTGCAGAAAAATGTGCAAAGAAGCTACATTCGCGAACATTCCTGAGCTTCCTCCCTCCTCTCAGCCGGTGGTTCACCATCGACTGGAGCTGCTTGATCGCAGCTGGAGCTCGGTGCTGCTTCCTGGGGGCTCGCCAGGACTGCGGTCGCTGGCAGTAATCACTTCACTCGGCTAAACTAAGTTGACGCTATGGCGACTTCGTGGAGAGATGCATATTATGAAATGGACCATCTTCCTCCGCTGCTGGAAGATGAGGTACGTTCATTGTAAAATATTAATATATATTATATCACAGAAAAGAGTCTGATGAGTCGTAATTGTTTTGATCTCTCCGGGTACATCTGCATAGCATTTGTTGCATACATAAGCCACATAGGAGAATTGCTTTAATACAGGTTGCTGTGTCAAGTGCAGCCATTTACACAATAATGTGACAATTTTGATTTCATACGATGAAACACACTAATATTTGTTTTCATTGTGTCTGGCAGCTGTAATAAGTAATGTGGCTACGAGTATCCAGGGGAGGGTGAGGTTTGGGGGTGTGTGCTTCGGGATAGTGGTCTTCAATTGAGGTTTAAATGCAGTGAGTTTTATTGAGATTTTGCCATTATACAGTATGAACTTTTGCTTTCACTATAGTGCAGCACAGTTCTTCATCACTGTTAACCACAACCATGCTAATAAACATATTGCACAATGTCAATTAAAAAAGAAACACTGATGTTGTAAATGCTAATTTGTTTTGCAGGGGTGTCTAATGTTATTGCCAGTGTACAGCATTTTAGCTGTCAGCTGACAGAACTGCAGTGTTAAAGAGAAATTTGACTGTATGATATGTCTGATTGTTTCAACCCAGTTGTCACAAATAACAGACCCCACAAGTCTTGAGAAAGCTTGCGCCAACACACAAAAACACACAGTAATATCACATGCCATCTGTGAGTTCTGCAGTATCTTTCAATGATCATCATAGAAGTGCGCCACAAACTTATGTAGGACAGTGTGTAGAACTTCTAGCATGCCTTTGTACTGTTCTCAAGGGAAAGTGTCTATTTATGGAGCTGCTGCTGTTTAAAGTACAACTTTTGTGACCTATAACTGTGATCATTCTGCAGGATCGCATCAGCATGCTTTGTTCACTGTATGCAAAAACCACAATGAAGCATTCCTTATGGAAAACAGGTGCTCTTTACTTCATTGGATGGGAGTCCACTGAGTGACAGCTGAACATGTACTGTTGAAAAGAGACTGTCATGGAGGGGAAAAAATAGTCACTTTGAGCCAATGCATGTTGAGTGTGATGACATTAGCCGCGGTGCTAAGAGCAGCGTTTTTCATTCGCCAAAGAACAAAACAGAAAAGCCTGCAATCATCAAAGGCCACACCAGTATGGTAGTTGCTATACTGAATGTACTAGCCATGAAAACTGAAAGCATTTGTTCACAGATGACTCACTTCACTGTGTGGGTGTGTAGAAACACTTTATGGTGTGGCGTGCATGAGGAGGATGTGGTGAACGTGTGCCAAATAGCCTTGCTATTGTATAAAATTCACTTTTTTCTGCTTGTAGTGTGGAATAACAGTACTATACTGTATATTGGAGGGGTTTCCAAAGTGCGTGCCGGGGGCCATTTGCAGCATTGTTTTTTTTTAATTGGCGCACAGCACATTGTAAAAGAGGATTAACAGGATGTCCTGATCCGATCATCAGGATCATCAGGATCGGCTGTCGATCCGCTGTATTTTGACGATTGGGAAAACATCGGCTTGCGCCATGAGATTGGGCCGATCCGGTTGCTGTAACTGTGGGCCACACTCCAACATGGTAGGTGCGGTAATGCGCCTCAAAGCTGGCTGCCACTCGACTCCTGCAACCCGCTAGAAATAGAAAATGCAACACCACCATGCAGACATGTCTGCGGTGTACCGTGGTGAGGTTAGTTTCACGTTGGACGTCGGATATTCGGCTCCGTAGCTACAGCTAATATGAAAAACAAATAAAATGGCAAATAAAGTACTTTTTGGAAAACTAATTAGCGTAAAAAGTTGCAGTGTTACAAGAATTAAGTCAAGATATTATATAAAGAATAAAGTCATAACTGTGAGTAGAAAAAAGGTTGAAATAGGAAATAAAATACAAAATAACAGCAGAAATGAAAAAAGCAACAGTAATTTTATGATAATGAAGTTAAAACATTAAGAGAAAAAAGTCGTATTCATACGAGGAAAAAAAAACTCATAATATTATGCGGAAAAGATCATCATTTTACTAGCATAAAGTTGAAATTTTTATGGACTTTTATGGACAGAATTTCTAGGCGCATCAGGGGGATCGAGGGGATCTGGTTTAGTGGCTGCAGGATCAGGTTTCTGCTTTTTGCAGATAATGTGGTCCTGCTGGCTTCATTGGGCCGTGATCTTCAACTCTCACTAGATCGGTTCGCAGACCAATGTGAAGCGGCTGGGATGTGAATCAGCACCTCAAAGTCGGAGTCCATGGTTCTTGCTTGGAAAAGGGTGGAGTGCCATCTCCAGGTCGGGGATGAGATCCTGCTGTAAATGGAGGAGTTTAAGTACCTCGGGGTCTTGTTCATGAGTGAGGGAAGGATGGAACGCAAGATCGACAGGCGGATTGCTGCAGAATCTGCAATGATACAGAATCTGCATCCGTCCATTGTGGCGAAGAGGGAGTTCATCTGAAAGGCAAACTCTCAATTTACCGGTTCATCTACGTTCCTACCTTCACCTATGGTCAAGAATTTTGGGTAGTGATTGAAAGGACAAGATCACGGCTACAGGCGGCCGAAATGAGTTTTCTCCGTAGGATGGCTGGGCTCTCCGTTAGAGATAAGTTGAGAAGCACTGCCATCCGGGAGAGACTGGGAGTACTGTAGAACCGCTGCTCCTCCGCATTGAGAGAAGACATTTGAGGTGGCTCGGGCATCTGGTCAGGATGCCTCTCTGGGGAGGTGTTCAGGGCATGTCCGACTGGTAGGAGGCCTCGGGGAAGAGCCATGACACGTTGGAGAGACTATGCTTCTCAGCTGGCCTGCGGGATCTGCTTTTTTTTTTAATGTTTTCTTCTTACTCACTGTATACTACTAAAAAAAAGCATATTTGTAATGATCCACAATTAAAATAAAAATAAATAATAATATAGAGATATAAAGAAAAAAGCAGCGGCATGGGAACTGATTGGCGCCAGAGTACACATACTGGGTAAGTTTACATTAATTTAAACGGACATTTATGTAAGTTTACTAGCAAGATCCGGTACTAACGAGAGTACTCAATCAACACCGGCCGCTTTTCCTCTACTACTACTACTACTACTACTACTACTCGGCCACACAGCTCAGGAACCGCTTCCTGCGACATGCGCAAGCAACTTGCACTGTCCTCAAACATCTCCCGAAATGCTGGCCCCTCAACTGCACTGAAAGATTGCAACCTCCCTTACAATGCAGCCAGCAACACCATCGCGAGCGCGCACCACCCCGGGCTGCCCCGCCTTATGCTTTCACTTCGCTGATCAAACGCCCCAACAAGCTCCGACCGCCAGGACAAAGGCCCCGCTGCACATCCACACTGCAACTGTGGCATTCGGCTTTTGTGCCTTCATTCATATTTGCGTTTGCTTGCTAACTTGCTAACTGCTAGCACTCTGTGTATCCATTCTGACATAGCCCCCTCCTCCACTTACTGGGACAAAGAGGCTGAATAGCTGACAGGAGGTTCACTCTCTCTGTTCATTCCACTATAGAACCAATGTGCACAGACACGTGCAGAGTGAACGGTCTTGTCATCCATCCTGTGTGCTACAGCAAGACGAGGAAATGAAACAGGCATACGTGTACGTACATGTCAGTTTATCGAGGCGTCAAAATGATCAACCTCGTTTTTTCTATCGTTCGTTTATCGTGACAGACCTATTTAAGAACACAGTTTAAATATTTGGAAAATGAAAAAAACAGCAACAGCAAAAATGGGAAAAAATAGCAAACACCAAAGTTCAGACTAATATATTTAATAAGTTTTTTCAACTATATCACAAAGCTGAGATACAGTTTTTTTTCCCCTGAAATATATATAATTTTTTCCCATAGTCCTGTCACAATAACATATTTTGCTGAATGATAATTGTCCTACAAAATATTGTCGATAATTGATATTATTTCCAAAACATTTTTAGCCCTTTTTTTCATTATTTAAGCGTTGACTGTCGGGACGAAGGCTCTGCTGCACCTCCAGCGGTATTGTTTTTTCCATTTGGAAAATTGGACAGGATGGTTGTGTTTAAGGTGTGCTTACAAGTTCGTCATATTGCCCTTCTGCCTCGTCACTACTTTAGAACAAATGTGACATATTGGTTCGTTGGTGTTAATGCGCTCACCTTGTTCATTTTGGTTAAAATCGAAATATTCCCACACTGCAGCTGTAGCATTCACCTTAGAAACCATTACTTTTGTGCCTTTATTCATGTTAGTGTAACAGTTTGATTAGGCGTAAGTGGATGACATTAGCGTATGCTTGCTCACTCAGCACTCTGTGTATCCACTCAGTAGTAGCCCGCCTCCATGTACTGTGACAAAGAGGCAGAATGTTTCTCTCCGTTCATTCCACAGTATTACGAACGCGCACAGACAAATGCAGAGTGAACCCTCTTGTCATCCAACCTGTGTGGTAAAGAGAGCCGAGGAAAACAAACATGCATGATGTCAATTTATCTAGGGCGGCAACATTTTTGACTACATTTTTTAAAATTTTTACCCCTGATCAATTGTGTGTTGAAGAAGTGTCCTGGCATTTGCTGACAAATTGTTTTAATAATTTGGCTTCTCTGGGACGGCTCCTGTGCATGTGCACGTGCCACGGGCAATGCACGCCTGTAAAAGACAGATGTGAGTGACGGCCATGTGCACCAACCATCCCATTTCCATTTCCACTCAATATAATTTGCAGTTGTGAAAATATAGACATTTTTCCTTTCAGTCTGTTATTTTAATCTACTAAAGGCAACATATGCTAGCTGGTGGTGGTGTTCCTGTGATTTTTGGTTTAAAAAAAACAAAAACAGTCCCTTTAAGCTTGAATTATACTTCTATGCATTTAGCTTGTTAGCTTCCTTCATCATGAGTGAACAATGCCAATTAAAGAGATGGAAAGGGTTATTGGAGTTGATTGTAATCTAATTACATTAGTCACTTTAACTGTAAATGTTGATCTGAAATCAGAGGAGAAGTCACCCTCAACATAGCAGGAGGGTTTGGAGCGGGAAGAGCGAACTGATGCAGCGTATGATGGTGCCTCAACACAGTAGCATAACCCAGGCTTTATTAGAGTGCCAAAAATTTCATTTTTTATGGGAGTAGTGCTGTAGCTATCGAATATTTTAGTAATTGAGTATTCTACTGAATTTTTTTTTTTGAGGAATTGAGTAATTGGAAATTTGCTTGGTTAAAGTGCAATTATAAATACACAAGAGAAAATAAAACATTTCACAAAGTAATGCATGACCAGTCGGTAACATTTTTTAGATAATCAACTTAAATTCACATTGTACTGTACATAGGAACGAACTGTATTTTCTTGGGTCTGATGGACTACATGATGGAACTTTTGTAGATGAATTTAATCATCCCAGACTGTAACTATTTATTGGAAAAGGAGATAAATAATAATTACTTTACTAAGACTAGGTTACATATTATTATGTTGATGGCTGTGCATTTATAAATTGCGGACAGGCTGACTAGAAATAAGACAATTATTCTTTATAATATATTGAGTTTTTGCAGTGTTCAAAGTAGGGGTGCTACGATCGATCGGCCACCGATCAGTATCGGCCGATTTCCATGAAAAAGCACGGTATCGGCATATGCCTATATTTGCTTTATAACACCGATCACATCCGCCGATCAGCTCCGCCCCCATTGCAGCATCCAGCCTACAGCGACCGTCTCCCACCCACTTTCCTTTCACAAAGCCAAAAAAAGCATGGCTGCCGTGTGGGACTAACCTGTCGTTGTGAGATTGATAAAAGTTTTGCACCCTGCAAAATATGCCACAGAAAATGTCTCGCCGGGGTGGCGCGTTGCTTGGAATTTGGGGGCCGGGCACTTGGCAGGCTGTGGTGAGTTATCAAGGCTCGGGATGTGATCATCGGTCGGGCGGGAGCTAATGTAGCTCCCGTGTGTGTTTGTGCAAGAGGCGACAAACAACTGGGACCGGCAAAATCCACCGCCAACGCGCAGCAAACCACACACACGGGAGGCGACGTGTGACTACGACAAGCCAGATGTGGAAGGAATTTGGGGATATCAAAGTAGTTCAGAGGGGGAAAAGCCACCCACGTGCCGGCGACAAGCCAAGCCAACCGCAACTGCCCATCCCCTCCCGATGTGTGGCGCCCATAAGGCGGATAGCCCAAAAAGTGATTGGATTCGTCGGACTGCCAGCGGGTCCTGCTGGAACGCAATGAAGCTGATTTTGCATCCATATTCTCCTTAAAGAAGGTGCCTGATCCTCTAGGTTTCACCAGTGATTTTAAAAAAGTCAAATATGTTTTTGTCTAAATTTGATGGTTCCCCTTTCATATCCTTTAGCCCAGGGGTCACCAACCTGAAGGGTGCCTCCCATGGAGCCTCCCATGACCACATGAGGTGCCTGCAAGCCTGCTTTCCATTCAGGTTTTCAGTTCATAATGTGAGATCACTAGAAAGAAATGCATTCTAAAATACAAAATGTACAGTAAGTTGTGGATACCAGCATTTTGTTAATCCTCTGGTAAAACAAGCATGTTTGCTTTGTTGGGGTTGAAATAAGCTATGAAAATAAATGTTGCAAAAATGAGTAGTCCTTGGCCATTTTCATTTTGTAGAAGTAACTCACAAAAAACAAAATGACCCCTGATATAGCCAATAGAACATTTACACGTCATCGGTTTCAGTATTGGCATCGGACGATTTTACTCATGGATGATCGGTGTCGGCAACATAAAACCCTAATCGGAGTATCCCTAGTTCAAAGTAAAATGAAGACACCCGTAGTGGAACACATTACTCTCAACTCACAAAGAATTCCTTGTTCCATTACACAGTATTGTCTGCTAGAAATGAGCAGCTACTGATGTGAGCTAAATTGTTTTTATTTTCCATCACAGCGCTGTGTTTTTGCAGATAAATGAAACCCTTTATGAAGTCACGTTGCCATTGTAATGAACTGCCACACATTAGACATAATTAGTCATAATTAAGTAGTCATAATTAAGTGAAAGCTAGCCCTCCACACGGCTAACGTTATGTTAGTAAGGTACATGAACTTTAATGTCACTGATTTACACTACGTTAATTTAACCTAGTCTTGGATCTTACGGTCCATTCGTGAGGAGACGATGCAACATGTAAGATGTGCTGTTATGATATGTAAGTGCTGTGTTACAACGGATACACATCACAGTGTTCAATTTGCTCTTTAGCCACATTTTCTGACTGTTTTTTACATTTTGTTCAGCGGCCTTTGTCTGTATGTGCCTTGCGATTGACTGGCGACCAGTCCAGGGTGTACCCCGCCTGTTGCCCGAAGTCAGCTGGGATAGGCTCCAGCATACCTTTGTTTTCCTTTGTGCCTTTCTTTGCCTTGTCGCATTCTCTCGCCTCTTCAATCTTCCCGTTCCATCCGCTTCCTTCTTCATCCTCTGCGTGGGTAAGCGCGTTGTAAGCACGTTGTAAGCGCGTTGGTGACCTAAGCGATTCCTCGAGGCAGAAAAAAATCCTTGATTATTTTTTGTAATTGAGGTATTCGAGGAATCGTTGCACCCCTTTATGGGAGTCTCAATTACCCGCGTTTGTTTGTTATTCGTGGGTGTAATCCTTGGGGATGTAGGGGTGTGTGATATTAGGGGTGTCAGGATTAAAACGTGTCAGGATTTTCTCATTCAGAAAAACATGTCTTCTCGGCACTAGACTTGGGACAATAATTAATTAATCACACTATAAATTAAAATTAAGTTAATAATTTTGCCAGCCTCAGTATATTGCCGTGTGCATATGTCTGTTTTCCTCATTTCTTGCCTCCAAACAGGCAGGAGGAGGATTGGCTGCAATTACAAAACTTTTTGTACCTCTAAATAATGTAAAGTTTGCAGATAGTTGATAGGTAGTAGATAGTTTGCTTTGTGCTAAATGCAGTTGCAATCAATATGTTTATGATAATGCAATTTTGAAAAGTAGTTTAAAATATGAATGCTTTGCTTGTAGTGAACCATCCATTATCTCCTCTTTCATTGTGATATTTTTGGTTGTATATAACATTTTGGGGTGGCCAAACATCTAGTTGTCACCAAGCTTGTTTGTAAGTGACAGAATACAGTACAGATATATTGACAAGTTAGTGACCATATTATGTAGGCGTATTTAGTTGTTGTCGCAGTATTCAGACATGTTTGTTTCAGGAGGTGGTGGAGACCGTAAAAACTGGACTATGAGCTTGCGATGAGATAAAAATAACCAGCAACATTTTTTTTCATTCTTCCGCCAGCGTGTGCTTTAACTAGTTCCCGAGCGGGTTTTATGTTTATGGACCAAAATTATATTTTGTATTAATTTATGGGAGTGTGTTCGTAACCATGAAATGTTGTAAACTAAGGACCACCTATATATCTTGTAGGTAACTGTAGGTTTTTTGTGTAATTTGTGCAAATTACAGTAATCCCTCGTTTATCACGTTTAATTGATTCCAGACCTGACTGCGATAAGTGAATTTCCACAAAGTAGGATTCCTGATTTCTAAATGGAATATTTTCCTGGTTAGAGCAAAGAAAACCAGTTTCCGACCTTCTTAATACGTTTTGTAACGTTATTAGAGAGAGGGATTATTGTGCCTGTTGCAAGATAATTCAAACCTGCAATAAAAAGATGTCAATTAAGTGTGGTTCTTGTGTTCCTTGCTGAACATTGCGATAACATTACTGACACCACTGACACCTAGTGACCAGTGTAGAATACAACATTTTATCATTTGAATGCACCTTTTGAATGCTTTATGTTTGTATTTCAGTACATTTAGCCACTTTTATGCTTGAAAATGCTTAGGTTACGCAATATACAGTATATGTTGTATATATTGTCGGTTCGTATTTGGTTATGTGGTTATGTGGACATACAGTAACTTTATGTGTGTGTTGTGTGTGTGTGTGATGTGTTTGTCTCCAGGAGAACGTTTCTCTTGCAGACATTCTGTCTTTGCGGGACAGCTGTCTGTCAGAGGAGGACGTGTGGGCAGTGTGTGCAGAGTGTGTTCTGGCCCTGCAGAGTATTCGGCCCTCCCACCTTTTCCACACACTGTGCATCACACCAGACACACTGGCCTTCAATGCTCATGGGAATGTTTGTTTTATGGAGCAGCTCAGCGGTGAGTCTATTGCAGAAACCACCTGTCATATATATTTTTGGAATTAAAAAAATGTTTCACATTAGAGAGTGATGATGTGTTCAGTCGTTTCAGAATCATTCTGACACTTTTTGCTTTGTACTCATCTGACTTTGTCCTGTAACAGTGAAACCTCTAAGTTTAAAGACAATCCATTGTGATTTGTTCAAATTTGAAGAAAAAAAAATCCCTTAAGAAATAATGAACAAAATCTGTCTCGGTGATGCTCGGAGGACACTCAGACCTGGCGGATCTCGTCAGTTACAGTACCCGCCACCTGGCCTCGATGTCGAGGTGTGGTGCACCTCCTTCTGAACACTTCACCTCCCATGATATAAGTAAAGGGACAAAGATGAGTGAATAAGTTGAAAGCAGTGTGCTGCCATTGTCCAGCATAAGAACAGTGCTGCACGCTGCAAATATTAACTCTGCACTTCAGGTAATAAGGAACTCTTCAAACTCTTAATGTTGCACTTGTACCTTCCTAAAAAGAAACTCTTTAAAGCAGGAGTGTCTGAAGTGTGACCCATGGGCCATTTTTGGCAAGCAGCTTGTTCTTTATTGGCCATGGCTTATTAAAATAAAACTTATTATTAACTAGTTATATTATTAGATATTACACTAATTTGCTTTGTCACCCATAACACAAAGCTTATATAGGTTATAGTACAATATATTGACCACCATTGGATTGGTTTTAGCATCTTTTATGTACACATCAAGTGGCCCCCAAATCCTTATTTCTTTCTGTATGCTATATCAAAATTTGTATTGTTTTATTTGAGAATTGTATTTATTGGATAATTGCCTGCCAATAGATAGTGCCTCACAAACCGAGGTATGGACCATACCCTGCACCCCACTACACATACTGTAGCCGCATGACTACATCGTTTAACATGTTACCTCCATTTGCAATGCTTGGATTTTTTTCTATTAAAATAGTTTTGCAGCCTCATTTAGTGTCCTTTGTTACTGGATTGTTTTACTGCTTTAGTGATGAGTCTCACTCATCTAGGGGTTCGAGTAAGCGTAAGAGCACAATCATTTCATTACATTCTACTGTTTTGCTCAAAAAATGTGACATTTCAAAGTGTCTCAGTGGCTGCTTGTAAGGATGTATCACAACCTGGATGACTGTATTGGTGCAGTTAAAAACGTGCTCTACAAAGGTTTTTACAATGATGGCAACACATACTAATTGCTGAGGAAATTCAAGCTAATTACCCTTCCAACATTGTATTATTTAAAATGTCTTGGCATGCTGAACCAGTAATAATTTCCCACCCTGGAAATACAAGTCATACCCAACACTTAAATAACAAGCCCAATGCATTATTTGTTCAGTTTGAACATGATAATATCCTCCTAAGATGACTGCTAATGCTAAAGTATATTTTTGTGTTTCTGATCTGCAGATGATCCAGAAGGGTTATTTGTACCTCCAGAGTTTGACAGCACAGGCAGTACATTTGAGGTGAGAGATGCAAAATCACTGGTCCACTTTACTGCTTGTTTTAGCTATTTTGAAAATCCACAACACCTAAATAGTAAATTTAGGATTTATATATGTTAAATACCAGGACATTTATTGGTCCATTTATTCATAGATCACATACCTGTTAGAGAACAACAAATTGTGCACACAAAAAAATGACACATTGAACAGATGGACATTCAAAAGTTTAGAGAAGGTCAAATTAAGTTCACCTGTAAAGGTTATAATGTATTTTAGATTCATCCTAAAGTGCCGCCCGAATGCCGAATATCCTTAATTTTTAGTGAGTAGTGTATGGACTGTATTGCAGGGTGTCTAAAGTGCGGCCAGCGACATATTCTAAAACTATAATTGATAAACAAGAGAAAAAAAAAAAAAAAAAGCAGAAATGGAAAAATCAGCTTAATTTTTCCAGAATAAGAAAAAAGTTATTATGGGAAAAAATAAAGTCATTTTAGTAGCAAAAAGTTTAAATATTAAACAAAAAATATTTATTTTTTTAAAAGCCATAATATGAGAAATAAAGAAAATGAAGTTGTAATTTTTGGAAAATTGGTTTGCGAAAATGTTATAATGTTACAAGAATAAAGTCAAAATATTATAGGAAATATTATTATTATATTATTATTATGGGGAAGTCATAATATTATGAAAATAAATGTTGAGAAAAAAGTTGATTAAATTTGGAAAATAAAAAAAGGGGGAAAAAGAGCAAAGATGGAAGTTCGGCCAAATAATACATTCTTTTACCACAAAGCTGAGATGCAGTTTTTTCTTGAAATATTCTTAGAATATATATGTTGGCTTACAAAATATCAAAGGGGCCCTTTCATCCTTTCATTTTTCAGCATGTGGCCCTCGGTGGAAAACGTTTGGACACCCTTGCTGTATTGCACATGCATGCTGAGAGATGTCAGCACTCAGCAGTAGTGAGGAAGCAGACTAGCATCTCTCTCAAAACTAGTTGTAATTTATTTTTGTCCGCAGCAGGACTCAATCTGGAGCCTCCACTTCCTAAAGCCCAAGTTGCTGCTGTCCCTCTTCAGCTCCAAATGACACTTATTTCAACCAAAAAATATGAGAACACCACCACCAGCTAGCAGACGTTACCAATGGCGGTTTAAAAGAACAGACTGAACAAATAAATGTCTATATTTGTCAGAATTTGAAGTTAAACTTAAATTTACCTTGACATGAATGAGGAGACTGACATTCATGGCTTTCATTCACTGCTGTCTGGTATTGTCCCGTGACTCGTGCACATATACAACAACAGTCTTGGAGAGGCGACCAACAAAGTCATTGTGTGCTTATGATAAGCTATACATTCAATGCCAAATCAAACAAATCGCTATTGTTAGCTGACAACAAACATGGCTAACAGGCCTGTGTGTCATTAGCATGGGGCGTAGCTTGCAGCGTCAGAGCAGCAAGAGGGTTAGCAGACCCCAATGCAGTACCTAAGCAAGGCAGACAGCACCTTTAAGGACTGAGTCAGTGCCATAAAATTAGGAACTCCTCACGAATTTGCGTGTCCTGCTCAATTATTTTTCATAGATCACAGTCATTTTCACAAAGCGGTCTAAATTCCCAAATGCCGCTGCTTCCTATTGATGGTATTGGTATTTCTTTTTCTGTGCTGGGCTGCAGGGCCATGTTTTTTCCCTAGGGTGTACTCTCTCTGCTGCAGTGAACTTTGTCATTGAACCTGAACTGGAATCAGAGCTGGAAGAAGAAACTCGAAAACTGCTGGAAAAAATGCAACAAAAGAAGCCAGAGGATAGACCACTCATTCAGGTTTGCTGCAGCCCTCAGTTGTTGATTTCTTATAAGCTGCTTTGTTCAACACTGTGAGACTGGTTATTGTATCAAATGAAAGGCAACAGTCTTCTTGATCAACACTACTATGTTGTAATTGCCCTTTTAGTAAACCTTACTTGGTCTTTTAGGAGCCATGCGCACACAGTTTATACTGAATAGTAAGTATGAAGCAAAAATTAGTCATCAGCATTATTTTCTATACAGTGGTACCTCGGTTTTTGTTAGTAATGGGCAGACGAAAATTGAAACGTACGAAAACAGAAGCAAAGTAATGTAAATGCCATTAATCTGTCCAATGCAGAAAACAATTATGCGCATTTATAACACGACTTATACCTTTACTGAAGACTCTTGTTGGCAAAGACAGCGAGGAGCAGACGGGCAGAAGGGGAGGTGAGAGAGATGAGGGGATCCACACCACCACCACCAACACAATTACACTTTTGCAACTTCAGCTTGATTTCTTCTTTCTTCGCCAGGATGGAACTTATTGTTGATGCAGACTTATCGTACATCCTGGCGAGATCTGCC
The DNA here is from genome assembly GCF_027744805.1 of Dunckerocampus dactyliophorus. Lineage (NCBI taxonomy): Eukaryota > Metazoa > Chordata > Actinopteri > Syngnathiformes > Syngnathidae > Dunckerocampus > Dunckerocampus dactyliophorus. Next base: position 17,526,733 of record NC_072832.1, on the reverse strand, counting down.
ACACGGATGCCACCTCCTGTACTTTGCGATTAGTTCATTCTTTTCAATTCAATTAGGGTTGTGACAGAATATTTTTATATAGAACTATTGCGATATTTAACCCTACGATGGATTATCGATATGCCGTCACCGTATATCTATTTATTATTATTAAAATAAAGCCGCTATAAACGTCTTCCACTGTTCTACCTCATTGAATCACTTTACATGTCATCCAGGAGGAGTTCCTCGTGAGGGTGGCAGAAAATTGGGCGCAAGTCATAGAAGAAGAAAAGAAAGCAGAAAAAGAATAAAACAAACAAATGCCACATTATGGTGGACTGTGTTTAGTTTACGTCGTTTGTCACCATTGTCGTTCTGCTCAACCTTATCTGGGGCATTGTCTGTCTCTTTCCAGTAATTACGTCACTACCACTATAATATAAAATATGTATTTTTGTTATGCTTCTACTTAATAGATTTGATCCACGTGAGAGACATGAGATTTTGTGTTTTCTCCATGAGTTTAAAATAATGTCACTGTCTGTCAGACACCTAAAAAAAAAAATCCCGTTTTACAATTATGTTGCACTGAAACAGTCTTTGTTTTTCCACCATTGCTGGCTGTATTCTGGTTAAAAGAATAGTAACATTACTGACACCTAGTGACCTATGTAGGATACTATATAGCCTATCGTCTTTGAATGCGTCTTCTGAATGCCTTATCTTGGTATTTTAGTTAATTTTGCTGTTGTTATGCTTGAAAATGCTTAATTTAAGCAAAACAAAGTGTAAAATTTGTGAGTAATAATAGGCCATAGTCAGTGCATGAATTAATAGATTTTTTTAGTGAAGCCGCAAAATTGCAATGGCGAGGGATTACTGTACAAGAATTGCAGTGTAATGCAGCAAGCACTGAAAGAATCAAATAAAAATGAGGTAAATAATTTGACATCCAACAACATCCCCTACTCACTACCTACGTACTACTGTACATACCTATCCTACTACTCTTTTTAATGTTATCACGTTAAATGGAGACAGATCTGTCAACAGATATTTGCACCTGATCTTTTGGCTTTTAATCTTTTTTTTTATGGCAAACCCTTCAGGACATCCTCTCTGTGGCTCAAGCACGGCTGAACCACTGCTCATCCGCAGCTGTGTGCCGCAAATTGTCTTCGGTTGGGCGGCGTGTGCTCTCTATTGAATCAGTATCAAATTGTCAAGGTGGTGCCATCGTTTCCCCCTCACTATGTCGACATTTGATCTCTGTGGAGAATTGTTGCTTGACACATTCTTGACTCATTCTTCTATGTGTCTGTCAACAGATGGACAGGAAAGCCCCTGGGAGGCAAGATGGCAGCATCCCAAACCCAAAAGACTGGGTTCAGATGATATAAGCAAAGATCTTACTGTGGTCACTTGTATGAAGGCAAATGGTTTGTCCAGACAACAGGTTGGTTTTTTTTAATTGTTGATACAAAAAAACCTAAATCTGTAGTTATGTAACATCCATACTGTTTTTATATATCCAGTTCCCAAGAGGACAATATGACTGTAATACCTTGACTGTATTCTATTCTCGTACTTTATTTAGAAGCAACTAACATCCAGACTGTAGCGGGATTTCATCGTGACTTTACCCACATGTCCACAAATAACTGTTTATTCCAGGTGTGTGTGGGCTGGGACTCCTCTCTCTGGGATGAAGATGCTGACAGTGCAGACAGATGCTGCGCTGGTTTGACAGAGGAGCTGGATTGCCGGTCCCACAACAGCTCCCCAGTGAGAAGGAGAGCCCAACAGAGGTTCAACAGGGTGAGAGGGGCCCTCAATCGCTCCTGCTCTGTCCCCGACTCCAACAACCCGCCTTGTGCCACTCCTCCACCTCAAGCAAATATCAGTGTACCTGTATCAGACCTAACTGAGATTGGAGCAGAGGAGCATTTGTGTTCCAAATCTATATGGAGCAACAAACCCAAAAAAATAACCAGAGGGAGGTCCTGTGAGTCGTATCCACGTAGTAGCGCTGAGGATTGCGTGAGCTCTGTAGCTGACTATCACATCAGATCAAGAAGAAAAAACGAAGATGCCATCAAGTCTTCATGTTATGGAGAAAGCCATTTTCCATACAACAAATTTAAAGAAGGGAGTCCGAATTTAACCTCCTCCTGGACACACGTAGACCATGAGGACGAAATCTCAAAGAACCACAAGCACTGCGCCACTAATAACTACATGACCAAAAGCATGCTGTTCCTCAATGAAGAATGGCAGGACGAGGTTAGCGACTTACTGATATATGTGTTCAAACTGTGACTCTTAGTTCCAATGTTCCAAAAAAAGTCACTAATGAATGAAAAATGTGTTCAATTATTCTTTACATTCTATCCAGTGGATCTCACTAAGGGAGTTACTTACTCGTTGTGGACTGAAGCTGATGGTGAATGAGCTCTGGGCCCTCTGTTACATGTGTCTGTCATCGCTGCAGACCTACAATGACTTTCCAGGTTGTCTCACTAATTGATTATTCATTTAACTTTTCTTAACCGCTCTTGCAAAAACACTGAAAGTACTTTGTTTAGATGATATGGCTCTGAGGTTGGAAGCAGACAGATGATTATGCAGCATAACATAAATTGTGTTATGATAATAATTATTGTACAGTATGTATGCAACTTGCTTTTCTTTTTCATTAGCTTATTTATCCCTGGACACTGTGCACATCAGCTGTCAAGGAGAGGTGCTTTTCCTAAGACCTAAAAACTTCGGTAAGAACACTCTGCTGTAAGAAATTAAGCTGAAACCAAAATGCTCAACATTTTTGTCACATCTGTTTAAAATGTTAAGTCCTGATGAAGATTGGAGGTTCCTTTGTCTGTTTCTTTGTTTCTGCAGGATCTCTGGATGAGTTCTATCTCGCTCCCGAATATCAAGAACATCGAATTGTAACTGAGAAGGTCTGTGAAACATACCTGCTGCCATTTTTAAGAAGAAACAACCAATGCCCGAAGTTGTGTTTTTCCTCTTTGAAATGTTCTGTTGCTGTCTAGGCTTGCGTTTATGGGGTAGCTGCTATCCTGTGGGCCACGGCAAAGTCCAGTTTATCACCGAGTCAGAAGCTTGCAATACCTCGCAAACTGAAGAGACTTTTGCTTGAGATGGCAAATAGCACACCCATCGAGAGACCTTCCATCGCCATGGCTAAAAAGGTAATATTCATGCTTATAGTTGTTGAATTCATAGATAAAGTGTAAAGTGGGTTTGTTTATTGTAATAATTGTATTCATCCCCAATTCTGTAATGCCACGCACTATGAAATTGCATTTTTGTATATTACTGATATAATTGTGACATGCTAGTGGTGGTATTAAGAGGTGGACTGGGGCGCTTAAGTCCCCAATGAAGGCCCAGGTGCGAAATGCACCACCACTGCTGGTAATACATAAAGAATAAAGTGAGTATAACTGTTAAAATTGAGCATTCCAGCACAAAGAAAGACTTGTAGATGCTCTGTATATGCATGTACAGTATATGTATATGTATATCCATGGAAGAACATTGGAATTCGTTGGATGCTTGACTTTACACTGTACCCTCTAGTTATTATATCCAGTGTGCATTTTTATTGCCTTTTTACTGTCATGTTCTACAACATTAACAAGTGTTATATTCATACATTCATTCCAGAGCTGCTGCAACTACCTCTCGTGTCAAGGGACAAATGCTGAGGATGTGTGGAAACAGCTCATCAGCAGAGTTCACCTGGTAAACTCAAGTTTGTCAGCCGTTGTTGAAAACTTAGCGTGGTTTTAGGTAGTTCTCACGATTTGTCCAGTCATCACTAACCTAATGGTCCAATGCTTTCTTCCAGCCAGTCTCAAGACACACTGATGGAGAAGATTTGGGTGCAAATGATACGAGACAAACATTGTATAATGAGACTCTACATGTCAGCAATGGTAGGACAGTTTAAGTTAAAAACGATTTTGACCTTGACATTAACTCAGTGATGTGCATGGCTGATCAGGCATGCACATTTTATGTTAATACAAGAAAAAGAAGAGAATAAAACTTTAGTTAAAAAATGTATTCAAATTGTTTTAAAATATTTCTTAATCCCATTTATTTATTTTTTTTATTAACTGAAAAAAAAAGTTGTGTTTTTACCGTTTATCTGTATGTGAAGTGCATACACCCTGTCTTTCTCCAGGAAAAGGTCTCATCACCTCATGGTGAGTTTGGGTATATAATCCTCCATCTTGGCAGTCAAATTCAATCAAATGACATTATGACATAATTGTCCAATTAGCATAATTGGCCATGATGCATTTGCAAACATGGAGTAAAAAACATGAAAAGCAAATGTTTAGAACTACAAATGAACTTGAATTTGTTCTTAATTTGAAATAAGAATCCCCCAACAATTTTATCCCAGGGCTGACTAACCCATTGCTACTGAGCATATCCTAATCTTGATTTATTTTTGTCTTGCCTTAAAAATGTTTACTATCTGTATATCATTTGGGACAGAAGTATATGTATTAGGGCTGTAACGGTACACTAAAATGTAATTTCGGTTCGGTTCGGTTTCTTGAAGTGCTGGGTTCGGTTAATTTTTGTCAAAAAAGGCAGAAAAAATGACTTATAATGCTTTTATTTAAAAAGAATGCAAACAACTTTTTAAAAATAAATAAAAGCAACCCATTTGGGTGATATTTCAAATAAATTAGACTCTGAGTTTTTTTAGAAAAGTAATAATAAAATAAACAGTTGTATTTAAACAGTTGTTTAAATATTGTGGAGAAATGTAATGGACAGCTACAATTAAATAGCTCTCTGTTGTATTGTATTGTATTGTACTTTATTTATCCCACAGCAGGGAAATTCTCTTGTTACAGCAGCAAGCAAGATACGCAAGTAAAGAATACATAGTGACTACAAATGGTTCAAGTGGTGCAGGTGTTGTAGAGCCTGACAGCGGTTGGTATGAAGGACCTGCGGAACCTCTCCTTCTTACACCGTGGGTGTAACAGTCTGCTGCTGAAGGAGCTGCTAAGGGAACCCACAGTGTCACGTAGGGGGTGAGAGGTGTTGTCCGTGATGGATGTCAGCTTAGCCAACATCTTTCTCTCCCCCACTTCCTCCACGGAGTCCAGAGGACCGTCCAGGACAGAGCTCGCTCTCCTGATCAGCCTATTGATCCTGCTCCTGTCCCTGTCCGTGCTGCCCCCTCTCCAGCAGCCCAAAGCATAGAAGATGGCTGAGGCCACCACAGAGTCATAAAAGGTCCGTAAGAGAGTCCTGCACACACCAAAGGACCTCAGTCTCCTCAGCAGGTGGAGGCGACTCTGGCCCTTCTTGTAGAGGGCGTGGGTGTTGACGGACCAGTCCAGTTTGTTGTTAAGGTGAACACCCAGGAATTTGTAGCTGTCTACCAACTCTATGTCCGCTCCCTGGATGTTCACCGGTGTGAAGTGAGATGTTTTCCTCTGGAAGTTAATGATCATCTCCTTTGTCTTGCTGGTGTTGAGTTGTAGCTGGTTAAGCTCATTCCAGCTGACAAAGTCCTTGATGACCGTCCTGTATTCCAGATCATTCCCCTCTGAAACACAACCAACAATGGCTGTGTCGTCAGAGAACTTCTGGATGTGACACTGTGTGGAGTTGTGTGTGAAGTCCGAGGTGTAGAGGGTGAAGAGGAAAGGGGAGAGCACCGTACCCTGAGGGGCACCTGTGCTGCAGAGTAGAATAGAATAGAATAGAATAGCCTTTTTATTGTCGATGCACAAGAATACCACGAAATTGACAAGAGGGGCGGGGGCACTCTGCACCACACAAATAATAAGTTAAATAGCAATGAATAACACTAAAAGATTTATAAAAAAAACGACGATTGAAGAAACAATCAGAGAAGTTGGCAGTACGGATAATCCAAGGAAAGCAGCTGTTTGTCAGCCTGCTGGTGCGGGATTTAATGGAACTGAAGCGTCTCCTGGAGGGCAACAGTTTGAGCAGTGACTGTGCAGGGTGTGAGGGGTCACCAGTGATAGCCTTTAACCTCCTGAAGCAACAGGATGTGGCCAGGTGTTCCAGGGTGGGCAGAGGGCAGCCAATAATCTTCTGGGCAGATTTTATAACCCTCTGCACCGCGCTCTTGCCTTCCGCTGTGGAGCCTGCATACCACACGCTCAGGCAGTATGTTATTACACTCTCTACCGACGATCGGTAGAAGGCCAACAGCAGCTTCTGGTCCAGGTCGTTCTTCCAGAGAATGCGCAGGAAGTGAAGCCGTTGCTGAGCCTTCCTCACCAGGGCCTTGATGTTAGTGGACCAAGAATGGTCGGCAGAGATGTGCAGGCCCAGGAACTTGAAGGAGGAAACAACTTCCACCTGTACACCATTTATGAGTAGAGGGGTGTGGGCCTGTCTGTGCTTCCTGAAGTCCAGTATAAGTTCTTTTGTCTTTTGGACATTCAGGCTCAGGTTGTTATACGCACACCAGGTTGTCAGCCTTTCCACCTCATCCCTGTATGCTGCTTCGTCCCCATAGTGAATAAGTCCCACCACAGTGGTGTCGTCTGCATACTTAATAATACTATTGGTGGGGTGGGTTGGAGAGAAGTCATGGGTGTACAGAGCGTACAGGAGGGGGCTCAGTACACAGCCCTGTGGTGAGCCGGTGTTCAATGTGAGTGTGGAGGAGTGGGAGGGGCCCAGTCACTCTGAGTAGTGACGGCTGGGTGGTGTTAAAGGCACTGGAGAAGTCAAAAAACATGACCCTCACAGCGCTCCCGCTGTCCTCTGTTGCACATGAAGTCCAACCATCTGTCGTAAGTGAAAAAGCGGACACGTGATAGCTCGTTGACAACATCACTTTTAGCTTTTTCATAAAGTGCTGGTATAACTTTCTGGCTAAAGTGAGGACGTGATGGTATTTCGTGGCGATGTTCAAGAATGTAAACATATACAGTCATGGAAAAAACGATTAGACCACCCTTGTTTCTTCAGTTTCTTGCTCCATTGTAATACCTGGTACAACTAAAGGTACCTTTGTTTGGACAAATACGATGATAACAAATATAGCTCGTAAGAGTTTAATTTAAGAGCTGATATCTAGCAACTTCCATGGTTTTCTTGATCATAACCAAAATCGCTTAAGTTCTTACATTAATAGCTATAGCATTGTACTGCCAAAAAGTGTAACTCTTATGAGCTATTTTTGCCATTTGTCACGCCTGCGAGCTACTAGCGTTCCTCCCCCTCAGTTAGCGGAAACTCACTCAGGACTTTAGTTCCACGTGAAGCGCTTAGATCACTCTAGTAATAAATTTAACGAGAAAAATAGCATAAAATATAACAGAAACAGTAAGCAAGTGGACCGAACCGAACATGCAGAACTGTTACATCCAGGTGAACCGCTACACCCCTAATATTTATACCTGCAATGTTATAGAATTCCAATAATGAATGCTACAGTACTGTGTGACGAATTTATTGTACACTCATGCCCACTGAGATGACAACCTCATACCCCTTTCAGCTATTGGGGCAACCCAACGATGGGCTTCCAGAGACCTTTCCTTCGACAGCCACACACTTCACCCCCATCATACTGACCAATGAAGGGGAAAAGAGATGTAATACTGGAGCTGCCATTAACAGGTAAGGACATTTTGTCATTAAAATTGTCCCCTATTGTGTAAAATTGACTTTTTAATAATGTTATAAGAGTAATTTGTGTCCCTAGAGCCTGTTTATGGCCACCAAACATGAGGAAAATCATAATCTCCCTCACGTGCTTGCTTGGCATTTCATAAAAGCACTCAAATAGATGGGTTTGAAGGAAACCTTTCTTCCTCATGGACATGATACCGCACTGACCTGCCGCTAGCTTGATGGACCTGCCCTGTGTATGTAGCCACAACTTCACAGCTTTGCAACAACAACAACAACAACAACAACAAAAAAGACAGGCTATGCTACACATCGTAAAATAAAACCTGGAGCTCTGCCAACCAGCTGTCAGTCATCTACAGACACAGGAGCTGTAAGTTTTAGCATTTTGTTTTTCTTCAGCTAAAAAGCATCTATCTGTCAAACAATTGCACGAAAGTGACAATACACAGGTGTATCTCTATAAACCAGAATATCTTTGAAACTTTAATGTATACAGTAATCCCTTGCCAATCCGCACTTAGAATTTTGCGACTGCACGCCATCACGGTTTTCCAAAATTTATCCACTTTTTTTCTATGTCGCTTATCCTAATTAGGGTCCTGGTGGTATGCTGGAGCCTATCCCAGCTAACTTTGGGCGAGAGGCGGGGTACACCCTCGACTGGTCGGCAGCCAGTCGCAGAGCACATGTAGACCAACAACCATTCACATGCACATTCATACCTATGGACAATCTAGAGTCGCCAAATAACCTAACATGCATGTTTTTGGAATGTGGGAGGAAACTAGAGTACCCGGAGAAAACCAACGCACGCACTGGAGAACATGCATGTTTTCCAAAATATATGAATTAATACATTATGCTGTTTTGTGATTGAATATGGTCTGTTATTAGTCAAAAATATGTATATTTAAGCCAATTTTACGTGGTTTTTTTGGCCTAAATTAAGCATTTCCAAGCATAAAAATTAATTCATTATTTAAATAATTGAATTACAATACACATGTAAGGCATTCAGAAGGCACATTCAAAAAGACATGTAGATATGTAGTCTTCTACACTGGTCACTGGGTGTCAGTAATGTTACTGTAATGTTCGGTGAGACACACAAGCAACAGACTAAAATGGGCTACTGTTGCGGCCGTAACCCACGCCAAGCAAAAACTCAACTCTGAACTCCTGACGTCACTTTCTGTCTGCCCCTCACTCAGCTCCCCCTCACGCCCCTCACCGGAACACATTTATGGCAACACACACAAGCACAACTTTTGTTTGTCTTAAATGGCATATTGTCTTTTATTATGTCTACTAAAATATAATATGGTAATACGAGTGTAAAGGTGACTATGGGGTGTTATTTTATGTCTAAAAGCCTCTAATGATGTTAAGAAAACATATTTAGAAGGTTGTGAGCAGGTTTTCGATACTCTATCTACAAAAATATTCAATATTTAAGAGTCTTTATTGTCAATTCACCATGTATCAAGAACACAGAGCATCGAAATTTTGTTTGTCTTCTTGCCACAGGGCGATTACAATAAACAGTATAAAAAGGGAGTTTGAAATGTAAAAAGGTATGTGTAGGGAATTTAAAATGTAATAGTAAATACTGTGTGCAATTCTATTCATAAATAAGGAATTCACATATCACAGTCAGGTCTGGAACCAAGTAACCACAAGGACGAGGGATTACTGTATAGTGGGACCTTTTGAGACACATTCAAAATTGTTAAAGAGTTAATAGGCCTGCTTAATTCTACACCACCCACAGAACACTACCTCTTTTAGAAGAGTCTAACGACGACGACGACTTGTCCTTTTTTTCAATATCTCCTCCTCCTCCTCCACCACAACGACGTATGCTCGACCACTCCTCTTCAAAGGTAAATAACATTTATCATTACGTATTATATCATTTTTATTATTGTTTTTTTCATTAATTATCCTCGTTTAATATTACTACTACATCCAAACTCATATTTACATACATACGCATATACTGTATATGTATACACGTACATGTAGTACCTATATAATTGGTAAATTACCTTTTGTTGGACTTACAAACAAATCGACTTGCGAACGGTCGTCTGGAACCAATTGTGTTCGTTGGTTGGGGACTTAGTGTACAGGTAGTATAATATGGGACCTTTTAATGTATTGTTTATCTCATACATTTAGAGCATGTGATGACAAAAACCTGTATTCGTATCATTGTTGAGCTCAGCTCAAGCATCATATGGTATTATTGATGTTTTTGCAAAGCAAAATAATCCCATACAGTTTGAAACTGAATATTAAGACCAAGGGGGTTTCTCTCACAGGTGACAATCAATGATTGTATTATTTACTATTCTGATTGTACTATTATTATGATTGATATAAGGGCTCCAAGCCAACCTAAATCTTCATCATTACACTATTCACAAAACGATTGATGCTTAGTATTGGCTCTTGTGTCCATAGTCCATAAATAACAAAATTGATTATACTTGTCCCTAAATGAGGAAATGGGACCTTGTGTGTCTGCTCTTATTCACAACTTAAATGTATCCTGATGAGACTTTCAGAGGTACCAGAATGATATTCTCCTAGCTGACCCTGCTCTCTACTTACAGATACTGAAATAAGCATGAAATACATGTGAATGAAGCAGCATTCATAGGTCATGTTGCTATGGTAACATGCTGTTTTACCATGCACATGACAATAAAACTCTCTCGAATCTCTTGAATCTTGAATGTTTTGTTTAATGTGAATGCTGAGCATTGTGTGACCACATTGAGGGTGCTCATTAAGCCTCCTCTGCACTGTAGGTGATATGTAAATCCCTTAAGGAAGGGCTGAGGTGTATGAATGATTGCATGAATGAAAGCAACATTGTTTTTATGTTCTCATTTATATGCACTATAGATATAAAAAAGAACTGCAGCTTATTCTTGCAAAAGTGTTTTAGTTAAGAAGCTGTAATGATCTCATGGGCTGGCAATGTTTACAGAAAAAATGTAATTAGCTGTAGTACCACATCCCATCCACGCTGACAGATGAACATCAGTTTTTATCTTCCTGTGGATCTGTTCACAGAAAGGAGGCTTATTACTGTTTGTTTGTCTTTTTTTCCATTTATCAGGATGCAATATGGTGATGGAATGTGAATCCCCCCACTGTTGGACTGTAAGGGAATATTTCATCTTCTCCTGTGAATTACAACTGGAGCTTCATTGCCTACCCGCTTCATTTTAACGTTGGTACAGAGCCTGTTTTGCTGTATTTTCATACTGGATAAGTTAATGCACGCTACTTGCGAAAGAACAGCTACTGAAGTATAGGAGATGGTGATTAAGGAAGGAGAGAGTGTCAATAGTTTTGATACAAGATTTTGTGTCCTATAAAAGTGTTTGTCAACATTGGTGAGCTTAGAGGTTATTAATGTTTAGAAGAGTGCCTGGCTCACCATCTATGTTCTCGTTCATCACATGAGTATTCATTGGGGCTGGCATCTGGTCTCTGAAATTCAACTATTTCACCATGGACCACATGGCAGTTATGGTTACCGTCAGAGGGCCATCTACGTGTGTGTGTGTGTGTGTGTGTACTGTAGGATTGGGTCTCTGCTGTTTGAAGATGTGCTCCTGCTGTCTTCATCAAGCCGTGATCTTCAGCTCTCACTGGATCAGTTCGCAGCTGAGTGTGAAGCAGCTGGGATGAAATTCAGCACCTCCAAGTCTGAGTCCATGGTTCTTGACCGATGCAGTGTCATCTCCTGGTTGGGGATGAGATCCTGCCCCAAGAGGAGGAGTTTAAGTACCTCGGGGTCTTGCTCACGAGTGAGGGAAAGATGGAACGCGAGATCGACAGGCAGATTGGTGTGTAATCTGCAGTGATGTGGTCTCTTAATTGGTCCGTTGTGGTGAAGAAGGAACTGAGCGTAAAGGCAAAGCTCTCAATTTAACGGTCGATCTACCTTCCTACCCTCACCTATGGTCATAAGCTTTGGGTAATGACCGGAAGGACAAGATCGCAGGTACAAGCGGCAGAAATGTGTTTTCTCCATAGGGTGACTAGGCTTTCCCTTAGAGATAAGGTGAGAAGCTCGGTCGTCTGGGAGAAACTCTGAGTAGAGCCGCTGCTCCTCCACATAGGAGCCAGATGAGGTGGCTTGGGCATTTGGTCAGGATGCCTCCTGGACACCTCCCAGGGAAGGTGTTCAGGGCAGACTGACCAGTAGGAGGCTTTGGGGAAGACCCAGGACACATTGGCGAGACTATGTCTCTCAACTGGCCTGGGAACGCATCGGGATCTTCCGGGAGGAGCTGTACAAAGTAGCCGGGGAGAGGGAAGTCTGGGCTTCCCTGCTTAGGCTGCTGCTCCCGTGACCTAACCTTGGAGCAATTCACCAGTATTGGTTTGGGAACTTTAAAGTTCTGCTTTAAAGTTAAAGCAATGCTTTAAAGTGTGTGTGCTTGTGTGTGGGTGTGTGTGCTTGCGTGGGTGTATTTGTGTGTGTGCGTGTGTTAAACCATAAAACATGCACAAAAGATGAAGTTTTGTTTACTTAATTTGCCGTAGTGTAACATGACAGTGAAAACATGCTTCAGGCAAACTTCAGTCATGAGTGGAGAAACAGAAAGGACAGCTAAGGACTGGAAGTTACTATTGAGTCTTCATCAGTTTTTGGTCTGAGGTGATTTCATAATAGTCACTAAAGCCACATGCTCGCAAAGCCAATGACATTTGATTCATAAAATGTCATTCACAGGAGAACACAAACATACATTTGCATTTGTGGTATGTTAATAATATGCGATAAAAATTGGTTAGACATGGGTCCTAGATTAGAAACCGACACTTATGAAAGTAAAGGAAAAGGAATTCGGCTTTGCCTTTAAGCTCATCATTTTCACAATGGATCCATTGTGTAATTCATATACCGTGGAGTCACCGCCCCCAGTGCCAGTGTTTTGCTTTTTTCCACCACTCATATGATTCAATCAGCTCTCTTTGTTCTCTTCACTGACCCATCTCTCCGCGCTCTCCTACTGAGCACAGACATGGACGGTTTGGACGCGGGAATCACTGAGGGAGGAGACCACTCAGCTGGGGCCAGCGATGAAAGTCCCTATAAAGCTGAGTGTCGGTCCCAAATAGAGAAAAGGTTGCCTGATATCTATGAGAAGCAGATGAGTCCAGACTGCTTAGAGAAGCTGGAGGACGCCGATTCTCTCATATCAGAGCAACTCTTCTCATATGGACCCAGAGGAGATGAACCAGACCTGTACTTGAGGCCCATTTGGGCCTTGGCTTTCTTTGGAGAGGACTGTTTTAAACCAGAGGTAATCCAGTATGCTTTGAGTCTTGGGCGGTACGCAGCATCACCATGTCTGGATGTGAAAGCACAGGTGGGTGAAGCAGATATGTACCAATGGGCTTCCTTGTTTATCGCAGTTAATTGGTTCCAGACCCGAACATGATACGTGAATTTCCGCAAAGTATGATTCCTTATTTACAAATGAAATATTTTTGTAGTTAGAGCATCGTAAACCTGTTTACGACCTTCTAAATACGCTTTTCAACATTTGAGCCATCTAGACATGAGTGGACACCCATCTAGTCACCTTTCCACTTGTATTACCCAAAATAGTTCACATTATAAGAGTAAATAAGCTATTGAATACATAACAGTTTTAGTTTGGTGTGAGCTACAGCTGCAACAGTAGTTGCTGCAATAAAAGCCTGCTGTTCTGGTGATCGAGTCTGATGCTTGTGTGTCTCACCGAACAGTACAGTAGCATTATTGACACCTACTATCCAGTGTAGAATACTACACATCATCACAGCATTTTTAAATGCATCTTCTTATTTGTATTTTACTTCATTTAGCCATTTCTATGCTTGAAAATGCTTAATTGGGGGAAAAAACTAAATTGTTTAAATATGCATATCTTTTTTGGACTAATAGGCTGTATTCAACCACAAAGTAGCATGATTTATTAATTAGCGTAATGGCAAAGTGGCGAGGGATTACTGTACCTGCTTGTTTTCGACAATCATACTCATTCACACCTTTGCAAATTTTTCGATAAACACCACAATTATTCATGAGATGGGTGCATTTGGGGGGTCTTAAAGAGAACTGGCATATTATTCTCTCCAAACTGGATCTGCATATTAAAATGGTTGAACTTGGCCCTTGGCAGAGTGAGTTATTGTAATTTGCGAGGGAATATTAATGAAGCCATCTTTGTGTTTGCACACTTTGATGGCCTACTTCTTTGGAAAGCCTGAAATAACAGCTTACAACATCTTGCAAGTCACTCTTGCAATTTCTCACGCAGTTTACTTCAAAGGATCTGGTACGTTCTGTTGCCATGGTAAACAGAGAGACAAACACATAAAAGAACACTTAAAACACCCAAAGGCTCCTGTGAAATAAAAGATGTGGCATGTGGCTTTTGTTCAACAGGAGCTTCAACAGCAGCTGACGATTGAGACAAAGACGCTGAAGAAAACATGGAATTTCTATCAAAAACTAATTCAGCATGAGAGAATAAATAAAGGTTAGTTTAGCTAGCCATTTCACTATACAGTGAATAGCTAATAAAACATTTATATATCCCAAAGGTTCGGAGAACAAAGTGATGGTGTCCAAACTCAAGTCCCAGTTTGAAGAACTGAGATCTAAAGTGATCTTCTTGGATGATGTCAAGAAATACCTTGAGGTGCTGTCAAAGTAGTACAACTCCCGCCACAGAAATGTTAGATACATCACCTAACACTGCATCCAAGTAATTTTTTTTTCTCTTTCTGCAGACACAGATTGTGGATCAGTGGGGTTTAGACATGTCATTACTGCCGTCTTTGGCCACTTGTGAGCGGAACACTTTGACTCTCCAAGGCTCTGAGGACGCTTCCATCTTGAGCTTTGTAACTTGCAAAGGAAAAAGAAATCTGCAAGCTGGAACGCCTATCGGTCTCATGGCATACCTTTATGCAAGGTATTTTTATACTGATTTTAATCCCTAAGGAGAGGTTAAATTTTCACTTCGCTGTATATGTTAATTTGTATGGATTACACCACTAAAAGAATAAATTCACACCTGTAGGCATGAAAGAGATGTCAGACTAAATATGATATACTGTATTTTCCAGACTATAAATCCGGAGTGTAAGTCGCACCAGCCAAAAATGCACAGTGAAGAGGAAAAAAACCTATATAAGTCGCCTATAAGTCACATATTTTAAATTTGTTTTATGAAATCAGAGACCAAGAACAGACATTTCATCTTGAAAGGCAACAGCAGGCTAAATAGGCGTCTGTTAACGTAATGTGAATAGGTGGGATGTTAATGTAACATCCATTCATCCATCCATTTTCTATACCGCTTCATCCTCATTAGGGTCGCGGGGGCATGCTGGAGCCTATCCCAGCTGACTCTGGACGACAGGCGGGGTATGCCCTGGACTGATCGCCAGCCAATCACAGGGCACATATAGACAAACAACCATTCACACTCACATTCATACCTATGGACAATTTAGAGTCGCCAATTAACCTCACCTGCATGTTTTTGGGAATGTGGGAGGAGGCCGCAGTACCCGGAGAAAACACGCGCCCCCGGGGAGAACATGCAAACTCCACACAGAAATGCCCAGGGGAGAATCGAACCCAGGTCTTCCCGATCTCCAGGCTGTTCCTGTGTTGGCCAACATGCTAACCGTTAACGTAGCATATTAAAAGTTATTTAGATAACTATAGCCTCAACAACAAAACATAACTCATTTACCAAACTCGCTCCAAATCACTACCAAATCCAATGAATTCTTCATCCGCAGTGTCACTTCTGAACAACTTTGCCAACTCTGGAAGTAGAGGGCGCGCCGCTTCCTCTTCTGCATAGCTGTCGTCAAACTCAACATCAGTCCCAGTTATTATTCTGGCCTTTCTGAATCCCGACATGGGGGCATTTGTGTTCCGTCTTTCTACACCTACATGTGGCGCTGTGAACAGGCACGCAGACGGAACCATGTGACACTCCAAACCATAGAAGAAGAAAGAACGGATTAGCATAAGTCCGTCGTTGTCCGCTTATGACTTCTGCGAGTCATTATGGTGTATAAGACAACAAAATATCAGGAGAATGTCGACTGAGGTGAGTCATGTCCATCGAAATATTCAGATGTTAAGTTCGCTTGTTGTCAACGCTCACTTCTGGTCACGTGATGTCATCAAAGTAGGAGATACTGGCTGTGATAGCTTCATATATCAACTAAAAAGAAAGAAACTTATCTCTTGTTTGGGTGGCTTTATTTCGGAGTGGGTGGCAACATCTTGTCTCTAGCATAGCAACAGCACAACTAACAGCTCCTCGGTACAACAGATGCCTAACACAGTAGTACCATGTATGGGCATTGAAGTGTAACAACATGACAAATACACTCGCCTGCACATAAGCCTAGAGCACCATGACGCACCTGTCATTGGGGGGAAAAAAAGCATATATAAGTTGCTCCAGAGTACAAGTTGCAGGACCAGCAAAACCATGAAAAAAATTGTGACTTATAGTCAGGAAAATACGGTACTTATGTTTGGGTGTATGATGCTCTTAGAGCCGGTTCTTCGATGTGAACACCGGCTCTTTGAATTGAACGAGCCGTCATTTTGTTTCTGTCTGTCGTCTTCTTTTCTGTGAAAGCCTAACGTGATTGGTAAAAATACAGTATGTGATGCTGTATGCATCGACACTAAGCAGAAGGGGGGAGGAGGGGTTTCACACACAAGCAAGCTGGACAGAAGGGGGGAGGAGGGGTTTCACACACAAGCAAGCTGGAAAGGTGAGAAAAATGAGCAACAAGAAACAAAAGCTGAGACACGTTTGTGTTTCTGAATGCCAATCTTCACTAAAGACTAAGAACAACTGTTACATGAATGCTGCTTTTCCTTTTTGTTTTACACATAATAATTTATATTTTGTTATGTCTTGTTGATGTTGTGTTTTTTCACTGTAAATAGTTTTATTATATATTATATATTATTTACAAATAATACAAATGGTCCAATTAGTGATGGGGGCATTTTTAGATTAGGTTTTTGTTTTTGTGTTTTACAAATCTGTTTTTTTTTTTTTTTTTTTTAACTGAATTATGAAAAGTGTTTTCCCTTGGCACAGAAATGCTGCTTTGGAGGGGTACATCCAACAGTTCCTGTATACTTATCGCTTTTTTTGCACTCCGGAGCAGTTACTGCAGTTTCTTATGGAGAAATTCATCAGTGCTGTGAGGTATGCGATAAATACACAGCTAGTATAATACGTATACTAATAAGGCTTCATACTCATCCAATAGCATTGCTTTATTTTCATTGACAGAGAAGGTCCAGACAGGTCGGAAAATAGCACAAATGTCTTTCATCGCAGTTTGGATCTGCTGCACTTGTGGATTATGGATTGTAAACTCATCGACTTCACACCAAAGTCCAGCATTGTGGATGTTTTGGAAAAGTTCCTGCATAATGAGGTGACCATGCAAATTCCAGTTTGATCTGCTCAGTTTGGTAGTATAAGCCTATTGTAACATGTAAATGATAAGAACAGGGGTCGGCATTTTGCTGTGAAGGTTATGCCTTGGATTACAGGATATTCCTGAGTATCTGATATAGTTACCCCTACTTTGTTTTCTGCCAGGTAATTCCTGTGGATAGTCAAGGGGAGGTCCTTCTTGCTGCTCTTCACAGTCCTCCAAATACTATTTGGAGCACAAGGAGAGGGAGTCATTTCGGATATGACGCAGATGGTCAGTCTGTTTGTATCCAGTCATATACAGAGGATCTTGATAAAAAGGTGTGTATTAGCAATAATGTGTCATGTCAGGTTTTCAAGAAGCACTGCAGGAAATGTCAGCTTCACCACTGATGTGTTCTGCTATCGCTATTTTGGCAGGGGTGTCCAAACTTTTTCCACCAAGGGCCACATACTGAAAAATGAAAGGATGCAAGGACCACTTTGATGTTTTGTGAAGCAACACATGTAGATTATGCTTATAAGATATATATTTCAAGAAAAAAATAGCATCTCAGCTTTGATTCTGGCGAAAAAGCCTATTTTTAGTATGAACTTCGGCCTTTGTTCTTTTTTTAGAATGTTTTTTTCTCTTAATATACTTTGTTCTGCAGTTTTTTCCAACTATTTCAACTTTCTTCTTGTAAATTTTTTTCTTAAAATATTATTACTTTATTCCACAATATTTTGACTTTATTTTCATAACATAACTTTTTCCGCAACCTAATTTTCCAAAAATTACAACTTTATTTGTTTTGCTTGTTTTTCACATTATTATGACTTTTAAAAACGTCTTTCTTGAATATTTCAACTTTATGCTACTAAAGTGATGTTATTTTTCCTCATATTATAATGTTATTCTAGTATTCTGTACTTTTTCTCATTAGATTACAACTCTTTTGTCTCAATATTTTTACTTTATTCTTGTAAAATGACTGCTTTTACTGCCATTTTGGCTGTTGTTGTTCTTTTGGTTTTGAATTATATTTTTAGAATATGCCTCGGGCCAATAAAAAAAACAACTGCGGGCCACAAATTGCCCCTGGTTCACACTTTGGACACCTCTGGTTTAGAGGTACACTCATGAATACTGTAGTTTTTATGAGCTACCATCTTGAGATGTGTTGTTCGCATTTATAGGCATCAGAACACTTTTTTAAAAATCAGTTTTCATATTAAATGATCCTCCTGCAATGTTTCAGAATACTACATCTCCAATTTCTGATAATGTTGTGTAGTGGAGAATCTCAACAGCATCCATGCCAAAAGAGAAGGCCTTCTCCATAGCTGCAGCCCTGCCTGTGCCTTGCTACAGCTCCGTGGTGGAAGATCCTTCCAGCATTTGTGTGTGCCACGACGAGCATCTCCCCTTCAGCCAGAAACATTATATTATCCAGCATGTAGCCCAGCAACTCACCCTTCTGCAGCAGGTAGGCAAACAATATGTTTCCATCAAACATTACAGTTCAGTTCAGCTCACCTCACCATATGGTTAAACCCTGACCTGGTTTGTGTTTCCGCCTGTGTGTAGTCGGGATGGCATCACAGGAAACAAAAGACAACTGATTTTTTTTCCCCTTTTTTCTCTTTTTTTCTTCTCACATTTTGCTATTTATTATTACAAAAAAATCCTGTTAAAACTACATCATCCATGTGTAGAAGCCAATTTACAGAACAGTTATTTTGGTTGTCTTGACAAATTCCTACATTCGGGACATCAACAATGACGTACTGTAGTGAAGTGAGCCGACCTGTACTGTTTGGTGAAAATGCACACGTGTTGGTGAACACTAGAGGGAGACATTTATCCACGGATCTGTAATCTTGAAATGCAGGACATTTTCCAAAGATGTCATCCCGTTCATTTCCTCAATTCAAGAATAAGCGGAATCAGGGACAAACCGTCAATGCAGACAGAGTAAGTATAATTCTTAAACTTTATTACAACGCTATTTTACTGTCTTATGGTGGTATGGTAGGTGTGTGTAAACTTTTTCCACCGAGGGCGGCATACAAAAAAATTGAAGGCTGAACAACTTTGATTCATTTTGTACATTAAAGATGCTGAAACCACTCCAATATAGGTCAGTATATGCTATCTCAACATCTTAGCTTTGTATTACAGGTGACAAAGCAAATTAGTGGAATATCTAATCAATCTACTGAATAGTAAATTCATTTTATTTGTAGAATGTGCTAAAGGGCCGATTTAAAAATGAGCTGCAGCTGCAGATTTCAAGGCTAACATACACAAAGTCACCTGAACGAGTAACTTTGCACAGAGACGCTCTTCTTTTAAATTTGAAGTAGATTACAGCAAATGCGGGGCCGCACAATATTTCTTTCTAAAAGTACCAAGCACCCTTAGACAAGCAAGAAAAAAGGCTGCTGTTCCTGCAGAGATGTTACATTTGATGGAACATGGATTTCACTTTCTCACACTGAAAATCCGTGCATCATGTGAAATCATTTTAATAATTTAGCAAGCAAACACTGTATGTTTCCCTATTAACCTTACATCCCTGTCCCTCAACACCTCTAGTAATGGGTCCCCGCAAATCACATCAGCAAAGAGCACACATGAGGGCATGCCGCCAGAGTCCTCCCTCCAGCAACTGCTCCTTTATGCTGACAGAGTTACAAAGTGGATTGCTGGTGAAATAGTTAGCTGTGAATCAGTCAAGGTGAGGTGCAGACAAAGCACACAGTTTTGTAAATTTTGACATGTATCATTATGTCTTGAAATGACTTTATGAGATGACAGTACAGTAATCACTCGTTTATCACTGTTAATTGGTTCCAAACATGACCATGACAATTGTATTCCCGTGAAGTAGCATTCCTTATTTATGAATAGAATATTTTTGTAGTTGGAGCATAGAAAATCTGTTTGCGACCTTCTAAATATGTTTCTTTAAACAATATTAGAGCCCTCTAGACATGAAATAACACCCCTGTAGTCACCTTTACACTCATATTACCCGACATGGTAGATATGATAACAGAAATAAGCCTTTTGAAACATAAATAAGACTCATGCTCATGTGTGTTGCTGTAAATGTGTTTTTTGTTAGGGGAGGTGGGTGGAGGGACCGATAGGAAGTAACAGCAGGGGTTCAGACTTGAATTTTAGCTTGGTGTGGGTTATGGCGGCAACAGTAGCTTGTGTGTATTTATTCGGGATTATTGTGCCTGTTGTGAGATAATTCAAACCTGCAATAAAACCCTGTTCTGACAGTCAAGTCTGGTGCTTGTGTGTCTCACCGAACATTACGACACCGAGTGACCAGTGTAGAATACTACATTTCATCACGTCTTTGGAATGCATCTTCTGAATGCCTTATTTTTGTATTTTAGGCAAAAGCTACATAACATTTGCTTAAATATACTTTTTTTTTTTACTAATAATAGACAGTATTCAACAATGAAAAAGAATGATTTATTCATATATTTTTGAAAAACCGTGACAGAGTGAAGAAGCAAAATTCGAAGTGCGAGGGACTACTGTACATGTTTTGAAACTTATGTGTCAAGCAAACAATCACCATATCCGGTACTCAGCAGCCACAATTTTGGTTACCTTACTTATGAAAAATGTATACCAGATGAGAGGGGAAAAATATGAAACACCTCTCAGATGCATTGCAGTTCTACCGGCACTATTGTCCTTGTATTGGATCTCGTCCAACTGTGCAACAGTCCGTTATGTTGCGGCTGCTAAGTGCAGACATAAAAATTCAATAATGATAATGAGAAATAGAAATAGAAGAAGACATCATATATTGCAGTAGTAGTTGTGCATTACACACATTGTAGTGTGCCTCCGGCTTGTACCCCCAGAGGTATTTGCATGTTGCTTGACTTAAGTCACTTGTTTCCCTCAAGTTTGCATCATTACGTGCTCTCCTCTCATCCAGACACAAGCTGCCTTGCTGACAAAGTATCTGTGGATTGGGAAACATTCTTACGAATCCAGGAATTTTGCCACAGCCATGCAGGTCCTTGGAGGTCTGGAGAACATGATTGTCAGGCAATTACCAGTAAGGCTGCATCACCAGAATTGCTTTTCATTCTTGCCTGTGTAGCAGAATGCTGTCATACATTTCTTTTTGTAACTATGATAGAGCTTAGATCCTAGGTGAGGTACATGTACCCCCAAGGGTACGCCATTTGTCAATTGTACGCCAATTGGATGTACGTGAATAAAAATGAAAAACAATTAGCGCTCACAATTACGAGAACACCTGAACGCCTCATAACCAGAGCACACCATCATAGCAGAAAAAAGGAAGGAGACACGGCATGAAGTTCTTCATTGCTCTGTGTGAGTTATATGAGTAATTAAGTAAGTTTGATGATTATTTTGTGTATTAAGAGTGTTTAATCTTCAAGGCTTAATTTATATTGGTGATCCAGTCCCCACACTGTGAAAACCTGTATGTGCGTGGCAGGATTAGAGAGTGGAGATTCCCCTGAAAATGAGCTTTTATCGCTGCTTGGATGTATTTTTGTACTTTGGATGCTGCTTTCCCTTTCATTCTGATATCAAATTAATATGCAGATTTAAAGCATAGTGATTGCAAGTGGACAAAAGTGAAGCTCAAGTTCAACCTATTCAAAGGGAAGGATCCCAATATCCGGCTGAAATAAAAGCTATGTAGGACAAATAATTAGATACTTTATTCATCTCCAAGAGAAATTCACATCTTATTTATTTATCATTCCTCATGCAAAACTTTTATCAAAATGTAACCATGCACAATACAAATTTGTGAACCAGAATTACTTACTATAAAATTAATTAACCAATTACTCATGTTTAATATTTCAATTTAATTAAATGTAAAAATGGTTTGTTTTTTAAGTGTGCAACAGTAGGGGGTGCATGGCTTCAAGTCAAATGTCTCAAGGGGTATGCGAATGCAAAAAGTTTGGGAACCACTGGCTTAGATGATATTTAATTTTTCTTAAATGCTAGATTAAACATTAAAGTAATCAAATCCAGTACTTTTTGTCACTAATCCAAACCAAAACGTTCACAAACCTCCACAAATCCCTTCTCCTCCGATTCTGGATCAACATTTGCAATATAAATTACTGTTATAATGAATTGATTCCTTACAGCTACAATAACGCTCCCCTTCTGGCTTTAATTACTATCGACGAAGGAAACTAACAAGCTGAATAGTCGACCACGGAGTTGTGGCTGCTTGCAAAGTTGACGTCACGTCATGCGCTCAACCCTGACTGAGCCATAGAAGCGGGGGTGTCCAAAGTGTGTGTCTCCTTTTTTTATTGGCCAATGGAACATTGTAAAAAAAAAATAGTAATAATAATAATAATAATAATAAATGGGGGGAGGGGGGTTATGTTATATACCGGTGACAGTAAAAGTCAAGAGTATTACTAACAAATACAACTTCTTCCATTTTCTATCACAGGCTTGGAAACATCTCTCATCGAAGATGTTTGAGATCCTTGATGAACTGCGAGCCGTGCAGGTGTGTGTGTGTGTGTGTGTATTTGTGCGTGTGTGTGTGTGTGTGTGTGTGTGTGTGTGTGTGTGTGTGTGTGTGGATGCACACTTGAGGATGTATGGTGGCAAGAGCACACACATTTAAGTGAAAGCCGAAAGCTTGTCTGGCCACATATTGTGAAACTGTGTGTGCTGCAGGGCAAACACATCAACAGGAAACACCTTCAAGCTGGTTTCCATGTGTGCGATGGGATCTTACAGCAGGCACTGTATTAATAAAACGCATCACTCGCGTAGCTGCCGTGAAGAGGAAATTTAACACATTCACACTATTGCCACTAAGTTAGAAGCATAGATTAAGCATAGAAAATTCTGATTCCGACGTTTAATTAAATTAATTGATTGAAGTAGTTAATTGAATTGAATTAGTTTATGTCATAATTATGTCATAATTGTAGTACATATATACAGTGACCTGATGCTTCTTTATGACTACGTGTATTTCCTGCAAAATATATAGCAATGAGAATGGTGCCACACCACTGAATTTAATGTATCTTTTTATTTATACCAATAACACAACCTCCCATATCACTCTGCAAAAGGTTCTGTTATTGTAATGTATACTGTAGGTCAGTATAGCTACTCTTAGGCCGTTCCAAATTCCGGTCAAGGTCATTTAGTTATTAGAGGAGGTTCAGGAGAACCATTCAGTGGCTTAAGTCTTTGTCCACTGACTTTGAAGGCCCCGGATCAGGTACAGTATATCCTGCTCATCGCCCTGATCATCATCATCTTAGGCCCTGTCCACAAAGGTTGAAAAAAATTTGTGTCCACACTGTGCCCCCGCCAGCTGCATCCCGATGGGAATGGATCACTGGGTGAAAACAATGTAATACACAAGGCACACCTACATGTGGCGCTGTGAACAGATACGCAGATGGAACCAAAGTCCAAAGCTATCCTAACGGCAGAGTATTTTATGGTTTCACCCTCTCATCCACAAGGAAACGGCCTTCTGGATGCCCTTAAAAGTTATTTTTTTTTAAGCGCTTCCAGAATCGGAAAATCTGAAAACGCCGGCTTGTCGTTTTCGTGTAGACAGCCGACCCCAAAACGGCAACTTCACGACTCACCGGAAGCAGAAAAAGATGGACTTATGTGTTCTTTCTTCTTCTATGGTTTGGTGTGTCACGTGATTCCGTCTGCATGTCTGCTCACAGCACCACACGTAGGTGTGCCTTGTGTATTACATCATTTTCTCAGTGATCCATTCCTGTCCGGATGCAACTATTTATTAATCCGGCACAGTGTGGATGCAATTTTTTTTCAACCCACCCAAAAAAATTTATAATGAGCGTTCCCATTTGGTCAAGGCTGTAGTCTAGAGCAGGGGTGTACAAAGTACAGGCTGGGGGCCATTTGTGGCTGGTGGCTGCTTTTTTATTGGCCCACATTATAAAAATATTATTTAACAAGAAAACTTAAGTAAAAATGGAAAAATCAGCAGTAATTTAACAAAAATAGTATTAGTATTACATTTTACATAATTATATTAAGAGAATTTTTTTAAGTTGTAATTTTTGTCATATTTGGAGGCAAATAATGTAATTTTAGTAGCATTTGAAGTAGCATGAAGTTGAAATATTAAAAAAAAATGTTTTTGGGCATTTTTGGAATATTACGTTGGGGAAAAAAGTTACTACAACTACAACTCTTTTTGGGTTGTTTGGCTCAGTGTCGTGGACGAGCGATGGTGGTTGAGGGGACAACAGTCCAGTCATAACAAGCCGCGTTTTTTGGGGGTGCACATCTATGGAGTTACATTTGTGCCTTAATTTTGAGGTAGCGGTGGCGGATTTTGAGCCACGTTGGCACATCGCTGCGCTCTGTCACTCACTCTCTCCCTGCTGCTCAACCTTTCCACACTTGTGAACGCTGCGGGGAGAGGCAAGCCTGTGTACGTGCTTGGCTACCTCTGGTCGGGTTTTGACGACTGGACTCCTGCCTGGAGCTTGCGGGTTGCGTGCTTGGAGAATGTCAAGGCGCACAGGCGTGTTCAGTGGTCAAAATGCGTGCCTGTTGGTCATTGTCAGGAAAGGGAGGGCACTGATGTAATAATACTTTTTTTTTTCCTAATATTCTCACGATCGATTGGCCAAGTCCCAAAGATCGACTGGTGGCTTGCGACCCCGAGTGACCCCAAGGCATGTCCTCACCAAAATTGCCATAACTTGCTATGCGGTACAGGATTATCCGTGGTTCACTACTTCTTTCTTGAGATCGCTTTTGCAGTTGGGAAAACCATGCAACAATATTATTCACTACTATGACTGGTATGGACTTTTTCATCTTGTCATCTTTTTCATTTTGCCGTCTTGCCAGTGACGCAGATAAGTACACATATGATGCAACCATAATGAGTGACACCTGGCCTATTTTTTTCTTTTTTTCTGTTTTTTTCTTTTCTTTTTTTTTTACTACTGCCACATTTTTATTGATACTGTCAAAATTATTCTCATAACAATATGTGTGTTACTGTGGTAGTAGTTTGCAGTGGTTGCACCACAATACACTATTTGTAATATTCTGAATACTTCTCCAACACTATCAATCAAAACTGAGCATTATTAGGATACTTGTTATATATACAGTATTATAACAACTAGAGAATGCCTGGTGAGATACAGTGATCGTCACTTAAATTGGTAAACCATGAGCGTTATATAATGTGAGTGAGGGCGGTCCAAATTTATTTGTGGTTGGATCTGGATCTGAATCTGGACATTGGATCAAGTATCAGATTTCACTAGACTTGGCAAGTTGTCATGATGTTGTGTTAGGTCTGTGGAAAGTATGATACAGTAACCCCTCACATTTTGCGGCTTCACTCACATGGTTTTCCAAAAATGATTTTACAAGTCATGCTGTTTTGTGGTTGAATATGGAATTTTAGTATTTATTTAAGCAAATGTTATGTCTTTTTTGCCTAAATTAAGAATTTTCTAGCATAAAAATGGATGAATAAACTAAAATACAAAATATAAGGCATTCAAAAGACTCATTCAAAGCTGTTGCAGTGATATGTAGTATTCTACACCGGTTACTAGGTGTCAGTAATGCTACTGTAATGTTCGGTGAGACACACAAGCACCAGACTTTTACAGCAACACATACAAGTCTTATTTATGTCTTAAATGGCTTATTTACTATTACTATGTCTACTATATTGGGTAATACCTAGTGTAAATGTGACTATAAGAGTGTTATACCATGTCTAGGAAGCTCTAATAATGTTAAAAGCCGTATTTATAAGGTTGTAGACAGGTTTTTTATTTTCTAACTACGAAAATATTCCATTTATGTCCATTTATTTAAGGACTCCTACTTTGTAAAAATTCGCTTATGACTGTCGGGTCTGGAACCAATGAACTGCGATAAACAAGGGATTGCTGTATACTTATTTATTTCTGCATCCAGCAACTATGACACAGCTGTCAAAGTTCTATTTACCTGTAAGACCTGATGTGTATGTAGAAACTTCTTTCAGGTGTTTTTGAAGAGTGACGACTTGTGTCTGATGGGGGCAGAACACACGAGGAGAAGACCCACCCTGCCATCAGCACGCATACTGGCCATGCATATCCAACAGCGAGAGATCGGAGCCTTCATGCTCACAAATGGATCTTACAAGTGGACCAAGCTTAGGTATGAGGCAAATTTAGTCCTTTTAGGGGTAAAGTGGTCCCCATCAGTACAGTAGATGACTTTTGTGCAGCTGGTATGGTATTGTTTCCTACCAGCTGCTCATTTCATATTTTAGGAGAGCATAACATGCAGAAGCGGATACGATTTGGTCGTTTAAATGCTTTCGTCACACATAAGTGTCCATGGATGGTAACGTCGATCCACTTGCTTTTCTCCATCCTCACCTTAAATCCAACTGGACTGACCAGATGCTGGGTCACAGTGTGAGCTGGTTGGATAGGAATGACACAGCTGCTGAATTACGGGGTGCCAGTGAGGTAGCAGATGGCGCATACGGGAGGGGGTTTGATTAGAAAAGAGGTTGCTTTCCAGATGCTGTGAAGCCGCAGTGTATAGCCAGATGCTGGGGTCAAGAGATCTAGCAGAGACAAGCAGAGCTACAGCTGGTTGGTCTGAACCCAGGGTCCTTCATCTAGTCTCTAAATTAGGTCACAAAGAAATGGAAAAATCAGATATGCAAGAAACACTTTTCGTACATGTTCTGATTTTATTTTGATCTCATCCCTACATCCGAAAGGAGCATAGCAAAGGTGGTGAGCCAGATCCACGCCTTCCAGGAGGTCCCATTCACCTATAGCCCGGATCAGGACCTGCAGGCCTACCTTCGCTGCCGCATCACCCGGCTCGGCACCTCTGACATACACCTCCTGGCCGCCGACAGTGATTCTAACTTTGAACAGTCCACTGAGCGTCAAACTAGGAAGGTTCAAGACACTCTGAAAAGGGTTAAAGCCTCTCTCCAGTGAGTCCTACCTTGGTCTTGCCTCTTGGTCCCATTCAGCGACCCATGTCTGAACCACTGCACTGAATTCTGTTTTTTGTTGTGGCAGCAGAGTGTGAAACTTCTTAGTTACTTTATTATGCTAATTTAAACCTCATATCATGCAAGGACATTTTCTTAATTTACACGTTTAATGTTCAAGTGCATTCATATGTAATCGGAACATAGCAGCAATTCTGTGAGTACAGAAAATATTTATGAAAGATGACCAATTTACGCCGACAGAACCACCCTGGTTATGAAGTGTTTTGTTTATAGTTATAGTACTCTTGTGTGTCATGTACAGGAAGAATTTGGAAACACCCCACCTACATGGTGGACATGCTGCCATATTTTGCCATAAACTAATTTTTATATATATTATATATCATGTTTTCTTCATAATGTTGTCAAAACTAGTATTTATATGTGGACAGAGGCAAAAATGCATATTTCCAAGAAATGAAGTCCATCCATTTTCTATACCGCTCGACCTCATTAGGGTCCACGGGTGAGCTGGAGCCTATCCCAGCGAGAGGCAAGGTACACCAAAAAGGTAACGATGAGCTTTTATTGTGAACTCGGTGCAATAACTTCACATTTCCGATGGGTCCAGACTTTAGCGACACCCTTTTTGCCTGCTGTTTAAGAAACAAAGGTGGTCATAAGACCATCATATGTTAGTGTGCATGATTTATTGCTTTTTGTTTTTGCTTGCGGGCAGTATAAAGAATAAGCTTTTCATTATTGAATTGGTCATTCTTTTCTATCAAACAATGATATATGATGATAGAATGAATGAATAGCAAACCAACAGTTTAGCTGTAACAAGAAGCCTTACTATCACATAGCAAGATTAAAACAGAGTGGCATGTCAGTTTGAGGGATGATAAGTGTATTTTTCTACTTTCCTGTCCGCTTTCTCCACTGAAAGCCTCAGTGGTAAAACACAGTGGGGAAACAGTACAGCAGGGGTGTCCGAATCTTTTCCCCCCAAGGCCACATACTGAAAATGAAAGGATGCAAGGGCCACTTTGATATTTTTGTAAAGATATGCTAAGAAGGTATATACATATCCAAGAAAAAAAATGCATCTCAGCTTTGTGATATAGTGTAGATAAAAAAGCTAATTATTTTTATGAACTACAGTGTTTGATCTTTGTCTCCCATTTTTGCTTTTGTTTTGGTTTTCACTTTTCCAAATACGGTATTTCCAAGTTTTTTCTTAAATAATCTTTGCAAAAATTTTGGGGGGAAATATTTGACTTTATTCCCATAATATTTTGACTTTATTCCCATAATATAACTTTTTCCACAACCAAAATTTTTTTTTTTAAGTACAACGTTGTTTTGTTTTGTTTCTTATAACATTACGTTTTCTTAATAGTTCACCTCAATGCTACTAAAATGATATTTTTCACCATAATATTGCAAGTTTATTCTCATAAAATTGACTTCTCATAACATTATAGCTTTTTCCATAACCTAATTTCCCACAAATTACAACTTTATTCATTGTTTGTTTTTTATAATATAGCGACTTTAAAAAAAAGATTTTTTTTTTATATTTCAACTTAATGCTAGTAAAATGACGTTATTTTTGTTAATAATATGACATTATTCTCATAAAATTACAACTTCATCTCATTAGATTACAACTTTTTTCTATATTTCGCTTTATTCTTGTAAAGGTATTGCACATTTTTTGCTGTTTTTTTTTCTTTAAGGTTTCTTGCTAAATTTTATTTATCATTTATAACAGCCACAGGCAGCAAATGTCCCCTGGGCCGCACTTTGGACACCTGCAAGTAGACTGTGACATGCCATCAGGCCAAGTAGGAGCCGCCAAATCACAACCAATATAACAAGGATGCAGGGCATTCGGTTAGGATACATTCCATCTATAGCACAGGTGTCAAACTCAAGGCCCGGGGACCAGATGTGGCCCGCGAAAGCCTGGGAATAATCTGTCTTTCATACAGTTCCCCTTTTTCCTTCTAAATGTATTTCTTCTTTCATTTTGACAGAAAAAAATTGTACTGCGTGCGGTTATTCTAAGCTTTAATGTTATCTGATCATGCGACAAGATATTCCAAGCATTTTTTGTTATCAAAAATAAATACTTGAATGTCTGCTTGTCACCTTGACGTTCTCACGTCACTTCTCATTTCAAAGCAAGTTATCCATCAGTGTGTTAGTAAAAATATAATCATCAAATACATGGGCAATTGTGTAAGTAGTAGTAGTAGTAGTAGTAGTACTTTATTAATCCCACAGCAGGGAAATTCATCTGTTACAGCAGCAAGCAAGATACACAAGTAAAGAATGCATAGTGACATAGTGAATACAAAATGGTTCAGGTGTTGTAGAGCCTGATAGCGGTCGGTATGAAGGACCTGCGGAACCTCTCCTTCTTACACCGTGGGTGTAACAGTCTGCTGCTGAAGGAGCTGCCCAGGGAAACAATAATATATATAATATATATAATAATAATATAAGACTATATTCTTATACAGTTACAAGTGGCCTTCAATGAAAACGAGTTTGGCACCCCTGCTCTATAGGAAGTATGTTAGGGTAGGTTTCCTTTCTCCCATGTACTCCTTGTACTGGTTTACAGCAATGATGGCTTGATATGATTTTATGGCTGTCAGTTTAGTTTGCACCACAAAGTGTCTGCTAGCAAAAGTAGCCACAGTATGCTGTACAATGTTATGAGTGCATGTAGTAGTTTAATGATCTCTAATGCAATAGCTGTCTTTAGGATATTATTATTGTTCAGTTGACTTTGACACCGTCAGGGAGTCATAATATCATTTTATCAAGTATGCAGTCTGGGCGATACAAATATGCATGCAACATAATGATGTTGGCTTTTATAAGTCAGGCGGGTAAATATGACACAAATAATGCGGCTCAGCAAAAAGGTGACTTATTTATGAGAGAAAACATTAGAAGACAATCAGGCAACATTCCCAGACAGCCTGTCAGTCAGCGATGAGGAAATAAGCGCAGCGTGAAGCCGACGTCAGGGGAGCTCTTTTTTTATGATTGTTATCTAACAGAATCAATGAGTATCTTCAAAGCTGCAGAGATAAATAGCCTAAAAATTCCAAAGGGACTCTCGGCCCCTCAGAGACAGATGATCGATAAAGGAGAAGACCAGAGCCGTCCTCTTATCTGCATTGTCGTAAAACTAAGCGATCACTTTAGTGGCATTGTCCTCCAGCTGCGCCATGCAGGGACCTCACATGGGGTCTGTCTGCGTCCACGGCGGGTGTCTTGGCACCTAAACGCACACGACGAGATCATGTTAACAGATAAAACACAATAACATTTTAGAATGAGAAAATGTGCTCTAAATTGACCTTTACACGCACAGCGACTTCTGATTTAATTGAAGGATTATTTCACTCCTTTCTGTCTGCGCATTCAAACCTGGCTTCCTCGCAGCTTGTTTTATCATATTTGCATTAGAATGCGCCACAATCAACTGTAATTGTGTCGCTACTGTAACACCTTTGATCTGCAACGTTTGAAAACGCCTGTGCCAAAAGCATGTTGATGGCTCTCTGGCGCCATGGCGCACCAGGATATCACAGACATGTCAATGCAAGATCACGGCGGCTGGCTTGAAGACATGCAACAAGCAAAATAAATGCACTGGTATACTTTCTCAAGCCTGAATCCTGACATTTTCATTATTGTCATGCCTGTAAGAGTCTAATGGGTTCTACATGTACTGTAAGCTTTTTGTATTCTTGGCACTTTGACAGCTTGTCAACGTATTTTGTCCGTAAAAAAGTACCAAGCACACTGCAGTCCAATCACCAATCCTAGTAATTAAGTTAGTAATTAATATAGTACAACAGTGGTGTCCAAAGTGCGGCCCCGGGGCCATGTTGTTCGTGGCACATTCTAAAAAAGCAGAAAACTAAAAAATAGAAGGGAAAAAAGGCTCATGTAAAGAGACAGAGGTTAAATGTGAATACTAATAACACTAAAAATAATACGCTTGCCAGTTGCAGTTTTTTCTTTACATAGGCTGGTTATATAGCCTCTTCAACTGGTGGCCCAAGGGGTCAAATGCAGCCCGTGAGTGACATCAGCCCGGCCTCACTTCAAAACTTTGCAGAGACTTAACATTTTTGCAGCAGATTCCTAAAAACAGCAGAGCATTCTTGTCATACAGAAGAACTCGGACTGGCTTTTTTTGCACTATGTTCTTAAAAACAGCTCCTGAGTGCTCCTGTCATATATACTGTAGAGGATCTTCGACCTGCATTAACATTGTCTGTTTTAATTTATGATTTTTTTTTTTTACTTCTGATACTCATGTGTGACTATATTAGCTATTTGTGGAAGTAAAAGTGTAACGTGAAAGTAAAAATATTAAAGTATTACTTTTAGCATTTTTAGCAGGAACCATGTGATTTTTTCCTAGTCAATCTCAGAAGAAAGTTATATAGAAGTTCCATCACATTTACATTTGCACCATCCAACATGACAGAAAAGGAGCAGGAAGAAGCAGAGCTTGATTAATCCCACTCCTTTTCTGTGTTTATTACTGATAATTCACTCTCACCATGTTGACACTTAATACGGTTCATGCGTTTGCATTTTGTCATCGAAAGGTTTGTCCACTTCCTGTGTTTAGGTTGGTCTAATGAAACAAAGGAGCAATAGATTGATAGCTTATGCCGGGGGTGTCCAAACTTGTTCCACCGAGGGCCGCATACTGTAAATTTTAAAAGGATGCAGGAGCCACTTTGATACATTTTTTACGTTAAAGATGCTAAAACCAGTCCGATGTAGGTCAGTAAATAAGCCTCTGTAGAAAACATCCACATCTTATCTTCGTGTTATACGTAGAAACAAATTAGTGTCGTATCTCATTAATAACGAATTGGGCTACAAGTAACCATTATTTTCTTACTCAATTAATCCGAAGCTGGTTGTTTCGATTAATCGAGTAATCGGTTAGGCCCTCGACTGACGAAATCAATGTGAGGCAAACACAGTTAGTGGTGTGATCCGTAACATACAGTATCAGAAAAAAGTCTAAAATGTCCAGCACTGTTTTGAAAAGTCAAAGCTGATGTTTGTGAATATCAAAGATAAAAGGTCTGCTTTCATGGATGAAAGGAAATTGAAAAATATTCACATTTGAGAGGCTGAAATCAGAGGATATTTACATTTTTAAATTAAAAAAACGATTAGTGCAATACCAAAATAGTTATCAATTAATTGGATAATCGATTAATCGGCGATAAATTGTTGCAGCTATAATAATAAGTTAGTTTTATTTTCTCAATGAAAACCGAGCTGTGGGCTGAAAGTGGCCTGCATGACAGCACTTTAGAAACCACATCCCATGGCTTATGCAGGATGAAGAAAAGACAGCCCAGTAGTTAGAATTAAATAAAAAAATATATTTAAAAAATAAAATGAAGAAATAATTTCATCCATCCATCCATCCATTTTCTATGCTGCTTATCCTCATTAGGGTGGCGGAGGTATGCTGGAGCCTATCCCAGCTGACTTCGGACACTATAATATAATAATAAATACATCAATGAAAGGATCTTTTTTTTTACTGTTAGATCATTAAAATAACGATTTTTTTACGAGACATTTTAAGAATACAAACAAAATGCAGTGCTGTAATTTAAAGGATAAAGTTTCATGAGAATCCATTAAAAAATGCTGCTTTTACTTACCTCATAAAACTAAATGACCAAAATATTACACACAGGTTGTGTGTTTTAACGTTGCAAACGTCTAATGAAACAAAGAAATCAACGTACTTGTCATTTCTGTCACATCCAGTGTATGCAGCTGCAGGGGGCATACAGATGTGTCTGTTGGTTTCAGTCAGGGCGGACAAATGCATGAGCTGAGGAGCTTTCTCACAGACTTCGTGGCGCCAGGTCTTCACACACTCACAGGATATGCAAAGACTTCAATAACGAGCCATTAACCCCTAATCATGGGGATCGATCAGGCGTTAACAAGCCTCTGTACATATGCAAACGAGCGCCCTATAAAAACCTGAGCCCGACGGGAGCTGCTCCCACACGCTTCCTCTGACATTGGCTGGATTTAACGAGTCGCAGAGCGCCACTGAGAACATGGTGAAATACTTTTCTGTGGACTGGCTGGTCCAGAGCCACCAGGAGAACGTCCCGGAGGAGGCGGCGATGGAGAGAGTGTCCCCCTGCAAGCCGCACGTTCCCTGCATGCTGCAGCCGCGCCAACCGGCTTTCGGCAAAGGTTACCTGCAGCCCAAACCCAAACCAAGCACGACCAAGCCGATGGACACCTCCAGCATGTCCTCACCTTCAGCACGTTGCGCCTCACCAAGTAAGTAGGATATTAAACTCCTTTAAATGCATACTTTTTGGGTGTCCAAAGTGCGTCCCCGGGGCCAAAAACAGCACAAAGATAGCAAAAAGGTACAATGTAAAGAGGAAAATGGTGAAACGTTGATACTGATAACTAATAATAACACAAATCCTTGTATTTATATACAACGTTATTTTTTAAAATGTATTCAAAAATATCAAAGTAGTTCTAACTTGTGTTTTAAATAACACAGTTTCAGAAATGAGCGGCTACTCCTCCGGCTACGACAGCGAAGCGGCTTCCTCGGAGTGTCCGTCCGTGGACGAGGCGGAGAAAGAGGGCCCCCAGCGCCGAGTGCGCACAAAGTTCACCCCGGAGCAGATCAACAGACTGGTCAAGATCTTCGACAAGCACAAGTACTTGGATGCTGGCGAGAGGGTGAAGATAGCACACAAGTTGGACCTCACTGAAACTCAGGTAAAAAAAACAAACAAACACACAAATCCAACTCAAAAAAGCAAAGTGCTGTACCTCCGATGTGTTGATTGACCTTCATTGTGTCTTTCTTTTCAAGGTGAGGACCTGGTTTCAGAACCGGAGAATGAAGCTGAAGCGGGAGGTGCAGGACCTGGCTCCCCAAGTCCAACCGGTGATGTTCCAGCATCTGCTCCCCGGTCAGTACCATGCAATGGCTGGACAGCAACCCCGCCACTACCCTGCGGGCCCGGCATTTTACCCGGTCCCCGTTCCACAGCTGGTCCTGCAGCCCCAGCTCATGATCCACAACCCACATTTTTACTAAAAAAAAAACCTCAAAAACTCCTTTATAACAAGAAAGTTCCCACTGAAACACTTAAAACAGTGCAATGTGTATTATTTGTTGTATATACTACAAAAAGTCTATTTATCATCCAAATAAAGTTTATCTTTATAATGCTGTGCTTGACTCTGTCTTCTACTTGCATATCAGCAGAAAGATGATGATATTATCAATTATTGGGGATTGGAGGGGTGATAGGCTGAAGATAGTTTTCTTATCACTACTCAATATATGGATCCTATCACGTGGCAATGATAAGAAGCTGCAACACTGTCAGAACACCTAATTAGAATAAATCATTGTAAGCAGTGTAAGACATAGAAAAATGAAGTATGCGCAGTAAGGGATGTGACACACACACACACACACGCACCAAATGTTGCATTTTGCACTTCAAACGCCAGCTAACAGGGCAAATCATGGTCAACAATTAGTTGCAATTAAGGCGTGCATTGATGAATTTACACCTACCACCACGGGGGGGCCCCCGGCCTGGCTCCTGACAGTCTGAGTTTTTGTATGCGCGCGAATTTAATCTGTGGTTTGAAGTCGTGAGCTTTGATGGCGGTGATGAGATTGAATGATTGCAAAGCCAAAACGAAAAAGCACATTATTTCAAATCTCTCGGCAGCAAATGCAATTAAAAATGGGGTTTATTAAAAGATGGAGATGTGAAAGGCTTGCAGGAGGAGGGGGGTTGGAGGTGGCGGGTGACATAGCCTGCAGCAAATGTCTCATTTAAATGAAGCCAACAACAAAGATCAAGCTTTCTTGCTTTCTGCGTGACCAAAAAAGGCTCCGTCGTGTGTGTTATTTTTGATTTTATTCATTTATTTACTTTATGTCCTGCAGACACGCAGACTTACAGCCGCCAGGTGACGTGCTAAAACCCACAAGCTCTTTCTCTATTAAGCTCAATTACAAGTTTCTATCAT
Organism: Dunckerocampus dactyliophorus; assembly: GCF_027744805.1. NCBI lineage: Eukaryota > Metazoa > Chordata > Actinopteri > Syngnathiformes > Syngnathidae > Dunckerocampus > Dunckerocampus dactyliophorus. The sequence goes on along the minus strand of NC_072832.1, from coordinate 17,491,413 downwards.
TCCGCCGAGACACCTTTGCATATGCAAATAGAAACTTGTGACCCCCACCCTATAAAGAGTCACCAGAGGTGCACACATTTGGCACATCATGGCAAACTTCTCCGCGGAGTGGCTCTCTCAAAGTTTTTACTCAAAGGACAGCAATGAAGAGCCAAGATATCCTCCATCTTCACCAAGTAAGTCCACTCATTGTGTTGCGTTTTTGTGTCGTCTAAACTAACACAACCCCCACCCCACGTCATTTTAGACAGCTGTGGTGACGCGTCCGGCTCAGAGAGCGAGGTGGGGGATGACAGCGAAGGAGAGGCCGCCCAGCAGCGCAGGATGAGGACAAAGTTCTCCTCAGAGCAAATCAATAAGCTGGAGAGTACTTTCAGCCAGCACAAGTATTTGGGCGCCTCTCAGAGGAGGAAGCTCGCCGAGAATCTCAACCTCGCTGAAACTCAGGTACACGCTGACACTTGGGAATGAACGTGGATGGAATCAAATGTCATCCCCGGTAACATCAATTATGGCTCCCTCAGGTGAAGACGTGGTTTCAGAACAGGAGAATGAAGTTAAAGCGGGAGGTGCAGGAGCTGCGTCATCAATTCCTTCTGCTGCCGCCGGCGCTGTTTCAGCACCACGCCGCGAGGGGACAGTTCCATCACAGCCCCGCCGTATATGCGCCCCTGCAGACCCTCCAAGGACCACCGCATCATGTCTTCATGACATCACATTACTACTGACCCCCAAGCACCCCCCCAATCATGTCTAGAATCTAGATAGAATTCAATGCTCTCATTCTGAGCGATTAAAAACATGTCATTTTGAAATTTACGTCAAGCACTATTGCAATACAGTATATTCTATTATGCAGTTTGTATTATTTTGTAAATGCTTTATACGAAAAAATAAAACAATATTTAAAAAAAAACACAAATTGTCTCTTATTTTAAAGGGTTGTTTTATTCGAAAGTTTTTTTATATTACAATTTGGATAACCATGTCTTTAAAACAATTGAGTTCACTTTTTTTTCCAATTTTTTAGCATAACTAGATTATGTCAAACTCCTATTACACTAAACGTAAAAAATACGTTTTTTTTTAATTTCATGATAAAAAATAATACACTTCAAAAGTTTTACAACATATAAAATGTATATATATATATACATACAGTATATATATTATATTATTATTATATTAAAATAATGTCAAAAAGTTATTTGGTTTTTTCTTGAGTTTAATTCAGTTGAAGAAAATGGAAAATTTCACATTTTATGAGATACTGAAGTTGGGGGGTGCCCTGTAACCAGTCCAGGGTGTACCCCGCCTCTCGCCCGAAGTCAGCTGGGATAGGCTCCAGTATACCAGTATACCCCCGCCACCCTATTGAGGATAAGCGGCATAGAAAATGGATGGATGGATAAAGTTGGGGGGTTTTATTAACTCCAAGCGAGTTTTTACCTACTTGAAATTTTAAAGATTTTTTTTTTATTAAATAACAAGCAATCACAAGTTTTGATGACAGTTATTGTCAACCACAAATAAATTGTGCATATACTGTATATTATATGCATATATTATTATATATATATTATATGCATATATTATTCATGATAATTATTGATTACAATACTTTGTTAAATTGTTTATATTTATATTATTTATTTATAGACCTGCTTATTTACGCAATACTTACATATACAGGTGCATCTCATCATCAATCATACAAAAGGTTGCTGGAGTTTAATTCACACCGATTAAAGGCTCAGGAAATTTCTGCAGTTCATTTTCGGATTAGAGCAAATTTTTCACATTTTGTGAAATACAAAATTAATTAATTTATTTATTTAATAAATCCAAGTATCAAAATTATATTAAAAATAAGAAATGCATTTTACAAACATTTCACTCTGTTTGTAGTGTTGTTATGTTATGTTATGTTATGTTATGTTATGTTATGTTATTGTTATGTTATGTTATGTTATGTTATGTTATGTTATGTTATGTTAGGTTAGGTTAGGTTAGGTTAGGTTAGGTTAGGTTAGGTTAGGTTAGGTTAGGTTAGGTTATGTTATGTTATGTTATGTTATGTTATGTTATGTTATGTTATGTTATTGTTATGTTATGTTATGTTATGTTATGTTATGTTATGTTATGTTATGTTAGGTTAGGTTAGGTTAGGTTAGGTTAGGTTAGGTTAGGTTAGGTTAGGTTAGGTTAGGTTAGGTTAGGTTAGGTTATGTTATGTTATGTTATGTTATGTTATGTTATGTTATGTTATTGTTATGTTATGTTATGTTATGTTATGTCTGCTTTAGAAGCTTTGTAAAAGTTTCTTCACACCTCTTCATTAATTTGTGCAAGTGTACCTAATATAGTGACCAGTGAGTGGGCGTCAGGCTGCTGTGATGTGGGGTGTTCTAGTAGTAATCTTTATAGGATTATTTTTTGCCAAACCTTCAAGAGTTATCTTGCAACTACAGCATGAAATGGTCAATGCATGGACTTGTCTCATTTGCATTGCTGTTGTTGTATTATTTTATCATCAGGTGGTTTTAATGGGAGTTTTAATCTGGAATTTCTGCCCCAGCTGCTGCAGGCAAATGTTTTCATTTGTCGTCCGGTGGCATGACTCCCAGTCGAGACAGTTCCTCGTTCCTGATGGATTTGCATCTTCAAAAGAACATCAAAGCTGCAGTAAGTGCCACATCATTGCTAGCCATTGATCTCCTTTGTCTCCCAATCGGACAATTCGCACGTACATGAAAGCCGCGGAGGGACGGCGCCCTAAAGTCTGCCAAAGGTGTGTATTGCCTCACCTTTAAAGTCATTAGGTGGCACCAGCTAAACGGGTGACTGATGGGCTCTGTCATAAAGCAGTAATGTCTCCCTCCCGTGCAAGTAACTTGCACTTTAGACCCAGAATAGGAAACAACCTGCTGGCGCAGTGATTATATTCTCTGCAGGTCGTCAGGCACAGGCATGCTGTGTCACTCAGCTGTCATCCACAATCTTTTACACACATTTCTCATGACATTGTGGTGGGGGTGTTGTTGAAATTAAAAACATAAAGCACAACAATGCAGGCATCTCCCCCATAGGAGACACTACAGACATGCATATTAATATAATCATTCTTGTTTTACCGCCAAGTAACAAACCCCAGCCAGCAGCAAGCAGCAAGTAGGTTCCTGTCTCCGATAGCCACACCAACGCCAATAAATGCCCTATTGTGAGTGGAATGACAATGATCCTTTTCAATCAGGTGAGGTGAAGAGGTGCTAAGAGTTGCAGCTGGATGGCAGCAGACAGACTGGAGCCAAAGCTGGGTGTCACACAAGAGCAAAGCTCCCAAATTTTGCATGAATGGAAGCTTAGAGTCTCAGAATAAAGCTTACTCTTTAAATATATCATTGGTGCCAAGTGTGGAAATAAGTTTGATCACATAAATCAGGGGTGTCCAAACTTTTTCCGCCATACAGAAAAAATATTATAGACATTTTTTTGTGTTAAAAACCCTAAAACCAATCAATTGTAGGTCAATATATGCTATCTGAATAAAACCTTAGCTTTGTATAGGTGGCAAAGGAAATATGTGTAATATCTAATAATGTATTTCATGAATAGCCTAATAAATTCGTTTTCTTTTTAGAGTGATGCAGAGGGCCAAAAAAGAGGACTTTGGAAACTCTATCCGCACCAATAATCTATTTATTTCCTTTGAAAATTATAAATATGATGTAATACATTAGAATAATATATAATAATATGTTATCCATTTGGTCTTTTTTGTGTTGTCTTTAATTTGATTTTGATTTTGTCTTGAAAAACATTTAAATATTTCTGTTGAGTCGCCCTTCATTCTGGTCAATACAGTACTTTTTAAAATATTTTTTCATGGAGCATCAACAATGCAATATGACACAAATAAACCGGAGTCGCAATGCTTACATTTTCCAATTTTTCCCCCTTTTAATGTGAAACACACACCCGCCTTCCCACCCCACAAAAGAAAACAATAAAATAAAAAACAGAATTATAATAATCTGCATTTTTTTCCATACACACATCGCGCTCACACATTATACAGACGTGCACACTCTTTTTTCCCCCTTTCAAATACATTCAGTGCAAACTTTGTATTTGAAGCGCTTAACAAGCACAACAGCAACAACAAAAAAATCACTTATTCGTCACTTATTAGCTTGTGATGCATTCAAAAGACAAATATGTAAGGTCATTCTCTGTGTGTGTGTGTGTGTGTTGCTATTAAAAAGTGAGTTGATGTTGAAAGAGCAGACAATACAACAAAAACGACAATAAAAGTGCCGTCCGGGCACACTTATGTGTGTTAATCATGTAAATAATATATTTCATACTGTATTATATCTGTTTTGCAGGGTTAAAACAACAATACGGAGGCCATTTATTGAGTACTGTTCCTTTATATGAATCTATTGCCAAGTGTACCACCACATATACATTTAAAGTGGTAGTAATGTTTCAAATGTAGCTCAGCCACTTAAATAAAAAGTCTGACATTTCTTTAGCATGGGATCTTTATTTAAAAAAAAAAAAAAAGCAGGACAAAAGCAAGCAACATATATTACATCATCCTGTAAGCAGACATACAGTAATAGTGGTTTGACCTGTGACATCACCAACTCTGTATGCGGGGTGTTGGACTGGCTTTTTCTTTTTTGAACACACAGAGAGGTCGGCTGTCATGGGCAGACGGCGGGTGGAAAACCTCTGCAGCCCCATTTTCCCACGCATTATGTCTCTTTTAAGTGATTTCTCAAAGAGATATATGCATAGGAAAAAGGAACAGCGAGTGAATTGGCATGGTATGAGTTATACAGCTAAGTCGCATTTCATTCATTCATTATCCCAGCTGACTGATGACTTGTCAATCACAAGGAGAAAAATAAACACGTTTTGTGTTGTAAAAAAAAAACAAATGCAGTGCAAGTAAAGTGAGTTAACTAACGATAAGTGAAGTGAGGTCATGTACGAATTGTAGCTGCGAGTAGAGGTCAGCGGTCATGGGCAGAGGAAGCGTGGAATACCTCTGCAGCCCCATTTTCCCATGCCCTATGCCTCTTTAAAACAATTCATCAAAGAGGTATAAGCATAGGAAAAAGGAACAGCGAGCACAGGGAGCCCTGATGTGCTGTCACCGCATGCCGCTTGCACCCTGGAAGTACGGAACACAAGGGAAAGACGGAGAGAGTCACAAGGCCGCACGTCAGAGAAAAGTCATGTTGTTGAAGGAGTAAAAGCAAGTCACATTCAACTAAAATCACACTGACACGACAGCTTGAGCAAAGTGTGTGAGGTACGAGGAGGTCTTACCCAGTGGAGATCCAGCTGAGACTCTTGTGGGATGCCGCTGCCTGTTGGACATTTATGCCAATCTGGGACCTTGAAGATGCTTGAGAGAGTAGCAAATCCCTGTGCATAGTCAGCACTTATCCTCCCTTGGTTTCGAGCAACAGACACTTCCGTCGAAAAAAAAAACAACAACTATACAGTACATGTTGCCGATTGTCACAGTTACCACATCCTATCTTGTGCACATGTTAGAAGCAAATCATGGAAGAACGCTTTGTTCCTTCTGATGGAACACTTTCTTATCTGTTCAGGGTTTTTAGTCCTCCATTTCTCTCAGAAGAGAGGCCTCCATGCTTGGTAGCGCTCAAGGTCTTTAGACAAGGACTAGAGTGGGACACACACACACACACACACACACACACACACACATTGTTATGGTATGTCAAGGCCAGAGCAACCAGTCCAAGTAGAAACTGCGCTCTCTTCTCTGAGCCTGTAAATTTTCACCATTAAAATGATGAATCTGAAAGTGAAGTCGATGGTGATACATCCAAATGTGCGGTTAGTGTGGTTCTCGATCATCAACAAACATCGCACACAAATCGAAAAGATAAAAGGGGAAATGGTCTTAACTAGATTCATTACTAGAGTGAACGTCATTTGCTGTAATGTAAAAAAACAAACAAACCACAGGGAAGGATGGGAAGGAAGAACTGCCTGAAATAACCCGATTAACAATATTGCCACATGGCAGACTCTCTAAAGTCTGAAATTGATAAATAAATACAGTTATTAGATTGAAGATGTGTGTAGTTCACACTTATAGCTTTTAATAAGTCACATTCACAAATACTATCGAACGTTCCCATGCAAGGCAACGCTGTATGTCCCAGGTGTCAAACTCAAAGCCCGAGGGGCCAGATGTGGCCTGCGGAAGCCTGGGAATAATGTGGGTCAGTCATGGACGTCACCCTTTTCCTTCTAAATGTATTTGTTCTTTCATTTTGACAGAAAAATGACACTGTGTGCAGTTCTTCTCAACTTTAATATTACCTGATCATGCAACAAGGTATTCCAAGCATTTTTTTGTTATCGAAAATAAATACTTGAATGTCTGCTTGTCACCTTGACATTTTCACTTCACTTCTCATTTCAAAGCAAGTTATGCATCAATTTGTTAGTAAAAATGTAACAATCAAACACATGGGCAATTGTGCCACAATATCATGAGGTTATATTCATTTTCATTTGTATTCATATGGTGTATTGACAGTTACAAGTGGCCCTCTGAGGGCAGCCATAACTGCTATGCGGCCCTCAATTAAATCGAATTTGGCACCCCTGTTGTATGTGAAAGCAATACAGTAGATCCCTGCTGTGGTATTTGCCGATGAACCTAACGTGCTTGTTTTTGGACATGTGGGAGGAAACCACAGTACCCGCAGAAAACCCGCACATGGGGAGAACATGCAACCTCCACACAGAGATGCCCACCGGTGATACCAACTCAGATCTTCTGACTGTGTGGCCAACATGCTAACCGCTTGGCCACCGTGCGGCGGGACTGCTGTAATTCTAATAATTACAAAAGTAGATTCAGCTACAAAGCCCTCCCTTTCTCTCTTCAATTGCCATTGAAAGCTGACAACCTAAATGCAAAGAAGCACAGTCCAGGTAAAAGCTCTAAATATGTCGTTTTACATTTTAAATGATAAAAGGTAGAGGGACTCACCACTAATGAATGATAATGAAATATGAATCAGAGCCTTGAGCCTGGTCGTCAGGCTAGCGCTTCCGCTGTTGTGAGGCAGCCCCCATCCATCGCCGTACCGGCTAGAGCCATGCCTACACAATCCAGACTGCTTACCTGTTGTAATTCCAGTATCCATTTACAATCACAGGCAGTTATCCCTCATTTATTTCAGTTAATTGGTTCCAGACCCACCCTTGATAAGTGAATTCCTTATTTATTTAAGTAGGATTCCTTATTTATGAATGGAACATTTATCTAGTTAGAGCATAGAAAACCTGTGTACGTCCTTCTAAATGTGATTTTTAACATTATCCGAGCCCTCTAGACATGAAATAACACTCCTATAGTCACCTTTCACTCATAGTCACTTGTATTAGCTGATATAGTAGACATAATAACAGAAAATAAGCCATTTAAAACATAAAAAGGAGTTGTGCTTGTGCGTGTCGCTGTCAATGTGTCCCAGTGGTAGGAGAGCTGAGTGGAGTTGTGTGTGTGTGTGTGTTGGGGGTGGGGGGGTTAGGCGGGGATTCAGAGGTGAGTTTTTATTTGATTTTAGCTTGGGTTACGGCTGCAACAGTAGCTCGTATAGGGATTACTGTGCCTGTTGTGCGGTAATTCAAACCTGCTCTTGTTCCGGCGAGCTTCTCACCCAACATTACAGTAACATTAGGTTGTGTCCAGTGACGAGGGTAGAATACTACATACAGTATAACCACAACGTCTTTGAATGCGTCTTCTGAATGCCTTATATTTGTATTTTAGTTCATTTATCCATTGGTATGCTTGTAAAAATTATATATATATATTTTTAATATTTTTGATAAAACAGCATGATTTATCAATTGATATTTTTTGGAGAAATCGTGACAGAGCGAACTCAAGAAATTTGAAGCACAAAATGGTGAGGGATTACTGTAAAAAAAAAAAAAAAAGACCAAAAATCCACTGTATTATAAAATAAACTTTATTAATTCTCCAAGCAGCACTTGGTATCATTTTTATATTAACTCATTACATAAGTGTACTTACAGTACATATGCATAGAGTGGTTAATATAGAAGACGCTACTGAGTAGTGGTTTGATATCAGCTATTTACACTGAGAGTGCAGTTTTGCTTTGTGCTCCTTCCAAGGTCTGATGGGAAGGATGATGTTGATATGTAGTGATGCTATGTGATATAATGTGTGTTCTGGTTCTTACACAGGGAATTCATGACCGAGCATCCTCGGCTTTGCATTTCTTTAAATACATGCAGGATAAGACGATCTGAATAATTAAAATGTCACAATCGAAAATGTGTCACCATTGCAGCAGAGTCCCCTGCATGATAATGTTGGACCCATTTCCACTCTGGGGAGGGGGCAGGAGCTGTTTTTAATTGGGTACACTTTAACACACAGCGTTTTCTTTTGAATCCCCTCTTTTTTTTGTCACAGTGTTTTGGTTGAATTTGCAGAGTTAAGCAAAACGCCTCACGCAGTAGAACGAGGTCAAGGACGCTGCTTGTTCATCAGCCGCAGAGCAGCGGGAAGTTCACTGACCCAGGCTTTGCTCCGATAAAACACACTTTAAGAACTGACACGAGTTTTGGAGTTGATTCAATCAACTGCAACCTGCAAATGCACGACAACAATACAATACAGTATACTATGCCTGTATACAGTACGTGTACCAGGAATACTCAACTACATCATGAAAAGGGACACAGTCTCAAAAATGTAAGGGCCAAAGGGCTGTCCACCACATTTCGAATTCTTTTATTTTATTTTATTTTCATACATAGAATTCCACAAACAATGAACTCTGTGTTTTCAACAAAGCTGTTTTCGTATAACAGAAAAAGCGCATTTAAGAAAAATAATGTGCATTACGGTAGTACAGCGTCTCATGTAATGAAAACAAAATGTATCAAACAAAAAAAGTAGCATCACAGCAGTGTATCGAGATACTTTATTGAGCTCCAAGAGAAATTCACTTCAAGTAAAACTGGAAAAAAAGTAGCCTCACAGTAGTATTTCAAGTAAAAATAAAAGTGCATCAAATAAACGACCCGATGTCCTGAGTGTGTGGCCAACATGCTAACCACTAGGCCACCGTGCCGCCTGCATAGTAATTAGAATTTTATATTTGTCCAAGTTAATCAATTTTATTTTTTACTTTCTTTCGCTCTCCTTAAAAAAAAAAAAAAAAAAAAAAAAAAAAAAAAAAAATATATATATATATATATATATATATATATATATATATATATATATATTAATATATGCACACACACACAAAGGATATACATTTACATTTATTTTTTTCTTTCCTTGTCTAATATAGTGTAACTACATAGCAATCATCATGACTATTATTATTCATCAATATCCTGTATTTTTTTTCCATATTTGACTAATCGTTTATCTGTGATTGGCTGGCGGCCAGTCCAGGGTGTGCCCCGCCTCTCGCCCGAAGTCAGCTGGGATAGGCTCCAACATACCCCCGCGACCCTAATGAGGAAAAATTGTTGTTTTGTGCACAAGCAAAATACTACACTCAGAAAACAAAGACATGTATGTAGTAATGATGCAACGTGTAATAATGTAATAAATTCGAAGAAAAACTGTATACAAAAAGGCCTGTTTCAGGGACCATTAAAAGGGCCAAAAATTTAAAGCTGTTCTGCAGAAACTGAGGTTGGTCAAGTCTTGGCAGTTGGTGCAACCAATTCCTACAGATGTTCCGAGGTCTGGGTGACTTACTGCCTCCTCTGTCTGCATAAAAACAGTGTTCGGAACACACTGTGGTACTATACCCTCGTGAACATCAGTTGAACAGCATTGTACTGGAGAAAGTAATTTGTTGCTACAAAAATGGCAAGGGCAGTAGCAATGGAAGAGAGACCTAAGCAAGTGTATGTACTGTACTGTATGTAGGCATGATACTGCATATAGTCAGAGCCATATTTACAATTGTAGTGTATTTTTGATTTTTCACCTATATTCCTTCATATTAATGGAAGTGGAAAATATGTTTATTCCCAGTGGTTTTTATTTTTGGCTTTGATTAGTAGTGTATGCTAAGCCTTGTTCTTGTTCCCGTTTGTGAATGTTGTTTTGGTGTCTTAGTATCTACCTCAGGGGTGACCAAACGTATCCCACCGAGGGGCCACATACTGAAAAAGGAAAGGATGCAAGGCCCACTTTTCAGTATGTGGAAAAAGTTTGGACACGGCTGCGCAATAAGGAACCCTACAATGACGATGAGACATTCTGAGCATTGTAATTTCTGTGTTCATATTAATTTAGAGCAGGACACGTGCCTTATCGAGAAGCGCTGTCTCATTTTGGAATGTAAGGCCGCTCATTGTTACAAATGTAACAGTTAAATGCTAGTTGCCCACGTAATTGCTTTTTGAAGGTCTCCTTGATAAGGTCTTGGATAATGATATCACATTGACAGGAAGCTACAATCTCAAACAACAGTTCCAAAATGTTCAGACAAAGAAAATGTGTTAGCATTTTAAAGTAATGGCTTAACGTTAGCTGGTTATTTGAATGTGCATATATGATCCAACATTGGTGCAAAATCGGGTGGCCGACCTATTGAGATGGCATTTTGTATGTATCTAATGCCAGGTGATGCAATCCAGTATGCCAGTTATGCTTAATGTCACTAATTTGCGTCACAATTTCAAAAACAGTCTAATGATGACTCTTTTCAGTCCTTGTTAGCATCCGTTGTTTGTCGGACACTCTGACCCACTTGGGCGGCTCGATCATTGACTGTCATTGTCAAAAAGACATTTCAATTTGCCGTCCCTCCTCCGGGTGCTGGCAAATTACCACTTCAAAAAGGCAGCGAGTCTACATGTGCCCCCCAACAGGGTGGGCCTGCCATGTTTGGTCTCCTGCTCTACTGTTCCATGCCTTCTTGGCAATGCAGATGAGGCATGAGGCCCCAGTGAGCATGCTTGTCCCCAATCCTAAAAACAAAACTCTGAATAATTATAACACTTTCTTAATCTACAGGTGCAGAGTAACAGTATAATTATGGTTAGATGCATATATTACATTTGAATATATTAGCATTAGAAATAGATTGGTAGTTGGAATTTCCTCCTTGATTTCAAGAAATCAACAAGAAAATTGGTGTGTAAATAAATAAAAGAGGCAGTCAACACCTGCATTTACAAAATGTGATTGTTATAGTTTGCAAAAATCTCTGTGTGGTCTTCTGAAACAGGAAATATTGTTTATTTTGATGGTTTCTGACAAATGTCTTATGCAATTGGAGTTGGCACAGTATTAAGGGGAATTACATGTCATTACCACGGCCCTAGTAGTCTTCATCAGGGGTTCAGTGAGGTCCTGCAGGAGAGTTGTGACCTTTTTGTTTGAGAAGGCACTTTTAATAAAAAATATATACAGTATATATATATATATTGCCCATTTTTTTCCACAAATATAAATATTTTTAAATACACATTAACCTAACATATTATAGGTAATGGATACATGGAAACACAAAGTGTTATCTTTCAGTCAGAAATGCACACATTCACACAAACAAGCTCAGGCAGTGTCATAAACAGCCTACACTGCATATTGCACAGTAAGATGGCATGACAATTTCAACAAAATTCAACAAAATGCCTCATGCATTAAACATTACAGTAAGTTCATGCTTAATTGACATCCTGCATATACAGTACAGTATGTATGCAGTGCTTAATTCAATGTCTCTGTCAGGTCTTTACCCCTACACACAAAGGTGTGAAAGTGTTTTGCTCCCTTCCTGATTTTTTTTTGCATGTTTGTCACACTCAAATGTTTCAAATCACCAAACAAATGTAAATAGAGGTCAATGACAACACAACTGAACACAGAATGCAGTTTTTAAATTAAACATTGTATTATTAAGGGAGAAAAAGAATCCAAACCTACATAGTGTGTGAAAAGTGATTGCCCCCCTGTTAAAACATAACTAAGATTAACTGAGCTCTTAACATTAACATCAGTCTGGAAAAGGTTATGAAGCCATTTCTAAAGCTTTGGGACTGCAGCGAACCACACTGAGAGCCATTATCCACAAATGGCAAAAACATGGAGCAGTGGCAAACCGTCCCAGGAGTGGCGGACCAACCAAAATTACACCAAGAGCGCAGGGATGACTCATCCAAGAGGTCACAAAAGACCCCACAGCAACATCCAAACAACTGCAGGCCTCACTTGCCTCAGTTAAGGTCAGAGTTCATGACTTTACCATAAAAAAAGACACTGGGCAAAAACAGCCTGCATGGCAGAGTTCCAAGATGAAAACCACTGCTGAACAAAAAGAACATTAAGGCTCATCTAAATTTTGCCAGAAAACATCTTGATGATCCCCAAGACATTTAGGAAAATACTCTGTGGTCTGACCAGACAAAAGTTTAACTTTTGGAATGTGTGTGTCCCATTACCCCATTACTGGCCTAAAAGTAACACCGCATTTGAAAAAAAAAAATCATACCAACAGTAAAATATGGTGGTGGTAGTGTGGACCTGGAAGTCTTGCTGTGATAAATGGAACCATGAATTCTGCTGTCTACCAAAAAGTCCTGAAGGAAAATGTCGGGCCATCTGTTCGTGACCTCTAGCTGAAATGAACTTGAGTTCTGCAGCAGGACAATGATCCAAAACACACCAACAAGTCCACTTCTGAAGTGGCCTGACCTGAATCCTATGAAGATGCTGTGGCATGACCTTAAAAAGGCGGTCAATGCTGGAAAACCCTCCAATGTGGCTGAATTACAACAATTCTGCAAAGATGAGTGGGCCAAAATTCCTCCACAGCGTTGTAAGAGACTCGATGCAAAGCTTGATTGCAGTTGTTGCTGCCAACCAGTTATTAGGTTTAGGGGGCAATCACTTTTTCACACGCGGCCATGTAGGTTTGGATTTCTTTCCTCCCTTGATAATAAAAAGCTACCTTAAAAACTGAATTTTGTGTTCAGTTGTGTTGTCATTGACTAATTAAATTTGATGATCTGAAACATTTCCATGTAAGTGTGGCAAACATGCAAAACAAATAAGAAATCAGTAAAGGGCAAACACTTTTTCACACCACTGTATGCTTAGCTTCTTCCTGCTGGATATGATGAAGTGTGTCATGCAGGGGTGTCTTCTCCCACCAAGGGCCGCATACAGGAAAATTGAAGGATGTGGGTAGCCATTTCGACACACTTTGCACATTAAAGACCTTTCGCTTCCATTGCTTTATAATGGTCCCAATAGAGTAGGGAATCTCCATTCGGATATCGTTTTCCGTCATATTGTTTGCTCGTTTGTGGATATGGTTAAGTCTCCTGGCGAAGGAGCCTTTAGCAATAGCCCACTGCTTCTTGAGTCTTTTTATCTCTGAAGGTGGATCCTCCATTTCACTTGGTTATCAACTGTCAAGTTCTTTTGGACTTTACGCCAGCCTGCACTTGAAAAGGCAGAGAAGATCGTTGAGGACGCTTTATTAACTCAACTCTGGTAGATTTTCTTGAGTTTTTATTTCACACTTACACTGTTTAAAGCAGCACAGGTTAGTTTGATAACCTTACAATCAGAGAGGAATAGTATCAAATTATTACATATTACTCTGCAATTTGTAACTTGGGAAGAAGGATAGCTGTCACATACCAGTGGTCTCGCCGGTCTTCTCTTGTTACAATCATTTGAGTAGTCGTGACAAAGATACTCCAAGAGTCTTTGCTTTTTCCTACCATTTGTTTACGTTGCACAACCACCTAGTATTAATAATGTGTAATAAAACGTCATTGTTCTTTCACATAAGTATAGAAGTTCATCATAATTGCCACATAGCCTGTACCAGGGGAAACACGTGCCGTTGTCCTAAGAATGGTCATACTCTTTGATGAATGCACGTACACTCATGTACTGACTATTGTCACAAAAGCCAAAAATGACAGAACAATGATATTTATTATTTATTATTATGTTTTCAATTAGTATTTTGGTTTTTGGTCCGATTTAATCTTATTTTTATTCTCCCTATTTTGTTTTAATTGACCCTTTTTTATTATTATACACATACATGAACTTTTTTTTTTTTATTTCTCCCTTCCTCTCTCCAGTATAGCACAACTGAATGACTTCTATTTATCAGTATCTTGTTTTTTCCCCAGGGCATATTGGTGCGGCGTCTGCAGTGATGCAAACTCTGCATCGGTCTGTTGTGGTAAAGAGAGCTGAGCCCAAATACAAAACTTTCAATTTACCGGTCGATCTACGTTCCTACCCTCACCTATGGTCACGGGTAGTGACTGAAAGGACAAGATCGCGGGTACAAGCAGCAGAAATCAGTTTCCTCCACGGGGTGACTGGGCTCTCCCTTAGAGTCCGGGAGTAGACTTGGAGTAGAACTGCTGCTCCTTCTCATTAAGAAGGGCCATATGACGTGGCTTGGCCATCTGTTCAGGAAGCCTCCCTGGGGAGGTGTTCAGGGCATGTCCCACCGGTAGAAGAAGACCCTGGACACATTAGAGAGACTATGTCTCTCAACTGGCTGCCCAGAGGAGCTGGACAAAGTGGCCTGGGAGAGGGGAGTCATGGCTTCCCTGCTTAAGGCTGCTGCCCCCACGACCCGACCTCGGATAAGCAGTAGAAGATGGATGGATGGATGTTTTTTCCCCCATCTTATATTTGATTCGTCTCTGTCAGCATACAGCCCACTTATCATTTAGTGACAAATCTCTTGACATCGCACAACCCACCCTTCCTCTTGTTACCTGTCCTAAGTTTTATGTATTGCGTTTTATAAGCTATTCACGTACGTAAATATGCACTCCATCAGTCTTGTAAATACACACTCAACTCACTAATGGAGCCCTGATACTAGGATTCACCGTGGAGCAGCGGGAAAAAGGTCACCTTTCTTTGCCCCACTATAGGTGTATCAGTTACTCGTTTTCCGCCATTCTGTCTTGGTCCTAGAACGTAATCTCTGTGAAATGTAGATATCTCCTGTACTGGTGGACCAGCCCAGACAATGCACATGTTGTGTTACCACTATATCATCCATGCTAATTCATAAACAGCAGTCTGCATCTTTTTATTTTAAATAATGTATTAATTGATCTATTAAGAAATTTCGGACTATTACTGTTAAACTTTGTGAGGACAGGTAGGGGAAGAGTTTTCTTGTACAGCACGAAAGCAAGGCCCATAAAGGTATTGTTTGATTAGTTAGTAGAGGAACTTTTTTTGGAATTTTGCCATTCCACAATCATTATGTGAGACATGAACACAGGTCTTTGTCTTTTCTGTGCGTTCTAAAGATATGAAAACAGCTAAAAAGAGGCAGCTCATTAATGCACGGAATGGGACATACCTATTCTACCTACAAAGACCGCTAATAAAACGCCTCCAAAAACCACCAACAAGGTTTTATGGTTTTGTATACATGCTGTAACCATGTAGTAACAGGTACATTCATGATAACATGGAATACTTACAGTATTATGACGTACTTTGGTCATTTTAAACATTACTGGAACTTCCTTCCTGCGTGCGCTGATTTCACACAGCAACATAGAAACATTTCCACTTTTTGGAAGTTTTTTGCAGAAGGTTTTATAGGCGGAATAGGTGCTTCCCATTATGTGCATTCTTAGCTGTCTCTTTTTATGTGTTTTTATAGCTATAGAAATCACAGAACAGAGAAAGAGGTGTGTTCAAGTCACACGTAACGATTGTGGATGATGGGCAAAATTCCAAACTATCTAAATGTTTATTTGAATTTAAATAACCCAGCAAACATGTTGGGGATGAACTTCAACTGGTAGATTTTGGTGGAAATGCAAGAACGTTCCTCATAAAGTACCTTTTTTGGAAAACGGGCTATAGTGAGCCAGCAGGCCCTCTCTGAGACCCAACATGACCTCAGAGCATAATGACCTCTGACCTCTTCTGGATGAACAGACAAAAATCTTGTTGAAAGTCTTCCCACAAGTGTGGGCGGCCATAATGCTCTAGTGCAATTACTGTGTACTTTCAATTACGGTGTACTTGAACTACACATGACAATTTAAAAACTCATAGCTTATTAAACAACAGCAAGGTCTACTCCTCGGGTGTCTCTAAATCCTCATTAATTCAAATCCTGTTTTAATTGCACTTAAGAGCTCAAGCAAGCCAGTCGCAGCATCTGAAGGCACTGAAAATATGCACAAACACAAATATGAGTACAATGGAACTGCTGATGGGAAAGATCTGCCTCTCTATTTGTCAAAAAAATATATATAATTATGATTATTTTATACTTTTATTTTTTTTTTTAGATATTTTTGAACATCCATTGTCATGGAGGGGAGATTTCTCTCGCTTTCTCTCTCTCTCTCTGTGCTAATGATCAAATAGGCCTGGGAAAGTCGTGCTGTAGACCTGTGGCGGTGCGCGGTGGGGGCTCTGACCTCCTACAGCAAACACACATACCCTTTATTTCATCACACATCCTTCTCCACCATGATAAGAGTCAAATTAAAGACCTCCCTTTTTTGCCAGTGCTGGGAACTCAGAGATAAGGTGGGTAGTAGGATGGCTGCTGGGTGTCCTCCAGAGAACAGGGAGTACTCTGACTGCACTGATACTGTGTCACAGAAGGGAATGAAGGTTGCATATTTTGTGCGCGCGTCTGAGCTTGCATTCACAGATGAATGTGGCATTCTTCTCATGCAGTATTTCTGTATCGTTTGAAAATAGCAAACAAACGTGCATTTGAAATAATAATAATAATAATAAAATAATATCTGTTGACAGGTCAACATGACCCACTCTAGTCTGCCTTGGCCTGACTCACTGCCTTCAAACGTTGCAGAAAATACATCTTTTCTTTAACATACAGCCTTGTCTTGATGACTGAAGTCCTCCCTATAAGACTTTTAGTGAATAGATGGGATCCAGTAGAAAGACTCTTCATTAGGTACCTGACCTCTCACCCAATGCAAGCTGGGGCAGGCCTGAACCC
Source organism: Dunckerocampus dactyliophorus (assembly GCF_027744805.1). NCBI lineage: Eukaryota > Metazoa > Chordata > Actinopteri > Syngnathiformes > Syngnathidae > Dunckerocampus > Dunckerocampus dactyliophorus. The sequence goes on along the minus strand of NC_072832.1, from coordinate 17,474,338 downwards.
TGAACAGGATAAGCAGCATAGAAAAGGGATGCATGGTAAAAAGGCATCGTACTGTAAGTACGCCTACAGTATATATAACACCTCTCACTTCTAAATAAAAATGCCACATCATTATAATATGTAAATCCCAAAATAGTCATTTGACTTTTCCTGTACCACAAGAAGAAGAAGTTAGAAATATAAGGCTTAAAAAATAGCGTCAATGCGATACAATTCATGATCTTATTGGTTTGTGCAGTGTGATGTGTCCTGTAAAGACCGTTTGTTGCAGTTCATCGGTTGCAGATCTGACTGTAAAAAGTGAACTTCCGCAAAGTAGGATTCTTTATTTATAAATGGAATATTTTCATAGTTGAGAGCCTGGAACACCTTTTTTACGACCCTCTGAATAAGTTTTTTAAACATTATTAGAGCCCTATAGACATGGTATAACACCCCTATAGTCACCTTTAAACTTGTGTGCATGTGTGTTGCTATAAATGTATTACAGTTGTAGGGGAGTTGAGTGGGGGGGGCAGCCAGGAAGTGAGGTTGGGGGCCACAAAAGTAGTTTGCGTTAGGGATTATTGTGCCTGCTGTGAGATAAATCAAAACTGCAACAAAAGCCTGTTGTTCCGGCGATCAAGTCTGGTTCTTGTGTGTTTCACCGAACATGACAGTAACATGACTGACACCTAGCGACCAGTGTAGAATACTACATATCATCACAATGTCTATGAATTAGTTTTCTGAATGCCTTCTGTTTGTTTTTCAGTTCATTTAGCCATTTTTACGCTTAAGCATGTTTAATTTAGGCAAAAAAAAAGCCTTAAAATTGGCTTAAATATGCATATATTTTGTTTAATGATAGACCTTATTCAACCACGATTTCATCTATCCATCCGTTTTCTAGGCCGCTTATCCTCACTAAGGTCGCGGGTATGCTGGAGCCTATCCCAGCTGACTTCGGGCGAGAGGTGGGGTACACCCTGGACTGGACCTAGCATGCATGTTTTTGGAATGTAGAAGGAAACCGGAGTACCCGCACGGGGAGAACATGCAAACTCTACACAGAGATGCCCAACGGAGATTCCAACCCAGGTCTTGATCTCAAACCCCGATCTCGTGACTGTGCGGCCAACATGCTAACCACTAGGCCACCGTGAGGCACAGCATGATATGTTAATTAATATATTTTTGAAAATCGTGATAGAGTGAACTACTGTGATGTCTTTTCCCATCGTGACTACCTTTGCAGTGTGTCTTGAATCTCTCAGCTTTCACTGTGTTTTGCAAGGTTGTCGTCCCTGCTAATAGTTGGATAATGGACTGTCAACTAAATGAAGGAGGGACAGCGTTACGGCTTCAGTGAAGGCTAGGTTGTAATAACAGATGACGCCCTGCAGAAAAAAAAAAGACACATGCATTGTTCTTTTTTTTTGTTACAGTTGCACTCACCCATCTAGTGTGACAGGAGATGTGATTATGTCTCCCCCAACTCATGGGAGGGGAGGGAGGGACGGATGGTAAGGAAGCAGAGCAAGTAGGGAGTCGGCCTGGGTTCACTCTGTGTGTCCTTCATTATTAGATACACACACTTCCTGCTGAGGAGGCCAGGTGTTGCTGGGGCTGTCAGACGAACACACACATACTCACACTGTCTCTCTCTTTCACAAAAAGTTATTTTCCTCCTTTGTTTTAGATGGCTCACAGATCTGAAATAAATATGATTAGAATAGTTTAATGTGAGGAAAAATATGCATAATCCTATTTTTCATCCTATACCAGGATTGCACTTCATTTTAACTTGCATTTGATCACAAACTAGAAACATAACTTTTGGAGGCCACAGGGGTAGTACACAACAAGGCCACTAGAGGAGGCCATGCGTTTTGTAGAGGGCCCTGTACCATTATTAGTGTTTTAACTAAAATATGCATACTCTTTGAAACGTTTTCCACGTGCTCTCCACTTTCAGTGTTTTATTTTTGTTAATGTTTTCAACCTATTTAGCTTCATTGTACTGAACTGCAAGGTAATATGCCATTACCATAATATAGTTGCTTTTTATTTGTGAACATGGTGAGCTAACATGAACATTATGGCATCACAGCGTTATCTGCTTTTTTTAAGCACGTGCGTTGGAAGTTTTAAATGCATGCACACGTGGAAAAACACAGTTGCGTCTTTTCTGGATCATTCACTGGGCATCTGCAAACCCTTAAATCAGTGGTCCCCAACTTTAAATAAAAAATACATGATTTGTTTTAAGTCGTACTTTTATGTGAAAAAAACGAAACAAAAAAAAAAAACTGTAATTTTTGGAAAAGTAGGTTGGGGGAGAAGTTATAATATTATGGGAAGCTGATACTAATAATAGGCTCTTTCACCTGCAGTATATCACAAAGATCATATACACTTTTTTCTTGAAATATGTACAACTTAGCATATCTACATGTGTTGCTTTACAAAATATCAAAGTGGCCCTTGCATCCTTTCATTTTTCAGCATGTGGCCCTCGCTGGAAAAAGCTTGGACACCCCTGTGTCAAGACTATGAAGGGAACACCCAAAACTCAGCAGCAGATGAACTTGTTTCTCAGTGGAGAAAGCATCTACGCTGTTATGTTATGAACAAAATAATCAAAGCAATCAAATAATGCGTCTGTAGTCTTGTGGCCTCAGTCAAACACGAACACTCACAGCAGCGGTAGCGGCATCAGAAGTTATCATGGATGCAGCCTTGAGAGGAACCGTGGAATAACCAAGAGGCTTCCAATTATTAGATAACTAATATTTGCTTTATCCACACAAGTTTTTCTGGCAGTACTGTATGCCTATAAAAAGAAGATGCAAATTCCCTGCAGTACACATGCACAGGCCAGCAAATGCAGCTAATCCAGCTCTCTCTTTCTACACAATCAGCATGTTAGTGTTTTGGGGTCTAAGAGGACTCACCACATCAAAGAACAAGCGGGGGAATGTTGGCAGGAAGAAAGGACAGCAGAGCTGAAATTTTCACCAGGGATGTGGTTTTTCTGAACCTCTAACATATTGATAGTTTAGTTTAAAAATTTGGAGTAGACCTCATAAATAATTGTACTGCTATTGAATAAGGCAGGATGGCTGTAAATCAGTCAGCCTTGTATTTACAATCAGACACAGGACACAGGCAGATACCTGAACACCTCAACAGCTGTCAACACACTTCCTCGTTCTCCTCTTCTTTGGGCTCATTCCCTAAAAACTTGCTCTAACCCAGTATGCAGAACGTTACTGCCCTCTACAGCCCACACCCTGAACAGCAACTCAGAACGAATTGTACTAGTTGCTAGAGCTACATAAATTGAGTTTTTACTATTTAGTTTTTATATGTCATGCAGCACTTTGGAAATTGTCTTTGTTTGGAAAATGTACTCTAAAGTAAATATATAAATAAAGTGGACTGGATTCTACACAGAGCATTTCCTCACATCTCTTTGTCAGGATTCACTTACCAGGCACACATCACATCAAACAGTGTATTTTGGTAAAAAAACAGTAATTAATAAGTACAGTAATCATCCGGCACTTTGTGCTTTGAATTTACTGCTTCACTATATTAGCATTTTTAGAAAATACATGAATGAATGAATCATGCATGGTTGAATATTGGTCAAAAAATATACATATTTAAACAAAGTTTATGATTATTAGTGTCTTAAATTAAGCATTTTTAAGCATAAAAACGACTAAATGAAGTAAAATACAAAAAGAAGGCATTCAGAATCCGCTTTTAAAGATGTTGTGATGAGATGAAGTATTCTACACTGGTTACTAGGTGTCAGTAATGTCACTGTCATGTAAGACCTGACTTCAACGCCAGAACAACAGGCTTTTGCAGGTTTGAATTATCTCACAACAAACAACATAATAACCCCTAACCCTAATCCTAACCCTAACCCTTTGATCTATCAGGGGTTTTCAAAAATATATTAAGAAATCATGCTGTTTGTGGTTGAGTATGGCCTGTTATTAGTGAAAAAATATGCATATTCAAGCAAGTTGTATGCATTTTTTGGGCTAAATTCAGCATTTTCAAGCATAAAAATGGCTAAACAAACTAAAATACAAATATATGGAATTCAGAAGACACATTCAAAGATGTGTTAATATGTACTGTAGTATTCTACACTGGTCACTAAGGGTCAGTAATGTTACTGTAATGTTCAGCAAGACACTCAAGGGCCGGACTTGATCAACGGAATAACAGGCTTTCATTGCAGGTTTGAATGATCTCACCACAGGAATAATCCCTAACACGGCCTACTGTTGCGGCCGTAACCCATGTCAAGCAAAATCTTAACTCTGAACCCCAACATCACTTCCTGTCCGCCCCCCTCACACAGCTATCCCAGCACCGGAACACATTTACAGCAACACACAAGACCACATTTATGTCTTAAATGTCTTAAATGTCTTATTTAAGACATTATTTATTTTCTCTTATTATGTTTTCTAAATTGGGTAATACGAGTGTAAAGATGACTATAGGGGTGTTATTTCATGTCTAGAGGGCTCTTATAATGTTAAAAACTGTATTTCCTGAACAGGTTTTCAATCTTAAATGTCTTATTTTCTCTTATTATGTTTTCTAAATTGGGTAATACGAGTGTAAAGATGACTATAGGGGTGTTATTTCATGTCTAGAGGGCTCTTATAATGTTAAAAACTGTATTTCCTGAACAGGTTTTTTAATGCTCTAACTACAAAAATATTTGATTTAAAAATAAGAACACCTACTTTGTGGAAATTCACTTATCAAGGTCGGGTTTGAAACCAATTCATTAATGTAAAACGTGTGGCCTGTGATGGACCATGATGCAGCCATGGGTATCCGCTGGCTGACATAGAATTTTTTGACAATGTCATTCAAAACTGAACATTATATTTTGATAAAGGCAGAATGTTTTGACCGTATTGGCTGGTGGAATTCACCGGGCATCATGTACACTGTACAAGGAAACATTATGTCTGTTTTAGTGTAAAGTGTACTCATGCAGTTTTAAAACAGGATGAGCAATTTTGAGACGTTTAAGAAGTCGCTTAAGATGTTAGAGTGTGTGAATGTTTAAATAGCAGCAAATGGATTTGATGTTGAATTCCAAAGCAGACAGTCCAATTCTGCAGCTTGCGGGCCTTTGCAGACATTTCATCCCTTGAAGCGGTCAGTGCAGCCCCTTTGCAAATGAAATCAGCTGCAAGGAGAGAGCATTCCCAGTAGAAAACGACCAATTTCTCTTTAATTGACTTTTTAGCAAAACTGTGCTCAAGTTGACCAGCTATGCCCTTTTATCCGTGATACACTTCACGCACAATGGTTGACGAAGGACGTGTAGAAGAGCGATTTGGCGTGCAGAAACGACTGTGCCTCTGAGCTGAATGTTGTTGGGTTCTGTGTGATGGGTAGCTGTGTGACACCCCAGGAAATTCACAAACGACAACTTATTTAAACTACTTTTAAAGTCATTTGCCCAACCCTGCTCATTAGTACCTGTTGTGGTTGTAGAGTGTATATGCTCCCATACTTTTTGGATGACAAACAGTATTTCATTTTCTCAACGTGTGCTGCATTGGCCAACAGACTGTGAAACTAAATGGCAAATCACATTAAAGTACGCCACCCACATGAAGGATATTTAGACGCTCTTGTTTTGCAGCTGCATTTTGTGATAAAGAAAAGGGGTATGAATCTTGCTGCTTTCATAAAGAGGCAATTTAGACAAACTGAATATAAATAATTGGGATCCTTTCACTATCAGTATGTTATCTTGGGTTTTCCATTTAGGTTGTGCTTAACCATTTCTCCTTTCATTCAACGCTGCTTTGATAACACGCCCCCACTCTTTTCATTGATGACACTATTCAATTTTGAAATGTATTACTCTAAAAGTCTATTCTTCCGTCTTCAACACAGTAACAATCATGTGTTGATATGCTAAATATGCAAGAATCATAGATATTATCTTCACCAGACGCCGGCGTTTCATTTCATAAGGCACCTTTCATAAACTGAGCTGGAGAAGGGTGTTTCTTTTTGCAAATTTGGCCTCTTTACCTTTTCGAGCGGCTGCATTAGCATGCCCTGAAGGGCTGCTTGTTGTTGTAAAGACTTCAGGGAGAACGAGCTGATGTTATCATTTCCTTAGAAGTCCCTTTTCAACACTACGCAATCTGTCTGTGCACACACAACAAACACACAGGCTGTTATGAAGTGAAGTAGCTGTACATTTCATGCTGAAAAATCAGATATTGGTTGATGTTCCATATTCATGACAAGGAGGAGATGGGAACAATAAAATTCAGGAACTGGTGATGGATGACTTTATCAAATATGAGCAGCCCTGAAAAAAGTACGGGGAAAGAAGATGAATGGACAAAAGAGGTACCAAGCCACATCCAATGTAAGCCAAAATCCCATCTGACAGAGAAAAGAGAGGTAAAAAGACAGACATTCTTGCTTTTGTAAGATCCCTCTTGCCCCTTTCTGCAAGGTTTGGAAATAGCAAAATGTGACACTTGGCTCCAGTGGGCCAAGGCTGCTATAAATGGCTTCTCTGCCATGGCTGTGCACTCACTTTTGTTGTTGTTTGGCTGTAGAGGAACCAGAGCGGGGACTCAGGGCTTTACTGTACACCCGAAGGAACAAAGCTTTCATATTCCACAGCGAAATGCTTTCTGTCACAGTTTTAGCAGCGCTTGATTTGAATAGACAAGAGCTGTTGGGGAGGATTGAGGGATAAAGGAGGCTGAGCGAGTGAAGTGACTGAGGCCTTGAGAACAGACGCCATGCTTCTGTACGTTGTATCAGCACTCACGCATGGACGGACTCGGTGTGCAGGGGAACTTCCTCTAAATAAAACAGTTTGGCAGCCTTGGAGGATTCAATAGTGCCTTTTATGCGCACAAAACATAGCAGACACAGAAACATAGAGTCATAGCAGAAACCTCCTCAATCCAGGGTGTCCAAAGTGTGGACCAGGGGCCATTTGTAGCCTGTGGCTGTTTTTATTATTGGCTCAGCACATTCTAAAAGTATAATTTAACAAGAAAACTAAGCAACAACAGTCATTTTACAAGAATAAAGTCAAAATATTAAGAGACGAAAGTTGTACTCTAACAAGAAAAAGTCATAATTTTATGAGACTAATATTGTGAGGAAAAATAACGTAATTTAAGTAGCATAACATTGAAATATTAAAGAAAGATGTTTTTTTTTTTAAAGTCATAATACTTGGAGAAACAAACAAAACAATGAATAAAGTTGGAAAATTAGATTGCAAAAAAAGCTATAAGTAGGGATGTCCGATATTGGCTTTTTTGCTGAAATCTGATATGCCGATATTGTCCAACTCTCAATTTCCGATTCTGATATCAACCGATACCAATATGTGAATTAACAAATATCTGTTGCGAAACTAATGGATACAGCATCAGCAATTAGCTTCTCGACGTGGCTATAAAAACAACTCACGTAAGCAATCTACCGTGTCCGCCTTCCACTATTTCTGCGTTTTTTACATTCCTGTTACCCCGTAGACTAGGGGTCTTCAATTAAAATTGAGTAAGGTTCGTTTATGCAATTTGTTTCACGGCGAAGGTCGCCTTAAATTGCGTCCAACAGACTAGCTCATATGAATATCAAATGTAATGAAACCCTGCACATCAACCAGTGCTTCTCAAATAGTGGGGCGGCCCCCACTGAGGGGGCACAGTGAACTGCCAGGGAGGACTCAATATTAGTGCAGCCATGCCAAAATGTCTGAATTTGTCGCACTCAGCATGCAATTTGTATATGCCTTTATGCTTCACTGCTCTCCATTTTGTTGCATTTTGATGATTTCAATTTCGACTTCCGTCTGTACAGTACAGATAAATAAATAGATATCATCAGTTTCTAAATAGTATTTCAAATCGGGGGGGTCGAAAATATTTCTGTCCCCCAGTGGGGGCATGACAAAGTAATTGAGAACCACTGCCCTACAACCCCACACGGTGGCATGTTGGCCACACAGTCACAGTCAGGAGATCGGGAAGACCTGGGTTCAAATCTCTGCTGGGAATATCTGTGTGGAGTTTGCATGTTCTCCCCGTGCGTGCGTGGGTTTTCTCCGGGTACTCCGGTTTCTTCCCACGTTCCAAAAACATGCATGTTAGGTTAATTGGCGACTCTAAATTGTCCATAGGTATGAATGTGAGTGTGAATGGTTGTTTGTCTATATCTGCCCTGTGATTGGCTGGTGACCAGTCCAGGGTGTACCCCGCTTGTCGCCCGAAGTCAGCTGGGATAGGCTCCAGCATACCCCCGCGACTCTAATGAGGAGAAGCGGCGTAGAAAGTGGATGGATGGATGGATGGATGCCCTACAGCACACTTCATTTGGCCCCGTTGCCCTACAGTTAGTAAATAGTTTTTATTTAATATAAACCAGTGAAGTGGTTTATACACCACTGTTGCAGAAACTATGAGATCGTTCTTATTTATTTGTAATTTCTACAGATCTGTGAGCCCAAAAAGCGGCAAATGGAAAAGTAAACACTGTGCGGTTAGATTTGGCAAGCAAAGCCTGTGACAAATTTGACTCATTCACCTTTACACCTTTCTAAATATGTATTTTTAGCAATATTAGAGCCCTCTAGACATGAAATAACACCCTTATGGTCACATTTACACTCCCATTACCCAATATAGTAGACATAATAACAGACAATCAGCCATGTACGACATAAATAAGACATGTGTGTGTTGCTGTAAATGTGTTCCGGTGCTGGGGTAGCTAAGTGAGGGGGGGGGCGGACAGGAAGTGATGTTGGGGTTTCAGAGTTGAGATGTATCTTGGCGTGGGTTACGGTCGCAACAGTAGCCCGTGTTAGGGATTATTCCTGGTCTGAGATCATTCAAACCTGCAATAAAAGCCTGTTGTTTCACTGATCAAGTCTGGTGTTTGTGTGTCTAGCTGAACATTACAGTAACATTACTGACCCTTAGTGAGCAGTGTAGAATACTACACATGAACACATCTTTGAACGTGTCTTCCGAATGCCATATTTGTATTTTAGTTTGTTTAGCCATTTTTATGCTTGAAAATGCTGAATTTAGCCAAAAAATGCATACAATTTGCATAAATATACATATTTTTTCACTAATAATAGGCCATACGCAACCACGAACAGCATGATTTATTAATATAGTTTTGAAAAACCCTGATAGAGCAAAGTCGCAAAATTCAAAGCGTGAAGTGGCGAGGGATTTTGTATTTGGTGAAGAAATGCCTGAATATGGAACAGGGATTGATAAATAATTTAGAAAACAAGTTTCATCATATAACTTTGTAATGTTGTAATGCAGGGGTGTCAAACTCAATCGCACAGGGGGCCAAAACCCAAAGCTTAGTTTAGGTTGTGGCCAAAACTGGACATTAATGGTTGTGAATTTTGTGTTATAAAATGAAACTGCCGGAGGAGTACTTTATACCAGAGGAATTGTGTAAGCATTGCATCGCTGTAAGCATTTTGTTTGATAAAGGCGGGCCAACTCAGCGTTAGTTCCACGGGCCGGATGAAATTGCAGTGAAATTGCAGCGCAGGCCACATTTGACACGTATGCTATAATAGATTGAATGATGAAAACACAGGCATTTTAGCGTTAATGGATTATTTTGGAGTCCAATCAGCCCCATGTTCTCACATATAAACAGGTATGTGTTCTATTAACTTACTTCTCCTCCATTTTATTCTATGCAAAACAACGACTTCTGTACAACAACCTTGGGAAAATCATGAGGAAGTCATGCAACATTCCGATACAGAAGATATTTGCATTTTCATCACATCGAATGATTAATCAGATACCTTCATAACAATCTGCACACAAGTAGACCACACGAGTCAAACGTATTTGGCCTTCCTCATGGACCTCATCAAACAATGTGTTTATGGCGATCTGCATATTACAAATGTTGTGTCAGATTCAGCTATTCCCGTAACATTATGGAACGTTAGTGGCCACAGTATTATAGTGCACTAATTGTACAGACATTTCTAAAGGTACACGACTAAAAACTTGAAAACTACAACCTGTCTGTACAAAATACTCCCTTAAAGAGGCATAAGACAGTCAACAATTATAATTTTAACGACAACAAAGCATGCTGGGAAATGCGTAATATGCCCATTCCACAGCTGCAAACAGGTCTGTGTTACGTATCTTGTGGGTTGTGGTGTTTTTGTGTTGATATAAAATACTGTAGCCTTTGCCTGGATGTTGAGAGGTAGACGTAGAGGTGGTCGATCAACAATCAATTTGTTGAAATGTACAACCACGCCAAAACAACTATAGTCGTATATCCGCAGTGTTTGGTTTTGGCCCCCTGTGCGATTGAGTTTGACACCCCTGAAGTAGACAATCTTATTCTCCTCACTTTGACGCGGATGCTGCGGCAGGCTTCCGCCGTTTGATTGCCATGGGATGTCATCAAACATACACCGTCTGCACCTGAAGCAATGGAACACTGCAACAACAAATTAATTATTTGGGATCCGCAAAGGAAGACAAAACACTCTTGGACTAGGCTGCATCGTTATCATAACATGAATCGGTGTGCAACATGTTACAAGCTGCATAATCAGTGCAGTTATGACTTTCAGAAGATTATATACATGTTTGAATGCTGTGCTGCTCATTCAGATGAAGTACGAGCCAGTAATGGACGCAGATCATGTGCATGTAGTGATGGTTTGCTTGCAAACAGCTTAGCAAGCAGAGAGTGTTCCTGGTGCTTTCATTCGATGCTCAGCACTTCATCAATCACAATCCTAGACAGATCATTAGAGGCTCGGAGAATGACAAGACCAGCAAAAAACATCTACTGCAGATTAATCTAGACCACCCTTTAAACTTTAATTACACCTCAGACTAGCAGTTATCAGAGACATGCAGTGACAAGTGACTCCATCAATCGTAGCCACTTGTCAGTGTTGGGCGGCTTTAAATGACTTATCCTGAAGTTCAGTGTCTCTGACCTAAGCAACGTGTGCTGAATGAAGTACAACCAGCACAATTAGACACAAATGTCTTTGTGATTGTGTCGAGGGCCACACAGACAGGAAGACCTGGGTTTGAACCTCCGTTGAGCATCTCTGTGTGGGATTTGCATGTTTGCATGGGTTTTCTCCCACATTCCAAAAACATGCATGTTAGGTTAATTGGCGACTCTAAATTGTCCATAGGTATGAATGTGAGTGTGTCCAGGGTGTACCCCACCTCTCGCCCGGGTACACCCTGGTATAGGCTCCAGCATACCCTAATGAGGATAAGCGGCATAGAAGATGGATGGATGATTGTGTTGAGCAAATTTAGCCAAACTACATGGCTTCTATTACTTACAGTATCCTGTTCAGGGCCACAACTGAGCTGGAGCCTATCCCAGCTGAAGAGGTGAACAACCTGCACCAGTCCACTAGTGGGCTGCAACCTGTAGCTCCAGAGACGCATGCAGCTCTTTTATCATTCTGCTGTGGCTCCAGCTGGTTTATGCTTTTGCGCAGTCACTATACGCCTTTCAAAGGTATGCATCGGAGTTGAGCGTGTGTTGTGCAATCCTCTGCCAAAGTGCTCGGGGAAGTGTTTTCCGGTAAGCCAACTCGGTATTTTTGTATTTTTTTTCACCCTTAATAATAAAAAGTTTCATTTAAAAACTGCATTTTGTGTTCAGTTGTGTTGTCATTGACTAATATTTAAATTAGTTTGATGATCTGAAGCATTTACAATAAATCAGGAAGGGGGCAAACACTTTTTCACTCCACTGTTACTCATATACATGATTTTGTTGTAACACTTCAGTATATATTTAGGGGGATGATCATTAAAAGTTACAGTTCCTAAGAGTGCAGTGTGAGACAAATGCTACAGATGCACTTTGCAGTTCTCTTTCTGGCAGCAAGAACAGTTGGCTTGGCACAAATAAATGGGTGGTACAAATGGGATTTAATTCACCGTGTGCTCTGTTATTGTAAAAAAAAAAAAAAGGCTGCACTTTTGTGCATCCTTAATGGGAATGTTGTGTGGTGCCAGTGTGATACTCACAGGGGAATAAAAGTTAAACTTGCATGATGATTGCGTTTTTAAAATGTGATACATACCCGAGCAGACTGACAGGTATCAGCTGGTGTCGCGGCATACACCGCCGCATGCCTTGTGTGGAGTTGCACAGACATCCTAGAAAAAAAAGACACATTTCCTCTCACTGGTCCCTGGTGAGTTATTCTGGTGTGCAAGTGCCCCCTGGTGAGCAAAAGGTAGAATTCCCTGAACAAGGCATCGTCCAGCCTAATTACAGTACACCAACTACAATAGTTTTGTATTTATTCAATATGTTTCAATAGAGCTCATGGCTATTTGCATCTGCTCCCAGCTTCTGTTCTCTTGATTTTTATTACACTGCATGGACACTATTATAGTATTAAGACGCATTGCCACAGGGCCGCCCCCGGCCATATTGGGCCGTAAGCAGAATACATTACAAATTCTCACCTCAAGTCTCTGCTTTTCTTTTGATCACGGCCGCAAAATAACCCATAATGGAGCCAAAGAGAGTCGCAAGCGCCAGAATTTTGATAAAGAAGGCACCATATGAAGTGGTAAATGTATGCAAAATTTGGGTGTACACTTTTGGTGTTAACCAAAAAAACATGCTAACCGGGGTAGCTCGTGTTAGGGATTATGGTGCCTGTTGTGAGATCATTCAAACTTGCAATAAAAACCTGGTTGCTTGTGTGTCTCACTGAACATTCCAGACACCTAGTGACCAGTGTAGAGTACTACTTGTATATACCATCAGTGTCTTTGAATGTGTATTGTGAATGCCTTGTATTTGTAATTTAGATCATTTACCAATTTTCATGCTTGAAAATGGCAAATTTACGGAAAAAATATGTACAATTTGCTTAAATAAGCATATTTTTAAAATTTATAATAGGCCGTATTCAACCACAAAACAGTATGATTTATTGATTAATATATTTTTGAAAAACCACGATAAAGTGAAGCCGGGAAATTGGAAGCGGCATGGCGAGGGATTACTGTATATCTATACTTGCGGCCATATAGTGCCTTTGAGATAGCCGTGGTGCTTATTCTCGGAGACAGAAACAAGGATATTTTATACCAGTAGAGCTGCTGCTCTGGCTTCTGTTTTAACCTAATCAATGAAAGTAACACGACCCATGTTGTGTATAGGATCAAAAGATATTTCAGGGAAATCTGCCTTCAATGGAGGATTCTGGAAAGTGAAAATATGTAGGAACAGTTTCAAGGCGTTTTCCATACTTCTAAAACCTGAGTGAAACGCTGAGCAGCAGTAAAATGCAAGATAAGGGTTTGAGATTTAAGCGTACTGACTTGGATTCGAGTGATTTAGCTGTGGGCACAGGCTACCTTCAGTGTCCACAACCATTAGTGATTCTTGTACTGCTAAAGCTGTGCTCCGGGGTGCCCATTTCCTTGCATTAATGTCTACTTTCCACAACAGCAAATCAAAGCCTTATTCGAATGCTAAAACATAAGGCTCAAGGGGGAGGTGACAGCTACAAAGAAATGGAGTGCGCCAGAAAGATGCCACATTGTCATCACCAGGAACATTTAAAAGAACAATTTATTATCAAGAACAAGAATATCAAACAAGACAGAGAAGGAAAAAAAGCAGTTTACCGCTTCATAAAACATATATTCAACTTGAAGATGTTTCCATTTACTCTGCCATATTGTGTAAACGCAGTTCGTAATCAGTCTTCGAAAAGGCTAGAACACTTTTTCTAGACCCTTTAAACGTCAGTTCTGTAAAGTGCTATGGGCGTCACTTTCACTCTCCTATTGCCAATTGAATGTACGCTTCACCAGCCTAAAGAAGGTTCTGTTATGCTCCTGAAGGTAAGAACGGAGTTGTTGGAGTACAGTACTGTTGACCACAGGGTGGGGACGTCCCTTCGACTCATGCAGACATCGCTCTCGACCGTCACTTCGAATACAGTAAAAGCCTTTGGTTTGGTTGAAGTAGAAGTTGGACGAAACTATCCTGGGAGGCAAGTTGAGGAAGCGCTCCACTTTTTGAAGCTCTGGCAGGGGGTCGTGAATGAGCAAATCCCCATCCACGATATGAATCTGTTCCAAGGGGAAGTGACGCAGCCAGTTCCGCATGTGGATGTCATACAGGCTCCTCTGGATGGCCTTGTAGCGGACATTTAGGGCTCCGTTGCGCACTAGAAGGTTCTCGATGGCTTGCACTGGCTTGTGGTTCTCCAGTCGGTTGAAGTACACCTGGGTGTAGTCAGAGATGACCCGCTCGGCCGGGTCACGCAAGATCAGCAGGAGCTTTATGGATGAGTTCATGGCGCATATGCGTTCTGGTGCGAGAGCTGATGTGAAATACCCTGGAGTTTTTTCCACGGTGATCTGGTAAGGGTATGAGTAGGGCATCAGCTCACGGTACCACTCTAAGCCTTTGGAGTAGTTCTCATCCCAGTCAAAGAAATGCACCTCAGTTGCAGCAGCGGCAACCTCGGGGTGGATGTCTAGCATTTCCAGGAGGGCTCTCGTGCCGCCTTTGCGCACCCCAATTATTATACTGTGTGGGCATCTTCTGCTAGTGCCCGGCGGAGGAGAAGAGACCACATGTTCACTGCTGGTGAGATCCATGCTGTTCAAACTAACGCCAGCATACGTGTGGAGAACCAAAAGAAAGGCAGACGCCAGGAAAGAGGCCATGGTGATTGACAGGATGCTGAAGAATAATGATGGAGCGGGAGCCAAAACCAGGAGCTTGTGATTTAGCTGTAAACTAGAGCTGTCTCTCTGGGCTCGGTGGTAACAAGAGCAGTGGAAAGTGCAGGTTTTATCTGCCACCGGATTTTAACAGGAGGAGAAGAAATCATAGGCAGGCCACAGCACATCTGGAGGGTTAAAAAAGACAAAAAGAGAGTGGCTTTTAGATTTGAGGGTGTGGGATGAATGTCTGTATTAGATGGAAATGGCACCTTCATTATTCCCCTGAAAACACAATCCAGTCGTAAATATAATTCATGTCTCCTATGAGTGTATCATCTCTCAACGGTGATATCTATTCATCTTTCTCTGAGCCTTTCATCATCCTTCATTCAATCGGCATTCTATTCCCACTGTATAAAGTCACTTCCTATTGATTCTGTAATTTCTCTGGCTGGAAATTGTCCAGCCATTCAGCTCATTAGGACACATGACTGGGATATATGCAAGTGTGGCTGAAGGCCAGAAGACCTGCTGAGTGCTTTGTCTTCCTTTACAAGTCCAGAATCCATACCTCAATCAATACACACCCCTCCTCCCAAAAAGAATACCTTCATATCAGTGCTCTGAGGTACATAAAGACAAATTTAGTGCAGGAAATCAAACGAGTTCCCACTTGTAGGTGACTTTGATTTCCTATAAATGCCAAGAAAGGTCAATAGAAGGGCAACAGAATCCAGCAAACAGAAGGAGAAGGATTCCAGGCATTAAATTAGATTAATTATAATGCATGAGAACCCATCAGAGCCATGGGAAAATAAAACAATGGAATGCATTTTAATATCTAATTTCTTGCTTCAGTCAGCACTACACAAACATTGTCTTCACTTTGTCTTGAAACACGGCAAAATGCAAACAAAAATCAAAGCATAACATTTACAGAAAGGTATGTATTCAAATAGTAAAGCGGAGAAAACAAGCTGAAAGAGCTGTTGCTGGCAGAGTGCTAGTCAAAACAAAAGGACCGAGCTGTGCAAACACAGCAGCAAAGATCACAGTAAGGTCATTTACACAAACAAAGATAGAGCCTGCCTGGGAACAGACTTCCAGAAACATCTGCACACCTTTTGGGTTCCATGTTGAATAGATTACAGCAAGGGTGTCCAAAGTGCAGGCCGGGGGCCATTTGTGGCTCGGAGTTGTTTTTTTTTTTATTGGCCTGTGGCACATTCTAAAAATAGAATTTAACAAGAAAACTTAAAAAAAAAACACAACAGCAAAAATCTGCAGTAATTTTACAAGGATGAAGTAAAAATATTAACAGAAAAAAGATGAAATTTTATGAGAATAGCGTTGTTATATTAAGATGAAAGTAATATCATTTTAGTAGCACAAAGTTAAACAAAAAAGACATTACTTTTTAAAAGTTGTAATATTATGAAAAACAAAACAACAAATAAAGTTGTCATTTTTTGGAAACTTAGGTTACACTGTTCTAAGAATTAAAGTCTAAATATTATGGGAATAAAGTTATAATCACAAAAAGCAAATTAAAAAAAAAGTTGAAATAGTTGGAAAATTAAAAAAAAAAAAACAACAACAACAACAACAGCAGAAATGGAAAAAAAGCAGCTGTAATTTTCAAGAATAAAGTGAAAACATTAAGAGAAAAAAGTCTTATTCTAAAGAGAAAAAAAAATTCAGGAAAAAATATGTTCTTTTTTTTAAAATGTCATAATATTATAAGAAGCAAAAAAAAATATACAAAGTTGTAACTTGAAGAAAAAAGTTCTAACATTTTGGGAACAAAGTCATAAGATCACGATATGAACATTTCAAAAGACAATTTAAAGTTACATTTTTGGAAAAAAACAACAGCCTAAATTTAGCATTTTCAAGCATAAAATGAAGTAAAATACACAGATAAGGCATTCAGATGCATTCAAAGATGCTGTCATGATAAATATTAGGCTCAAATAGTACAACTCATTCGAAGACGTGGTGATATGTCGTATTCTACACTGGTCACTAGGTGTCAGTAACGTTACTGTAAGACACACAAGCACCAGACTTGATCACCGGAACAACATGCTTTTATCGCAGGTTTGAATTATCTCACAACAGGCACATCCATCCATCCATTTTCTATACCGCTTCTCCTCATTAGGGTTGCGGGGGCATGCTGGAGCCTATCCCAGCTGACTTCGGGCGACAGGTGGGGTACACCGTGGACTGGTCCAACAATCATTCACACTCACATTCATATCTATGGACAATTTAGAGTCACTAATTAACATAGCATGTTTTTGGAATGTGGGAGGAAACCTGAGTACCCGGAGAAAACCCACACACGCACGGGGAGAACATGCAAACTCCACACAGAAATGCCCAGGGGAGAATTGAACCCAGGTCTTCCCAATCTCCAGACTGTGACCAACATGTTCACCACTAGACCACCGTGTGGCCCACAACAGGCACAATAATCCATAATAAAAATGTCGAATAAAAACATAGGCTATAACTCTGAACCCCTGGCGTCACTTCCCAAGGAGTTGAATTTAAATAATTAATTAGTTTCACTTAACACTTCCAATTAAAGTAACTTTTTAACGTAACTACTGAAGTAACTATTGAATAAACCGTAACACAGCATTCAAAAACTCACCCTAAGAGATAGGGTGAGGAGCTCGGTCATCCGGGAGGAGCTCAGAGTACATCCGCTGCTCCTTCACATCAAGAGCAGCCAGTTGAGGTGGCTCCCACCCGGACGCCTCCGTGGTGAGGTGTTCTGGGCATGCCCAGCCGGGAGAAGGCGTGACCTAGGACACGCTGGAGGGATTATGTCTCACAGCTGGCCTGGGAACACCTTGGTGTCCTCCCGGTGGAGCTGGAGGAGGTGGCCGGGGACCGGGAAGTCTGGGCTTCCCTACTGAGACTGCTGCCACCGCGAGCGGGACCCGGACCCGGATAAGCGGCGGAAAATGGATGGATGGATGGACGGCATTCAAAACCTGTTGTTTACATATTTTTTCCAGTTAATGCATAATTGATAAATGATTGTGTGCAGCGCTAATTCCTTCTTAACAGGATCAGGATGGCTGTTTTATTCATCATTCCTTTGTCTTCTGGCATGCAAACCAAAAATAGTCATTTTATCCCATGAAGGAAATGTAAATAAACTGCAGCAAATCTGCTCACATACTGTATTTGCATAATTTGTGCCAACATTTAAGCAATAATGTAGCGATATTACTTTAAAACACCAGTTTTAATCATTTTACAATACACCAGCTTGCAATTGGGAGAACTACATCTTTTGTATTAGAATGGTGAATCAAATTTTCCAACTTTAATTATCTTTAATATTTCTGAATCAGCCTGGACGCCCCTCACGTTGTGTTAGCATGGTACTCTCCTAAAGCGATGAATGGGGGTTTTTATTCCAAGACATGACCTTGTTATTAAAAAAAAACTGTGTTAGTGTCAAAGGCCTTGAAACAAACAAACTAAACACGCCTGATTGATTTTTAAAAATGTTATTAATTTAAGTGTCAGGATACTTTCATGGAGTGCAGTGATTACCAATCACAAGTCAGGTGTGGCTCGGGATGTTGTCTAATTTCACTTAATTGGTCTGAAAATGATTATTCTTTTACTACAAACAATGTATTTTTGGTTGTCTATTTCTACAAGCAATGCATAGAGGCAGAACAATTAAATGCTCTTCCACTTGATGGCACAATGTACATAATTAACCTGTGCATTCACCTGTTGCTATTCATGGAACAGAACAAGTCATGGCACGCCTGGTGGCCATAAGATTTTTCTCATGTAAAATATGAGCCTTGGCTCAACAAAGATTGGGAAACGCGGTTCTTAATAAGCATATACAGTATGATATATATAAGCATAGATGCTAAAATGCTTGGTCACTTTTTGCATTTATGCATACCAATTGAAGACATACAGTATTATACATATGAAAATATGTGAGCAGTATTGGGGAAATTACTTGAAAAAAGTGCAGCAATCCCTCACTACTTCACGATTCAAATTTTGCGGATTCACTCTATCACATCTTTTCCAAAACATATTATATTAATAATAAACCATGCTGTTTTGTGACTGAATGTGGCCTATTAGTAGAAAAAATAATCAAATTCTCCATGTCTTTTTTCCTTAAAAAAGGCTAAATGAACTAAAATACAAATATAAGGCATTCAGAAGACTCATTCAAAGACGTTGTGATGATATGTAGTATTCTACACCGGTCACTGGGTGTCAGTAATGTTACTGCAATGTTCGATGAGACACACAAGCACCAGACTTGATTGCCAGAACAACAGGCTTTTTTTGCAGGCACAATAATCCAAAAAAAGTAATTGAGTTAGTAATGGAATTACTTCCGTATAAATCTAATTAGTTATCAATGAAAGTATTAGCTTTAATATTAAAGTATTCTTGCGTTACTGTTTTGAAAAAACATCAAATATATAAAATAATTGGGATTTAACTTCCTATTGGCGTGTGCCATGGGGAGATGTTTCATGAGATTAGGCTCCGGGCTCTGCTTGTGACTTGCAATTCTCTGCCAAAATGCTAGGGGGCAATGTTTTCCTGAGAGTGAGAAACCGCAACTCTTGTTGACTAGCTATTTAGCTTCCTGCATTGCAGTAGTGAACAATGGCGACTGAAGCGACAGTTGATAGTTGATATAGATCACAATGAATAATAACATGCCACAGTTCACTGTTGGTAATGGTAACAATATTGTAATATTTGAAATAGTAATTAATTTGATTACCCATTACTGGAAAACAATACTGGTGTTAGCAACAAAAGTTATTTTTAATGTCATTATTCCCAATAAATAATCTGTTCCAGAAGTTTCAACTCTAACCGAAACATACTGTGAATGGAACTGTCATGGACTATGTCGTCGTCGACTTTCCAAAGAGAAGCGGGAAGGTAGTTTTTTTATTGTCATTTCTACAGTGGTACCTTGGCATACAAGTGACCCAACTAACAAGAAGCGAGCCATCTCTGGGCTGATTTTTTGCTTGGAACTGCAAGCTAAAATTTCGGTATGAGCTGCTAATTAACAGCAGGCGTAGCCCAGGACAGCTATGTAGGGGATTCTGTCAATTCACCGCTAGCAGTGCTGGCATTAGCAGTGCGCTAGCTAGTCATCGACACATTAGTAACACATACGTACATTATAGCGATCTAATTAATCTTATTTATTATGTATTGTGTAAAACTATGACAGGAACAACATCAAATTAAAAGCACAAAATTAATCCAGACTCGCCCTCCACCAGTACGAGCCTGTACTTGTTTTTCAGAGTGGTTGTGTACCACAAATATGCACATTAGCACCCAATAAGGTCATCAAATTTGACCTTTATGCATTCTCACATAGTATCAACATTTGGGAGCAAATATGAGGAACGAAAAAGGGTAAAAATACAGTATAGTAGTCAATCTGTGCAGTTTGGGAGAACATAGAAGGTGCCTTCAAGGAAATCGCCGCTCCCATTAAACGTTCAAAAACTGGGATTTCACACTGTATATTATTTTTGAATCAAATAATGGCCCATATTTCCAGAATGTATTTACACATGTATTTACATAACATTTGATGTACTTATCGTAGCTGCGTATCAAATTGTTTACCACAAAGACATTATGTCCTTATTTTTTATACATTAAAAACTTAATTATGAGTTAACTATGGACAAAATGTGATTAATCACAATTAAATATTTTAATCGATTGACAGCCCTAATTGTTATATATATTATAATTATATTACATATGAGATATTACATATTATACAATAAAACACAAAATACGTTTTTATAGTTTTACAATTACAGTTTCACATGCAGAAAGCAATTCAAAATTTTGCCTTCACATTTTTAAGACTTGTGGCATAATTGTGTTAGTTAGCAAAGAACTACAGAGGCAACCGCTGATGACATCATAGACAGGCGAAAGAGTTCACTTCCTGTCCCCGTTTCCATGTGTTAGCAAGCTGCTAACAAGGTATGTTTTGTGACAAAAAATACAGTTGGACTCAAGTAGTGTGTTAATAACACGACACGACAAGCACCATACTGTATGCTAACCGTAAAATGTGGGCAAAGTTTTGCCATAAATTTAGGCGCAAACTTCAAAATATGCTAAGCGGGGTGTATGGTAGCCGAGCTTCTACTGTACGTAGATATACAGGTATAAAATGTACTTATTTCCTACCGAAGAGCCCCACCGTGACGTGATTAGAATCAAATCACCAAAAAAACATTGCCGTTTCCTCCATGTACACTATACACTACAAGAGTGGTCATTCTCTTATTGAATGGAATATTTCAACCCCACAAAGGCTGGGACACATGCATCCACTTCACACTACAATCTATGGTTTCAGTGAGGGACTGGGTCCCTGAGCTGCATGGACACAGGAGGGCCTCCTACCCAACAGAACCTGCGGTTGTGCAGGAAGGCTCTTATGTACTGTGACAGTTGCGCCTGCCTGTCAGCCATTCCCTGGTAGAGAGCTGCCAAGTCCAATATTAACAGCTTGGCATCCTGACGAGCTTCCTGTCTCATCCAATCCCCCTCCTCACTTCTCTCGCGGAACACCAGCACCTGGAAGAAGCCATGGTTTCACATTTCACTGTTCCTTATTGCTTTATTCAGCACTTGATGCACAAAGTATCTCCCCAGCTTTTTACTTGGCACATGACAGCCATGCTATCTGGCAGATCACTTAACGAAGTCTGTTTCTACTCAACACATGTGGGACAGCTGGGGGACCAAGCCACTTAGATACTCCAGAGTGCGATAGTGCTTATGTGTGTGGCGACAATGTGCAAAGAAGTGCAGCACGGTAGGAAATATAGCGCAGGCCGACTGATTGCTGTGGTCACTTTTCCATTACTGCTTGTGTGCCTGTCCTTCAGGCACACAGGAGGTGCATCAACTTGATCCCCTGATGTGTGATCAGCAGCAGGCAGAACAAACCGGCAAGGTGAAATTTAGCTATGGAAAAAATCAGATGGCTCTGGAAAATAGATGTTTCCATGGTTATACGACTTATGCTGTAAATGTGGAGCATCATATTTATCGGTCTAGTCAGTTAACAAACTGCTAGATATTATTATTATTATTACACCTATAGATTCAGTCTAATAGCGCAGTGTGTTTTTTTGTCTAATAGCTTCTCACAGAAAGCCCTCTTGACACACACACACTCACATAGCACAACTAAAGTTGCACAACACTCGCCAATAACCCCTAGTTCTCACTCACACAAGCTTAACCCTCACTTCTACACAAGCTTAATTTTCACTTTCTAGAGGGGCGCGGCAACTGCTATACAGACTCTATGTACTTTCATTCTGGGCTCTTCCTAAAATGGTGCTTTTACTGACATGATGACTTTGCTCTGTTTTCGCGAACATTGACTCAAGCGGTGAAAACAAATTTCTGTATCTGCACCGTTCATTATCAAGAGAGTGGCCAAAATATAATAGCTTCTTTTGTGACCACTGCTCTAAAACGTTTTTCTATTGATTTGCGTAATCATGTAAAACTGTTGACCATGGAAAATATAAATATTTTAACCAGAATGACTTACTTACTGTAATATTAATTAACCAATTAACCATGTTCAATATTTCAAGTTAATTCAGATTAAAAAAGGTTTGTGTTTTTTTGTGTGTGTGTGTAGGAGTAGGGGGTACATGACTTCAAGTGAAACATCTCAAGGGGTACGCAACTGTGAAAAGTTTGGGAACCACTGGTGGAGAAGTTATACAGCAATCGCTCATTTTTTTTCACAAAGTAGGATTCCTTTTTTATAAATTGAATGTTTTTGTAGTTAGAGCTGCGATTGGCTGGCAACCTCTCGCCCGAGGTCAGCTGGGATTGTCTCCAGCACACCCTGTGACCCTAGTGACGATAGGCGGCATAGAAAATAGATGGATAGATGTAGTTAGAGCAGAGAAAACCTGTTTACGACCATCTAAACTCTTTTTTAATGCCCTCTAGAAATGAAAGACATGAAATAACACCCCTATAGTCACCTTTACACTCGTATTACCCAATACAGTAGACAGAATAAGGTTGCCATTGTCTCATCAATGTAACATTACTGACACCTAGTGACCAGTGTAGAATACTACATATCATCACAATGTCTTTAAATACTGTATGTCTTCTGGAGGCCTGGACGCTAAGTCACGAATGTGCAGGGCTCCACTGTATGTCGGACCCTTTTCAAGCCTTTTGTCATACCAGGTCACCAAATAGCAATGCTTTCCCCTCTGCAAGGCGCATGAGACACAGCAGGGTGTGAACTGAGTTTATTTATAGCATTTCATGTCACTGTGAGGTGGCCAGCGCTACAGCTTTTATCGCGGTGTGTGTGGCGCATGTGCGGAACTACCCAACCAACCTTAACTTAACCAAAAACAGCAAATGATACCACTTCTGAGCTCAATCGTTATCCCGGCTCCCAGTGACAGGCTTGATTTACTATAGTACTGTTGTTTCTAGAGCCAAAAGGGCCAAAATAGAGCTGTAATCTTCTTCTGTGAACATCCCAGACTTCACAAGCCTCCTGGGACTGTTGAGATGCAGTTTTCAGTTTTTATGCCCCACACATTGAGAATGAACCACCAGAAAACTGCAGCTCTGCTGCAATTTCCAGCTTTTAAATGCACTTTTTCTGTTCACCACTGCCTTTCATTAAATCACCTGTATCACTCTGCACTGTAACTTTAACTGCTCCGTTTTATGTGTGTTATTGTCTTTTTTGATGGCTTTTACTTTCTATAGAACTCCATTTTATTTCTGCTGTATTATTATACTTCTTTTGTATATTGCCTTTTGTTGTTTTTATAATTTTTTATAGTTTGACACATTGTGGTTGTAGTTTGTGTGTCAATGGTGAATTAACTGCACTGCATCATAACTATTTCTAATATTTCCGACCCTCCCATGTACAGTAGCAAAATAAGGTTACCAGCATGTTAGAAGGACTTCTTAGGATGATACCATGCAGTTCTTCATATTAAAATCAGAATACTAAGCATTTTGTTAAGTTATTGTGACTGTTTGCCACTCTTTGTAACTTTTGAACGTGTTGCGAGCATTACATCCCACCCCCTCCCTGTTCCGAGCATGTAAGCTTAGCTAGCTATCAATGAATGTACAGTAATCCCTTTTCTAATTTATAAATGAAATATTTTTATAGTTAGAGCCTCGAAAACCTGTTTACTACGTTCTCAATACGTTTTTAGCATTATTAGAGCCCTCTAGACACGAACTAACACCCCTATAGCCACCTTTACACTCGTATTACCCAATATAGTAGACATAATAACAGAAAATAAGACATCATATAGATCAGGGGTCACCAACGTGGTGCCCGTGGGCACCAGGTAGCCCCCCACGACCACATGAGGTGCCCGCAAGCCTGCTTTTCATTCAGATTTTCAGTTAATAATGAAAGAACAGTAGAAAGAAATGCATTCTTCTGCGAAAAAAGACGAGAGGCACGTTACTTGTTGCACCCAGCTCGCCTTAACCGTCAACAGACATTCTCCATGAACACCACCAGCTCTGTTTGCCACATCTTGTCTTATTGTGTAAACAAAATAAGGTTGTCATAAAGAATCTGACATTAATAACGCAATTGGAGTTGCACAGGTGAATATCCTCCTTAATCACAAGCAGGGGCATTACAGTTGTATGTGCGCAGAGGCTGAAATCCCATTCGAAAAGTTAGCCATGCTACATCCATTTCTGAATTACTGGGCAAAACTGGCCAATGATGTATTGCTATTCACTAACCCAAAAAGCACGGCCTCTATGCTGGTAAAATAAGTGTAAAAGGTAAAAAACTGAATTCTAAAAAAATGAAACGGAAAAAAATTGAAAAAATAAAACGGAATTTGGGAAAACAAAAAACTAATTTCATAGGGTCCATAATTTCCGTGTAATATGAAGTCCATCCATCCATTCATCAACTGCATTCTGACGTCCAAATCCAATGTTAGAGGAAATGCATCTCTCAAAATCACAATATTCTTTGAACGTCATTGAATCGAATTGCTTGTGTTCTTTTGTTTTATTTTTTCATGGTTAATGAAATTCCAAATACCAGGTCCACAAATTTAACTAATTCCGCTCTACTGCTTGGGTTGATAAGTGTAATTCAGCAGAGCTCTACTTCCTCACTTTTATTACGGCTTAAAAAAGTTGTCACCAGAGCAAAAGGGCTGACTAAAAAGGGCAATCTTCAGATGTGCACTATTCATTATATCTCAGTAGACTAAGAAGAAGGCTCTGCAGGTTTACAGCGCCACGGGGGAGTGGGTCCCTTCTAATTAACCCAAACAGCCGCCTCCATACATCTTCAGAACAAACCCTCATTGATATTCCACTAGACCTCCTGCCATGAAGTGTGGCAAACAGCAGGTATTGCCAAGCGCAGCCTTGTTTCTTTAATGGGCACCCATTAGGAGTGTTAGTGCAAAATAATTATTACAACAATGAGGCTTGATTAGAAAGTGGTGAATTTTGTTATATTTACACGAGGGGTAGTTAAAATGATTGATTATTGTTACATTTTGTGTGTAGATTATTTGAAATATGTACACACAAAGTCTCCATTATATTTGATATTTTTTGGACACATTTCAAAAACAAATCTTTTAAGAGCGCTGGAAAAAATGCACCTAAATAATATTGTATGTTTAGTGAGCCCTCGATGAAAGGCGCCATATATACCCACCCACTCGTATCAGCAAAGCAGAACTGCATCCCCACATACTCCATGCCTTTTCATTTAGACATACAAAATGTACATGCAGACACTCCTGGTTCATTATCCATTTCTGCACAACTTTGGCTGTGTGTAGATATGTCACATAATCAAGTCTGCCCTTTTTTTTATTATCATATTCCTTATGTACAAAATGTCAAATACACATGCATCCTATTTAAATGCAAAAAACCCCAGCTAACTCAATCATGTGTTGAAAGCACAAATGGGCATTTTCCATTAGAATGTTCGACCTTTTCCAGCAACACTTGGAGCTCTTTCCACAATTACAGCTCTGCCACAATGCCTGCCATACAGTGAAGGATTAATAAGTGCGTGTTACCCATCTATTTACTGGTATTAAAGGCACTTTGTGGTCCATTTACGTTGGAACAAAGTGCCACTTTCAGTCACCAGGCTAGTGAGGAAAATACGACTAAGCACTTTTTTTCTGTGGTCCAATTCACTTTATTAAACAGAACGAGTCGGACCGTGTTTAGCACAATGCATCAAGAGGGTGTGTGTGATATGCAGTAAAAATGGAAGATCGGTGGATGTCAAAATGATTGAATTAAATATTATTAGTCGCAATATGTGCATGCTTAAGCAATTTGCGTGTATTTTTCGCCGACATTAAGCATTTTCAAGCATAAATGAACTAAAATACAAATCTAAGACATTCAGAAGACACATTCAAAGACATTGTGATGGTGTGAAGGCGAGACACTAGGTGTCAGTAATGTTACTGTAATGTTCGGTGAAACACATAACTACCAGACTTGATCGCAGGTTTGAATTAGGACAGGCACAATAATCCCTAAAACGAGCAACTGTTGCCGCTGTAACCCCCTAAACCTCCGCGCCACACTCAGCTCCCCTAGAACCGGAACACATTTACAGCATCACACATAAGCATAAGTCTTATTTATGTCTTAAATGGCTTATTTTCTATTTTTATATCTACAATATTGGGTAATATGAGTGCAAAGGTGACTATACGGGTGTTATTTCATGTCTAGGGGGCACAAATGTTAAAAAACTTACTCAGAAGGCCGTAAACAGGTTTTCTATGCTTTAACTACGAAAATATTCAATTTATATATAAGGAGTCCTACTTTGCGAAAATTCACTTATCACGGTCGGGTCTGGAACCAATTAACCGTGACAAAGAACAGATTACTGTACTCCATTGACATTTACTAAGCATATACATGCTTTGCACAAGTCAAATTTAAGACTTTTTAGGACTTCTTTACCATCATAAATACATTTAAGACGCATTTCACACCCATAATGGCAAAGAGGTACAAAAGAGAACGTTTTCTCCACTACTAACGCACCACACACTCGCTGGTTATGCTCAATCAATCCCGACATGGCTACGGTATCCCACAGGTACTTTCATTCCATTTTGTAGTCATGCTAGAGTGTCCTCAAAAACGTAAACATTGAAATGGTTATGCATTTGTTTTACATGAAAGTAAGTTCGAAATCGTATTTAAGACATTTTATGGGATTTTAAGAGCATTTTAGACATTTTGAGGCCTTAAATTCAATGATTGGACTTTTTAAGACCCCACAATAACGGTGTCCTAATCGGATGTTTATATCAGATATCGGGGCGATTAAAATTTCCGATACACTCCAATACATGCAGTCATTTCATTATCCAACAGCGGCCAGATAAAGCACACGTGATCACAACAACAGCATGTTGTAACATGCTAACAAAGAGCACGGAGTAAGTTTAAACGATTCATTGAGCACCTGGAGCCTCGCCACATTATGTCTTGCCACCACTACATTGTTGCTAAAACTATACCCCGCATGCATAAAGAAGACTCACTTTTTCCCATACTTACTGTTGCTGACTATTTTTCTCAGTCACTGACAAAAATAAGTGATCAAAATAAGTCACAAAGGTATGTATGATTTGTGTCGATCTTCTTTTCCTTTCGGCTTTTCCCTTCAGGGGTCGCCACAGCGAATCAATTGCCTCCATCTAACCCTGTCTTCTGCATCCTCTTCTCTCACACCAACTACCTTCATGTCCTCTTTCACTACATCCATAAACCTCCTCTTTGGTCTTCCTCTAGGCCTCCTGCCTGGCAGTTCCAAACTCAGCATCCTTCTACCTACAGAATATATTCCCTATCTCTCCTCTGGACATGTCCAAACCATCTCAGTCTGGCCTCTCTGACTTTATCTCCAAAACCTCTAACATGTGCTGTCCCTCTGATGTACTCATTCCTGATCCTATCCATCCTGGTCTCTCCCAGAGAGAACCTCAGCATCTTCATCTCTGCTACCTCCAGCTCTGTCTGACAATCCATGATTTGTGTCGATATCAGATGGACATCAGTATTGTCCAATACTTAGGGGTGCAATATCGGTATCGTATCTGAAGTGAAAAAGTTGTATTGAGACACATATGCCCACAAATTCTAAATATGATAATCATCTCAGTTTTCAGTAAATCAAACTAAAAAACGCCCCCTTCAGGAGAAATGGAATGAACATACCGATTTATAAAATAACCAAGTAATTTCAATGAAATGAATTAAAGACATTAATAACGCAATTGGAGTTGCACAGGTGAATATCTTCCTTAATCACAAGCAGGGGCATTACAGTTGTATGTAAAGACAGGGTTTTCCAGATGAACAGACCCACTGAATTTGTTTCATTGTTTGAACTGACAGGTAGTCAACTGGAAAGCCGGTTTCACTTTTGAGAATTGTGTGAAACTGCAAAAAAAAAACAACAACAAAATAATTGAGTGCCAATGAATAACAAGGTGTAAGGAAACACAAAGTACGGCAGCTTCAGGTAATCTGCTCGCTAAAAGTTAGCTGACTGTCACAGACAACACTGACTTAGGACAGACAAAATGCAATTAAAATCGCCTCACCGAGCCAACTACAATTCGGAATACATGTTTTAATAAACATTGTCTGAAAAAGTATTCATTGACAAAGGTAATAATGCTCAAGTTTGTTTGACATTGTCAGAAAGGTACTACTTTAACCATTTGCTTATTAATGGGGTTCCAATTTGCAGTACTTTACTTTTGTGGCATTGGTATTTTGATGACCTTATTTAGCAGCATAAATCAATCAATCATCAATCATCCTTTAGGCTCTGTTCACACTCCAGGTCAATTCCGATTTTTTTGCTCATATGTGAGCAAAGTATGCTCATGTGAGCATAGTGAGCAAGCATGTGAGCACAGTACAAGTCGGATTTTTTCAAATGCGACTCAGGCCTCGTTCGTATTTCGATATAAATCCAGCATGTATCGGATTCACTGCAGTCTGAATGATCAGGTCATACATCCGACCTATCAGCACACACTGCAGCAATCCTTACTTCCGTAAACACACGCAAATGCGTGTGATGTCGTGCTTTGGCGCATGCACGTCACTTCCCAGAAGCTTTGCGTTCACATTAACAAGTCACATTTTATTGGTAATGTGAACGACCACACAAAATAATCAGATTTGAACAAAAAAATCCGAATTGGGCATCATACCCAGCAGTGTGAACCAACTACAGTCCCAATTATAAACATATTGTTAAATTCATAACTTTTCTGTCAATGTACTGCTATGAAAAATAACTATTTAATGGTTGAATATGTGATATGGCTGCTTTTACTGGATCTTATTAGATGGCGCAGACGTACTTAGAGGTGCTCATGTCCACAAACTACGTTAATCTTGTTATTTTCGCTGTGAAAAATAACATTGAAAGGCATATTTGCTGTGTTAGCTGTGTGCTCAAATGTTGACATATTTACCCTTTTTTACACTTTTCGTCACTTTGGAGAAGGAGGAAGTGACATGTCCTCAAGAACCCGCCCACCTGCAACTACACATGGAATACATTGTTTCTTTTAATTGTTGCACTTTGCGTTGATTTTCTGTTGTTGTTATATATTTTTTGCCGGCTTGTTGTGCAGCGGGCTTTTGTTCAAACAATTGTTTTGGGCAGTTGTTTTGATACTGCGCCTCAGACAAAGGGCAGTTTGAGACTGAGTGTGCGTTACCGGAGGGTGCTTCAACCATCAGCTGTTCCGACTATCTTTCATCGACCCAGAACAGACTGACGCAAAAGCAAGTAACCAAAAAGCCCAAAATCCAGAAGACGTTCAACCATGGAAAAACGTGTCAAGGTGGCAGTACATCCACATTTTGCCGACTAGATAAATTCTACCAACCTTAGAATAATATGGGTTTTCATTCCAAATTTCAAGGCTAGCTAAAGAGTGACCGCTGCAGTGCTCGCTCATCTTGTAGCTCGCAGTCCATCTGTCAGCGTCAGTCACTGCCAGTCAAACAACATACCTGTTGTGGTTGATTTTTGTGTGTGTGTAATATCATAATCGTCACAACACAATATTAGTGAACGTTATTATGTTATCATTGTGGATATTTCATTTTCTTTGCTTTGCTGTGCATGCAAGGCTGTGTTTTGTTGAGTCTTGTTGCCGCAAAACGTCCTCAATGCGAGGTCACAGCCAAGATGGCGACGGTTCAGAAAACCCACTTACTCACTTACTCACTTTGATAATCACAACTTCATTTTGTTCGTATTTTCGTTGTCTACTGGCAAATGCCAACAGTATGACAAAAACATTTTATTAAGTCAATACTTTAATTTTGTTTTGTTTTTTGCTGACATGAGCACCTTCATGACGAGGGTATTTTGAGTTTTTGTTTTTGATCTTCTCCAGATGTTTGATTTTTGGTAATTGAGTAACCACTCTTGGATGTATGCAATTTCAACCTTGAGTGAAAAACAACTAAGCCACTATGACAAAAGTTGTCTAATGTTGAGTCGTTCCTGAGAGCAGAAGCATTTTAAGTTGTCACTGAGAAAAGACAAACACATTTTTTTTTTTAAATTAAATTACACTGCCACTCTAAAGCTGAGTATTCTTTTTTGGGAATGTATATGACAATATAGCCTATATCACATTGTTGAAATGCAGATGTTACGTTGTTTATTTGCAGAGTGAGACACATACACAGGCCCCAGGCACTAATTATAGTGTTCTATCTGTGATCTTCTATATGCTGAATTGAACCTTCGCAGTACGGCAGCCTTTTCAGCACTATTTTTCCCCTGCAAAGTGGTTTCACTTGGAATGCTGTCGCTTCCAATTACCAGTCCCTCTGCACAATGTGAGCTGTGCACAAAGAGAAGTTACTGGAGACTATCATGATAAAAGCCTGTGGCTCTTAAACATATCACGCTATACCATGTAAAATGCACATCAGTATGATCAGGAAAATCACATCAAATCACACACACCATCCTGGACGGTAGTTATTCATGGTTTGGCACAAACAACAAGGGTCAACACGACAAGTCCTCTTGCAACCGAGCCAGAACCCATCGTTTTTAGATAGGCCCATCATCACTTTTGTCTGTCACCACCTCCAGAACATACTAGCCCAGGGGGTTCCTTCAGTTTATGCCTATTTCAACGCTCTGAGGTTCTTCAAGCATCAGCTGACATTGTGTGGATTCCCCGGAGGCATTTATGCTGATAAAAGAGGCTAACTTGCTCATCAACCCTGAAAGCGAGCAATTCCTGGGACTCAGGCTCACTCAAGGATGCGTTCCAATGTCGGTCAGAAACAACAACACTCGGAGAAGCTATTCAATCAGCGAGTGGCCTGGTGATCCTCATTCAGCTTGCCACTTCTGATAAAGCACCTTTGATTTCCACGACATTGCGTGCTGCTGTCCGAAACAGCCTCCTCTTCCCGGCACGTTTATTCAAATAATTCAGTTTTGTCACTTTAAAGCTGGAGGTAGAGTCCGGGTGAGGCTAGGTCGCATCAAATATTCTACAAAAAATATAAAACATAAATATATAATATATTGTAGCATCGCTGCGAGTGCTTCTGGCTTCCCAGCATACCTTGCGGCACTTCTTTTTAAAAAAGCTGCTAGTTACGTGTTTCGAATTAACATATTTGTGTTTATTATTCCCCATAGCAGTAGAAGTTACCCTATGGGTGTTTAGCTACCTGTTCTATGTTGGCTGTCATTTTTGTGTTTGCACCGTGATTGTTGTAAGTGTTCTGTCTAGTGCCCCCCCGTTCAACTCACTGTGTGACAAGCTCACTGTGACTTCAGTGTTGGCTACTGCTTGCCCAAATAAAAGAGTCTCTTCTTTTATGAAAGCTGAAGTGGCCCGACCATCACTTGTGGGACTCAGTGTTGCCACAATATATATTTACAATGTGCGGGACACATTAAGCACCCCTGATTTAAAAATACCCTAATTTCTTATTAAAACGTTTGCAGGAAGCCTCCATTGATCGCAAAACGCATTTAATCTTAATTGCCCTGCAATTCATTGTTGAGGAAGCACGGAATCAAATTACTTAGCCAAAATAAAACATGTGCTAACTCTATTCTCCACTCATGACTCTAAGCCTTGGGAAAGCTAAGCTGTTCCCCATTCTCACAGGCATCCTGAAAACTGCACAGCATATACATACATTATGCATGAATTACTTCATCAAATAAAAAACAGGGTATCTTGAAATGAACTGTAAGAATACTCAATCTTTGATGAAGCTGACTCTGATGCATGGTTTAATGAGGAAAACGACATGAAGGCCTGCTGAGTCGGACAAAGATATTACAGTGCTGATGAGTGAAGTGCAGGAATATAAAGGATGTTGTTTATTTAATTAAACACTACAACCTATGAAGTCATAAACATCACTGGTTAATCTTAGATTTGAGCAGCGTGCCTGCACACTATACCTCTGGGCAAAGCATGCTATACATATTTCACTGAGACAACTATCGGTGCAGTGTACTCTCATTAGTCACGACATAGACACAATTCTGCTTTAACACAATACTCAGTTTTGTTTGTCATTTTTTAAATACTATTTTGGCCACCCGATGCATCTACAACCACAATAAAAGAAACACATTGTTAAATTTACACTAAAATCATCATTATCAGTGTTTCCCATACTTTCACAAATGATTTTGGCACTACTTGTTAGTGTTGTTAATCAAATACAAGCGGTCAGTTAATTCGAAGTATACTCCACGGGAGCGGAGATCCAGACATGCAGGGAACCCCCACAAGCCCGGGGAGTGTGCCTTACCACCGTCGTGAAAGGTGAAGTGTGGAAACATGCAGAACACAAGGGGTGGCCAAATTGCGGCACCGGGGCCATTTGCAGACGGCAGCTGTTTTTTTTTAATGGGCCATGGCACATTTTAGCAATAAAATAAACAGAGCAAAAATAGAAAACACTGAGCAAAAAGTCACAATGCAACAAGAAAAAGCTGAAATGTTGATACCAATACCTAATAAAAGATGTCTTTGTGTACCGTTGTTTTCTTTAGCCTTTTTCGAATAATACAAAAATCCCTCATTTATGGTGGTTAATTGGTTCCAGACCCAACCATGATAAGTGAATTTCTGTGAAGCATGACTCCTTATTTATAAATCAAGTTTCAGTAGTAGTAGAAAACCTGTTTACAACCTTGTAAATACGTTTTTTAAATGATTAGAGCCCTCTAGACATGAAATAACACCCTTATGGTCACTTTTACACGCCTATTATCCAATATAGTACCACATAATAAGAGAAACTAAGCCATTTAAGACATAAATAACACTTGTGCTTGTGTGTGTGTTCCGGTGCTAGGGGGAGCTGAGTGGGGGGCGGATAGGAAGTGACGTTGGGGGTTCACAGTTGAGTCTCAGCTTGGCATTGGTTAGTTTTTTTGTTTTTTATTCAGGATTTTTATTAGGGAATATTATGCCTGTTGGGAGATACAGTAATTCAAATTTGCCATAAAAGCCTGTTGATCCAGCGATAAAGTCTGGTGCTTGTGTGTCTCACCGAACATTACAGTAACATTACTGACACCTAGTGACCAGAGTAGGGCACTAAATATCATGACAATGTCTTTGAATGCATCTTCTGAATGCCTTGTATTTGTATTTTAGTTCATTTAGCCATTTTTATGCTTGAAAATGCTTAATTTAAATAAAAAATATGTAGAATTTTATTAAGAAAATTCTGTTTTTTTTTTGCCTGGCTGTTATTCAACCACATGATTTATTCATTATTATATTTTTGAAAAAACATGCTAGAGAGAAGCCTCAAATTTTGA
This sequence comes from Dunckerocampus dactyliophorus, assembly GCF_027744805.1. Taxonomy (NCBI): domain Eukaryota; kingdom Metazoa; phylum Chordata; class Actinopteri; order Syngnathiformes; family Syngnathidae; genus Dunckerocampus; species Dunckerocampus dactyliophorus. The sequence goes on along the minus strand of NC_072832.1, from coordinate 17,440,564 downwards.
AGCACCAAGTAGCGAGGGATTACTGTACATGCACACGGGTTATGGCCAATCATGCACATTTGACAATGACGTCATCTTGACCCCCACGCCACCCGGAACCCACCACTACAAATACACTGCAGTCCTTTGGGAGACACTGATAATTATCTTTGAGAGGGCAGAATGTTCTATACTGTTCTACTGCCTCTCATTAGATTCTGTGAGTGTGCCTAAAATAGATCAGAATAGGTCAAGTTAGATATCTTGTTTATTTTCCGTAACTACAGCTGTTATGTTCATTTCTACACAACTTGGAAAGCCTTTCTTGCTCTGGCACAAAAACATCCCATTGGAAGGCTCCTATCTGCGATCTGCCCGTGTTTTCCTGCCATCACAAATATGTGCTGTGGGCTGCCAAGCACTGATGTGATCCAACAGTGTGCTGCAAGTAACCACATAATAGTGTGTTCAAGTTACAACTCCTTCTCTGTCTGCGCATCCATCAGAGTAACAGTATCATACAGTCAGTTAGAAGTCAGTTGCAGCAGCAGGGTATGACTGGTTTGGTAAATAAACAAGCTGGAACACACTGTGCATCTACCCTGCATTCACAGTGAGACAGACACAAAGCACGTTGGGTAGTAAAAGTGAGCAGGAGGAGACCGGGAGAACGTACAAGAGAACATGGCCTGAAACTAAAAACAAAAATATTATATTTTGTTTACAACTTGTCAGTCACACCATGTCAAATTTCTGAAATGTGACCCTGACCTAACAAAGCAGAAATTGAAGTTGCCCTGTTGTGTTTTATTCAACGTAGATCAGACAAAGCGGGCTAAGGTGGACAAGTTATTAAAAAATGGGTGCTCTAAATGATGATACGCTTTTTAGGGAATTCTTATCATAAATCTCCAAATCAAATGCAACACAAATGATGCTTAGATGAATGTAAATGCAAGAATTTAAAAGCATTTAGACACCATAAGGGGAAAATAAATCACTTCTCTTCATGCTTGACTTTGAGTAACTTGCAATTTCCTCCTGGCACGGCAAATAAGATCTTAGGAAAGTGTTTATCTGTGATAACAATCTGTAGCTCCAATTCTTACTGCCCCATCCTCTCTGCCGAGGAATTCTTCAGAAGTCCCATGTCCATTATCAAAAGACCTATCAGTAAATTTGAACACTCCTCTGTAAAGAGTCCTACAGCTCAGTACAATATGAGCAAAACATCCATCCATCTATTTTCTATGCCGCTTATCCTCATTTGGGTCATGGGGGCATGCTGGAGCCTGTCTTAACTGACTTCAGGCGAGAGGTGGGGGTACACTCTCACAAGGCACATATAGACAAACAACCATTCACACTCACATTCATACCTATGGACAATTTAGAGTCTCCAATTAACCTAACATGGATGTTTTTGGAATGTGGGAGGAAACCGGAGTACACAGAGAAAACCGACGCACCCACGGGGAGAACATACTGTAGGTTGACAACCGCTGTCCTTAAACGTCAAAAAGACCCATCTGCTAAATTGAAAGATAAAGTCCCCTACAAACCTTTAGTTGGCAAGTTAACATCTGAGGTAAATTAAGTGTGGTAAGTAGGTTTCAAAACATTCATGACATATCTGCTCAATCGGTGAGCGAACAGCAGTGCTTTATGTCACCTATATAGTATTCGGTTTGGCATACTGAACGGAAAACTGCACTTTTTGCCGGATTTTACCCACCATCCACAATCCTTATGTGAGACATGAACACACGTCTTTCTCTTTTCTGTGCGTTCTAAAAATATTAAAAAAAAACAGCTAAAAAGAGGCAGCTAAGAATGCACGTCATGGGATGCAGCAACGCTCCATTTACATAATGGGACCTGCAAAGAACTAGGTTACTAGAGTAGTGACACCTTGCCGGGCAGTGACTAGCTTCACCACACACTTGCTCACAGCGCCTTGCTCACAATGTTTCAGGCCACTACTGAAAGGTAACGCTACGTAGTGGCTTTTGTCAATGGCGACTCCAACCAGGGTGCGGCGAGTTAAAAAGGGGCTTTTGTTCACTAGCTGTAAAGTGTACCAACAGTGTCTGCACATTCTGTGCACATGTTCTTGCCTCTGATATTCTGGAAGAAAAAGTTCAATATTTTGGGCTGAGATAAATAATAGCTCACCTGAATGTATCCCTCCCTGCCGGGGGACGAATTTTACCGAACAGTAAATTTCTTTTGAGGAAAACAACCTGTGTTGGCACTATTTTACGTTATCTTGTTTTTTTCCCCTTTTTTTTCTGGCAAGCATACCTCTGGCAGGTCTCAAAGTAATCCCACCATCCACTTCTAATGTCTGGTGGGAAAATAGGAATGTAATGACAATATCTGAACATCTGCCATCCTCGGTGTGTGACAGAATCAGGTTGAGGAGACAGAGTGAATAAAACATTGAGTCATTTCAGTAGGGTACAGAGAATCATATGTGCAGGCCTGATGCTAAACCCATAAGCTATAATTACATCCCCTATAAGGATAACGAGGATACAGTATTCTTTTCCCCATGCTGTTTAGTAGATCATTTTGTGTCACCATGACACATGAAGCAAATATTAATCAATAATCAACCAAACCTCAAGTATGAGGACTTCTCAGAATGACACTGTTCATCAGTCTGCCACTATTCCCTTTTGTCTTACTGCACATTCCTCTGTCTCTGTGGTACTGTAAAACCAACCAAAGTGTTTATGACAGACAAGAGGCAGAGGAGGTCGCAGGTCCAATAACTTCCTTTATCACCCCAACGTTCTTGCAGCGTTTTACAGGCGAATTTGCTGAAGACGAATTCTTAATTAGTGAAGTTTGTGAACCAAGCATCAGGGGTCTAATAGTGAAATAGAATGGATTGCTACTAGGGAATTGCTTGGTTGGTAGATATATAGATAGATGTACAGACAGATAGATAGTGGTGCTTGGGCTTGGGCTCCAGAGAGGCTCCATGGAAGGTGGGGAAATGTGGAGGGCAAAAAATGAGCAGCTCGGTAATGGTGCCTGGAGGCTGGCACGCCCAGCAAGGCTCCATGGGAGGCAGGGATGTCTAGCAAGGAGCTGGGTTTCATGGTGCTTGGAGTCCGGTAAGAAGGGCGATGTGTTCTGCCTGGCGCACGCCCAGCGAGATTTCATGGAAGGCGGGGAAGTGCAGCCCGGAAATGATGCGTGGAGTCCAGCCAGAGCAGCGAGGTATTCCGCCAGGTGCACTCCTCCACGGGAGGCGGGGATGTCTAACGGGGAAGTGGGCTTCATGCAGCCTGGAAATGGTGCGTGGAGCTCAGCCAGAGTGGCGAGGTGTTCTGCCTGGATGGAGTACACCTAGTGAGGCTCCATGGAAAGCCGAAAATGATGTGTGGACCCCGGCCATAACAGCAAGTGTTTCTGCTTGGTGCTTGGTGCCGAGAGAGGCTCCCGAGGAGGCAGGGAAGTTCAACGGGGAACTGAGCCTCCAGCAGCCCGGAAATAGTGCCTGGATCACAGCTATGATGGTTCGGGTCAGCAGACTGCACGTCAAAGCTCAATTAAAAAATTTGAATGATCCAGAGGTAATCGGAATGTTAGTCCCAGTTCGCAACTATGTTTGAGGCTCGATGCCCAACCCTAATCGCAGTAGAGACTAGCAGAATTAAATTTAGCCAATCGTAGAACATTTATCATGAAGTCCAAGAGGTAATCCTTGTGTTTTCCTCCTCCATGCTGCAACACCTCAATTAACCACCCTTCACTTCATTTATAAAGAGGCTTGTTTTGGGCTTTGCTTGATTTTATCTCTCTCCAGCACACATCAGGGCTCCATCAGTATTTGACAAAGATGAGCTTTAAATTGACGATTAACCTTTGTAATCCTGCATGTATACTGAAAATTGCTTGCTTGTCACACAAAGGAGAAGGCACATTATGATGCTCAGCGAAGACTGCGGCTCAGAAAGCAAATGAGACAGTGTTTTCCATCTGGTGCGTGGCTTGATAATGAAGGAAAAAAACTACAAAATCATCTCATAATGCCTCTCAACAGATGAATTATTTTCTCTTCTGTCCATGCCACAAATTTCAGTGGCACCGTGATGAGCAATTGCTGCCTACATTCTGAAAAGTGCCACAAATTACTTGTGGAAATTAGTGCTTGTCATTGTTTAGATTGGTTTATTAAGGAGCAATCAGACATTTAAGAAGTAATTTAGCTCCAATTGGGAAGAAAATTGTGTCATTTACTGGGCAAAGACTGCATGTCTGTGTGTCCTGCATTGAATCACAGACCTGTGTACTTGCATCTGTACACATAAACATACTGTATCTTGAGGCATGTCACCGTCTTATATATACTATGTACAAACTAGAGATGTCCTGTGCCTGGGATTGGGATCAGGCTGATTTTTGCCTTTTTTTATTGATCAGAGATCGGCGGGTGAGCCCACCCAATCTTTAAAGCAATTGCTGTAAAGTGCTTTGTTTTTGCAGCAGGCCGGAGAGTAAACAAAGCCTTGTCAGCTTCTGCATTGTAAATGAAAATAGTCCTACAGCCACTTGCACTTGCAAATTCAATCATCTGAGGACCAACCATAAAACGAAGTACGAAGCGTTTAGCAAGGCCACCGCCGAAAAGGCTGCTACGCCAAAGAAACAAATTCTGGACTTTCGCTGGAAAGACAAAAGAGAGCGAGAAAACAAAGTGGATCACTGAAAAGGTAGCCGAATTTGCTTCGGACAAACAAACAGCCCATTTCTGTCGTGGTTTGCGAGGTTTTGCTGTCTATGTACAAATCCATGCTGCTTCTGCATTGTTGATTTACAACAACAATAGCAAATTCTAAATTGAATGAAATAAGCTTTATAAAAATGTGTTATTGTGTTTACTGTAGTTACTTGCTAAAAACAGTTTTAGTTCCATAATCTATAATAACATTGTCAAAGTACTGGGACTCAAAATTGGATCGGATGCGAGGCCGAAAAATCGGATCGGGATTGGAGGCTCAAAATGCAGATCGGGGCATCCATAGTACATACATTGACGTAAATTTTTTCACATGTGGTGCTAAAAGTTCAGAAGTATGTGATGAAAATGGCTGCGACCCCCACATCTTCATCCGCTGTGGAACACATATGTAAATAAGATGGCTGCGACGCTTGTGGTGGATGCATCTTCATCACATACAAAACAATGGAGAGCCGATAGCGCGCATTAATACGTCAGAGAAAGTAACGTCGAGCGATTTGTGTGGTCTGATTTTTTCAAGGAGGCATTTTTATCATGGAAATGTCTTACTCTTTTGAACGCATATTGTTTTGAGAAGCCAAAGTCTTGACTTAAGTAACCTCAATAACTAACCGGAACTACCTTTCTCATCACCGAAATCTGACCAGAACTGGGCTCACGTGACCAAATGCGTGGTAAGTCAAGTTTTAAGTTTTATTATGACTTACTCTCTCGTGCCAACTTTGACGTAGTGGTTATTCTTTGTTGTCTTGTTTTTTTTCCTGTGTACCGGCGGAATAGCATGATTTTTTAAAATGTGATTATACTATACTTAAAAGCCAAATGTTTCTTGTAAAGATGTTTCTTCAAAGCAGTCATCAGTGAAATAATCACTGCAAAGAACAGAACTCTCTCCTTCTCTGCACTTGCTTCGCCCATTATTTGTCTTTGGAAAATAAAACTAACTTTCACTATCACTCAGATACTGTTTTGGTAAAAAATATACTGAACCAAGTCGATGATCTACTTTGAGAAGCGTTTGTTTACTCTGCCTTAGCTGAGAGGTGTTACCCCGATGATGTCACTTCCGAAAATGAGGCTGAGCTGCGAGCTAGTTCGTCATGGCTGGTGCCATGTAATTTATTACCATTCACTTTCAAAAATCTAACACTGTTGAATATAATTACAAACAATATATAATATATTTAAGGAAAGTTGATTAATCATGTTAGGGCCTATTTAATTAAGGCCATCTATTTTTTTAACATGCTAGTATTTTGTCAAAATGATGTGCTGAATAAATATATATAAAGTACCTGTCTAATATATAGATATATACAGACACGTGTGTATATCATGTTTTTTAAGTTATGCTATACCTACATTTGATTTTGTATTCACCTGTAGACCTTCACAGGAGGTGTACTTTGTGTACAGAGATTACTTTGTGTACAGATACAGTAATTGTATCCCCTCATTGTTTTTTTCCCCATCCAATTTTCAATACTTCGACATCATTTTTTAAAATTTTATTTGTTTTACTTTTTGGCTAAAACGTTTTTAGTTTTGTCGACTAAAAGACTAAAATGTTTGAAGTTTTCGTCAAGTAAAACTGGACTAAAACTATTACATATAGAACTAACTAAAATGTGACTAAAACAAGAGGCATTTTTGCCAAGAACGAAGCTACTAAATGAAGATAACAGACTGCTGAGAATAAATCAAAACAATTTAAGTTTGAAATGTAGGTCATCACTTCTGATAGTGTTTAGGCCAGCAGAGAAGGCTTTACTGGCCCTAACTGCACATCACTGATTAAAGTAGGTGCTACTGTTTCTTTAATTAACCATCCATCCATCAATACTAGGGCTGCACCTAACGATTATTTTAATCTTTGACTAGTCAGCGATAATTTTTTTGATTAGCGAAATGATAAAATGTTGCCAAACTTCATTTAAAGCTTGCCGGTGTGCTTCTTATCTCCGGTAACTCTCCTTCTCGCTCCTCACTCGCCATTTTTTCATTTTACTTCTTGGCCTCAGCCGTGTTCTCAAATATATATATACCGCCACGGTAGCGGTCTATCAATTAACATTTTACTAGGTGACAATAACAAATCTCTGTTGACAATTTTTTTTTTAATTGACGTTGATTATGTTGACTAATCATTTCAGCCCTATCCATACCTGCCTGCAATGAAATCATCCCGCCTTTGAGCAAGGCACTTAAGGGCATATTTGTTCAAAAGGTGCCTAAAAGCTGCGCACAGTCCCATTGTGCCACTAATGATGCTGTGCATTTGCTGTGCTCACTATTGTGATGGGCTGAATACACACAAAACGATAAATGAGAAAAAGATTTGTCAATATTTATCTCCGTCTAATTAATAGGATATTATGACCATGGCTTAAAAACAAAACAGTTACGATAAAATAATCATTCAGAAGAATTACCAGAGCTCTTATTAATCACAACTGACAGGACAAGAAACATAAATATGTTGAACAGACGCTTCACGCATACCGTGGATTTGTAGAAACATGAAACAACATGATTAAGAGATTAGCATGCGTATGCAAATTTATTTTGAATAGAAAAAGAATAAAAAGTCCAATCTAAAATGAGAAATGGATCAGCTTCCCTCTATTTTTAAACAATGTACAAACAGTCGGTGCTAATTATATTGCAATGCACCTCCATAATAATACACAAAAACAATCCAATTAATTTTGCTGTTTTACCCGTGTGGCAGATGGTCTGGTTGGAATTGGACCAATGATCATCAATTGCTATACAATATGACAATATGCTTTATAATGTGCTTTAATATGCTTTTCAAATTGCCTTGGAAGACAAACTGATAAACAAGCAACAATTTGTTTGGGAAATGTCTGATTATTTACTGATCAGAATGGCTTCTTATCATTTTTTATTGATGAAATTCAGTGAATTATTCATGTCGATGCTTTCTTACAGTATAGTTGGGGTTTTACAAAAAATACATTTTCACAAAAGCTGCCCCATTTTTGCCTCAGTAGTCCCTTGCAATACTCCAACACTGAAGAGAACAGTGTAGCTGTGGAACATAACCAACACTGCATCAGACTGTTACCAGATAAAGGACTAAGCACAGTCATAAGCTTCATGTGTTCTACTAAATATACCATCCATTTTGCATATGTATGCCAACAAATGTCTAGTCTCAAAAGAAGTTTGACTCTAGCAATCTAAGACAAAGCACTTCTGTAGTAGAAAAGTGAAAATTTCAGGTGGGTGGTGTAAATTGTTACACTTCTAGGCCAAAACCTCCACCAAGACGAAAATATTGTTTCAGGACCACGGACAGCTCCCAGCATTGTCTGCTTTGGAGACTGCTGCTCATGCTGTCCTTAGTAAACAGGAGCCTGAGACCTCATTAACAAAGCTCGGCTATGTTGCGCTGTTGCGCTGGAGACTCCTCCATACATCCATACCTCTCCTTCACGCATTTGAGACTGGATGAGAGTTTTCTGAGTACTTACTGGCCATTAGCTGTATCTACGTGCCAAATTCTGGTATGGCCAATATTCTGCATACCATTTGTATGCTTGGAAATTAACTAAAATACAAATATGAGGCATTTAGAAGATGCATTTAAAGACATTATGACGACATGTAGTATTCTAAACTGGTCACTAGGTGTCAGTAATGTTATTTTAATATTCGGTGAGACACCAGACTTGATGACCGGAACAACAGGCTTTCACTGCAAGTTTGAATTACACAACAGGCAGGCACAATAATCCTTAACATGGGCTACCCACACCAAGCTAAAACTCAACTCTGAACCCCTGACGCCACTTCCTGTCAGCCCCATACTCAGCTCCCCTAGCATTGGAACTGGATGGCTTATTTTCTGTTATTGTCTCGGGTAATACAAGTGTAAAGGTCACTATAGGGGTGTTATTTCAGGTTTATAGGGCTTTAATAATGTTTAAAAAATTATTTAGAAGGTCGTAAACAGGTTTTCTATGCTCTGTGTAAACTATTCCATTTTTTAAATAAGGAATCCTACTTCATGAAAATTCACTGAACACTGTCTGGTCTGGAACCAATTAACCATGATAACCGAGGAATTACTGTACACAGAATTGTCACGCGTAAAGGCGCTTACAGTACTTGCTTCATCCTGAAGGGGTGGGGGCATGCATGAGCTGGAAGGTGTTTGTCATTGCCGTCCCTCTATAAAGACGAAAAGCCAAGCAAGTCGAATGTAAGATTTTTATACTCTGCTGAATGGATTAATACATTTGACTGCCAAGATGGAGGATTATATACCCAAGATCACCAGATCACCAGTTGATCAGATTTTACAACAAAGTATCTGCGCTTTTCCTGGAGAAGGCTAGGGCGAATGTACTTCATATCCAGGTAAAAGGTAAGGGACACGGGGGTATGCTGGAGCCTATCCCAGCTGACTTCCAGCGACAGGCGGGGTACACTCTGGACTGGTCAATGGCAGGGCACATATATACAAACAACCATTCACACTCACATTAATACCTATGGACAAGTTAGAGTCGCCAGTTAACCTAAAATGCATGTTTCTGGAATGTGGGAGGAAACCGGAGTACCCGGAGAAAACCCACACACACACGGGGGATAACATTCAAACTCCACACAGAAATGCCCAACGGAGGTTCGCTCTCCTGACTGTGACTGTGTGGCCAACATGCTGACCACTAGACCACCGTGCGGCCCGAGTGAGAAGATCAATCTGGAAAATGTATTTAAAAAGATTTAGTACAGAGTCCAAGCGAAATCCTTCATAACGCCAAAAGGAAATTTGAGAAAACATCTCACAAACTTAAATCTCTGCAAATGTCATATCATATGCTTTCCTTTACTCCACAAAACTATATACGCCTGCAAAGTCTGAACTAGTACACAGCCTAAACAAGCAGGAGCATCTGAATCAAAACAAATCTCTCTCCTTGTGGCAGGGTCATGATCTCCCCTGAAGAGACAGCCACCATTAATCTGCCAAATATGACATCACTGGGACAAATAAAAGCACCCTCAGACAGGTGGATAACTCAATAAATGAATAACCCATATCATCACATGACAGTGAAGCTTTTTGTGAACCTCTTAATGGAAAATTGGCTGTATTTAGAAGGTGTTCCTGCTCTCTGCCATCTCCTTGCACCGCCACTTTCTTTGACCGTAATAAGTGAATTGCTGTGAAATACGATTCCTTATATTGTAAATACATTTTTGAGTTACTTATTTACAATCTTCTAACTACAGTTTAACATTATTAGAGCCCTCTAGACATGAAATAACAGCCCTGTTGTCACCTTTACACTTGTATTACCCAATATAGTAGACATAAAAAAAGAAAATAAGCCATTTAAGACATAAATACTCATGCTTGTGTGTGTTGCTGTAAATGTGTTCAGGTGCTGAGAGAGGGGCGGGCAGGAAGTGACGCTGGGTGTTCAGAGTTGAGTTTTAGCTTGCCATAGGTTACGCCAAAAACATTAGCATGTGTTTTTATTTGAGATTATTCAAACCTGCAATAAAAGGCCTTTGTTCTGGCTATTAAGTCTGTTTTTTGTGTGTTTGATGGAAATTACATTAACATTACTGACACGAAGTGTATTCTACAACAGTGTAGACTACTACATGTGATCCCAGCATCTTTGAATGAGTCTTCTGAATGCCTTGTATTTATATTTTAGTTCATTTAGCCATTATTATGCTTGAAAATACTTAATTTGGACTAAAAATACCTACATTTTTTGTAAAACGTGCACATTTTTGACGAATAATAGGACATATTCAACCACAGAACAGCATGATTTATTAATTAATATGTTTTTGAAAAAAACTGTTGAGGGATTACTGTAATTTGTTCAAAAATCTTACTTTCTTTCCCATGTTCACTATTTACTGTTTTTGGCGGAGTAGCGGCCAACTCATCTGTGCTGCTTAAAAGCACAGACGCGGCAGCATGGTGTCCTCGGGTCATTAGTTTACTTTTGGATATTTTTACCTGTTTGTCATTGTACCCCGTTGCATGTAATTCATCTTTTTTCCTGTTTCATGGTTTAACTTACGCGCTTTCTTGTTTCCACCTCCCGTGGTGAGTTTATGTGTTAGCCTCGCCTATACCACAGTTCTTTTTCAGTTATATTGTACTTTGTTTTTATGTTGTGTATTTCGCTTTGTGTGAGCTCAATTAAAATGCTTGTCGCCTCACTCTGTACAACGGATCGTGACAGCAGGTGATATAAAATCTTTTTTCATATTTTGTTGCTCCCGTTCACTTGCATTGGGGCCAAGTTGGGTATTGACCAACCAAAGCCAGCAGATGGACGGAGTGGCACCAACAGGTGGGGTGGAATGTGCTTTAGTTTCATAATGGTGATAAAGCCATCCAGAAAAAAGCTGAATGTGAAATTTTGAGTTCAAAATCTGAGGTTTATGTTGATGACGATGCACCTTCAAAGAGTCTATGACAGTCTCAATACTGTTCTTCATGTGGTAGTCGGTGCACACGGTGGATATGAGTCCATAACTGATGCACAGCATATGGACCAAGGTCTTAGCACCAATTCCTGCCTGCTGCACTCTCATGAATTATGGAATTCTGCACAAATATGCAAATCTGGGCATTAGCCTAGTTATACTGCTGTACTGTAACTTACAGTGACTTATTTATTATGCATGAAGTGAGTATTGGAGAGACAGGTCCTGGCAGTCGACTTTTCTCAGCTGCAGTTTCACATCATGATCAAGCATAAATAGCAGGAGAGGTACTTCCAAAATGCAAGCTTTCTTCCACTCTGAGGAACAATTAAAGCCAGCCTCCACACCCAATTGCCAAGCTACTTAAAATAACAATGACTTGCACTGGATTTGGAAGCCTGGAAGATACAGGGGGAGTAAGTGTGCAGTTGTTGCTAATCCTCTAATTTCCCCCCACACGGCTGACATTAAATGCGATCAGTGATCAGTTGGGCGAGGCAAAGAGGAGAACACGACAACGTATAACAAACACACCAAAATCTTCCTGCAGCATGGCATAATGCAAGATGGCTGATTGTACTTCAGAGTAGTTGTAAATATCCTTAATCTATAGCTGCAGCTTAGTGTTGAAATCGTATGCACATCCAGCTGTAGGCTGAAAGCCTAATGAAATAAATCCCGCTTTGAGACAAACAGAGCTATAATTAGCTCTGATCAAAGTCAATCATCCAGCGCATGACAGCAAACGTCTTGTGTTTAACAAGCAGCCAGGGGAGTATGGGTACCTTGTCCTTGCGAGGCGGGTCACCAAAGTATAAACAACGCTCTGCCTCAAAATCAAAAATCCTCTCTGCTTCTAACACAAGAATATATGTCAGAGTCAAACAGACAAAAATGTGCACACTTCTCCTCCCAGTCAATTTAAGCATTGGCAAGATGATTTGTTCAAGTGCAATAAAGGTCATTTATGGTGTTTTTAAGATACACCTGGGTATGATATACCTGGTTTTTGGTGCTACTAAAAGAAAATGGAAAGCGTCATCGGACAGTGACAGTATGATTGTGTCAGTCGTACAAAAGAACTGGATGCTCTCAAACTGCATCAGTCTTTCCTTTAGTCTGCGTGGTCATGGTCATGGTTTATTTGTTTCGGACATGCTTAACATGTTAAATTACGGAACATCACATAATTACACTTGCACAATTCATCCTATCTGACATGCGCCACACATGCACGAGTGCAATGGACTGTTTGTGCTTTCAGAACAATGTGATCTCACCAGGTTACTGTACATAAATATGCGCATTGTTGTATTAACCTGGGGCTGCGTAACTGCCATGCACATCACAAACACGGCAGACGAGTTGCAATAAAAACATGATAAACCATCCACCATTAAACTAAAACATCAGGTACTCATGTTTGTACACGACGTTTTGTACAAAACGTTATTCATTTTTAATTTTCTCTCTGTTGCCTTGAATTTCCAAGTACTGGACGTTCATTCAGAAGATGGACATTTATATAATACATGTGTAAGAATAATTATTGGCGCTCTCTCGTCTTAAAGCACGTCTTGCACTGAGTCCTACTTTCACTAGCTCTTTGTTCATACAATTTATTTACCATTCTATTTTAACGCCTGTGGCACCCACACACCAATTTGTGCGTTTGACCCACATTATTATGTTTTTTTTTCCCTTTTCTGTTCATTGACCTAGTTGTAGTAATGGCAAATTATCAGACAGCTAAAACTCACAGCAGCAACCATCTACAGTGTATAACATTCTTACTTCATATATAACAACTAAGTCAGTGGTGTCCAAAGTGTGGCCCAGGGGCTAAATGTGCCCGCAGCTGTTATTTCAATGGCTCTCAGTACATTATAAAAGTACAATTAAACTTAAAGGAAAACAAAAAAAAACTGTAAAAATACCAGAAAAGAGCAGTCGTTTTACGAGAACACTGTCAAAATATGACAAAAATAAAATTATAACATTAAGAGAAATAAATGGTAATCTTTGTCGCAATTTTACAAGAAGAGTCAAAATATTATGAGGACATTATATATGTAAAAAGCATAAAGTTGAACTGTTAAAGAAAAAAGGAAGAAAAGAAAAAAATATTTTTGGAAAATTAGGTTGGGAAAAAGTTATAATATTATGAGAATAAAGTATACATATTTTGGTAATAAAGTCATAATATTATGAGAAAAAATATCCGGAAGAAGAAAGTTTAAATCATTGTAAATTTAAAAAAAAAGGTAAGAAAGTGGAATGGAAGGAGACTTTCTTACCTAAAGCTTAGATGCATTTTTTTTTCTTTACATATATATAACTTTAGGACCCCAACTAATGGTTATTTTCTTCGTCGAGTAATCTGAAGAACGCTGTTTTGATTAATCGAGTAACCAGTTATCAATCAATATGTATCAATATGAACCAAACATAGTTAGTGGTTTGGTCTGAAACATATCAGAAAAAGAGGAAAAAAATTATCACTGTTTTCCCAAAAAAAAGTAAAATATCAAAATGGCCCCCACATCCTTCGATTTTTCAGTATGCAGCCCTCGGTGAAAAAAACGTTTGGAAACCCCTGCACTAAGTCAAAAAGAAATGTAATGCTGGCAATGCCACAACCTTGGCTGGGTTGCTTCTTGGACTGCAACTGTATCTAATTCTCACCAACAGAGATATTATTATAAGTCACAAAGTACTTGTTCAAGAAACAAACACAGGTATATCATTTAATATCCCTAATATCCCTTGAGGTTATGTATTACCATCTTTCTGTTACAGAACTGATAAAAAAAAACACCTAAAACAAATACCTGGATTTTTTGGGTTTGGTCTCAAGTCTACCGTAAGACCACGTTCACACTGCAGGGTATGATGCCCAATTTAGATATCCAATATTTTTGTGTAGTCCTTCACATTACCAAAAAACATGACTTGTATTTGTGAGTAATGTGGACTCAATGCATCCAGGAAGTGACGTGCATGTGCAGAAGACACATCACAGGCGGTGGGCCCAATTTGTGGTCTTGGTCCTGGTGCATTTGGGGCAATTTGAAGGATTTTGTGCAACCGGAGTCAACATTTTTTTTTTTAATCAGATTATTTTGTGTACAAGATTAAGAAGGAACAGGGCAAGACTTTTTGCTGTGGCTGTTTGTGGGGAACTTGCTGAGAGCTTCGAGGAGCGTGTGGGTGGGTGTCGGAGCCAGGAGTGGTGAGACATTTATGTAAACCTCTTTACCGACACAGAATTTGATTTATATTTTTTTTCGGATGACAAGAAAAACTTTTGCCTAGATCTGTGAGAACCTTTCCCAACATAGCAAAACTCATCTTTCATGTATAGGTTGGATAGATGCGACCCAAACGTTCAGGGTGTAGCAGCGTCCGATATATATCAGATTTACAATACATCCACATACGGATGAGGCCTTTGTCGCATTTGAAAAAAAATGAATTGTATTGATCACCTGAACGTGAAAATATCAAATACAGGTCACAAGTGAGCAAAAAAAAATCAGAACTCTGAACTGCAGCGTGAACGAAGCTCAAGTTGAATGCTTGAAATTAAATCATGCAGATTTTCATCATCATTTTCCTTTTCCATGAATAACCAACAAAAGACAGACTCCGAAAAAGCTCAAGAATTAATTTGCATTTTTAACTAATAACCATGTATGCCTCAGCTAATAGTGTTCACTCTGTGATTGAACAAACAAAGCTTCATCAAATATTAATTCCACCCTCTTGTTATTTTCAATTGCTCTTGATTAGAAGAGAAAATGTTGTTTTGTTTTCTTTCTCCCTCTTGGCCCAATCCTTGCTGAAGTGGAGCCAACTGGATCAAGTCCATCAAATAATACAGGAAATCACTCATGGGAGACAGATTTTCCCATCACCTCCTCTTTTCTCTCTATCCTTACCACGCATGCAACTCTCCTCACGTTGTGGAGTACTGCATTCACTGACCCAACATCTTAATCCTGACATCTAACCAGACCACTGTCATCTTTACGTCATCCAGGTTTCTGTCACGCAGTATACAGTTGAGTTCCGTTTGCATGATCCGATTTTAGGAAAAACTGATCTGGCTTGACTTGTGGGATGTGGAGGCGAGGGAAGCGATTGCTACGGCAGTGACATCATTCCAGCATGACAGTGTAACAGTAAACAAAGGACAATAGACGTCATCCAGTGTTTTGCGTTCGTTCTACTTGGTATGTGGCTCTTTTTTACAAGCTTTGTTTGAGAGAAGATATCTTTTGTGATTTCTCCATTCCTTTCTCACTGTCCAATGAAGATAACGACTCATTAACTGATTACAATGTGCCTCGTTCCACCTTTTAGGTCTTACGCCGCCATGGTTGGTAGCTCAATGACTAAAGGTGGTACAGTACCGATCAGCTACTTTTCAATATTTTCAAACACAATCCATGCCAAAACAAACCTGTTCTGTTTGTTGGAAACTGGGCTATATTGTGAGGACAAACCTGCAGATCATCCGGTGCATTACTTTCGCACTAACATCATCTACATGATTTTCTAAGTGACAAAAAATAATAACCCTTGTCTCACTGTAGCTTGTCATTAACACAGACACATTAACAAAGAACCACTGGTGTATGAAAATAACGGGTGACCTCGCTTTCATCTTAAAGTTGTTATAGAAAAATGTATTACTTGGGTTATCTTTAAAGTTCTAGGTATATTTTTTATTAATATCGGTAGGTTTTGATTCTTGTATGTCAGCACATCGTGTACTTACAAGTTGGGGGTTGTCAGGGTACTCGGGATGTAACGGTACACAAAACACAAAAACCGTGTCTCGTTCGGTGCGCCCTGCATGGGATAATCCACTTTAAGGACCGGTGGTTCTGCGATATATTTTGCATGGTGTGTGCCTGTCCAGGCTGACGAAAAGCCCTCCCTGTGACATAATGTTGCATTTCCCACACTATACATATACTGTATAAAGTGAGGGTCTGCCTAAAAGCGGAAAAAAAGGCGAGGCATTCCGCAAAAGAGTATATATCGGAGAGTATAAGCGACAACAGCCGCACAGCCCCGCCCTGTTGGATATACGCAGAGGCGATTTGGACCCGGCGTATCTCCTCAGCTACATGCCCGCTGGGACCCCACCCTCTGGCCCCGACGTTGAGGTGCACTGCATCGTTTTTTTTAAACACTCACGTAAACAGACAAAGTGCATAAGATGAAAGCAGTGTGCTTGCCGTTGTTCAACGATTCTTCACGCTGCACGTATTAATGCTCCACTCCAGATAAGGAACTTTGCTAAAAAATAAAATCATCATCACCATGTTCAAACTCTTACTGTTGCACTTGCACCTTCCTAAAAAGAAACACTGTAAATTTGGAGTGTCTAAAGTGCAGCCCAGAAGCCAGTTCTTTCTAATGAGAGGTTATTAGATATTACACTAATTTGCTGTGTTATATAACATAAAGCTTATAGTGTAATATACGTACTGACCTACATTGAATTGGTTCTAGCATATTTAATCACATCAAAGTGGCCCCAACATCCTTCAATTTTTCTGTGTGTTGGAGAATTAGCTGTCAGTAGATTACAATTTCATTTTCATGCTTAATTTTAAAATAAACAATAAAGAGAATTTCGGGAGAAAAAAAGTTCCTTTCTTTATGCACAACAAACTGGTTCAAAACCGTAGCCCCAGTATCGAGGTACGGAGCGGACCGTGAGATACCCGTACTGTTGCACCCCTACTGGACACAAAGGATATTACAAGCATTTGGTGGGAACCTTTTCAGGTTGAAACGGTAAAGTATTTTATCGTTTCAGACTTTCATCCACACGGCAACAGCGTTCTTGGTGCCGAGTGGTAAAATCTGACAACCCCACCTTGTCATTGCCGTGTCACCGCCCTGTCACATGACCAGAAGTGACCGGTTGTGTACTGCTTTCAAAAAGCCAACATAATATCTGAATATGTCGACAGGCATGACCCCCAGTCGACATTTTCCTGATAATGTTTTTGTCTTTTGTGTGACTCGCAGAAGAAATTTCACTTCGTCGTCTGTCTAGACAAGTCGGGCAAGCGGAAGACGGCGGATCTTACGTGGATGCATATAGTTCTGCTGGGTCATGTGGTTCTGCCTGTGTATCTGTTTACAGTGCCACGTGTAAGTGTACCTTACATATTACTTCGTTTTCATCCAGTTCCTGTGTGGATGTGACTATTTACTAATCCAACACTGTGTGGACAAGATTTTTTTTCAACTCGCCAAAAAAAACCAGCAATGTTCCCATGCGGACAGAGCCTTAGTGATATAATTCATTTGCATATAATGAGGTATCTGAGTCTCTGTTGGAAAGCCACTCTTGGCCAGACATCTATAGACCGCTCGGCACTCTGTACGTTATCTGACCTCTTTGCAAAGATAATCAACTGTGCAAGTTCTTTGTCCTTAGTTATCAACATGTGTCTGAATTATATGTGTGTGAATATTTTAAGTTCCCATCAACAACAGCCAATTGAAGTCATTATGTTCGTTTGTTTTACACTACTGACAGCGTAGCATTCTTGTACAGTGGAACGCCCCTGAGGTTGTCCAATTCGCAAGTCCACCAAAATGCTTGGTTCTCGTAAATGACCGCCGTCACATATGACATTACGGTAAACATAAGCATATCGCACAAGACCTCAGGGAGTAGGAACGACACTTGTTTTGCTCCCATTCAAAGGAATAAAGAATGATGCCAACATACACATCACCATTTGTTCTCAAAGCTACCAAAGTGCTTTGTTGTTTTTATGTTTTACATTTCACAGTTTCATTCACATTTCGGAGGCAATATGAATATGAAAAGATGTGTGAGGTACAGCTGCAATGTGACTCGCATTACATCTTCATCATTAAATATTAAAGTCTTGTAATTAAAACTGTTGCTGATAGTTTGACCCTGGAACATTATATTTATATTACTATTAAATCTGAGGTTGACCAGTATTCCAGAAGGCATTGGGTTTCACCTTAGAGGTCCCACAATATATGTTTCATTCCCATTCATTGAGACGATTGAGCCTGTCTGTCCAAGGAAAGCCGTATCATCTCGCATTATGGGCAGTCTGCTGCTAGATTATTGCCAGAACGTGTCCCCCCCTTCAGGAACTTAAAGTTGCGAGGCGCTGCCTTAGACTAAACGCGACATTACAAGCAACTTACACCCAAATTTAAAAACGATATACTTCCATGGAATTTCATCAGACAAGGTGCTCCAGTTAAACAGTTTCTTTTTGCCTTTGAGAAATTGTGGAGCTTCTCTGTAAGATGCACAATTTCTCACCTGCTCCTATAAATTAACACCCACATGCTATAATTACAGCTGAATTACACAGCCTGTGGCAAATTGACTCCCATGATACTAACAAAGTGGCTGTTGCAATTTCAAAAGTTAGGTCTAACATCAGACAGAGACTAAATGGATGCTGAGGGACCTCCAGCATCGTATCAACGGCACGTTTATCAAATATATATCAAATATCAAATGCAATACAATGACAATTACCAAAGTGTGCTGTTATGTCATACCTGAGCTCCCAAAACCACACATACTAAAACATTTAAACTGCTTAATGTTCACTTGGATGCTCAAACAGCTTATTTATTGGATGTGGATGTTTAATCAGTTCGATCAATACTTGATCTCAGTGGCATTTCAATGTAAATTGTGTGGGGGGGGGGGCATGATGGGCTGTGTTCATTAAGAAAAAAATAACTTTTCAGACGACACAGAATTTACCTTGGCATTTTAGCGTACACGAGAGAAAAAATTTGGTGTCATAAAACACGTGAGATACATCTGGGCTGTATTTCACAGACACATCAGAGGAGGAGAAGTAGTTACCTCGTTGAGGATGTTCAGCGCGCCTCTTGGCTTTTTCTTGCTTTCAGGAGCTACTCATCACGGGGTGGATGAAAATGATGCTGAAACGTGGAAAAAGACTTTTTCGCACAGCAGGTCCACCACGTAAAAAAAAAAAAAATACATACACGCAATTAAATAAAACCTTCCGTTACTCCTCCCGCTCACTCCTTCGCATCACTGATTGATTTAAAAAAACAGACGCAGAGGAGCAATGGAGCCGTTGTTTCATCAGAAGAGGAGAATTGGTCCCTCTGCTCCCGTGGACGAGCTTGTGCACGGACACGCGTGGAACAAGAGAGAGAAGAGGGGAGGGAGAGGGTTGTGTTCTTCTGCGTGGTGGCAGACTGGGAGGAGGCGAGGAGGAGCCATATGCCGTCAGATGATCGGGTCAAGGTTGCTCTTCTTCTCACTTATCCTCTGGTAACTAGTTCACCAACACACTAATTCTTCATTTAATTATCTATAAGATTGATATAGTTGTATGTTCATTGAGTCTTTGGTCACGATGGGTTCGTTGTGGTCAAGAAGGTCAATCTACAGAATCGGAATCACCCTGTAACACAGGGGTGGCCAGAGTGCGTCCTGGGCGTCATTACAGCCGCAGCTTTACAGCTTAAAGATGAACGATTAAAGACTAAAATATGTTATTTAAAAAATGTGATATGAAAAACAAACAAAACAAAAAATAATGTTGCATTTTTTGAAACATTTGTGTAGGTTGATAACAGTTATAATATTACGATAAAGTCAAACTATTATGACAATAAAACATAATATTACATCACTCTCTGGCCAACCCGCTGGCCATCTAGACAATTCAGGTATCGACTCATTGCCACCCCTACGTTAGTAATGGTCTCAGCTTGGCCACCCCAATGAAAGATGTCTGGCTCCGCCACTGCTGATGGGTATACTGTATTGTGGCTGCTGTGGACGGGTTCCATAGGGACATTGACCAGGGGAGTAAAAACACTCCACACAATGTCGGGTTTGGTGCCTTTCAGCAAGGCACCTAACTCCCTCAATACTTTCTGGTCACTGGAAAGGACACCCAAAGCTCCACTTTGTCATTAATGGTGAGTGCTTACGTACTGTATTCACTATTATGTGTCGAAAGCTGAAGAATATCTCTGTGTAAATGACAATAAAAGGGCCTTAAGCCTTAATCCTGACGCACCATGAAATATCCCCTGCAATAAAAGCGCCCTGCTGTAGACCATATTGTACAATAGATTATGCAGAAGGGTTGCCGCTCGATGGAAAACAAACATAAAGCCACGGCAATGCAATACATACTGCTAGCAATAAAACCATATCAAGGCAACCCTACCAGTACAGAGTATGCTTAAATGCAACAAGAACACTGCCAATAAAGCAGGTATACATCTCGTACAGTGGGCAAGACCACATGCAAGGTTCAACTGGAATCTGATAAGCATGTGAAAGCGGCAAAATACTGTATACTATTTGTGACACCCAAATGTGTCTTATTGTAGATAATAAATCCAACTGAGCCACGGCGCACTCAAAAGTTCTTTCCAAAACATTCAATCCGATTTTCTTAGTCTTCTGCCACTCGTGTCCTTCCATTCACAATAATGAATTGTTGGGTCACACGTGTGCAGCTGTCAACAAAAGAACCAACTGGAGCCAATGCATTGTTACTCATCATTCTGTCTACTATTCTTAAGTGTCCTTGGTTTTCATAAGTCCAAGTTATTATCATTATTTTTATTAAATGGCCGGGTATTCTTCTTGTGACTTCCATAACATTATAATTTCCTAATTAAAATTATGTCAACTAGTTAGACTTTACAATGGTGAATAGAGAATATAAGATACTGTATAAGAATGAGCCGTTGCTATGCAACTGGGAATCATTTACGTAAAAGAACCATTAATAAGACACAACTTGTTCGCCAATGTCACATCTCTAAGCCACGTAAGGCAACTCGATGCAACAATGGCGAGCTGGAGCAGTCTGTTGAGTTAACATTTGGGGTGTCAAATTAAAGCATCAATTGTGTCATATTTAGTGTGTTTTTTATTTTTTTAATTGCGTGACTCCAATTTTTTTTTAAATCTAATTTTACTCTTTCTTTATACGAGTTGCCTAGTTATAAAATCCGTTTTTATGCGTTGGGCTTCTTGTGCTTGAGTTGTTGGGGCTGGAAAACAATAGTCAGTCACACCATGATGTGGGCATTGATTGGTTGCTACTGTGTTTGGGCTTGTTTAGCATCAGCTGATAGGCTTACATTGCAGTTGGGAGGACAAGGTGAGAAGCGGTAAGTAGCGGAGAGGAAACATGAAAATGGAGCAGCCTTCTCAGTTGTCGATCCAATGAATGGAAAATGTACATTAAAAAGATGCTCCAACGGCATCATTGATAAAGGTAGAGTGACATGCCTTCTTTGTAAGAAGGAGTTTGCTTACCGCCGAAGCATCCAGTCGCGAGTGTAGCCACAGCTAACATTAGCAGTGAAGACCAATTTATGGAGCCATAGCAAAGCTCTTTGCCAAACTAAACTTGAACACCTGCGTATTAGCAAGCCAAGTCTATGATGAAAGCTGCTGAACGTTCAAACGAGGTGGATTCCGAAACTGAGGGCTTTCTTTCACAACTTTTTTGGTGAGATTAAAAAAGAGATTCATGATTGAATTACCTTCTCAATATTTTCATCTCTTGACAGCACTAGTTAAAATTGTCATTTCAAGTACAGGAACTACTTCAACCTCATAGATGTATAAGGCAAAAACATACAGCACATGTGAAGTGTACTTTATGTCCCAGAACAAAGTGTTTGTTCATAAATCAGCATTACAAAGCTAAATCCAGATTCTTTGATATGTTTGAAGGATTGTCAAAAAGTGACAAAATAATTACTTTTGGTGGTAACTAATTACATGATGAAGGAGTAATTCTTTTACTAGAAGGTAACAAACAACTAGAACTAATTACTTTTTAAAGTAATTTGCCAGCACAAGTCAGTGTATGCGAGTTATTCTTTGCTCCTGAAGTTATGACACATTGTGCTAGTTTTGGAAATTCATTTTACTCTTAACAAAGAGAGAACAGATAGTAGTGTATCTTTGAACTATTTCTGCCTTTACATTTTCTGCAGTTTTGTATCCTTAAGTCAGTTAACGGACCCATCACCTTACAGGCAAGACACAATGTCTAAAAAGACAAAGGTCTTTGAAAAAGAACGGGTCTGATATAGCTTGCAGCAGCTTGAGTGAAGGGTCAGTGTGTGTCTAACAACCCTATCCACAACACTGATGACTTCCTGTCTCCAAATCTTGCAGCAGCTACAGTAGATGGCCGAGAAAAAAATGGGAGAGAAAGCCAAATAGAGGGCACGTGAAGGGTGCATTTATATTTCAACAGCACAGTTAGACAGAAGGAGGAAGTCTAAGATCATGTTTGATGGCTTAATATGTATGGTGTTAGCAGGGGCTGCATTCAGATCCGAAGAAAGGTTTAAGGGTTGAAACAAAACGTATATTTTGATGACCTGATGATTGGTAATAAGAGTCAGTGAGTAACTCCAAACGACACCTTTGCAGTGCACACGTTTTTGGTCATTTATCAGCAGTGTTGGGCAAAAAAAACCCCAAAAAACTGGTTACTGGTTACTTTAATTAAAAAGTAATCAAATTAGTACAAATTAGTCCTTCATAAATGTAATTAGTTGCCAGGGAAAGTAATTATTGCTTTATTGTTTGCGTTACCGAAAAACCTTCAGATACGTACAATTATTTGGATTTGTTTCATGAGATTAGAGAGTTAGGCTGAGATTGTGACTTGAAATTTTCTGCTGAACCGCTAAGGGGCAGTGTTTTCCTGAGAGTGAGCAACCACAACTCTTGTTGGCTAGCTATTATCTTCCCATGCTGTAGTAATAAACAATGCAGATAGAAGCGCCATCCAGATCGTTGCTAGAGAGATCAGTGCCACATTTCACTGTTGGTAACGGTAACGGCATTGGAACTGTCATGGTTATTACTTCTTTTCAGTCTTTTCCTCCTGGTCCTTTGGACTGCATTGCCATCAGAGAAGTAGCCAATGATCACACAATTCAAAAGGTTTTCAAAATGTATTCAAAGATAAGAGCAATATATTTGGTCACACAGCTGAACTCTACATCGACAAGGAAGATGGACGAAGAGCCCAGAATGATGGGTGTACAGAACATTTAAAGAGGTTGCCGGCCCCCTCCAGAAAGTGAAAGTTAAGCTTATGTGTGAGAGAGAGAGACAGAGAGAGAGAGAGAGAGAACAACACACCTGTTGTGTGCTTGCCTCTTGTCCCAGTATTTTTCTGTGAGTCTTCGCAATGAATGTTGAGCAACTCTAGTTGTACTATGAAGGCCTTTCTATGCGAGGCTATTAGACTGAAAATGTACTGAGCTGACAGACTGAACGTAAAGGTGTAATAATGTCTAATATAGTGTTTGAAATGGTAATTAACTTGTTACTGAAAAATAACAGCTTTATAACGCCATTATTTTTAACGTGGTTACTCCCAACACTGTTTATCAGATGCCCGCAGGCAATGTTCCCTCGAAGTTGCGCGCGTGCGCAATCGCGCACAGCTCTCGAGCTCTCTGCGCGCAAAATACAATCCAACCTGATCTGTAAATGAAATAAACACATAATTTATTCTGTACCATTTTGCAATGCAACGGAGTGAATGCCAGGAAACAACAACAACCGGAACATATAAAACAATGATGAGCACTATCCAGCCAATGATAAGATCCTGTTTGCACGTATTTACTACTACTGTATAAAACATGCTGCAAAGCCGAAGTAGCAAGCCAGTTTTCTGAAAAGTGTGGACTGAATGTGTGACGTAACTGTGCATGTTTTTACTGCCGCGCTTTTATTTTGATGGCCGGACGTACCGCATAAAGGTCGAGTTTGTGTTGCTGAAGGGACCGAAAAGTCGGTTGTGAATTTATTTTATTTTATTTTAATATAGAAAAAGGTAAACATATACAACAAACATGGCATCAATTTCAAGTAAATTTTCAGGATGAATTGGTGCCACAACGGCCTGCTTTAAAACACAAGGTGAAAGTCAAATAAGGAAATTAAAATATACCTATTTAACAATATGAATGGAAAACAAGATAATAAATTGAAAATAAAATCATAAACTAGGGGGTTTCTACAAGATTCAAATGGTTAATTGTATGAGACCATGGCTTATTTTGTCTGAGGTATAGAATAAAGAAAGCTACATTGTGGAATCCTCCTTGCCATCTGTTTGAAACCACTCATATACAAAATATTACAGAATCGAAGTTCTCAGGTTTTGAACATACTCAGGTTTTGCGATACTACAGTGTGCACGTCTGATGCCGCTCACAGAGGTCCAAGCGATGCTCAGGTCGTTTTTGTGTGTGCTCAGATACTTGAAAAATTAGAGAGAACATTGCCTGCAGGACACCTACAGCCTTGCTCTAAATGAACTTGTCATGCTTACTAAAAGAGATGTTGATTGAAGAGACAAATTAAGAACTCATATTTAATACCATCAACTTAAGTCTGCGTTTGCACAGTTGTAAATCAGTAGGGGATGTTAATTTCATTGGTAATTCAGCATGCTCGTGTAACATTTCCAGAGGAATCAAAACAACAACGACCCTAACTCACCAGAAGGCTCATCGCTTACAGTTTGAAAATTAGTTGACACAGTGAGTTTCCCTCGCACTGTTCAGGCTTGTCCCATCTTGCCCTGAAAATAAAAAAAAAAAACATTCCTGCTGATGAAATTTTCATTAAGCAGATGAAGATGAGCATACTTACAGAATCCCAGTGTGAGTTGCATCAGATTGTACAAGATAGTTCAATGAGAAAGACCACAGAGGACTGATGTCTTGATAACTGAGGGAACCTAATATGTTTGTAGTGGATCCTCCCAGAGGTGTGCATGTACCATAAGTCACATGCTGCTTCAAGAGGCAGTGTCTCTTCTTCATCACAGCATGCCATCATCCTTTATCTGTCAATACAATGATTCCCCTGCGAGACTGCGACAAAAGGCTGATAGACAAGAAACACCACATGAGGATTCAACGGATAGGTCTCGTTTTAACTGTAGTGTGGAGATATTCCAACAATGTTTTGTTTCATAGATGAACCATACATGTTTCTTTATGTTTGTCAAGTTTGAGCAAGACTGCCATCAAGTTGGACTTGACCCATGTCATTTAGCTACGAAAACAATTTGTCACATAGCTCAACCTCAACTTGGATTTGAAATGAGCCATATTGGGTTGACCAAAAAAATATACATTGGCCATGACAAGAGGAAGGCTCTGGGTGCACCACAACCATTACAGTTATCCTAGTACTTTACCTGTCTCTGGGGTCTTTCACATGGCGGCGCCTGGAACTAGTGTCCTTTCATCAAAGTCTTACAGATGGGCTCACAGCTGAACCATCCTACTGTATTTTTGAAAGTATTAGTCACAGATGTCTGTGGAATTGTACTTTAAAAGCTATTTCTTTTCTTTAGCTTTTCCTCCTGGTTCTTTAGAACACGTTACTGTCGAAGTAGTCAATGACGACACGATTATTTTCAAATCGTATTAAAATAAGACCAATATATTTGTGTATAGAGCTGGACTCTAGCATCAGTGAGGAAGATCAAAGAAGAACCCAGAATGACGGGTGTGCACAACATAAAAAGCATTTGCCGCACCCCTTTAGGAAGTGAAAGTTAAGCTTGTGTAAGAGAGTGAGAACAACGCATCATTTGCATGTCTGCCGTTTCTAGCATTTTTCCATTGGTGATTGCATACTTTCATTCTTGCTCTATCCTAATGTTTGTATTTGTCAGGTGGCCAAGTGGTTAGCATGTTGACAGTCAGGAGATCAGGAAGATCTGGGTTCAAATCTCCATTGGTCATCTCTCTGGAGTTTGCATGTTCTCCCCGTGCGCGCACGAGTTTTCTCTGGGTACTCCATAGGTATGAATGTGAGCGTGAATGATTGTTTGTCTATATGTGCCCAGTCCGGGGTGTACCGCCCGAAGTCAGCAGAAGTCGCCAGAAGTCAGCTGGGATAGGCTCCAGCATACCCTGTGACCCTAATTAGGATAAGCGACATAGAAAATGGATGGATGGAGGTACAAAAAACTTAGCAGCTGTCTGACTTTGTTATCAGTGGTTGACTCTGTAGTTCTTTGCTAACTAACATAGTTAGGCCAAAAGTATTATGCTTTTCTTATTGCTGCAAAATAACCCACAATGGAGCCCAAAAAGGTTCCAGCACTTTGGTCAATGGGAGAAACTGGAATTCAAGAAATACCAAAACACAAAGGTGGTGTCCGTGTTGAACTTGCTACCTGTCTTTGTCAATTAATTGGTTAATTGGTTGGTCAATTTTCGGTTAATTGGATTTGCATGATTTCTTATGAAAAAAATTGATTAGGTTAGAATATGTTTCAGTTTGAGTCCGACCTTCTGGAACGGAATGAAGACGCTAACTGAGGTTCGACTGTATTTGCATTGTGAGTTTGTTGCCTCGTTAGTTGGCTAGCTGGATGTACAAGTTGCTGATAATTCTTTGCCAAATGTAATCCAGAAGGGACTAATATATTATGAAAGTGATGATATTATGAAAGTGATGAGCTATGAAGCGTCATGAATATTTCGTAAGAGCAGGAAACACAGATTGGTGCTAGAAGCAATGTTATTAACTTGGTATTTTAGTTCCGATGGAAATGAAACATTCCCCCTCCAGCCTTGAAACTGGTTGTGGTGATGTTAAAAGGGAACTAGAGAGAAGTTAAACATTAATTAGGTTAATGTGACCAGAACCTTCTTCTACAGTACATTGCAAGTCTTGAGAAGTGTCTTGTCAACACTCTACAAGTTGCAATTATTAAATAAACTTTTTCCAACTTTTAAGCATTATATTTTGTAATATCCAAAGAATTGGATATTCATTTTAATTAATGTCTGACTCAAGATGGATGATATTATCTGTCAAAGTTCAAATTAGAACTCATGATGTCGGTGCTCCAACAGCTGCAATTTGTACCTCATCTTAGGTTAGGTAAGATGGTATACATTTTTCAACAGTTAGGATCAACATATATGAGGTCAAATACATAAGTATACAGTATGTCTGTTGTCACCAGTCTAAACCAAATTTGTTGGTTGTTTATGATGTAAAAATTGGGGTCAAAATGTCAGAGTCTTTGTAATTTGTAACAAGTAACAAGTCATTTGTACCTGTTCCCCTTCAGAGCAGCCCTTATTTTTAGGGATTGTTTCTTAATGTCAGAGTACGCTGAATATTCTTTTCCAGTGATACCGATGCACATTCAGGTCTTCCATCTTCCCAAATGAGCAGATGGAGATGTTGTGATGAAGAAGTAGATCCGATGACACAAACCAGTTGAACAAAGATAACTTCATTACAACCAGCAAACATCATCACAAGTCGAGCACTCTGTGAAAAGGCCAGGTCAGATCGGAAGCACTTCTGACGGGAGTCTAGCCAACAGTCAAACTTTATGTTGGTAAACCATTATGTCAACCTGGTGTCTCAAAGTTGGACTCCTTACATGGTTGAAACGTGTTGCCAAATGCTACCACCTCCATTGGATAATGGCGCCAAGCAGTCTGGGATCCTCAGACACTTTCCCAAAACATAGGCCACATCTCGAAAGTGTCTAAAGAATGGTTTGGGCCTTTCTAGTCTGCTATCTTCCCAGACTCACTCTATGTCTGTACGTGTGGTGTTGTCCAAACAATCCAACTGATATACTACTGTTCACTGCTCAGATTGTTGGTGGAACCCTCATCAGTAGAGCCTCAACAACATGTGGACCTATAGAATTCATGTCAGATAATGCAGTCTAAGTTTAAAGTACCAGTTACTACAATATTAAACACATGTTTTAATTAATTGGAGTGAAAAGTCACAGTTACAGTATGTTTCCAGTGCTCACTGCAATGGTTTACTAAGCAGAACCATATCGCAGGCTCAGTGAAGATGAAATGAAGAATTAGTCTTGACATAACGGGGGACACACACAGAAATCCATTCAAATGATCTTCAGTTCTATAAATATCAACACTGGAATATAAAAGTTCATGAAATGAAAGCTACATTCCACCTTTCAACCTTCATGAAGCATTCAAAACTGTTTTTACGGTTATGCTCGTGAGGAGAGGACAAAAACACTCCAGGTCATTGACTGTGTTCACGGGTATAGAATGGTGGGTACAAAAGTGTGAGCAGGAATGCATAACAAGGGGTTTTGTTCAAGAGGCTGCTGTTCTATTCCTTGCATGCTGATGAAATACTATCAAGAGCTGTGACCTCCCACTCTATGGCTCATTGACCTTATGCATGACTGAGATTGCAGCATGCTCAATTGATCCAATGAACAAAGTCTAATCATAGGGTCTACTTTTGACATGTGGCACGATTTTGAGGCCTGCTCTGTGTTGTCACAAGGGGGAAGCATGAAAATGCATTAGAAAAGCTGTGAGGATGATGTTTTTCCTGCATACTAGTTACTTCTGTATCCAGTACATCTACACCTAAGCAACGATGTGCGTGTTTTCGCATTCAAAATGAGATGATGAGAAACCAAACTTAGGCCACTCCTATACAATGGATCCCCGCACACTCGTGATTCAGCATTTATGGCTCCACTGGGGCTGTGGCGTTCGGCTTAGAAACCATTGCTTTTGTGCCTCCATACATACAGTATTTGTGTTTGCTCACGTGCATGTTGCATCACTCGCTAGCAGCCCCGACTCCACCCACTGGGACAAAGAGACTGAATGGCTGAATCACTCCGTTCATTCCGTTACAGAGGCAACGCGCCCAGGTCTTGAGACAATGCACGGAGTGAACTCTCTTGTCATCCAACCTGTTTGGTAGAGAGAGAGGAGGAAAACAAACACACATGCACATGTCAATTTATCAAGGCCGGCAAAATTATCGGGTTCATTTTTATTTATTGTGCCATTAATTGATTGATTGATGATTGTGACAGGCCTATTCTTCACTGATAATACTTGTTCATCAGGCGTTGAGATTTCACGCTTTTTTTTGGCAGTCCTTGAATGCACCATAGTTATGCGCTGTAGATGCAAAAGTTTTTTTGGCTACCGCAGCACTAGCTTTGACAGCCAATTCTTCGTTAAAACTTGCGACGAAGTGAAGTTAGCCTACGATCGCAAGTAAGATGGTAAATTGTTACTGGAATTACAACAGGCACACAGTGTGGATTATGTAGACGCGGCTTGGAAAAATGCTTTCTCTAGCCTGCTAGCCTCTAGTGCTAGCCTGACAACCAGGCTAAAGGCCATACTGTGACTTCAATTCCATCTGTTCATCGATCATCTTACATGATCATTCATCAGAGGTGACTACCTATACATTTTATACTTAAATATGTTTAATAAGTGTGTGAGGTATAGTTAGGGCTTAAACCTGTATTGTGTCATGGGTGAACAATGGCAACTGAAGAGAGAAGGGGAGGGTTCTGGAACTTAATCTAATCTAATAATTACACCAGTTGGAGGAGGACAAGGTCAAAGTCAAGAATGCAGGAGGGTTTTGGGTGTCGAGGCATGTATCAATTAATTTTTTTTCCCCATTCGCTGGTGGTGCTGGAACGTAATACCATGAAAAGCTACTCCTACTGCATTGATATGTTAGTGAAGTTCCTCATATTGATAACAAAGAATTCAGCACAGATTTACAGATTTTGTATTATTTTAAAAACGGGAAATCTAAATGTTGTGTCTAAAAAAAAATGAGGAAATTATAATATAAATCTTGCTTGTAAAATAAACAAAATACATGCAAGTATACTAATTAAACTTTAAAACCAGAATGAGCTGCAGCTTGTTTCCAAACTGCACTTGCATCCGCACTGCATGGACAAACTCATTTTCTTGTTTTTAAGCAAAGCTTGAGGTTTTTGAGGGTTTTTTTCTCCAGTCTTTTTTTCTGTCTGTGTCCAGCGCTTTGGCTGACTCTAATTTGGAGCAGGTGAAGTGGCAAAGTTCTAATTGTGCTTTTGTTCACACATTCACAGCTGACAATGTACCACCTGCTGCCGTGTGACACATGTGCAGGTAATATGCTGCCTGGACTTGCCAGGTGTTTTTCAGTCCAAAATTTGTATTAATGTATCACGCTAATTATGAGATGCTTTGCAAAGATGGTTATTCAGTCATCCAGAATAAACCAGCTGTGATAGTGTGATATTTAAATCTTAGCAAATACGCAGGTTAATACATGACTACTTTACCACACAGTCAATTTCAAACAGGCAGTCTGGCATGTGAAAATTGAGGTTTTTCTGTGGAGGAGTATCTCACCTTATTGCAATGTGAAATGTGTCCTGGCTGCAGGAGTTCATTATCCCGCTCTTGGCCTGCTGCTGGCTGAGAGAGCAAACTACCGGGCAGGTTTCAGACACCATTCAGGAGCGTAAACGATGGATGGATGGATGGCTGTGCTATCAGATGGCCTCAGTTCAACCAGCTATTTCTCACCTGCCTATGAAACCTCTTCATACAAGGGAACATATTCCTTTCCATTAATGAAACAATTCCTAGATTATGTTTTTTTTTTAAACTAACCACTTTTGCCGCAGTGACAGAAAATAATAATTAAAAAATTAGTTTAGTTAGGTCATAGATAGTGTAATGGTTCATTCACAGAGCCAGCTGGCCCATGAGGCTATATAGGTGAATGCTAAGGGTGTGCCCTTTACAGTGGGCTACAGAAAGGCTTCCAGGGGGTGCCCCAAATCAGGAAAAAAAATCTTTAGTATAATTTTGTTATACTATACATATACTAGGCAATATACTGAGGCCGGCAAAATGATCAAGTTCATTTTCATTTATTGTGTGATTAATTCATTTATTTATTATCCTCTCAAGACTAGTGACATTTTTTTTTTCTGAACGAGAAATCTTGTCACGTTTTAATCTTGCGAGACCTTGTGCCGCGAGATCTTGTGACACCTCTACCAAATACTGATCAGTATTTCACATTAACAGTTTCAAAGTTTACGCGTAATCAAAAGTTGATATTCAATAATTCACAATGCAATTCAATATGGAAATAAAAACAATTACACATAATTCATCAATAGTTCTGTACAGAACCTGAGTACTTTGTCAGTCAAAAAAAGCGATGTTGCATTCATTATACATACTGTACAGTTGATGTATTACGTCCGGTTAGCATTTGCTATCAAACATTACAAGACGAACAAACATTACAAGATATCCACGATGTGATTCTGCAAAAGACAATGCAGTCGAAGTCAAGGCAACATATTAAAAAGGCTTCAGCAATAGGTACATTTCCCAATTAATCGTGAAATAATAGTTTCACAAATGAAGTGTAGAAAAAAAAATGTTGTAGTGGAGTTCAGGACGTGAAGCAAAGCCAGCAAATAATTGTTTTTTTCTACATAACTGGCCACTATAAGGAACGGATAACATTTGTTATGGATATAGGCATCTTACCGCTGAGTGAGTTTATCCGTAATTGTAATAATAAAGACGAAAGTTGAATTTCCATGTGTCGCTTGTCTGTTCACCAATTACTTTGCCGCAGAGGTGCAACAGCAAATCAGGAGGGGAGTTTAATGTCAGCTGACTGATGTCTTATGACATCTACAAAGTGAAGTTTATGACGTGGGTGGCACATGTGATCAACCCACTCTATTTTCGACTGGGAGCTCGCGATCAACGTAATGGGCACCCCTGCAGTAGACGGATGGATGGATTCAAGTAATAACAAG
Source organism: Dunckerocampus dactyliophorus (assembly GCF_027744805.1). Lineage (NCBI taxonomy): Eukaryota > Metazoa > Chordata > Actinopteri > Syngnathiformes > Syngnathidae > Dunckerocampus > Dunckerocampus dactyliophorus. The sequence continues at coordinate 17,408,605 of NC_072832.1, read as the reverse complement.
GCTAACACAAGTTCATCTGTTCCAAACCAAACGCCACTCGAAAAAGGACCCAATATAAACAATGAATGGGCATGACAGAAATGTTTTTGGACATCTATCTATCTACCCTACATAGGCATATACTGTATTTAGAGAGTACAGACTGAGGCAATTAGTGATATAAATATTGATGATCAATGATTAATCCACCTACGTTTGTTTGCACAATCCACAATAATGAATGTAAATATTTGATAACCTTTTTTTTTCCCGGGCAGGCTATTCATACGTGCATGTTTTTGCATATTTATTAGCTTTTAAGGCTTAACAAATCCAAGTATTCATGGCTGACAGTGGATTCAGTTCAAGCTGTGATTATGGGGAAGTACAGACTTCTGCAAATGGACTGGTACATTTATCACCCATTTATGCACCCTCTAGCCTGTAATTTAGTGCGGCAACACAAAGCCCATAATGCAACAGCAAATACACAGAGCAGGGGTCTTTGACAGATTTGTTTTATTACATGCCTACAAAAGTCCTAATTATTTTGGCTGCTGGAAAGCCAGGATTGCCAGACAAAAGTGTTTTTGTAGTGGCGGTCCAGCATTGCCCCTGGTAAACCTTTTTCTTTGCTCGTATTGTTCTCATGTTGGTTCTGGAGACACTAACTTTGATTCCCTTTATGCTCCCATGCCAGTATTACAGCTTTGTCCTGCATTCAGCCCTTGAAATAAAGAGAAAGGGAAAAGTAGATATAGGGAAGAAACTTTCTTTTGACCCTGTACTCTTCCTTTGCTCTGACAAATCTTTGAAGCTATTTGTGTCCTAAGGCAAACTGAACATGCTTAGTGTATTTTGTATAAGACTTTTTTTTTTTTTTCTCATCATTTTTTTCAATGCGGTACAGCGTATATTAACCACTGATGGTGGATGAGCCTAAGGGAATTACAGCTTGTTTGGGTATATTCTGGTGGAGGATCAAAAATGACACTCCTGAACAGTAAAAAGCAAGGAAGGAAGCAAAACAAACCCTCATCTTTTTGTGTGTGCGTTTTCATATTTATTTCATTTATTTGAGGGGGAGAGTTCATTATCGTCTAATTTATTAAAAAAAAACTAAAATATCAAGCTGTGCAACAAAATATTACAAAAGCAGCCCTTGTAGTTAAACGCAGCTGACATTTGCGTGTAATAAGATGGAAAAATGAGGAAAGTCAAAAAGATTTTGTCGATGTAAATGCTGCATGGAGCCCTGGAAACACTTTGGCAGCTGACCATGGTCATTTGCAACAGAACTGTCTTCAGTGTTAAAAACAACACGGTTGCTGACGCAGTTATTGGGTTGCAGAAAGGAGTAATCAAATTAATTAGTATTTCAAACATTACAAAGCCATTACCGTTACCAACAATGAAATATGCTGAGTTATTATGCACTGATATTTATATAAACAATCTGAATGTTGCTTCAGTCGCAGGTTGTTGTAGTTGTAGTTGCTCACTCTTAGGAAAACACTACCCTTAATGTTTTGGGAGAGAACTGTAAGGCACGAGCTCAGCCCTCAGTCCTTATCTCATGAAACATCCTCAGCGGCACACACCACTACCAAGCTAAATGGTTAGCACAATTCTAAGGGCCCCTTACTGCTAGATACTGTAAATGTTTTTTAATCTTCATGAAATTACTACTCATTACAATCAAGCATCATTCAGACTCGCTCACTTACCTGTCAGTGTGTCAGAACGTGTGATTGGTTTGGTTTGGTGAAGTTTATGTGAACATGAAGGTTACAATGGAATACATCTCATGAATCATTCTTTCCACATGTTCCACATGTCCAAAAGGAGTAGGAAGAAGCAAAGCTTATTTAATCCTACCCCCCCATCCATTCCACATCTAGTACAGTACATCTTATTCACTTCCTGCATTCCATCTCATGTTTTATATGACAGTCATTATAATAATAAATAACAATAAAAAAACAAAGACGAAAAACAAGCATGACAGAACAATCAATGTGATGATCAAGACTCTTCTGCCTTGTATTTAGCCAATGTTGCTTGTATTGTTTTTTGAATTTGCTCATCTCTGTATATTGTTTGAGTTCCTTGCTCAATCTGTTCCATAGTTTAATTCCACACACGAAAATGCTGTGTGTTTTCAGCGTTGTTCTCGCGTATAAATGTTTTAGGTTTAATTTTCCTCTAAGATCATATTTCTCCTCTCTGATAGTGAAATACTGTATGAGGTTTTTGGGTAACGAGTTGTTATTAAATTTATACATTATTCTAGCGGTTTGAAGGAGTACTAAATCTGCGAATTTTAATATTTTTGATTTTAAAAATAAAGGGTTTGTGTGTTCTCACACGGGATCTCCTCCCCGTAGACCCACCACCTGCGGGGGCAAGCATAAGGGTCTGGTGCATTGCGCTTTGGGCGGCGGTCGAGGGCGGGCACCTAGGCGACCTGGTCTTTGGCAGCCAAATCCGGGAGAAGGCCCCGGGGAAGACCGAGGACACGTTGGAGGGATTATGTCTCACAGCTGGCCTGGGAACGCCTTGGTGTCTTCCCGGTGGAGCTGGAGGAGGTGGTCGGGGACCGGGAAGTCTGGGCTTCCCTACTAAGACTGCTGCCCCCGCGACCCGGACCCGGATAAGCGGAGGAAAATGGAATGGGTTTGTGTGTTCTCTATAGTTGGCATTATGAATTATCCATTAATTATCCTCACCGATCTTTTTTGCAATACAGTGAGTGAGTTGAGATTGCTTTTGTAATTATTACCCCATATCTCCACACAGTACATTAGATAGGGTATTACTAAGGAATAGTAAAGAGTGTGGAGTGATTTTTGATTGGAGAACGGTGTGTGATAAATGAAACAAGTAGTCCTGTGCAGCCCTTAAGGCATTTTTCTCAAAGGTTCATGGGTGTAAATGAATAAAGCTAAAAATATTTCTATGTTGTTAAAAGTGATTAGAAGTTGTTTCGATGAATAAATCCATTATTTATTCCAAAAATATTATTGCTAAAATGTGCTTCCGGAGATCGCTTGCAAGTTACTGTATGAGCCGAAGTTAGATGCCATCCACATTGAGTTAGCACACAGGAATGCTGTAGGTTTAATTATATTATAGTTTATTTAAATAGATTTGGATATTAATACTTACCTTGCCAAGATGTGATTGAATAAGCTTGAAGCACTTTGTGTAATAATGGCTTAATGTGTTGCGATGGAGTTTGTTTTCTGTCATTACAGTTTTCACCACATATCCATGAAGACAATTAAATGCTGCATTTGAACTCCAGGGTCTTCATTTGTGGTTTAGCTCAGTGTCACCGTCATGTTTGTTGAAAACACTACAAGTCCTAACTGCAAGATAAAAGGTCCAGACTGGAGGTGAGTGCGGATGTAATTATTATTATCTAGAGACTTTAAGAGGTGCTGGCCGAGATACAATATAAAAACTATTTTATTTTGATGAAGTGTTGGTCAATTTTAAATTAACAAACCAAAAATCTAGTTTATTTGTGGTTCAAGGCTTAAAATGTTTTTACTCCCTTCACATCATAACAGAAAGGAGAAACAGGATCAGCCCCTTTAAAACTGAGGTACTTCGTTTTTGTTTTTTTTATGCCAATCATCAATAAAGACACAACTTTCGTTTAGCTTTGCATGTTTTAATTTGTTGATGTTGTGTTGTTTGTAGGCCTGTCACGATAACTAATTTTGCTGGTCGCTAATTGTCCTACAAATTATTGTCGATAATCGATATTATTGCCAACATTTTTTTAGACTATTTTTTCATTAATTATATAGCATAATAATGAGAATAGATTGTATCAAAAGCAACAAACTTAAATTTTTTGAAGAGTATTTAACATTGTAATCGGAATGTCAAAATCTTTTAACAACAGACAACAAAAGACCAAAAATCACTCAATGAAAATAAAATTGACTCTCTCTGTTAGGAAAAAAATCCACACACTTGGTTATGTACCGTATTGTTAAACTAATGTAGGAGCTCATATTTGAGCTGGAACACATACTGTATCTGTGGTGGCAGAGTAAAATGCAATGTTTTTGATGTCTTTTAACACGCCTTCTTTCACACAGTTACAGTATACAGTTGAGGAATTGCTCTTTGTGACATGTTGTACATGTACATTCTCCCATTCGTACTGTCTGCCAACCATTTTGAACATTTCACAATAAATTAGCCTATATACAAGATGTCCGTAATTGCCTAAAACAAGTTCAAGTCAAATGTAAAACCCAATAACTAAATAAGCCACATTCAGTGGGTATGGAAGATGCCATTAGTCAATTAATTGGTTAAATAATCAATAGATGAATCAAAACACTTTGCTCTGTGTCTGTTCTATTGTAGTTGTGTTTGGTTTACGAGTGGTGAAAATAACAATCCATTTGCGTGCCTCATGTCAGGAGGTATGTTCCTCCTGTGTAGTGCAAATCGACAAAGCTTCCTGGCAGTAACCAGTGACATATTCTCTTAATCATTACTTTGACTAATCTGTGTTAATCAGAATTAAAAGATCATGCTCTTTTAGTTAGAGGTTAAGTGTTCCAGTCAACCCAAGCAGAAGATTTGGGAATAAAAATATGTTGCATGCAGTAAATGAAAGACGGAAAATCTTGGAATGTGGAAGGTGTCTGTAGTCACATAGTCACCCTCTGTTTGCATGTCATTATCAAGGTTTGAACCGTCAGATCTGTACACTTTTTACAAAACTTGATGGGACTGGGTGAAAAACTACAGCTTGTGTCTATTAAATATTTATACTTGAACTCCTATGGAGCCATTTAGCTTCTCATGAGTTATTCATTCACAGTAATATGACATCTGTAATGGACCTGTCAGGGTCACTGTGCTGTCGCTGTGATTCAAGGCAGATGGTTACTGAAACGTGCACAGAAAACTGGAACAAAGTTTATTTTTGGTTCAATTCGGTGACACGTGGTCAGGGGAGGTAGGTGAGGCACAGCGAACAATGATACCATAAAATAAATATTGATGTTTGTCCATTGAACTGTGTTATACATGTATTTTATTTTTTTTTCTCAAGCAAAATTTTTTTTTTGGCCTATTTACTGATCAAATACAGGGCAGAAATCTAAGATGAGGCTGCAGCAGGTCTCACCTTTCAGGTTAGTGCACGAGCCAAACGACCCTCTGAGTTTCTGTTTGCCTGCAATATATTGTAATGGTTGCAGAAACATTTATTATGCACCATGCTTTTCTACGTCCTGTGTAATGTCTTTAATGTAAGGGTGACATCATTATCCTTGGTAGTCGGACAATAAAATACAGAGAAAGGTTACATGCTGATGTGCACAGTACTCCTCCTCACCTTGTTCACCAGTGAGGGAAAGCTGGAGCGTGAGATCAACAGGTGGATTGGCGCAGCGTCTGCAGTCTGCAGTCACTGTACGGCCATCGTGGTTAGAGACAGCTGAGCCAGAAAGCAAAGCTCTTAATATACTGGTTGATCTATGTTCCAACCCTTACCTATGGTCATGAACTTTGTGTAGTGATTGAAAGAGCAAGACAGCGGACACAAGCGGGCGAAATGAGTTTCCTCCGTAGGATGGCTGGACTCACCCTTTAAGTGGTAGGGTGAGGAGCTTGGTCATGTAAAAGGAACAGAGCCGCTGGTCCTTCGCATCGTTGAGGTGGCTCTGACATCTAGTATGGATGCCTCCTAGATGTTTCCCTGATGTACAACATGCCACCGGCATTACATCTCACAGATGGCCTAGGAACACTCAATGTCCCCCCTGGTGGAACTGGAAGAGGTGACCAGAAGACTGCTGCCCCTGTGACCCAAATCCAGATAAGCAAAAGAAAATGGATGAATGAAGTTTGGGGATGATATCATATTTGAAAACTGCCATGTCCCAGTTTCCCAATGGAGGGTGTCATGCTCTGTTTCAGAATGTCTCAGTACATTTTGGAATTCATGTTTCCCTCAGTGAACAGCAAGGCAGGACATTTTACAGTGAACAAATTCAAGGATGAGATGAGGAAGCTCAAGCCAGGGAAATCTCCAGGCCACGACATCCACCCGGAGTTTGTCAACCTCCAGAGCATAACATCTGGCTGGCTGCATGCATTCTTCTTGTTGTGCTACCTGAAGTGCAAGATTTCAAAGACCTGGCGTCGTGCCTCAGTCTGCTGAAAGCTAATGAACCTGCAGAAGACTCCAAGGCCCACGAGCCCATTTTGCTGCTTTGTGTCCCATTCATGATCTTGGAGAAAATAACTCATTAACCCATTGTGGACTCACAGTTCCCATGGGAACAAGCGGATTTCTGCCGTGGTGGGTCAACTGAGGACTAACTAACACTGCAGTCACAAGATGTCGAAGCCAGCTTCCAAGACATTTAGAAAGCTGGGGTTTAGGCCTGTTGCGATAATCAATAAATCAATTAACCGCATGATAAATAAAAACAAACTTGATAATTAGCCGGCCTCGATATATTGACGTGCATGCGTGTTTGTTTCCCTCCTGTCTCTTTACCAAACAGGCTGGATGACAAGAGGGTTCACTCTGTACACCCGTCTCAACACCTGTGTGCATTGGTGCTACAGCGGAATGAACAGAGTGATTGTGAGGAGGCGGGGCCACTGGGGAGTGCTCACACAGAGTTGTGCAAATGAGGAGTAATTATCGCACAATTTGCCGTGGCAATGCGTGTCATTCATTTATATATTTATGGCATGCCTGAAAAGCATGAAGACTTGTTTGTGCACTGTTTGCATTCTGTTTAGGCATAAATTATGCACTTGGCACACAATTTGTGACCGAAAATCGTGCGCATTGGCATGAACTGATCACGCTCCTGCACGACTTAGGCTGAATTACAATTCTATCGCCTTAGCCCTTCCCCTTCCCCTTCGCCTTCCCCTTCCCCTTCCCCTTCCCCTTCAAACCTAGAGCCAAGGGGAAGAAACCACTAAGAAATGGGACATCACTTGATTCTCAATACGTCATCACCCTTCACCGATTGCTGGCTGTGACATAAGCAGATGAGGCAATTCAATTGTTCATAATAAATGTTTCCTACCATAAAGTAAAGTAATAAAACAAACACATTTTTACAAACTGTGACATTTATTGTAAAACAACAAACAACTCAATAAATAACAGCTTCCAACCAGCACTGTAATAACATTTTTGGAACCTCCCTGTTTTGACCTTGCTCTCCTCCTGTCATTGATGTTCTCTCTCAGATTCTTTTGTAGGAAAGTCCAGAATGGCATTTTGTTGCATTTTACTTTTCTATACTGGCACTGCAGCTTTTGAATGGTACTGGAGTGCTGTATGGCCTAGGTTCCCAAAGTGGGGTACCCCCCAGGGGTACACTAATTGTAATGGGGTGTACGTGAATAAAATGAAACACAATTACCGCCGAACACTCACACTTAGGAGTGCGCCTGAACACCTCAAAGAAGACAGCATGAATATGTTAATTGCTCCGTGTGCATTATATGAACAAATAAGTAAGTTTGATGATTAGGTTGTCCATTTGTGTTTCATTTTGAAGATTTTATTTGTATTGGTGAAAACCTGTGAGTGGGGATTCCCCCTGAAAATGGCATAACCCTGCGACCCTAATTAGGATAAGGGGCATAGAAAATAGATGGATGGATGGATACTTACATTTACAGTATATGCTTCTTTCGGTCTGGTATCTGAGTTAACTCCGCCTACTCCTTTGTTTCAAGTCTGGTCCCCGACCACCCTTGGTTTCTAGGGTTGTACACCCCTTAGCACTTACCCCTTACTGCTTGATTTAAGGAGAATTGGGACACCACTTGATTCTTGTGAACGCGCAAAACGTAGGGGTAAGGGGTAAGCTAAGGTGTAAGGGGTAAATTAGGATTCAGCCTTATTTACACCTTGACGCTAGCACATGCAACGTGCATTGGTCCCGCATGGGTATGCATTGTCACCACCACTTCCCACGTCTGTGAAGCAGTCCAGGCATTATTTGGTCCCTCTATGTCCTGCTTGACGCCACGCAACAGCAGGCATCGCCCCTATAGCTTCATTAATTCACATTCCTGTTAGGGAATAATATCTAATGTTCATTACTTATTGAAGTGCAATTTTGTTTACAGAGACTTGATACTCCATTTTCTATTTATTGTTGTGTGTGGTTTTTATTGGAGTGTTTTTTTCTTCTTCACACGGGTCTATTTTTTCTTATTTTGGTCAAAAAAAAAAAAAAAAAGTGCAAAATAGTAAAAAAAGTTGTCCTTTAAGGCTTGTCGCAATTTTGCCAGAATAAATCCTGATGATCCCCAAGATCTTTGGGAAAATACTCTGTGGTCTGACAAGACAAAAGTTAAACTTTTTGGAAGGTGTGTGTCCCATTACATCTAGTGTAAAAGTAACGTCACATTTCAGAAAAACAATATCATACCAACAGTAAAATATGGTGGTGGTAGTGGGGTGGTCAGGGGCTGTTTTGCTGCTTCAGGAATTGCTGTGATAAATGGAACCATGAATTCTGCTGTCTAACGGTTTTTCAGAAATACTGTATATTAATTAAGAAATAATTATTTTTCGTGGTTGAATACAGCCTATTTGTAAAAAAAAAAAGATGCATATTAAATCAAATGTTGCATATTTTTTTCTTAAATTACACATTTTTAAGCATAACATGACTAAACTAAATAAAACACAAATATATAAGGCCGGAACAACAGACTTTTATTGAAGGTTTGAATTTTCTTATAAAAGGCGCAATTATATTATATTATATTATATTATATTATATTATATTATATTATATAATAACATGGGCTACTCTTTCCCACGTAAACCATTCAAGTTAAAACTCAGCTCTGAAGCCCTGACATCACTTCCTGTCCTCCACACATCGGGAACACATTTATTGCAACACACATGAGCGCGATTATTATTTATGTGTTAAATGGCTTATTTTATCTGATGATAATTGCGGCTATAGGGGTGTTATTTCATGTCCAGAGGGCTTTAGTAATGCTAAAAAATGTATTTAGAAGGTCGTAAACAGATTTTCTATGCTCTAACTATGGAAATATTCCATTTATAAAGAAGGAATCCTACTTCACGGAAATTCACTTATCACAGTCAGGTCTGCAGCCAATTAACTGCGATAACCAAGGGTGTACTGTCTTGGACTTAGACTTTTGTTCGAATGCATCCCACGTTCGTTGTGGTTGCTCTAACCATGTTTCCAAGCCTTACTGTTATTTGTTTGATACTTTGTATTTTTGTGAGCCATATTGCTATGTGTGAGCTTCCCTTGTTGTGAAATAGACTTTATTGGCTGCACATGCCACCATGTCTCCGCATCATGTGGTAACGTTACAACAAATAATAGCAAAACATAACAGCTACAAAGGTTTTTATGGTTTTACAATCGCATCTGCCCTTCTCAGCGTCTGCTGAGAAAAATTCTGTCCTTAGGACAAATGTAGTTGATGACCATTAACCTACCGGATACAGTATCCAAAAAGTACAGTTACTTGGATGACCTTGTCAATCTGCTGAGATACCCAACATGAGGGTAACCTAGACATGGGCACCCTGGTAGCCTACCTTCAGAGGAGGACCCTACAGCTCAGCATCGGTAAGACAGTAGCAGAAACATACAGTACCATCTGAATAACAGAGAGGCTAAAAGGGAACTGGAGGTATGTGTTGACAACAAATGCCAAGTGTTCCAGCGAACCCTCAAGTACCTTGCCATACATTTGTCCTTCAACCAACATCTTGAAATAAATTGGGCCAAGGTAGCATGAAGGGTCACGCTGATCCGACGTGACCTAATGGGGTTAAGCAGTTTCAAAAAGGGATGGCTGGATAGTGTCATGCCATGCCATACCCGTTCCAAAAAATCTTGAAAGAAAAACAATGTTTAATGTAACCTCCCACAATTTTATCAGCTCATTAAATGATAACAAACTTAAACCACAGCAGTAATGAAGGGTACAGAAAGTAATTAGCCTCTGCAAACGTAAGGATCATAAGAGTCGTTGATTATACCATGCATATACAGTACAACCCCTAGAGGAAATAAAAAAATAATAATGTTAGTTAAACATAATACCTGTGCTTATATGAAATACAGTTACAGTCAGACTGGAGGCAGTTGAACAACCTAGACAACAGGAGACCCATTGCTACACGAAAACGTTAATTACCATTAGTTATGTCGTTTCAGCAATACTTAAATGACCACATATAACTAGAATGTCACTAAGCGTACTGACCTCCACCAATATTTGTTAGCAAGCTACTTCCTGGTTCAAGGAGTATAATAAATAACAATACATTTTATTTTGAAGCGCTTTTATAAAAACCCAAAGGTAATTTACAATGAAGCAACACATTTAATAAAATATATAATGAATAAATAAATACAGAAAATATCAGTCCTTGAGTTAAATATGAGAACAACTAGACACTGAATAAAATGGACGCATTAAACATTAAAACCAGTGTAAAAAGGTGGGTTTTGGTTAGGGATGAGCCGGATGTTCATTTTAGATGAGTATCCGTTACGGATAATGCATTTTTGCCGAGTACGAGCATGAAACGAGTAAATAATCACTCTTCTTCCTCTGTGATTGGTCAGTCACACACAGTGACGGCCCCTCCCTAGACAGAATTGCTACAGCCAACATGTTTCGTTATGTACGCGGTGCATTTGACAAGACAGAGTTGAAAACGGCTCGTGTTGCGTTGGTCACTGCCTACACTTCGGAAGTTTTTTTTCCTCAGCTCAGCTCGTATCTAAAGTTTTTGGTAAACTTGTTTCGGTACATACGCGGTGCATTTGACAAGACAGAGCTGTTAACGGCTCGTGTCACTGGCGGTGTTTATTTCTTTTTTTGTAGGCTTGCCTCTAGTTTGGAAAACGGCTCGTAGTACTGAGCGCCATGCTTTTGAGAAAACTACAGTGAACAAGGCTGACAGATTAGTTCTCTGTTTGCCATCACTAGATGTTTGCATGAATCACCAACTTCACACAGATCATTAAAAATCATTAAATACTACAGATCACTCACACACATACACAGTACACATATAGCTGAATAATAAACAATTAATATAGCAATTTATGATCAATCCATGTCAATTTCAGATTTAAAATAATGTACCAATATAAGCCCCTCCTATTTCCGGCCAAACCAAGCCCATTTCCGGTGTATGCCCCGCCCACTTCAAGTACAGATACAGGTACAGATAATAATACAAATATAATAGATATTAATAGATAATAAAAATAATAATACACCATAATAAATATTAACAATAATAATAATAACAACAACAACAATAATAATAATAATAAATGGGTAAATAGATACAGATACCGATATAGATACAGATAGTGGTGGACTCGCTCGCTTTTTTGGTATGAGTCTTGAAGGTGCACAGGTCAGTATTTAGTCATTTGGGGGCCCAAGGCCAACCCAGTCATTGGGGCCTCCACATTCTTGTACTGCACTGACAAAAGGTTTTTTTTTTCAATTTATACAAAAACTGATGAGTATGTCATTTTTTCCTTGCTTTTGAAATCTGTTAGTTATCTGCTAGTTACTTTGCCATATTTATATACAAGAACGATTTTAAATATGAATGTTTATCATCAACTAACAAGTGTGAATATGATAAAATTCTGCTATTTCCTGAGCTAGACAAAGTCCTTAAAATTCTCCTGGGGGACTATTAATACCTAACAAGTGAATCATCTCAACCATTTTACTGTAATTGAACGTAATGTAACATTTAATATAGTTTACTGCTTTAATGCTCACATTTTTCTGTCAGGGGCGTCTGGGTGTTGTCCTGTGTATACATTTCTTTCAACCTTGAAAAAGTTCGACACCTTGGTAGTTTTGATAAAAAGTGTTTGTTTTGCCTTCTCCTCTTCTCCACTCCCCTGGGGTAACTCTGCTTATTTTTTCTCCAAACCGTGCCAACAAGTTTGTTATGCTCCCGTTTTCCAGAATCAATCTGCACATGCACAGTAACATGGAAAATAGTCCATTGCATGAGGGAGGGAGAGCATGCGAAACAATCATGATAGAGTCCGAGTTTTAAGCACGTGAATTAAGACTAAAACAGTAAAATGTGCTTTCAGTCGAAGAAAAAAATCAATAATCAGTTTTTATGAGATGTTTGGCGCCGCTGGAAATCTCGGGACCCTAGGCAATTGACAGTGTTTGCCTAATGGTAAGTACGCACCTGCGTGTCCGTTCATTGCTGCTTGAAATTCTACTTTCCGATAAGCCTATGAGGCCATGAGTGTATCCTGATTGCTGGTTGGATGAGCCAGCAAAAGGGAGGGGTAGACGGCTGCGGATATACAGTACAGGGTCAGGCAAAATGATCTGACACATTTGTAGGTTAAATAAAAGGCAAATAAAGTAAAGTAATAAAAATGTGTTTTTATTTTCTTAAAGTACATATAATGCCATTTTTTTCACATAATGCCATTTTGCTTTGTTTCTTTATTATGCCATTGTTTTTCGGTTCTTTTTCAGTTGCTGCCATTGGACTGGTGAACATCGCACTTTCATTGTGGAAACGTTTATCAAAACAAACAAATCTGTAACTGCAACACAACGAGCGTTCCGTTTGCACTCCAATCTTGGTAGACATGATCCCGTACGAGCTCGAAACACAATCTTGTTATGGGTTACCAACTTCAGAACTACTGGATCTGCATTGAATGTGTGGACAATAATGGATCCCATTTGACTGATTTAATTTTTAAAACATAATGAAACAGAATGGCATTATATGTACTGTTAAAAAAAAAAAACAATTTCTTGTTTCTTTACTTTATTTGCTTTTTATTTAACCTACAAATGTGTCAGATGATTTTGCCTCACCCTGTACTATATGACTATGGTTGTTTTGGCTTGGTTGTTGGTTTCAGTAAAGAATCACTTTACTGATGTGGTGCTCAAACGCGAGGGTGCTGTCAAGGAAAATGCCAATATTACGGACATGAGGTGAGGGAGTGAGGGACGTGTTGTGAATGGGGAGGGAGAGGTTTTCGGCTGTGTTTATGAGGATTTGGGACCAATGATGATGATATCTGATTTGTCAGTTTTAGAAAGTTGAGTTGCATCCATGATTTTATTTCGAAGAGGCAGGAGGTGAGAGTGGTGTGTGTGGAGGCAGTGATGCATTTGGTGGATATATAGAGCTGAATATCGTCGGTATAACAGTGGAACTGGAGACGGTGGGTGATGCTACCAAGGGGAAGCAGGTACAGGATGAAGAGGAGGAGGCCAAGCATAGAATGACAAATCACAAAGGGTGCCATTGTGATTCTGAGGGGTTCCTTTGATGACATCATGACTTGAACCGTAATAATACGTTCCTGTAGTAGCCACTGTAACCAAATCTTCACTGAAATGTAATGAATTCATTCTTGGTCCAGGTGCCGGCCTCTAGAAAATTTGGTGGAAATCCATTTTCTATATTACTTACCCACATTAGGTTCACAAGTGAGCTGGAGTCTATCCCAGCTGACTTCTGGCAATAGGCAGGATATGCCCTGGACTGCTTGAGAGTCCATTGCAGGGCACATATAGAGAAACAACCATTCACATTCACATTCACATTCACCCCATGAACAATTTATACTGTAGTCTCCAGTTACCCTAACATGCATGTTTTTGGTATGTGGGAGAAAGCGAGCGTAAAACCTATGCAAGTACATGAACAACATGTAAATTCTACACAGAGATGTTCCAACTGAGATTGCCAGATAGTGAGGGAGGCATGCTAAACACCACTCCACCATGCTACATCAGCTACATCAGTTTTTGTTTGGAGATTTAGAGGAACGTGAGTATCATCGTTAAGAATGGATTCCTTTTTAGGCACTAGAGGCTAACAGGATGTAATGAAAAAGGAAATTCCTTTAAAACCAATCTTAAACAGATGATGAGACAATATTACATCAACACAATTCTGAAATTCTTAATATTACTATTATACTGTATACAGTCGGTTATTTCAAATATAATTTGGAAATACCACATAACGGCAAAAAAACAGTATAATAGTATAATATAATAATGAATATATGATTAATTAATAATGCATATATATATAATATTATACATATAAGCAAGTCTTGTTTGAAGAACCCATTTGATTTCTGCCTGAAGCAAAAGAGCTTACAGCCTCCATTCCTAACAGAGTGTTTGACCAATGTATGGCTAAGATATTTATTTCTGAACCTCTGCCAAGGGGGAAATGTTTATTTATCTATGTTGATGTGCCTGTGGAGGACAGAGATATAAAACCTAGAGTCTTGATTAGATTTCAAGGTGGATTTGTATGCAGCAATATCTGCCATGCTGCCATTCTTTCATGCAGGTCTACCTTTTCCAAGCGTACCAGCCCGAGTATGGATTGGAGTAGCACGAGTCAGATGAACTGGTCTACAGTCGTACCTCGCCATATCACAGTTCGAACATCGCTCCCTCGCTCTATTGTGGTTTTTCAAAAATGTATGAATTAATGATCGCTGTTCCGTGCTTAAATATGGTCTATTATCAGTAAAAAAAAAAAAAGCTTATTTAAGCAAATTGTACATATTCATGGCCTAAATTAAGCTTTTTCAAGCATAAAAATGGCCAAATGAGCTAAAATACAAACATAAGACATTCAAAAGACGTGAAAGGAAGTGTAATACAGTATCTATTACTTGTGTGTGCCTTTAAGAAGTCTTGCCTGGGAAGTGACGTTTGTAACATCAGCTGGCTAGAGTTCACTGTTAGCTGATTGCTAGCAGCAGGTTGTCAGTGTAGAACGGCCAACAGCAGCTCATGTGTGAATGTTCACTGCATGTGTTCTCTGCTTGTTAATAAAGTGACTGAAGTGCGTTGTGAGTCTCTCCTTAAACAGCTGCAGTAGATTAGTATTGCACACCTGTGTCTAAGTGTCAGTAATGTTACACTGATGAGACAATAGCCAGGAGGTACGCTGTCTATGCTACTATGCTATGTGTGGGTCTATCCTATCTTATTTATGTATAAAATGGCTTATTTTCTTTATTATTATGTTTACTAGATTGGGTAATACAAGTGTAAAGGTGACTATAGGGGTGTTATATAATGTCGACAGGGCTCTAATAATGGTAAAAACTGTATTTAGAAGGCCATAAACAGGTTTTCTATGCTCAAACTACAAAAATATTCCATTTATAAATAGGAAATCCAACTTGGAGGAAATTCACTTAGGAACCAATTAACCACGATAAACTGACTGTATAAGTGTCAAGTATGCTCAGCCATGGCATACAATGGAAGTGTGAGTGCCCTGAAATGATTGGATTGCTTTGCTTCCGCTCAAGTTATACTACGCTTTTTCACATCAAAGTGGTTGTTTTTCAGACATGACTAAAAATAGTTACCATGCATGCCACTGGGCATAACAATGTTAATGTGAACTTGCATACACACAACATCAGGACCACAAAGGATGAGATCACGAAAGCATAAAAGCACACCTGCAGTGCTGTATCTCAAGTTAGGATTTCCATTTCATGCAAATCTACCTCTTTTGCCTTACGCACTGTATGTGAAATATGTGGCTTAAGCAAAGTGTTCATGAAATAACATGTCTTCCATTGAACAGTATGTTAATCCAAGCAGTACTGACTGACCACAAATGCTACGCACATGCAAAACACACACCCAGTCCCATTCAAATGAGCAGGTGCCTATCTCTGGAGGTTTCATTTGTGTGGAGAAGCTGCAGATAGTGACACTAACATGTTGCCTCCCCATATCTTTACTGAATCCTTCATGGAATGAACAAGGTTAAACAAAGTTGAGATGCAGCGTGTTATTCTGTCTCACGGTTGTCAAATTATATTCGACTTGAACCGTATTTTTCTTGGTCGAATCCAGATTGCTCACCTGGCATTGAGTGTCCCATGGAAAATTCCATTCATCATGTCTGAACACCTATAACTCTATCAGTTGTTGGCTTTTGTAATTACATTTCATGCCATTTACTTATTTACACATATTTTATTAAGGTGCCAGATTGTTATTCATTTCAGTGTTTACAAATGTTCTTTTTTTGATGTGTGATTTGATTTCGCTTCATGAATATTCCTCATTCTAAGGTGCCATGACACTGACATATTGGAACAGTGAAGATGGTAGACTGACACATTAAACCAGAAAACCCCTAAGAGCTAAATTTACATTTTTAACCACTTCATTTCAAATTCACCCAGTCTTCCCCAACCGGGACCAAAGTCTAGGCGGCCTTAACCTCCATTCATATCTTAGCAGCAGTGAAGTAAATGGAACTAGGGCCCCATCAACTCTTTTCACAGGATCCAGTAAAAAAAATAGGGCCCAACGAGTTCCGTGTTAACGGAATTGCGGAATTAGCCAATAAAATCTACTGTTAAACACTGAGTAACACGTAGGTTGACATAATATGACAGAAATGCTGTCGCCGTGAGTTGAAGGAACCTTTGTCCAGCTGGGATATGTTTCAGGGACCACTCAGTCGTGGCAACACCCGTGCGCCTTCCGTGGCATTTCCTCACCCGCCCCTGAAGTAAAAATGTCAAAGCGGCCACTAGACATGGTGAAGTCAGTGAAAAAGCTAAGAACCTCAATGCTTGCGCCAAAATTCAGAGCCAGAGGCTGACACCCCCTGGAAAAGTCAGCAAAGCTATGTCCATTTCTGGTAAAGCACTGCAAACAGGGAGGGGCGCTCCCTGAAAACGTGAGCAGGCTTTGTCAAATTCACCTCCCCAGAGTGTTTGAGCAACACATCTCCTCTGTGCTACTCAAGATCCGTGGAAAAAAGTTTACTGTTTTTGGGGATGAGACCACCGATGCCAGGGATTGTAGCGTCTTAAACATCGTAAATGCTAAGTTAATAACCTGACAACTTCTAATACTATGATTTGGCCACCAGTGGTGAAATAATAATTGATGCGCCAATAATTTGTTTTTGTTTAATAATTACACTTGATTTTTTTGTTTTACATGTTACATGTTTACATATATATAGTATATATATACTGTAACTGTGCCTTGACCCATTTTTATTTCGAAGGTTAGCTTTAATAATAGCTGAGATTTTATTTGACCTCTTCTATAAGAATCACACTTCATGTAATTAGCCGAGTATTGTCACTTTGGATTATCAGTATTTTTTGTTGGGTCCCTCATAATGGGAATCCATCCATCCATCTTCTTCCGCTTAGCCGAGGTCCTGTGTTTTCCCCAAGGCCTCCTACCAGTCGGACAAGCCCTGACCACCTCCCCAGTGAGGCATCCAGGAGGCATCCTAACCAGATGCCCGAGCCACCTCATCTGGCTCCTCTCAATGCGGAGGAGCAGTGGTTCTACTCTGTGTTTCTCCTGGATGACAGAGCTTATCACCCTATCTCTAAGGGAGAGCCCAACCACCTACGGAGGAAACTCATTTCGGCTGCTTGTACCTGCGATCTTGTCCTTTCGGCCACTACCCAAAGCTCATGAGGTGAGGGTAGGAATGCAGATCGACCAGATTCCTCCTCACCACAGTGGACTGATGCAGTTGGCATCATTGCAGACACCGTACTAATCCGCATGTCGATTTTGTGTTCCATCCTTCCCTCACTCATGACCAAGACCTTAAGACGATACCAAAACGTCTTCAATTGGGGAAGGACCCAGAGATGGCACTTCATCCTTTTCCGAGCGAGAACCATGGACTCGGACCAAAACTACATACAGTGAAAATGAAGGCGTTATTGATGCAATAAATAAGCAGTTTTTAAAAGACACCCAATTAGCTATAACTCTACAACAGATCATTACCGCAGCCAATTTCATCTCCACAGAGCATAAAGTCAGTCAGTTAGTGAATACATTCAGAGTGAGGGTGATTTTCTCTGCTCAGATTACTGATGCACGCTTGATCTCGCTGGAACAATGAGGATATTAATTAGGAGACAAGCTCATCTACCTGTTTGGAAGCACCATCAGCCGGAACCATCTGCAGGCTCAAGCAATCTCACAAATAGATCTTTGAGTGTGCCAAATCTTGGGTGGGGAAGTGTTGGAGTCACACCTCATTAAGCCCAATATTTATGCCCCACATTAACACATAACATCTGGATCATAGCTGTACAGTACATATACATGAATGAGAAAGTCTCCAATTAACTGCTGTGTGTGTGAGTGGTGTATTTGTTCTTTAATTGTCTTTTTTAATATTTTCATTTTTCTCATATTAATGATATCTTTTCGAATAATAAGGAACCTAGGAGGTTTCTTTTGTGGGATGACTAACAGGGCAATACGGAGCTGAATAACCAGTTTTATATCAAATCAATTTTTCATGTTTTACTCTGCCAAGAGTGGAGTCCTTTTTTAATTCATTTTGTACTTTTGGGTGTTTCAGCTCCTGCTTTGCAATGGACATTACAATCATCATTACTATCAATTCATTTGGCAATGGTAGCAATTAATGTTGCTGTATTTGATTTAGTAAGGTTTAATGGTTGAGGTTTTTAGTCTTCAAACTTCAATATTTACTGTTCTCATTGTCAGAAAAGCAATTATTTACATTTTTGGACGTCTCACCCAAGATAGTTGAGGTAACTAAGGTCAAAGATCAGATGAAAGTGCATGTCCCTTGTCCGTACTCTACCAGGGACAGTTTTTAAATTATTTTTGCCCCTCCAATTTCGGATTTGTAATAAAAGTGAATGCTATAATTGTTAAATGAGGCGCTCCCGTGTCTCTTCAACATGCCTCACACACTTATTAAACACATTTTAAAGTATAAAAGTAGGGCTGTCACCAGATCTCGCAAGATTAAAACGAGACGATTAAACCGACGAGATGTCTCCTCCAGAAAAAAACTGTCTGACGGGCACTAGAGCTGGAACAATAATCAATTAATTCATTAATTAACCACACATAAAAATGAACTTTTTTTTGCCGGCCCCGATATACTAACTTGGGCGTGCGTGCCTGTTTTCCTCATCTCTCGGCTTCAAACTGACTGGAAGAGAGTTCACTCTGTGCATTGGTTTCAGCCCCTGGGTGCATTTGTTCCATTAAACAACAGCATGAATGGAGTGAGCCCTCTTGTTAAAAAGCCCATCATTTTAACATGTTTGTGCTTCACTGATAACGTGTGGGTTTGGACGTTGTTTTGTCGCACGTTGTTTTGAGTTTGGCAGTCAGTGAATGCACCACAGTCGTGTGCTGTGACGCTGATTGAAACTTACTGCCGATCCTATTCTTCCTTGCGCCTCATCCTTGTTTCCCCAAGTTAATGAATGAATAAAGGTGAGGTTCTAATGACGTTAGAGGTATGCGAGCGCAATTGTGCACTTTTTATTCACAGATTGCAAAATAATGCAAATAACGATTGCACTGATTGCCGTGTCCTTTCATTTCAACACACATCTATACCCTTAGCAACGCTAAACCATTGCATCCTTGGGGACATCTCACTATGCTGAGAACCTGTCAGGTTTACCCCTTCGTCAGTCATACACTCTCTTTGTCTGTGTGGGGGGAGGCGAGGCTGCTAGCATACGATATAAGAGCCTTCTGTAGCCGCCTGAGGAGCAATGCAAGGTAATGCAGTAGAAATTAGGGGAAATGATGATTGCAAAGCCAAATGCAAATAGTGTAATTATTGTAGTTTAAAGTAGTTAAAATCTCATCTTGTCTCGTTCTTGTAGACTCAATCTCGTGCATCGTTCTCTTGTGAGCTGAGTGTCTCGTGACATCCCTAATAAAATGTATAGGTACTCACCACCAATGACAGCTGAATGCTATTGTAAGATGATCAATGAAAGGATCCAAGTTACGGTGTCAAAGTTATAAATAAGTTTCACTTTTGCGTCTTACAGCAACTAAGCTGCGTTCATGGACCGCCAAACAAAGTCGAAATGTAAATGCTTGATGAAAATCATAACCAGTGAGGCATAAAGAGGCATAAATCGTGGGCTTTCTAACAGTGGTATGTATATATGCTGTACATTTTACCTATATTATCATGTATATATCAATTATTACCGACTTAGGGTGAATGAGATGTGTTTTCTGAGGAAAAAAAACACCTTATTTTTGGAGGAAAAAAAAATGTTTTGCAGGGCTGTGAATGCTGAATCGCAAATGTGCGTGGATCCACTATATATCTAACACAAGTTAAACAGAAAAGCTAACATTAAAAGTCAAAGCATTTAAAAAAAATGCTTCCCAGCCATTATTCTGACTGCGCCACAGCACACCGATGGCTTCTCCTTCTAAATTGCTGTGTCAAAGGTCTTCAGGCACGGTTTTCATTGTTTTCACCACTTTTCTCACCAGCGAGCCACAACATCTCCACTGTGAAAAAAGCGATTTTGAGCTTTCCAATTCAAACTCTGAATTATTTATATGAGAGAAGGTTAAAATGAACGCATTGCTATGCAGACATGCATTTACAAAGGTCAAATCCCAGTGTTCAGAATATGACACCATTTGGCAGTCTGAGTCATGAGTGGAGTAACCCAATGATACATCATAACTTTCTTCCTTCCTCTGCAAACGGTTATTAAATGTGTGAACAAATCTGTACAGCCAGGGAGAAGTGCTGCCCTCAGGTCGTTGCAATGCCTTTACGGTTGTAGGGAGATTGCAGTCTAGGATCAGGGTTTGGTCAAATTAACCAACAGGATTGTGAACAAAAGACCAAGAGAACGAAGAAAGTACATTTTAAAGAAATCTTTCAAAAAACATTTAAAAGGGACAGCAAAAGAAAGCCGAGCCAGTTTTCTCATACGACACAGCATATAAGACACATTTAAAAGAAAAGCTACTGAGAACCTCAGAGGTCTTGGTGGAACATAACATGAAAGAACATCTTTAAGGAAGGGCAGAGCAAGGTCTTTTAAAGCTTTATAAAAAAAATAAATAAAAAAGTCAAATCACTTCTAAACTGAAAATAATCAGTGCAGTGTCGCTGGGGTTATGTGATCAGCTTTTCTCTCTTGAGCATGGCAGTAAATGTACTATTCGGTATCAAAGCCCCAAGTCTTGTTAGGATTTGTAATGTGTGTGCATATGCATAGCATATGCTGGGGTGTCCAAAGTGTGGCCCGAGTCATTTGCGCGGCTGTTTTTTGTATTGGCCGCGGCACATTCTAAAAATATAATTTAACAAGAAAACATACATAAAGGCAACAACAGCAAAAATGGAAAAATCTGCAGGAATTTTCTAAGAATAAAGTCAAAATATGAGTATATATATATAAGTCATTTTAAGTAGCATAAAGTTGAAACATTAAAGAAAAAAGACGTTATTTTTTAAAAGTCATATTATGAGAACAAAGCAACAAAGTTGTAATTAAAAAAAAATTTGATTACGGAAAAAGTTATAATGGTAAGAGAATGAAGTCCAAATATTATGGAAATAAAGCCATAATTTAAACATTTACAAGAAAAAGTAGAAATAAAAAAAACAGCTGCAATTTGATGAGAATAACATATTAAGAGAAAAAAGTCGTATTCTAAAGTTGTAATTTTACATGATTAAAGCTTGGAATGTCATGAGGAAAAATGTCATTTTAGTAGCATAAACTTTAAATATTAAAAAATGTATGGGTTTGGATATTTAGGTTGGGGAAAAAAGTTATAACATTACGGGAATAATGTTCTCGTCATTTTACGAGAAGAAAATTTACAAATATTTATTTAAGAAGAAAGTTGAAATATCTGGAAAATTTGAAAGAAACGAGGCTGTGTGGTTAGCATGTTGGCCACACAGTCAGGACAAGGCCTGGGTTCAAATCTCCACTTGGGCATCTCTGTGTGGAGTTTGCATGTTCTCCCCGTGCATGCGTGGGTTTTCTCAGGGTACTTCAGGTTCCCACATTCCAAAAACATGCATGTTAGCTTAATTGGAGACTCTAAATTGTCCATAGGTATGAATGTGAGTGTGAATGGTTATTGTGAGTGTGAATGTGAGTGTGAATGTGCCCTGCCATTGGCTGGCGACCAGTCTTGCCCAATGTCAGCTGGGATAGCCTCCAGGCTCCATATCCCCGCGACCCTAATTAGGATAAGCTGCATAGAAAGTAAACAGATAAAAGAAACAGCAACAAAAATGTTCATACTAATCATTCACTTTTTCACCTATAATCACAAAGCTGAGATGCAATTTTTTTTTAATATACAGTCATGGAAAAAACGATTAGACCACCCTTGCTTCTTCAGTTTCTTGTTCATTTTAATTCCTGATACAAGTAAAGGCACCTTTGTTTGGACAAATATAACAACAAAAATAGCTCATAAATGCTATTGCTATTCATGTAAGAATGTAAGTGATTTTGATTATCGTCAAGAAAACCATGGAAGTTTTTAGACATCAGCTTTTAAATTCAACTCTTATGAGCTATTTTTGTTATCATCATTATATTTGTCCAAACAAATGTACCTTTAGTTGTACCAGACATTAAAATGGATCAAGAAACTGAAGAAACAACGGTGGTCTAATCATTTTTTCCATGACTGTACAGGTATATAACCTCTTAGCTTATGTGTTAGTTTACAAACTATCAATGTGGCCCTTCCATATTTTCATTTTTCGGTAGGTGGTCCTACCCCTGCCATATATTGTATTTATGTCGCACTTTGGATTATTTCTGTAAATATCAGTGTTGTTTAGTTTAATTCCAATTGTGCACAAAAGCTTGAGTTATGATGACATCTCAAAAATAATTAATAATATACCAAAGGCAAATAGAAGTCTGAAAAGATTCATGAACAACGTCCAAACAAACAGTGTTTACCTCAAAATGAATTTCATGCTGATAAACATTCTTATGGGTGAATCCTATCCCTGATGAATTTAGGGGAATTGCTACAAGGGTAATTCAAGCAGCCTAAATAAATCATGCCAGTGTTTGAGATATTACGTTCTAGTAATTGTCCTCATCAGTTTATTTAAAAGTCTCATTCAGGGTAAGTTAGCAGATGATTGTTAACCAAGTGTTCAGGTCGTCATAAGGTAGGACAGCAAAGGATTTGCCTATAATTGGATTTACACAGCATTTGGGTGAGCCTTTTCCATGCTACATTAGGTAGAGTGTGGAGATTAAGCAAATGATATTAGCCCCCATATCTTACTACAGTGATGAGCTAATTTACACCATTGCCCTTGAGAAATGTTCTATGCTACTTTCAGGAACAGTTGTCCACTTTTGAATGGCACTCTACTTTATGCTTAAAGGTTAAAGTAAATCCTGTTTCATTTATTTTGTCACTCAAGTCTTCTAACTTGAACTAATTCCACCAACATTTCATGTGTCAATACTTCATAACGCCTGTGGGAGAGGAACAAACTGAACAAAAACAAAGACTGGGAAAATGAGTGTCCATTAAGCCAACACTACGTTGTGTCGTAAGGGATAGTGAAAATCATAAAGGCAAAATGCACAAAGCTAGCAGTATAGCAGAATGCAGACTAAGGTTCGACTAACGGTCCCGTATATCAATCAAATGACAAAAAGTCAGTGAGGATAGATGATAGGCTGAAAGTTTTTTTTAATGCCCTCTGATAGACCCACATTATGTTTAAGATACTACAACAACAAGGAACCTTGTTGTTGTTAAAGGTGAGTTATATGTCTTATTATTTCTTATCATGTCTACTATATTAGGTAATCCGAATATATCGGTGACAGGCTCTAATAATGTTACTCAAGCTACGGAAATATTCCATTTATTAAATTCACCTATCACAATCGGGGCTGGAACCAATTAACCGTGCTAAACGAGGGACGACTGTATAGGTTTTCATGCCAGATTTCAAGGCTAGCTAAACAGCAATCGCTGTTTACTTGTCTTGTATCTGTGGATGTCAATCACTGCCAGTCAAACAACAGACCTGATTTTTTTTGTGTATGTTGTATCATACTCATCACAACACAATATCAGTGAATGTTAGTTTTGTGTCATTGCTGGGAATATTTCTCTTTCTACGCTTTGCTGTGGGCCCAAGGCCGTGTTTTGTCTCTCAAAGTGACGTCACAGCCAAGATGGCGGCGGCTCAGAAAACCCGCGGTGGGGGTGTGTGATAATCACAACTTCAAGTCGCTCGTATTTTATGGTTGTTTACTGGCGGATGACAGCAGTATGACATCGCCTTTAATTAAGTGATTACTTTCATTTTGTTATTGATTTTGTTTTCCAAAAAAAAACTTTGGCGACGGCCACTTTAATGTGTAAAATACAAGCAGTGAGTATTTTATTTAATTAATTGTACATTAAAATAAACAAAATGGGTTGGTTTGCCGAGCGTGATTGTGTTTTTTGTGTTGTCTCAGTCAGCTGCATAAATACTGTGTGTGGTTTTCTTGAAATGCAAATTGAATCGTTGTCGGACACAACTGAGAAACCGGCCTTTTACAATCAGCTATCAATTTCCTCCTGTTAGCACAAACGGATTTGCTTTTGTCATTATGTGCCTCAGGACCATATTATAGTTAATGGTTTTACATCCCACTCAACTGTGTTGTCACATTTATCCAGAATTCCACACGTACTTTTTATATTCTACTTTTCAGCAATGGCTATTGCCAATCAGGCAATGGTCCTGATGAGATGGAACCACCCAATTTCAGCTGGTTAATTGAATCAATCTGAAATAAAATCTTAAACGACTTTGCTCACCATGAAATAGATTAATTAAACAATTAAATGAATGTGAAGGCACCAGAGTGCATTCAGTGTGTGAGAAAGTAACGTTTAATAGTGGCAGCTCGTCTTGCAAATGAGAAACGATAGATATTTTATCGTATAAAATGATGTAACTGTAGCTTGAGATGGTGTATGGAGTAATGCCATGCTTGAACTGGTATTGACATGTTAAAGAGTACATGCATTGTTCATAGAGTTTCACTGAAACACACTTCTGGAATGCTGAACGTTGGCAAAGTCAGGAAAGCAATGGATAGCAAAGATGTCTTGCCTGTGGAGATGTGCAAGGTTTTTTTTTTTTTACTGAGTTTGGACTCACGGGTACTCGTCTCCGTTAACTCGTTGACTTACTCACTAAGTCAATACAGTCGTCCCTCGCTACATCACATTTCGAAAATTGCTCCCTCACGGTTTTCCCTAAATTAATTAATACATCTTTGCTGTTTCGCGGTTGACTATGGTCTATAATTACTCCAAAAATATTGAAAGTCAAGTTATACTTTATGTAGTATTCTGGTAGCTTGACGTCAGTAATGAGACATGATGTTATACCTGTATTACATTACCTTTACACTGCATGTAGTCAGCCATGGCATGTCTGACATGATAGAGTAAAGTTCTCCTCCCATTGCGTGTGGAAGTGGTAAGCTTTGTCTTTTCCCTACTCTGTTTGAAACCCTTTCTTAAGTTTAGAACAAATACATTGCAGGCTAAATAGTTAGCTCAGTAGCTTGCTATATGCTATGAGCGGTGGCTGTCTCTTCTGTGCCTGCAGTGATAAATGTAAACAAATAATTATATGAGTGTAAAGGTGACTATAGGGGTGTTATTTCACTTCTGCAGGGCTCTAATAATGTTAAAACCCGTATTTAGAAAGTCATAAACAGGTTGTCTATGCTCTAACTAGGAAAATATTCCTTTTATTACCATTGAATCCTACTTGGCAGAAATTCACTGGTCGGGTCTGGAACTAATTAACCGCAATAAATGAGGGATGACTGATGACTGTCTGAAAACAACAAAGTAATATCTCTGTAACCCTGCCATATTCTTTGCCCGATGATTTGTGGTCTTCTAGGATAGAAAAGCAGTTTGATGAACCTTCTTCAATCTCCGACCACATTTATACATCACTTTCTCAAAGTGAAAAATGCATTACATTCACTCATTCCAAGTTGCGATGTGACTTGAACTGATAAGTCATTTGTCAGTGTTCCCTGAGACGATCAGGCTCCAGTCGCTGCCCTTTAAAAGTCACATCTCTTCTCTGCTCTTTCAGATACGTAACTTTCTAGCCCACCTCCTAATCACTTCCAAGTCATCTCACCCAACTTTTAGTATGCTACTATAGGATCAGTAAACCTACCAAGTGTTTCTTTGTTTACAAAGATGGGACTATAATAGTATTCATTATTCAGTGGAACGTCGATTTTCATCATTAATCCCTTCCGAAAGCTTTGACGAAAACCAAAACATATGAAAACTGAATCAATTTTTTCCGTAAGAAATAACGCAAATCCAATTAATCCATTTCTCAATGTATTACTTTTGTCTAAATGAAACATAATAAATACATAAAAAAAACATAAAACACCATAAAACATAAACGATAAATAAATAAAATCTCTCTCAAACAACAACAACCTTCCAGTCCCTTCTACGTAACACTTCCTGTATCCGGCAAAGTCCAGCCATCAAAATAAAAGCACGACAATAAACCATGCATGGTACGCCACACACTCAGTCCTCACTTTTTACTCTGAAAACTCACAACTGTGGCTGTACTTTATTTCACATTGTTTATTGACTGTAAAATATAATTATTCTCCATAAAATGTGTTTTGTGTTACTATTACGACATATACAAGTAATACATACATATATAAATATGGCATCAATTTCAAGTGAATTTCCAGGATGAAATAGCACCAGAACAGGTGGTTACAAAACAGGAAGTGAAAATCAAATAAAGAAATTGAAGCATACATAATTAACAAAATAAACGCTAAACGGTAAAAGAAATAGAAAATGGCCACTCAGTACTTATTAGGAAAAAAGGAGACAGATATTGAGATATTCAGATATTGAGCTGATAATCCACAATAAAGATGATTTCCTGGCCGGAACCTGTCTATAGTGATCCAACTCTAAAAGAACCACGATCCATTCTTCACAGAGACCGAGTCGCCAGTTGTTTTGTTTGGGCACACTATTCCGTGCAATGATACACGGACAGACGGACGAGATTTTTAAGTGCACTGTTTGGCCGAACAAAAACGGAGACACATTTTTGGCAATCATTTTTGTCAAAAAACAAATTTTACGAGGTACCACTATATTTTGTGATTTATTTCTAACTATAAGGTTACGTTTTTTAAATTACTATAATATATGATATTATATTATATTAAATATTATATTATTATATAGAGTCGCCCCTCGTTTATTGTGGTTCTAGACTCGACCACAGTAAGTGAATTTCTGCAAAGTATTATTCAATATTAATAGATGGAATATTTTCATAGTTATAACTTTCTAAATAATTTTTTTTAAATTTTTCGTTATTAGAGCCCTGTAGACATGAAATAACACACCTATAGTCATCTTTTTACAACACATGCCAATGCGCAGGCTAAGGGATCACTGCAGGGACACAAGAGATGGCCACGGCTTTAAGCATAGCGTGCTTGCGAGCTAACTACTTAGCCCCCAGTGGTGTAATCACTGTTGTCTGATTAGCGTAATAGCCTATGTCATCTTCAGTTATCGCGCCTCATTCTTTATGAATTCTCAATTGACTAGCAGCAGTATTTACTCATGCTGTGTAGACTTCAGGTCTCATATTTCAGCCATCAGGAAATAAATGAGCTATACAGATAAATAATCATGCAAACCACGTCTTAAATGTTACCATCAATCTTGTCAATATTGTTAGTTGTTAGGAGTTGTCGCTCCACACACCATAATGATATTGACAGGCCTACTCCAAAACATATCTAGGTATTTATTCATCACTTGTACTTCAGTTATTGCTTGCCTGGAATTTGCTGAGGGACATTTAAAGGGATTGGTCAATATTAAGCTCCTGCTCTGAAATTGGCACGGTCAAGCTCCACTGAAATTTGCAGTTGCCCACATTGACAATCGAGATTCCTTCTGGACAAAAGTTTCATGGTCGAACAAAATAAAGATTGAGCTATTTGGACACATTGACAAGAAGTACGCTAGACGGCTGAAACGTGGACACAATTGGGTTTCCACATTAAATGAAGGTTATAAATTCATTTGTCCCGTAGAGTGGAAGAAGTATTACAGTCATGTTTTGCATGCCAATATTTTTGGACATGGATCATTTGGGCATGCCTGTAATCACTTTATAATATAATGGATCCCTGCACATTCACGATTCAGTATTCACAGCCCCGCAAATTTGGGGATTTTTGTTTAAAAAAAAAAAAAGGTATCCCTGAAAATAGGCCATTTTTTCTGCAGAAAAGACATTTGATTCACCCTCAGTCAGTAAAAATGTAATATTGTGTGATAGTACAGATCAAATGTACAGCATACATGTAACACGATGCCACATTTCCTCCATGTTTATGCCTCTATGCTTCACTGATAATGTTTTTTTTTCCGTAGAAATTGAGATTTCACACTTTGCTCGGCGGTCCTTGAATGCACCATAGTGGTGAGAAACAAAAGTGATACATATACATACAATATAAGGCATTCAGCAGACATATTCACAGATGTGATGATATGTAGTATTGTACACTGGTCACTAGGTGTCCGTAATGTTACTGTAATGTTTGGTGAGACACACAAGCACCAGACTTGATTGCAGGGTTTTATTGCAAGCATGAATGATTTCACAAAAGACACAATGATCCCTAATACAAGCTACTGCGCCGTAATCCACGCCAAGCTAAAATTCAACTCCGAACCCCTGACGTAACTTCCTGTCTGCCCCCCACTCAGCTCCACGAGTACTGGAACACATTTACAAGAACGCAAACGAGCATGAGTCTTATTTATGTCATAAATAGCTTATTTACTCTTATTATGTCTACTACATTGGGTCATATGAGTGTAAAGATGACTATGGGGTGTTACTTCATGTCTAGATGGCTCTCATAATGCTAAAAAATGTATTCAGAAGGTCATAAACAGTTTTTTTTTTACCAATGAAAATATTCCATTTATAAATAAGGATTGAGTTTTGGGTAGTGACCAAAAGGACACGATCGTGGCTACATGTGAGTAAATGAGTATTCTCCGTAGGGTGGCTGGGCTCTCCCTTTAGAGATAAAGTGAGAAGCACTGTCATCGAGGAGAAACTCCTCCGCAATGAGAGGAGCCAGATGAGGTGATTCGGCAATCTGGTCAGGACGCTTCCCTGGGGAGGTTTTCAGGACACGTCCGGCCGGTAGGAGGCCTTGGGGAAGACCCAGGACACATTGGAGAGACTGTGTCTCTCAACTGACCTGGGAACGCCTCAGGATCTGCCAGGAGAAACTGGACGAAGTAGTTGGGGAGAGGGAAGTCTGGGTTTCCCTGCTTAGGCTGCTGGCCATGCAACCCGACCTCGTATAGGTGGAAATTCCCCTATCATGGTTGATGTATGAATAAAGAAGATATCACAAACCCTCAAATCACTTTTGAATTGGTGAGCTATCTCGTTCAGAAAGGATCAGTCTTGCGATAACAAATTAATTAATTAATCACACGATAAATGAAAATTAACTTGATCATTTAATACATTTGTCCAGTCATGTATTTTTTTTTCATTGTACTTTTCTTAAAATTAATGTTAAAATCTTATCTCGTCTCGTCTCGTTCTTGTGGACCCAAGCGTGTGTTCTGTACCTTCTCGTCTCGTGACACACCTAAGTGCATTATATGTGCTGGATTGTTGTTTCTTGGTCGGTCTGTCATCAAAAAAGTAAGAGCACACAGCAGGAATGAAAAATATACTGACATGAATGCTGCTAGTTTCACATTGTGATGCTTTTAGACAACGTTAATAAGACAACTTCTGCTGGCGACTGCCACTTCTAATGGCTCAGATAAACCTGCAGTCATTACATTGTCTCCAGAAGAAGACTAAATGGTGCGTAGAATAACTGACAGTGCTGTCTTAGCTGATCATATTAGAGTCACAAGTGTCAACATCATTTGCACCACAAATAATTTTCTGTGCTTTGTTATGTTTGAAACTGAAGCACAGATACCGGTGTCAGATACCTGTGTCACCAGTCAGCTGACAAGACTGGTCGGTTGTTTTGTTTGTCAGGCAGATAATCAAAACAATTGAGTACTGAAAGTTTCAATGAGGAAATGCACTATAATACTTTCCACTTCTTATTAAATGTTTAGAACTATGCACTCTTGAGAAAGATAACTATGTCTACTAAACTGACAGAGAGCACATATCACAAAGGCGAGGCCACTTTTCTCAGCAGAATGCTCCCATATAATAAGACTGTTATTCATTTCCTATTGACTGTACCCTGTCTTCACACATGATCAATAACGATGTATTATGTCGGCTCTCCACCTCACCTAATAATGAGCTCAGAATGCGGCCAAATTCACACATTGCTTGGCTTTGAAAGAATAACAAGGTTGTTAGTTACAAAGGTTACATTGATTTATATTCCTTCTCTGCCATCAATAGGTGAGTAATTCTCACTAATGGAACATGCTTCTTCAGAATCGATCAGGGTTCATGGAAGTGATGAAAAACTATCTTGCTGATATCACAGAAATGAATCAGAGGACAATCACAGCGGGGTAATGAGCTCCCGAGCCTGAGCAACTTGATTTGTTGAAAATAACCCTAATTGGACTGAAAAGCAACCTACAGGCAGTCAGTCTTAGCCATATTACAGTATGTAGTACAGATACGACAGAGCCGCATGCACCAAACGACCAGCTGGATGTGGTAATTTGCTTAAGAGACGAAGCTGAATCTGCACTGCTCTTAACCGTGACAACAAGCACCTACAGGATGGACGCTGAGCATTCGCTGTGCTTTCCCAGCACACTACTATATACAGGAGCACACGAGCCACCAAAGTCCGTTTGAAGTTCTGTAGTAGCTTCTTGTACATGTTGAAGGACGGCAGACTTCTGAGGCAGTACAAACGGCTCTGCCCTTTCCTGCACTGAGCATCGATATTGGCAGTGCACTCCAGTATATCATCCAGATGCTCTCCCAGGTAATTGATAGGTGTGAACCACCTCCACACGGTCACCTTTAATGAGAACAGGTTCTGGGTGTGTCCTGTTTCTCCTAAAGTCCACCACCATTTCCTTGGTCTTGGTGGTGGTGAGGTGCAGGTGGGTTGTGTTGCACTAGTTAACAAAGTCGTGAATCAGTTTTCTGTACTGATCCTCCTGTCCCCTGATACATCCCACGATGGCCGTGTAGTCCGCAAATGTCTGTACGTGACAGAGTTGTACTGAAAGTCAAACGTGTACAGGATAAACAGAACAGGAGAGAGCACAGTTCCCTGCGGTACTCCCATGCTGCTGGTCACGGTGTCGGACCTGCAGTTCCCCAGTCGCACATACTGAGATCTGCCAGTCAGGTAGTCTGTGATCCATGCCACCAGGTGTGATCCTACTCCCATCAGTTTGTCCCTGAGGAGCTCAGGCTGGAAATCCAAAAATGTAATCCTCACAGCACCACTGCCCCTGTCCAGGTGAGTGAGAGATCGGTGGAGCAAAAAGATGATGGTGTCGTCAACTCCCACTTTCTCCCGGAATGCAAACTGTAGATGGTCGAGTGCGTGGTGGGACTGTGGCCTCGGTTGATCGAGCAGCAGCCGTTCTATGATCTTCATCACATGTGATGTCAGGCCTACTGCTCAGTTCACCTGCATGTGCTCTCTTTGGGACTGGAAGATTGCAGGACTCCTCCCCAACCCCAAGCTCAGATTGAAGACGATATTAATATATTATTATATTATATTCTGTAGTTATTGTGGGTTGTGTGAGGGTGGGGGGGTGGGGAGAGGTTTCCCCTTCCGTGCTGATGACTTGTGTGTGGGATGGGCTGGTCAACCCTGTTAAAAAACTGGTTTACCTGGTTTTCCCTGCTCACATCGCCCTCAATGTGGGCACCTCTCTTTGAGCTGCAGCCGGTTATGGTCTTCCTCCCCTGCCACACCTCCTTCATGTTGTTCTGAATCTTTTGTTCTATTCTCCTGCTGCACTGCTCCTTTGCTTTCCTTAGCGGGACTCTTAGTTCCTTCTGTCCCGCTTAAGCTGTTGTGTGTCACCTTCGAAGGTCTTCTTGTTCAGGTTCAGAAGGTCTTTGATGTCACTTGTTATTCAGGGCTTGTTGTTGGCAAAGTAGCGTTCAGTCCTTACTGGTACAACAACATCCATGGGCAGGTTTACGTAGTCCGTGGTGTAGGTGACCATTTCTTCCATATTCTCATTTTGGGGCTCCTGCAATGCATCCCAGTCAATGGTCTCTAAGCAGACGATCAGAGCTTGTTCAGCCAACAGCACAGCTTTTTTGTTTTTAACAAGCTAACCAATGCAATACAAAACCTGTAAAATGATAAAAACAACAATATTTTGCTACATCACATACACTGCCTAATAAAAAAAAAACGGTCCCACAGTCTGACATTTTGTTGGACCGCCTTTAGGCATTATGTCACAACATGTATTTCTGTCCAGAGTTGCATACATTTTTCTTGTATTGATTTTTCTTGTATTGATATTGATGATGTCTATTGAATTGATCTGACCAGACAGTGGGGCTCAGGTTCTGTGTTGGACAATCCTTGTGTGAAAAATATGCTGCCTTCATCTTCAATCATCTTCTATGCCGCTTATCCTCACTAGGGTCGCGGGTATACTGGAGCCTATCCCAGCTGACTTTGGGCGAGAGGCGGGATAATGGAGATTTACCACAGCGTCTGTGTTGCTGCCCAGGGAAGAGAGATCGAGTCGAAGAGTTCACAAAAGTGCAGATTAATGCTCAGCATACTCATGAAACTAAGTCCAAGCTAACACACTTTTAATGCAGTTTTATGTCTACACATTTGCATATTTGACCCATTATTTTATTAAATTTAAAGGGAAAGTTCAGCTTCCCTTGTAGTCAATGAGCAATCGCCACTGTAATGTAGCCACATTGTTTATCATTTTTATTTGTGAACCCCCATGCTAATTTGCATACCCCACTTTGGGAACCTATTGCTTAGTTAACTCCAGATGGTGACTTTCTGTTTTGGCCAGGCACTGTATACACTCCTGATCAAAATTTGCTCTAATTCAAGAATGTACAATTTGCACTGTTGGATCTTAAGGCCCTGTCACACCTTGACGATTTAGCCAGCGCATGCCCGACGTGATCATTTTGATGGCATACTTTGAACTGTCAACGTTTTTTTTCAAATTTGGGCGTATATATAGCGTATTCATAACGAGTTTGACATATACATGACGTATTAGTAACTTACTGTATATACTGTAGAACATTTCTAGAACTTCTAGACAACTTATACCAACGAATGCGTAGCATGTTGCTGGTGTTCACAACTTATGCCCAACGCCAGTCTAACTTATGCTAACTGCACGGCAGCGTATGGCCGACGATGACGTGCCGTAGCCTATAAAAAGGCTGCCACTTGATGACTCAAATCATAACCTCACTAGACATCGCAGTGTCAACATCACCATCATGCCGAAGAAAATTTCGAAGACCGCTGCCAAGAAGTATCAGGGCAGTGACGGAGGGATCCATCACCACCCACAGCCTCCACCTCCCACTCTCACTCTGATGGCAATGACGCGGGTTCTAACGCCTCTCGTCATGGTATCGGCATCGTCAATGGTATCGAAAGCTGCTTCCCCAGTTGCCTCCATCTCCTCTCAGCCAATCCTTGCCAAGTTGAGAGCCAAGAAGACACAATTTTGTCCAAAGTATGTGACGTATTACGACTTGTGCGTAACTTACAAATAACGTGTGTGAACGGGCGTCCACTATTGCATAACTTATTGCCCGTGTATGCGGGAGGTATGAATCATACGTTGACATACATCGAAAAGTTTTGTGCAAGCACAAAATTTTTGGACGACTTGGGCGTAGTACGACGTATGCCGGCATGCTTCAGCGTGCTTTTAACTTATACAAAACTTACACATAACTTATTCGAGGTACGCCAGCGTATTGGCCAAATTTTTCATATGTTGGCATACGCTGGCTAAATCGTCAAGGTGTGACAGGGCCTTTAAGGAGGTTCTAAGTAGAGCTTCAAAATGCAAAAAGAAGAAATTGGATTTAGACAAAAAAAACTGAGTAAGCAATTTATTGTCAGCTGAGCAAAAGTTTACGATCATAGCCTTTAATAGCCAAAATCTTGTCATAACTGTTGACTGAATGTCATTTTCTGTCAAGAATTCACACTGTCATGATCTCTTGATGGCAAAGACAAAAAAATGTTCTCTCTTTGAATGCAGGCAGCTTTCTGAACAGCATAAGCAAGGCCTCTTGCAGCGCCCCATTGCTGCTGAGGTTTGACGCAGTAACACAGCCATTTTAAACTTCTTAAAAGATCCTGAGGGTTATGGAACAAAAAAGTCAATTGGTAGACCCAGAAAAATGTCACTGAGCCGGACGATCCGATTGGCTGTCCGTCAAAATGACCTCCACAACCAAAATCCACAAATATGTTATTTGTACAGGGGTGAAAAGCACACACAGTTATTTTTTTGGTTGATGTCCTGAATTCTCACAGCCTGACTATCTTAGTGACGGAGGCACCAGATGGTGTGTGCTACACTTGCTTTGCTGTCGCCCGACTGTTATTTATATGCTGCAGAGGCAGCAAGGGGCCCCCCCTGACAACAGCTTTTTTTTCTGAGCCGTAGAGGAGAGAAAGCGAGAAGGGAGCGAGGGACGAAAACAAATGTCCCTATTAGATTATCACCTCAGCTTCTGTGGAAGAACCCTCTTGTCTTGCGTGGTGAAGGCATTTGCCCACCGCCGCCAGTGACACAAAATGGCAAACTGATATCTCAATATCACCGTAGCCAGGTTAAAGGACCATGGATCATTTTAATGCCATCTTGTGTACAGGAAGCCTCGAGCAACAGATCTGTGATACATGTCCCCCGTCCAGCCATGCTTCCTCCCGACAAAAACAGATGTTCAAGCCCTTTTTAGTCTCTGGCACATACACTACACACAAACACACAGACAGCAACCACAATACCCGCCCAGTAACCTGTGCGAAAAAGCAATATCTGTATTGGAGGCAGTGGAATATGATTAAAGCTTTTGCACCGCCGTTATCATCCCATGAGCCATTAATAGCGAGCAAAATGGAGCAAAGTGAATTACCCGAAGCTGTCTGAATGTAGCCTGCAGACCTCAAGGCAAGGGCCATAACGTCCAAAGCAGCATCTAAAGAGAGCTCTTCAGGCCTTTAGAGAAGAAACATTATTATTGTAAATACGTACAAATGTTAATATACTACAAAATAATATACTGTTCTGCAGCCATTTCATCTTCATAGTCTGCATATACAGTATTTTTCTGCTGCACTGTGGGACACGCTTCTGTTTAAATCCCACCTTTCTGCACATCTGACTGAACCAGTCTTTTTAGCCATCATTGGGAGCTCTACCTGTCAGACATTATAGGCAGCACCATTGATTGAATGGGACATCACTCAAGGTGCACACTAGACTATGACAACATAATCTGCAGGAAGCGGTACTAGGACAAACTACATTGTGGCTCAATGTGTGGATTGGTAGAGCAGGGGCTTGAACTACAAAGTAATTTTTACATAGCTCGTGTTTGGATCCTGTCAAATAAAGAGCTGCCTGGTCCTCACAGACTGGTGCGTCCCACAATATGTCATTTTATGATGTGGACATGTGCGGTTTATATTCCGGTGCGGCTTATGTATTTACAAATCTGTTTTTTCCTCTAAATTGACTGGGTGCGGCTTATACACCGGAATTTACAGTGATAGTGTGTGTATTTGACATGGGCCAGCACCACTGGTTCTGAAGGCACTGGGTAGATTAGATCAACATGGCACACACAGAAGCTGAAATCTGACTGGACAAAAAAAACAAACAAATACTTGGACACTACTCACTACTGGAAGCAGCGCAGCCAAGACACAGGCTACTAAATGTAAATAATTGACTGTTGGAATAATAGAATTTCATGGAACAAATACTAGAATCGGGCCGCACGGTGGTCTAGTGGTTAGCATGTTGGCCACACAGTCACAGGCTGTAGATCAGGAAGACCTGGGTTCGATTCTCCGTTGGGCTCTGGAGTTTGCGCGTGCGCGTGTGGGTTTTCTACGGGTACTCCGGTTTCCTCCCACATTCCAAAAACATGCATGTTAGGTTAATTGTTGACTCTAAATTGTCCATAGGTATGAATGTGAGTGTGAATGGTTGTTTGTCTATATGTGCCCTGCGATTGGCTGGCGACCAGTCCAGGGTGTACCCCGCCTGTCGCCCGAAGTCAGCTGGGATAGGCTCCAGCATGCCCCCACGACCCTAATGAGGAGAAGCGGTACAGAAAATGGATGGATGGAAATACTACAATCTAAGTTGTAAACGTATGTCAGTGTTTCTGAGTGTTTAGGCCAGCAGAAAAGGCTTTGCTGGCCCTGCACACCACTGGTATCCATTTATATCATCCTGATATAAATATACTGATATTACTGATATAGGTATTATCTAAAAACACACACACACAGTCATTCAAAAAATTGTTTGTCATCCATATTTAACAGGTTTGTGGTTTATTTTGCACTTACAGT
This sequence comes from Dunckerocampus dactyliophorus, assembly GCF_027744805.1. Classification (NCBI taxonomy): domain Eukaryota; kingdom Metazoa; phylum Chordata; class Actinopteri; order Syngnathiformes; family Syngnathidae; genus Dunckerocampus; species Dunckerocampus dactyliophorus. Next base: position 17,372,042 of record NC_072832.1, on the reverse strand, counting down.
AATTCTTCAGTTCATTTCATATTCCTCTCAATCCTCCATGTGTCTCATTTTGTGTTTCCCTGCTTTTCTTTCATATTTTCCTTGTGGGACTTCCTAGGTTTGTGCCTTGTCATGTTTTCAGACAACTATACAATTTGCAAAGATAAGGCCAAAGACTGTGACTATCTGGCAGTAGAGTGGAGTTTAAGCCTACTGCAGCATGTGTTGCAATTTACATTTGGTTATTTCCACTATGTAATCGTGTCACTCAATCTCAGCTCATCTCCGTTATCTTGTTATCCTAGGGGCTGATGGGTAGTAAACAGGGTCTTTAAGTAAAAGAAATATCCTCTGTAAATATCCTTCAGTGGTTATGTGGCAGGAAGCAGCATGAAGATGAAGCAAGGCCATCAGATGGCGGGAACGAAGAAGAAAGAAGAAAGTGTGTAAATTGTAGCGGAGAAATCGTCAGGACTTGTCAGCATGTCTTTTTCAAAATGACAGATAATGTATTGGTCTGTGTTCTGAAACATAGAAGGAAGAGGCATTTTGTCCAATTTGAAGAAGCACTGCTGTTAAAATCATGTTGTCGGCAAAATCCAAAGCAAGCCCCAGCTCTCATGTGAGGCTGTTGATAAATTAAGCAGAATAAAGTAGGCCAGGAACTAATTTTCTTTTTTTGCAAGACGGACAATTAAAGATGTGTTGGAATTCCCCCAGTGAAAACAACTATATTCTTGTCTATTAAATAGAAGCAATCAACTAGATTGACACAATGGGTGCTCAAAAAAGATTACAAGACCCAACTAAACTGCGGCATCTTGTCTTCTAATCCTAACAGGTTTGCCTTCTATTAAAAGGTGCATGTGGCTTTTTTTGCCGTGTGATTTCAATAATGGAAGTGGCTTTAAACAACATTATGGACTCACATAAATCTCCATACAAGCATTCCCAACTTGACTCAGTGAATATTCAGCAGACTTCCTGGTGTATTTGTTCATCCTTCCATGGTTAACGCTGTGCTCATACTTGGTTTAGTTAAAACTAATTTGAGCTTTTGCTCTGATCGTGTGATTTCTTTGGTCAAATGTGAACACTCATCCAAAACCTGGTGCTGACCAAAGTGTGGACCAAATGCTCCAAGACATGAATGCATAATGGCTTTATTTCCCGTAATTTCCTGTGTATAAGACCCAGTGTTTTAGCCGCACTCACCAAATTTAGAGGAAAAAAACGATTTCTACATACATAAGCCGCACCGGACTATCATAAAATGGCATATTGTGGCACGCGCAAGTCTGTGAGGACCGGGCAGTTCTTTATTTGACAGGAGCCAATCATGAGCTATGAGAAAGCTCACAACAACAAGCTTGTCAACCCACTGGAAATCGCAGGCGGTCATCACTCAACATAACAGTCTGACTCATGGTGTCATCCTACAAAGAACGTTAAAATCATCACAGAGCAAGTTAACACTCTATAACTAGGTAAGAAATATACAAAGCAAGTACCAATATGAGTTTAAAATAAAAAAAACAGCTATTTTAACTTATAATAATGCATTTCGTCCCAGGAAAGCATTGCATTGGTCATTGCTGCTGGGGCGCTGCAATGATGTCAGCCTCCCTATGGGCTCTGGGCTCCTCTGGATCCCTCTGGTGGTCAGAGGCAGCATGTGTTCATCATGAGTTAGTGAAACTCGATACTGCCTCCAACTTGCTTTTGTTGAGTCTGTGATGCAGCTCGGGCAGGAAGGCGGAAGCAGAACTGATTCGAGGCAAGGAGCAGATCTGTTGCTTTTTCCATGGGGCTAATACATTTCTACAAATGCAATTAGAGCAACAGTTGCACAATTAATGACAAGTTAACTGGTCTCCTTTTTTAATTTAGTTAGTGGTAGCGGGAGTGAGTAAGTGAACAAGTTAACAGAGACGAGTAGCTGCGAGTCCTGACTCAGTACAAAACTCATGACTTGCACATCTCGACTTTTCTGCCTCCACAAAGAGGTTTTCTTCATGTTTTCTTTTGGTCTCTAGTCACTGGAGTGGCATGGCCCTTGACGTGGGTGTTCATTCAGCATGAAATGAGATGAAGTCTAAAAACACATGAGTATTGAGAAAGGTCTGTGGGCAGGGTTAAATGCTTTGCAATGCAATCAAAGAGCCACAGCATAAACATCACTGCTTCGTGAACAGTCTTATCTGGAAGCAAGTCTTTGTGGAATAGCAGGAAGAGCAAACGGGTGAGACTGGGATTCAGCAGTGGAGACAGTGATGTGTCACATGTTGGGCTGTCTTAGACGAAGAGTTTTCATAGTCGAATCTGACTAACAGATGAATGCTATTGTTTTTTGTTTTGAAGAGCACCGCTAATGGCGATCCCTACAAATAAACAGATCTCATTTGGTCTTTTTCCAATTAAAAAAAAAAAGCTAAAACACTCAGACTTACAACTTAACATGGTAGGCGTGCAACAACGTTACCATTTATTTAGTGACAGACAGCAGAAAGCAGTTGACATAGGCTACGCTCACGCGACATGTCAATTCCGATTTTTTGCTCATATGTGACCTGTATCTGATTTTTTTCATGTCAGTGTCAACAGCACCATTCCACTTTTTACAAATACGACTTCCGCCTCATTTGTATGTAGATATAAATCCCATACGTATGCGATGCTACTGCAGTCTGAACGGTCAGGTTGCATATGTGTGACGTATACGTCATCGAAAGGCATGTTTTGCCATGCTTAGCGAGCTTTGAACAAGGTACTCACCAATGTAAGCAAAATTTCTTCTTGCTCCTCGGAGCAGACGTCGCAGCAAGTACTCCACAAACTGCTACAGCCAAAATTCTTGCCCTCTTTCTTCTTAATCTGCTATGCAGGATCATTTGGTTAAAAAATATATTGGCTCCTTTTGCACAAAATCCTTGAAATTGCCACAAACGCCCTGAGGAGAGCACACTCACTGAAGGAATCTTTACTTCCGTATTATGACGTTATGCTTTTGCACATGCACGTCACTTCCCGGACGCTTTATGTTCACATTGACAAGTCTCTTTTTTTTTTTTTTGGTAATGTGAACGAGCACATACAAAATTAAAAAAAATTGTAATGGGTTGCGTGAACGTAGGCGTAAATGCGCAGTCCTACGTCTTTGGTCATGCTGGTTTCAGTTGCTGTTCTATCAGCCCGAAGTGTGTCGCGGTTGGCTTGCTCAATAGCATTGTCCGGTACGCCGCTGTTTAGTCATGTCTTGGTAAAATGATGCCGTTGCAGTCCAAACGTCTCTTACTGTGGGTGATGTTGAGTCGTAACTCATTCATTTTATTGACTAAAGACCGCATTTTAGCGAGGAAAATGCTTGGCGAGGAGAACCTGTGTGGTGTTAGCTCGAGCTCAGCTCGTATTCTTCCGCGAAATCCAATATCCAAAAGCTCTTGTTGAGTGTACGATATTAAACCAGACCGGATATGAAGAAAGTAATATCTACTAAACTGCAAATCTGGAAGAGACGCCGGTCTTCGCTGTGTGTACATCTTGCGTAAGTATAGGTTTTCTGTTAAACGCACGGGTCATTTTCAGTTCTTTATTAACACAAATGAGGCTAATTTCTGACAAAATAAGCTATCTATAACAAAAACAAAGACATTCTATGTAAAAATGTATGCTTAGCAGTAACCGTGGGCACCCCCATGTAGTCGAATGAATGGTACAATCTTGATCACGTGACATTTTCATATGATTCGACTATGAGATTGATTGACTCCTCCGAATCATATCATCAAATAGTCAAATATTTTAAGACACCTCTAGCTATATGCTACAATTATCCTGTTGTATCGTTGTCTGTTGTTTAATTTCCATCTAATAAACATTTTATTTAGCTATCAGGCACAGCAATTTGCTAAGATTTGTTTTCTTGGTCATGTCACACATTGGCAGGGCCATTTGTTGCTCGAGGAAATATGTAATGTAAGCTGAAACGTGCAATCAATGCCTATTAGAAAATGGCAGTCACAGTCATGAGGCTGTTTGAATGGCAAACAAGAATCTGATGGTGCCATTTTGCACATTCATTTTGCAATTTAATCACTGCTGGCCACGAAATACATATTATTAAAAATAAAACGTTTTAATTTGGTGGGCCCTGCTCTTCAAAAGCCACTGGGTAGAGAGCGGCGACAAAACATTTCATTGTTTGAAATGAATGATGATGTTTTCAGTATTTCAGACATGACGTGAGCATATTTACCATTCGGACTGTTGTCTCAGCCAGTGTGGTAGCTGCACTTTAAAAAGTTATTGGCCGTGTTATTGCCTCATGATTGTAATTGCTGTCTCCAGATGCTCCAGGGTCTTCTCAAGCCTACTTAAATGCCTACACAGCTGCTCGAGGCCCCTTCTCAGTGTGTCTTGTTCCAGGCCGCAAACCTGTTCTGCTCCCTGCTCCCTCCCTGACACACTTTTCTTGAGAGATTCTTTCACATGGCCCTACTTCAAAGCGGATGGGTTCCTTTTTGTTTGGGTCATCAAATTCTGACTGACTTATCTTTGTTCAGCATACAAGACCCTTAATTTAGAACATGATGACTTTATTCAATGACTGACTCACTGAAACAAAAAAAATTGACTGTAAATCCTAATTTATAGGACTTTAATTTTGGACAAGAAATCTCCATCCATTTTCCAGTTTAGGGTCTCGTTGTGAGTTTGAGCCTATCCCAGCTGACTTAAGTGAATGCTGGACGACACCCTGGACTGATCGTCAGTCAATCACAGGCCGACTGACTGAAGACTGACACAAAAATAAGGTCTGAATGAGGCATTGATTGGCACTGAATCCCACCAGCATGTCACTTTGACATCAGCCAAGTCATTTATGTGAACCACTACATTACACTGACAGGAACAGATCAGAAATATTTCAGTAGCAAAGCCAAGGCACGTTTTATATAGACCGACAACACATTACAACAGTAACGGAATTGCTCTAATGTATTATTTTCTGATATAAAACGATAAAAGTAAGGAATTTCAGTAACTGTAGCTTTGGAAGAAAATAAGAGCCCTCTGCAAAATGATCTCAAATGTGATCATATTTTACTGCATAGACTAGGGGTGTCCAAGCTTATTCCACCGAGGCCGCACACTGAAAAATGAAAGGATGTGGAAACCACATTGATATTCTTATATACAGTGGAAACTTGTGTTTTTCAGGTATCGTCAAAACTTTATGCCAAAATTGTGCCGCGGTTGGTTTACATTTTCCGGTTAGCGTACAATATGGCACGTGTCTTGTGCTATTAATACACTGGGTGTCAGTGCAACTGTGTACTTTTGTATTTTTAATCACAGTACTTCCTTGTTAGCATGCTATTAGCTTGCTAATACATGAAAACAGGGAGTGGAAGTCGGCCGTCTATGATGTCATCAGCAGGTGACTATAGTTCTTTAGTTTTACAGCACAAAACGCACTTTTATAATTTTACAATTATAGTTTTATATGCATTAAATAATTCTAAATGCATAGAAATGATGAAGGAATGGGGTAAATGAACATTTAAGGTTACCTTCGGCTTCAGTCAGGATGAAACTGCTTGTTGACAATGACACGATGTGGCAGCGAGATCAACACAAACCCCACCGATGTGTTTTGCCACGCGTTATTTCTTAAATTCAGTAGTGTTTCTCACCTTCTTTGTCAAGATGCTGGCACTGGCAACTTTCTGTCGTTATTTTGCAGCTGCGATCAGAAGAAAAGCAGAGACTTGAGGTGAGAAACGCGATTGAAATTCAAGAAATCACTCACATCTTGGCACAGCCCAGTCGACCCGAGCTGAGCCGACATGCCATGGATGACCGAATGAAAAAGGTTCTCCTCTCATTCCGTGTGGAAGTGGTAAGTTATGTTGTCCTTCTTCCACACTGCGTTTGAAACACTTTCTTCGGTTTAGAATATGTAAACCGGAGAGGTTAAATAGTTAGTTCGGTAGCTTGCTGTGCTAGCGGTGGTCGTCCCTTATTTCCCTGCAATGATCCCGTAGCCTGCGCAATATGGTGTAAACAAAGAACAATATGAGTGTAAGGGTGACTATAGGGGTGTTATTTCATGTCTGCAGGGCTGTAATAATGTTTAAAAACTTATTTAGAAAGTCATAAACAGGTTTTCTATGCTGTAACTATGAAAATATTCCATTTATTAATATTGAATCCTATTTCGAAATTCACTTATTGCAGTCGGGTCTAGAACCAATTTACGGCGACAAACAAGGGATGGCTGTAGTCCAAAGATTAATTTATACAGGTATATGAGACATACTTTGCTAGTATTTATCTTTGTAACATTTTCTAAGAAAATAAGTAGGAGGTGGGCATCACGGCTGAGCTGTCTTCCCATCACTTCTTTGTTATGCTGTCTTGGCGCTGGTCACAGCACATTGCTTTCGCTTCACTCCGACTGAACTGACTTTGTGATGGGCCTTGAGAGGCAAGGATGCGCAGTGTCCTTATTCTGTCACCTTCCCTGTTGGCTTTGACTGGCCCCAACATATGCACTTGAAGCCCCGACAGCAGCGGCCAATAAATCACTGTCTTCTCACAGAAAACAAAAGAAAGTTTGTTTGTTTGACAAGCTCCAGTGTGTTTTGACTTTCATTTTTGGCTTTCTGGAACCAATTCATTGGATACATTATTTCTTTTCTGAAAATTGATTCCAAATTAACCAAGGTTACAGTATACTTAACACACGTAGCTAGCAACAACACAGAGTATATTACAAGAGTAACTGCCAGAGATGGGAAAAAGTTAATGTTTTGCAAGTCTCAAGTAAAGATGTGCAAATCTCAAGCCAAGACCAGACAGGTCGAGTCAAGTCCAAAGTCATAGGCTTGAAATTTTAGTTCTGACAAGTGTTTCGCAAATAAAATACCATGACCTTGTAATTTGCAAATGCAAATTAAATTCTCCTCTGTAGCCTGTTGACACATCACTGTGTCAATCACTGCCACTCTCCAGCAGGCTGGCACCCACAGAAGTGTAAGCCACAACCTCATTGTTTGCTCGTAAACCCGATTGGACGTTAATAAATTCATTTAATAAGTCAAATTCTGTGAGAAAATTTCTTGTCTTGCTGGAAATGACATAATAATCCAAGACACTAGACAGATAAGACTGGTTACTCGACAGCCACTTTCGTAGTAAGTAGGCAAGTCATGAGTCACTGACGTCAGAGTCCAAGTCGAGTTACAAGTCTATGTGACTTGAGTCTGACTAGAGTCCAAATCGTGTGACGGGAGTCCACACCTCGAGTAACTGCTAACAGCAAACCATTGAGTTTCCAACCGTATTCAAAGTAATAATTTCGGACCATTTGTGACCTCTATGTGAGTGCTTTGTACTGCTCGCAAAGATGAACATTTCCTCACGCTCAAACGTTTTAGAGCAAACTCAGCATGTTCATAAGCGTTTGAAGACCCCGTTTCTGACGTAGCCAGTTTGTTTCATCGAGAGAGAAAAACATCAAAGATCGGGGGTGGACTGGGACAAAAATTCAGCCCGAGTCATTTTGGTTCAGACTGGCCCCACCCCACTCCCATTATGAGCCCCATTCTTGTTTATAAAAAACCCAAAATGTCCAGGTTTGGGTTCAAACCTGCACCTTCTGCCTTGATGGGGGACAGCAGTCTCAGTAGTGCGGCCCAGACTTCCCAGTCTCCGGCCACATCTTCCAGCTCCACAGGGAGCTAAGACGTTCCCAGGCCAGCTATTAGACATAATCCCTCCAGCGTGTCCTAGGTCTGCCCTGGGGCCTTCTCCCAGCTGGGCCTGCCCAGACCATCTCACCAGGAAGACGTCCAGGAGGCACCCGGATCAGATGCCTGAGCCACCTCAAGTGGTTCCTCTCGATGTAAAGGAGCAGCGGCTCTACCCTGTCTTTTAGGGTTAGTTCAGCCACCCTATGGAGGAAACTCATTTTGGATGCTTGATCTCGTTCTTTCAATCACAACCCAAAGCACATGACCATAGGTGAGGGTGGGAATATAGATTGACCGGTAAGTTGAGAGCTTTGCCTTCCAGCTCAGCTCTCTCTTCACCACGACGGTCCGGTACAGCGACCGCAGTGCTGCAGACGCTGCACCGACCTCATCCTTCAAGCCTCCCTCACAAGACCTCTCTCCCAACCCGGAGGGTGCAGTCCCTTTTTTTCCCAACTGAGAACCATGGCTTCGGACTTGGAGTGCTGAATCTCATCCCAGAAGCTTCACACTCAGTTGCAAACCAAACACTGAAGGTCTCAGCCTGGTGAGGCAATTAGGACCACATTGACTGTGACAATGAGATCGTAAGGCGCCCAAGCTGGACCCCCTCAGTGCCTTGGCTGCGCCTAGAAATTCTGTCTATAAAAATTATGAACAGAAATTGTGACAAAGGGCAGCCTTGGCCGAAGCCAACGTTCACCGGAAATAGACTCGACTTACTGCTGGCAATGACAACCAGGCTCCTGCTCTGGTTGTACAAGGACCGAATGGCACATAGTAGCGTGCCACCAGGACGAAAACCATATTGCACCTCCTGTAGCTGAGGTTTCACTAACGGCGGTACCCTATCTTCAGCACCCTGCAATAGACTTTCCCAGGGATGTTGAGGAGTGTGATTGGAGGCTTTTTTACCATACATTTTTTACTTAATTATTTAGCATATATTATCTTGTATAAACATTTTAAAAGAACCCACATATCCCATTAAAGACATTAAAGCCATGACATATTGACATTATTATTTAACAAAACAAACCTAAAAGCAAAAATTAACCTTCCAAACACATTTGTTGTGCCCCCGTAGTCCATTGTGGTTGTATGCATGGACGTTTTTAGATTTATTGTCTGGCTCTGGAATGAAGCTAGTACGCAGCCGTAAACTGTAAAAATATATTTTTGTCCGTAATGCATTATTCTCCAAGACAATCTACATATACTGTGTTGCTATGCTTTGTAGTTGATGCAATTTTTATGATTATGGCAGTAAATCAAGCTTAAATATTGATCATTTTTTATTTTATTTTTGCTACCATCGCACGTTTGATGTGGATTCATATTAGAGTTGACCTTTTGTCATATAACTTTATATGGAAAGCAACACTTCACACAGAATCTTCAGGTTGTCTCTGGAGAGGTTTGGCGTTTGATGCATGTTCCCTCGAGTGTATGTGTCCTTCTCAAAGAGCAGCCCATTAATCTTTGAGCACTTTCCATCAATGCAAACTGTCAACATATCATCATGCTCTCGGTCAATCATGTAACATCTGCAGTGACAAATAGACAGAGCTGCAGGCCGACCATATGTCATTTTACACTGCAAAATAACAAAGTGCGCATGGTTATTAAAAGGTCATGAGCGTGGGTGAGGAAAGACTTTCTATCCAAGTTACCAATAGCTAGCTCCTGTGCCATGATGGATATGTCCAGCTTCAGGGGACTTTGGCAAGGGAATGTGAGTGAACACTGAAGCTTGAAAATGATTGCACAAGTAGACATGTAAAACTGATTGAACAGCAAAAAGTCATTTTTTTCAGAGGTAAATCAGCACTTATTTCTGAATGCAATTTATCATGTAGTCACACATCTGTCAACTGAGTCAGACCTCAGACATCAAATGTGCAAAAAAAAAAAAAGTAGTGCATGCCAGACTTTGAAGATGTAAATGCAATAATTTGCATCAATAAAGGAGTCGTGTTTGGCTGAAAGTCATGAATAAACAAATGAAGATGTGCGGTGTTGGGAATTTTACGTGGAAAAAAAATGTGTCATTGACATTTGGACATTGATTGGTAATTGAATTTTTTCCACATACTAACAGACAACATAATAGTTCAAAACAAGAAGCGGGCTGTTCTTGGAGATAGAAGAAATGAATGGTGCCAATGAGGTTATCTAGGTATCGAACACATCACCATCAGATGTAGCTGCCCAATTATGGGCAATTGCACACATAATGACACATCATTTCAAATGGGTAAAGGCTCGTTCAAGCCATGTTGTTCCTATTTTATGTGCACATTTTTGAGGTGTGATATGCCCACTCGTCAAAAGTGACCATGTTTCGCTTTCGTTCATCTTGCTTTCTGTGTCACTAACTTAATACTTGAAACTTAACACACCGATGTTAGCGCAAAATCTTTTCATTGTCTAAAATAACCTCGCCAGGCGGCTGTCAATTCTAGATTCACCGACTTAGATTTTTTTTTACAGTGTGATTCACTGAAGCAAAAAGATACAATTTCAAGCAGCCGTCCCGAAAAGGGAGACATGCTATCTCCTCAGGGTTCCTGTGGAAATGTATATCATCTCTTCTTTCCATGGACAATTGGGAGGGGGAGAATACAATTCAGTGGGTAATTTCTCATTTGTTTGTAATAATTGCTTTTAAATACTTACCAGGCATTGTTAAGTGTTCCAACCTGTCGTAGAGACCATGCCTAGTGTTGGTCTTGTATGTATTTTAATTAGTTTCAGAGTGACAGCACACTCACTTGAGGTTGTTCAGCTCGGTATTAAGTCTCTCAGCTGGTAAGCGGTTTCTGCTGATAAAAATCACACAGGAGGTCAAGCAAAGCAAAATATTCTGCTGGACATTCTGGTAATCATGATGCCTCCTGACTCTTTTGTAAACTTGTCTGTTTTTGAGTACTGTAATACCGTGTTTCATATGTGTAGTATTTACTAAGTCATCTGCCAGATATTATGTACAGTATTTTGGAAAATGTGTAAATTGGTGTCTGTACTGGAAAGGATATTTATTTTCTTGAACTTTTCTTCTCGGTTCTTGGGACCGCGTTGCTATCTGAGAAATAGTCAATGATCACACAATTTAAAAGCTTTTAAAATTGAATTAAAAAATAAGAGCAATATATTTGGTTATAGTGCTGGATAAATGAGGAAGATCGAGGAATCAAAGTGAACTGATTCTGTATAGTAGTTGCCGTACCCCTCCTGAAAGTGAACCTTACGCTTGTGTACCTGGAAAGTGGAAGTTAAGTTTGTGTGTGAGAGAGTGGCTCGAACTGGTTCTAACTATGCTGATTGCGTGTCTGTTTACTATCTTCTCCTCTCAGTACTTTCCATGAGTTATCTGTGATCGTTGTGCAACTTTGATTGTGCTACGTGAGTCTGAAAAGGCCTTCTGTGAGAAGCTGTTAGACTGAAAATGCACTGAGCTATTACACTGAATTAAATACTGTAATATTTAACAGTAAACAGTTAACAGTGGACTGCTGCATAGTAATACATACTGTACTGGGGGAGGGCGCTAACTTTCGAACGTCTATACCCCGCCCTCGTTCTGCTTCAACACTGCAGGCCACGCCCCACATAACACACACAAACACATACATGATTTATGTTTGTTGTCAGCCTATAATAGTTGGGTAAAGATTAGCTACTGACCCTAGCTATCATTGAACATACGTATGGTCTATGATAACCACACAATGACACCTAATTTCTGGTCACTTCTCAGAGACTGCTTGTGTGTATGTGCACACACTATAGAAATGTACGTAGATACGAGGTAGCAGTGAGTGAAAGTCATGAATGGCAATCATTTTATTCAGGCCGAAAAAAAATGTATACAAATTTTAACTTTGAATTGTGGCAAATATAGACATTTATTTGTTCATTCTGTTCTTTTAAACCACTATTGGTAACAGCTGCCAGCCGGTGGGGGTGTTCTTATATTTTTTGGTTTAAAAAGTAATATTTGGATAGTTGGCTATAGTTAAAATTTCTAACAAAAGTGTGATGGTTTTCTTATGTGCCAAATGCGGATCAGAATAAATGAAATAAAAGAGAAAGACATATGTGAGGATGGGCGAAATTCCAAAAAAAGTGCAGTTTTCCTTTAAGTTTTGTGTTAAACTGTGAATGAACTAATTGTGCCAGACGTTATTATTACACCAGTACATTCAGTCTAATAGCTCAGTGCATTTTCACTCTAAGAGCTTCTCACAGACACATGCACTCACATAGCACAATCATAGCTGTACAACACCTGCAAAGATACTGTGAGACACACAATTGATGTGTTGTTCTCACTCACAAAAGCTTAACTCTCACTTCTACACAAACTTAACTCTCACTTTCTAGAGATAACGGCTACATAGACTTTGTGTACTTTCATTCTGAGCTCTCTTCGTCCATCTTTCTTGTCAATGATAGAGTCCAGTGCTCTAACCAAATACAGTATAACAGTTCTATTGTTTAATCAAATCTGAAAACCTTTTTAAATTGTGTGACAGACTACTTCTCCCACAGCAATGCGGTCCCAAGAACCCGGAATAAAAGCTTAGGAAATGAAATAGCTTTTAAAAGCTCCCCCTGTACGTACAGCAGTTAAAGTGTGGAATGAAGAAACTGATCAAGTACTTCAGGACTGCTTTGGCTGCACAAACTGGGATGTGTTTAAAACTGCAGCGGGGAGGGAAGATTGTACTGTTGATTTGGATGAATATGCTTCTGCTGTTACTGGCTACATTAGCACATGCATAGAGACTGTTACCACCACCAAGTATTACAGAAAATACCCTAACCAAAAACAGTGGATGAACTGTGATGTAAGGGCTAAGCTACGTGCTCGTTCGACTGCATTTGTCATGGGCACCGCTGATGACTACAAAAAGGCCAGATATGACCTGAGGAGGTCCATACGGGAGGCCAAAAGACAGTACAGACAGAAGCTGGAGGGCTACTATTCCACCTCAGACCCTCGGCGCATGTGGGCGGGGCTCCAGCACATAACAGACTATCGACAGCAGAGTAGCATAGCCACGTCCAGCCATACCACACTTCCAGATGAGCTGAACGAGTTCTATGCCCGCTTTGACACCCAAACTCCTGATGAGCAGAGAGGGTGGCTGAACCTGGGGAGCACACAGGACTCACCTCTCATGGTGACATCAGCTGATGTGCGCAGGGTTCTAAACAAAACAAACCCACGAAAAGCAGCAGGGCCAGACAACATCTCAGGACGTGCACTTCGGGTTTGCTCATCAGAGCTAGCTGATGTGCTTGCTGACATATTTAACCTGTCGCTTGCACAAGCATCTGTACCGACCTGCTTTAAGTCCACCACCATAGTGCCCGTACCCAAGAAGAGCAACGTGACCTGCTTGAATGACTATCGCCCTATAGCACTCACTCCTATTGTTATGAAGTGCTTTGAAAGAATAGTCATGACCCACATCAAAAAGAGCATCCCGGCGGCAACTGTGGACCCTCTACAGTTTGCATATCGCCAGAACCGGTCCACGGATGATGCAGTCAACACTGCCATCCACACAGCCCTTTCTCACCTACAGGGCCAGGACACATACGTCAGAATGCTATTTATAGACTATAGCTCTGCTTTTAATACAGTCTGCCCCCACAAACTCACAAATAAGCTCCTCACACTTGGCCTGTCTCCCTCCCTCTGTAACTGGGTGTTTAACTTTCTCACAGGCAGACCCCAGTCAGTCAGAGTCCACAACCGCACATCCAGCTCAAGAATTGTGAGCACTGGGACCCCACAGGGGTGTGTGCTGAGTCCACTCCTCTACACGCTCTTCACCTACGATTGCGTGGCCTCCCAGAACAACACCAGCATCATTAAATTTGCGGATGACACTACAGTCATCGGACTGATCACTGGTGGTGTTGAAACATCATACAGAAGAGAGGTGGCGGACCTCATAGCTTGGTGTCGTGATAACAATCTCCTTCTCAATACAGATAAGACTAAAGAGATGATCATTGACCCAAGAACAAGGGAAAAGGAGCCGCATAGACCCCTGTTTATTGATGAGACTGAGGTGGAGAGGGTGAAAACCTTCAAGTTCCTTGGCACACACATCAGCGAGGACCTCACCTGGTCTCACAACACCCAACAAATTCTGAAGAAGTCCCAAAGGAGACTGTACTTCCTGAGAAGACTGAGGAAATTTGGCATGTCCACCACAATCCTGAGTTGCTTCTACAGATGCACTATGGAAAGTGTCCTTACCGCCTCCATCACTGTTTGGTACGGTAACTGTACAACACGTGATAGGAAGGCACTCCAGCGGGTGATCAAGACCTCACAGAACATTGTTGGGGCAGCCCTCCCCTCACTGCAAGACATTTATACATCTAGAGTCCTACGCAGAACACACAACCTCATCAAGGACAGCACACATCCACAACACTCATTATTCACACTCCTACCGTCAGGCAGACGCTACAGGAGTTTGAAGTCCAGGACCACAAGGCTGGCAAACAGCTTTTACCCACAGGCCATCAGGCTTCTCAACGAAGCACTCGCACACGCCGCACGCAACACACGCACACACTCATAGCACTTTATTTATTTATTTATTTATTTATTTATTTGTATTATTTGCTTGTATTAATGTCTCTTCTGTTGTTGTTGCTTAATTTATTGGTATATATGTTTATGTGTTTATGTTTCTATGTTCTTATTCTTTCTCGTGTTTCCTTTCTTTTCTTGGGAGTATGAACAGAATAAGATTTTCATTGCATGGTATAACTGCTGTTTTACCATGCACATGACAATAAAACTCTTGAATCTTGAATCTTGAATCTTTACAGTAGTTGTCTCATAAGAGATGTTTGCAAGAAGCTCACAAGTTTGGTCCCAGGCTAAGCCAAAGTAACCTTGTTTGGAAAATCTTATTCAAATTGCATTTCAAACCGCCGCCGCATGCAGTTTGGATCTAATTCAAGTTTGGGTTCTTTTTTGCTGTTCAGTCTTCATAAAAGCAACCTGAATACAATTTGTAGAGACAAGAGGAATGGATGTTAGTCTGGCATTGTGAATGATGTCTAATGGTTCAACACGGAACACTCCACGTGCCTCAACTGATTCAGTCCCCTCACATTTACATTCTTCGTGGATTCACACTGTAGATGATTGCCTCTAATTTTAGTCTAACGTCTCCATTGAAGAAGGAGAGCTGGAAGTCTTTGGATAATCGAATGCCAGCTAAATGATCTGCAGTGGACACAAACTGAAATGGAGGCTAAATGGCGACACAGAAGGCGCTTTATCTGAAGCTCATTACCCGCCACTCAATTCCCACAAGACCTTCTTGTGCTTCATGCTGAGCACTTTCCTGGTGGGAGAGTGATTGCAACATTTTGCTCGACAAGCTCTCACCCCTCTTTTTCATTGTTTCCTGTCTCCTCGCAACCTCACACGCCCTTTCTGCTACCTCTCTCCTTCTGTGCTTCTCTCAGTCTCCCTTTCTGCACCTTGCAGGCATTTGCCACAATTGCCATTGTGTTGCATGTGTCATTGCAACACTTAGTGCTGCATAAGCAGTGAATGGTGAAGAAGAGTTTTTATTCACATTCAGATAACAGTGAAAGATAGGATAGACACTTTATTCATCTGCAAGAGAAATTCACGGATTCACTGAATGAGCAACATTACGAATCATACACAAGCATGTAATCCAGAAAAATAACAACCCAGCAACACAAAAAAGTACGGAAATCAAAAGTGAATCAGAGCGGGAGCAGAAAGCAGTGATGTCAGATGTCATTTGGCCAAGGAGGAGTGGATGCCTACGCGTTCCTCTGCCAAGGCTCAATGTACTCGAGACCCAAATGAGCAAATATGTCCTCTTCAGTCGTAGCTGCCAGGAACTCTCTCTACCAAGGAGACAAACAAGTACAAAGTCAGTAGAAAAAGTAGAAATGTGTGAAACACATGACCACACATCCATCCATTTTATATAACGCTTGTCCTCATTGGGGTCATGGGTAAGCCGGAGCCTATCCCAGCTGATTTTGGAAAGAGGTAGGGTATGGACTGGTCGCCATCCGATCGCAGAGCACATATAGACAAACAACCATTCACACTTATGCACAATTTAGAACAGGGGTCAAGCAACACGTTGATCGGGATCGACCAATTGGCCTTTGGGACTTTTCCGGTCAATCCTGAAAATATAAAGAAAAATAAATGAATTATCACATTAGTGCCCTCCCGCCTGCAGAGAGACCAACAGGCACACATTGTGGCCACTGAACACGCCCGTACGCCTCGCCGCTCTCCAGCCCAAGCCTTGAGTCCCGAAACCCGGAGGTGACAGTGCACGCCACATATTCGCCCCACAAGCAACAAGCGTTACGTGACGTGCAACTCCAAAAAAACACACCCGCTGCGGCAACGTGGATCATTACGGCAGACTGTTCTAACGCATCGACCAAACATAACTCCCCCTCTCCTCTCAACTCAACCACTATTGCTCGTCCGCAATGGGAAGCCATCAAGCTATATAGAGTTGTGGTTTACTCATAAACCCGTCACCGCACATTGAATCCCTGACAAAGAGCCACAAAAGCAGGGGTGCCCAAACTGCGGACCATGGCTTTTTTTGTAATTGGCCAGAGGCACACTGCAGAAACTAAATATAAATTTTAAAAAACCCAGAAAAAAATGGTAAAAACAGAGCAAAAGGTACAATGAGAAAAAATGAAATGTTGACCTCAACAACTAAGAACCAGTAATACCACAAAGCTTTGTCTTCATATATGTGTCACTTTTTTAAAGTCCTTTCTACAAAATGTAGGCCTATATATGAATATTGGGGAGGTGAGGTAGGTCTTGCCTTGATTCATGGCCGAGACTAGTGATCTTGCACTCAAAAAGATTGATGACCACTGATTTAGACTCTCCAATTACTGTACCCAGAGACAACCCATGCACAGTGAGAACATGCAAACGTCACACAGACGTGCCCAAACAGAGATTTGAATCCTCAGTCTTCTGACCGACAGGCCAACATGCTGACCACTAGGCCACTATGTGCACACATTTACACAAATACATTACAGTAGAACCTCCTACATTACAGAATGTCCGAGAAAAAAGTAACACAAAGTTCACGCCACCATCATAACATCACGTGAGATAAATCCTGCAAATCCCGCAAGACCTCATTTTCGGAACACCAACCGGTTAATTTTTGTAGTTTATTTTGAGTTTTTGTTTACTGTTTTTTTGCTTTTTCGTTGGTTGGGACATTTTTGCAATGCTTATTCCTACACACCGGCCTCAACTAGCTGTGATAAAAGAAGGAAGAAGTGGTAAGAGAAGAACAAGTAGAAACACCCCAGGAGTTACATTAAGCAAGAAGACCTGCATTCAAAGCAGGAAGACTCCAGTATGTGCCACTATTGTTGTCCAGCTTCAGCATGTGCATCTCACTTTAGGTGGAGCATTTTGTTGTTTTTCATTCCACACGGCTCAAACTCTTTTCTTTTTACACTTGTGTTAAAAGTAAGCATCATACCGGTCAACCCTCCCGTTTTGTCCGGGAAACACACGTATTCCCATTTCAACAGTTTCCCATATTTTTCCCGAATTTTTAAATGAAAAAAGAAAAAAAAAACCTCTTTGCTATTGCCAGAGCACCACAGTAACTATAATAATACAGTTACTCTACTAATCACTTTTTAAAAATGTTAAATTTGTCCAAAACTGCTTGTCACACACCCAACATGCACAATCACATTTGACCATCCAGCTTTTACCCCTCACGCGGTGCACCTACAAACGCTGTAACCTTGCTGTAAGTAATTGCCCCCACTCAACAGATGAGTATCTTCCCTGACAAATCATGACCAGGCTATTAACTGCTGGCTGTCTACCAATGCCACGTTATGGGGGTTATGTCTCCATAAGAGTGGTGACGAGGTCTGACTCACCTTGGGAGCGAGACCGCCTGGAGAGAGAATGAGATGTGATTTTGACACATCCTGCCTTCAAGTGCTAAACTGGACCTGACAAGTTGCAAAAAGATAGGAGGAAAAGCCAAAAGAACGGCCGCCAACGCTGTCAGCTGAAGGCAGACTAACAGCAACTGGGAACAACGAGTCTTCAGCCAAGAGAGAAAGGATCACTACGAGGCATGTCTCCCACCATACTGGCTTGTTACATATAATGCAAAGGACAGATTGGCCATGAGGCAGGGAAGTGAGCGCATGTTCCGTGAAGCTAATCACACCTCCTTTAGATCTTCGCATTGAGGACGAGTCGTGGGTCAATTACAGGTCTCATATGATTTGTGACGCAACAAAAGATAACACAGCAAGGAATTGTTGGACACAAATAATTGGCTAATTTCTAAGTAATAAAGTCAAAGTGTCTTCAGTATCACTTTCAAAAATAATACTTACAAAAAACATCGTATATAAATAGCGCTCCGATAATATAGAGAAACCGATATTGGCATAAAAATTAGATATTAGATCATATCGGTATCAGGTTTTCTGCCGACAATAATATTGGCATGCGAGTGACTACCTGCTCCACACCGGAACAAGCTTGCTAGCTCAGTATGTCCGTGGTCTGGAATTCTTTAAGTTTAGCTTTCAGATTGTCAATATGCAATTTGCAATGAATATAAGGCACTGGCCGCACAGGTGCCGAGTGGCTAGCGTGTTGGCTAGTGCATCTCCAAATGTAAGGTTGTTTCAAACAATGCATTGCCATTCTCTCTGAGATTGCAGTTTTTCAATGGAGACCATGACTTCCTAAACCAATATGACAATGCATATTGATAATTCTTCCCGCCCCCATCACCAGTGATGTGTGGTGAGGTTTATGGTTGGTGAGGTTTTGGAGGATGTTTTTATTATGTTAATACAGGTTGCTCAATAAGAGGATAACAAAAAAAAGAAGGGAATAATTAACTTTTGTTTAAATAAATGTCTTCAAGTTGTTTTTTTTTTTTTTACTTTTTTTTACTTTGTCTCATTTATTTATAATTGTTTTTTGTATGTAATTGTTTTTTCTGTTACATTTCTGGATATATTTAATCCCTAATCACCTTCAGAGACTTCAGGGAAGATTTTTCCGTTCTTAAGAAGATAGTGTTTGATGTCTGTAGGTGTGATAGCATTGATGAAAAATGTATTAACTCATTTCAAAGGGTGAAACTTCCACAGTGATCTGACTTTTGATGATTGCAGCCCTGGCGGACTTGTAGGACACATTTATCTTTGCAGCAGTAAAAGTTAGCGCCATAACTATAAAAAAAAATACGACCTCGGCTGTAATATATTTTCATTATCCTTAAAGGTCCACCTCTTAAAACTAGTTTACTCTCACACTTGGTTTATGTTTCTGTCATCCTCTTTTCACACAAAATATTTAATCAGTGCCGACAGGAGAAATATAACATGTTTTTGTTCGTTTTGTTTTAAGAAAACGGTGTTGTAGGGTTGAAAAATGATATTACAGTGTACAGACTTTAGCTTTCACCGTGCTCATCACCTTGGGCCCATTTATTGGTCTAACCACTCAAATCATATCACATGCACACATATCATAATAGTAAATGGTGCGGCAAGCCATACAATATTGAATTCTTAGGTGATAAAAGGTTGAGGCTTCGAGAAAGAGTGGAAGAAAACATGAAAAAGAAGACCTGACATGGCTGATGTGATTTGTAGTAAATCCACTTCTACTACAGAACATAGACGTGCCTATTCAGAGGAAACATGGGGCAATTCAGGGAATAGGCAGACACACAAGATGAGATTTTCAACATTACCAATTTAGCCATTGTCATGGATCAGGACTAAAGCTCTTTCTTTGCTGGACTGTTCACTTTGTTCAATTCTTAAATTCCTGACACACCCTCAGGGATGTGCTAATTGATTTACTTTGCACAACACTCTGTGTCCAGAAACCTTATGTGCCTCAGAATTCCTCACCTTTCTTTTTTTGTATGTAAAAAGGGAGTTTGGGAGGTTAAGGTTAGGATTTGTTCATTGAAAAGCATCTTTCCGGGAGACAACAGTATGTAACTACCTTATAGCTAAAGTGTTACAGGTGTAAGCCTAATGAGGATAGCATCTCTGTCACAGTCATGGCTGTCATTACTAATTTTATTCGTCTAAAAGGTGTACTCACACCAGGCCAGTTGTACAGCGCTTAGGCCCACTTCACCACCAACATGTTTGGGTAGTGTGAGTGCTCAAGATTGGCACGCTTCCCTCCTTTGCCACAACTGGCAATTATGGTCCAGGGCACGACACATTTGCATGTGTAATGGGTGCCAGTCAGCATGGATGTGGGGATCTACGTTGGTAAACTTCACCTTAAGAGTCGTGCTGGACGTCGAGTTGACAGTCCGGACTTCTAGCTTGATCGACTAGCGCTCTCGACTCTCATTCAGTGGTCTGATTCAGTGGTCTAACCATGCGGGTTACAGATTTTTATTCATATGTATACGCGCAGCGCAGCTGAGTCATAGAATGCCTGTAAGGTTATCGCTCCACGTAAGTACTTAATGATAACCGGCATATTTCATAATAAGTCAAATACAAGGCACGGACTGTTTGCTCACCCACGACTACGTTAACGTGTGATAAAGATTACACAGCCCATAACTTGCACAAAAAAATAAGCGAATGACTCGAAATAAGACTGGAAATAGTCCACCAGGTCCAAAAAATTGCAGTATTACAGGAGCAAAGGGACCAAAGCATGAATGTTCATCTCGTCCAAGTCTAGCACGGTACAGATGGCCTACAAAATGATGACCAGAGTATTTTAGACAAACAGCAGAGATGGTCGTGTATCGACCGAATCGTTCAAACCTTGCAAGTTTTTTACTGAACCAGGTCTTGGGGCCATTTGTTTCTGTTAACTCGTTCAATTACCCTGCTGCCACTTGCTAAATTAAAAAGGAAACCAAGTAACATGGCATTAATTGTGCAACTGTTAAGCCCCAGTCCCAACCCATCGCACTTGCAAGAGCATGCTGTCTACTTGCAAAAATGTGGGAAAAATTTGGGGTCCATAGGTGGTGAGTACTGCCTCAGTACAGACTTGGGAGCACGCAGACATAGCACTTTCAGTGCAGGAGGAACTTTCGCTGCGTTCGGGCTGCGTCGGGCTATGAATTCACCCCAAGTACAGAGGAAGAGGAGAAGAGGGGCGAAGAAGAATCAGTACTACATTCCAGAAACATGCATGTTAGGTTAATTGGAGACTCTAAATTGTCCATAGGTATGAATGTGAGTGTGAATGGTTGTTTGTCTATATGTGCCCTGCCATTGGCTGGCGACCAGTCCAGGGTGTACCCCACCTGTCGCCCGAACTCAGCTGGGATGGGCTCCAGCATGCCCCCGCGACCCTAAAGAGGAGAAGCGGTATAGAAAATGGATGGCTGGAGGAATATACTGTATATACGTATGTGTGAAATGAAAGCATTGTGTGTCGGTGTCCTTGACTTAATAAGCTGTTAATCAGCTACATGTTTCTCTGTCCTCCACATAATGATGTCCCTGGTGGTTGTGAACACATACGAGTCCCTGAAAAACATCTGCCTCCTCTCTGCCAGCCATCACCCTTTGTGCGCCACCCGGCCCCAAGCTTGATGGATGGGGCAGATGGACATGGCTGACTGCCCGATTCCGGACCGACTCAACTGACACAACAAAGATGGACCAACAGGAATGAAGACGGAGGGGAAAAATAGATTTCTGCTCAGCATGGCTATCAGGAAGGCTTTCAGCATCTGGTAGCAACCTGGCATTCTTTCAAAATAACAAGTTAGGGCTGACTTTGACTAATACTGATTTTAGTAGTCGAACCTAATGTTAGATTTTGTCCATAGTCGACTATTCGATTTTTGTTGTTGTTTTTTTTTCAGAGCAGAGCTAATGCCAATCCTCACAAATAAACAGATCTCATCTGAGACTTTTTTCACCTCAAAGAAACGGGCTAAAACACTTAGAGAAACTAATAAACATGGCAGGCGAGCAAAACCAGTACCTTTATTCATTTAGTGACACAGAAAAGAAGACGAACACGGTCGCCGTCGGCACACATCAGAGACGCGCACACAGAATAGAAACAACGTAGCTTGAGAAACAACAACTTGCTGAAACACTCAGTTAGCAGCCTACATTCTTGCCTGAAAATTCAGTCGGGATATGAAATGAGGTTGGGGTAACAGACAGCCCTAACCCGTTTGAAATGATATTCAGTGATTTTCAGTGATGATTCAGTGACGTTGGATATGAAAAAAGCTGGTGACAGAAGTTGCACTTCACTTTCTGGAATCATCTTGAATCTTTTCAAAATACTTCCACACTTTGGATGATTTTTTAGTCGCCATTATGAGCCAAGAAGTCCGTCGATGCTGACAGTCTTCCGAGCATTCAAAGCTAGAGCTCTACTCAACTGCTTTGGATTGTGCCACTGAAGCGAATGATTTTACTAATGGAATGGTAAGTATAGGTCACACACATAATTTTACATTTTTATGAGCACAAATTAGGTTGTTTCTGTATCAAAGTAGGTTATTTATAACAAAAAGAAAGACTTTCTTTGTAAAAATGTAAGCTCAGCCGCAGCCTGGCCACCCCCAATGTAGTCAGAATGGTACAATCTTCATCACATGATATTTTTATATGATTCAACTGCCAGATTGATAGTCGAATCAGACTCTTCCGAATTGAATTGTCGAGTAGTTGACCAACCTAATAAACCCCCTAATGAAAGTGTTATCAAAACCCTGATGTCTGATACTGTATCTACACTTCAAATATTCAAATGATGCTGACAGCTTAAGTTGTGATAGATTTTTCCCGCGTGCTAAAAATATATATTCTCAGTTGCATGGTATCCGAACCAACACATGTAGGTATGCTAAGTGGTGTGGTTATATATATTTCAAGAAAAAAACTGCATCTGTACGCTACTGACACTCTAATCTCCCGGCCAACTTCAGAGTGGGAACAGGATCTTTCCATCACCCCAAATCCAGATTTCTGGCCTCAAATATGTAAAAATAACTTCATTCACTGCAAAAACCCAAACTCAACTCATTCAATTTAAGATCATCCACAGAATACACTGCACAGGTGAACTATTATATAAAATGGGTTTCACTAGATCAAATCAATACACTTGTGCTCACAGCACCCCATAGACCACTGCATGCATGCTTGCTGGCATTGTACACCAATTAGGCAATTTTGGATACAAGTCACAGATCACCTGTCACACATATTAGGCTGCCACATCCGTCTATCTCCTCACCTCTGTATCTTAGGAGACATGTCATCTGTGCAATTACATAACCACACTATAACTACACCGTTTACAAGAAAGCAGTCCCCCTAAAATGGAAAACAAGACATCAACTGACCATCACACATTGGAAGAATCCGCTCATAGATCAACTTTCAATAGAGAAAATGTCTCCATAAATTACTGTAATCACAGAACACCCCGTTTCATCAAAATATGGTCCACATTTATTCAAAAATGCACATCTACACATGCCTGATCTCAATTCCACAAAATTATTTATTCCTCTATTATAAGCTCCTTTGTTCCCATCATTAGCATTGTAATTTCTACACAAGTACGTATGAAAGCGCCTGTAAATACAGAGCACACACACACGCACACACTCTACCTCATCAGATGTTTGTCTGTCTGTTAGTTGTATATAAGTTAGATTATAGTATTAGTTGTATATAAAAAAAATAAACTGCATCTCAGCTTTGTGCTGTTGGTGAAAAAACCTCTTACTAGTACTGGTATGAACCTCGGTCATGCTCATGTTGTTCTCATTTTTCCTCTTTTTTTTTAATTTTCCAACTATTTCAACTTTCTTCTTAAATATTCTTTGTAAATGTTCCTTTCATAATATGGTTACTTTATTCCCTTTGTTATACACATGATATAAAATAAAAATATAAACATGACATCATTTTGTTTAGTTTGTTTCTCATAATATTTCGACTTTTAAAAACTAACATTTTTTATTTAATATTTCAACACTATGCTATTAAAATTACATTATTATTTATTCTTGTAAATTTGCAACCTTTTTCTTGTCAGAATATAACTTTTTTCTCTTGATTTTGACTTTTATTCTTGTAAAATTACATCTGTTTATTTCCATTTATGATGGTTTTTTTTCCCCATTTCAACTTACTTCTAATACATTTTCTTCTCGTTATTGACTTTATTCCCATAATATTTTGACTTTATTCTCGTAACATAACTTTTTCCGCAATCTAAGTTTCCAAAATGTACACCTTTATTTGTTGTTTTTTTTTTTAAATCTTTCTCATAATACAATTGCTATTTTACCATTATTGTCTTAAAATTACAAATATATCTCGTTAGATTACAACCTCTCTAACTATTCTGACTTTATTTTTGGCGTTGTTTTGTTGTTAAATTACAATTTTAGAATGTGCCGCAGGCCAATAAAAAAACTGAACAAACAAGAAAGTTACTTTATATTTCCATGCGTATACTTTATTATTTTTTCATGCTTATTAAGCCGATAGCCCTTAACATTGCCGTTAAGAGGTGCTTTAAAACACTCTGGCTTGTCTTATAGGACACTTTTCCAGGCCAGTCTGAGCCTTGGAAGGGCCACATCCGCCAAGGACCTGACATTGCCTACAGAGAAACATTAGTTAATCTTTTGCTTCTGCAGCTCGATAAAGCCGCTTTTCGACTGTGCTTGTCTTTTTTGGGGAGGTTCAGACGTCTCTGTGAAGACGAATGAATGTGAAGACGGTAGTTTCATGCAGACTCAGAGGAAAGTAAACATTGGCCAAGAGAATAATGTGGTGGTAAAACAGGTCACTTGAAATGATGAACGTAACCGCTACCATGTAGCACCACAAGGAAAGTGCTTACTTTGCATAGATACTTTGAAGAAATACATGCAGCCTGATTAACTCGATTTTTTATATATTTTTTTTTTGCAGTAAGGGAGTTTGTCTCAGTCTCACTGCTCTCAACCAATCAATCATTCATGGAAAAACAGAGAAAGCAAGTTTCCTCATATAGACTGTTATAAAATGTTTATTTCAAGGACAGAATGCAAACGCAATAGTCTGTGATCAGCAGGCATTTTTTCTGTACCGTATATTGATTGGTTAATACAGTAGAACCTCAGTTAGCGTACGCCCTGGTTAGTGTATTTTTCGGTTTACATGCAAAAGTATGCAAAAGTTTTGTCTCAGTTCACTTACATTTTGCGGTTAGCTGTAATTATTACAACACGTGAGCCGTGTGTTCAGAACACATTTTATCACAAAACGTCCCTGTTAGCTGCCTGTTACTGTTAGCATGGAAACCAGAACCGGAAGTCATTGTTCCCCAGCTCTGTCCATGTCTATGATGTCATCAGGGAGTCACTCTGCAGTTCTTTGCTAACTAACACAGTTACACCACGTCTCGGATTTTCTTTTGATCACAGTGAAATAACCCACAATGGAGCCAAAGAAAGTTGCAAGTGCCAACTTTTCTATAAAGAAGGTGAGAAACACTATTAAATTCAAGAAATAAACCAAAGAAAAACACAAATTTGTTATGGATCTCCGCTCGTTTATATGCATTTCAAGTTGTTTAAAAAAAAAAAGTGTTTTGTGTTCACATTTTTGGATGTCCGGAATGGATTAATTGGATTTGCATCATTTCTTATGGGAACACTTCATTCGTCTAGAGTACATTTGAGGGGTTACACCAAGGTTACACGGTATTAGTAAATATTTGTTGATGGATTTCAACAAAATAGATGAATCGAGTGTTGTGTAGTTCTTTTTCAGTGACTTTTGGCTCGGTGACCAGACAGTCATGGGTTTCAGAACTGCTACAGGAAATAAAGAGTAAAATAAAGAATAAAGCAACAGACTTGTGCAAAATGTCAGGGCTGATTTGAATAACTGGAATTTGAATTAAATTGGTCCCACCCCCCACGGGATGTTGAATTGGAATTTGACTTGGAATGACTGGAAGTGGAATTAAATTAATTGGAATTCTGAGAAATTCAAAGTAACAGGAAGAATTTGTTGTTTGATGTTTGGCAAAGGTTTGGGCTTAAATAATAAAATGACTTTACAAACACTAAAATTAAACTCATATTCCCTCCATATTCGGTACTTGGATAAAGTAAAGCTTTCTGTGAAATCAAGAATTTTTTCCACCTTTTACCACAATTTGAAAGTTAAATACACCAATTAAATAATCAGTTTTTTTCTTAATTGCCGAGGAAAAACATATGCTGTAATTAAAATATAATGTGTACATCATGAGGTACATAGTAATGCTATTTCTATGAAATACTGTATGTAAAACTGTCACGTATTCAATACATTTTAAAGCATGATTCTGGAATACAGTATATCAAAGTCGCCAATTGGAATTTCAATACAACTGTCATTTCGGTTGCAAGTACTTCCTATTTGCAACCTCCATTCAAATTCCTGGAATCGAATTGGAATCTGGCAGAGATTCGCAATTCAATTTGGAATTTTGCACAAGCTTTCCAAGCGTTGCAAAGTCGCCATTGGGCATGGTACATAACCCCTGCTCTGGGGTTCCATCACATGACGTCTCTCTTAAGAGGACAGTGAGGTATATTTATACATTGACAAGAATGTAGTGGTCGGTATAAAAAGAAAATCCCATGTACCGTAATCACTCGGCTTCACTGCTTTTTCAAAACAGCTCCTTTGTGAATGTTCACTGCATATGCGTTCGCTGCTTTAAGTGCAACGTGAGTCTCTCCTGAACCACAAGCAGCGGCATTACAGTAGCGTTCTACACTGGTCACAAGGTGTCAGTAACGTTACATTGATGAGACAATAGCCACCGCAGGTCGTACGCTGTCAATGCTAACATGTGACTCTATGTTATGGCTTATTTTCTGTTATTACGTCTTCAATATTGGGGAAAAGTTATTATAGAGGTGTAATTTCATGTCTAGATGACTCGAATAATGCTAAAACTCCTATTTAGAAAGTCGTAAATAGGTTTTCTATGCTCTATGAAATAAAAACTATGGATTTCAATTTATGGTTGCATGAATGTACAGTAAGTACTGTTTATTATTTCCATGAAATTTTCATTAAATCAATTAAGTAATCACAATTTACTCCACGCACACTACATTCATGAAAAATAAGACTTCAGGTTGACAAACATCTCATGAGTATCACTCGCAATGTTATTCCAATGCCAAGAAGGAATCTTTATACGTGCACACACTTGATGATGTTGGTGATGTTATTGTTGTTATTTGGGGCAGCAGTGGCTCAGGAGGTAGAGCAAGTCGTCCAGTAACCGGAGGGTTAGTGGTTCGTGCCCTGCTTCCTTCATCCCAGTCACTGCTGTTGTGTCCTTGCAGAAGACACTTCACCCATTTTGCCTCCTGTGCTCCTCACACTGGTGTATAAAAGTGCATGAATGTTTGATGGCGGCAGCCAGGTTTCTGGCAGTATACCCAAGGGGCAGGTGTGGCTACAGATGTAGATTGCCACCACCAGTGTGTGACTGTAGAGTGAATGAGGTATAGGTTTGGGTTTTGGGTGTCTCAAAAGGCGCTATATAAATAAAATCCATTATTATTTGGTTGACAAAAAGCCCAGTTGATCAAGTAATGTTAGCTATTTTGTTTTGTTTATTACACAACTGTGCTTATTCTGTCTTGGTTCTTATCATTCCATAGCGACAACAAAAACCTTCAGACCGTCTCGAAATTAATTCATCTGGACAGCACCATATAGAAAAAGGCTGTCAGGAGCAGATAAAGTGCAAAGTCGATTACGCCAATGTGTTTTCCCGCAGCAGCTGCTCGTACTAGTCGCACAGTCGCCGTTCTCTTGTCTTCAACTCAGCAGGAGCTCAGTTCAAAGGACAGCTACAGAAACCAGAGAGGGCACACGCACCTCACTAATCACACCAGCAATTAGTATAAGCATCATAAAGCACTGCTGCTTATAAAACAGCTATTGGCTCTAGTGCTATTGTCACTATCCAACCTTCCTTGGCTCGCTAATCAGCATGTAAAGCAGGCAGGAGGCCAATAAATAATGAATTCTTCATCAGAAACATCTGAATTCCCACTACAAATATGCAAATGTGGCTCTCCGCTTCTGTGGAGGAGCAAACATTTGCAAATGAAAATTGTTTAGTGGATTTGGCTGCCCAAATGTAATAGCCAGCTATAACAAAGACTATTAGAGAAACGAAAAAGCCTAATGCAAAACACAGGCAATTTGGGACACACTATTATCATAGTATACTTGCAAAATATCCGGATAATTGTTCATAATCATAAGTAATCCTTTACTTAAAGCCTTCACTCCCCGTCAGGTGATGAATGGACTGGTTGCTGTTGATATTAGGGCCGTCTGATTAAAATATGTCATCTTGATTAATCGCATTTGGTCCATTGTTAACTTGTATTTAATCACAATTAATCACAGATAAAAATAAGTTTTTATCTATATTAAGTAGGGATGTACAGTAAATGTCTCGATGATACACATCTAGATACACGGGTTAAGATATGATTAAAAAACAATATATTTTAAAAACAGAACGATTCCATACAGTGAAAAAATGATACGATTGGATTTGATATGATACGATTCAATGGTTACATCTGCTGATGTAGACGTTCATCTTCATTAGAAAATAAATAGCCAATTCTATGAAAGCGGCATTCTTACAGTGTTTTCAAATGTGTAAAAGAGCACATCATATGCCCAAGCATGCTGTAAGGCAGGGGTCCCCAACCACCGGCCGAGGGAAACGTTCAGGCGCAATGATAAAAAAAATAAATTAAAAAAAACATTATTTGTAAATAAAAACTACATCAAATCCCACAGTTTTTGCATGTTTAATATGAGCGGTGACTTTGTTTGGCGGTGCTTGAATGCACCATTGAATGTTTTCCCACGCTGCACAGACTACTATACTGTATTTTTCCTCTTTTTCTTTCACCTCATATTTGATGACCTTATCCAGTGCTAATGTGTTTATCTGTGTGGTGCACCTCACTGAAAAAACAAACACCAGGCTCGTACTGGTGGATGGTGGTTCTGTATTCATTTAGTGCTTTTAATTTGACGTTGTTCCTGTCATAGTTTTACACAATACATAAAAAATAAGATAAATTAGATCGCTATAATGTACGTATGTTTTACTGATGTGTTGAAATTCTTTCCTGGTGACTATCTAACACGCATGCTATTTTCATCCATTCTCGTCTTCAGTCATGGTCACATTGACACAAGCCCCCAAATAGCTGTCCTCGGCTATGCCTGCAGTGAATTTGCGGCTCATAAACCAAATTTTAGCTCACAGTCCAATGCAAAAAATCAGGTGAGAGACGGCTCACATCTAAAAATCACTCATTAGTTGGGAGACTCGTATGTATAAATGACAATAAAAAATACCAGCAGCGCACCAGTAACTTCGCTCTTCTCCCTGGCATTTGAGATGCGACATACTCCGTGACAACTGAACTCACAGCGACAATAGATAGAAATAACTTTGGTCTTGTCGAGAGAGCCAGGGCTTTGAAGCTAAACTTACCAATTAAAATACCCTTTTCTTATCTTTCTTTCTTTTCTTTTCTTTTCTAACTTTTTCACGTTAATCTTTTTCCTGTTAATATTTTTACTTTATTTTTGTAAAATGACTGCTGATTTTTCCATTTCTGCTGTCGTTTTTTTTTTGTTTTCGTGTTAAAAAAAAAATAGCTGTGGACCGCAAATGGCCCCCAAGCCACACTTTGTACATCCCTGCAGTAGAATAATGCCAAGATTACTGTCTTGTCTGTCTGTCTATACATACCAATAGGGGAAAAAGTCAGTCAGGCCATAGAACGTTTTATATTTTTTGATGATTTGTTTAATTCCGTGTTGTTGCTGCTGGAATGCAGGTTGTTTCGGCACTAAATCTGAATTGGCCACTGTAGACCTGCAGTGTAAATCCAGCCTAAAAGACTTTGAAGCATCATGTAAAGGTTAAGAACTGAGCTTTCAGTTGTAGAGGGACTCTCCATCATTTGGACCAGCACAGAACTCTGCTCTAATGATAGCAGCAAATTAACTTTCTCCCTTGCACCAAGGCCCATGAATAATTAACTGGTTTGTTGAGCAGGGAGCAGGAGCTTTCATGACCATTATGAGTATTCACTGTGCGGAGGTTAAGCATTCAGACTGCACGTTGCATACGAGAAAAATCTAAAGCCAAGTGATCACGATTCATCTAGTAAGCACTTAAGTATGTTTGTTCTGCTATTCGGGCATACAATATAGGCTATTTGTACCGCGGGTGCACTTCCCCCTCCCTTTCCTGCCCAGTGCTGGCTGTGCTCAGACTGACCCGTTTGCCCGGCCCATCACTTCCATTCAACTGTGTTAATGCAATTTCCTTGACTTTGTGGATAATTTCCAATGTTATTTGAAGCCGTTCTGATTATCTCTAGTGTGGAAGGTGGCGGCTGTCATCAGTTACTTGGAAGAGGAACGATTGCATTAATTAAATAACCCGTCTATGCACCACGGGTCTTCCATTTTGATTATTTGGAGTCTTCATATTCTATTACAAAATGTGCTGGTTATCATTAAGAATTTGCAAGGAGCAAATACAGCCATTCTATGATGCGGCTATGTTGCTTGCACATGCATGACCAATTATGTCATACCCTGGTCAGTTTAATCCAATCATGCCAGAGAAAGGGGAAGTGTACCGTGCTTGGGAGCGGATCAGACCCATGCTTAAGGTGTGAGGTAGGCCCAAGCAAGACACAAATGACCTAGTGTGAGTACGCCTTAAGTGATCTGCATACTAGTACCGTATTTTTCTGGACTATAAATCAGACCTTTTTCATAATTTGGCTGGTCCTGCGACTTCTAGTCAGGTGTGACATATATATCAAAATATATGCATAATTTAACTGTTTAGGTTTTTAAATGTTCATTCATAATGACTGACATGGACCAAGGAGTGTACATTACCATTGGAAGCCGCGAGAGGGCGCTCTAGGGCTGTGATAACTATATGCTGCTCGTGTACCGCAACAGCCCCGCAGAAGAGGTGATGACCCTTCATCTTGCGCAGGTGTTGATGAAGAATGAAATTAATTCAGTTATGTGGAATGAGATCGGGAACTTGGTGAACTTGCTTACCGGTAGCTTACTTGTTGCACTCACCTTTCAAGAATTGTTGTAATTCAGCCACATTGGACGATTTTCGAGCATGAAGCGTCTTTTTAAGGTCATGCCACAGCATCTCAATTTCCACACAGGGTCATGTAGGTTTGGCTTTTTTTTCTCCCTTAATAATAAATAATTGAATTACGTATTTTGTCTTCAGTTATGTTGTAATTGACTAATATTACAATTTTTGGATGATCTGAAAACATTTAAGTGTGACAAACATGCAAAAAACTAAGAAATCAGGAAGGGGCCAAACACTTTTCACACCACTGTATATGTCTTATATGTCTAGTGCAACTTATGTATGTTTTTTCCTCTTCATGACACATTTTTTTGACTTGTGCGAGTTATACTCCGTAGCACCTTATAGTCGGCAAGATACGGTAGCAATATAGGCAGCTAAATAGAAGGGTGCAAGGTCAGCAAATGCCATTATTGTTCATTGATACACTGAAAAAAGTTCTCCTGCAGTCCTGAAACGTTTCAACAAAATGTTAAAGCCCCTCTCATAGAAATTACATTTTGATTATCATTTATTTAAGCATCCCTTAGGAAGACGCTATTGTAGTAGAGGACAATAGTTAGGACCAGTCACTTGGAGCAGACTCTTTAAAAAGGCGCAAAGAGAAGTCATCTCATTTGCAACAATCATCCTGATGTGGAGGGCATTTTAGTAGGAGACAGTTGACGTTTTCAAACAGATTTATTTAAAGTGGTTAAACTGTGCAAAAATCTTGAATGAGGCATTTAGGACGAGACACTGGCATTTAATATAACAGCTCGAGAAACGTTGTATTAGCAGCCCCTACCAGATCTATAGATGGCACTCTTTTTGGTATAAAAGCATGTTACGATTTCTTACAGAATAGTTAATTATTATTAGAATATCCATTAACTTGTCTCATAAACGTGTGTGCTTTTAGTGTCATTTCCTTACTGCAGCGTAAATAGTGGCAATATTTTTTTGGTGGGTTTCAGCCAAACAAAGTTGCCAGCATTTTGATAAAGACTTTGAGAAACGCTATTGAACTCAAGGAATAACTCATAGCAAAACATGAAGGTGGTGTCTTCAAACAATCACAACTTCAATAAAGGGAACCTTAAATGTTAATTTCCCTTTTTTTCATCATTTATATGCATTAGAACTGTTTTCTAAAACTATACTTGTAAAACTATAAACATTAACAATTTGGAGTAGGGAAGCCCGATAAAAAATATCTCGCCGGGTGAGAACGTTAAAAAGCTTTAATTTAGTACGCTATTTGAAGAACAAACACTTGATGCAGTATGGAGAGTTTTCGAGGCTCACCAAGTGATCATCAGTCAAACGGCAGCTAATGTATCCTACGCTGGACCCTCGCTCGTATGTGCGTGACAGTCAGAAATCTAAAGCAAATAACCCAAAAAATAATTGAATTCATTGGACTAGATGACCCTCCTTTATCAGCGGTGGAAGGCAGCGGGTTCACCGGCTGCTCTCTCACTTGGAACCCACCTACGTGCTACTGGAAGTCCTGCTGGAGCTCCACCAATGAACTCTCACTGGGCAATGGCCAAAAGGTAAGGAACAAAAAACACTGCCAAAGAAGAACAAGGGCAGGAAAAAAAACACACTACAAAAGCTAAAGGCGCTGCAGGAAAAAAAAAGCAGGACTAACCTTAGCAAGATAAGGCAGGATACACTGCGGGATAGCACGCAGGGAACCATTAGAAAGTACAAAATTAGACCAGTAACTAACACCGCGATAGCAGAAACAGCTGTCGATGAGGAGGTGAGAGCAAGGAGCAAACTGGTGCTGAACTGCTGCCTTGCAGCAGCTAATGAAGGTGCCAGTGATTACTTGCAGGTGTGTGCAATCAGCTCCGCCTCTGCAGGGTAGTGTCCACTACAACATAGGGCACACAGGCGGCAGCAGAGCGGCAAACACAGAGCATGACAACACCCCTAGTAACTATATATAAAAATATTCCGTTTATTAATATGAAATCCTACTTTGAGGAAATTCACTTATCGCGGTTGGGTCTGGAACCAATTAACCGCGGTAAATGAGGGACAACTGTAATTGTCTTATTGTGCACAAAGAGTGTTTGTGAAATGCACTCAGGGGCATCACAGTAAAAGAAGTATCATGTGTTCATTCATTACCTAAGTTGTGACCTGACATTTGTGTGTGGGAAGAGCTGCTGCCTATATCGGTATCGGCTGATATGGATATCAGAATTTAAGTGCTGGACAATATCAGTATATCGTATATCGGTAAGAAAGCCAATATGGGGCATCTCTACTGTTAAGTCAAAGGTAAGCACATGAAGTCTGTGATTACAGCATAAAGTTTGAAACAATAAAGTGCCGTCTGGTGTCATAATATCAAATCTGAGGTCAGTACTCCACTTCGCAAGACGTGTGCGCTCACTTTCCCAGTAATGTAGAGTAAAATCACACACAGGCTGCACAGTGACCACAAGATCAGCTTGAACCAGACCAGTGATTGTTCATTCGAGTGTTCCTCTAAATAAATCATGGGCCACGCTGAAACAGGAGCCCAGAGTGGAAGCCGTCCTGTACCACCGCCAGGTCAGTGTCAATTAATGCCATACGACAAGGCAAACACAGTCCAGCATCAGACCTTCCTGAAACCGTCTGCCTTTTAGGTCATCAATAATGGATGGCAATTTGCCCCCTTCAACTGGAAACTTGATTCATGCTTATCCTGTACCTCATCCTGTACCTCTCACATTATATTTTCACCCTCTCATTGCATCTGGTATGTTCAGAGAAGAAGATTGCAGCTTATAGTAGCTGCTGGTATAATAGGCTGCTATTTAATCCTATTTTTAGTGATGCAAAACACAGCCTCAATAGAAATTATATATATCGCAGATGTTTTTTTTTGTGAGTGGCTAAGAGGGTGCGAAATGGAGGCAGTGGTTGGATGTCATTTATCATCAACTGTTTCAGTTCCACTCAAACTGTCAATATGATGATGACAACATCTTTGAATGTTGGATGTCTGTCAATTTTAAAACGGTTTCACAAATTCCGACAGACATAATTTCCACAAATGGAGGATTATTAGAACATCGCACAGATAAAATGTATTCTGCAGGTAGCATTCTTTAATTATGAGACCAACACTGCTGAGATCGGATCTTATCAGCCTCAGCGGTAGTTTGTTTTGCGCCAAATGACTTCTGTTGTCATTCCAGCATGCTAATCTTACATGGTAAAATAGAGTGTGCCCCAAAATAAAGCCCTTGTTTGAAAGAAAAGAATGTGGCAAAAACAACAGGTTTTCGTTTTATTGCATTGTTTCCGTTTTTTACTAACCCCTTTTACATGGAGCTGCAACATTTAAATACGCTGTTATTTGCATACAGAGATTGTATCACGTGTGCACACTTGTACGCATTATATTATACAAAAGCACAATTGGGTGCAGGGCTACAGCATTTAATCTGATTAATTGATTATCCAGTTAATTAACAACTCTTTTGGTGTTTGATGAACAGTTTTTTTTGTTTAAAACTGTAAATATCCTCTGATTTCAGCATCTGAAATGGGAATATTTTTAAAATTTCCTTAGTCATCCATGAAAGCAGACCGATTACCTATGTGTTTTAGTTCATATTCATACACATCCGCTTTCACTTTGGTGATCAACATTTTTGCCTCTTTTCTGATACGTTGCCAACCAAACCACTAGGGATGAGCGAGTACACCACTATCCGTATCTGTTAACCCATCTAAATTATCTGTATCCGTAGCTGTACTTGGAGTGGGAGGGGCATAAATCGGAAGTGGGTGTGGCTTAACCAGCTGTGCAAAAATGTTGTAATCAACGAAAATAAGTGAAAGTTAAGCTTGTGTGTTGAGAACAATGCAACTGTTGTTTGTCTCCTAGTATTTTTCCATCAGTTTTCTGTGAGTGTGCAACTCTAGTTGTGCTATGTGAGTGTGTGTGTGTGTGTTTGTGTCAAGGAAGCTATTACAGTGTTCCCTTGTTTATTGTGGGGGATAGGTTCCTAAAATAGCCCGCAATAAGTGAAACCTGCAAAGTAACCAACTTCATTTTTCACAAATATTATATATGTTTTAAGGCTGTAAAACCCCTCACCATACACTTTATACACTTTTCTCAGACAGGCAATAACATTTTCTCATGTTTCTCTTGTTTAAACACTCTCAAAAAAGTTCAAACCTTTGTTTGAATTTTAATGATCAACCTTAATGATCAACACAAAAAATTATGAAGTCACTCACACATATTTCACTCCAGTGACCGTGCCTTTCCGTCCTGGCGCCGTTCCGCTGTACTGTAGCGTTTTTGTATCCTTGTTTAAACATATTGCTGCAGACGAACCGAAGATTAATTTACAAGCTAGCAAGCAAGCAAGCTAGCGATGACACAGGAGACATGGAGGACGATACAAAGGAGATTGATTGACAATGGTCTACAGCCAATCAGGACACAGAAAACAATGGGTGAGGCAGACTGACGAGAGAGGGTAGAAATTGACATTCAACTCCCCACAATGCCGTTCTTCTTAAAGGGCCAGGCTCTGCCTGTAACAGCATTCATACACTGTAATGATAAAATTGTAAAAAAAAAAGAAGCACTAAAAAATTCTGCGAAACAGCGAATCCGCGAAAGGTGAACCACAATAGAGCGAGGGAACACTGTAGACGGAAAATGCACTGAGCAATTCGAATGACTCTAAAGGTGAAATAATAATACCTAACAGAAGCGTTGAGCAGCATAAACAGCCCTGCGCTCCATCTTGTATAATGATGATGAGTTTTTACATGCATCAATACAATCACATCATTTTCAAAAACGTCCACTTTGAGACCCGTTTTTAAAAGCTTGCTTCTTTGCTCTCATAAACATTGTTTTGTAAATGAGCAGCAAAGTTAAAAAAAAAAAAAACAACAAAAAAAACGGCCTTGTGTAAATGGCATTTAAAGCTAAAGACTCTCGAAGTACTGATGAAATGCAACGAGACTGTCTAACCTTCCGGTTGCCAGGCAACCATGACAATCAGGTCAACTTCTGAAGAAATGGAGCAAGAATAAACATTTAGCAAGTAGTTTGCTAACATTTTGAGTGCCTGCAGATACTCTGTCTACTTACGGTGGACTAGTATGCCCTGTATTGTGGGCATTTTGCCCACCGGCTGGAACGCATACAATGTAAAAACTTTGTCAAGTGGCTACACCAATAAACAGGCTGTCTCTCATTGGTATTTATTGTAAGATGGTGTTATATTGTGTGTTCACCTAAGCCCCTTGAGTGTTTTTGTTGTGTTAGCTTCAAGCAAAAGGCATGAATGTATGTGAAGATTTCCTTCCTTTACCGCAAACTATTCCAAAAGTATTACAACCATTTAGTTTTAGTCCTTGATTCGAAACTGGCACCCAAGATAAAGAACTATATTAGTAAATACTATACGTATTAGGCATGGCTACTTTAAAAATACAGAAAATTCTTCAACCTAGCCTTCAACATTTGGTGTACACATTTTTTTCAATAAAAGCAATGAATTCTTTGAATAAAGGAAATGCTTCCAGTGTAAAGCACAAATACTTGTACTACAGAAAATATTTTAATTTACCGGTAGTTTAGATTGCCATAGACAGCCACAAGTTCAAAGCAGTGCAGAGGGCAGTGAATTCAGTTTATTTTTTGCTTAAATGACACAAAAGACGTACAGAACACAACCAAGACAAAAAAAACGACGTGTTTCATTTTGAGGTTATAAACCAAATTGGTCGTTTTACCGCTCTTTCTGTTGCCCCACACTTTCTGTAGAGTATAGTTTTCTGCCGATGGTCGGACGGCTTAAATCCAAACCAGGTCCAAATGATGGATGTTGCAACGGTCTTTTTCACCAACTCTTCCTGTACGCATTCGGCCATGTTTACTTCCTACATTGACGATACGTTTCAGCTTGTCGCTCTCAATTTAGATTGCATCATCAACATGCATTATCTCGACTGAGCAATCTCTGTCGTAGGCCAAACTGATACCGCTTCTATTGCATATCATCTCCATCGCTCATTACTCACGTGTACATGGTTAGCGTGTCTACTTTGCAGCAATGAGGTTCTGTGTTTAAATATCAGCTTGCAATTCTCTATGCCAGGGGTGTCCAAAGTGCGGCCCCGGGGCTATTTGCGGGCTTTTTATTGGCCATTGGCTTTTTTTATTGGTTATATATAAATATAATTTAACAAGAAAACTAAAAAAAACAACAACAGCAAGAAACACCAGTAATTTTACAAGAATAAAGTAAAAATATTGAGAGCAAAAAGTTGTAATCTAAAGAGAAAAAGTGGTAATTTTAGGGGAATATTTTAGTAGCATAAAGTTTAAATATTACAGAAAACAGATGTTTTTTTTAAGTCGAAATATTATGGGAAACAAATAAAACAACAAATAAAGTTCACATTTTTGGACAATTAGATTGAAAAACTCGATTGATTGAAAAATGTATAATATAACAAGACTACAGTCAAAATATGTAAAAGTGAAAATTACAAAAAGAAAATTTACAAGAACGTTGAAATACTTGGAAAAATAATTTTTAAAAAACAGCAGAAAAAAACAGATGTAATTTTATTAGAATAAAATCAAAATATTAAGAGAAAATATTTTACTCTAACAACCAAAAAAGTGACAATTTTACGAGATAAAGTCATAATATTATGAGGAAAAATAATGCCATTTTAGTATCATACAGTTATAATAATAAAAAAAGACAATATGAAAGAAAAAATGTTATTTTTCAAAGTTGTAATATTATGAGAAAAAAACTAAATAAAGTTTGAATTTTTGGAAAACTTTTTAAAAAATTCAATTTAAAAAAGTTATAATATTATGGGAATAAAGTCAAAATATTATGGGTGTAAAGTCATCATTTTACAAGAAAAAAATTATGTATATTATTTGAGAAGAAATTTGAAGTGTTTGGAAAATTTGAAAAAAACCCCAACAAAAATGGGAAAAAAGAACAAAGTCAGGATGCACCGATCAATCGGCCGAGTTCCGTGAAAAACCATGTGATCAGCATATGCCGATAAATGCCTTTCAACGCTGATCACAAAAGCCAATCACCTCTGGCTCACACTATTGCAGCATGCAGCCTGTAGCGAGCGTCTCCCGCACACTTTCCTTTCCTTCACACTGCGCAGGCGTGCCAAACCCCAAAAAATCATGTCTGCCGTGTGGGATTTACCCGTTGTTTGTGAGTTATATTAATTTTGCACCCTGCAAAACATGCCACGAAAAATATCTTGCCGAGGTTAGAAAGGTACAAAAGGTCAGTGGTGAAGTGCCAGAGGTTAAAGAAAAAGGTAAGGTAAGCCTTGGCAGTTGGTGCAACTAATTCCTACAAGTGCTCCAAGTTCTGGAGTGCTTACTACCTCCTCTGTCTGCATAAAAACAATGTTTGGAACACACTGTGGTACTACGTATACCCTCGTGTACATCAGTTGAACAGCATTGTACTGAAGAAAGTAATTTGTTGTTGTAAAAATGGCAAGAAAAATGGGGATTAACAAGGAAGAGAGACAGACCATTTTAACACTTAAAAATGTAGGTTTTTCCTCCAGGGATATTGGAGTGTTCTAAAACCTTTGACCGGTAGCGTATGTTCACTTGAAGAAGTAAGTCAAATATGTTTTTATCTCAATTAAAGTGACTTTATGATTCCTTTTTTCATATCATATAGTCAATAGTACATTTAAAAAATACACTTAATGTATGCGATCGGTATCAGCTGATTTCATTGATGGATGATCGGTATCGGAATCGGCAGCATAAAACCCTGATCGGAGTATCCCCTGAAAAAAGATTGAAGTTCATAGTAAAAATACACTTTTGCATCCAATTTCACAAAGCTGAGGTGATGTTTTTTCTTGAAATATAATGTAACTTCGTAGCATATCTACATGTGCTAGTTTACAAAATATCTGTAAATTACCCTTGCATGCAATTTTTCAGTATGCGGCCCTGGCTGGAAAAAGTTTGGACACCCCTGTTCGAACGGGTGTTCTCCAGGTACTCCAGTTTCCTTCTCGGTTTGAAAAAAAGGAAGAAACAAAACATGTATGTTCGGATAATTGGAGACTCTAAACTGCCCATACAGCAGGTGTGAATGTGCATGTGAATGGCTGCTTGTCTAAATGTGCACTGCAATTGGCTGGAATTGCAATCAGGATTTCACCGTTGTGCAGCAAAAGGTAAAATATCAGTCACTGCCTCCCAATTGGTGGTGTCAAAGTATTTCTGCAGTCTTGTGATTAAAAACACTTTTCTCTTCGAGGGGAGCTGTCACGTAGTTGTTTTCTTTTCAGGTTTGGACATGTGTGCTTCGTCCCTGAAAGCATGCAAGTGAAACACATTTGATAAGCGTGATAAATGTAGACAAGTAAATCATTGTCTCTGATGGATTATGCAGCGACAGTATGCGCGCTGTAATGGTTGCCGCAGTAAGAGGCAATTTCAAGGTTGTGACATCTGTAGATGATGTGTTATTTTGTTTTCAAAAATGGCCTTTTTATAGTCAAACCTTGTATGTTAAATTGGTCAAATTGGTCACACTTTACAATAAGGTACACAAAAATACAGTAGTTACTGAGGGACTATTGAAGAACTAAGGAGGAACTAATGAGTAGAGTAGTTACTGAGGAACTAATGAAGAACTAATGAGTAACTAATTAGTAGTGGCTAGTTCCTCATTAACTTCTGTCATTTTGTGTACCTTATTGTAAAGTGTTACAACCAAATTTGTTTGCTTGTGTATACTTTATTATAGAACACCAGTTAAGAGTCATAGTTGTTTATTACAACATGTTGTCAATCTATCTCTCAGCTAGATGGCCCATTCTTTATTCATATGTGCAAATGTATGAGCGACTCTTCTTTATCCTCACTCCCCTTCAAGGAGAAAATGCTTGTTCACGCCAGCCAACCAACCAATGACACTTACGACAGGAACAGAACAATATGGATATTCATTTCAGGATACAGTGACTGCATGCAACATTGCTCACAGAGGTCACAGAAACAATTAAGGAACTTTAATGAGGATTATTGGACAATGTGAAAGAGGACGGCAGCTGCATTCATTTTGCAAAGTCATTTGCAAGATTGGAAAAAGCCCATTGTCCAACCATCTGATAACCAGTCAAATAATTTGTGATATAATTACTTACTTATAATTATACCATATACACAGTAAGCATAGAAATGTAAATGAATGAAGACAATAGAAGACACACACAGTCATCCCTTGCACGTCGCGGTTTGAATGTCGCGGCTGCACTCGATCATGCTTTTTTACAAATATATTAATTAATAAATATTGCATATTGAAGCAAATTGTATGTATTTATTGCCTAAATGAAGCATTTTCAAGCATAAAATGGCTAAATGAACTAAAATACGAGGCCGAACGGTGCCCGAGTGGTTAGCATGTTGGCCACACAGTCAGGAGATCTGGAAGATCTGGGTTTGAATCTCCGTTGGGCATCTCTGCTTGGAGTTTGCATGTTCTCCCCGTGGATTTGCGGATTTTCTCCGGGTACTCCGGTTTCCTCCCACATTCCAAAAACATGCATGTTAGGTTAATTGTCCATAGGTATGAATGTGAGTGTGAATGGTTGTTTGTCTATATGTGCCCTGCCATTGGCTGGCGACCTGTCCAGGGTGTACCCCGCCTCAGCTGAGATCGCTGCGACCAGCATTCCTGCGACCCTAGTGAGGATAAGTGGCATAGAAAATGGATGGATGGATGAACTAAAATACAAATATAACGTATATAATAGAGCCTGTATCCCTGTGCATATTAGAAAAGATCCAAAACAAATAAAAAACTGTCAACTTTAAACAAACAATTAAAGATGTACATCTTGTTAGCATTCCACCCCCGGAAAATCTGTTCAAATAAATAATTATATATGATAATTATTAATAATTCTAAATGATAAGGGCCCAAGACATTTAAGCCCATGTTGACTGCATGTACATCTCTTGCCATCTAAGTGGTTCTACAGCTTCCTTCAAATCTGCAAGCCCCTCACACCAGCACTTCTGTCATCCTCGTAACTTTCTCACTTCAGTATGCCACTACCAATTATAACAGCTGCTATATTTTGCTGCTGGCTGAGCTCCATGCTTGTGTGGAGTTTGTCACCGCACATTGTCAGACTTAACGTTTTGCAACATTTGAAACGGTCCTTTTCCCCCCCAAATCCTATTTACAAATCCCAATGAATGTTGTAATGTTGAATTTCACATTCTTATCTTACAGCCATGGGTGGAGGCTGCTCCTGGAATGTAAGACAAGGCTTTATATGAGAAACCACGAGGAGGCAGCCTGGATAGATGAGATATGTCTATATACTTTAAATCCGGTCGACTGATCCCAGTTTATGAAGAACATCTTCATCCAGCTCTCTTCCATTCCAAAATATTCACACATAACTATGGTGTAATTTTCTATTGCTGTGTAAATCCTTCATTTGCAATTTGAGTCTGTTACAGATTTATGTGTTTGTAACTGGTTGATATGATGCCAAACACTAATTTAATGTCTAATTAGATGATGTTTGGATGGGGCGCCGCATGTAAAAATTCGATCACACTTTTTTCAGCGATGTCATTTTAATATTTAGCTCACTTTTGTCACATTCAAATCATTTTCTTCACATTTGAGGTAGAAGTTAAATGAATCTAAATGGTGCCACAAATCTGAATTTAAATGTAAATGCTAAATCTAAATGTTTTCATTTAAATCTAAATGCTGAATTTTAATATTAAATTGACATTAAATCTAAATAATTGTTACAATAAATCTTAACTATAAATATTAAATATCAATGTTGAAAATACCTTAAATATAAATGTTATACATAAACACTAAATGTAAATGTTAAATGTAACACTAAATTTTAAATGTAAATGTTAAATGTAACTCTAAATCCATCCATTCATTTTCTATGCCGCTTCTCCTCATTAGGGTCGCGGGAGTATGCTGGAGCCACTGTTTTTATGCAGACAGAGGAGGGAGTAAGTACTCCACAACTTGGAGCACCTGTAGGAATTAGTTGCACCAACTGCCAAGGCTTGATCAACCTCCATTTCTGCAGAACAGCTTTAAATTGTTGACCCATTTTGTGGTCCCTGAAACAGGCCTTTTTGTATAATTCTGAAATACACATTATTTTTCAGTTTTGGGTGACCTTACCTTTTTTTTTAACCCCTGGCACTTCACCACTTACCTTTGTACCATTTCAAGCTATTCATTGGACTTGAACGACTTGGATTTCAATAAATAACTGGAAAAATTGGGGTGTTCTAACATTTTTGACCGGTAGTGTAAATGTTAAAAATAAATCTTAAGTCTAAATATAAATGTATACAAACGCTTAACCAAAATGTTAAATCTAAATATAAGTATGAAATATAAATGTTAAATTAAAAGCTCGATTAAACGGTCA
Organism: Dunckerocampus dactyliophorus; assembly: GCF_027744805.1. Taxonomy (NCBI): domain Eukaryota; kingdom Metazoa; phylum Chordata; class Actinopteri; order Syngnathiformes; family Syngnathidae; genus Dunckerocampus; species Dunckerocampus dactyliophorus. The sequence continues at coordinate 17,329,514 of NC_072832.1, read as the reverse complement.
GTCTTGAAAAATGTTTCGAAGATACGGTACACAAAAAGCACACGCCTGTCAGTGCGCATATAGACCCACCCGCACATCTGACCGCTGTGCTCTGATTGCAGAGGTGAAGTGAGCTGGAAGGACCGAAACATGGCCGGTTCTCTCCAAGTAGGGGAGATTGAACGATTATGGCAGGTGTGTGTGCTGCACTCTAAAGTGTACTTCTGCCTGTGTTTCGGTTCAACTGGCTTCCATGTTAACTGGCTCCCGAATCCAGCTGTGGCAGCTAGGTCATCTCATGCTTTTGTCCATGTCCGCAGACTCGTCATTTCCTCATAGTGCTTCATCCAATGCTCCAACTCCATAAGTGTCCAAATATTTAATAAACACCATCAATATGAATGAATATGAAGTTTTACGTTCGGCACCCCGTATATTTGTTTTACATTGTAACTTCTTATTATTATACCGTCGTCCCTCACAATATCGCGGTTTGATTATCGCTCCCTCGCTATATTGCTGATTTTCAGAAAATAAATGATCACTGTTTCATGGTAGACTATGGTCTATTGTTAGTCAAAACATTCAAATAGAGGTGATACGTAGTATTCTGGTCACTAGGTGGCAGTAATGACACAAACCATTGAGACATTACCTTACCTTACATTACCTTAACACTGCATGAAGTCAGCCATGGGATGTCTGACATGATAGAGTGAAAAAAAAGTTCTCCTCAGATCCCGTGTGGAAGTGGTAAGTTTTTGGCATCTTAAGTTAAGAAGAAATAAATTTGAGGCTAACTGGTTAGCTCGCTAGCTTGTTAGCTTGCTAGCTAGCAGCCATCTCGAGTCCCTGCAGCATAAGAGTTGCAATGTGGTGTAAATAAAGAATAGTAAGAGTGTAAATGTGACTATAAGGTTGTTCTTTCATGTCTATAGGGCTGCAATACTGTTAAAACTATTTAGAATGTCATAAACAGTTTTTCTATGCTCTAACTACAAAAATATCCCATTTATTAACACTGAATCCTATATCGTAGAAATTCATTGAATGTGGTCGGGTCTGGAACCAATTAACCGCTATAAACGAGTGACAACTTTACATTCAACAAAAAAAGGGGTGACCAAACCTTTCTTGTGTTTGTATACGTTTTCAATTGAATCTTCACCAAAGGAGACCTGCAGTGAAATAAAACACCACATCACATGGATTTCCTTCAAATGGGAAATCTAAACTTTGCTCTAGCTGGATGATTTGAATAAAACTAGTTTCTCTTTATTTGTGCCCTCTGACTGTGATACGTCACATGGATAATATAAGCATAAAACACTATAATGATGTTGACTTTGTGTACCTAATTAAATGCAAGATACTGTTTGCACCCATGTGAGGCAACGACAAAAAAGCTCCCTCTAGCTTTTCAGTATAATGAGGCCAGAAAATAGAATTGGGTGCATGCGTTATTTTAGCATCTTGATTACTGCAGTCCTTATGATTGACTGCTAGTCATACGAGTAACAAACAGGACAATTTTAAGGTTTGTTCTTTGCATATGGTAATCACAATTAAATACAGATCCCCAGTTAATGGTCTCTGATGGAATCGGCCGTGCTTATTTAAAGAAAGCATACATGTGTGCATGCTTGTAATTCGTAAGGGATCATATTTATTTGACTGTAATTCTAGGCATGATTTTGACATTCTCATTTATTCTGTGAAAATGGTGGCTTGGTGTGCAGGTTAAGTGTTGTGTGTGTGTGAGAGAGAGAGAGAGAGCAAGAGAGAGACTGTATGGCATAGTGTTGTTTTTTTTTTTAAAAAACAGCTTTCTGCTTTCACTGATGGCGCTGCTGCAGACACGAATTGATTGAGTCTTGAAAGTCTGCACACACCAAGCACTGAATGCTGGAGCAGAACTTCTGACCTTGAAACGGCACATCACAATTATCCTCCAACGCACCTACGGCAGGTCTATTCATCTGCTTCTGTTAATTAAATTGTAATTAAAATTCATGTGAACAGACGGGGGAAGAGAGCTTTGCCGAAGTGAATAGTAAATGTGCAAAGAACCACGCGTTCATTTGTAAAAGTACGGCAGCTAATTTTCAAGCTCCCCCCCCCCACGCAGCCACCTGGATGTTTAGAGGACACCTTCCACAGTTCACTTGTCTGTCACAACGTACACTCAGGTGTGTGTCTCTTACAATATGTGAAGCCCTAAGGGTCTATGTGCCACCAGCCGCTAAATTAAACCTCCCCTCCCCTTTCCCTGCACACCTAAGGTCCTTCTCATGAGCAGCTCCCAGTCTCAAACACATAGCATCAGCTTGGAAGTGGGGGTGCTTCAGAGCCCCTGCTCCCAAAAGCCCAGTGCAATTGCCCTGTTATTGTCCAGTCATCCGCTGCTCACAGGGGGGTGACTCGAAAGAGCTGTGAGCACTCTACACCCTAGATTTTCTAATTTGACAGTGAGCTTCATATTCATTTCTGCTTTTTTCACCTGCGGGCCAGAGAGAACGTCTGATGACAGGGGACTATCTTTACTGACTGATCATTTTTTAAATTAAACATTTTTATGTTCTTCAGGAAGAAGCATCTGCAAAATGTGATGTATTTGAAAAGCCTTTTTTTATTTTCCAGTATTGGTATATGATTAGAGAAACATGTTCTAAGTTCTCTCAAGGTCGACCTTAGTAAAGAGGAAAATCCTGGAAGATAAAGTCACTCAGGCTCACACAGCATTGCTTGTGTTGCGGTAACAGTAGCAGCATGTTTGACTGCATGTATTTATTATTTTCATTTTTATTGGATCTGTTTTAGCGTTGCTCAAGAAATCGGTTCACAAATATCCATGATTTAAACACGGCTTGCATATAAATGACATTGTATTTTTAAACGGTTGCAATTTGTTATGTTATGTTGTCTATCATGTTGTCATATATTATGTTGTCAAATCATATTCTTTATTATATTATTAATAATAATTATTTATGATATCTTATTAAATATGGACAAAATGGAATTCATTGTACAAAGCACTGTGGAACCTTACTTAGCGTCATTAATCCGTTCCAGAAAGTCCGTCTTTAACCGAAACCTACTCTAACTGAATACATTTTCGCATAAGAAATCATCTAAATCCAATTAATCCACTCCAGAAATCCAAAAAGTTAACACAAAACAACTTTTATAGTTTTAAAATTTGTATGCATACAAATACACATAAATGATGAATGAAAGGAATAAATGAACATGTAAGGTTGATTTTACCTTCAGTGAAGACGTGACTGCGACTGTTCCCAAAGACACGATGTGTGCAGTGAGATAAGCATGGACACCACCTTCCTGTTTTGTCACGACTTATTTCTTGAATTCTACAGTGTTTCTCATCCCAAGCTCCAAAATAACCCCAAATGGTTAGTTATTAGCGCCGGCATTCTGGTGAGAAACACGATTGAATAAAAAAAAAACTCATAGCAAAACAGGAAGGTGGTGTCTGTGTTGATCTCGCTACCGCATCATGTCATCTCAAAAAGTTTTACATGCAGAAAACAATTGACAATGCATATAAATACATATAAATGAAAAATGAAAGGGATAAATTAACATTTAAAGTAACTTGTATTTTCATTGAAGACATGATTGTTGACAAGAACTACAGTTGATGACATCATAGATGGGCGACGGAGCTCACTCCCAATTCCTGTTTCCATGTATAAGCAAGCTGCTAACAAGGATGTTTTGTGAGAAAAATACATTAAGAACAATTGCACTAACGCAGTGTATTAATAACACGAGAAGACACGCAACATATTGTATGGTGGCCGAAGAATGTACGCAAACCAAAGCAAAATTTTGGCATCAATTTTCAACATTAACTAAAAAACGTGCTAACCGGGGCATATTCTAAACAAGTTTTCACTGTACAATGACAATAAAGCTTCATGATATCGCACCGTACCATGCCCTACTGTATAGTATTGTATCATATCACAAATGGAACCAGGGACCAAAAAAACATTTGATAGCACAAAAGTTAAGTTTACCTATTCTAATTTTATCACAGTTACATCAAAAATATTCCTGTAGGAATAACACTTGTCAACAGTTTTTCATATTGTCCCCCCAGAGCTGCCTCAGCAAGTCACTTGCGCAATTTTTTGACTTCATTTTTACACGGATGACCTTCCTGACACAACTCTCCCATTTATCTAGGCTTGGGACCAGCACTGGTGCGCTAAAATGACCAGGTATTGGGCACAGGCTTCAAATTCGAATATATCAGTATTGTATATGCCATGGAGACGATGTACTTTAGGCTTATTAGTGTCCATCATGCAGGTTATATGGGCCCAATGCTTTCCTTGGAAAGTGTCAGGGAGAGGAAAGACAAATGTATTTCTCATATCAGTAACTGCTACTGGACTGAGCGAGGACATCTATACTTGCAGCCTTTGACCAGGACGTCATTAATCACATAACTACACATGACATAGAGTAATTACCCTCTAAGAAAGACAAATACTACGTGCTCGAACACACACACACATAACAAAAACCACGGAAGAAAATTAGTTACTTACTTCTATTACTTACTGTACTTAGTTACTGACTGTACATGAACATATTTGAATAAGTGTTCGTCTGTCAATAGTCTACAGCTGTGGAGCATGCACACACACAACTGCGTCCGTCTAGAAAATGAGTTTCAAGGCTAGATCATGCCATTCATACTCTAGTTTAGTGTATTAGGAGGTGTACGGCAGGTCATGGTTCCCTCAGTCTGTCATGGCATGATGAATCTCCACCTGTCCTCATTCATCAGACCCACTACACATATTAATTATCACACACCTTCAGACTTACAGCAGAGGACACACACGTATGCTTACACAGAAGCAACTCAATCGACGAGCAGCAGACACTACTTTCACAACAGACCTATTTCTAAAAATCCATCCATCCCCACTGATGCGGGTTCCAACTGCCTGGGGCACTACAAGCTGTTGGCCTAGAGATGTCAGTCATTGCCTTGCCTCAGCTTCAGTCAGCCATCTAGACTCCATTGCAGCTAAGACCCACACTGAACTCCCTTCCAAGGCTCTGGCACCAGCAAGGTCACTTGCTGGTACATGTTTGAAGGCCAGTTCAAGAGAGTGTATTGAGAGTGAGTGTTTCTCAAGAATATTGAAATGACTAATGTATTAAAACTGAATTGTAGCGAGCAGGATACTGATGGGACCCACTAGCATTTTTTTGTGCATTTATTGTGACCAGGTTGGCATTCTCTTCAGGTTTAATCTCTTGTATTCCATGTACGTAGAGGCATGTAATGAAATCGGTGAAATCGGCCCAGTGAATTTGGTAAACCAAGCTAAACTATCACAGAGTACCAGGTGCCGAAACAGTAATTCCTCGCCACTTCACACTTCAAATTTTGCTTTTCCAAAATATATTAATTAGGTATGCTGTTTCATGGATAAAAATGGCTATATGAACTAAAAGATGGAAGGCATTCACAAGACGCATTCAAAGACGTTGCAATGATATGTAGTATTTTACACGGGTCACTAGGTGTCAGTAATGTTCGGTGAGACACACAAGCGCCAGACTTGATCACCAGAACAACAGGCTTTTATTGAAGGTTTGAATGATCTCACAACAGGGACAATAATCCCTATCACGAGCTACTGCTGCGTTTGTAAACCACACCAAGTTGAAACTCAAATCTGAATCCCCGACGCCCGACCATCTATCTTTTTCCGTTTATCTGAGGTCAGTGTCGCGGAGGCAGCAGCCTAAGCAAAGAAGCCCAGACTTCGCTCTTCCCAGCTTCTTCGCCCAGCTCCTAACGACGGATCCCGAGGCGTTCCGAGGCCAATCAAGAGAAATAGTCTCTCCAATTTGTCCTGCGTCTTCCCCAAGACCGCCTGCCCTGAACACCTCCCCATGGAGGCATCCGAGAGGCATCCTCATCTGGCTCCTCTCAGTGCAGAGGAGCCAGCGGTTCTACTCTGTGTTTTTCCCGAATGACAGTGCTTCTCAACGTCTTCTCTCTTTGTTTCGCTTATGTCGACTATATTGGATAATGGAATTGTAAAGGTGCATCTAGGGGTGTTATTTAATGTCTAGAAGGCTCTAATAATGTTGAAAACTTTATTTAGATGGCTGTAAACATGCAGGTTTCCTATGCTTTAACTACAAAAATATTCTATTTATAAATAAAGAATCCTACTTTGTCGAAATTCACTTATCACAATCGGGTCTGAAACCAATTAACTGTGATAAATGAGTGATTACTGTATTGTGAAATAATCTCACCTGTTGTTGCGCAAATGGGACAAAGAACAGGTGGAAATGAGAGGCACTTAGTTAGACCAAAGTAAGACTCATTTTCCTCTGCTCCTCCATCCTCGTTTTGCATTTTTCCAGTGCCATCGCCACTAATAACAGCATAAGACGGTATTGGCAGCCCACAAAATTGCTCAAATAGTGCTCCTTCAGGAGCACACATACAGTATGTTCGCAACCTGGCCCGGGCTGCAGTATGCTCCTTTGTGCAAGGAGGAAATCTGACAGAGCCTTACAAAATGACATCTAATTACAATTTATTATTGCAATATGCAGTTACATTAACTTATGCTCAATACTTCATTTCTGACTGAGCAGATTCCTGTCGATACTGATCTTGCCAGTTCAGCCACTTAAAACAATTTGGTTCCTGCAGCAAGATGTTGGTAACCTGTCAACCTGGGAGGATTTACAGAGAAGGAACTGGTAATGGCAAAACAAATTTAGCTCAGAAGCTGGGTGTCCTTTTTTCCCATAGACCATTTCTTTCACACACGGTTTGTTATTAGCTTGTTTTGATTTTCAAGGCTTTATGGAATTCCTGCATTTATAAAAATCCATGTGCTGAGAGATCATGTTTGACAATTTAAACTGTTTCACTTCACCAGTTTTCAGCTGCCGTGAGTCTAACCTCTACCAACAAACTGGATTGTTCAAATTGGAGCCCTATTTACTGTGCATGAACCCAGAGTTATTGTGTCTCTGTGTGCCAGTCGTCAAGGCTCCTCAAAGATTCCCCCTGAGCTAGCACTTAATTGGGAGGAGATCATTAGTTTCAGTACAGCACTTTTATCTCTTATCTTTTTAAAGTATTTTATAATAAGACAGAGGCCAGCTTGGATCCACTGAGAGCCTCTCTGAAGCCCACAAGATTAAAGTCCTCTAAATGACCGTCTTTGGTCCTTAGTTGAGTGGTCTCCCCTTTTAATCAGACAACTATACTCATGGCTCCCATGTTTTTTTGACACCCAACTGTAAGTCTGTTTGAACTGACAGGAAAAAGTAGAAAGTGTCATGTTAGAACATTGATCTATTGATGATGAATAACAGCAAAAAAGCATTACTCCTCCTCTCTTATTCACAATACAACACAATATTTTAAACGGCAAGTCTTTATCTTGACTGTGGTAATGAAAGCTGTTTGGTAGTAAGACATAATGTATCTGACGAGAGTGGCGTTCTAACTGAATGCAACCTTTTAGCTTTCTGGTTACCTTGAACTAGGAACTACTGTGAAATACTGGCACAGCTTCAACATCCATCCATCCATACTTTCATTTTCTTCCGCTTATCCGGGTCCAAGTCACTGAGGCGTTCCCAGGTCAGTTTTGAGACGTAATCCCTCCAGCGTGTCCTAGGTCTTCCCGGGTCCTCCTCCCGGCTGGGCATGGAAGGAACACCTCACCAGGCGTAAATGAGGCATCCAGACTAGATGCCTGAGCCACCTGCAAAAGAGCAGCGGCTCTACTCTGAGACCCTCCCAGATGACCGAGTTACTCACTCTATCTCTTAGGTTGAGTCCAGCCACTCAACAGGAGGATGGGAACACAGATCAACTGGTAAATCAAGAGCTTTCCTTCCGGCTCTCTCTTCACCAGCAACCGCATTACTGCAGACGCTGCCCCGATCCGTCTGTCAATCTCACACTCCTCGCCTTCCTTCACTCGTAAACAATACCGCAAGATACTTGAACTCGTCCACTTGGGGCAAGACCTCACTCCCAAGCCGAAGGGTGCAATCCTCCTGTTTTTGAGAACTATGGCCTCACATTTGGAGGTGCTGAGTCTCATCCCAGAAGCTCCACACTCAGCTTCAAACAACCAAGTAAACACTGAAGATCACAGCCTGATCCGGCCATCAGGACCACATCATCCACAAATAACAGAGATGAGGTCCTAAAGCCCCCGAACTAGACACCCCCGACACCTTGGCTGCACCTATTGTCACCGATTCTGCTCATAATTTTATGGACAGTGAACATGTGTGAACTATTTCTCTCAATCAATTTATGAATCATTCAGGAGTCGGTTTGGCTCCCTGTCAGTCTTGGCCGACCAATATTATAGCTGATCTTTGCGTAAAATAAGATATTGGTTCATATCGGTATCAGTGAAATTATATCGCCACAAATGATGACGATCTGCACACAGCAACAAGCTTGCTAGCTCGGTATATACAAGTTTTGCTTTTGGATTGTAAATATGCAATTTGCAATGAAACTGCTGGTTATGCGAGGGGGGAGTCAGAGTCGTCCTTTAATACTTCTAATCTAATTTCATGCTGCGCTCATGTGTGACATTCTGAGCCCTGTTTAGAATTTTACTGATTGTATTAGTCCAGAGTAGGGCTGATGGCATTAGGTTAAATCTGATTCATTAGATATTGTCCATAGTCAACTAATCGTCCAATGTTGTTTTTTTTTTTTTTTGGGGGGGGGGGTTACAGCACAGCACAGCTCAGCTAATGGTGATCCCTACAAATACACAAATCTCATTTGCAACTTTTTCCATCTCAAAGACAGAAGCTAAAACACTCAGATAATTGTTGATGCTGACGATTGTCTTAGAACTCACCTCAGCTCCTACGGTTCGTGCAACTACAGTGGGTGATATTGTGTAGTAATTACAGGTCTTCTGTTTAAACACACCCCTCATTTTCAATTCTTTAACACAAATTAGGCTGATTTTGTCTCAAAATAAGTTATGTAGAACAAAAAAAAATGCTCAGCAGCATCCGTGGGCACCCCCATGTAGTCAGAATGGTAGAATCTTGATCACATGACATTTTCATACGATTCGACGCCGAGGTTGATAGTTGAATCAGACGCCTCAAAATCGTCAGATAGTTGATTATTCTAAGACACCCCTAGTCCAGAGTTTCATAATTTGCACCATACTTTGCTCTTATACTGATTTTTGTGCCAGCCTTATTTCATTGGATTCTTGTTGCTGAATTTATTAATGCTAGCCTGTCTGACTTGTTGATAGTAGGAGAGCATGCCATTTTACTTGACTGTTGACTATGATTTTTTTAAATGACTTTGGAGACAAAATGTTTCAAATAAATATGGCACTTTTTTGTTACATTTCAAATTGCAATATTTGTCTTATTTTGCACAGTGTTGTTGTTATTTGTCCGGTGACATCACACAAGATGTGACCTGACAGTGTGAGGGAAGAGCTGCTGCCTACATATATAGGTATCATCAGAAATGATACGCTGACAATAACAATACCAGCATAGCGGATATTAGAAAGAAAGCCAACATCGAGCATCTCTAGAATTAACCAACACAGAGCTTTTCAGGCCCTGTCATCCAACATCGCTGATCTCTAACCTCCAAAACATTCTTCCCACAAGTATGGAAGCTGTGAAAGCTGTAAAAGGGGTAGTGACTTCAGATTGTCTTCCATACTTACTTTTTGTAGGAATAATGGCGAATCGTCCTAACAATTTTGCCCCTAAAGCCTTGTATCTGACCTCCAGCTCATGAAATGTTTAAATATATGCGTATGTTTATGTGTGACTTCTCCTGTCCATTTCAGTGCACGGATGGCTGCACTGTCAGCAAGCCTAGCTTTGCCCTTGCATTTTAATAAACACCATCTGAGTTGCCTGGTTGTGTATAAAAAAACTGTCATGAAAGTGCCACGCAGTGATCCTGAGGCCCTGACCTCTGTCCCCAGGGAGCCGCTGCAGTGACAGGGTGCCTCCCATGTCGATCTGCACACTGATATGCCTTATACGTCGTCTCTCTTCGCTCGCAGCTCAAACAGCCCTATGCATTGTAAATGAGGTGGGATGCAAAGAAGGGTAACAATGAATGGATAAACAAGCTTTGGAGAGCGCTGTCTCAAAGATTGATGGTCTCCACAATGTTTTATTTTCTTGTCTGAGTAGTATAGCAGTATAAACCTTTCCTGATTTAATAATCTACATTTCTTTTGGAAGGAGGTTACTTTTTTTTTAGCTCTGGGTTTACACTGTCAGGCAATGAGGCATGTGGACAAAAGAAGGCTGATGTTGTTTTTCAACAAAATATGTACCTTGTTTCATTAACACAACAATCAGTGGAACGCCATCTTGACATTTGCAGGAATTTTGTCTCTGCAGCGGTATGAAGCATGCTGGTAGCAAGGTATGCTGTCAATTTTATCCGTTAAATGTATTTAATAAGTTTGTGAGGCATATTAAGCACTTAAACCTGGATTTTGTCGTGAGTGAACAGTGGGAATTGAAGAGAGAAGCAGAGGGTTCTGGAGTTGAGAAAAATAATTCTTGTTGTTAGCTGCCACAATAACAATGTCACTGTAGCTTGGTTTATACTGTATACAGGTCAGTTATGTAAATAGAACATTGTTGGAATTTTGGGGACTTTTTTTCGGGCTTTATAGTCGAAATTGGTGTGTCTTTTAGCTCCCACATGCTAGCTGTTTTTCTCTCCTTAGAACGCACAGAAGAGGGAAAGTCATGTGTAGTCATGTTTCACATAAGGATTGTGAATAATGGGCAAAATGTTTTAAAAAGTGCAGTTTTCCTTTACAGTTTGATTGGAATTGCGTCACGACTATATCTTCCTTAACCACAAGCACAGGCATTACAGTTTGTGGAGGATTTTGTAGTGATGTGTGCAGAGGCTGACATCCCATTAGACAAGCTGGCCAAGCTACATACATCTCTCTCCGTTTCTGCGCGTCTCTTTTATTCACTGACACAAAAAGCACACATTCTATGGTGGTAAAACAAGTGTAAAATAGCCCTATGTGTGGGAATGCTTTTTTGATGCTGAATCAGTGGACGACATTACTCCCCACCATGCCAAGTCCGGTCACAGGCTGGTAGGTACCGCAACACCATTAGCCTGAACAGAGGGGCTTGGCTTGGAGCTAATTAGCTGAACTAATGTTTTGCTCCATAGTTGTAGCTGTAGTAGTAGTAGTGGTAGTAGTAGGAATAGCAGTGACACTGGCAGTGCACAACATTTACAAGTTAAATGCTTTGTAAAATGTAAAGCATTAAGTTACTCATACTTTAATAAGCAGTCATCGCATCGATGCACTTAACAAATAATAACAAAGCCTTTGTCTTTAATTATACTGTTTGTTTTGCTTAACCCTTTTTACGAAATATTTTTTAAAAGCATATATAAATATCAAAGCGGTCCCCGCATCCTTTGACTTTTCAGGATGTGGCCCTTGGTGGGAAAAAAGTTTGGACACCCCTGGCCTAAACTTTAGGGCATGTCCGCACGATCACAGACATTTTCCAAAAAGCACATTTTACCTTCTGTAGTGTTAAAAAAAATAATAATCACCAACAATGGCATCCCTGTCCATATACTGTAAAAATACATTCACCAGCTTTCATTCTACCTTAAATTCAATGAAAGAGTCACACATGACCGGAAGGAAGAAATGAGAGAGCGTGGAGGAGTGTAGCATGCAAAAGGTTACGCATTGTAGGGAAATTTTAAGATATGCACACACAGACACACAAGCGCACACGCGTGCACACACACGCATACACATAGTTCAGTTCCAAATGCGAAAACTGTAAATAGTTCATGGTGTTACATTTGTAAAAAAAATTGTTATTTTGATGTAAAACAACCCCTTTTCTGTGTTGTGTTGGTATATAATGTTTGCGCCAAAGTGAAAGTTACGCTTGAAATGTATCTTTTCACAAAAAGCGGGTTTTCTCCCTTTTCTAGTGGGGAGCTGATATTTTCCTGAAACTTACCTATGTTCTACTGATGATTACTAAAGAACAAAAAAAAGGTAAAAACTACCTTTTTTTCTGATTAAAGAAAGATGTTTAATCTTTCTTTTGGTAGGTTCCATGTTTACATAGCCATAGAACACAATATTCTGTGTGCCTTGAAAGATCAGTCAAAATGGTCTAAAATGGCCGGTACTGAAGGGGTTGTCTTTTGAAAACTGGCTGGGATTGAATGAGTTAATATGGACTGTACCTTAGTTTTGTCGTAAAGAGTATGATTGTCCAAAATCATCCTTTTCTCTAACCGAGCAAATCTCCTCAGATCTCTGTCAAACTGCTGTTGGGAGAGAAAAGAAATTGTGTTAAACTATATCAATTATGTGTTATAATATCTTTTTATGGTAATGGTAGAAATTATGGGTGAATGACTTCTTTTTAATAAAACAAGTACGATTTTGTAATGTTTTTGATCATACCTGTATCTACACTTTGCAGTATATAAACCAATTCAGTCATAAATATGTCCAAGCTTATATACGGACAAACCACGTTCAAGGGTGTGATCTGTATTTTGTCTCGTGCATTATTTGAACCAAACCGTACCGTGGAGCCAGTCCATCCCAGGAGAGCGTAGGCATAACGATCCATCGGTGGTGATACCAAGTCCAGACGCACTGCCTTCCAGCCCCTGTTGTTGTCCTCAGCACAGCTGAGCCCTCCATCCACCTGGCTGGCTTCCAATCGCAGGATAAGGAAGCACTTAGCGAAGTAGTCCATTGCATCATATTTCTGGCAAGGGAGCTTTGATATGTGAAAGGTGGAGGGCTGGTAATCACAGTAAAGAACAATCCCCTGGTGAAAGCAAAGAGAGGAGATTCAGGAAGTTAAACCTGTAAGAATGAAGGGCATTGTTCGTTGGTGTCTTTTTCATGACAAGTCTGCAGTGTAGGATACGCCATATATGGGAAAGTCAAAGTCTGTGTAAATAATTCATCAGGAAATATATATATTTTTGTAGAAGTCTTGACAAGTGACTTTTAAAAAGGACAGTCGGCCTATCTCACTCAAGTAGGCACCCAGGGGTCCTGACAGAAAAAAAAAAAAAAAACGGTCAACCTTCATCTAAAGCCCATGACTTTATAACTGCCAAAAGCAACGTTATACGAAGATCCTAGTTTGCACACTTAAAGAAAGTTTGAGACTGACTGTCATGATCTGTGTTTGTTGCTCTGCTGCCGCCTGTCTGTCATGTGTTGCAGTACACCACCTTGCCGGCTGGGGCGGAGCCAATCACACACACCTGCAAGCAATCCTTTTAGCCTGGTGCCTGGACTCATGCCGTGCCAGATCGGCTTCCCATACACGCTCGTTTCATGTGCTTGCTCTCATCTATTTGTGCTGTGAGTATTCCTTCACTGCTTGGCGGTTCCACAGTGATTCGTTTTTGTCTCCAGCTAACAGTAATTTATGCTTTTCCGGCAGCTTTTTCTATTATATTTGAGTGGTTTTCCCCTGCATGGTCATTTTCTTAACCGTTTTTGTGGCTCGGCGTGTGTTTTTGTTTGGACTCTGTTTTGGATTTTTTTTTTACTTTTTTGATTATTGTGCTTTTGCGTGTGTGGACACTTTGTGTATTAAAGACTCCTTCCTTTATTTTGTGTCATTCTCTGCTTTGGGATCCAGACCCAGCTCACGTCGATTCGTCACACTGACAGCTAGAAATTGCCCAATATGTTGTCTCGTGGCACATCATATTCAAAAATTTTGCAAAGAAAAGCTCCAAATTTGACCACAATGTGTTCCAGGACACTTTTAGACCTCTGATCATTTTGTATTTTAAAACATGTTTTTCTGTAACCTATAAAGTAAATTGAATCCATCCCAAGGTTAAATTGTTCCAACCATAGCAAGATTACTGTGCCTGGTGGGTGAGTTTTCTCACATTAACCTGCCTCCCCATTACAGCAGAATTAGTTTCAGATGCACACTGTGTCATTTTCAGGTACCTCTCCCCAAATAGGTTTAAATTCCTAACTGTCTAACATGAGAATTAATCCACAGCATTTTGTTAACTTATAAACGATGGCTGTAGAGTCTACAGCCATCGTTTCTAGTCTAAGTGATAAGTCATAAAATCCTTTGTCAAATTACCTGGTTAGTTGTAAGTACAGTAATACATGAAAATCCTTAAATTGTAAAACATTCCCAATCAAAATTTTAAGAGTAGTTGAAAAATGGCAAAAATGTACATTTGGCACTGAGAGGGCAACGAGAAGGAAGGTTTCCCTGGAAAAATGGGAGGGTTAACGGGTATGTTCAGTGACGTAGCAAGAAAAGGCTTGAGGTAGATTCCTGGTCAAAATTTTAAGTCCAGTTGAAAAATTGCAAGAAATGACATTTTGTACTGTTGTATCTTAAGGAGATTCTAAGTAGAGATTCATACAAATGGACAAAAAAAAAAACAAATGGGACCAGGACAAAAACAAATTTGATGCAAACAAAACAACCATCCATCCATCTTCTATGCCGCTTCTCCTCATTAGGGTGGCGGGGACATGCTGTAACCTATCCCAGCTGACTTCGGGCGACAGGCGGGGTACACCCTGACTGGTCACCTGCCAATCGCAGGGCACATATAGACAAACAACCATTCACACTCACATTCATACCTATGGACAATTTAGAGTCACCAATTAACCTAACATGCATGTTTTTGGAATGTGGGAGGAAACCAGAGTACCCGGAGAAAACCCACGCACGCACGGGGAGAACATGCAAACTCCACACAGAAATGCCCAAGGGAGAATCGATTCCAGGTCTTCCCGATCTCCAGACTGTGACTGTGTGGCTAGCATGCTAACCACTAGACCACCGTGCAGCCTTGCAAACAACAATTAAAGTGAAATAGGATGTTCATAACATGATCAAAAGTTGAAAACCATAGCCCAAACCCACCTAAAATAGATATAAGATTTTAAAAAAGGGCACAGTAATGAGTATCTGTGCCATTCTTGTTAATCACCTCAAGATTGGTTTGGGCATGCTTGATGCCAGTTTTCTGGGAGGCTAGTAGGAATGTTGCTCCAGGTGGTGAATATGGCTTCGGAGAGGGCATCCATTGTCTCGAACTGATGTCCATTTTTGTAAACTTCCCTTGCCATCCATCCCCTAATGGTCTCAACTGGATTTAGATCAGCAAAACATGTAGGATGGTCCAAAAGAGATAATTTATTCTGGAAGAAGTCCTTTGTCAGGCAGACATTGTGAACTGCAGCGTTGTCCTGTTGAAAAACCCACTCATCACCTTCACCTTCAGTCATGATTGATTCCTCGTGCAACATCTCCACACAGCCATCTGCCGTTTGACGCCCCTGCACAACTTGAAGGTCCATTGTTCCATTGAAGGAAAAAGCAACCCAGCTCATGATGGCACTCCGTCCACTGTGCCGTGTGGAAAACATCTCAGGTGGGATCTCCTTGTCATGCCAGTAACTTTGGAAGCGATCAGGACAGTCAAGGTTACATTTTTTCGCATCAGAGAATAAAACTTTCTCCCACCTTTCACTGTCACGTTTGATGCTCTTATGCAAATTGCAAACGGGCAATTTTGCAACATTGAAGGAGACGAGGGCTTTGAAGACCTTTTTTAATCTTAAAACCCTCGCAGATACCATCTGATGGTTGTTGGACTGCACTCAGCACCAGTAACAACTTTCATTTGATCCTCCGAATCAGGGCAGGTGACATTTTGAGTTTCTAGTTGAGTTTCTTGTTCCATAACCTTCAAGATCCTTTAAGAAGTTTAAAATGATTGTCTTACTGCATCCAACCTCTGCAACCATGGCGCGTTGTAAGAAGCCTTGTTCATGCAACTCAACAATCCGACCATGTTTGAAAAGAGAAAGTTTTTTTTGCCTTTGCCATCAAGACATCATGACAGTGAATACCTGACAGAAAATATCAATTAATCCACATTTTTGCCAAGATTTTGGCTTTTAAAGGCTGTGGTCTTAAATTTTTGATCAGCTGATAAACAGTCTATTTCACTTTACTGCTTGTTTGCAATAAATTGCTGACTACGTGACAGCAGACTGACTGCTGCTACGTGACTGAACTGTGCATACCTGTTAACCCTCTCATTTTTCCCGATAAACTTTCCTTCTGGTCATCCTCTTGGTTAAAAAGTTTCCCGTAAATTTAGCATATTTTATCTTTTATCAAAAACAAAAAAAAAATCCTCTCCAGTACTGCAGGTGACCTGTGAGGCCAACAACGCAGCGGGTAGTCAGGTCTGGCTGGGGAATTGTTATGCGTGAGAGGAGGAATTTCCCTTATTTTCCCCTATTCTCCCTTATTTTATGGTAAATTCCCCTTATTTTCAAATGCAAATGTTGACAGGTATGGAACTGTGACACAATTAGCCTGATTCCATCTGTGATGCATGAAATTTGTTTAAAGCCAATATAGATTACTGTGGTTGTTGACAGTGTAAAACTAATAGCCTGTGGGGTTCTTTTATTGTGGCAGAGCTTATCAAAGCACAACAAACAGCCCTCTGTCAACAGGCTTGTTGTATTTTGTCATTTGTCACAAAAGTATAAACAAGATGTGTACTCCTGCTTCAAGAAGATACACATGCTGCGTATCCAATGAATGAATGAATTTGGAAAACGGTAAAATCAAGTGGAGGAAAAAAATCTTTTAATTGTTAAATATATTACAGTCTAATAGCATTGTCAGTCTCATAGCTTCTCATAGGGGCCATCAATACACACACACACACACACTCACTCACATAATAACACACACTCACATAGCACAATCATAGTTGTGCAACACTCATGTTGATATATGATCCATGATATCGTAATCTTATAGTATACTATTCTTCCATAATATGACTCAGGGAAGATAGACACACACAGTAGGTGCATCATTGTCACTCACGCCAGCTTAACTCATAGAAACTTAACTTTCACTTTCCAGGCAAACAAGCATACTGTAGGTTTCACTTTCTATAGGGGTGCAGCAAATGTTGTATATGCTCTGTGTACTTTCTTCTGGGCTCTTTTGTTGATCTTTCTCATTCATGACAAGAGTCCAGTGCGGTAACCAAATATATTGGTCTTCTTTTTTAATACAAATTGAAAACCGTTTAAATTATGTGATCATTGACTAGTTCTCTGATAGCAACGCCATCCAAAGAACCAGGAAAAAAGACTAAGAAGAAATAGCCATTACATAGTCATTTGACAGCTATTGTTGAACTATTATCTCTTTTTTCATAAAGCCTGAGCTTCCTCTTTTTAATTAGCCGAATGCAGCGCTGCATTCATACTAATCCAATCCATACACACTACTGCTCAAAAGTTTTAGAACTCTCCAATTTCTCTGGAGGAAAAAAACTACATTTTTAAGTGTTAAGATGGTCTATCTCTCTTCCTTGTTATCCCTTTCTTCTTGCCATTTTTGTAGCAACAAATTACTTTCTCCAGTACAATGCCGTTCAACTGATGTTCACGAGGGTATAGTACCACAGTGTGTTCCGAACACTGTTTGTATGCAGACAGAGGAGGTAGTAAGTACTCCAGAACTTGGAGCACCTGTAGGAATTAGTTGCACCAACTGCCAAGGCTTGATCAACCTCCATTTCTGCAGAACAGCTTTAAATTGTTGACCTATTTTGTGGTCCCTGAAACAGGCCTTTTTGTATAATTCTGAAAAAGACATTCTTTTTTCAGTTTTGAGTGACCTCACCTTTTTTTAACCTCTGGCACACCACCACTTACCTTTGTACCATTTTAAGCTATTCATTGGACTTTAACGACTTCAATTTCAATAAATAACTGGAAAAATTGGTGTGTTCTAAAACTTTTGACCATTAGTGTATCTAAGTCACATCATCTTTCGCATTTTGCAAAGAGATCATTAAAAGCGGCTCCTCTCGCTGATAATTACTACCAGCGTGACTTGTTGGACCCTGTTTTGTGTTTTCCTTTTAGTTCCTGTTCTAGGCTCTTATTTTGTATCCTCTTTTTCCTGTTTTGCACAATGGGTAGCAACTTTACCATTCTTTTGGCAACGTTCTGATAGCAACTTTCTCAGCTTTGTGATATAGAGTAGGTGAAAAGCCTATTAAATATGAACTTTGTTGTTTGCTCTTTTCCCCCTTTTTTGCTGTTTTTTTTCATTGCATAATATAACCTTTTTTCCCCAACTACAACTTATTTTGTTTGTAATATTACGACTTAAAAAAAACATTTTTTAAAGATATTTCAACTTGATTCTACTAAAATGACATTTTTCATTATAATATTCTGAGTTGATTATTGTAAATTTGCAACTTTTTTCGTTGTTGGACAACAACTTTTTTCCTCTTAATTTTTTTACTTTATTTTCTTAAAATTACAGCTGTATTTTCCATTTCTCATTTTGTTTTTTTCCCCCACCAATTATTTCAACTTTCTTCTTGTAAATGTTGTTGTTGTTGGACTTTATTCCCAGAATATTTTCACCTTATTTAGAATAGAACTTTTTCCCCAACCTAATTTTTAGAAAATTACAGCTTTATTTCATTTTTTATTTTTCAGATGCTGCACCAATCCGCCTGTTGACATTCCATCCTTCCCTCACTCATTAACAAGACGCTGAGGCAGGATCTCATCCCCGACCCGGAGACGGCACTCCACCCTTGTCCGAGCAAGAACCATGGACTCAAACTTGGAGGTGCTGATCCTCATCCCAGCCGCTTCACACTCAGCTGCGAACCAATCCAGTGAGAGTTGAAGGTCACGGCTCGATGAAGCCAGCAGGACTACATCATCTGCAAAAAGTAAAGACCCAATCCTGCAGCCTCCAAACCGGAACCCCTCAACGCCCTGGCTGCGCCTAGAAATTCTGTCCATAAAAGCAATGAACAGAATCGGTGACAAAGGGCAGCCCTGGGGAAGTCCAACCATCACTAGAAACGGGTCCGACTTATTGCCGGCAATGCAAACCAAACTTTGACACCGGTCATACAGGAAACAAACCGCCTGAATTAGGTGGTCCGGAGTACTCCCCACAGAATTCCTCGAGGAACACGGTCAAATGCATTCTCCAAGTCCACAAAACACATGTAAACTGATTTGGGCAAACTCCCATGCACCTTGCCAAGAGTGTAGAGCTGGTTCGCAGTTCCACGACCAGGACGAGAACCAGCTCAGGCTCCTTCCCCACCAGAGACATTCCAGCTAGCTTCTGCAACCGAGGATCGGACCGCAGAGGTACCCGCCTTCGGCCATCACCCAGTTCACTCTGCACCCAACCCCTTTGGCCCCTCCCATGAGTGGTGAGCTCATGTGAGGGTGGACCCATGTTACCTCTTCGGGCTGTGCATGGGTGCAGGCCCGGCAACCAGACGCTTGCCATCGTGCCCCACCTCCAGGCCTGGCTCCAGAGGTGGGCCCTTGTGACCTGCGTCCGGCCGAGGGAAATCTTGGTCCAAATTTGTATCTCTTCATTGGGGTCTGTTGTGCCACTCTTTGTCTGTAATTTTACAACTTAAAAAAAAAGTATTTTCTGGTTAATATTTCAACTTTATGCTACTAAAATGACTGATTATTTTTCCTCATAATATTTCAATGTTATTCTTGTAAAATTAAAACTTTTTCTAGTTAGATTACAACTTTTTTTTCTTAATATTTTAACTTTATTCTTGAAAAATTACTGCTGATTTTTGGCTTTTTTTTGTTTTGTTGTTAAATTATATTTTTAGGATGTGCTGCAGGCCAATAAAAAAACACTTGCAGGCTGTACTTTGGACACCCCTAGGGTAAAGGATATGAAGCACTGTGCAACATTATTCATGGAAGTAGAGATAACATCTGGCTCTGTGGATCATTCCGTCTTAATATAAATTGTAGATTTTTTTGAGGTCATCCGTTGGCTTGTTTATCTAACGACCTCTCTAATAGGGTTCAGCATGTTAATTTAGACTTCCACTCCTCATACGTTCCCCAGGGTTCAATACTTGCTCCCACTTTCTTCTCCATTTTCATTCCCTCTGTTAGTAATAATTCCTAAATTCATCTCTATACAGATAATATTGTATAATCTTCTATGCCTCTAGTGCTCTCCTTGAGCAGTGATTACATTTAAATTACCTAAAGATAGTTCTTTAATTACAGTGTGGTCATGCTGAACTCAAGAGTTTTCACTAAATGTTACAAAACCCACAGCTGGGTCCCTTCCAGTTGTCCCTACCCGGACATTTATAGTATTTTGGTTGTCTTTGTTTTTTCCTGGGGTTCAGCAAGCTGCGGACCTCAGCGACTTTTGTTACTCGACCTGTGACTACCTGCTGGAAGCATTTTATTAAATAACGGTGATTCGCTCCTCCTACCTCCGCATTCTATGGCCCACCTCACTCACCCCTAAACAGAAGGAACCAGTCAGTCGAATGGATCACACGGAGCAGGACCCTGTGAAGAAGGCACTGCGCAGCCAAGCGCAGCGTCTTGGCAAACAAGAGGAACAGCTCAACGCCATGGGGACATGTCTCCAAGACCTGTCGGCACGCCAGGACGCGATGTTGGAGAGCTTGAGCTCCCGCATTAACACACTGCTCGCAGCACGCCCCCCAGGCGAAGACGCCGTACCCGCTATCCCGCTCGCACTACCAGCCCAAACCACTCTCAGCTCCAGTCCGCAGCTATCGAGACCAGAGAGGTTCTCGGGAGGCTCAGGCGATGTCCGCCCTTTCCTCACTGAGTGGGAACTGCACTTTGAATTGCACGCCGCCACCTTCCCCACGGAGCGAGCAAAGGTGGCTTTTGTCATCTCCCACCTCACCAGCCAGGCAGGTGCATGGGCGCGGCGGTCGCCCCCTCCAGCACGACATACTCCGCCTTTGCTAAAGCACTCCAGCAAGTATTCCAGCGCCGCCCGCCGGGGAGAGAGGCAGCTCGGGCTCTCTTCACGTTACGCCAGGGACAACGCCGAGTCTCCGACTATGCCATTGAGTTCCGCACCCTGGCCTCGCAGAACGACTGGAACGCGGCCGCGCTTCTGGACGCATTCTACCTCGGGCTGGCGGATCAAATAAGAGTCCACATGATATTGCTGTCACTACCTCCCAACTTGGACGACCTCATCGAGCTGGCGGTGATGATTGACAAACGGCTGAGTGACCACAGGGAGGAGCTCAAACAGCGCCATGGATACTCACAACCCACACTCCAGAGGATCACTCCGGGCAGCGACAGCAGCTCAGCCAGCCCGCTCGCCGCGATAGATGCCACGCCTGCCTGGACGGTGGAGAAGCCCATGCAGTTGGGAGGAGGGAGACTCATCGCGGCGGAGAGAGAGAGAGACGACTTCGTCTGAGCCTCTGCATCTACTGCGGCGAGCCCGACTACGCGCTCCCCAGCTGTCCCACGCGAACCTCCCTGGCCCCTCGACGCAGCTCCCGCCGTCGATCACCCTCTGGCTCTCCTAATAACAACCGTTCGTCTTCACTCCCGAACTCCAGAATGCTGCTGCAAGGTACACTATTATGGGCTGACAACCACACAAACATTCAGGCACTCATTGACTCTGGAGCAGATGATAATTTTATTGATGTGACTTTTGTTAAACGCATGTCTATACCAGTAATTAAGCTCTCTGTGCCAAAATTAGCGCGCTCCATTGACAGGAATCTCCTGGCTCGCATAACCCATCAGACCATTCCGCTCGGGCTTCGGCTATCTGGCAACCACCGCGAGCTGCTAAAGTTTTTTATTATTCCTTCTCGCTCCGCAACCCGTCGTCCTCCACACATTGATTGGCCCCCGTTCCGCCATAATTAACTGGAGCGTAATGTGTCACACGCACGGTCTCCGTTCCGCCCCCAACCCCCCCCCACGCATACTCTTCCCAACCTGAGCTTATTGACCTCTCAGCCGTTCCGTCTGTTTATCATGATCTCAAGGCAGTATTTAGTAAGGATAGGGATATGTCGCTCCCCCCCCCACCGCCCTTACGACTGCGCAATCAACCTCCTGCCTGGGCCCGCTTTACCTTCGGGGGGTTTTTTTGTAGAAAAAAAGGACAAATCCTTACGACCCTGCATTGACTTCCGAGCCCTCAACCAAATTACTATTAAAAATAAATACCCCTTAACTCTGTTGAACTCTGCCTTTACCCCACTACACACAGCCAGATTTTTTACTAAATTACATCTCTGGAATGCCTACCATCTCGTACGTATATGTAAGGGAGACGAATGGAAGACGGCATTTAATACACCTTTCGGACAATTTGAGTACCGGGTCATGCCGTTTGGCCTCACCAACGCCCCCGCCGTCTTCCAAAGCCTCGTTAACGATGTCCTACGGGACATGTTAGGCCACTTTCTTTTTATTTACCTGGACGATATTCTTATTTTTTCCGCCTCCTTAGAAGAACATATTCAGCAAGTACGCCTGGTCCTTCAAAGATTATTAGAAAACATATTATTCGTTAAAGCAGAAAAATGCTTGTTTCATTCATCTTCCATTTCTTTTCTGGGGTTCATTGTGGAGAAAGGCCAGCTCAGAGCCAACCCTGCCAAGATTCAGGCCGTGGTCAACTGGCCTGCTCCTATATCAAGAAAGCACTTACAAAGGTTCCTGGGAGTCGCAAACTTCTACCGCCACTTCATCCGAAACTTTAGTCGTGTCGCAGAACCTTTGACTAAGTTTACATCTTCTAAGATCCCTTTCGCTTGGTCCCCAGAAGCTGAGTCTGCCTTTACTAAACTCAAGCCCCTTTTCACATCCGCACCCGTATTAGTTCACCCTAACCCCTCTGTTCCAATTTTTGTTGAGGTGGACGCCTCCAATACCGGCGTGGAGGCCGTCCTTTCCCAGCGTTCGGCCACCGACCAGAAGCTGCACCCCTGCGCCTTCTTCTCTAGACGCCTGACCCCGGCAGAAAGGAACTACGACATTGGCAATAGAGAACTCCTGGCCTTCGTCCTGGCTCTTCAGGAGTGGAGGCATTGGCTTGAGGGCATGGAGGTTCCATTCACAGTGCTCACAGACCACAAAAATGTGGCCTACCTACGCTCAGCCCAAAGACTTAACCCCCGTCAAGCCAGGTGGGCCCTGTTCTTTACCCGTTTCAACTTTACCATCACCTTCCGTCCTGGGTCCCGCAATATCAAACCAGACGCCCTATCCCGCATCCATGCCCTTCATGCAGAGCCAACCCGCCTAGAACCCATAATTCCTGGTGCATGCATCCTCGGAGGGCTCCAGTGGGACATTGAAAGGCGCATTACAGAGTCCCTACAAACGGTCACACCCCCCTAGGAGTGCCCCCCCCCCCCCCCCAGACGCTTGTTTGTCATCCCGAAGTTTCGCTCAGAAGTACTGTGTTGGGCTCATGGATCCAAGCTTGCCTGTCAACGGCCGTGAACCGCACTGTTTTCCTCCTCACTCAGCGCTTCTGGTGGCCCACACTCCGAGCAGACGCCAAGAGGTTCGTAGCTGCTTGTCTTGTCTGCGCCCGGAACAAAGCATCTCACCAACCCCCAGCGGGGCTTCTTCACCCTCTGCCCATCCCAACCCGGCGGTGGTCCCATATTGCCCTGGATTTTATAATTGGCTTGCCACCCTTCGGGGGAAACACCACCATCCTGACAGTGGTGGACGGGTTCTCCAAGATGGCACACTTTGTGGCCCTCCTTAAATTGCCGTCAGCCTTGGAGACCACCCAGCTAATGAGCCACCATGTATTTCGTCTCCACGGCATCCCTACGGAGGTGGTGTCTGACAGGGGTCCCCAGTTTGCTTCAACCATGTGGGGGGCCTTTTGCAAAATCCTGGCCGTGGCCCCCTGTTTATCATCCAGGTACCACCCCCAGAGCAATGGACAGACAGAACAGACAAATCAGGACCTGGAGGCGGCCATCCGGTGTGTGTGCCACCAGCAGCCCACTACCTGGTCAGCAAATCTCCCTTGGGTCTAGTATGCACACAACTCGCTCATTAGCTCAGCCACAGGCTTAACCCCGTTCCATGCGGCATACTGCTTCCAACCACCCGCATTCCCCTCCCAAGACTCGGATTCCACAGTCCCATCAGTGACAGCACCGAGCACGTCTGGCCTGGTGGAATACTAGGGCCGCCCTATCCAAGACATTCAAGCGGAACCAGGGGGTAGCCAACCGCCATCGCACACTCACTCCTTGCTACCAAGCGGGACAGAAGGTGTGGCTGTCCTCCCGCAATTTTCCCTGGCAGTCGACTCCAAGAAGCTCTCCCCCAGGTATGTCGGCCCTTACCCCATAACCCAAATAATCAACCGTGTGGCAGTCAAGCTGCGCTTCCGGACTCACTCCGTTGCGACCCAGTTTTCCATGTGTCCCACATCAAGCCTGTCACTCTCAGCCCTGTTAGTCCCCCAGAGGTGCCTCCTCCTCCTCCTCGGCTGTTCACGACGTGTTCATGGCGAGTCGTCTCACCTACCTTCCATGGTCGCCGTCTCCACAGCTGGGTCCCTTCCAGTTGTCCCTAACCTGGACATTTATAGTATTTTGGTTGTCTTTGTGACTGTTTTTTCTTGGGGTTCCGCAAGCTGCGGACCTCAGCTCCTTTTGTTACTCTACCTGTAACTACCTGCTGGAAGCATTGTATTAAATAATGGTGATTCGCTCCTCCTGCCTCCGTATTCTGTGGCCCACCTCACTCACCACCGTAACACAACCATTGAGAAGGCATGGGCCACCATTCTAAAAGCCACAATCAACAACCCAATCAACTCTATGCAGAGGAGATGCGTCGCCCTGAGTGCGGTCAATGGTGGTCCCACAAAATACTTTCTTACCCCTGACAAACACACACATACACACATTTTGGAGTGGCCTTTTATTGTGACCTGCCGAAGGCACACCTATGCAAGAATAATGCTGTCTAATCAGCATCTTGATATGCCACGCCTCTGAGGTGATGGTCTATTTTTCTCTATTTCTATCTCTATTTTTGTGGAGCGTATAATGTACAGTGGTGTGAAAGTGTTTGCCCCCTTCCTGATTTCTTATTTTTTGCATGGTTGTCACACTTAAATGTTTCAGATCAAACAAATTTAAATATTCATCAATGACAACACAATTGAACACAAAATGCAGTTTTTAAATTAAACTTTTTATTAAGGGGGAAAAAAATCTAAACCTACATAACCCTGTGTGAAAAAGTGATTGCCCCCTAAACCTAATAACTGGTTGGGCCATCCTTAGCAGCAATAACTGCAATCAAGCTTGTGCTTGATTGCAAAAGTCTAGACCACAGAGTATTTTCCCAAATGTCTTGGGGATCATCAAGAGGTATTCTGGCAAAATTGAGACAAGCCTTCATGTTATTTTTGTTCAGCAGTTGTTTTCGTCTTGAAACTCTGCCATGCAGGCTGTTTTTGCCCAGTGTCTTATGGTGGAGTCATGAACACTGACCTTAACTGAGGCAAGTGAGGCCTGCAGTTGTTTGGATGTTGTTGTGGGGTCTTTTGTGACCTCTTGAATGAGACGTCGCTGCGCTCTTGGGGGTAATTTTGGTTGGCCGGCCACTCCTGGGAAGGTTCCTCCACTGTTCCATGTTTGTGGATCTCACTGTGGTTCGTTGGAGTCCCAAAGCTTTAGAAATCGCTTTATAACCTTTTCCAAACTGATGGACTTGCATTTTGTGTTCAGTTGTGTTGTCATTGACTAATATTTACATTTCTTTGATGATTTGAAACATTTAAATGTGACAAACAAGCAAAAAAATAAGAAATCAGGAAAGGGGCAAAAACTTTTTCACACCACTGTATTTGGAAAAAGTTTAAATGTTTTCATTCACTATTACATCACAGTGCCAAATGCACATTTGTTAAAATGAACAAAACTCACTTGCCTGATTAAGGTTTGTGTCAGATTGGCATCAACTGTCTTAATCAGATAATTAAAGTATACTGTGTACTCAAAATACATTGTCACACTGCACTAGGTTTTAAACCCCTTTCTATTTTTAATTCACCTCATGCCATCGTATGATCCTAAGTCATGCCACAGAGTAATATTCCTCTCAAAGCCAAACTTAGATAACGGAGAGGTCATTTCTCCCTACTTTAGCAACCACAAGTGTCCATTAATTTTGAGTATGATGCGATACAAGACACCAAATCAGTTCATTTTTGGGGCTCCAACAGCCCAACCTCTACTTGCCTTCTCCATGTTTCCAGGTTCTATGCCACAGAAAGAATATGTTGGATCTTTTCATCCATTTTATCCAAGGTCAGAGTCCGTATTTGCAGGTTTTTGGGGGTGTGGCTTGCATTGTGTAACATATGAATGATCTAAATTGTGACCTTGAAAGTTGATTAGTTTCTCATTGTGTGTTTGTTCATTATTATTAATTGAGCTGGTGGTGCATGCATTCACAATGGCATCTTATTTGGTAATAACAAAACAATTCTGCTGTTCTTTAAGGTGTTTTATGCTAAAAGACAGTTTTGGTGATGTGCACAGTCATTACATTTCATGCACAGCGGTTTGGGAATTGATCAATTGAATTGGGTTTTTTAAAAACGCCATTGAATTGCAACCCTTGTATTAATGGAGGGTAGGGGCAAACGACACTCGAGAGGATCACTAGCATGATTTGAGTGTGAGAGCGCCGGAAAGAGGATGGCTGGAAGTAAGAAAGTGTCAGACAAGCCTTCAAACAGCTATAGAAGATCACTGAAGCCCATTCTCTGGAAAATAGCTCCTCTCGTTTGGATAATGGGAATCTCTACCAAATAAGAAGTCACTGTGCTAGAGGAGGAAAAGGGAGCACTGCTATGTACCAAAGGAAATAATTGTGAATGGCATAAAATGAGTGCAAAATAATTACAAAATACAGAGTACATCATGTTAGAGAAAGTATGAAATAAGTAGATGAGTAGTAGGGAACTGAATTCAATCTTGACACTCCAGTTGACCTCCAATTTGTTCAAATTTAAAAAAAATAATCTTCCCCATAGCAAATAATGAATGGGTCATGGCCTGTCTCTATAATAAAACCTTGAATCACTGAACTGCCCTTTCAACATTTCAGTGTTGGGTCAGTTGTGCATTGCACAATGTAAGAGGCGCATTTTTAAAACAAAATTCTAAATTATGTAACCATTGTACAGTTCAACTTTAGAGGTTTCACGGTGCTTTAATTGTAAAGCTTCAGTCTTCTACAATATCCTTTAAGAGTTGACCTTCTAAATACAGTTTCTACCATTATTAGAGCCCTCTAGACATGAAATAACACCCCTATAATCACCTTTACACTTGTATTACATAATATGGTTGACATGATAAGTGATAATAGGACATAATAACTCACACATCAGCACTGGGAAAGTTCCTCTTAGTAGCATCTCAAACATAATGTGGGTCGATCGCATGGCATTAAAAAAAGATCGACATTATCCTATTATCCATCCTCACGATGTTGTTTGTCACTTGATTCGATATACAGGGCAACCAGTCTGACCTGCATATCATCATATCACATCTGTAAAACAATGGCGACAGCTGCACCATTATAATTTTTTAGACCACATTGCACAACTATTACGTGCAGGCTATGGGATTTATGCAGGGACATAAGAGACGGCCACGGCTTTCGCATAGCAAGCTACCGAGCTAACTAGTTAGCCTCCAATTTACTGATTCTAAATTTAAGAAAGGGTTTGAAACCGAGTGGGGAAGAAGGACAAAGTAAGAAGATAAACATACCACTTCCACACAAAATGGGAGGCTAACTTTTTTTCCACTCTGTCATGCCTACGGCTGACAATCATTTGGCGCTATTGTGTAGGATTCTGCATTCATGGCAGAGTCCAGTTAAGGTAATGTAAGTGTGTCTCATCAGTGTAACATTACTGACACCTAATGACGCGTAGACGTGTACTACATATGCTTAGTCTTTCAAGATTGTTTGACTAATAGTAAGCCATAGTCAACCACGAAACAGCAAACATTAATTAATGAATTAATTTTTGAAAAACCGAGAGTGAGGGCGCCATGTTTGAACCGAGATATAGACAGAGACGACTGTATCACTTCCTGGTTTCATCTGTTCATCAATTATTTTAGTGGTGAGTACCTACAGTAATCCCTCCTTTATTGCAGTGAATTACTTCCAGACCTGACCTTGATAAGTGAATCGCATTGAAGTAGGATTCCTTATTTATAAATGGAATATTTTCATAGTTAAGAGCATAGAAAACCTGTTCCCGATCTTCTAAATACAGTTTTTAAAATTATTAGACATGAAAAAACACAGTTATAGTCACCTTCAGACTCATATCACCCAATAGACATAATAACGGAAAAAAAAGTCATTTAAGACTCATGTATCTTCCTGTGAATGTGTTCTGGCGTTAGGGGAGCTGAATGGGGGGCAGACAGAAAGTAACGTTTTGAGTTCAGCATTGAGGTTCAGCTTGCTGTGGGTTACCGCCGCAAAAGTCGCCTGTGTTTTTATTAGTGATTTTTTATTAGGGATTAATGTTCCTGTTATGAAATCATTCAAACCTGCAATAAAAAGACTGTTTTTCTCAGCGATCACGTCTGGTGCTTGTGTGTCTCACCAAACATTACAGTAAATTTACTGACACCTATTGACCAGTGGAGAATACTACATATCATCAGTCTTTGAATGCGTCTTCTGAATGCCTTATATTGGTATTTTAGTCCATTTAGTCATTTTAATGCTTGAAGTAATAAAAAAAAATATATAACATCCATCCATCTTCTACTGTATGCCGCTTATCTTCACTAGGTGATGGAGCCTAAACCAGCTGACTTCGGGCGAGAAGCAGGAAATGTATGATATATAAATAATAAAATACATAACATAACTAATAGGCCGCATTCAACCACGAAATAGCTGATGCTTGATTAATTCATATATTTTGGACAAACCGTGATAGAGTGAAGCCGCAAAATTCAAAGCGCAAAGTGGCGAGGGACGACCGTATACATACTATAATTTAAAATGCGTTTAATAAGTGTGTGAGGCATACTGAAGAGAGACGGAGGAGGATTCTGGGGTTGAATCTAATCTAATAATTACGACAGCCGCTCGTATTGCAAATGTTGATCCAAAATCAGAGGAAAACGGTAATGTCAAGCTAGTAGAATGGCTTGAGGGGGGAGGGGTGAGCCGTGTTCCAAACATATACATTTTTATGGGTGTCTCAATTACTTTTGGATTTTCGCCATTTGCTGGTGGTCCCGGACTATAATCCCTGTGAAAAGTGGGGTCTACTAT
Organism: Dunckerocampus dactyliophorus; assembly: GCF_027744805.1. Taxonomy (NCBI): domain Eukaryota; kingdom Metazoa; phylum Chordata; class Actinopteri; order Syngnathiformes; family Syngnathidae; genus Dunckerocampus; species Dunckerocampus dactyliophorus. Next base: position 17,300,178 of record NC_072832.1, on the reverse strand, counting down.
GTAAGCCAAAAGCTGCCCTGCCAGTCATCTGATAGTTCCGGTTAATCAGAAAAACATTGACTGCATCAGAATAAGTTTAATGGAATCCACCAGGCCAACATTTTAGAACATTCACCTTCCATCCATGCTTTATCAGACAAGGCCACTTCCAAGGTGCACTGGATTTAGAAATAGTGTGAAAATTCAAGATGTTAGAACACTGAGCGAAAGAGTGACATGCAAAGAAATATCTGCCCATACTCTCATAATTGAACCCGCTCATTAGACACAGTGAGACTCATTGCCTGTGCTGCTGTGGGCCAATTTTTTAAGTGTCACCCTTGACTGCACCCGTGGATTGCTTTCACTCTCTCTTTCTGCAATTACATATAACCATTCACCTTCCAATAATAGCAAGGTAAACTGATTCTTTAAGTTCACTTTATGTTGAGCAGAGTAGCAAAGGGCAGTGACGGTTCCTGCTTAGATTATGAGGTTCATAAGGGCAGCATAAGAGATCTAAATGCAGACTCATCTGAAATTAAAGACAAATTGTGTGAGAAGGTCATACACTATATGAGCTTGCAAATGAAGGTAACGTCTGTCTTCCCATCATGTTTTTCACTCACTCCTGCCAGAACATTGCATTTGTCCTTGAATTACATTGATGCCTTCAGAGAAAAAAAACAATTATTCTGGTGACAGTTATGTGGACCATTAAGTACCTGAATACATTCAATACAAGCACTTAGGTTTTAGGCCCTCCAGCATACATCAAGTGTGGTTTTTCCTCACCTAACTCCTTCTGTATGACACACAAACACTCACAAATGTATAATATAAAAAAACAGGATGTCATGAAGTTCCCATCTCAGTATCGCGGGGGACTGTTTAGCCCGATGGCGCTCTCTAATCATCTCCCAAGCAGCAGGTAATGTCAGCAAACATCTGAGCGTAAGCTCATTCCAGAGTTTACAGAGGGAATTACAGAGAAGGAGAGCAGGCGGGATGATAATCTTTCCCCAAAAGCTTTTTGCCTTTGAGGACTGAAAAAACACTCAACGATTGGGATCTGTATGTTTTTTTCTGTAATCTACTTGTGGCTTTTTTGAGATAGCAATGAGTGGTCGGCCCTTGCCCAACAGCCACCATCCAGAGGACAAATATAATTTTGTGATGGAAGCAAGGAACTGTGATCTCAACTTGTATTTGACTCACAGAAAGGAAACTTCTAACAATCTGCTTCCAAGTTGCAGATTAGTGTGTCTCAGCTAGAAGCCTTTGAACTGAGCTTTGACTTTGATTCTGAGTTTTAAATGAAGTAGGTGTGTGTGCCCTAAATGCCAGTCAAAGTGCTTAGATTTGATTTAGATGTAAGAGTGAAATTTAATCTCAGCTGTGTGGGTAGCACTGCCTGAATCACTTATCCAACCAGAGAAAAAAAAAAACTTGAATGTCTAACTGCATTGACCCGTCTCAAATGCAGAACAATAAAACTGAATTGCATTATGACGGCAAGCGACGCATACTGGGCTCAGCCTTTGGAGAGCAACATCGTGCAGTATTCAGAGACGCGAATGATAAATGAATAAAAGCAATAAAAGCATGTCACTGAATCTGGTGCTGACCTTGCCTCTGCCCTTAAGTTATGCTTTCAAAATCAGCAGTAAAACGATAATGGCATTTGTTTTGCAAGGACATTTCTAACTTCCTACAAGCTGAACAAGATTGGTGGGGTAGTGGAGGAACTGCCCCTAATATTAGCTGAGTGAAGGCATGTGGGCCCTCCGGGACTTGATTGCCAATGACAAGGTTACACGGCTTAGAGCCTACCTTTGTTACATCATTTAATCACTGTCTCGTGTCCTGGTCCCTGCTGACTTGTCCCACTCCACCCCTTCTCTATCTAGCCTGCTGGGCGTAACGCCTCCTTAAACCTTCTGAACACCTGTTCTATCTGCTGAAGTCACCCTTTTAGGGCGTACTCACAGTAGGCTTTTCTTACTGTGTGTGTGTGAGTACGCCCTAACTTCCATTTTAGTTATTTACACACATGTTCACACACTCTGTTCACACCTTCAGTTCACCAGCTCAGCCGGTGGTGGACAAGTGGCTGCAAATGGTGAGAGCACCATCATAATATGAAGCAAGTAGGAGGTAATTATTGTCCTGGACCTTTGGAGGACATGAGGGGTGTGTAGGTGTGCACACAAAAAGGGATAGAGGGTAGCGGGGATTATTTTAAAACGCTCCCATGAGTTACTCTGAACGACTCAGTCCTGCATGATGTTGTGCTCTTTATGAAGTGATACACATTGCTCTATGAATGTGGTATTTTTATGACATGTACGTGTGTGTAGATACAGTAATTCCTCATCACTTCACGCTTAAAATCTTGTGGCTTTGCTTGATCAGTTTTTCAAAAATATATTAAATCACATTGTTTCGTGGTTTAATTTTTTTAATGCATATTTAAGCAAATGTCACATACTTTTTGCTGCAATGAAGCATTTTCAAGCATAAAATTGGTAAATGAGTTAAAATACAAATATAAGGCATTGAGAAAACGCTTTCAATGATGTTGTGATGATATGTAATATTCTACACTGGTCACTAGGTGTCGGTAATTTTACTGTAAGGTTCTGTGAGACACACAAGCACCAGACTTGATTGCTGGAACAACAGGCTTTTATTGAAGGTTTGAATTATTGAGCACAAGTATTATTTATGTCTTAAATGTCTTATTTTGTCTTACGTTTACAATATTGGGTAATAGGAGTGTAAAAGTGACTGTAGAGGTGTTATTTCATGTCTAGAGGGCTCTAATGATGTTAAATAATCACATTTAGAAGGTCATAAACAGGTTTTCTATGCTCTAACTACAAAAATAGAAGAAAGTTGAAATATATAGTTTAAAAAAGTTTAAATATTTGAAAAATTACAGCAACACACACACACACGCAAGCGTTTCTGTGTAAATATACAATAAATATACAATAATATCCCATAATGCATTCCTTCCCAGCAGAGCAATTCATTGGCCAACCATGGCTGCTGGGCCACCAGAGGACGCTCACGAGAGGCAGCTCATGCATTAAAGGATATTATTGTATATTTGGGATATTATTGTATATTTCCTATCTACCTTTTGAGTGTTAAGTTGCTGTGTGATTATTTAGCCTTCTTTGTAAGATGACACCGTGAGTCAAACTGTTATAGTGGGTGACCTCCTGCGATTTCCGATGGGTTGACAAGCTCGTCGTGAGTTCCCTTTTAGCTCGTGATTGGATGTTGCCAAAGAAAGATTTTGATGCAGATAATTGTGAAGGTGCAGATGCAGGGAATTGACTTTATTTTCCATTAACATGAATAACAAAAATGAGGAGCGTGTTGTATCGATTGCTCTTACACTTCTAATTATAGTTGGTTGATTTTTTTTTTCGTATATATTGGAGTGGCCTTTTGTTGTGGCCAACCTAAGACACACCTGTGCAATAGTCGTGCTGTCTGATCAGCATCTTGATATGACACACATGCGAGATGGATGCATAAGTAATTATGAATACTCACTAACACAGATTTTGACAGATTTGTGAGAGCTCTGCCTTTCGTTTCAGATCAAAAGTTTCAGATCATGGACTTCAGTTCATGAAAAATGGGAGCAAAAACAGGTGTTGTGTTTATATTAACGTCGGGTGTGAATGTGCCTCTTCACATGAAGTTTGGTAAATGTAAAGAAGTGCAAAATGAACACATTTGTCAGATTCTTGACTAGCTTTTAATAGTGTGACAATAATTTTACCTCCAATGATGGAAATATACTGTATAATAAAGTTCAAAGTGGGTTATGCCCTACTCTGACAGTTTTCTCCAACGCATCGTTGTGCTACAGGTGAGATGTGCACAGAATTTGGAAGTGTTTGCCCTGAGCAGGCTCACAGCATTGCACCTCCTCCCAGCTTTGACCCGGGGCCTTTAGACACATTATGATGCGGGGCCGTGAAGGCTGAATCGCAAATGCGTGGGGATCCACTGTACTACACAACTGAACTCCCATAGTTGCTCAACACTTGAGTGCTGTTCATGTTGTACAGTAATCCCTCGTTTATCGCGATTTATTTGTTCCAGACCCAACCGTGATAAGTGAATTTCCGCAATGTGTGAGTCCTTATTTATAAATGGAATATTTTCATACTTAGAGCAATGAAAGCCTGTTTACGACCTTCTAAATACGGTTTTAATATTATTAGACATGAAATAACAGACCTAGTCACCATTACACTTCTATTACTAGATATAGTAGAATAGAACATAATAACAAAAAATAAGCCATTTAAGACATAAGTAAGACTTGTGCTTGTTGCTGTAAGTGTGTTACGGTTTTGGACAGGAAGTGACGTCGGGGGTTCAAAGTTGAGTTTTAGCTTGGCGTGGGCTATAAACTCGTGTTAGGGATTATTGTGCCTGTTGTGAGATAATTCAAACCTGCAACAAAAGCCTGTTGTTCCAGCGAGCAAGTCTGGTGCTTGTGTGTCTCACCGAACATTACAGTAGCATTACTGACATCTATTGGCCAGTGTGCAATACTACATATCATCACGGCGTCTTTGAATGCATCTTCTAAATGCCTTACACTTGTATTTTCCTTCATTTATTTAGCCATTCATGCTTAATTTAGGCAAAAAATATGCAACTTAAATATGCATATTTTTGACTAATAGGCCTGATTCAACCACAAAACAGCATGATTATTAATTTATATATTTTGAAAAACTGTGATCAAGTGAAACTTAAGAACTAAGAAAATGAATCATTATTTGTCAGGTAATAAAGGTCATTCAGAAAGTTAGTGCATGAAAAATAAGATACACTTACTTGTTTTTTAAAGCAATCGATGATGTGGAGCAGCATACATTCCTCCTTCCCCACCTCGGGTGTGGTGACAATATAGTCCACATCATGGCCAATCTCTTTCCCCCTGCGGACAAAGACAGGAAATGATATTTTCAGCACAAAAATATGCAGATTTTGTACCTCTCAAATGCGTTGTCTTTTGAAGCTAAATTTTGTTACTCCTGTAGGTAAAGCTTTCATAACTGTTTTTCTTAGCTTAATGTCAAGAAAGAGCCGAATACATTCTGACAAGGCGTACATACTGCATTTTTGCTGTCAGCACAACTGCAGGCGCAGAGTTTACTGAGCAAAAACTGATCCATCAAAAAGCAACGAGCACAAGACACCTCTTCAAAAAGCAAATATAAAAGCTGCCAGGGATCAGCCCACTGAATTAGGCACAACTTCAAACTTTTCACAACATTCTTGCAACCTTTTTGAGATCCATTTATTCCATTCCTCATAAAAGCCATAGAAAAGGCAAGGTAAAATAAGGTAAAATAGGTAAAATAAGTGATTTGCTTTTGGACCACTGACCAAAATGTTGCTAAACATTTCCTCGACTTTCTTATTCCAAAAACGCCAAGAAAATGTATTCACCGGGTTGATGAAGTGGGGTTAAAGTGCTGAAAGTCTTAACCGACGTCCGATTTTATTGGTTGTGCAATTTTTGGCGTTCCCCAAATCGCTGCGGGGTTTTTTTTGTTCATGGAGAACATAGTTGTAGTGAAACGTGATCTCAACATGCATGGAAGACATCCGAAATCTCCAAAATCTCCTTGGCCCCACTAATTACGTATGTGGGGTGCACGTGTGGCGCACAACACACAGTCCGCAAGAGAGACGTACAAAAATATTGACATTTTGCCCAAACCTGAAAACTTCCGAAAGACACAAGTTGGCCGTATGGACGACACACGAAGATGTATGAAGTGTCTAAGTTTATCTTCTATCTATCTATTAACGCGAGAGTTTGTTTGACATGACAAGGAACCTCTCTGGACGGGCTGCGGTCAATCTACGCCTCGAAAATCAGCATGTCAAAAGCGCACCCTCCGTGCGTTTCGTGCTTTTTTTTGGACGTAGCCCAGCCCTAGGAGCCCGTACGATCGGTTGTGACATGGCTTTAAATTATTAGTCGTTTCCCCCCTAATGACAAGACTGCACGAGCTGCTCCTCCAAGCTTGCAAAGGTAAGCATCTTCTCATTTGTCATCATGGACATGAGACAGACATCGAAGAGGGAAGTTTCCAGGCATTTAAATCAGTAAAAAACCCCAAAATGCATAAAAATGAACATTTACTTTGCCGTTGCTACATGCTGCTACACAAACCTGGTGCGTGTATAATCCGGCCAGTGACTGCATGACTGAAAATCAATCATCTTTACTGTCAGAGTCTTTACAGTTACGGCATCAGGGTTGCCAACCGCCTTTTGAAAAATGGAATTGCACCATATTTTAAAAAAAAATAAAAAAGTAGTCCCATATTGAGTTGAAAAGATACGCACTGTGTCCCATTTTTGTATTGTTGTTGTGATAATCAAAAATTGTTTGTAGAATGTCAGTAGAATGAATAAATCCCAGCCCTTTCCTGCTATGCCACCGATGAGAGAATAACATAGCAGAATTCGCTGTTAATACCTGGTGGTGTAATGGTACACACTGGCTTTTATGGCAGAGGTAGCGGGTTTGATTCCCAGCTAAGGCATGTGTAAACATTGTGGCGACCCCTAACTGGGAAAAGTATTTAGTAAAAAATAAGTAAGTAAATAAATATTAAGAGAAAAAAAATATTATTTAGCAGCAGAGAGTTTAAATATTAAAGAATTTTTTACATGTATACATACAAATGTATTTTATTTATTATTCTTTACACATTTTAAAGAGGCAAAAAACAAAATAAATCAAAATATGCATATAAAGTCGTAATGTTATGAAAAGAAACTGATAATTATTTAAGAAGAAAGTTGAAATATTTGAAAAATTACAGCAACACACACACAAGCACAAGTCTTATTCATGTTTCATGTCAGGAGGGCTCTAATAAAGTTAAAAACTGTGTTTATTTTTTTAAGTAAAGTTAAGTAAAAATAAGGAATCCTACTTCGATATTTTCTTTTCTTCACTACATACGCTATTTCACGTCTTTGGACTCATGTATAATATAAAATGTTCCCGTTATCATTAATAACTTACGAGGCGTGATCTCACCAGTCACTCCATGACTTGGCTATGTTGCGCGTGTGACAGTGCATGTAATTGTGCCATGCCGTGGTCCACCTGTTCCAGTCGTGGAAAGAGTGAAATTGTGTTGAACTTGAGCATGGATCACGGCACTCACACTAGTCAAATGTGCTGGACTTTAGGTGTGACGTGGGCTGAAGCAGGGTTTCCACTACATGTCATCAATTGTGACGGTGAAGCCACAACAAAATAAAAGCCGCCACATCTTAAAAGTGAGGGTTTTATTCAAAACTTGAAAACAATTAAGTAATATATTGTATGAATGTATGCTATATAGATACATATATAACTTATTTATACTGCGCTTTATTTTGATAAGCATGCACCGCCTGTCTGCCTTGCTGGCACTTGACCAGTTACCAGATACGCAACGCATCTTCTGTTGACTTTCACTTTGTTTCTTACTATCGGGAGAATTAACAATAGCCCGTAAAATGCTTAGTCAATTGACGACAGCTCGTCACATGCTAAGCCTATGTACTATGCCAGCGTGTGTGTGATCGCTCACGTTTCAATCTCATTCCACTTTCTGCCATTTTTGTTTACATGCCTGGCTGGCGGCATCTAGCTAGCTTGGAGCTACAAGTGGCTATCACGTTCATGGGATACATCAATCATCGATTATCATCAGGGCTTACTTTTTTAAAGTGTCACTTCACAGTCCTGCTCTCTTGTCATCATTATAATACTTACGGCTTGTTTTCAAAACACTAGTTGTGTGTCGAAGTTGTGCACCTGAAACACGTAGTGTGTACAGCTTTAACAGTGACGCTATCACAGGGGTCTCCAACAGACGTAAGCTAGCAGCAGCTCACCAGTTGATGTTGAGTAGTTCACCAAAAAATAGTTGCTTCACCTCTTAGTATTTTCATTAGTGTTCTATTCAAATGACACATGACACCTGTATTTAATGACAAATGAGAACACCGAGTGGAGATGTGCTTTGTGAATCAAGTGCCATTTAAATGTTGGCAGTGCTCTCAGCAACTTTGCCATTAAAATAAACAGTTTTGCAACGTTTTTGGTTCATGTTCGGCTAGTTGTTGAAAAAAGTTCATTAAAAGAAAAAAAAAAGTCATTACAAAATTGCTATTTGTAATTTTTTTTTAAATTGCAGATGCAGCAGAGGCAAGAAACAGCGCCGGCAGTCCGTCCTCCCATGCACCTCACCACCACAGCTTCAAAAAATCCTAGGGGAAATCCAGAGAAGGATGGTACTTCTGTCCTAGTGTGAATACAGCCTTAGAGACTGTGCACAAAAGTGGGATATAAAGAGAATCTCAGTAGAGTAAAGAATCCATGAAATAATGAACATGGACACTTTTTGTAGGTCCAAAAAGGAGGACATGTCTGGGGAATAGAGGATGTGTGGTTACCCGGCTTTGTTTTTATGTTTTTATCCGAAATTATCAAAGAGTTTGACTTTTAACTGTGTTTATTTGTTTTTTTTCTGCATTGTATATATAAAATGCCAGAAAGATGTTAGGCAAAAAATAGTGTGAGACACTGTGTTCATAAAAGGTGCACCACCTGAGCAAAGTGCCTCTGTGACTCGTACCGGGAACATTATCAAAGCTCTCAGATGGCATGATGAAAGGAAACATTGCATCCTTGTGATTATAGTGACCCGCTAAAACAGGCGTGTGAGCAGTTCGTCATCAGAGAACGCAGTGCTGACGCAAACGGAGCAAAACAAAGTCCACGAGCGAATGACAAGACGTTTCGCTGTGCCAGGCTGTGATCTGTCAAAGTTGGCCTCCGCTCCAGCTCGATCCGTTGCCAAATAGGCCAGGCTCCATTTCAAACCGATCATTATGCACTGACTTCCACACACACACAAACCCTTTGTACACATAAGCACCAGTGTCACAGCTAACAGCAAAGTGACCCTGAACAGGAGAAGCATCAGAAAATGAATGATGGCAACATAAGAGCCTAACATTACAGACGGGCTGTGGATGGCTTTGCGGAAAGGCTCAGAATTGGCTATGGCTAATTCAGGGAGCAACTAAGTATTCCATAACAGCCATTAGTGCTCCACAAGGCGTGTGAATGTTAATGTTTAGGGTTAGTGGCAGGGAGCATGCACCCCTGTGAGTGCTCGGCTCTTAGGCGCACTCAGCAGATGTTGCTTTTGTCACATTCATTTAATTTGCCCTCTGACTTTCATTTATTCACTTGCCATTATAACAGATGTGTCTCACTTACTTTTAGGCTTGGGTTTAGATCAGGGGTGTCCAAAGTGCATCCCTGGGGCCATATGCAGCCCACGGCTGTTTTTTTATTGGCCTGCGGCACATTCTAAAAATATCATTTAACAAGAAAACTAAAAAGCAGGAAAACAGCAAGTTGTAATTTTTGAAAAATTTAAGTTGCAGAAAAAGTCATATTGACAAAGTCAAAGTATTATGGGAATAATGTCTTGATGAAGAAAGTTTACAAGAAGAAAGTTGAAATAGTTGGAAAACAAAACAAAACAGGTGTAATTTTACAAGAATAAAGTCAAAATATTATGGGAATAAAGTCTTGATTGAGATAGTTTACAAGAAGAAAGTTGAAATAGTTGGAAACAAAAAAAACAGCAGAAAAAAAACAAAAAAAACAGGCGTAATCTTACAAGAATAAAGTCAAAATATTGAGTGAAAAATTAAGACAAAAAATGTTATGAGAATAAACTGGTAATATTATGAGGAAAAAATATAATGTAATTTTAGTGGCATAGAATTGGAATATTAAAGAATGTTTATATAAAGAAATGTTTTGTAATATTATGAGAAACAAACAAAAACAAAATAAATCTTTAATTTTGGAAAATTAGGTTGGGGAAAAAGTTCTATTATGGGAATAAAGTCATAATATCACAAGAAGAAAATTTACCAAAATTATTTAAGAAAAAAGTTGAAATATTTGGAAAATGGGGGGAAAAAAAGAGCAAATCTGAAGAAGCAAAGTTGCAAAATCACAAAAATAACACACGCGCAAAAAGCAATACACAAAGCATGAGGAGCAGTCCATGCATGAATGACGAGCAGGAGTTGGAAGAAAGAAGCAGGGTCTCCCAGGTGCATGCTGTCAGCCTATAACGCAGTAGGCAATCAGCAGCAGGTGCACCCAATGGCGCCAGCCAGCCAGGCTTCTGCAAACGGAAAAAAAAAAATACACACAGGCAACAACAACAAAGGTGGGAAATGTGGAACATGACACGATGACACTTTTTCACCTACATCACAAAGCTGAGATGCATTTTTTTTTTCTTGAATTATATATACAGTATATATATACCCTCTTAGCATATCTACAGTACATGTGCTGCTTTACAAAATACCAACGTGGCGCTTGCATCATTTCATTTTTCAGTATGTGGCCCTCGGTGCAAAAAGTTTGGACGTCCCTGGTTTAGACTATGTGGTATTTACTGTATATGTGAAAAGCTGACTTCACTCTAATGAGTTGACCTGTAGGACGCACAGATTACTATCTGCTGAACGTGCAACTTTCCAGGCAATGCTGCAAATCCACAACATTTCCATTTCACGCAGGGCGTTAAACCCGTCAAGAGATCCTCGCCAGCTCCCCAGCAACCTCTGCAAAACTCACTTAAGTATGCTGCATAAGTGTGTGCCACGAACAGGGAGTGAGACGGAGATCATCAGCATACATGCACTCCTCTCTAGGACCTCCATTACCTGTGTTCAGTGCGTGTGTGAGCACGTGCGTTGCATGGAAACGGGTGGTTAGCGAAGTAGACCGCATGCATGTTACACTTTTCAGCTCTCTAGATAGTAGCTGTGCATTAGTATGTAGCAGGGCTGTGCAGCGCCTTCGACTTGATACAGCTTAAGTCAGCAGAAAAATGGACACACCAGGTCTTTTATCGCTAACTAAAAGGGTGTTTTTCTTCCTTTTCTTTACCATCTCTCCTATGCATCAATTTATGGTCAAATGCTGCCAAGACTGGGACCCCTCATCTTAAAAGTAACGGTTATGATAGATTAATGCATTGCGCAATGTCACTATACACCAAAATGGAGAGAGTGTAAATTTAGCTGGTCTACACTTATATTGCGTGAGGAAAAATGATAAATTATTAAGTGTTTCAGCACAAAGCACATGAAATATTTAATGGTTATTTACAAATTTGTGTGGATGACAGGGTGACATGTATGAATAATACAGACGTGGGAAGTGTTGCTGCTGGAAATGTCAAAGAATGTGAGGAAGGAAAAGTTCAGGCGCAGTTAAAAGTGGCTGGGCGCAGAATAGAAATAGCTCCCCTTGCTGTGATGTGTCACTTCACCTTCAGTTTTGCCTCACCGCCATAAATGAGAAGCAATAATCGAGAGGAGCTAACACGAACACTAGAAATCATAAATGTTAAAGAAGCCTACAGCTCATGACCGACAATCTGGTTTTCCTATTTCAAATTCAATGAAATGTTTTGAATCATATTGATGGTATTCTGGCTTGAGTAGTCTATTGGTATTAGTGCTGTTCAGACTTGTGTACGGTACCTCATGCCACAATGGTCAGACAATATGGTTGTTTTTCAGTTAAGTCCCAACTGTGTTTATTTTTCTAGACGCGAGCCATCTTCGAGCTAATTTTTTGCTTGGAACTGTGAGGTAAAATTTGTGTACGAGCTGCTAGTTAACAGCAAGCATAGCCAAGGCTGGCTATTTAGGGGCTTCTGTCAATTCAGAGCTAGCAGCAGTAGCATTAGCTAGCATTAGCTGTGCACTAGCTAGTCATCAAAACATCAGTAAAACATACGTACATTGTAGCAAACTAATTGATATCATTTATTATGTATGTGTAAAACTATAACAAGAACAACATCAAATTAAAAGCAAGAAATGAATACAGATCCACCATCCACCAGTACGAGCCTGGACTTGTTTGTCAGAGAGGTTGTGTACCACAAATATGCACATTAGCACTCAATAACGTCATCAAATTTGACCTCTATGCATTCTCACATAGTAACAGCATTTGGGAGCAAATGTAAGCTGAAAGAAAAAGGGTAAAAATACAGTATAGTACTGTAGTCCAGTGATCCCCAACCCGGTACCGGGCCGTGGGTCCTTTGGACCGGGCTGCACAGAAAGAAAAAATAATTTCCATTATTTCATTTTGTTTTATTTTGAAAAGTGGCCGTATTCTCTGTTACATCCGTCTCACTTGACGCATGTCCATTGTGCGTATCTCATCCCGCACAGATTGACTACTACTGTATTTTTATATACAAATACGAATACAAATAATGGCCCATATTTCCAAAATTGATATTCCTTTACATAAAATTTGATGTAGTTATCGTAGTTGCGTATCAAAATGTTTACCACAAAGAGATTTACTTCCCTACTTATGAGAGATAAAAACGTATTTTTATCTTCAATTAATTATGAGTTCACTGTGGACAAAATGTGATTAGTCGCAATTAAATATTTTAATCGATAAACAAATTCCAATATTCCCACCCGCATGCAGATCCTTACAATGCGTATGTGCCCATCATGATGTGGCTGATGACGGTATATTCTCAGTGTTTCCGCTACATGTAATGGATCGTGGCCACGGTAAAATAAAAGCCGCCACACCTTGGGAATTAAGTTGTTTTTTTTTTACATTAAAACAATGTTAATACATTGTATGAATGGGCATACTTGTACAGTAGTACCTCACATAACGTAAACCTCCTTTTACGTAAATTCCACTGAACGTAAAGAATTAATTAGTTTATTAATTAATTAAAAACGTTATATGGAAAGAAATTCCATATAACGTAAAGCGTCAAGTCGGTGCAAGTTCAAAAATTCGATTTGAATAGCTCGCGCGACAGAGCGAGGGAAACATTTTCCATGACTAACAGAGTACACTTGGTGACGCCTTCTGACGCTTCACGCTCTCATTGGCTGATTATCGGGGCACCGCCTACGCTCTCATCTCATTGGCTGATTATTGGGGCTCCGCCTACGCTCTCATCTCATTGACTGACTTATCCAGCACGTACAGTACGTGAGTTTGTGTGAGAGACAGGCTTCTCCCTTCAACCTCCCTTCCTCATCGTAGTCACCCTTAAACTAGCTGATTGTTTTTGTTTTTTAGTTTTATTCATTTACAGTAATCTTATTTATTACCTTATTTTATATTGGAATGTTACTCTACTATGTTTATGCTAACGTTTTCTAATATTTTCCCACCATATTTGGTGGACTTTGAATATTTTGAAGGGCCAAAGGGGTGAGTTTGGGAAGATCTTGGAATGGTTTAGGCTATTTACATGTATTTTACGCTTCGTATAACGTAAAAACCCTATAACGTAAACGTTCTCGGAACGGATTATTTACGTTGTAGGGGCGTCTACTGTATATGCTATATTAGGGGTGCCCATTATGGCAATCGCGAAGGTAGCGTGGGTCACGTGTCACCTACATCATAACTGTCAGTAGATGTAGATGTCAAATGATGACATCAGTCAGACGACATCCAGTCCCTCCTGATTTGGCAGTCTGCCTCCCATGCATCCTACCACCATAGCTTAAAAAAATCATAAGGAAAACCCTGTTGCTGTTTAAGAATTCGGAAAATGTTCAGTTTCATTTTGAGTGTTTTGAATACAATCCAGTGAAGACTTGCAGGTGAGAGTTTCACAAACAGTACATTACCGTTACTGGCATAAGCTGTGTTTCAAGTCTAATCTATTTTTAATCCTCCACAACAACATCACTTTAAGACTTGTCACCCTTCTTCCACAGCTGTCCTTTCAATCAGGCTAATGTCAGCGGCATCAACAAACCCTTGTCGTGCTACTGCGACAGAATGACAGCTTGACTCACTGCAGTGTGTCTGTGTGTGATTTCGAAAGTGTTATTATGTCTTGTTATTTTTCGGGGTCGACTCACTCTTTAGTCTATGCTATCCAGAGTTGGGTGCGACTATTTAAAGAGGTTTCACAAAGGTTTGAAAAAAATTGGTGATTGAGCGACTGGAAATGATAGGTAATTAAATCTGTTGGGATTTTAGCAGGGAGCTCTTTCAAAAATGCAACAATGAGGAGAATCAGTGGAGTATTAGTGCTGATGCTGTGATTTAAATTAGCACTTCAGCTATTTTGGTGTAATAGAGCCTGAACCAGCAACCACTATTTTTTGCTGCTTTTCAAGAAGATTAAGGTAAATTATTCACTTACTGACTGATATTGTGCAAGTCATTGTTCTGCAATTATAGCTCGGTAGGATTCCAATTAGGTTTGAAAGAATCCTCCCCAAGCCTGCGCCAAATATGAGAAGGATTTAATGTGTGCTTCATCTTACTGAGTTTGAAGTCATAAAAGCTCTCTCACAGGCCTTGTTACGCTTTTCAGCAGGCTCCTGTCCCATAAATCGTGTACTGTTGCTCCCCATCATCTTGATGTTAACTATCCGTGATGCTCTAATCTTTTTTCCTCATCTCTTTTACCACATTTTCCCTTGAGGAGCAGTTATTTACATAATCAGACATCATTCTAGCTGTCACTCAGCCCTTTGAAGTGAAGAGTTACTGTGCTATCTAGGATGATGCCATCATGAATGTGTCTCTCAAGTCAAGGCCACTAGAAGATATTTTCACCATTTACAGCAACTTGTTTTATTTGTCAGGTACATTTTCATGGATCATGTTAACTAATGGCAGACTATTATTTTTCATGTAACAACACACACAACACATAATTTAACCTCTGTGCCAAATCAATGTACAGCGGAACCTTGGTTAGCATCAATAATCCAGCCCAGAAGGGCCGACTCCAACAGAAACGTACTCTAACTGAATCAATTTTTCCCATAAGAAATAACGTAAATCCAATTAATCCCAAAAATGTTAATACAAAATACTGTTTATAGTTTTACAATCTTGATTGTTGACAAAGACGGCTATGAGGCAGCAGCAAATGAAAACAGACACCACCTGTTTTGCTGTTATTTCTTGAATTCAATAGTGTTTCTCACCTTCATTATCAAACGCTGGCACTTGTTTGGGTCCGTTTTGGGTTATTTTGCAGCCGTGATCAAAAAGAAAAGAAGAGACGTGTGGTGTAAATGTGTTAGGTATAGTTGTGTTAGTCAGCAAAAAACTACAGAGCTGATGACGTCATAGACATGCTAACATGCTGCTAGCAGTGACAATTTGTCGTGTTATTGCCATACTGTACGCAAAATGAGGCAACGTTTTTGCAAGTTTTGAAGTCTTATGCAGCAACCGTGTTTTGATCTGACTAATCTTAAGTACGTTTGATCAAGTGTAGAGTGACTACAGCTTCTGCTCGGACTGCTTCAACAGTGGCAGTTGTTGAACTCTAAAAAAAAATTACATATATGGGCTTCACTTGTCTGTAAAGCCACAGGTGTCCATGTTGTAACATAGGATATTTACACAGAAAGGCATACTATAAACCTTGGAATCCTACCTACACTCGGTGTTCCCAGCATCACTCGTTAACTCCAGCGAGTCCAACTCCTCTTCAAAGGTAAATAATATTTATCATTACATATTATTATATCACTTTTATTATTGTTTTTTTCATTAATTATCCTCGTTTAATATTACTACTGCATCCAAACTCATATTTACATACATACACATATACTGTATATGTATACACGTACATGTAGTACCTATATCATTGGTAATATTACCTTTTCCCCTACTTAAGAACAATTCGACATAAGAACGGTCGTCTGGAACCAACTGTGTTCGTAAGTTGGAGACCTAGTGTATACAGTTACAAATCCCATAGTTTTTGCATGTTTATGTTGTTTGTTCGACGCTCCTTGAATGCAACATTGTGCGTGTGCTAACTCTATCTAACGAGTCAAATGGCCATCGTTGTTAGACTCTTCTAAAAGAGGTAGTGTTCTGTGGGTGGTGTAGAATTAAGCAGGCCTATTAACTCTTCATAAACTTTAATCACATGCTCTGTCCGGGTTGTACAATTTAGCTTTCCATTTAGCTTTATCTCCTCAGCGTCTAACTCTTCCTCTGTTGGACTATTAGCTCTAACGCTGCCTCTGTTGGTCCCATTATCAGTGTCACAGTGCCCTCTAGTGGTCAAGCATGTACAGTAGCAGTATAAATACTGATTGAGCGACGACAAGGCAAAATAAAATAAAATATAGAACAGTCGGCTTGTGTTTGTATCCGCGAATGTTCGCTAGTCGGGTGTTCGTAAGTTGGGGACCTAGTGTATTATTTTAAAAATAAAAATAATGGCCCATATTTCCAAAATTGACACATTTACTTAAATTTCAATTTAGTTATTTATGAATGTATTTTTTTTTATCATTGCATTGGTTCTGGTAGCGCGGTCCGGTACCGGTCCATGGGCTGGGCCGTGATTGGGGACCCCTCCTATACTATACATATTCCGTGGTAATGTTTGACTCTAGCAGATGTTCCTGAGCAATGTCTGCTATGTATGATAACTTTTCTCAAAATACACAAATTCTGGTATGATTGGTCATTTCCCATCTGGCAACACTGAATGCCTCTACCTCTTTCCAAACGAATGGCAACCTCTCAGTTCGAGTCCCAACTGCAGGGATATAGTGAAAGCTAGAGACCCTGCAGTTTACTGGTCGACATGGAAGCATTACTTTAATATCTGTGGAATGGGTGGGTAATAGGACAGCCACATACTGAAATGTTGGGACTGTGGCTTGTGAGTTTTCTTTGGACTATGTTTACTTGCGTGTTTGATGCATTCTGTTGCATCACCATTGTTTTCCCGTTGTTTTCGCTGTTTTCCTGTTTACTTGTATTATTCTCATTTGTTTCCATGCTGAGTTTTATGTTTGCCTTAGCTGTACCTCCTAGCCTTCTTTATTCTTTATTACGATACTTTGCCTTTTTTGTGTGCCGCGCCGCTCTGTGTGAGCTTATCTTTTGTTAATTAAAGATTTTATTGAACCAACCTGCCAATATGTCCTGGCATTCTGGTGTAACGCAACATGAAATCATAGCTGAACGTGGCATCAGGCCTGCTTTTCATGGACGCAAATGCCCCATAATGTAATGCAAAAAAGAACTAATTGCTGGAAAAATATAAATTGAAAAAATGAACTGTAAGAACTGTAAGAAACGGAACCAATACAAAAGAGAAAATAAGTCATGAGGCTGGAGGCTCCCTGGGAGCATGTACTGTGTGTTTGGTCCCCAAGCACTATTAGAGACAAACAATCAAGCAGTCGAAGCTCTGTCACCCCTGTTGACTTAAGTGCCTCTTCTTACTGCTCCGGTATTGCTGTTTTTAAATTATTTACCACAAACACCATTGGTTATGACTGGATTTTTACAACTCCACAGGCCAGAGTGCTCCAAACGTACTCGGGCAAAAAGCAGCACATATAAAGAAAATAACAAAACAAAGACAGAGGGCGCAAATAGCTGCACTCAGTGGGTAAGAGCACTCACTCTAAAGTTTACAATGACAAAGAAACAGAAAACGGTCATACGGCTCTTGACCTCAGTGTTGCCTGTGGGCTGGCCCCAGAGGAACAGACACTTAGGACCTTTGAGACCCAAACAGGTCCCTTGAGGAAAACGTACCATTAAAGTCATACAAATTATTTGTTTCCATTTTCAAAGCAATCTTTTAATTATCTTCAGCCCTAATCAGAGCAGTAAAGTTTACTGACATGTATATTTCTTTACATAAATATGTCGTTTTTGTTTTTCCCACGTGCGTATGTGCCCTGTGATTGGCTGGCAACCAGTTCAGGGTGTACCCCGTCTCTCGCCCAAAGTCAGCTGGGATAGGTTCCAGCATACCCCCACGCCTCTGGTGAGGATTAAGAAATGGATGAGAGAAGAGAAAGTGGATTAGAAAATGGATGGATGGATGGATGGATGGATGGATGGATGGATGGATGGACGGATGGATGCCATTTTTGTGATTTGTTATTGTATTAGTTATTGGTGCATTTCATCTTTTTTCATCACATTATGCCAGTGGCACCGGATTGCGAGTAGAGTTAAGACAATTCTAAGGGGGGATTTTTTTTTTTCTGTGGCTCTAAATACTGAACACATCATCGACAATCTCCTTGCGTGGCTCATCTTATGACCACACAAACACCATTTTTTATTCTTTAACACAGCTGCTTAACTACATTGCCAACCAGTACTTCAGTAAGACTGGTTGCTGTGGAATATGATTTGCTTAATTTTAGCCGTCATTTTGTTTTTTGTTCGCCTTCCAACATTCTTCCATTGTGAAACTAAAACCGCTGTGGGATGCTAGATGATGTGTCACTGCCTCCGGTGGCTCCACATCAAAGAAAGAAGAGGTTTAGCTCCCCTGCCAATGAGATATCGCCACCAGCAGCACCAAGGTTGGTCTTATGGTTGATGATGTGCTGGACTCCCTGACTCCCTTTCTGCTGCTGTTGCCAGCCAGGTAGTCCTCAATCCTCCTCCTGTAGTCAGATTTGCCTTACAAATGCCACTCCTCAGGTGGTTGGGCATCGAACATCGATGGGAACTGGGAATAACATTCCAATTCTCACGGAATCGTTAATTTAAAAAAAATTTGATTCCTACTTTCGGTGATCGACCAGCGCGCTGACCGGAAAAAATGGCCGCATAACACCAATGAAGAAGAACCGGCGAACACCAACAATGAAGAAGCAGCAGGAAGCATTGTGTCCTTCTATTTCAACCATGGACAGTGTGCAATGGCACTTGAAACTTTGGCTGAAATTGTGCAGTCGGCGCAGTGCAACATTTGCGACGCCGTCATACCATGCAAAGGAGGGTGCACCACTAACATGATTAAACACCTGCGGATTCACGGGGTACAGAGTGCCCTGTTTTTAACGCGTTTCGCCGGACTTCTTCCAACCAATCAGGTAAGTAAAACAATAAATTACATCGATTTTACGCCAACATTGACACAGCAAACAAATTATACTTTATACTGAGAATACGGTGGCCAACTCAAATATCCAGCTAACGTACGGCTGTGTACTTTTTCATAGACAAACGACCTGACATTAACACTCTCTTTACCCAGGAAGTTGACCAGACCGGCGTTGTTACTCCATTCACTTGCTTGATATTCTGCACGCAGGTTCGTAGGAACTCTGTAAAACGGTTAAGTTACACTTTGTCTGTTCTGCATTATAAGTAGGGATGAGCGAGTACACCACTATCTGTATCTGTATCTAGTCACCCATCTAAATTAACTGTATCCGTATCTGTACTCGGAGGGGGCGGTGAATAAACCGGAAGTGGGCGTGGTTTAACCGAAAATGGACGGGGGCTTAAAGTGAGCACATTATTTTAAGTCTGAAATTGACAATGGATTGATCAGAAGTTGCTATATTTACTGTTTATTTTAATTATTTTTAAATTGAGATTCAAAGTATGTTTTTGATCACAAAAGTAAAAGAACCACTTCCAGAACATTTTTTTTAATGACGTTTTTTTCATTTTTTAATGATCTGTGTGAAAGTTGGTGATTCACGCATACATCCAGTGATGGCAAACAAGGAAATAATCTTTCAGCCTTGTTCGCTGTATTTTTCTCAAAAGCACCGCGATCAGTCTAACAAGCAACGTTTGCCAACTGACTTTATATCATTAGTAGCAAGAAGACAGAAAAATAAGACCAACGCAATATGAGCCATTTACAGCTCTGTCTTGTCAAATGCATCGCGTACATAACAAAACAAGTCTACCAACTAATATGATACAAACCGATAAGCAGCAGTGAGTGCTTATTCAGGCACCGCGATCAAGCAGCGAGCGAGCATTGAGGGAGCAGCAAATTCAGACACCGTGAGCGCGAGGAGAGTGGTCTTTATGCGCGCTGAGTATGGTTGTTACGTGCACCAGTTTTGGCATTAATGTGACGCCAAGCGAGTTCTTACCTCCTGAACACTTAGGAAATGTCTCTGAAAAAAATGTCATGCAGTGACTCATAATGCCATTTGAAAGTGTACATCTTGCAAATATTCCAGCCCATTCTTCTTTCACTTTTACCATCCACTTTTCTTTCAGCAGCAAACCTGGAACACGGCATTTTTGTACAATCGAGGCGCCGACAACTGGCGAAGTGACCGATATGGGAACTGTTCCAAAAAGGAAAGAGCAAGTTAAAAAGCGTGCAAAACTGTTTGATGCAGTAACAGGCTGCCTGGTACTTTTAGTATCACAAGTTGAGTAAAATGTTTAGGATGACAAATTCTCCCTGTTAATTGGCCATGCGGAATTTCTATGAATTCACAAGTTAAGTTACCTTTTAAATAAAGGGTTTATAATGTCCCAACGGAGTAATGGTTTCCAACATCAAACAAATCTGTAGGTTTGACCAATGGCCTGGAGACGACAACTCGCACACATCAAACCTTACATCAGGGGCCTCAAACTCACGGCCCGCACATTCACATTTTGCGGCCCGAAACTTGACATCAAAGATTACTGTAAATGCCGCCCGCAAGGTCTAACTTAAGCCAATACTCGTAGGGTGGAAGCATAAGCCTCCAGTGAACTAAAAGTGAGTATGTCACATGGAGAAATGAACAGGGGGGTCACTAGACAGAACACTACCTACAATTGCGGTGCTATCACAAAAAAATATAAAATAACAGCACAACATGTGAATACACATAGGACAACTACTACTATGGGGAATAATAAACAACGCGAAACACTAACTTCGTAACTTCAGCAACTTTTTACAAACCAAGTGCCACAATGCATGCTGGGAGCGGAAATCACTCCCAAATAGGGTTGTGACAGAATATCTGCAAAGCGATCTATCGCGATATTAAACCCTACTATGGGTTATCAATAGGGGATATCCACAGCAGAAGAAGATATCGTGAAGTTAAATGGAAAGATTCACCAGCATAGTTAAAATCAAAAGTGTGGACTCACTGTGGCTTTCAAAGTGTGGACGAGGCAACGCTGGCTAAAGACTTTGGAAGAATGTCTGATGAAAATACGACAAACGGACGGCACAACAGGCATGAACACCCACCTCGTCTCGTACCACGCAGGCAGAGAAAACTGCTTAGTAAGAAAAATGTTTATTTTTCTATTTAAATGCTCAATGTTGTGTTGTTCAGTCAAGAGACGTGTGTTTAGTTTACGTTTTACATTGTCGCACTAAGGTTGATCTTGAGACATATGAGATGTTGTGTTTTATGAATGAGTTTAAAACAGCTTTACTGTTTGTCAGCCACCAGACACAACCAAAACACTTACACTTATATTGCACTTATGTCTCGATCTTTTTGCAACATGGTTGCTTGCATCCGGGTTAAAATATGCTACAAAAATTCCACCCATTTTCTATACCGCTTATCCTCATTGGGTCACGGGTAAGCTGGAGCCTCTCCCAGCTGAATGCAGCACAATATACACGATGAAATTATTGATTTATTTGGTTCACCATATCGAGATAGTATTGTTATCGTGAGCCATGTATATCGTATCGCATCGTGAGGTATCCTGAGATTCCGAGCCTTGCTCCCAATACCTGATGTGGCCCAGCCTTACCCAGACTCTACCTCCAGCGGCCCCCAGGTAAAATGAGTTTTAGACCCCTGCCTTACATATTTGTAGAAGCACTTAGCAATGAGAAGTAGCTCTGTCAGATTTAAGCAGACCTCAAGAAGCATTTTACATTCCCATGTGCGTAACCAATGTCTGTCGAGTATTAGCACAAAACAAAACAGGAAGAGTTGTTTTGTTTCAACGACCACATAAACACAAAGAGGAGGAGACAAGTGTTTTACCTGCGGAAGCCACCTGTCAGTGCTATTATGCCGTCTGATGTGATCAAATGGACAGCCTTGTCAATAATGTTCCCCAGGGCTTGAGCCTCCGCTTTAGTGACAGCCCTTGAGATATCTCCATAATGCAGAAAACCTGCAGGGAAAAGACCATGTGGTTATTAGTGTGGGAGCAAGCCATCAATCACAGCCATTTGCTCTGGGGAAGTGGAGAGTCGGGGTGAATTAAAAGTGAGACACAATGTGATATGTTTTGCTAGATGCAGGAAGGCAACAACTGGTGCACGTCAGTCTCAGACACTGTGGACTGTGACTGATGGGCCGCTGTCATTATAGTTGCATACAAAACATTGTCTATTCATCTAGGAAGAAGAGCAGGATATGATTTATTTTTATTTATTTATTTGCAGGGACAGTGCATATTAATAGACATTTTTGTCAATATGCCACAAGGCTATTTTTCATCTTTAGTCCTAATCCCATTTACTAAAATTAAATATAATGTAATAATGGAAACACAATGAGCCAACAATCAAACAACAACATACCAAGACACAAATACATACATGACAGGACACCAACAACAGCAATACCAGTCAGGCTGTAGTTAATGTTGGCAGTTCTGAATAAGCCATTTCTTTAACTGGATCATGAATGTATTATATGTGTTTTGAGTTTGTTTTTTTGTTTTTTGATTTCTAATGACTATGGGCGTGAGGTTCCACCCCATAGCACCTCCAATGGAGAGAGCGGTTTGTCCAAATAAAGTTTTTCTAAATGGAATAATGCAATGTCCCCTCTCAGCGCCTCTAGTTCTGCTATGAGCGGGTGTTCGGATGTTGACAAACATCCGAACAACAACAGGAGGAGAGGATAACCAGTTAATAATTTTATAAATAAAACAGAGATTTGATCATTTGACATGTTTTCCCAGCTGACTAGTCTAAGTTTGTCTCATATATCAAACAATGGTGAGAAATGTAGGTCCTAAATTTGATCCTTGAAGAAGACCAGTGGACAGACGGAGGCCTCGTGATTTAACGGACTGGACTCTGATGTATTGGGAGCACTCAGTGAGGTAAGACTCAATCCACTTAAGTGCATCTGGTGAAAAATTCAAACTAAATAATATTATCAGCAAGATTTTAATGATTGACAGTGTCAAATGCCTTCTTGAGATCCAGGAACACAGCACCGACAACCCCACCTCGGTCTAACATGGCTCTGATGTTTGAACAAGTAGCGGTCTGAGTGAAGTAATTGGCAAAGCCAAACTGCATGGGGTGTAGAGCAAAGGATGTGGTGTGTAAATGCTTATTTGTTTTGCTGCCAGTTTCTCTGAAATCTCGGACACTGTGGGCAATATGCTGATGGGTCTATAGTTGGCTACGGAAAGAGGGTCTCCACTTTTAAAAATGGGAGCGACAGCAACGGGTTTCCACATGCTTGGCAACATTTTCTGTGAAATGGACAGATGAATACATTTGGAGGTGGGCAGTGTGACTGACGTGCTGTGGTCCTTGAGCATCACTGTGTCCATACCAAAAAGATTTTTACATTTGGATGGTCTAAGTCAGGGGTAAGCAACCTGCAGCTCTGGAGCCGCATGCGGCTCTTCAGCCTTTTTGTTGTGGCTCATTCGGTCATGACAAAAAAAAAAGGTTATTTATTAATGGAATCATTATCTACATATTTTACTTTTCTTTATTATATGTTTTGGAGTTCAAGGTAAAACCGCCTGTCCTCACTATAGTCACGGGGTGTGCTGGAGCCCATCCCAGCTGACTTTGGGCAAGAGGCGAGGTACACCCTGGGCTGGGGATTAATGCTATATTTGCTATAAATTATTCTTTGCAGTTGGGTTTAAACTACATGGTTCCAATGACCAAAAAGTGATTGTTTAGGGCCCTGTCACACCTTGACGATTTAGGCAGCGCATGCCTGACGTGATCATTTTGATGGCATACGTTGAACTGCCGACGTTTTTTTTTTTCAATTTTGGGCGTATACATAGGGTATTCATAACGAGGTCGACGTAAACATGACGTATTAGTAACTTATATACAACGTTTCTCTAACTTATAGACAACTTATATCAACAAATGCGTAGCGTGTCGCCGGTGTTCACAATTTATGCCCAACGCCCAACGCCTGTCACACCTTGACGATTTAGCCAGCGTACGCCAACGTATGAAAAAATTGGCCAATACGCTGGCGTACATCGAATAAGTTATGGGTAAGTTTTGTATAAGTTAAGAGCACGCTGAAGCACGCTGACATATGTCATAGTACATCCAAGTCGTCCAAAACGTATTTTGACTTGTACGTAACTTACAAATAACGTGTGTGAACGGGCGTCAACGATCGCATAACTTATTGCCCGCGGATGCGGGATGTATTAATCATACGTTGACATACGTCGAAATGTTTTGTGCATGCACAAAATTTTTGGACGACTTGGACGTACTATGACGTATGCCGGCATGTTTCAGCGTGCTCTTAACTTATACAAAACTTACCCAAAACGTATTGAACGTACGCCAGCGTATTGGCCAATTTTTTCATACGTTGGCGTAAGCTGGCTAAATCGTCAAGGTGTGACAGGGCCTTTACATAGCCCATAAAATGTTTGGCTATACATACAACAATATGTGTTCAAAAGATTAAAACATTTGCATCACAAAAATGCCTTCTCAAAAACTCAAACCTCACAAAACCGTTGGCGTTATATCTGTCTCCGCCGTATACGTGCACACTGTCACCTGTGCGTGCATGTGAATGTGACAAAGACACTCACATCGTCTTCCGCTGTGGAGCACTTACATAAACAAGATGGCCGCGGCGCTCCGTCGCGGAAGTAGATGCGAGCGTCTTCGTCACGTACACATAAACGCACAGGCGACAGTGCACAGGAATACGACGGGAGACAAATATAACGCCGAGGGTTTTGTGAGGTTTGAGTTTTTAAGAAGGCATTTTTGTGATGCAAATGTTTGATTTCTCTACTGACGCAGCCGTATCTCTCGCTTGCCAAACTGGATATCCGGTCGTTGACAAGCCTAACATCTAAACAAACAACACAGCCACACTGAATAAAAACAAAACACTAACAGCAAATCAGACCAGGTAGTAGAGGTGCGCGCACAGACCATTTATTAGGGAAAACAATAGCCACTAGTGTAGAGATGGGCAGTTGGGCACTTTTTAGAGAACCCACTCTTTTGGCTTGGCTCCTTAACAAAACGTTTTCTCAAGACAGATTAAAAAATAGCAAAGCAAAGTGATTATCATGACAAACAGTAAGAAGCTCAAAATGAGAGGACTTGTTGGTGGACATATGGTTAAGTGTGTGGTGCGCTGTGTCGGTCATTTCCTCGTACACTGCACACCATAAGAACACACAATTTTTTTGTGTTTATGCGCGGGGTCTCTCACATCTAAAAAAAGTTGCCTAAGCGTTAAAAAATTTTAAAAATGAAAGAAAGAAATCTCGGTCAGAACGGAATTTAGTCAGCCATTACTGTAGACTGAGTATGATGTCTACCTTGAATGCCCTCTCTAGATCTACAGTATATCTACATTAAACTATCAACACAGCTATGATGGGTGTTTTATAGCTACGACTCTGAAAATTGCTCAAAATCATCCCTATAAATGTTTTGTAAAACAAACCATAATTTTCCATGAAAATAAACATGCTTGAAAATACCCAAATAGTCCATCCACCCTGCTGATTTCCAAAAGCTCATGAGATTTGAAATTTAACAGCAAGTTGTCTAGAATAAAAATACTCCTGCTGTTTTTTCCATTTTGTTTTAACTGTAGAAACCCTGCTGCTCCCATTTTTCTTTCAAGCAAACATATACAGTACATAAAACAACTACACACACACATACTGTAAAATGAGCGTCCCTGTGGTGAAAACAACATAAATGGTATTCAAACCCCAGGAGAAGTTGAGCCATTACGTATATGAAACTTTCCCTTGGCTGTGAACTCCAGGTGGATTTTTCCATCTACAATCAGTGGAATGGAAAAGTGGAGATGATGAGATGTTGACGTACCACTTTGCTGCATCCGATTGAGTTGAATGCTGGGCTCTGCCAGAATGTCGCTGAATGAGCGGAGCCCCATGCGGTACCACCTCTCAGCCGTCTTCGGTCCTACCCCAAACACACTCGTGAACAGCTGTCAGGAAATGAGGAAAGGGCGTAATTAAAAAGCTCTGATATGACAGCTCTTCTCAGAAGGGGTTAGCAGTCAAAGTTTTGAAGGGCTATATGGATGTCCTTAAGAGGAGGCAAAATGCAAATCATGTTCAAAGCAATTTCAAAGCACCTAAATTGAGAAATCAAGAACAGGCAATAGACATGATGGAAATTAACTGATTTTCCTCCACTGACCTTTAGGGTCTGATACCTCTCACTCGACAGGATTTTCTGAACTTCAAATGAATGACCACTTTGAAGGATCTCCTGCAAAGCATTGATAGAGTTACATGTTATTTCAGCCATGAACTAATTGCATACGTAAATGTTCATCATACCGCCGCGTTTGTCCTTCATTTAATAACTTCATTGTCTCAGCAGAGCAACAGCTGATTGTATGTCATTTTATAGCCACTGTCATGTGGGTGTAAAGACTATAAGTCTATACTGACTATAAGTAAAGACTACAAGTTTTTACTACAGCCAAACTTCAATGACGATATTATTGGATATCGGCATAACAATCATCAGACCTTATAGTATCCATTTTTCCATTTTTCTGCCAATAATGATAGCGGCGCGCGAGTGATCACATGCTCAACAGAACAATAAGCTTGCTAGCTGAGTATGTCTGTGGTCTGGAACTCTTTCCAAGATTCAGCTGGGGATTGTAAATATGCAATTTGCAGTGACTGTAAAGTGTTGCATTATGCTCTTGGTGCATGATGATTACTACGAAACAGGTATCGGCTGCACATCGCACCAAACCGGAAACTGAAAAGCAAAATAAGAGCACAAAGCACCTGGAAACTAAGGAAAACCAAAACTAAAGTCTAACCTGTCATGCGGAACATGACATAAAGCAAGGAGGAGTAAAGCATCTTCCGTCAATACTTCTAATCTAATATCACAGCTCATGAAGGATCGCTCTGAGTTACACGCAGCATTTTCTATAACTTGTATTGCATGAAACAAACATTCTGTCAAACACTAATTTCAATTAAATTATTATTATTAACAATGTATGTATTATATAACCATTATTTGCCTTGAAACTACAGTGTATCCTCACTTTAATTGTCTGCCTCAGTGGAGCACAACTAATTATCTGGCTACATTATATTGGCCTTCATTAAGGTAATGGGTCAGATCAGCCCTCATCTCTTTAAAATGTGCTGTTCTTTGACAGCCTGTGTATCTGTTACACAATAGATTTCTTCCATTAATCGATGGCCTCACGTGTCAGTGAACCCAACATCTAGCTAAACCAAAGCTAAAGTAAAGCTGATAGCAGCTCAGTGATGCAGCCCTCTCTAGCTTTTTAGGCCTCAAGCTAAGAATGCCTCACACACACACACACACACACACACGCACACGCACACCGTCTGCTCCAAGGAGCACACACTACATATGCACACCATACACATACTGTCTCTGCATCCCAACCTCTGCCTCAGTGCCCCCAGACCTTCATGTCAGGTTTTTCTTTTTCCTTGCACTTGCGATTTTCATTCGCTCCAGTCTGTCACTCAAAATGTTTACAAGCCTTTTGTTTTTACCTGTCTCCTTTGCTTTTTTTTTTTTTTTTTGTATCTTGTCTTTTTCTGGTTTTGATCCAAGTTTCTTGCAAGGCAGAGTAAAGCACGAAAAAATGTCAGTACTGGTGATTGTCTGACTGCTGTAAAAACAACAAGAGCAAGAGGTCATTCATTGGCAGTCTAATTTGGTCTTTGTGAGAAATGCATGTTATTTTCTTTTATGATTCCACCTCCGAGCTGACAGATTTGACAGATTTTGAAACATGCACCAAGAGACAGTGTGTATTTTATCAGTTGAATGCATCAGCTAACCTTGCATTCTCAGACAGGGCCTCTCTTCAAGTGAGCATTCGCAATACTTTCCCTGACAGCCTGACATTTTCTGCTCTGAGTAAGACTGCAGAATGATGGCCAAGTAACCCAGTAAGACCCTTTTTAAATAAATGATCTCAATGTGTGTGATGCTTGTATACTTGTATAAATGACTGGATTCATTTTTTTACCTTTTGACCTGCAATAACTCGCAGAAAATGTGTTTTGACAGATGAACGCCAACGTTGGTGTCAGCCCCAGAATGTTTTGTGGTTCATGTGCTTCAAATTCATATAGAAGAGGATATGCGGCAAGCGCAAATAGCATACAGTAACTAGAAATCCAACATTTCCACTCGCTGGCATGACTTGTTGTGCCAACGCTATCTGGCGGCAGAATCAACTCAATCAAGATGGATGACTGTAAAGAGCATACAGTATTGGCCCTCTCGATTGCAAATTTGAGTATAAAATAACACGACAGAACTGTTAAATGTATAATATTATTAAACCTTTACATTTCCAGTCTAATAACTTCTCATAGAAGACCTTCTTGACTCACACATGTGCATTCAATACAGAGCATACATTAGGGACTCATCTGTAAGTATGCCAGCAACCGCAACGCTCTGCTTGCACCAAACTTCAGAACCTCAGTAAAGTCAGGACCTCTAACAAACTGACTTATAGTACATAGTTGCCAAGTGAATTGCAAAAAATTGCATACCGATTAATGTTAGCGAGGACAGGGCTTTACGAAAGCAGCATCTCCAGACGTATTGTATGGAATCACAGGAGTGCCAAAATTAAAAGGGAATACGTGTGGAAATACAAAGAGAATCAATAATACAAAAATATACAAATGTGGAAATACAAAACGAATCAATAATTACAAAAAATATACAAATGTGGAAATACAAAGAGAATCAATAATAAAAAAATATTCATTCAATATTCATTCTTTTGCATGTGCATGCTATTGCATTTGCCATTACTAAATGAAAAACACAAATGGAAAAGACAAAGACAAAACAGGAAAAGCGACGGCAAAATGGAAAAAAACAAAGACAATACAGAATACATTCTTTTGTCTTTGTCATTACTAAATGCAATGACAAAAAGAAGTGGAAAAGACAAATACAAAACAGGAAAAACAACGGCAAATTGGAAAAAACAAAGACAAAATGGTAAAAGAATATGACTACATTTGTATATATTTTTTTATTATTGATTCTCTTTGCATTTCCACACAAACTCCCTTTTAATTTTGGCACTCCTGTGATTCCATAGTATTGCACATGGCGCCATCAAGAAGCACAATAGTAACAAAATGAATACACAACACAATTAATCATGAATGCCAATAACTGTAATTCATCTAAATTAATCCACAGTGGTCATATGGATTAATTAATGTGACTGCGGATTGACAAAAATGGTAATTGTTTGACAGTCCTAGTTCAAACCCAGTAAAAATCACTGGCCATGTGCATAAATGTTCCGCAAAAGTGATTGTCTTAAGCTTAAAGCAAGTATCAAGACTTGCATCATGCAGGCATTATGGGAAAAAATGCAGTAATATAACCCACGTAAGAATTATAAAGCGTGGAATGGTATTTATATCGTAAACAAGATCAACACGAACACCGCCTTTGTGTTTCTCTATGACTTATTTCTTTAATTCTTTTGTGTTTCTCGCTTCAAGTATTTGCTTTTCTTTTGATTGCAGCTGCAAAATAACCCAAAATGGAGCAATACAAAGTTTCAAGCGCCAGCATTTTGCGAAAAGAAGGCGAGAAACGCTATTGAATTCAAGAAATAACTCATAGCAAAACTCTGTGTTGATCTCACTGCCACACCGTCTCTTTTCAACAATCCCGTCTTCAGTGAAAGTAAAAGTAACCTTAAATGTTCATCTTTCCCTTTCATTAATTTCTATACATTTAGAATTATTTTATGCATGCAAAACTATAAAACTTATAAAACTTTAAAATTTAACGTTTTTTAGACTTGGGGTGTTACTGTTTTACCAAAGAACTACAGAGTCAACCGCTGATGACATCATAGACAGGCAACAGAGCTGACTTCCGGTTTCTGTTTCCATGTATTAGCTAGCACAACAAGGACGTTTTGTGATAAAAATACATTAAGAACACAGTTGGACTCACGCAGTGTGTTAATAACACGACAAGACCCGCACCAACTGGAAAATGTACGCAAACTGAGGCAAAATTTTAGCACAAAAGACAGGCTAACCGGGGCGTACGCTAACCAAGGCTCCACTGTATAACCAAGCAAATAAATGAGCTGTTCACCTGATAATGCGCTGAAGACAAGTATTCGGGTATATTGTGAATGGATGGGTTTAAAATATCTGCAACTACACTAGAAACAGAGGAGGTGGGATTTCTATAGAATTGAATCAGCGGTTTACCTCCATGACTGCCTTGGTGCGCTCCCCCAGGCATGGCAGGCCCTGAGTGGCTGCCATACACTTGACAGCCCATGACAGACTCTTCAGGACAGATGCGGCTCTCCTGAAGGTAAGGCATGAACTCTTCAGCTCACTGAATTCATAGTTCTCAGCCAGCACTTCAAAAGCATCCTGCAGGGGGAAGAGGCCAACACAGACAAATGGGAAGATGGAAGGAAATTTAGAACATTATGTTAAATGGCAGATAGAACATATAGATAGATCCTGACTTGTGTGTTTTAAGTGGATCTGTAATTAATATTCATGAGCTTTTATGCATCTTGTAGAGGCTATTGCCTCTCTTTAGCCTTTCTTCTTGATTTTTTGGACTGCGTTGCTATTGGAGCTATATTTGGTTACAGCTCTGGACTCTATCATCAATGAGGAAGATCGAGGAAAGAGCCCAGAAATAAAGTACACAGAGTCTATATAGCAGTTGCTGCATAGCAAGCTTCTAGAAAGCGAAAGTCGAGTTTGTGTAGAAGTGAGAAGTGCAGCTGTTGTGTGTTTGCCTCATGTTTTTCATCAGTCATAAGTCATATCACAATCAGAGTTGGCTAACACAACTCCGATTGTGCTATGTGAGTGTATGTGAGTGTGAGTGTATGTGTGTCAAGAAGGCCTTCTATGAGAAGCTATTCGACTGAAAATCCATTCATCCATTTTCTATGCTGCTTATCCTCACTGGGGTCGCGGGTATGCTGGAACCTATCCAAGCTGACTTCGGGCGAGAGGTGGGGTACACCCTGTACAGGTCGCAGGGCACATAGAGACAAACAATCATTCACACTCACATTCATACCAATAATTTGGAGTTGCCAATTAACCGAACATGCATGTTTTTGGAATGTGGGAGGAAACCGGATTACCCGGAGAAAACCCAGGGAGAACATGCAAACTCCACACAGAGATACCCAACGTAGATAAGAACCCAGATCTTCTCGATCTCCTGACTGTGTGGCTAACATGCTAACCACTAGACTGAAAATGCACTGAGCTAATAGATGGAATTTAAAGTTGTAATTTAAAGGTGTATTAATAACATCTAACACTATCAAATGTGTTAATAGGACTAAACAGTAGACGAAATAAAGAAAGCATGACCAAGCTTGATGAAATGTTCATTCATATGTCAAATGCAGTGACCCACTGAGGAAACTTCACAGGGAACACAACTGCACTCTTTTCTGAATCACTCCTCTGATTCTGTCCAACTGCAGTCATTGGACAGTAGGACCTGATGCATGTTGATTGTCTTCTGGATGACCAGTCAGAGACCTCAGCAGCAGCCAATACCACATGAGAACCTGCAATCATCTCCCCCTCCATTATGTATATTTTGCTGGGTGTAGATGTTAGTGATATAGAGCTTTACTGTATTATATCGGGAGTCATTCCTAATACTTTGTCCCTTATATGCGTCAAGATATCCACACCCATCACTGCCAATCGAGATCAGTTTTCATTTGTTTACAATTACAGTTGACTAGAATTAAAGAATAGAAGTACTGTAGAATTAAACAATGGATGCACACTTACTTGAATTTTGCAGGTTGCCTGGCAACCTTATCAAGCCTGCTTCAGCTTGCACGTGTAGAAAGCAGCACCTTGACTGACACAAGCTGGAGCCAGTTAGATGCAGACACAGGAAAGGGTACCGCCTCTGCTTGGGCAGGACTTAAAGTAAGTATCAAGAATTGCATCATTCAGGCAGTATGGGGAAAAAAATGCAGTAATATAACCCATGTATGCTCAGCACTGTACTTTGTGACATATTCCAGACAATTTCTTCACTAAAAAATTGAAAATACAGAAAAGCGTGTTCGACTGATCTCTTCTTGGGATAAATGAACTAGCACGTTTTCAACAAAAGATTCAGTCGAATAGCACAGTGCATTTTTTGTCTAATAGCTTCTCATAGAAGGCCTTCTTGACACACACACACTCGCATAGCACAACTAGAGTTGCACAACACTCACATATAACCCATGGAAAAAACACTGGGAGACGCACAATTGATGCATTGTTGTCATTCACACAAGCTTAACTCTCACTTCCACACAAAACTTACTTTCACTTTCTAGACTACTATATAGACTGTATATACTTTCACTCTGGGCTGAGCTTCTTCATTGATTCCTCATTGATGATGAAGAGCTCAGCGCTGTAACCAAATATACAGTGGTGTGAAAAAGTGTTTCTTATTTTTTTGCATGTTTATCACACGTAAATGTTTCAGATCATCAAACAAATATAAATGATAGTCAAAGACAACACAACTGAACACAAAATGCAGTTTTTAAATGAAACTTTTTATTATTAAGGGAGAAAAAAATCCAAGCCTACACGGCCCTGTGTGAAAAATATCTTTCAGTCTGGAAAAGGTTATAAAGCCATTTCTAAAGCTTTAGGACTCCAGCGAACCACAGTGAGAGCCATTATCCACAAATGCCGAAAACATGGAACTCGTCTGTCTTACTTTTGAATAATTATGTGTTTTGGGGAATTTACCTATCTTTTCCCCCCTATATGGCAACCTTGGCCAATTGCATTCATCATAAAAATATTGAAAAATTTGCAGTTCATCCATGTGATCGGTATCGGAATCGGCAGCATAAAACCCTGATGGGAGCTCCCCTGATAAATACCCTTCTACTACACTTCTTCTTCAACTAATGCAACAAAGCCGCTTTTGGTTCAGTAAGCTGGCAGACTTTCTTGGTTGTGCACACTGACAGGGGACGCGATTGCTGCCGACATGCTGGTTTTTATTATGCTACAAGCGTAGTACACAATGCTCTCTAAGATCAGCACTACAAGCTTTCTCTTTTCAGTGATTCATTTGATTCAACATTAATAAAAGCTGAATTGTTTGGTGAAGAAATCTGGCAACTGCATCCCTTCAGGGGGATTTTTTTTAGTTGACTTGTTCAATTTGGAGTCGCACAGTATGTTTCTCTAGTAAAGCAGTTTCCAGTAAGATTTGATACACCCTGATTTGACCACAGACCAAAGAAGACTCAGCTATAGTTTTGCCTGAAGCCAAGCCCATGTCTGAGGCCACTGCACCACCCGCTGTCTCGTGCAGACATGCAGCCTCGGGTCAATAAGCAGCGCACCAGCTCACCCAGGAGACGCACTGACCCGCTTAGCGCACCACATGGAGATGGAGCAAGCCATCCATCTATGCACACAAACATAACCACACAGATGACTCTCCACGCAGCATGCAACAAACAGGAGAGAGCATGTTTGTGTACGGGATCTGTTACAAGTAGTGTGTCATGGTGCATCTACAGTGGAGTTATGCATGTTCTAATCTCACCCGCCATTCTGTCAATTAACATTGTATCGGCTGAAGGGAGTCTGCAGTGGGCTAACGGAACAAACTGCTGTGCTTATCTAATTAGTGAGATGTTATAGCTGGTGGGGGGGGGAGACACAAAATTAGTGGGGACATTGATGCAGCATGCTGATTTACCTCCCACCACCACATATTATGGGCATGCCTGCGAGTCGTGTCTCACAGCAACCTGCCTCGCTGCGTGTACACAAAGAAAGCATGAAAGCAGGTCAGAAACCCTGCCGAGAAGTGGTTCAACGCAATTAACAGCTCCAGTCATTTTGATTGATCTTCATCTCATCCACTAATCACTTCCAACTAATGTTTACACCAAAAACACGCTTTAGATTTCTAAGAAGATTTATTTAAAACAACTGCCCTTGGTTTGAGTTCTTTTGGGACATGTGTGTTTGCAAAAAAACATTGAAACTCATTCAAATACCGTGTGAAAGATGACTTATTAAAGGAAATGTTGCATGATTAGAATATATTATTATTTATTGTTATTATTCTATTATCATAACAGTGGTGTATTTGGTCTGAAAAAAAAGTTGACAATAATACTGTATTGTTTAGCATCAATTTGTGGGATAATAACCATTTCAAAACTCACCTGCATTGTTTTGTGACACGGTTAAATAAAAAAGTGTGTTTGTCCCGTCATATTTTTATTGTACTTTTCTTAAAATTGTTTCGTTCTCGTGGGCCCAATCTCGTGCATCTTCTCGTCTCGTGACACCCCTAGAAGATATACCGTATTTGCTTTTTTCTGGCATCTCGAGGAGTGGCGTCATGCATGCGGCAAGTCATGTTTTCAGCATGAGGACAGCTCACATTAGCAACACACAACAAGCAACACAATGGAAGGAGGACAGAGACGGGCATGTTCTCTGAGGAAATAAAGCCATTATTTTTTATCAGGGGTCGCCAACCCGTCGATCTCTGGGACTTTGCCGGTCGATCACAACAATATTAGGGAAAATAAATGCATTATCACATTAGTGCCCTCCCCTCCCTGAGAGTGACCAACAGGCACGCATTTTGACCACTGAACACGGCCATATGCCATGCACACACCCCACCAGTCCCCAGAGCCCGGCTGGAGGTGGCAGTGCACGCCACACCAGCACACCTCACCCCGCCAGCGTTGTGTGACGTGCACCTCCACAGCAATATTTGTTCTGCGGCGACGCAGATCGTTAAGGCTGACTGTGGTAACACATCAATCAGCTCCAGACACAACAAAAAAACATTACCTTTCACTTTCACTTGCTCAAAGCAGTGAGCCATATAAAGCCTGAGGCACACTGCAGAATTTGTAGTTTTTTTTCTTAAACAACAACAAAAACAGCAAAAATGGTAAAAATAGAGGAAAGGGCACAATGACAAAAAGCGGAAATGTTGACACCAACAACCAGAAATAAAAAAAGGGGGTAATCAGATTAGTGTTTCAAGGAAACTATGGCAACGCTAGGTGTGACACACAAGTGCCAGACTTGATCACTGGAGCAACAGGCTTTTATTGCAGATTTGAATTATCTCACAATAATCCCTTATAAAAATCCCTAATAAAAACATGGGCTACTGTTGCGGACGTAACCCACGCCAAACTGAAACACATCTCTGAATCCCCGGTGTCACTTTCTGTCTGCCCTCCACTCGGCTCCCTTAGCACTGGAACACATTTACAGCAACACACACGAGCACAAGTCTTATGCTTATGCTTATTTTCTCTTGTTATGTCTACTATATTGGCTGTAAAGGTGACTATATGAGTGTTATTTCATGCCTAGAGTGCTCTAATAATGTTAAAAACTGAATTTAGAAGGTCAGAAACAGGTTTTCTATGCTCTATGGTCTGGAACCAATTAACCATGATGAACGAGGGATTACTGTACTTTTAAAAATGTGTAATCATTGCCATCTACTTTACTTCTATAATACTTTTTTTTTAAAACTTTTGTTAGGCTGTTGCCACGTTTGTACAATATTATTTGTCAAACATGAGACATAATGCATGCTGTGGTAAAAGCTCTCTATTATTGCCCTCTATTACACTCTATTATTTGCACGTCCACCACCACTGATAAAAAAGAAAAAACACTGTACTGTTGAAAATATGTTGAAGCTTAAATTCTACATAATGATAGAGGAAATCAATTTGATTGCATTGAGAATTCACCTCAGCCCAACACGCAAATGCCGCCACATATCCTCATCCACCGCTTCCCTTAGTTCTATTGATGGTGCGGAGAATATGTACTGTGTCTTTCCATTTATTATTCTGGTATGTGTGTGCATGTGTGTGTGTGTCTGTGTGCGTGTGTCAGTGCGTGTACATTTTGCCATTACAGAAAAAAGCCATTTGATGCAGCATGTCAATCAACCAAGACACAATGTCAATTTTTGTGTCTGTGTGTGTCAGACGCGTTGAAATGATAACAGAGAAGGCTCAGGGGTACGGAGATGAAAAGAGAGCAGCCTTCACTTGCGCGTGTGCTGTATAGATTTCCAAACCAAATCAAGTGCAAGACTAAGAAAGAAAACGAAGACTGGTTGGACGTACAGTAACAATAGATCAGAGGGAAGTGATGCAAGACAGGCAAAGTACGAGGCACAAACTACGGCATCGAGAGGGAATCATTATGATGCGCAGCCTACTTTCTGAACCAGACACTGTTTTACACCATCTACTTCCTCTTCCTCCGTCAACACATCCTGGCTGATGATCCATCCATGAGCTCAACTCAAAGATATAAAACCCTTTCTACGTACACAAAACGTGTATTCCTTTCAAATATTGCTCACAAATCTGTCTGAATCCGTGTTAGTGAGCATTTCTTTTTTGCAGAGATTATCCATCCACCACAAGCTGTGGCATATCAAGCCGCTAATTAGACAGCGTGATTATTGTACAGGTGTGGCTTGGGCTGGCTATAATAAAAGGTCAATCCAAAATGCGCAGTTGTACTGGTTTACTGTCCGGTTGTGAGGCCAGTTGAAAGACTGCCAGATATTCTGGAACAAATGCTCCCTCAACACTTTCAAGATTTTTGGCATTGTGCTGTGTGATAAAACTGCACATTTTGGAGTGGCCTTTTATTGTGGCCAGCCTAAGCCCAATAATAATGCATCTTGAGATGCCATACTTGTGAGGTGGATGGATAATCTCAGCAAAGGAAAAGTGCTCACTAACACAGATTTGTAAACAATATTTGAGAGAAATAAGCCTTTTTTGTACATAGAAAAAGTTTTGGCTCTTTAAGTTCAGCTCATGAAAGATGGGAGCAAAAACAAGTTTATATTTATATGCGATATAAACGTTTATAAACTTTGCAAATTAATAGAAGGAGGTTTCTGCAGTAAAAAAAAACAAATATCATGGAAACATTCAAACATACTTCACATACAAACGCCTGTTTTTTAGTCTGTTTTTTGTCACAGATGATTTCACATAAAAACTAGGCCTGTTAACATTAAAATTTTAACGCATTAAAAAAATAATAACGCAGTTTAACTCACTGACTGCCAAAGATGTCTATGGACATCTTTTCAAAAAGTAACATTGACTGCCAAAGATGTCTATGGACTACAGATCAAAGTCTTATTCATCCTGTGTGTGAGTTTCAGAAGGCAATGTGTTTCTGTCCCAGTAGGGGGCAACAGTTCTCTTTTCGTCCGACCGGCAGCAACAGATTGGCTATGAAGAAGACGGAAATTGGTGGATTGCGGGTTGAGAGAGGAAAATGGCGAAGCGCATTTGGAAATCGTGCTGTGACAAAAAATACAGGCAGCTAACGCTGTCACAGAGCTTGCGTGGCGGTGGATCTGCCTTTATTAGTGACGCGATCGTAAAAGATAGAGGCGTAGGTGATAATGGAAGCCGGAGCAACAAGCGAGTAGTTAGCATCGCTGAGCCATGTGGCGCGACACCAGAGCCTAACACGGGAAGCAGTTCAGTGGCGTACACACACACACATCTGTAAATAACTGTAAATGCTGTAAATAGTTTACACACACACGTCTATAAATAGTTTACACACACACACACATCTGTAAATAGTTCAAGCATCTGTAAATAGATTATTTTGTGTTATGTTTTATGCGTTATGTTCTAAATCTGTGAATAAATGTAGTTATTTTGTCATCAAAATCCTTTTTCCTGTGTTATTTTTGTTATTGAATTGAAGTAAACAACTGTTCAGATGTTTGAGGTGTCACTATAACTAAAAAATATGGACGTCAGTCATCGTTCTTGATTGAATTTGCTTCTCTGCAGAAAAAGCTCATTTTCTCTGGTTTTTGGTCAAAATCGGGTGTTTTTGCTGAAACTACCCTATGTTCTACCGCCAATATCTACAGACCCAAAAAGGCTAGAAACTAACTTTTTTTTCTGATGAGAAAAGAGAGTCTAAAGTTTCAAAAGGTAGTTTCAATGTTTATATAGTCCTAAAACTCAATATTCTGTGGGTCTTAAAAGTTCAGTATGGAGCTCTCTTCTCTGAACATGGCTGGCAGTCAATGACTCAATTACAGTATCTCACTAAACTTGACCACAACGTCACCCCTCCTGCGTGGATGTTTACTTTCCTCGAGTTGAAAGTTTCAGACAGGGCAAATGTCGCCAGCATTGATGAACGAGGAGAAAGACCCAGGTCTGCTTCACAGGACATTTCAGTTCAACAAGCTACCTAATGGAAGTATGGATAAAGCCAAAGTTGTGTGTACTTATTGCAGTGATGAATTGTCTTTTTTATCAAAGGACAACCAGTCTGAAGTACCGCCTTCGGGCAAAACATATCTTTGCTAACGCTAGCAAGGATGCTAACAGTGTGGGATCCGAGGTCGTCAAACTAAACTAGCAGAGCTTGGATTTTTTTAGTGCTTCTTTTTTTTTTTATTACAGCGTATGAACGGCTTTTTATGAAAAATTGCATTGTGGGAAGTTGAGTGTCTATCTCTTCCCTCTCTCGTCTGGCTGCACCGCACAGGAGTGAAATATGTGTGAGTGACTTCATAATTTCTTGTGTTGATCATTAAGGTTGATCATTAAAATTCAAACAAAGGTTTGAACTTTTTTTTAGAGTGTTTATACAAGAGAGAAATGTGAGAAAATGTTATTGCCTGTCTGCTTCGTCTTAGGCTCCTGCCTGGGGGCGTGATGTTCCCACCTTGTGAGTTTTGTGATTAGTGTTTATGGACACAGAGAGTGAACAAATCTATAACTGAATTAGTGACTGCTGTGGTATGGAGAGGGGTAGGGTTTAATATGCTCTGCTTCGTCCTGCTCCTTTTCGGTCATGTTGAACAGTGAATTGAGAATATGTGTAGAGCGGTTTAAAAATGCTGGTTTGTTAAAAAAAAAATGTAATTCAAAAACCATACTTGTACTACTTTTTTCTCAAAACAAAATTGAAGCCAATTGCTGTACTTCAATAGATACTGTAAAGTCTACTTAACTAAGCCCAAGGTAAACCTGTGATTAATCATGATTAATCACAGAGTAGACATGTGACTTGATTAATTTACTTGACACTTGACAGCACTAATAAAACCAAACCAAGTTGCATTGCATTAGTTGGGTCAAGTGATGCACTGGCAACTTTGGATTAGGGGTGGGGGTGGCGGAGGTTGTGCCCAAATAAATGGTGTTTTTTAATTTTTTCTAATAATAATACAGTACGGTAATCCCTTTTCAAAAATTTTGGAAAGGCACA
This sequence comes from Dunckerocampus dactyliophorus, assembly GCF_027744805.1. NCBI lineage: Eukaryota > Metazoa > Chordata > Actinopteri > Syngnathiformes > Syngnathidae > Dunckerocampus > Dunckerocampus dactyliophorus. The sequence continues at coordinate 17,260,697 of NC_072832.1, read as the reverse complement.
TCACAGTTTAGTTTGACAATATACAATGCTCTCAGAATATCCAAAATTAACCTCAAATCTGTATTTGTTTAAAAAGAGAAAGGCCCATTCTGTCTTTTTAAAAGTTGTCATGAGTGTGTGAAACAGTTTTCAGTTATTTGTCAAATTACAAATGGATTTTTTGGGCCAATAAAGTTTTCTGACAAAGTATATCATAATGACCTTTCCATAAAATTTTGGTCCTTCAAAAATATTCAGTGAGCAATACTGACATTCTTTTTTTAATAACTGACCAGATCCTCCCTTTCATTTTGTCAGTTTTTTCATCAGTTCACATTCATGTCTCCCTGAAGAAGCAACCAAATACTGTTTAAAAAAAAGTGTAGTCTTCCCTCACTGCAAATGTAATATTTCAGTAGAGCTAAAAAATTCTCAGTAGGATTTACGTGAGGGGGGTGGTTATTATTTTGTCATGTTTTAAGGTCTTTGCCGGTTAGCCAAGCAGTGGATTATGTTGATGCGCGTGATGGAGCGTCGTCCTGCATAAATATTGTGTCTTTTCTGAATGGAAATGTGTACTTCTTCCTAATCCTCAAAGGTTGAATCCAGGCAACTGGACTCTTCTTGTTTGTTGAAGACGCTTCACCTTTAATCCAAAATGCTATTCCACGGGAAGAATGGCCACTAACAAGCTGTTTTGCCACAAGGCAGGGGAACGAACTGTTGTTCTTCTCAGGGCATTGAATCGATTGCAACTGGACTGTTCAGGTTGTCTCAGAAGACGTTTTGCCTCTCATCCGAGCAACCTTCATCAGCTCATGCTCAATGACTAGTTGGGATAACTCTAGTCTGACTAGATAGGACAGCTCTCATCTGAGGGGTTGTCCAGTTGTGATCGATTCATTGTCTTGAGAATACAATGACTTGGATGAATGAGAATATTCACAGGCATGACCTGCTGTGATGCAGGATAGTCGTTCACAAGTCATGCCCGGCAACAACCACAACAAACCTATTGTGACCACACAGACTAAAAAATAGGAAAACTCCACACTTAAAATTTGAAACTGAAGAAGACGTTTGGATTAAAGGTAAAACATCTTCAACAAACAAGTAGAGGACAGTTGCCTCGATTAAAACTTTGCTGATTACCATGACCTTGATGACTTTGTTTTAGTTTAGTTTGATTTATTTCAAACGTGCATAAAACGTTACATTGAAATACATCACATATTCTCAAAGTTCAACATGACCAAAAGGGAGCAGGGCGAAGCAGAGCTTATTAAACCCTACCCCTCTCCATACCACAGCAGTCACTAATTCAGTTATAGATTTGTTCACTCTCTGTGTCCATAAACACTAATCACAAAACTCACAAGGTGGGAAGATCAGGCCCCCCAGGCAACAGCCTAGGAAGAAGCCAGAGCACCCCATCACCTCCGCTTTAAACACATTTCTCATACAGACAATAAAATTTTCTCACATTTCTCTCTTGTATAAACACTCTCAAAAAAGTTCAAACATTTGGTTGAATTTTAGTGATCAACCTTAATGATCAACACAAGAAATTATGAAGTCACTCACGCATATTTCACTCCCGTGACCGTGCCTTTTCGTCCTGGCGCCGTTCCTGTCGAGTTTTTGTATCCTTGTTAAAACATATTGCTGCAGACGAACCAAAGATTCATTTACAAGCTAGCGATGACACAGGAGACATGGCAGGCCTGCACAAAAGAGATTGATTGACAATGGTCTACAGCCAATCAGGAAGCAGACAGAGGAGAGAGGGAAGAAATAGACACTCAACTTCCCACAATGCAATTTTTCATAAAAAGCCAGGCTCGACCTGTAACAGCGTTCATACACTGTAATAAAAAAAAAGAAGTACTAAAAAAATCCGCGAAAGGCGAACCGTAATAGAACGAGGGAACACTGTATATTTACTCATGAAATTGTTTTTAAATACATTTTAAAATCGACTTTAAGTTTCATTTCTAATTCTAAATTAGTCCATATGTTCACTCCTTTAATTGGCATACATCTTTGTTTTACATTTGTTTCACATACTCACAAGTCTCTCTTCGTTCATATCGACTGGCTCGAATCTGAAACATCCTCTTTACATTTTTATTTACCTTGAACATCATTTGTCCAAATTTATATTCAACCAGATTTGTGAATTTAAGAACAGTTTGTTTGTTGGTTCTTGACAAGCAACTTGATTAATTATCCTAATTACTCTATTTTGTAACGTGTAGATGTACAATTGTTTAATATGTTTGTCCCCAAATCTCAATGCAATAAACAATGTATGGCTCAATAACAGTTTGGTATAAGAAATGTAGAGAATGTTGATTGAGGATGTACTGGAATCTACACAGACAAATACGTCTTTGTGTACCACTGCTTTTTGAATTGATTTTGCAGAAAGTGGAAATAGGTTTGGGAATTTGTTTTCAAACCTTGTTAAACCTCAAAAAGGGTTTTGGACAATCCAGGTAGTAAGCAGTAGTGAAATATAAATTCACATTTAATTATTCTCGAGTCTTTTGTGGTCAGTATGGGTATTTGCTTAAACGGGCCCTATCGTGTTCATTTCAGGGCTTTCAAAATGATATTGGATCCCAGTGGAGTGCTATCATAATTTTAGTTCAATAAAATACCCCATAAATCAAGTTTTGTACAGTGGTAAATATACTGTAAATCTGCATTCTTCTCCTCTTGACACCAAAATGCTGGCCGGTCAGAGCTGCATAGAAATGCGCCCATCAGTGTATAATTGGATGAATATTGGAGAATCCGGCGTCAAACTGTGAGAGTAGAGGAGCAGAGGTAGGTCTCTAACTCCCTGAAAACAAAAACATTCCCATTGTTGCCTTACTCCGGTTTAGATACACAATTCTTACATCTGAAAAAACACTTCCGGGCTGCCATTTTCAAGAAATTGCGAGAGCCTATGTCTCTCGGTCCTGATACAATTCAGTGGATTTATTTGATGTTAGTGGTTTAATTATGGAGATGACAAACTGAGTGGGATTGCTAATTGTAGAGTTAATGGAGAGGGGGCAACAGGAGATCAAAACCTGGGCAGCACCTGTCCCCATGTGAGACATTAGTGCGTACATGTTGGGTGCGGATATGTACAGGTATGTGTGTGAGAGTTTCAGCTTGTGCATGACATTTCATGTGGATCATTATCCATAATCACGAGTCCGTATATATTTTTGTTCAGGAAAAATCAGTGACATGAAGACCCGAGTCCCTACTTTCTCCCTCGAGCCACATTTTTTTTTCACTGCCATATTTTAGGAATTTTTGGCCCTGAGTTTCCACACCTCCAACACTTTCCATGCATGAAAACCAAGGAATAGATCCATCATTTTTTTCTGACGACTGTCATGTTCGTCACCCACCTTGGCCGCGAATGCAGGCCCTGGGGGGTAGATATGTATATGCTAGTTCTGTGCCACGCATTGTGAGCATGTCAACTGGTGTGCTTCCAATGTGTCACAGCTGCCGAAGTATCTCATTTGCAGTTTAGTGCGTTCGTGGTGTGTGTCAGTGTGATAGTGACAGATAAGCAATAATACTATTGGAACACCTCACCATTACACCTACTGGAAATGAAACTATATGAACTCGTGAGTTGGACCTAATCTTTTCAGCTATATGAGGTTTCATTTTCTCTTCTAGTTTACTGATGGGCTTGACGTCCGGAATTTGTGTGGTTCATCCACACCAAACATATGGAGCTGTGCTTTGGTGCACTGGACCACAGTCATTCTAGAACAGCTGGAAGGATAAAATTGTCCAAAATGCTGATTCAGGAATAGCCTGCGTGCTTAGTACATTGATTAAAAAGTGTTTCCCAAGACTTTTATCCAAATAGTTATAGATAAAGAATGGTAAAAAAATACTGTACCTGCACCCCCTAATCAATGGACCTGCAGCAGGTTGTAGTACTTGTTTTTAACGTTTTGGGACACTCTACTTCAAGTTTGTGTTTGGCAATGCAGAAGTTTAAAATTGGTAGCAAGGAGCATCACATAATATTTTCAAATGCCTATTTACATACAGTATGTACAGGTAACATCAGACCTTAATGCTGGCTGTGGCCATGATGGACTTGTTGGGTACGAGAGGATAGCTTGGTAGTCTTATTACAATGATGACCACTACTGCTTACAGTATATTACACTGGAATTTTGCCCATCATCCACAATCGTGGTGTGAGACAAGAACACACGTCTTTCCCTTTTCTGTGCGTTCTAGCCATCTCGCACTAGCAGTTTTTAACTTGTCTTGCATAGGGATTGTAGATTCCCCCCCAAAAAGTGAGGTTTTCCTTTAAATTTTGCGTCCCCAAAGTTTACACACCAGGCTTGCCGGTGTAAAACACATTTGTACAGATGAAATGGTTATGGTTAAGGTTATGGAAATGTCTCTTTACAGTGAAAAGACTATGGAGTGAGGTGAGGTGAGGTAACTGTTACTTACTGTGAAAATCTTGTTTTTGTTATCAGTGCTTGTACGTCTCTGGCAGGCGTATTGAGAAATTGCTGCCACAGGGGCGAGCGTAGAACCCTCTGGTACTGCAGGCAAGGTGTCCTGTGTACAAAAACAACCAGGCCCTCATATGAACAAATACATGCATAATCACGTATTGTTGTCATGTTAGAAATTGTTTAGCCCCTGCATGTCTAGATGTCTCCTCAGCTGATACTCCTGACCATAAGAGCCAAGAGCTCCAGCTGTATTACATCAAAAAGAAACCATTTGCCTTGGAGACGTTATTTTATAACCATGCGTCTCCGGGGCAACGGGCTAATGACACTCATCTCACAGTCTGGTGGCATCCAAATCCATTACAGCACTGAACCCGTGGCATTACAAATCTGCTCGCTATCATCTAATTTACCTTCTGTAAATTGCCTTTTTCATTCTGTGAAGAAACGGTTTCACATTTGCGAAATATATGTCAAGGGTATAATAAAATATTTGACGATAATTAGACATCACAAAAGGAACATTGTGTCCATTCAATTAGTCCTGGATTTAGTGTGAGAACTTTGCAGATAATCAGAGGACTATGCAGTGATTGGAACCGTGCACTATTGTGATAGATGCTGCAGAACAAAAAGAGATTTATTAAAAAGATGATTAAAAGAGTTCTCCCACTGCAAAACAGATTTAATTTTAAACAATGTCAAAGTATTGGTACCTAGAGGAACTGAAAATTGATGAAAATATGGAGTTGATCCCTCCCTTTTCAGCCCTTCTGGTAACACTGCAACAACTTGGTGCGTGTACCAATGAACACCCCCCCCCACGACTCCACCCCTCGACACCCCTGCTAGCTTGTTGTTGATGTTTTACTCCGATTTCGGATCAACATTTACAATAAAAGTGACTGTTGTAATTATTGGATTAAGTCCTAATTGTGCCTCAAACGCCTTGGAAACGCATTTCGGAAGTCATTTTAATCTAATTAATTTAATCCAATGAATGACAATCTAAGATGATTGATGCACAGTTGGGATCAGTCACTTTGTAGCCAGTCAGTGTCTGTTTTTTATGTTCAAGGACAGCCAAACAAATTTGCTAAATGTCAACAGTTGACAAAAAGCTTTGTAAGTGAAGCATAAAGTCATAAACATGTCAAAATGGTGGTCTTTTTTTTAGCAAGGGTACATGTATGCTGTACATTTCACCTGTATTATCTCATATTTCTAAATTATTACCGTTTCAGGTTGAATAAGATGTGTTTTCTGTGGAAAAAACAGCCTATTGAAACATTAAATAAACAAAAGAAAATCTTTTTGATAAAAATAAATTTGCAGGGTCATGGAACCTGAACAGTGAAAAGCGAATCCACTGTATACAGTATTGGCCCGATGTAAGAAAGATTTTTTCAAAAGAAAAAAGTCTGAAAAAGACAGGTTGTCTTTTGGGGTCTAGATGTTTATTCTAATATTTAATTATTATGTAACTAATGCAATTTTAACACTGGTCCACATCTGTGGTTTGTATATCGTTCACGACTAAGTGCTCGGCGCGGTTGTGCACGCAGCACCACCGCTCTTGTAAAGCAGATTTTACCAGCCTTTCATGAATTCTGAGCTGGTAGAAATAGCAGAAGATAAAATAACCTACGCATTCAACCCAGCAAATATTTTGTTTTGGAATATTTGAGTTTCATCATGCAATAAGTCACAAAATCTGCTCAATCAATCATGGCCTTACTTTATGCATATTTTTTTTACTGGGCATGCCTGTTGACCCAACCAGAGTCATCAAACAACTTAAGTCGAGCAACTAAGAAATCGAACTAATAAAATTGTTGGGGTCCGTTATCGTTCTGCTTCATTTGGTGCTGTCACCTTTTGACCTCTGTTGTGCTTCCTTTTAGATCCCTTCACTCCCTTGGTGGGTGGCGCCACGAGGGACACCTGTAGCCACTCTGTCATCAAGGGCTCTTAAGCCACATGGCTGCAGGTGGGGGATGTGGGATTGTTACACTGATCTAAAAAAAAAGACTGGATTGAGCTTCTATTGTTTTATTTTTGAAGCCAATGGAAATTTGCGGCGGCCATCTTGGTGAGACCACTTTGCTGTGAGACAACAGTATGGCAACGCACTGGTAAAACTTCGATTGATCGTATAGCCACCAAAATCAACTGCTAAAGGTTATAACTACTCAGATTTATACGCTTTTGTGTCATTTATCAAGCTAGTAAGATGTATTTTAGCTTCGAGGCGGACGAAAAATTGGCTGTGTGGCAGCCTGCAAACATTGTTTACGTACGGAATTTAAAGTCTATCTTTGTCTAATTATTTTCCTACGGTAAACCATTATTTTTTTTAATCTCAGGATAAGGTTAAGGCAGGAAGAAAGCAGAAATTTTGTCACATGTCTTCTACCTTTGCGTGAATCATGTGTGGTATCAGAATTAATGTAACTTGGTAGTTGTGGTAGCTTTTAAAAAAGCTGTTTTTTCGTACAAAAAGACATTAGATAAGGCACCAAAAAAAGGCCTAGTTGTTACAGGAAGGTGTAACTAGAAAATTCTTGCAAAACCACCCATCAAAGTTCATACTTTAACTTTTGGTTACATTTCGAGAACTTTTCAAAGCAAAGCCGTTCAAGTAGTGGCACATATATCAGGTCAAAAAAAGGTGCCAAGTAAAAGTACTTACGAGTGGAAGGTTCTTGGGAAGTGCTTTTTAAGTTGTGTTTCCTCATCCTCGCTTCCTTCACTGGCACTCCTGATGTTTTTGATGATTTTTCACTAATTCTGCGTTTGTATACCAGCACACTCACAAAGCTGTGGCGCGTAAGGTGGTCTCACCAAGATGGCGGCGATCGAAAAAATCTGGCTTCAAATTTTGGCGCGTGAAAACAATAGGTTGCTCGATCCAGTCTTTTTTTTTTTTTTTTAGATCAGTGGATTGTTACTACTGGGCTGCCCCGGATCACCAGTTTGTTTGTTTGTGTCTCTCGACCTTAAGACCTTAGAGCCTGTTCCACGTCCTCCTTGCCTCTTGTGACGCCTTCCTGCTCATCTGTGGGTTTTGCCTTTTTCCACGGTGCCTTTTGTTTTACTACCTCAGTTTGGACTCTTTTGTTACTTGGTTCCTGCTCTACTACATTAAAGACGGTATTTTTTGACCTGAACTATGTCTGGCTCTGCATTTTGGGATCTCCACCTGACTGTCCGTAACAAAAATATGATGATTAAAATATGATTTAAACTTGTGTTTAGGGTCATCTTATAGCCGGGTCAATACGATACAGTACAGTAATACAAAAATATTTCCATTTTCTCACCTGTGATGCAGTTTATAAATTTATAATATGGCTCCATGTATGCCTGTCATACAGGTAGTGCAGCATGTTACACTTAGCGCTGTCAAAAGTAATGCATAAATGCGTTTAATTTATTTGATTAATAAAGTTACATTTTTTATTGTAACTAATGCATGCGCACCAGAGCAAGCACACCTCTCTGCTATGACGGCAGAAGGAGGCACAGTGTAGAATCCCCACAGAGACGCACACAGTCTGATGCTCTTGTATAACTTTATCCTTACCTGAACACGTCAACAAGGGTGCAATTCCAACACCATATACGTATCTCCAACTCACAAACACACCTCTAGACCATTCTTCCTCGGAATGACGCTTCATCGTTCTCATTACAAGAACACGAGATGCATTCAGGGACACTCCGAACATCACAAAAACAGCTTTACAATGTGTGCATGTGTGGTCTAAATAAACAGGAAGACAAGGAAAAACATGAAGTGGATATTGTCATCACTCACTTCGTAACTCTTAATGCAGAAGTACAATTTGCTGCATTGAAGTATGCTGGGAAATCCCAGAAAATTGTAAGAAAACGTGTAAATTTACCTTAAATTACGGTGATGTCGCAACCCCACAGTGCTCATAATAACACACAACAAGTATAATTGAAATGTTCTGCTACTATCAAAGAGGCAAATACATTTTTCGACATGTGCGGTATCTTTTAGCTAGATTTACATGTTCAGTTCATGTGGAGCTTTTAATACATACAAATATATACAATCCTGTTCTGTCATTTATCTTTTTGTGAATGAAATACAGTAAAAATGGGCATATTTCAGATATATTTGCAAATGGTGATTAATCATGATTAATTAATGTAAAATCGGATTAATCTGATTACAATTTGTAATCATTTGATGGCACTAGTTACATTACATTATTATGTCTTATGCAACCTAACAAGAGTCTTATACACCTGGCCAGGGTAAAGGTCATCAACGTCCTACTACTTGTGGGAGGCTTCTTGCCTGCACCCATATGCCTACACAATACACTAAAGAATACAAACACTGATACTGAAACCCCACAAAGCAGAAGTGATGCAATGCAGTACAGTGCACATTTCCTCAGGCCAGTTGCAAATATTGCACATTTGTTAAATTCATGCTTTAAAATGTATACAGATGTGCTTCGTTTCCACACTGCCAAAAGGATCCATAGGCAAACATCCCAAAGATGCAGTCTATTTGTGGAATATTATATCTCTACATGATAGCCGCTTGAATGGTTTTCACACTCATAAATAATCTATTTAAAGCGCTGCACACACAAATGCCAGTGTGTTGCCTCGCTCAGTTTGCAGGGGACATGCGTCACAAAACAAGACGAGAAGAGGGATTGTGGTTACCGAGGGAGATGCATCAATAAAAGTCAGCATGCCGTCATTAACGCTGTCATTTAATGGCGGGCTGGCTGCAGGAAAGCAACTGATGTGCCTCACAGAAGACATTTAAGGATTGCGTTGTAGGAAAGCAAAACCATGGCGTTGTGACAGTTTACACAGGCTTGTGGGGCAAAATAAAATGTATAAAAACTAAAGTGACGTTTTCCTTTCCTTTTTTTCTCTTTTTTTTTTTTTTTTTTACAGTCAGTTCTTTAGGTTGCCAAGCCCTACAGTGCCATCTTTTGGGGAGCATATGTGCAAGAGTCTCAGCTGCCTGAGTTGATTTGACAAGTCCACACAATATGGAGAATCTAGAATGTGCCGTTGCTGTATTTCTCTACATGGTAAAATAGCTGACTAGAAGCACAGTGATCCCTCGTTACTTCACACGTCCAGTTTTGCAGCTTCACGTTTTTTAAAAACGAAATGAATTAATCAATCGTGCTGTTTTGTGTTTGAATACCACCTGTCGTTAGTCAAAAATATGCATATGTAAGCAAATTGTACGTATGTTTTGCCTAAATTAAGCATTTTGCAACATAAAAATGACTATATGAACTAAAATACAGATATAAGGCATTCAGAAGACGCATTCAAAGATGTGAGGATAGGTAGTGTCCACACTGGTCACTAGGTGTCAGTAATGTTACTGTAATGTTCGGTGAGACACACAAGCACCAGACTTGCTTTATTTACAGGCTTTTATTGTAGGTTTGAATTACCTCCTTAACAGTTCTTCTCAACAAGAGATGATAAATATGACCTTAGGGAAAAGTTACATTTAAAACACGTATACACGAGAACAACATGGAACAATGCACTAAACTGAGCGATTTTGGGGTAGTTGATGTTTACAAAGCACAAGGAAGATGAGTCCTGAACCACTGTGTGCATACAATGTTATGTCTAATCAATTTTGCACTTACTTCTTATTATTTCTCATTTCTTAGGACTCCTTGAAGTATTACATTCTCTGTACTCACTCAACCACAAACTAAACTAACTTGTAAGCACTAATTATCATATATTCATATATTTATTATTATGTATTATCAATGTTACATAATTTATCAATACATTACAACCCTTAACTCCTATTGTAACAAACTGTGATACTGCCTTATCATTTTCTTGTGACATTTCAATTTGGTTTCTATTTCAAAATTGTTAAATGGTACATGTTGAATACAGGAAGTGCACAAAAAAATGTGCTAGCAATTGATGTGAAACAGAAAGGTGGTAGGATTAAATACGTTTGGCTTCTTCCTACTCCTTTTTGGACATGTTCCAAATCAAATTTAACCACTACCATTACCAATAAAAGCCTGTTGTTCAAGAATGGTGCTTGTGTGTCTCACTGAACATTACAGTAACATTACTGACACCTAGTGACCAGTGTACTATACTACATATCATACAACATCTTTGAATACGCCTTCTGAATGCCTTATATTTGTATTTTACTTCATTTAGCCATTTCTATGCTTCAAAATGCTTCACTTAGGCACAAAAATGCATACATTTTACTAAAATGTGCATATTTTTACTAATAATAGGCTGTATTCAACTACCAGGCAACATGATTTATTAATATATTTTTGAAAAACCGTGACAGAGTGAAGCCACGAAATTCGAAGTACGAAGTGGCGAGGGATTACTGTACATACAAGCAATAGTATTAGAAGTTTACAGCACTCAAAATGTACAAAGCCATACCTGTCAACCCTCCTGTATTTCACCTTCTTTCCCGTCTCCCTCACATTTAAATAGTTTCCTGGAAATTTCCGGCATTTGGACTTTCAGTTAAAAAAAAGTTTTCTCTTGTACTGCAAGTGATTGTAAATGTTGACAGGTACGTCTTGGCCTTGTTAACAAGTAACTGTTTGTATTCCTCCACCTTGGGCTATCTGGTTGTCTGTTTATGATTCATAGCTCAAACCTGAATGAGGTGTCTGTTCTCCACGGCAGCAGGCCTCCCAGCTCTCATGCTGTCAGTGAACCAGCTGATATGCAACACTTGCATCTTGGATAGATTCTTCAGGCCACACCCCTTTAGCCACGCCCACAAGGATGATGCCCCGCTGTCTTCGGTCACCACGTGAGTGATCGCATCACTGTAAATGAAGAGGAATGACTTTAATGCTGTGTTCTATTCTGGCAACCAAACTAAAGGACGCGTCATCTGAATGACAGTACACATGAGTTCATGAGTTTTACAAAGTTTCTATGCCCTTTCACACAATGTGCTGAACACTTGATAAGCAGAACAGCAATCAATCAATCATGTTACAATTACGGAAATCGCATCTTTTATCCACTGTAGAGAATTCTGACTGAATTTGCTCTGCATAATTTGCATTAATGGAATGTTTATAATTCCCTTGATGCTTTGATTGAAAGATTTGCTTCCTGCAATAGCAGCAACCATACGCAGTCAGAGCACCGAGTGAATAATTGTCCTCTTCATTCTCGCTTCTGCGGAGGGAAAATCAAAAGGGAAACAATTTCAAGGTCACTGGGGTTACTTAAGTTAGAGTTCGGCTTCTCAAAACATTCAAAAGAGTAATACATTTGCATGTCAAAAATGCCTCCCCGAAAAAAATCAGACCTCACAAATCGCTCGACTTTACTTTCTCTGACGTCGTATTAATGCGCGCTATCGGCTGTCCGTTGTGTGTGTGTGTGATGAAGATGCATCCACCGCGACGTCACAGCCATCTTGTTTACGTGTGTGTTCCGCAGCGGATGAAGATGCAAGTGTCGGAGCCATCTTCGTCACATACACAGCAATGCACAGTCGATAGCGTGCCGATAGCGATTTGTGGGCTCTGATTTTTTTGGCAAATTACTCTTTCCAACAAATACTGTTTTGACAAGCCAAACTCTTTACTTAAATAGTCCCAATAACGAACCAGAACTGCATTTGTCAACGCCAAAATCTGACCAATTGCAGGGTAAGTCACTGTTGATGGACGACACTGCTGATGGGGATGTCATACAACTTCATGTCAAAAAATCCAACCTATCCCTTTAAGAAAATGCTACAGATTCACTCATCACGGTTGGTCTGGAACCAATTAACTGCGATAAACGAGGGATTACTGTACGTGATAATACAGGTAAAATGTGCAGTGCACATGTGCGTGCATACCCTGTTAGCCCACAATTATTATTTATGCTTCACTGATAATGTTTTTCCGCCAAGCATTGCGATTTCGCACACTGTTCAGTGCTCCTTGAACATAACATAGTTGCTGCGAGATGTAACAGTAAAACTTATGTATGATATGACTTCTACACATCTCTTCATATATCATCTTACATTATCATTCATTAGTGGTGAGTACCTATACATTTTATGCTTTAAAGCAGGGTAGGGTCCTGGAGTTGAATCTATTAACTAATAACTACAACAGTCACTTTTATTGCAAAGGTTGATCCAAAATCATCAGAGAATGTCAACATCAAGCTAAATGGAAGGTTTTGTGGGGGTGAGTCAGCCATGTGTCAAAGACATATTTGTGGGCGTATTAATTAATTGCCATTCACTGGTGGTCCGAGATGGTAACCCCCACGAAAATACGTTATATAGCAGGTGTCTTGGAAGAGCCATCAGGTCCTGGTTTCTGTTCCATTTATATTTGTACGGTTGAAATTAAGATTTAGATTACGATTATAAAATATTATATTGCAAGTCACTGAGTAAGCTGCTTCTTTATTTATTTGGCACAGAGGTCTCACCACCAATCTATTCCATAAGACTTATTTCAGCAATAACCTTGAAAACCAGTGAACAGTCTAAGGACAGGGTAATGGCATACAGTATATTGCTTTTGGGTTGATTTTTCACTCAAATGGAAAGGCTTGTTTCTAATTATGATTGATGATCACTGGAGATAAATAACACCATATACAGTGGACATATTTGCCCCCTTTTTAACAAGCCTGAATTTGTATTTTTATGAAGCACCACAAAACTCTACAAGTGAAATTGACATGCAAATGAGCAAGAATGTGAGCTCAGTGCCAGATCGTACGTTCCTGAATCAGTGGGACTGTGAGCCCAGACACAAGGACACACGAAAGTCAACGAGCTTCGATATGGTGAAATCTCTGTGGCTTATGTGCTGCCCTGTTCATTTCAGCCAATCGCCTCCAATTCCATCAAAGTGGAAAAATAGGCACGCCAGAGTGTAATGAATGTCACAGCATGTGATGAATGCAATTTCTACAGCGTGGCATCTGTTTTTTTTTAAAAGCTCTTATCGAGACTCTCACATAAAAATGATCCGTAACCTCATCATTGTCTTAATCGCATTTATCATGACCAGAGCATCAGAGAACTGATTCCATACAATCTGCTCAAAAAGCATCTAAAAAAAACTGGTTCATAGCACTTGATTAACAGACGTGTCGTCATTGCTTATACGACAGTAATAATAACCCTCCTCTGAGCTTGATGTTGACGTTCTCCTCTGATTTCGGATCAACATTTGTAATAAAAGTGACTGTTGTAATTATTAGATTAGATTCCGCTTCAGAACCTGTTGGGCATCTCTGTGTGGAGTTTGCATGTTCTCCCCGTGCGTGTGTGGCTTTTCTCCGGGTAGTCCGGCTTGCTCCCGCATTCCAAAAATGAGCATGTTAGGTTAGTTAGCGACTCTAAATTGTCCATAGGTGTGAATGGAATGTGCCCTGCGATAGGCTGGCGACCAGTCCAGGGTGTACCCTGCCTCTCGCCCAAAGTCAGCTGGGATAGGCTCCAGCATACGCGAGCCTGGTGAGGACAAGCAGCGTACAGGATGAATTAATGAATCATGTGATGTGTTTTACTCATTTACCCTTTGCACCCATTTTTTTTTAGATGTTTTAAACATCTATATGATAACAAGGATTGAAAAGCCTGTAGGAAGTGTAGAAAAAATAAAAGGAGTGCACCTGGTTATGTATTACGGAATCATTCATACTTGTAACTTATTACTGAACATCTTGTAACAAAGTCAAATGAACGTATGGGCATGTTACCCACAGAGGGCTTCACACAGCACATCCAGCCATATGCTGAGGGCAGCGTGCCTCCAACTTGTGTAAAACCAGAAACGTGCGCTGTTGTTGTCACACTGCAGCTGATATCAGTTTTGTCAGCTTGCTGCATTAACGTCAGTTTGAGGCGCGCACGCTCTATTTCCTGCCGTTGGTTTCAAACTATTGTATCAAACAGAGTGTAACCGAAGCAGCGCTCAAGCTGTGTTTCTGGGAATGCTGCCATGGGCGAGCTGGCACGCGGCTGCCAGACACAAACACACACGCGTATGGTCGCACAACACTCACCAGGACCCTTCAATAACAGCATACGTACACTACATGGAGCCTACGGTACTGCTATAACCGCAACAACATAACATTGAGAGAATTATCAAGATATAGATATCAAGACATAAAGTCATTAAAGAGGCGCAAACAGTGAAGCGTAATGTGCCTTTTGTACTGTAAACACAATTCAACACATCACCTAAACGCAAGCTGACTCTGATGCTTTCTTTTAGATCACACAGATGTGTGCACAGTTTAGGATGTAAGAGCACTTTCAACTAGTGAGAAAAGAACAATGAAGGCCTGAGGCATCCACAGGTAGCTCAAAACAAACTGGATCGTGGTTAGAAACTTCACGAAGTATGTTGTTTTCTTTAGTGCAACTTGGTGGAAAACTTTCAACAAACTCATTAAATGAAAACTTCTGTGTGCAGTTTCTTCCAAGGTTTTGGCTCCAAACGTCTTGTATCTGAAGTTGGGAGTGAACAGGCTCATCTTCAAAATGTCTCACCGTTCTCTGTTCATGAGAGAAAAGCAGCTGTTAGACCCACCAATGTGATCGCTTCCTTCCACCAGTTATTAATGATAGGGTGAGCAAGCATCCTGTTTTCCCAGGACATGACCTGTTTGACATCCTGTCCTGGCCGTCCTGTTTTGTTGGGTTTTTTTAAAGTCATGAAAATGTCAGGGTTTTCATTGGGCCATTAACTGAACCGAATCTATTAATATAGCTAAAAGGATTTCATATTTTTTAGTTATTTGTCCAGTAAGACTTGAAAAGAGAGGTACTACTTTCTGACAGGCCGATTTTTGTACTATTAAAAAGAAATTTCTATCATTATTTTCATTTCAGAGATGTTAAATTTATTTTTGCACTATTGAACATTATCAGTCAAATATTATTTTAAGCATATTAAAACATGTTTTGTAACCTGTGATGTGATCTGAATTTGTGCCATTGGTTATAGATGGTATTTTATTATATAACCATTTTCTATGCATAAAGAGGAGGCATACTTTAAAAGTACATTAATCCATCGCACACTTTTCACTCTGTCGCATTTTTTTCACCAACACATGAATGAAAAAATCATGCTGTTTTGTGGTTGAATACGGCCAATTATTAGTAAAAAAATATATATATACATATTGAAGCAAATTTTACATATTTTTTGCCTAAATTAAGCATTTTGAAACATAAAAATGGCCAAATGAATGAAAATACAACTATAAGTGATTCAGATGTGATAATATGCAGTATTATACACCGGCCACCGACTTTTATTTCAGGTTTGAATGCTCTCACAACAGGCACACACTAGGTTTACACCCGAAATATGCCTCACACATTTATTAAACGCATTTAAAGTATAACATGTATCAGTACAGGCCACGAATGATAATGTAAGCTGATGAATGAACAGATGGAATCGGAGTCATATAGTAGCCAGTCATAGCACACAACTATGGTGTGTTCAAGTGCGACATCTCAACAGTGAAGCATAAACACTAGGGTTGTCAATCGATTAAAATATTTAATCGTGATTAATCGCATTTTGTCCATAGTTAAAACATATTTAATCGCAGATAGAAGTTTTTATCTATAACAAGTGTACCTTTTGACAGATCATTTTAAAGTTTTGAATACACCTATCAGCATGATGCTGGAGTATATGTTTGTTTTATGCAAATGTTAGTTTATTAATTATTCTGAGTTTGTTTTTTTTTTACAGTTGAACACAAAATGGACCTCAATGCATAAAAAACAAACACATTATACAACAAGTAGACATCGGTAAGGTAAACTGTCCATCACTCCAATGTCATTATCACAAAATATAAATGTGATTAACATTACAAATAAAGGTTTGCAAAAACACACAACTAAGTGGAATGAAAACAGGGTGTTAGGAAAATTAATTTGGCAACTTACAAAAAATAGAGTGCTCTACTCAGGAACAGTCAGTAGTTTACAGATGCTGGACTGCGCCCGTATACTGTAGTGCAGTCATGCTATAGCTTATACTTCCAAACACGCTCTTACAGAGACATACACTAACAAAAACACTCTTTTACGCACACTTTATCACACTTGCCTTAGTCTGGTGACTTCAACGACCCAGAAGTTTGACACCGCTGGTCTTTCAACTTGCAGATTTTATTCTGTCATCTTTGACAAACACAGCAATTCAAGAACAAACGCTAATAAATTGCTAATAAATGATAATAATAACACAAATAAATTCCCTCGTGAGCCTTACTTACCATCTCATTGAGCGCTGTGTGTGTGCTCGGTCACTTTCGCCCACAAATAGCTGTCCTCGGCTATGCCTGCCGGTAACTGGCAGCTCGTAACCCAAATTTTAGCTCGCAGTTCAAAGCAAAAAAATCAGCTCAGAGGCAGCTCGCATCTAAAAAACACTTAGTTGGGACACTCATATGCCAAGGTACCACTGTATAAATGACAATAAAAATTACCTGCAGCGCTTCAGTACCTTGTCTCTGGCATTAGAGACTACTCGACATACTACGTCACAACTCAACTCAACAACGACAGTAGATACAAATACCTTTGGTCTTGTCAAGAGAGCCATCTATCTGCCAGGGCTTTGAAGCTAAAGTTATCATTCAAAATACCCTTTCCTTTTTTTTTGTTCCTGCTTGTGGCTCCACATCAACTGCGATGCGTTTCCACGAACTATGGTGTGGGCCCAGTGCCGTTAAAGGGAATACCCGTTAACTCGTTATTAACGCATTAACTTTGATAACCCCAATAAAGACATTCATTCATCCATTTTCTATACCGGTTCTCCTCTTTAGGGTCGCGGGGGCATGCTGGAGCCTATCCCAGCTGACGTTGGGCGACAGGCGGGGTACACCCTGGACTGGTAGCCAGCCAATCACAGCTAATAAAGACATAAACATGTCAAAATTGTGGGCTTTCTAAAAGGTCGTACACGTATGCTGTACATTTGACCTGTATTATCACATATTTATCAATGATGACGGCCTTAGGCTGAACAAGATGTTTTTTTCTGTGGAAAAACACGGCCTACCTTTAGAGGGGAAAACAAAAATCTGAAAATGTGGGCGTGAATGCTGAATTATTAATAAATAAATGGTACATATGATTGTACACATAATAAAAGGTTATGTCAAAGCAGTAACCAGCCACATGACTGGATATAAGTCAGGTAGCTCTAAGTATCACATGGCTTGATGACCCAATCCCCGGAGAATAACTGCATGTGGACTGTTACAAATACACATTTAAAGAGTATCAAAATAGCTTTTTTTTGCCAAACCTGAGGATGTCATCCACAATAAAGCCTTTTGACCGGGCCAGTTGTGTCAAAAAGCCTCTCCTGCTGGAGCCCATTTTCCTCTCCACCAGGTACAGTCTGACCTCCTCAAACTTCACCTCATGCCTGGGGACAGTCACGCTCGCTGGTTTTGACCTCTTCCTCAAACAAGGCATAATGGCAGCCTGGTACATCTTTTCAGGGATATGCAAAACGTTTCTGCAGCTTTAGTGATCTTCTTGTGACTTCCATCCAGGAAAAAAAAAACTTGCATTCATGTACCCGTTGTTTTTTCCCCTTGCAGTGTGACAGTTGCTGGTAGACAGGAAAGCTTCTGGCAGCAGATGTTAAAGTTTTGGTGTTTTGCAGAAACACCTGCAGTGTTTGGTGGCGGGGTGTTATTGTTCAAACGTTTGCCATGGCCTTGTTTGGCGAAAAGATGCATTCAGAGGAAGCAGGGCTGATTTGGTCCTGCTCTAAAAATCAACTCAAAAGTTTTACTTCCAGGTAGACTTTCAAGGAGGGGGTGAAGCTTCCCACATGGGAGTTGTCTGAATTGTGGTCACCTCACACATCTGTCCTGCCATGTCCAGTTTATTTTGCCACTCGCTCACACAATATGTCCAGACCAAGTCTGTACCATCTGCTCCACCACTTTAATTAGCATCTTCCCGAAAATGAGAGCCTTTGTGGAATGTCCCTAGATCAGACATGGGCAAACTACGGCCCGCGGGCAATATACGGCCCATTAAGTTTGTGATGCTGTTTTTAAATTACCGCAAGTCTTGAACTAACCTAATTACTAAAGTGGTTTCTGAAGCGAGGGACTTTCTAGTAATATACGGGTCATTACGGTTATCATGTGATGGAGAGGGTCAGAGAAGCAACCTCTGCAGAAAAGTGATATTTTATTTTATTTTATTTGTTTTTGTGTTTCGCCGTGTTGTCGCTCGCTTGCTCTGTTTTTGCTTTATTGCAAAACAATGTCTTGTATTTCTTAGTTGATATTGTAAATCCCACATCCTTTGCTTATGTACATTATGGGTGTTTAATTTCGTAAAAACCTGTCAAATTCAGTTTCTTTTTTTTATAATATTTGTAGCATGCATGTATTGCAAAGCAACCAGCAAGATGTTTAAAGCGCTCCTAAAAAAAGGCAGCATTTTTACAGTTAAAGTCTATGTGTTTAATTATATACCTTGTTTAACTGGATCCAGACCTGACCGTGGTAAGTGAATATCAACGAAGTAGGATTCCTTCTTAATAAATGGAATATTTTCATAGAGCATAGAAAACCTGTTAACGACCTTCTGGTTTACTAACATTATTAGAGCCCTCTCTACATTAAATAACACCCCTATAGTCACCTTTACACTCATATTACCCAATATAGGAGACATAATAACAGAAAATAAACCATTTAAGACATAAATAAGACTCGTGCTCATGTGTGATGCTGTAAATGTGTTCCAATGCTAACAGGACAGGAAGTGACGTCAGGGGTTCAGAGTTGAGTTTTAGCTCGGCATGGGTTATGGTCTCAACCGTAGCCTGTGTTGGGGATTATTGCGCCTTTTGTGAGATTACTGTGAGATTCCATTCAAACCTGCAATAAAAGCCTGTTGTTCCTGCAATCAAGTCTGATCCTTGTGTGTGTCACCGGACATTACAGTAACATTACTGACCCCTAGTGACCAGTGTGGAGGACTACATCTTTGAATGCATCTTCTGAATGGCTTATATTTGTATTTTAATTCATTAAGCCATTTTTGTGCTTGGAAATGCTTAATTTAGGCAAAAAAACGTGAAATTTACTTAAATATGCATTTTTCTACTTTTTTCAACCATGGCACACATACTTATTAATTAATATCCATTATCCATTTTCTATGCCGCTTGTCCTCACCAGGGTTGCAGGCATGCTGGAGCCTATCCCAGCTGACTTTGGGTGAAAGCCGGGGTACTCCCTGGACTGGTCGCCAGCCAATGGCAGGGCACATATAGACAAACAACCATTCACACTCACATTCATACCTATGGACAAATTAGAGTCTCCATTTAACCTAACATGCATGTTTTTGGAATGTGGGAGGAAACCGGAAAAAACCCACGCACACACACAGGGAGAACATGCAAACTCCACACAGAGATGCCCAAGCGGAGATTCAAACCCAGGTCTTCCCGATCTCCTGACTGTGTGGCCAACATGCTAACTACTCAGCCGCTGTGCAGCTATTATTAATATATTTTTGAAAAATCGTGACGGAATGAAGCCACAAAATTCAAAGTACGACGTGGCAAGGGACGACTGTACAGTGGATTGTTTTTTGTCTATAATTCCTTCCAAAAGGGCCGACTAAACCTGAAAGAAAAAAATCATGATTTGATTCTTAATCAAATAGTTTCTCCACTTTTGCATGCACATCCTGCCTCTGCTAGATTGACAGAATGGGTTAGACTGCTTTCATTAGCATGGTCTTATAAGGGTTAAAGGGTGTCACAGTGCACAGTTGGCTAATATAACAGTTTACCCCCGCCATCCAATCACTCAGCGGGGGATGAAGGTGCCTCAAAATTGAGAGCAATGAAATTTCAACATCACTAAGACAAATGGGTCCTTTACTCCCTGCAGCGATGTCTGAAATTGCAGTGAACCCAATTTCCCAACTGACTTGTCCCAGTAGCAATGTGGATGCTAAATGACATTGTTCAATAACTATTTGTAGCTATTTTACCCATCTTAACCTATTAGTTTTTGTGCCTGGACCAATCCAAACAATAATAGTGTAGCCGGTTTGCAGAGAAGAGTACGGCAAGTTACCCAGCATGCCTTGCGGCAATTAGCTATGAGTTAAATTTTGACATGTATGTTTGTGCGTAAACGTTTATTTTACTGCATATGTGTTATTTTTGTTCGCATCGTGAGTGAGGTAGTTGTTTGAGTTAGTGACCTGTTCGTTTGTGCTGTGTGAGTGGGAGTATGTAAATTCTAAGAAAAGGATTTCAGTTGAGGCTTGTCAAGTTAATATATAAAGAAATACATATATAAATGAAAAATGTCTGTAATCTACTCACCACCAGCCAGCGCAGTAGATTGAAGTGAGACAATAATTGAATATCAGGCCTCTTGATGCTACAAGACATGACGGCTTTGGTGTGTTAGTTCCCTTCGGCCTCAGGAAAAAGAGCCAGCAGACTTGATGTAATTACATTTTACGGCTGACAGCTTTGCTGAGACAATAAAAGAAATAAGGTTCAGTGTGTTTTTGTGTACTATATTAAATGCACGTGGCACAATTGCAAAGTTGCTTTCATTAGACAGAATTCAATTGATGTTATTTAATGCAACACTAAGCACATGCACACAATCATCTCCCATTATGTTGTATTTATTAACACCAACACGCTCCCATTTGTTGTCATCCGAGTGGACAAATTGGATCGGTTGACATTCCAAGGAAATGTTTTCACTGAAGAAAATGCATGAAAATGGCAGTGAAATAATGCATAAACAAATCCTATTTGAGATCAGAAAGTTTTCAAAAAAATATAATTGTTTCAACTTCTTTAAAATGTTTGGCTAAAGTAGGTAGCTTAAAATGGATATATTGTGTCCAAATGAGTAACACAAAACACATTTTTATAGTTTTTTATAGAAAACACTCCTAAATGCATATAAATACATGTAAATGATGAATGAAAGGGATAAATGAACATTTAAAGTCACTTTTGCCATCGCTGAAGACGTGATTGCTTCAAGACACGATGTGGCAGCGAGATCAACTCGGACACCACCTTCGTGCTTTGCTGTGAGTTATTTTTTGAATTCAGTAGTGTTTCTCACTTCAAGTCTCTGCTTTTCTTTTGATCACGGCTGCAAAGCAACCCAAAATGGAGCCAAAGAAAATTGCAAGCACCAGCATTTTGACAAAGAAGTTGAGAAACACAATTGAATTTCAAAAATAACTCATAGCAACGGGTTCAGTGAGGGTAAAAGCAACTTGAAATGTTCACTTATCCCTTTCATTTGTCATTTATATGAATTTACAATTGTTTTATGCACCTAAAACTGTAATTGTAAAACATGTTTTGTGTTAACAATTTTGAGACTTGGAGAATTATGATGACATCATAGATGGGTGACCAAGCTGACCTCCAGTTGCTCACATGGATGTTTTGAGATAAGAATGCATTCCAGACCAGTCCAGGGTGTCGCCCGAAGTCAGCTGGGATAGGCTCCAGCATGCCCCCACATGCCCCGCCATGGAAAATGGATGGATGGATGGATGTCGGACATGCCAATGGTAAAGTAATGTCATGTCATGTCTCATCAATGTTTTGTGTCATTACTGATGCCTTGTGGCCAGAATACTACATATGACTTGCATTTCAATATTTTTTTGACTAATAACGGCCATAGTCAACAACGGAACAGTTATTATTGAGTAATTCCTTTTTTGAAAAACCACGATAGAGTGAGGGAGCGACATTAAAACACGATGTAGCGAGGAATGACTGGAAGGTAGAGTATGGAAAATTCCAGGGTTTTCATCATAAATTCCACCAGTAAAATACACAGAGCTATTAAAACAGGAGGTTGCCAGGAAAGAAGGGCGGAATACGGGAGTACGATCTGACACAAAGAGGCTTCCCGTTTCCAGTGCTTGGATGCATCAGTGCAAACTCGGCGTAGGTTTTTTTGAAAAGCCCGTGCATTGCTGTGTTAGTTCGGGATATGCAATGTGTAATAATGAGGTGACCTCCCACTGTGCTCTTCTCTGTAATGAAGCAGAGGACTGGAGCTGCAGGATGTGACAGGTCAGTCTATTACTGTACTTCCACAGGCACACACTTCAGCTTAGAGCATCCCCGCTGTGACCAAAATGAACCTGCCGTCCAGAGAGCAGTGTGAGGGGTGGGACCAGAGCCAAGTGGCCTTATTCATGTGCAAGGTGAGTGCGATAAAAAACACACTATGGAGCATGGTAAGAGTGCTGATGGATGGGTTGGGGTGGTGTTGACATGCAGACATGCGTCACATTAAATCAGCTCAAGCATATCAACATTAAGAATGACAACCATTAGGTACAGTAAATAAAAATAATCTCTGTTTATTTCCCTTAGAAAAATATACAAAACTGTGTTACTTTTGTTTGTGGACAGAGAGTAGCTCTCACGCAGGGTGTTGTTGTGTAACGTGAATATAATTGATGCATTATTTGTTCATGTTGTGCTAATCTTTTCAAGGTCATATTTGGGCTGAGGCTTTTCAGTTTGTCATTCTAATTGCACCCAAATGGACAAATCCCACCAAGCAGTCGTGATTATGCTGTTACAACAGCACAGTGATTACATTAACACAGGCTGTTTGTCAAAAATAATTAGCAGAGTTCGACATGCTGCACATTCTGAGCAACTGTCTGTTCTTTTCTTCTTCTTTTTGTCTTCCAATTTAAAGCTTTCATTTGAGAAAGTTACTTGTAGCACCGCACTGCAAAAACGAAAATTATAAAGCTACTCACTTTAATGACTTCTCCTTTTCCACTGTCGATCAAGCTTGCATTCCACTGGAACTTCTGCTTCCACTTTACCATAAAACAGTACCTCACTACTACTGCAAACTCTCATGCTGTCAAAGGATGCTTACCTTATTTAGCTACATGAGAGAGTCCGAATATTAGACAAGGTTCACAATATGATGCAGTATAAACACAGTAATCAACAGTACTACTCTGCTGATAGTGTCACCATCATACACATAGTACAGTAGTCCCTTGCCATTTCATGGCTTCAATCTATCACGGTTTTTCAAAATCATGCTGTTTCGTGGTTGAATACAGGCTATTTTTAGTCAAAAAATGCTTATTTAAGCAAATGTTACCAACTTTTTGCCTAAATTAAGCATTTCCAAGCATAAAAATGGCCCATTGAACTAAAATACAAAATGGATGTACTGTATGTTGTATGTTGCGAAGATATGTAGTATTCTACACTGGTCCCTAGGTGTCACTAAATGTTACTGTAATTTTCAGTGAGGCACACAAGCAGTCTTTTGCAGGTCTGAATGATCTCACAACAGTCTCCAATTAGCTGAACATGCGTGTTTTTTAGGATGCGGGAGAAAGTTTGTGTGAGAAAACCAACAGAACACGCAAACTCCACACCGGAGCTAGAGCCAGGTTAGAGTTGTGAGGGAAATGTGCAAAACACTATGCCACTTCTTCTTCTGTTGTCTGCTGTCGGTCAATGGAACTATCGCTTCTTCATTTTGTGAGGATTTTTCCACCTTATACATGATGCGTCACTGTAAGTTCTACAAAGCCAAGTGAATACAGTAGATACAGTATTTGCCTCACTGCATGTCACTTTTATTTCCACATCCTGCGGACTACAGTTGTCCCTGGATCGCTACATCGTGATTCAAGCATCGCGCCTCACTCTTCAAACATGAATTACTTTATAAATGATCACTGTTTTGTGGTTGAATATGGCCTATTATTAGTTCAACATGTGCATATTTATGCAAATTGTACTTATTCTTGACCTAAATTAAGCATTTTCAAGCATAAAAAGGACTAAATGAACTGAAATACAAATACAAAGCAAAAGAAGTCATTTAACTGTACTACTGTATTCTACATTGGCCATGAGGTGTTGGTGTTCGGTGAGACAAAGGACAGACATGATTGTCAGAAAATGTTTAAATTACCTCACAACAGGCACAATAATAAGAACATAATAATCCTAATAATAACACGGGCTACTGCCGGGGCCATAACAAGCTCAAACTCAACTCTGAACCGCCGACGTCACTTTCTGTACTCTACACATCTGACTGCCCGCCATTAAGGCCCACTAGGGAACACATTTACTGTGACACATATAATAGATAATAGCCACCACGAGAGGTACGCTGTCCAGAAAAAAAAACACAAGGAACTGCTAATGTTTGAGTCTGTTATCTTATTTAGGTCTAATATATCTTATTGTCTATTATTATAGCTACTATATTGGGTAACACAAATGTAAACGTGACTATCCGGCTGTTGTTTCATGTGTAGAAGGCTCTAATAATGTTTAAAACTTAAATTTACAAGATTGTAAACAGGTATTCTATGCTATAACTACGAAACTATTCCATTTATTGATATTGAATCCTACTTTGCGTAAATTCACTTATCGTGGTCAGGTCAACTGCGATAAACAAGGGAGGACTGCATATTGTTTTTCTTTGTTCAGTTGATGCAGATTGAATCTTGTTCACGCTTGACTCAAAAATGCTGTTAAGACAATATTATACAATATATATACACAAATACATACATGCATGTAAGTCTACAATACAGTACATGGGCGTTTTATTTTGACATAAGAATGACTCCAGATTTTTCTCTTGGACTTCAAGGTGACCCATGGAGAACAGTGTGTGTGTGTGTGTGTGTGTGTGTGTGTGTGTGTGAGATATAACTGTGTTTACTAACTGTCCTTCAGTGGGTGGGAATGAGTGCTCCCTTTGACTTGCTTTGCATATTCATATTGATGTTTATACATTAGATGCATCAAAGGTGGCACAAGAATTAAGCAAGCAGAAAGAAAATAGGCAAACAAGTCAACAACTAACATTATTGTGCCATCGGCCTGTGGTTTAGAATGTAATGGGAACAATTACTATTAAAACATGGCTTGCTTTTTTCTCGGCCCACTGCGCATTGTAGAAATTGTATAAATTTGTATAAATGGGACAAAAACGTCAACGAACTGATGCATTACAAGCTCATACAAGTAGAAAAGACAACCCCAAATCTGAAGCACAAGTTATGGATAAGTCTGTTAAGAGGGGAACATACAAAGGAAGTTGCAACAGGCAATCACATTGAGTTGTGACTGTTATTGTTCATTTGTCACATACAGTCATGGGAAAAAATGATTAGACAACCCTTGTTTCTTCAGTTTCTTCTTCATTTTAATGCCTGATACAACCGAAGGTACCTTTGTTTGGACAAATATAACAATGACAACAAAAATTGCTCATAAGAGTTCAATTTTTTGTCAGTACAATGCTATAGCTATTCATGTAGAAGTGATTTTGGTTAATATCAAGAAAACCTACAAATGTTATCATCATTATATTTGTCCAAACAAATGTACCTTTAGCTGTACCAGGCATTAAAATGGATCAATGAACTGAAGAAGCAAGGGTGGTCTAATCATTTTTGACTGTATTTACGTGAACATATATGATAAGAGCAACTGCTGATGTGCAAAAACAAAAACTGCTGAAGAAAGTTTTAAATTTGTTTGCAGATTGTAAGGCTATATGACAATTGACTAATTTTAAAAAACTATCAATTTCAAGAATTTCTTATTATTATGAATGCATTTATTTTATCACTCCACAATTGTAATTAATTATGTCTTTTTTGTCAGTTTTTCTATGAGTAACTCCTTTTTGATGCAGTAAATTTGATTGTATTTTTCCATCCATCCATCCTCTGGGGCAGCAGCCGAAGCAGGGAATCCCTGGCTACTTCGTCCAGATACTCCCTGAATGATCCTGAGGTTTTTCCAGGCCAGCTTAGAAACATAGATCTCCAGCCAATTTCTGCGTCTTCCTCGTGGCCTCCTACCGGGTGGACGTGCCCTGAACACCTCCCCAGGGAGGCATCCGGAAGGGATCCTGACCAGATGCCTCAGCCACCTCGTCTGGCTCCTCTCGATGCAAAGGAGCAGCCGTTGTACTTTGAGTTTCTCCCGGATGACAGTGCTTCTCACATTATCTCTAAGGGAGAGCCCAGCCACCCTACAGAGAAATTCACTTTGGCCCATGACCCATGATCTTGTCCTTTCGGTCACTACCCAAAAGCTCATGACCTCATGTGAAGGTAGGAACATAGATTAACTGGTAAACTGAGAGTTTTGCCTTTCGGCTCAGGTCCCTCTTCACTACAATGGACCAATGCAGAGTACACATCAGATGCCGCACCAAACCGCCTGTCAATCTCCCGTTCCAACCTTCCCACACTCGTGAGCAAGACTCTGAGGTACTTAAACTCCTCCACCTGTGGCAGTATCTCATCCCCAACCCAGATATGGTGGTAAGAACCATGGATCCCAGCTGCTTCACACTTGGCTGCAAACAGATCCAGTGAGAGTTGAAGATCATGGCCCAATGAAGCCAGCAGGACCACATCATCTGCAAAAAGCAGAGACTCAATCCTGCAGCCACCAAACCGGATCTCCTTAACGGCCCTGCCTGCGCCAAGAAATTTTGTCCATAAAATTAATGAACAGCACAGCATCCAGGGCCTTAAGGAATTGCGGACGGATCTCATCCACCACCGGGCCCCTGCCACCGAGGAGCTTCTTGGCTATCTCGGCAACCTCAGCCCACCATGGAGTCCCCAGGCACTGCTTCCTCATTGGAAGGCATGTTGATGGGCTTGAGGAGGCCTTTGAAATATTCCTTCCACCGGTCAACAACGTCTCGAGTCAAGATCAGCAGCACACCATCCCCACCATACACGGTGTTGAGAGTGTACTGCTTCCCCCTCCTGAGACGGCGGATGGTGGTCCACAATCTCTTTGGAAGTCGTTCTCCATGTCCACCAATGGGTTCTTGAACTACCGCCACGACAGTCACCAACCACCATACGGCCACAGCTCTGATTAGTTGCCTCGACAATGGAGGAACGGAACATGGCCCACTCGGACTCAGTATCCGCAGCCTCCCTCAGAACACGGTCGAAGCTCTCCTGGAGGTGGAAGTTAAAACTCCTTCTGACAGGCAACTCTGCCAGATGTTCCCAGCAGACCCTCACAATACGTTTGGGCCTGCCAGGTCTGACCGGCATCCTCCCCCACCGTCGTAGCCAACTCACCAGCAGGTGGTGATCGGTTGACAGCTTCGCCCCTCTCTTCACTCGAGTGAATTGCGTAAAAATTTTCATTTTACTGTGTAAACAACTGTAAAAAAAAAAAAACTGTAAGTAACTCTGCTACGCAAGTCATTTTACTGTGTTAGCACTTGAAAAAACTGCAAATATGTGTCATTTAATTGATGTGATTGCTCCTCTTGCAAGCAATTAAGGACAGCCAGCACCTTCCACAGTGGACATAATAAAATCCACTCTAAATAAGACTGGAAATTATTTGCAAAATTGTAGAAATTGCAGTAAAAAACAGCAGTGTAGAAGGGATGGTACAAGCAAACGGGCTGTGGCTCAAATACTCAGTGTGAGCACAGGCCAGCTGGGGGACCAACTACTACAATGTATTATAGAATACAATTGTAAATGGTGAGGCTAAAAGTCAACCATAACGCTTGGATGTTTATTCTACCATATAAGCGGTATTTATGAGCAGGAAACACCAGTCCGGTGGTCTACGGACCAGTGAACCCAAGCCAAATGGGGACTCGAATATAGTCCGTTGGTGGAAGCAGAAGAGGGACGGACACTTTTTTGAGCACAGCCATGATGTGCCAAGGTGTTCTCCCTTCTCGAGGAGGCCCCTTGAGATTGTACAGTTTTACTTGAATCAATCACGCTGTGAAATAAATCCAAGATGGTGAATCTGAACTTGGCAGCTAATTAGTGAGTCTTTATTAGACAAACAAACACGCCGAGAAATGTGACTCTGATCCTTCCAGGATCACCCTCATGTTTCTACCTTCTGTATTCAAAATTGTATTTATATATATTATGTATATGTATGTATGTATGTATGTTTTTATGTATATGTATATAATATATTTCAGTGTTTGAGTAATGGAAACAATCACCTCTCCATAGGTATGAATGTGAGTGTGAATGGTTGTTTGTCTATATGTGCCCTGCGATTGGCTGGGCACATATCGACTGAAATCAGCTGGGATAGGCTCCAGCCTATCCCTGTGACCCTAATGAGGATAAGCATAGAAAATGGATAGATAGATGGATCTTTAAATATGCATGTTTTTGAACTAATATTAGATTATTAGATTTACTGTATTAATTAATATATATATTTTTTTTAAAACAGAATAGAGTGAAGCCACGAAATTTGACGTGCAAAGTGGCGAGTTATTACTGTATTACTGTATTACTGTGGTTGCACACTGTATACAGTTTTATTATTTTATATTTGAAATCCCTAATTGATGATGCACAGTATATTTATAGACACTTTGCAGTTTCCAAAACGTAACTGTTTCATTCTAGAAAACTGGAAGACATATTAATTTGAAATTGCTTATTGGGGCGAAAATGGTTTCATTCACCTTGAAGCAGATTGTGTATTTTCACACACACACACGCGCGCGCAAACACACGTCATTTATAGAGAGAAGTCAAGCATAAAAGAATCAGACCATGAAATAACAGTTTTTGTTCACTTATGCCAATTGAACGCCATTGTAACAGCTGGCGAGTCATTAAGATTTGAAAGTGGCTTCACACAAGGCTTCCTGTGTGCGACACAAAGGAGAGGGAGGCTGCAGCTTGCAGAGAAGTTGTGTCTCATTTGAACAAGCACAGACAGTACTATAAATAATTCAACACAGGAGCGGTGCCTGAATATCCACTGGGGTGAATTATTTGATATTTTATTCGGTGTCATAAGGCTAAGTCTGATTTTATACAGATATGTTTTTTTTCCACTGGAAGACGACTGCGATGATCAAGTGTGGGGTCAAGGTTTGCTCCTTTTGAAGGGGGTTAAAGCTTCTCATATTAATCAATCTCTGTGATTTAAGCAAATGATTAAATCACAAGGCTCTTCTATGAAAGGCTCTTGCCTCGTGCTGATGTTGGGTCCTTTCTGTTACTTAAGCTTTCGACATTCACACAAAGGTCGTCTTAGGGGCTTTTCTCTGCTGTAGGCTAGACTTCAGATCAGGGGTGTCCAAACTGAGGCGTCCACATACGGAAAAATGAAAGGATGCAAGGGGCACTTTGATATTCTGTAAAGCAACACATGTAGATATGCTAAGAAGTTATATATATTTCAAGAAAAAACTGCATCTCAGCTTTGTGATATAGGTGAAAAAGCGTATTTTTAGTATGAATGTCGGTCGTTGATTTTTTCCCATTTTTGCTGTTGTTCTTTTCTTTCTTCTTAAATAATCTTTGTACATTTTCTTCTTGTAATAATATGAGTTTTTCCCCTAATTCATTTTCCAATAATAATAATTATTATTGGATAATAATAATTCCCCCCCCCCAAAAAAAAACAACAATATTTTGTTTGTTTGTTTTTAATAATATTGTGGCTTTCACTATCAACGCTATGCTACTAAAACTATTTTTCCTCATAATATTATGATAGCACGGTGGCCGAGTGGTTAGCATGTTGGGCACACAGTCGGGTGACCTGGAAGACCTGGGAATCTCGGCTTTTGGGCATCTCTATGTGGAGTTTGCATGTTCTCCCCTTGAGTACGTGGATTTTCTCTGGGTACGCCACCTTCCAAAAACATGCATGTTAGGTAAAGCGGCGGCGCCAAATTGTCCGTAAGTATGAATGTGAGCGTGAATGGTTGTTTGTCTATATGTGCCCTGCGATTGGCTGGCGACCAGTCCAGGGTGTACCCCGCCTCTCGTCCAAAGTCAGCTGGGATAGGTTCAAGCATATCCCCGCGAACCTAATGAGAATAAGCGGCATAGGAGATGGATGGATGGATAATATTATGATTTTATTCTCGTAAAATTGCGCCTTTGTTAGAACACGACTTTTTTGTTTTAATATTTTGGCTTTATTCTTGTAAAACGACAGCTGTTTTTTTTCACGTCTGCTGTTGTTTTATTTAATTTTCCAACCATTTCAGCTTTTTTCTTGACAATCTTCGTCTCGTAATTTTGACTTTATCGCCATCATATTTTGACGTTACTCTTGTAATATTATAACTTGGGAATTACAACTTAATTTTTTATTTTCTTTGTTTTTAATAATATTACGACTTGAAAAAAATAACATCTTTTTTCTTTGCTACTTCAAGTTTGTGCTACGAATGTGACATTATTTTTCTCATAGTCTTACGACATTATTCTCGCAAACTTTTTCTCGTGAGATAACAACATTTTTTTTTCTTAACAGTTTTACTTGATTCTTGCAAAGCTACTGCTGATTTGTCCATTTTTGCTGTTTTTTTTTCTTCTTAGTTTTTTTGTGATACTATATTTTTAGAATGTGCTACGGGCTGATAAAATGGACTCTGGGCGGTGCTTTGGACACCCCTAGGCAGTTGTACATAGCTCGTTCGGAACAGAACATCACTGCTGTTATTTTCAATCGGAAGCACCCTTTACATTAAATACATGAAACACTGCGCATATGAAACACATGCACCATTTTCTTTGTTTCTGCTTGTTCATGTGACATTTTCCGGTCACAGGGTTCCATAACATTAGGACAAATTTAAAACAGAGAGTGAGAGCGAGTTGGAGCAAGGAGTGACCTGGAGCAATGAATTATGAATGAAGAAGGGAATACATAATTTATTTGGGTTTGTTGCATATTTTATGGTAATAATTTTCCTTTCATTTACAGTTGCCTTGCTGCTCAACAGAAATTAAGTTGATTTTTTTTAAAAAAATACAATTAAGAATTGCTTTCCATGTGGCATTTCAAATGCGCTTTTGGGTGTTTAATGAGTCCACGGAAGCCATGTAACAACATCACTATTTCTGCTCTGTGTGCTTGGTGATGTCTTGTAAATCATTTATTCTATTATCTGCCATTTATTCACAAATTTAAGACACCTGTACAATTTCAGTGTCAGTGGGCTTCTTCTTCTTGCTGCTGCTCATAATCTGACCGCTGTGTCGTGTTCGACCCCCAGTATAGCCTCTCCAATTTGATTTAGGGAGGAAAAATAAATAAATAAAAGCAGAGAGGCTTCACAAAGTGAAATGCTGCCATCTCCTGCCTGTCAGTAGGCTGACATGTTTGTGCTGCTGAGTACTTATCTTTACACATTTTGTCACTGTGTGTTGACAAGCGGTATCTTTTGTTCGAACAGAACCTGTCAGACGGCGACATGAGCAAGTGCAGTCCTCTTCTTCAGCAGTAAGTAACACTGAAGCTACGTGCGTTTATCGTCCTCTCCCAAGTCTAGTCTTAGTGTCTGGGGCACATAAAGTCGATTTTTTTAAATCTATTTTGAAATTAAACATTTGAACAAAAGATGTATATTATTGCACATTATGTTGCCCTGGCCTGCTCAAAGGTGTTTCAATGCCAAAATGTAAAAAAATAAATGTACAGTACATACATTTAATTTAGTTTATTTATGATTCCAGACCCAACTGTGATAAGTGAATTTAGGTGATAAGTGAAGTAGGATTCCTTATTTAGAAATGAAATATTGTCATAGTCAGAGCATAGAAAACCTGTTTATGACCTTCTAAATACAATTTTAACCTTATTAGAGCCCCAGACTATCGACAGCAGAGTAGCGTAGCCACGTCCAGCCAAACCACACTTCCTGATGAGTTGAATGAGTTCTATGCCCGCTTTGACACCCAAACTCCTGATGAGCAGAGAGGGTGGCTGAACCTGGGGAGCACACAGGACTCACCTCTCATGGTGACATCAGCTGATGTGCGCAGGGTTCTGAACAAAACAAACCCACGAAAAGCAGCAGGGCCAGACAACATCTCAGGACGTGCACTTCGGGTTTGCTCATCAGAGCTAGCTGATGTGCTTGCTGACATATTTAACCTGTCGCTTGCACAAGCATCTGTACCGACCTGCTTTAAGTCCACCACCATAGTGCCCGTACCCAAGAAGAGCAACGTGACCTGCTTGAATGACTATCGCCCTATAGCACTCACTCCTATTGTTATGAAGTGCTTTGAAAGGATAGTCATGACCCACATCAAAAAGAGCATCCCGGCGGCAACCGTGGACCCTCTACAGTTTGCATATCGCCAGAACCGGTCCACGGATGATGCAGTCAACACTGCCATCCACACAGCCCTTTCTCACCTACAGGGCCAGGACACATACGTCAGAATGCTATTTATAGACTATAGCTCTGCTTTTAATACAGTCTGCCCCCACAAACTCACAAATAAGCTCCTCACACTTGGCCTGTCTCCCTCCCTCTGTAACTGGGTGTTTAACTTTCTCACAGGCAGGCCCCAGTCAGTCAGAGTCCACAACCGCACATCCAGCTCAAGAATTGTGAGCACTGGGACCCCACAGGGGTGTGTGTTGAGTCCACTCCTCTACACGCTCTTCACCTACGATTGCGTGGCCTCCCAGAACAACACCAGCATCATTAAATTTGCAGATGACACTACAGTCATCGGACTGATCACTGGTGGTGTTGAAACATCATACAGAAGAGAGGTGGCGGACCTCATAGCTTGGTGTCGTGATAACAATCTCCTTCTCAATACAGATAAGACTAAAGAGATGATCATCGACCCAAGAACAAGGGAAAAGGAGCCGCATAGACCCCTGTTTATTGATGAGACTGAGGTGGAGAGGGTGAAAACCTTCAAGTTCCTTGGCACACACATCAGCGAGGACCTCACCTGGTCTCACAACACCCAACAAATTCTGAAGAAGTCCCAAAGGAGACTGTACTTCCTGAGAAGACTGAGGAAATTTGGCATGTCCACCACAATCCTGAGTTGCTTCTACAGATGCACTATCGAAAGTGTCCTTACCGCCTCCATCACTGTTTGGTACGGTAACTGTACAACACGTGATAGGAAGGCACTCCAGCGGGTGATCAAGACCTCACAGAACATTGTTGGGGCAGCCCTCCCCTCACTGCAAGATATTTATAAATCTAGAGTCCTACGAAGAACACACAACCTCATCAAGGACAGCACACATCCACAACACTCATTATTCACACTCCTACCGTCAGGCAGACGCTACAGGAGTTTGAAGTCCAGGACCACAAGGCTGGCAAACAGCTTTTACCCACAGGCCATCAGGCTCCTCAACGAAGCACTCGCACACGCCGCACGCAACACACGCACACACTCATAGCACTTTATTTATTTATTTATTTGTATTATTTACTTGTATTAATGTCTCATCTGTTGTTGTTGCTTAATTTATTGGTATATATGTTTATGTTTCTTATGTTCTTATTCTTTCATTTGTTTTCTTTCTTTTCTTGGGAGAATGAACAGAATAAGATTTTCATTGCATGGTATAACTGCTGTTGTACTATGCACATGACAATAAAACTCTCTTGAAACTTGAAACTAAACATGAAATAACACCCCCTATAATCACCTTTACACTTTATTACCCACTATAGTTGAAATAATAACAGAAAATAAGACATTTAAGACATAAATAAGACTCGTGCTTATGTGTGTTGCTGTAAATGTGTTCCGGTGTTTGGCCAGTTGAGCGGGGGGGTGGATAGGAAGTGATGTCGGCCGTTCGGAGTTCAGTTTCAGCTTGGCGTAGGTTACGGTCGCAACAGTGGCTCGTAGGGGTGCGACAAAAAATCAATATATTGAACTATCGCGATATTTAATTCTATGATAGATTATCAATATGCTCTCACCGTGTCTGCTTTTTTATTATTATTATAAAATAGTAGTCCCCTTCACACTCATATTACCCAATATAGTAGACATTTAAGACATAAATAAGATTTGCGCTTGTGTGTGTTACTATAAATGTGTTCCGGTGCTAGGGGAGCTGAGTGGGGGGCGGACAGGAAATGACATTGGGAGTTCAGAGTTGAGTTATAGCTTGGCGCCACTCAATAGCTTATAGTAGGGATTATTGTGCCGGTTGTGAGAAATCTGTATTTGAGTTCATTTAGCCATTTTTATGCTTGAAAATGCTTAATTTAAGCAAAAATTGGCTTACATGTGCATATTTTAAGAATAATAGGCCATATTCAACCACAAAACAGTATGATTTCTGAATTGATATATATTTGAAAAACTGTGACAGAGTGAAGTCGCGAATTTCCAAAGCTTTTGAAATAGACTCGATAGGACAGCAAAGCAGCGAAAACCAGCGCAATGTGGTCATGTGCCTGTCAGTTAAAGTGCAGTGGCATTGAAACAGCTGCAGATGATAAAGCAGAGACTGACAAATATCTGAATAAAGACTATTACAAAAGTCCTGTCTTGCTGAAACATTCTTTCTCGTTCCTCAATGAGAAAGCCATGAATCACCCTTTCAGAGAAACTCTTTCAATATAAAATGGCACTAAGTGCTCAAAATAGGAAGTCACGATCAAAAATGTATTTTAATCTCTTTTTTTAGCAACTGTCGTGGGGTTTCGTGTTTGTTATGTCACAGTCAGAGTACTCTGACATCACACAATGACACAGTTTTGTCTTGAAAACATCTTAAAGGTGCCTAATATAGAGACTTTGGTCTTGTCAGACTCTACAATTGATGCCAACTTCAGTGCTCGTATCGTTTAATGTTTTATGAGACATTGTACACTTAATTATTTCACATGTTGTGTGTCGACATGTTTTATTTATTTTGTAAAGTCTGTCAAGGTTTTTCTTCAACTGAAAACAACCATTTTGAGACTTACTGTATATCTTCTTGTCCTTTTTGAGAGACCTCTCCTCCTGCTGCTAAAAAAGTAATTAAATAACTTTTACTTTGAGTAAATGATAAATGAGCTACTTTTTACGTTTACTTGAGTGTATTTTTAGACCAGTAATCTTACTTGTACTTCCTTAACATTTCATCAAAGAAGCAGTATTTTTACTTGAGTACAATACGGTACAAGCTTGCTTAGCGTACGCACCAGTTAGCGTGTTTTTCAATTAACGTCAAAAGTTTACGCCAACATTTTGCCTCGGTTTGCGTACAATATGGTGCGCATCTCGTCATGTTATTAATACACTGCGTGAGTACATGCGTTCTTAGTGTATTTTTTTATCACAAAACGTCCTTGTTAGCAGCCTATTAGCTTGCCACTACATGAGAAGAGCTCAGTCGCCCGTCGATGATGTCATCAGTGGTTGACTATGTTAACCACTAACAGACTTATGCCAGGTTACGCCACATTTTGTGTATAGTGTAGTAATGTTTCTCACCTTCTTTATCAAAATACTGGCACTTTGCAGCCGTGATCAAAAGAAAAGCAGAGACTTGAGGTGAGAAACACTATTGAAGAAAGATATCACTCAAAACATAAAGGTGGTATCCATGTTGATCTCGCTGCCACATCAATGTCATGTACTGTATTGCCTTAAACTGTATTTGTATTTTAGCCCATTTAGAACATTTTTTATGCTTGAAAAGTGCATAATTTAGGCCAAAATTACGTAACATTTGATTAAATATGCACTTTTGGACTAATAATAGGCCGTAGTCAACCACAAAACAGCGATCATTTATTAATTAATGCATTTTTGAAAAACCGCAATAGAGTGAGGGAGTTTGCGAGGAATTATTATCATCATAAAACAATACAAATGTGTTTTGTGTCACCATTTTTGGGAAAAATGTATTCGGTTAGCGTGTTTGAGTTAGAGTCTGGCCTTCTGTAATGAATTAATGACACCAACCAGGCTTCCACTCTACAAAACTGAATTAGTATAGCGCTAAACCATTTCAGAAAGTAGCAAAGGCTTTTCCATTTACCAAGCTTAAGTATAAATAAATTAAAAAATGCAAGTATTTAGTCAGTAAATGCCTCATTCATCTGACTAATATGATGAATAAATGTTGACGAAAGGCTCGTCGTGAATCACACACAGTTGGTTCCTTCTGAAATGACATCTCCATCCGCCGAAGGTTTGTTCATGTGTGTGCGCGTGTGTTAGTACAGCTGTGCGAGTGATAGACGTAGAAAAGGGAAGTAAGAGAAGTGATTCCTTTTTTTTTTTTTTGGAGTCACACACAACAAAGCCCCACGGCTTGGTGAGAAAGACGTGATTTAGAAGAGCATGGCAAGAATAACGCTTGGATTTGGGTGCAACGATGGATACGTTCGGTAAACTCACAACTTGTGCTTCAGCAAAGATTCGGTAAGATCTGTGAACTGGATTTGTATTTGTCACAGGAATGATGACACAACTTGATGTTTTGCTCTAATTGGAACCTATGTTACAGCTCTTATCTTGATATCAATGATTTATAGTACAGTTGATCCACATTTTTCCTGGGTGTTTTACGGTCCAGGGTGAAAAAGTGCAGTAATCCCTCGACACTTAGTGTTTCAAACTTTGCGGCTTCACTCGATCACGTTTTTTTAAAACATATTAATTAATAAATCATGTTGTTTTGTGGTTGAATACGGCCTTTTGTTAGTCAAAAATATACTTTATTAAGCAAATTTTATGTAATTTTTGACAAAATTAAACATTTTCAAGCATGAAAATGGCTGAATGAACTAAAACACAAATACAGTACAAGACATTCAAAAGATGCGTTCAAAAACCTTGTCATGATATGTAGTATTCTACACTGGTCACGAGGTGTCAGTAATGTTACTGTAATTTTCGGTGAGACACACAAGCACCAGACTTGGTTTCCGGAATAATATCATTTTAAATGATAAAGTGTATAGGTACTCACCACGAATGAATGATAATGTAAGACGACTGATGAACGGATGGGATCCGAGTCACGGTTTCACTACTTTAACTATGGTGCGTTCAAGGCCTGCTGAACAAAGGGCGAATTATCAACACTTTACATAAAAACATAAAACATAAAGAATAAAGTAGTGAAGCTTAAAAACATAAACATGTAAAAATGGTGGGCTTTTTTAACAGTGATATGTGTATGCTGTACATTTTACCTGTATGATCACATATTTATGTCTTAATGTGAATGAGATTTTTTTGTTTTTTTTAACAAAAAACACAAAGGTGCGGGGATCCACTGTATAATTCTGTGCCTTCACCATTCTAGAAAAGTGAATAACCTGAACATTGAACTGGACATTTAACAATTTCTTTCATCATTCATACACTGCTTGTTCTCGCTCATCTTTCTTCCAGGCAGTTTCAGAAGATCGCTCAGGACATCAAAAAAAATGATGGCAGTTTCCTGAGTAAATTAAAAAGGTACATGCTGTCTGTGGTAGTTGAGAACACAGAGAAAATGTGCGTTGTTAATTCTGAGGCAAGCCGCTATAGCATTTGAAGTTGAATCCGTGTGTTGGTGGAAAATGTTGGTTCCACATTAACAACTATTGAAATAGGAAAGTTAAAAATAGCTCACACAGGTGGCTTCTGCTTCTGTTTCCTTTCTTGAAATAAATGCCCTTAGAGTAGAAGTGGTTACACATGTGATTGTTGGTTAAATCGGGTGTGGAATTCTGTCAGTCGTACTTTCGTGCTGATGGTGCATCACTGGAGTGGCATTAACGTTTGCTCAATCATGTGATGCGTGGACTTTCAAAGACGTCCGACCTTGTCCCTTGTAGTGTTTTGTGAGGAGTTCCCCAGGGGTACTGCTAATTCTTTGTGCAATCAAAGTTAGAATTTACTCACAATGCACTCCAAGGTTGTAGATTGTCACTAGTTCTGTTCATTGTCTTTACTCCACCAAATCTCAAAGTGCAGCCGAGCATAGACCCACTCAAAAAAGTGGCTCAAAGGTTGGGTAAGTTAGCAAACAGGAGAAGCGATTATGCTGATTTTGAGATAATGGAGATCAATGTTCATGGTTCTTGGTTCTTGGTTCTTGCCCGGAAAAGGGTGTAGTGCCATCCCTGGGTCAGGAATGAGTTTCTGCCCCAACTGGAGGAGTTTAAGTACCTGAGAGTCTTGTTCACAAGTGAGAGTTGGATGGAATGCGAGATCGACAGGCGGATTATTGCAGCATCTGCATCGGTCCATCATAGTGAAGAGGGAGCTAAGCCGAAAGGCAAGCTCTCAATTTGCCAGTCGATCTACATGAGCTTTAAGGTAGTCATGGAAAGGGCAAGATCGTGGGTACAAGTGGCCGAAATGAATTTTCTCCTTAGGGTGGATGGGTTCTCCCTTAGAGTTAGGGTGAGAAGCACTGTCATCTGGGAGAAACTCGGAGAAGAAGAAGAACCGCTGCTCCTCAACACTGAAAGGAGCCAAAGGAGGTGGCTCAGGATGCTTCCTGGACAATTCCCTAGGTTGGTGTCCCTAGGGCACGTCTGACCAGTAAGGGACCTCGGGGAAGACCCAGAACACATTGGAGAGACTATGTCTCTCAACTGGCCTGCGAACGCCTCAGAACTGGACATAACAGCCCAGGAGAGTAAAGTCTGGGCTTCTTGTCTGGATGGATGGATGAATACTGTTTTGTGTTAACATATTTGGTTTTCTGGAAGGAATTAATTGAATATGCATTATTTTGTTATGGGAAAAATTGGTTTGGTTAGCATATGTTTTGGTTAGAGTCAAACCTTCTGCAACGGATTAATGATGCTAACCAAGGTTCCATTGTATTTATAAATCATTACTGAATTAGGGTGAATGTACGACAGAGTATTGGGGCCACACTGAAAAAAAAAATCAGAGATTTCGAGAATAAAGTCGTAAATTTACGAAAAAAGTCATAAATTTCCGGAAAAAAAGGTTGTAATATTACATTACAAGAATAAAATTGAAAATTTATGGAAAAAAAGCCATAAATTTACGACTTTATACTTGTAATATTGTGAGTTTTTTCTTGTAAATGTACTGCTTTATTCTCGGCATTACTGTTTCACTGCCATGTTATAAATAAAAGCTTGCCTGAAGCAAGAGGAAAGTTTCCTTCATATGCTCCATTTTCCCTCTGAAACGTATGACACAATGTCATGTAATATTACGACTTTATTCTCGTAAATTTCCAACTTTATTCTCGTAGTATTACAACTTTTTCTCATAAATTTACGACTTTATTCTTGTAAATTAATGACTTTTTTCTCGTAAATCTACAACTTTTTTTCTAGTAAATTTACAACTTTATTCTCATAAATTTATGACTTTATTCTCAGAAATTTACAATTTCATTCTCATAAATTAACGACTTTTTTCTCGTAAGTCTACAACTTTATTTTCCAGTAAATTTACGATTTTATTCTCATAAATTTACAACTTTGTTCTCGAAATCTCTGATTTATTTCTTTTTTTCAGTGTGGCCCTAATACTCCATTGTATGAATGAGATGTTTTCCTCAGAAAGAAACGGGCCTATTTTTGAAGACATTTTTTTATCTGCGACTTTGCAGTGTCATGAATGCTGAACTGAATGCTGACTTTGCAAGCAATACAGCGTAAACATATACTGGTACAATATATTTGAACAACACAATGAAAACATATAAAGTGTTTGTGAAAATAAACATGTGATGGATAGAGGATGGGTAAAACATTGTCAAATCTCTTTTCAATCATTGATACCCTGCTTATATTGTCAACATCTTTCTACATGGCAGACTGAAAAACAAACCAGCTCCGGAGATACCTGTGAGAGACTACAGAGGTAAGATCAGTTTCTTCAATGAAGACAGACAATTTCCCTTTCGG
Organism: Dunckerocampus dactyliophorus; assembly: GCF_027744805.1. Lineage (NCBI taxonomy): Eukaryota > Metazoa > Chordata > Actinopteri > Syngnathiformes > Syngnathidae > Dunckerocampus > Dunckerocampus dactyliophorus. The sequence continues at coordinate 17,220,417 of NC_072832.1, read as the reverse complement.
AAAATGATGGAATGGAAAGATTAAACTGAGGCACAGCGGGGACACAATGGCACAGTTAATACTTTTTTAATCATTGAGACGAATGAGTCCACACCTTTCTTTACTCATAGTTAGGATTTTAAGGTCAAGGTCAAGGACCACCAAACAAAGTGCAAAATCTTAACGCTTGAAGAAAAAACATCAGTGAAGCATAAACAAGTAAAAATGTTGGGGGGTTTTAACAGTGGCACATGCATGCTGTGCATTTTACCTGTATTATCGCATATTTATAAATTATTACTGACATGTTTGCTGAGGAAAAAAACGGGCCATCTTGGAGAAAATAATCACCATGACTTTAACAAAAATCAGCAAATTTGCAGGGCTGTGCAAGCTGGATTGCAAATGTGTGGGGATCCACTACAATTATATTATATGGTACAGTCAACTTGTATTTCTACAATCTACAAAATGTAAAGTCAGTGTTGTATTGTTTTCACAGATGGAGACATGGTGGGTGCTGGAGATCTGACTGAATCTGATTATGTAGGTTGGAAAAATGAGTTACAGAGGTCTACAATTTTTCCCAATGACCCACTTTTATCAAACAATAAGTACAATGCGTATTGCCCCCAGGACAATGACATGTATGACAATCCACTGCAAGAGCATGATGTCAAATATGAGCCGCCTCCCTGCCACAAACTCTTTACCAGAAGTTCTTCATCATCCTTTCTGAGGGGAGACTATATTGGTCAGTATTGTCAAGTCCACCAAAATAAATACAGTATTTTCTTCTCAAATGTATCACTTCATGCACATTTTGAGACCTTTGAGTGCTTGTGTTGATTCATTCCAAACGTGCACATGCCTTGACTTTTCTATAAGTTTCATATCATTCTAAATCGAAGTGAAATTGAGTGCTTGGTGGTGCGTTTTTTTTAATAGAAACACTGTCAAAGCAACACCACGGGGGGCTTTGGAAGAGTGCATTATGCAAATGCTGACTCTCTTGTTTCTCCTTTCCAGACAGCTGCCGTAATGGGCCAAAACTGAAACCCAGAAATGTCTTCAAACCGAGCCAAGAATTCAAACAACTGACGCCTGAACAAACCCAAAAGGACAGTAATGAAGTAAGTTTAATTTCAAAACACAAACTCTTTTAGCGATACTAGTAATTATTACTGAGTGTGCACAGCAATTTATTTTTGCATGTGTTGTCTTCCTTGATGTACAGGAGAACTACATCAGTCCTGACGGCAAAAATGATGATGACAACTATGTCGAACCGGCAGAGAACCTCCCAACTAGTAAGATACACTTCAGAATATAAGAAAGTAGGATAAGCTTAAAGCGATTGTTGGATAGTTGTCGCAGCAAGAAGAAGTAGTATCATTAATGCTTTTCTGTATCATTAGATTCTAAGATATCTACTGCAAACAGTATTGTGCGGGGCCGCTCCATGATACGTGTAACTTTACCAAAGTGTCAACCAAGTCCAGGTAGGTGAAACAATGGGTGTTTTTAACATTACAAAGGTTTTATGCCCTAAGGGGAATTACGGTTCCAATAGCAGCAACACCAGCACAGTAGAGTCCCGCTTTTGGGGGGAGTTTGACTCCGCACCCACCCGCAATTGGCGAAAATCCTTTCTTTCTATGGCTCCATTTTGGGTTATTTAGCAGCCAGCATCAAAAGAAAATCGAGGTGAGAAACACGATTGAATTTAAGAAATAACTCATGGCAAAACAGGAAGGTGGTGTCCGCGTTACTCTCACTGCCACATTGTGTCTTTAGCAACAACGACGTTTTCAATGAAGGTAAACGTAACCTTAAACGTTCATTTATCCCTTTCATTCATCATTTATATGTATTTATATGCATTTCTAATTATTTTCTGTATGTAAAACTATAATTGTAAATCTATAAAAAACATCTTTTGTGTTAAATTCTTTGACTTTCTGGAGCAAATTAATTACATTTACATTATTGCTTATGGGAAAAATTGATTTGGTTAGAGTCAGACCTTCTGGAACAGGTTAATGACGCTAACCAAGGTTTTACTGCATATAAGATTCACTTTCACTTAGCAGCGCATAACTATGGTGTGTTCAAGGGGTGTCGAACAAGTGCGACATTTGTATTATCACATACTGTATGTATGTGATATAATACACCTTGAGGTGCAACCTAGACACATCGTCAGTGAACGGACCTGGCGTCATCGGGTGTTTCGGGTCTTAGGTCCAGACACCCTCTTCCAGGCGACCCAGTCGGGGATGATCAGTCCCCGACTTGTGTCTAGGTAGCAAAACTCCACCACTCCTCACCCCTTTTTATCCAGAGCCACCTGGAAGCTTTCTCAGCAGCTTCCAAGATGTTCTTGATGGCTCTTTGTTTCTGCTGCCGACAGATCCCAAAGAGACCCAGGACCCGATACAGGGATTGCCCTGCAAAGCCCCTGCAGCCTACTTCCACAGGCTTGCAGCAGGCCTTCCATCTCTGCCTCCGACATTCCTCCACCAGAGATGCATACTTGGCTCTCTTCCTCTCTTGTGCCTCTTCCATCCTGTCTTCCCAAGGGACTGTCAACTCCAAGATCACCACCTGCTTGGTAACCCCGGACATCAGGACAACGTCTGGCCTGAGTGTGGTCTGGGTAATGATGTCCGGGAACTTCAGCTGCCTTCCTAGGTCGACCAGGAGCTGCCAGTCTCTTGCTGTAGAGAGAAGCCCTCCCTGCGCCCTTGGACGGGGCTGAGGCTTCTCACCAGCGCGAACAAAAGCGATGGAGTGCTTTGTGGGATTTTGTGCCTTGCTTGAGCTGATGGCGGTGCAGATGGTATCTGCCACTGCTTGCAGGACCTTGTCGTGGCGCCAGCGGTATTGTCCATCTGCCAAGGCCTTGGAGCAGCAGCTCAGAATGTGTTCCATCGAACCCCTCTTCTTGCAGAGCTGACAGGTAGGTGAGTCTGCCAGACCCCAGGTAAAGAGATTGGACGGGCTCGGGAGGACGTCATAAACTGACTGAACCAAGAACTTGATACGGAATGGATCCGATTTCCACATATCTGCCCAAGTGATCTTCCGGTCAGCAGTCTGTTCCCACTTGGTCCAGGCCCCCTGCTTGCCCATGCCCACCATCCTGCTGAGGCCAACTTCCTCTTCTTCTGCCCGCACTTCCCCCTGAATGAGATCTCGCCTCTCCTTCCCCCTGGCTTTGGCATAGGAAGGTGTTGGAATGCTCCCAAGCCCAGCCCGCCCGGATGCCACCGTGCCCACCAGGATGTTATGCTGCAGCCTCGCCTCGGTTCGGGTGACCGCTTCCTGGGCACGCCATTTCCTTCCTGTTCGGACCTCCACTCCCGCTGAAGAGACCTTAGTGTCAGAGTAGTCTTGGTAGAGCAGGACCTCTCTGGCTCTGGTGACCTTGAACTCCTCCACAAGGCTGCTAAACGGAAGCTGCAGCTTGGTGTTCCGGCCATAGAAGGCTATGCTGCTGAGGCTCTTTGGGAAGCCTAGCCACCTGCGGAGGAAGTGGTTGATCGTCCTTTTGATGCTCTCCACGGTGGTAATGGGAATTTCATAAACCAGAAGAGGCCAGAGAAGACGGGGCAGAATTCCGTGCTGGTAAATCCAAGCCTTGAATTTTCCAGAGAGTCACGACTTGTCCACGGCAGAAAGCCACGCGCTGAGGTCATCAGCGGTTGACTGGTGAGCTGCAGAGTCCTTTAGATTGCTGGTGAAGAGCTTCCCCAAACTTTTCACCGGCTTCTCAGACACGGATGGAATCTCAGTGTCCCCCAGAGCAAAGCGGAACGTGTCTGTCACCTTGCCTTTCCGAAGAACAAGAGAGCTGGATTTGGCAGGTTTGAAGCTCATTCTTGCCCAAGAAATTAGCTTTTCGAGGCCTTTGAGGACCCACCTGCACCCGAGTACTGATGTTGTGGTTACCGTCAGGTCATCCATGTAGGCTCGAATTGGGGGCTGACGGGTCCCAGATCTTGACAAAGGGCCTCTGCACTCCACTTCTGCTGATTTTACCAGCATTGTCATGGCCAACGCAAACAGGGTTACGGAGATGGTACAGCCTGTGATGATGCCCTTCTCAAGATGGTGCCATGCTGATGATGAAGACCCAGATGACACCCTCAGACTAAAGTTGTTGTAATAGTCAAGGATGAGACTCCGGATCTTTTCTGGGACATGGTACTTGGTCAGGGACACTTCCACTAGCTTGTGCGGGATCGAGCCGTATGTGTTAGCCAAGTCTAGCCAAAGCACTGCCAGGTCACCCTTGCTTTCCCGCGCCTCCCTGATAAGCTGAGTGACCACACCGGTGTGTTCAATGCAGTCTGGTATGCCGGGGACACCTCCCTTCTGCACAGAGGTATCAATGAGGTTGTTCTTCCGGAGGTATCCAGTGAGGCGGTTGGCAACTATCTTGAAGAAGATCTTGCATTCTACGCAGAGGAGTGAGATGGTCCTGAATTGCTCAATGTTGGTGGAATCTTCTTCTTTGGGGATCCACACGCCCTCTGCAAACCTCCACTGCTGTGGCACCTTCCCCTTCCTCCAAATCACCCTCAGGTTTTTCCAAAGCCGCTTCCGAAGCCTTGGACACTGCTTGAAGACCTTATACGGTACTTCATTCGGTCCTGGTGCTGAAGATGCTCTAGCTGCCTTGACGATCTCCTCCACCTCCTTGAGTGTGGGTTCTTTGACGTCAAGTAGGGTGGTTGGTTCGGGTGGGGAAATGAGGGTGTTACAGTGCCCAAGGTCTTGCTCCTTCCTGCCGTCACCATAGGTGTTCCTTAGGAAGTGATTGATCTCCTCCTCAGGACAGGAGAGGTGGCCACTGCGCTTCTGCCCCAGCGGTTTCTTTGTGAAACCAAACGGATTGGAAATGAAAGCACTGCGTTTTTGTGCCTTCTGTCTCCCACACTTCCTGTATAAATGATTAACTACTTAGGGTCAATGAGATGTGTTTTCTATTTTTGGAGAAAAACAGCATTTTTGACCAAAAATCCATGAATTTGCAGGGTCACAAATGTGGGGGGATTCACTGTATATAAGACAATAGTATAATAGCACAACACACAAATGAAAGTACAGTATAATTAAATCAAATAATAAAGTAACCTTTTTTAATACAGTGGTACCTAGGGTTTTGTTATTAATTATTTCCAAAAGGTTCGACAAAAACCGAGATGTACGAAAAGGCAATTTTTCCCACAGGAAGTAAGGTAAATCCATCGAATCCATTCTAGACACCTAAAAATTTTAACAAAAAACACATTTTATAGAGAATGATAGTTTTATGTGTCAAAAACAATATGAAATCATTATAAATGACGAATGGATGGAACTTTTTAAGGTCGAATTCAACAGTTTCTCACTTTCTCTATCAAATTGCTGACACTTTCTTTGGCCCCATGGCGGGTTATTTAGCAGTCGCACCCAATAAAAAATGCAGTGAGTCAGCAACACGTAGGGCGCTTTTTTTGGGCAATGGACTTAGTGGAACGATACACTGCAGAGCAAATGGACTAATTTGCTACGTGCAATACTGTATGAAAACTGAGACATTGCACAAAAACTGAGGCAAAATGTTCAACAAAGACGAATATACGAAAACCGAGGTTTGACTGTACACAATAATAAAATAATTTTACTCCAATACATGAGCAGTATTAGTAGTAGTAGTAGTAGTATTTCAAACATAAAAATCTAAGCTAGAAAACAATACTCTCAGATTCAACACCCACTGAGTCACAAATATGGCTATTTTTCAGATTTTCATGAAGTTCCAGACCAAGAGGTAGGTTTTTTCATTTCCCTGTAGCAGCAACTAGCTGACGGTATTAAAGGTATTTTCATTTTTCTGGCATCTTTTCAGGATAACATGTTGATTCTTCCAGTAAACAGGTAAACCAGAGACTTCTTATGCTCTTACAATATCATCATGTGGAGCTAATTCTGACTATTTAAATGAGTCAATGACAACAGAACTGAACACAAAATGCAGTTTTTAAATGAAACATTTTATTATTAAAAGAGAAAAAACATCAGAGCCTACGTGGCCCTTTGTGAGAAAGTGATTGCCCCCTAAACCTAATAACTGGTGGGGCCAATGGGATTCAGATTAATACTTTGACTAGGCCACACCAAAGTCTTCATTTAGTTTTTCTTCAGCCATTCAGAGGTGGACTTGCTGGTGTTTTTTGGATCATTGTCCTGCTTCAGAACACAAGTTGGTTTCAGCTTGAGGTCACAAACAGATGGCCGGACATTCTCCTTCAGGATTTTTTTGGTTGACAGCAGAATTCATGGTTCCATTTATCACAGCAAGTCTACCAGGTCCTGAAGCAGCAAAACAGCCCCAGACCATCACACTACCACCACCATATTTTGCTGTTGGTGTGATGTTCTGTTTCTGAAATTAAGCGATGTAATGGGCCACAAACCTTCCAAAAAGTTCAACTTGTGTCTCGTCAGACCACAGTAGTTTTGGATGTTGATGTGGGGTCTTTTGTGACCTCTTGGATGAGTCGTCGCTGCGCTCTTCGGGTAATTTTGGTTGGCTCCTAGGTTCACCACTGTTCCATGTTTTCACCATTTGTGGATAATGGCTCTCACTGTGGTTCAATGGAATCCCAAAGCTTTAGACATGGCTTTATAACCTTTTCTAGACTAATAGATCTCAATTAATTTCACTTATGTTTTAACAGGGGGGGGCAATCACTTTTTCACACAGGGCCATGTAGGTTTGGATATTTTTCTGCCTTAATAATAAAAAGTTTCATTTAAACACTAGGCAAACACTTTTTCACACCACTGTATATATGTATTCATTATTCTCATATTTTTCAGAGTTAATCCGATGCGATCGGCATCTATAGTAAGTGTAAACAAAAAAGCAAGCAGTATAAAAAAACATTCTGGAGACTAAACATTTTCGTGATTATGCAGGAGCAGCAGGCCACACTTGACACGGAATATGAAGTGTGTGATCGAGACGACAGTGGGTATCAAATCTTTTGTGTTCTTTTCTCTTTTATATTGAACTGTAGCAAAAGACATGCAGTATACTGTACACCAGGGGTGTCCAAACTTTTTTTTCACCAAGGGCCACTTGCTGAAAGTTGATAGTTTGTAAACCACATATAGATACGCTAGTTTTATATATATATATATTAAAACTGCATCTCAGTGTTGTGGTATAGATGAAAAAGCATAATATTAGTACGAACTTCAGTCTTTTTTTCCAATTTTTGCTGTTTTTTCAAATTTTTAAATTATCTTTGTCACTTCTCTTTTTGTGATATTATGACTTTATTCCCATAATATTATAACCTTTTCCTCAACCTAATTTTACAAAAATTACAACTTCATTTTGTTTTGTTTGTTTTTCATAATATTATGACTTTAAAAAATATAAATTTAAACCGTATGCTACTAAAATTACTTTTTTTCCTGATAATATTACAAGTTTATGCTCGTAAAAATGCAACTTTTTTACTTTGGTATACATCACATATTATAATTCACAATTCCACATGTTCAAAAGGAGTAGGAAGAAGCAGAGCTTATTCAATTCTACCTCCTCTTCGTTTCACATTAAATGCTAATACTGTGCATGTGCTCACTTCCTGTTCAATGTGCACTTTGCCCGTTCTGAAATAACATGAGAAAATGATAAAACAATATAATAATGTGTTACAATGAAGTTGAGGATTTTCCTCTTGTAATATTATGACTTTATTTCCATAATATTTTTGTCATGCCCTGTGTGTGCCTGCTTGACAGACAGGTTCCTGTTTCTGTGCTCTTATTTTGTAGTTGCTGCCTGTTTTGCCCTGTCCTGTGTTCTGTCAGCTTTTCCTTTATTACTCGCACCTGCTGCTAATTTGTGTTCCCCGTCTATTTAGTTCAGCATTGTGGTTCTGTGTGTTGCCGGTGCATTGATTCTACTTGAGCATCATTTGTGCTGGTAAGCCTGTCAGTAGCTGGATCTCTGCTGCTGCACTGCAGCCTTATATAATTATTTTTACCCGTATTGTGTCTTGTCTCTGCATCCCGGGGTCGTCACCAGCATTACCACCATGCCGTACCGTGACAATTTAGACTTTATTCCCATAATATTGTTTATGAACTTTTTCCCCAAATTAATTTTTCAAACATTAAAATTGTATTTTTTCTTTGTTTCTCATAATATTATGTTTTTTAAAAAAAAACATTTTTTTCTTTAATATTTCAACTCTTTGCTACTTAAAATGACATTATTTTTCCTCATAATACTAAAACATTACAGCTATTTTTTTTCCATTTCTAAATTTTCAAACTATTTCAAATTTCTTCATGTAAATTTTCTTCTTGTAACTATGACTTTATTTCCATAATATTTTGACTTTATTCATGTAACATTATTATACTATTATACTATATATAATAGTTTATGCTATTACACTATACTATTACATTATTATTATTTTATTATACTTTTCTGCGGCCTTATTTTCTAAAGATTACAACTTTATTTATTGTTTTGTTTGTTTCTCATAATATTACGACTTTAAAAAAAATAACAAATTTCTTTCATATTTCAACTTTATGCTACTAAAATTATGAAGTTATTTTTCCACCATTTGTTTTTTTTTATTGGCCAGCGGCACATTCTAAAAATACAATGAAACAATAAAATACAAGACAAACAACAACAAAACTTGAAAAAAGATGAGAAAATGTTCAAATGTTGATGCTAATAATAATAATAACACCAAGTTGAGATGCAGGCTGTTTTATATCAAACTTCTTAGCATATCTACATTTGGATTACTATTTTTATAAAAATGCTCCGGCGTCCATCCATTTTTCAGTGTGCGACCCTTGGTGGAAAAAGTTTGGACACCCCTGCTGTACACAAATGTGGCATGCTGTGCCATCTGGAGGCTGGACGGTGTAACATTGAAAATGTTGACTAGCAAAACAGGCAGCAACTGTTGACTTAAACAACAGTGGTCATGTAAAAAGGTCGTACAGTACATTGTGTACTTATTATTGTGGCTTCCTCTAGTTGACACTGATGAACCTGCAGTGCAACATCCTCCATTCCCGTCTAAATATTCGCAAAGAAAGTAAGTAATAACGCATCTTCTGTGGCGGATACTTGGGGGCGTATCTGTCACCTAGTTAGCAGTCGGGTTGGGGGCATGGTTTATGTACAATGTTTTGGCCCTGCAGGTAGTTCCTGCTTAGGCATTCATTCTGTGGAGCCACATTGGTGACCCTGATGTGATCCAATGTGGCGGTTGCAGGGAGCATGCTGTGGTTGGGCTCAAGCAGGACTTTATTGTTCAACTGCACAGAATGAAAGCCAAAGCAGAGACTTGTGCACAATACTAACCCGACTGCTGACTGGGTCCAGTGTCCGCCCCACTACTACTGTTTTATTACGAGGTTTTAAAGCTTTAATGAGTCCTGTTCCTCTTGTTTTTCTTTGAGCAGGTTACCAAAACCACCTGTAAGGCTGGTAAGCTCAATGACCGCATATGTAATTTTACATTTGAAAATGCCGTTTTCAGCTCGTTTCTGACTCATATTGCAGGGGCAAGACGTGAAGCAGAGGGACTTTGAACGTAAGTGTGGTGTGCAATTGGATTTATGGATGACTTGAAATCGATTCAAAAGGAATGTGAGAGTAGAATGTTGCAGACTGAAATAAGCGTTTATCAGAGCAATGTATGAAAATAACAAAGTCTGCTGCCGTGTATGGAATTTTACAGGCAAAACACTGCCAAGAATTAACACGGGCAGCAAACCTCCTCCTCCAAAATCTCTTACTCTGGACATAAAACGATCAAAGTAAGACAAAAAGTACTGTTCCCATTTATTCTGCTTTTATTCACTGTAGTTTGCTCTTTCTTACAGGATTCCTCTTCAACACATTGCCTTTCACGGTGTGTATATTTACCTGTAAACAGCCATGACAGAGGAGTGTGTGAAAGAGAGCCAACTACAGAGGAGATGGTATCATTTCACGACGTTTCTTTTCTTTCTTTCTCCAGGGCAAACCAGTTGTGGTGAAAGTGGGGCAACACACCAAGACAAGGTTCAAAGTACCTCACACTAAACCTTTTTCACATAGACGTTGATGATTTATTGTTGGTTTTAAGTTCTGCTTTCCTTTCCTATCCTTTAGGACACAGACATCTATGCAGAGCCGTGGTTTGCTGGGGAATGCGACCGCAAGACTGCTGACCAACTGCTTTTTCACGCAAATAAAGTGTGACTCTTGCCAAGTTCCGCACTTCTCTTACATAGTCATTGACATTTCCTTGACCATGTGCTGGATTCTGTTCCAGGACGGGGCCTTCATGGTGAGGAAGAGTTCCGGACAGGCTGTTCACCAACCGTACACATTGGTGGTGTTTTATAAGGGCAGAGTGTACAACGTTCCCATTCGGTTTATACACACAAGTCAGAAGTATGCACTCGGAAAGGAGAAGAAAGGAGAAGAGGTACACTTTACATCCGTTCATTATTATATACTAATCCCTCGTTTATCGCGGTTTGCATGTTCTCCCCGTGTGTACTCCGAACTCACATTCCAAAAACATGCGATTGGCTGGCGACCAGTCCAGGGTGTACTCTGCCTCTTGCCCGAAGTCAGCTGGGATAGGCTCCAGCATACCCGCAACCCTAGTTAGGATAAGCGGCATAGAAGATGGATAGATGGACAATAATCACGCACAATAATCCATAATAAAAACACAGGCTACGTAACCTACAGCAGGCTGAAACTCAACTCTGAACTCAATTGCTCTGAACGTTATACTCCCTGTCTGCCACTCACTCTTCTCCCCAAGGGAACAAATTTATTGGAACACACACAAGCAGGAGTCTTACACGGCTTATTTAATCTTATTATGTCTACTACGGGGGCCGCATGGTGGTCTAGTGGTTAGCATGTTGTCCTCACGGTCTGGTCTGGAGATCAGGAAGACAAGGGTTCCATTCTCCCTTAGGCATTTCTGGAGTCTGGAGTTTGCATGTTCGCCCCGTGTGTGGGCATTCCAAAAACATGCATGTTAGGTTAATTGGCAACTCTAAATTGTCCATAGGTGTGAATATGAGTGTGAATGGTTGTTATATGACCAGTCCAGGGTGTACCCAGCCTGTCGCCCAAAGTCAGCTGGGATAGGCTCCAGCATACCCCCACGACCATAATGAGGAGAAGCGGCATAGAAAATGGATGGATGTCTACTTTGTTGGGTAATACGAGTATAAAGATGACTATAGGGGTGTTATTTCATGTCTAGAGGGCTCTAATAATGTTAACACAAAAAAGCAGTTAACACTACAAAAATTTGATTTGTACTGTAAATAAGGAAACTCACTGTCAGGTCTGGAACCAATTAACCGCAATAAACAAGGAATTATTGTATTAAATATTTTCAATGACAAGAAAAAATACAGTAACCGAATTAGGAATTGTAAAAGCCAAGTGTTTAGAATGTAAAATATACATACATTAGCACAGTAGGTACAGGAGAAAACATACACGTTGGGGTAGCGCTCGCTCGTGCTTCAGATCCCAATGTGGATGAAAAAAAACTGCAATTACCGGTAGTTGTTGAAGAGACGCTGGTTTGCTTCCTGACTGCAGTCAAGGTGCCCTTGAGGAAGGCGTCAAACCCTGCAGACTAGGGCTGCCACAAGATCTTGCGAAAAAGTGACAAGATTTCTCATTCAGACAAAAACCGTCTCGTGGGCGCTAGGCCTGGCACAATAATAAATTCATGAATTAATCACCCAATAAATGAAAATGAACTCGATAATTCTGCCGGCCTCAGTATATTGCAGTGTGCATGTCTTGTTTTCCTCGTCTCCCACACCAAACTGTCAGGAAGAGAGTTCACTCTGTGTTTTGGTTTCAGTTTCTTTTTGTCTCTGTGGGTGGCGGCAGGGCCGGTACCATGCATAGAGTGCATAAAAATGTCGTAGATTGCAATATATTGTCATATATGTTTTATACTTTTTCATTGTACTTTTCTTACAAGTTAACGTCTCGTCTCGGTGACCCAATCTCGTGCATCGTCTCGTTCACGAGACTAGATCTGTCACCATACACCGTACTGTAGACAGAGCTCAGGGTCGCGTCACCATTTGTACACCCCTTAGCTCTGACATACAGTATGCCCTTGCTGTGTGGCATTTTGCTCAAACTAACTTATTATTCCCTTTTAGTATTTCCACAGTGTCTCTCACATCATCAAGACCCACCAGACGACTGCTCTGGTGTTGATTGACAGCAAGAGTAACATCAAAGATGCTGCCAGGCTGTGTTTTCCTACCAAGCCTTAGATGAACCTCAGTAGTGGACAACAAGCAAATGTTTGGTTTTTGCCTCGCACACCTCTGATGTGTCCTCGCCTTGTCTTTAATGTTCAAAGGCTGCATCTGCAGTCTGGCCATGTGGTACCGGTACTTTTTGAACATGTTGTATTGAGATGCTTTGCAGTGCTCGCTCAGTATTGATTTAACGAAAGGGACAACGCATTTGAAAGATTTCACACAGCAACTTTAGGAAGGTGTATTTTTCTTTCAAGTGAAACAAATGTCATCTTTTAAGTCCAGATCTTTAATCATGTTACCAGAAACACACAATTCCATTTATTCTGTGATCAAAAAAGGATGCTCATGCAGATTGTTTGCATAACAAAAAATAATAATTGAAGGCACTTTATGGAAAATATCTGATATATGTTACAGTACCGCTACAGTTCTATGTACAATTAGAAATCATTTGTCTAAATTGGAGGAGCATTAATATTTACAGTGATTTACAGACAGAGGTGGTCCTTAAATGACAAACACACACACCACAGTTCCTGCTGTCAATACTGAGAGCTCATGGCTGCTTTAGGAAATGTTTCGCCACAGGACACCAGTTGAGATTGTCGTCATCTTGGGACTGATGCGGTGAGGTAAAGGAAATAGAAATTCCTTTTCATAGTGCAAGTAAGAAACTAGATGATCAATTTCAAGTCAAACCAAAGTAAACTCTTTGAAAAACACCACCACCTCCAATCTAGGCCAGATTTCAAAAATACATTTTATCATTCACAGACATCACAAAACACCACTTTAGGTAGAAAAATGTAGCGCATTTTAAAGGAATATCTGCTCCTGTTAAATAAACGCGTGAAAATATAGCAATAATACTAGCTTCGCACATGATTTGGAATTTACACAATATTTACAATATTCCATTGGCCCAAAAAATGAATATACATGCATAGAAAGTCTATACACAAGAGCCATAAATAAATGTTGAATAAAACAGCTTATTGTCTTTTTTGTTGTTTTTTTTAATGTACAATACACGATTTTGGTATATCTGAGTAACGTGGGTTTCAGCATCCCACTCCAAAAACATAAATATTTTAGATACCATACTGTATAGCCTACCCGTACATAAACTCAGATTGTGTGGCAATTTATAAACATTAACAGTGTTTTCTAAAAGGTGACAGTGTATTTAAATAAGTGGGGTGTTTGCACAGACAAACACAAAGGGTACAAAAGACTAAATGAAATATCACATTCTTGTGACTTCACGAATGAATTCATCCATAAGAGAAACGGAGCTACTCAAACTGGGCGAGACAAAAGGTCAAATGTTACCCTGAGAATGTCCAGGATGTGAGACGAAGGTTTATTTAAGACTTAAGACGCTGATTGTCATTGCTTCCATGGTTGTTCTGTTGTATTGCAAAGTCATAGTTTGTTTTCCAGTGTGCGCGACCTTTAAACATTTTCACAGTTTGGTCTTCTCCAGTCCATCAGGTGTCGCTGCCGGTGGACCATCCACACCTCTTGCTTTTCAAAGACCCTGCCGCAAAACCAGCAACTGAATTTTTTTGCGACGTCCCTGCTGGGAGAAACTGGATCGAGCACCTCGTACTTCTTCCTGCCGAGTCGCCGCAGTCTCAGTTTGAGAATAAACCTCTCCTGGATTAAGTTCTCCCCGTGACAGGGCGGTCGGGTCTGAGTGTTTGCAGGGTCATTTGTTACAGCGGTCGTGGCGGAGAGAGCATTTAGAGTTGTACGAGACAGGATGACTTTCTGCACCTCTCCTTTGTACCGGTTGACCACCTCCATGATCTTGGCCACCTCTGGGATGTCTGCATCTGGATGATTGAGCACTACAACAGGCTGGTCTCTCACTGGGCGCCTTATCAGCTGAGAGGGGCTTATGGCTATCAATTTCAGGGTCCTTTCCAGGCTTTTTGGGACAGGCCGGCTGCGTACATAGGCTGTCCATGGTTCCTGTTGGATGGCTTTCTCCATTGGAGGGTCTGCATTGCTGAGGAGATTGGGACAGGACTCTGGAGGTACTTCTCTAACATGGTCACTCTGTTCTGTAGATGCCACAAGCCTTACATCCCCGGAGTTTATCATACCTGAGAGATTACAATTGAAAACACTCACTTAGAAACAAAGTTAAACATTTAGTCAAGGAAATAACTTAACTCCTTTGCTATTTGTATTTCTACGTGTCCAAACTTTACCACCGAGGGCCACATCATGAAAAAGGAAAGAATGGAAGTGTCGCTTTGATATCTTCTAAAGCAGTGGTCACCAACCCTTTTGAGACCAAGATCCATCTATATCTTATACCTACAGTATATCTATATATACACACACACACACACACACACTATATGCTTTGTTGTCATTGGTTTCAACATTTCAGCCTCTTTTTCCTAATTGAGCCTTTTGCTGTATTTTAATAATTTTTTGTTGTTTTCTTAAATTTTATTTTGTTTCTGCAGTGATGCAGTGACAAAATGAGCCACGGGCCGCAGATGGCCCCTGAGCCGCACTTTAGGCACCCCTACACCCCTACTTTTGTGGCTCTTGGTCCGGGTTGGGCTTGCGGCGTCGGCTTCATGGGCAAACCACAACTATTTGGCTTGTTGGTTCAGTGTAGTGGACGAGCTATGCGGATTGAGGAGACGGGCTGGTCAATGCGCTACAACAGTCAGCCCTTAAAGAGCGGCGGCGTCGTGGCTCAAAGACTTTTTTTTGGAGGTGCACGTCTACGGAGTTATATTTGTGCCCCAACTTTGAGGTAGCAAAGGCAGACTTTGAGCCCTACTACCGTGCAATAATTACTGTTGGCTGCAGTGCTGTCACTCCCTCCCTTTCTCGCTCGACCTTTTTGCTAGCGCGGCGGGGGCGAGTCAGTGTATGAGGCGAGCCGGTGTGCTAGTGTACCTGGGCTCCTTGCTGGGGCTCGCGGGTTGCTGCCTGGATAGCGGCAAAGTGTACGGGCGTTTTCAGTGGACAAAATGCATGCCTGTTGGTCGCTTTCCGGGAGGTGAGGGCACTCACTGATATAATACATTTTTTTCCAAAATTTTTTGCTGTTTTTGTCTTTAAAAATGTTCCAAATATTTCAACTTTCTTCATATATAATCTTTGAAATTTTCTTTTTCTACTATTATGACTTTATTCACGTAATATTTTGACTTTATTGCCATAATAAGACATTTCCCCAACCTAATTTTCCAAAACTGTGTTTCTCATAATATTACGACTTAAAAAAAACATTTTTTCCTTTATATTTAAACTCTGCCACATTTCTGCTATTTTTTTTATTTACCAAATTACCTCAACTTTCTTCTTGTATGTTTTCGTCTTGAAATGTTATGACTTTATTCCCCATAGTATTTTGACTTTATTGCTATAACTTTTCCCCAACCAATTTTATATATATATATATATATATATATATATATATATATATATATATATATATATATATATATATACACACACACACAGTATATATATTTCAAGAAAAAACTGCATCTGAGCTTTGTGATATTAGGTAAAAGAGCGTATTATTAGTATGAACGTTGGTCTTTGCTGTCTGTTTTTCAGCCCATTTTTGCAGTTTTTTTCCTCCCCCACATATTTCAACTTTCTTCATAAATAATCTTTGTTAATTTTCTTCCTGTAATATTATGACTTTATTCTCATAATATTAGAACATATACTAATAAATATATAAACTTTTCCCGCAACCTAATTTTCCAAAAATTACAACTTTGTTTTATTGTATTACGACTTAAATAAAATATTTAAACTCTACGCTACTAACATTCAATTTTTCCTCATAATATTACAAGTTTATTCTCATAAAATTGTGACTTTTCTGACTTGAATACATCTTTTTTTCCTCTTAATATTTTGACTTTATTCTTGCAAAATTACTGCTGATTTTTCCATTTTTGCTGGGGGTTTTTTCCCCTTGTTAAATGCTATTTTTAGAATGCTCCTCGGGCTGCACTTTGGACACCCCTGCTCTATGGGAACTATAATTTGCAAGCTTACCCTGTTGTGTAATAGCAGGTTGGGAAGGAGGGGGAGACTTGCTGCAGCAGCTGCGAGTGGCTCCATCATCGGCTGACACACAGCAGTCCGGGACACCACCGGCGGGGGGGAGCTGCATGCTGTCAGGAAACACCTCAACTGAACTCCCCGTTGAATTTGACGGCCTGCTCTCGTCAAGATCTGTTTCCGAGAAGTGTAGCGATTTCTTTGCATCATCCCACTTTCCTACATGCGGCAAGAAGGAATCCTCAACCACGGCAGCCTTAGCAGCACAAAGTGGAGGCAGTCCAGTGCCTGATGGTGCATGTGCTAATGTGATGGCTTCAGTGGGGTCATGCTGATCAGTCCCCTGTGTTGCGTCCTGTACTGTTAGGTCAGAATTTGGTTTGGCGTGCTGGTCCTCCATTGAACTCATGTCTGATGGGCTTTGTGACACCCACTGTCTCTCTTTGACAGGATTCTTCTTCAACACAATCTTTAAGGCTAATCCTGAGGTTCCCTTCACCGCCTTCTTTGATCTGGACTTTCTTTTCCGTCTTTGCGTCCTTCTCTTATTTTTTGGTCTCTCTTTAACAGTGGATTTCTCCTCTTGGCTTTCATTTATGACCATCAGCTCATCGGACATACCAATTCCCTCCAAATGGGGTTGTTTATCTTTATGCACCCCCTTATGCAAGTCAGCCTTTAATTCCTGATTCTCTAGGTTTTCCAGAATCTGGACGCACTTAGGTGGGTCATTGTGGGTCAAAATGAATGTGTCTTCACTTTGTTTTGTTTCAACCTGCAGGCCATGTGGATCATCATTCAAAATGACTTGACCTCCATTTTGACCAACATCGGCAGCGGTGCTTTCCGGGAAATGACATTCTTTTTCTGTTTCCTCCATCATCTTCAGTCTTTTTGCATAGGGATCACCTTTCTGGGCCACAGTTATCTTGTTCTGGACCGTGAGGACAGTGAGATCAGCCGAATTTGACATGCCATTCTCTGATTTTGAATGGATGCTAATGTCTTGGGGGACATTAGACAGAACAGATTTGAGAGCCTTGGTCCATTTCTCATCACCCTTTTCTCCAGCAACAGATTTCATTAAAAATTGCTGGGTCTCCTCTAAGGTAGTTTGGGGGTCAGACAAATGACAGTATTTATCCAGGAAGTCTCTCCCTGGCAGAGCAAGGCAGTCCTGTCTTAACCAGCACATGTCCTTCACGGCGCTCCTTGTTAACCTAGGTTTCATTTGGGGGTCGCTTGATTTTCTTGCTATGGAGCGGACCTCCTCCTTTCTCTGGTTACCATTCTGGCGATGATTTGCATTAATGTGCTTAGCAAGCATCCACTTCTGAGATGCTTCATAGCTGCAGTGTGGACAACATAAAGTTTGATTAGCTGTTATGGACCCTAACTGAATATTGTCCTTGTGTAGCTCAATCTCATTTACTCTTTGAAGGCCAAAATGCTTTACGCACAGATGTTCTAAAAATGCAGTCACATCACAAGTAGAGAATCTCTGACACAGTTCACATGAATATTTGCCATTTTGGCAGTGACGCATAGTGAGGTGTGTGCTCAGCTCAGACCATGTGCGTTTGACGTTGTCATTACAAATGCTGCAGCTAGAAAAGGTGTCCTTGTGGCTTAGCAGATGAATCTGAAGGTAGGAGAACTTGTGTGTATTAAAAGGGCACATGTGACAAGAAAAAACAGGTGGGCTCCCTCTGTGGTTTTCCTCAAAGTGCCTCACTAAGTCTTTGGGAACATATTCCAGGTTGTTCTTGCATTGTGTGCACGTAAACCTGAGTGCATTTATACTATTGTTTGTCCAGCATTCACTCTGTGGTGCCTCTAGGGTGGGCTTCTTTGACGAAGGCCGCTCTGTGCTTTGCTCACATTTCTCTGGTATCTTCTTTGGTCCATTTTGAGCTTCACGTTGCATAGTTGGGATGTGAACTGCGCGCTTCTTGCGGCGGAACCTTTTGCGCCAAACTCTATTCCTCTTGCGTGCACACCTCTTTTTACTTGAAGCAGGGGTAGCTGGGCAAATATCCACCAAATCCATCAGTTTTGAGGTTACTGAAAATGAACACAAAATCAATTAAATTTCAAAGAAATGTACGCTAATATTGCATTTTGTGTACAGTGATACCTCGTTTATCACAGTTAAGACCTCACCGTGATAAGTGAATTTCCACAAAATAGGATTGCATGATTATAAAAGGCATAGAAAATCTTTACAACCTTCTAAATACAGTTTTAAACACTATTAGAGCCATCTAGACATGAAATAACACCACTATAGTCACTATATTTATTTTGGAAAAACCGTAACAAAGTGAGGCCGCAAAATTCAAAGCACAAACTGGCGAAGGGTTAGTGTAGATAAAAACACAGTGAAACCAAGATTTCAAATACATTTTCTCCATTAGAAACTCACAATCCATTCCAGAGGACGAACTTTAGTCGGCATAAAAGCAATTTTAACTGTACAGAAAACATGGTATTTTTTAATATGCTTTTATCGTAACAACGCTAAAAAAAATGTGATACATATGTTTTAGAAGGCTTTGAGTTATTAGTTAATATTTTGAATTGTACCACGTGCTGCGAACAAGCAAGCCACGGGCCACAAACGGCCCCAGGGCCACTCTTTGGGCTCCCCTTTGGACACTCCCAAAAGGGGAATGTGACTGCAAGTGGAACTAATTGATGTGTTTAAACAGTAATTTTTTTTGCAAATGTTGATCCCAAATAGGAGAAGATATTCACCCTCTAAACACAGGAAATAATATAGTACAGGCCGACCAATCACAGCCTTAATGGTCCGCGTTGACGCAGATGATTTTATTTCGAAGGTTTTTTGCATGTCACAGAGACTGAACTTGAAACTGAAATCTGCAAAATGAAAAAAAAAACAAAACTTGCACAACAGGTTAAACTGCAGACCTGATTTGAGCCTCTTACCAAAAATAAAGTGCACAGCGACCGCAAATGTCTGGTTGTCCAATGCCTTGTAGTTGCTTTGCTCTTTTCATTGCTCATACGTGCTAACAGCAGGCTGCCGCCTGGCTCTTTACTGCAGCTACGTATAGCCTTAGCCCTACCCTTAGCCTGATCGCTAGCTTACCTGTCAGTCTAGCAGAGCAAAAGGGGATAGTGGCTGACTTTCAGACCTTTGCGGAGGCGCCAATCGATTGGCCATGTTTACTTAAAAGTATATTCAAGGTTCTAAATGCATGAGTGAAAAATGCGTATATGTTGGCAGGTCTATTTTAAAATGGGGCACATGTTGGTGATAGTTAATTCGCCCTTCATCTCCTGGCCCCTGCACTCACACTCAATAGGTTTACATGAATAGCTCTCTTTAATAAAATATGATGAAAAGGTGCTATGCCTCCTTAGCGCCAAATTACACTTTTTTCACCCAAAAAAATATAACACCACCATCACATGTTACCAATTATAGTTTCATAGAACAAACTGTCCAAAAAAAAAAGAAAAAAAGTCTATACTTTTCACAATTACGAGTTAAACCGAAAGAGATTTGAACGCTTACGCCCCCATTGTCATACCCAACCATGACGACAGACAGGACCTTTAAGGATTAGAACCCTATAATTTCCGCATTAACAGAATCGCAGGCGGAACCGTGGAATTGGACGAATAAAAACCAATCTACTGGTTATTGCGGAATCACGCAGACACTGACATAATATGAAAGAAACGCTGTCATCGTGTTTGGCGAAATGTTTCCCTGGCAGACCGCTCATTTGTGGCTGAATCTCCTCACAAACACCAACCCACCCCCTCCCGGATTAAACATGTCGAAGCGGCCACGTCTGCGATAAGACTTCAAAACTCATCTGTTAAATCAATAAATGTAAGGATTTTGCATTTCATTAACGGATATTTTGCTCACTGACACAAAAAGCACATATTCTGTGCTAGTAAAATAAATGTAAAAAGGTAAAAAATTGAATTTTAAAAATTTTTAATGGAAAAAAACGGAATTTGGGAAAAAATAAAAACAGATTTCATTGGGTCTTAAAAGGATGTTGGTTGTGGATGTTCTTCTAACTCACTGCTATTGAGAGGAAGAGAATACTTTTTATGTTATCTACCACTGTTATTGATGTCGTCTACTTATCAGTGACATGTACAAATAATTGGCTTCTTCTAGAACATTTTGCCACTTATTAAGCAGGTAGATCTTTATCGTATCAATGTACTTTAAAAATGGACTCATTTCAGCTTCGGAAGCTTTAATTTGTGTTTGGTGTACACATTTCCCCCCCTCCTGCCGTCTTCCTCCTCTTCCCCTGTTAAGTGTCACCAAAACACATTAATCTTGGGATTTTTGCAGCGATAACACTGAAAGGCATATTTTCTGTGTTAGAAGTGTGCTCAAATGTTGACATATTTATCCGTTTTTTTACACTTTTGGTCACTAACACCAGTCTTTTTCTGGAGACTAGAGAAAAAGGAGGAAGTGACGTTGCCTCAGAACCGTCGCACCCAGAACTACCCATGGAGTACATGGCAAAAATGCTTAAAAAAAATAAAAATTCTGTTATATATTTGTTTATTTTATGCCTGCTCGAAGTGTGGCAGGCTTTTGCTTGAACACTCCAGCAGACAGAGTAAGCCTTTTCCAAAAGACGCCAATCGCCGCATCTGATTCTTCTGCACTGTCTTTTGACATTTCAAGGACACTTGTTTTGACACTAAAGCAAAGTTTGGGACTTAATGTGAATTACTGGAGGGTGCTTTTACCATCAGCTGTCCCAACTACTGTATCTTTCATCGACGACCCACACCGGGGGAAACCTAAGCACTGACACAGACGGAAATAAGCAAAAGTTAAAAACCCAGAAGACATTGGACAATGGAAAAGAGTGTCAAGGTGGCTGCAATTAAATGCAATATTTTTTACTATATATAATCTATGAATATTATAATCAAAACATGGGTTTTCATTGCAAATTTCTATTTCTTAACAGCGAGGGGACGTCCCGATCCGATCTTCAGGATCGGCTGCCGAGCGCCTGAATTTTAAATATCGGATAATATCAGCGAGATCGGGCCGATCCGGTTGTCGTATAACGTTTGTAACTCTGGGCCACAGTCCAACATGCTAGGTGCGGTAATGCGCCTCAAAGTTGGTTGCCACATGACTCCCGCCACCTGCAAGAAGAAGAAAACGCAACACCACCATGCAGACATGTCCACGGTGGACCCTGGCGAAGTTAGGGTCACATTGGACGTTGGATATTCGGCTGTGCAGCTACAGTGGTAGTTCCCCTCACTGTGCCATGGTTCCGGGAGCTCCCGCTGCAACCGCTGGTTGTCTATACTAGGGACCGTCAATAAATTACTATGGCGTTGAAGAGTTCATTTAAAAAAATAAAATAAAATTATTGTAAATCACACCACAAATTGATCTATAACGATGTGAATTGATTAGTCCTACCCTAAAAAGTATTTTGTTCAACCATGTTTTCCAATTTTATTTTTTATTGGATGGACTTACAAAAACCAAACAATATTGTAAATTAAATTCAGCAATACTTAGGTTGCATTATTTGTAATGCTTTGGAGAGCTACTTTCATAATCAAATTCAATTCCATACATTCATGTTTGCAACATAAGCTATTATTATGCGTTATTTTTGTGAATATTTCTCTTTCTTCACTTTGTTGTACGCCCAAGGCTGTGTTTTGTCTTGACGTGACGTCACAGCCAAGATGGCGGAGGTTAACAAAATTCAATGGGGGCCATGTGATAAACAAAACTTCATTTCCACTCATATTTTATAGTTCTTACTGGCGGATGACAGCAGTATGACATGCATATGTTTTATTAAGCAAGTACTTTCATTTTGTTATCATTTTTTTGGTGTCATGAGCACTTTAATGTTGTTAAGCGCACCGCCATGATCCTCCATGGAGACTGGCACATGAATAGAAAGTAGGCATGTGATGAGACGAGACGCTACACGAGATTGGGTCTCCGAGACGGGACGAGATTTTAACATTACTTTTAAGAAAAGTAAAATGAAAAAAATCTGAAAAATATATGACGATATATTGTGATCTACGAATTTAATTTCTACTTTGTTACACTCTTCTACATTCTGTGTGTATGCGAAAGGCCCCGCCTCCACCCATCGAGACAAAGAGACTGTATGACTGACCAAAGAGCTCACTTCATTCATGTCGTTATATGGTACAAACGTGCCAAGGTGCTGAAACAAAGTGAACCCTCTTCCTGCCTGTTTGGAGGCGAGAGACGAGAAAAACAGACATGCATGCACATGACACTATACAGAGGAGGACAAACATTATCGAGTTCATTTTCACTGATTGTGTGATTAATTAATTTATTTATTCTTGTCCCAAGCCTAGTGCCCATGTGACATTATTTTTCTGAACAAGAAATCTTGTCACATTTTAATCTCGCAAGATCTTGTGACACTAGATCTTATGATGCCCCTAATAGAAAGCTTGCTCTGATTATCACTCCATCAAAGCGTATACATGCACGAGGGAACTAGTTTTCAATCACTTATTCTAGGTATGTTACTCCAATCCTTTAAAAAGGCACACACGATCTAATGCAGCTCTTTAAGTGTTTTTCATAAATATATATATATTTTTAGGCACTGCAACAATTATCAATGATTAATCGATTACACAGTTAATTGACAACTATTTTGGGATTCAATTAATCTTTGTTTTTTTCCCCAAATGTAAATATCCTCTGATTGCAGCCTCTCAAGTGTGAATATTTTTTTATTCCCTTAGACATCCATAAAAGCAGACCTGTTATCTTTGTGTTTCAAGCAGAACAAGATATTCACACACATCAGCTTTGACTTTGAAAAAAAAAAAAAAGTGGACATTTTTGCCTCTTTTCTGATGAAACCACCAATTGTTAGTGTTGGTTCGTATTGATTTGGTCCGTCTAGGGCCTAACCCATTACGCGATTAATCAAAACAACCTTCAGATTAATCCACTACACAAATAATCGTCAGTGTTAATGCACATGTGTTATGCTATGCACATACATCGGCGTGATACATCCTGTAGCCGGCACAGTAGGCAGTCTGGTCTTCACACCATTAACGGGTGCAAAAAAAATGCAGTTGCAGTCTGAGTCCGTTTTATTTCTATTATTAACTGTGACGGAAACGATGTACTAAAAACAAAAAAAGCCGACCAATATAGCTGTGTTCTGCGTCGCCTTTGACACCAAGTTAGAATTTTTTTAGGAGGTGCATGTTACGCTTGCGCTGGTGCCGTGACGCTGGAGCATGAAAGTGATGCCATAACATCTTTGCCACTGATATCACAAACATATTTAACCCTGTCCGTGCAGATAGCATCTGCTGCGCTCTCTGTGTTCAAATGGTGCACTATGAAAATGATCAGAGCAATAACCGTTTTTGAAACACGATAAAGTTCGGGGGAATGGTCGACATTCGCACAACAGTTGATGGTTGCTGCTGAGATATGAAAAACAATAGTTTTTGGCCTGACAATAACTGGATGTTGCGACATACTGTTCTTGCTTGAGTCCCACAACAGAGAGGGGTGGCTAGACATTCAGGAACCCCATATTTCAGCTTCACATCCACCTGTTGCTGGCCATAGTTCAACTTGCTCTGCGTGGATTTCAAATCATTTCTCAGATGGCAAAAACACGGAACTCCTCCAAGACCAGGTATTAGGACACTGCGGTTACGCTGACTTACTCTGAATTTGAATTCTACTTGACCACTATGTACAGTTCACACAGTACGGAGCAATTAAATATATGCCCGAAATCGCAAATGCACGCGTTTTTTAAGCAAAATAAGTCGCCAAAGTTGTCTGGTCATAGCAGCCTCATCGTAGAGCGGGGCGGCCATTGTAGTTTAACTTAACCACAACAAAGTGACGAAACTGTAAGCGGCAGACGCTAAGGGAATTGTCAAGTGACGATAAAATACCCTCGAGTAAAAGACTTAACACGGTTTTCACTTCACATGAACACCCATTCTGTGGGTCTGCTATCGAGCTAACGATCAAAATGGTTGGTGAAGTAGCGTTTTGTTGATTTGAAATAACGTGACGCACCAATCGCTAACACAGCCGAAATAACTTGAGGAATACGAAGCGTAGCGACAAAGTTACGATGCATCCACATTTTAACTTGGCGTCGTGGTAATACCGTACACAAAGCGACCAGGATATGCAAACACAAATCAAAGCAGTCGTTGTTAATATAGTTGTCTCAGCTTTTACCTTTTCTTTTGTGGAGAGCTTGACAGCTCAGCGAGTGGCAGCCATGATGCTTTCATCCGGGGATTACAGCCTCAGTCTGAGCCCCCTTAGCCTTTAGCCTTTAGCCTGATGGCACCGACTGGATGGAAGCTAATTAACACGGAAATTGACAAATTTATCGGCAATACAACAACCACAATCCTATCCCACAACCCTCTTTTACACACACAAAAGTAAACTATTAGTTTGTTAATGTAATATTTGGCATATTTCCCTGGTATATAGAATTGTGAGAGTGTAACCATAAAATGTTCGTTATTGTAATTTTGTTAAGCATGTTAGCATGAACAAAATAATTACTAATGATTGCATATGATATGATCATACAGAAAAATGAAAGTCTGCAAGGGCCACTTTGATGTTTTGCACCCATGTTGATGCTCTTTTTTCCCCATTTTTGTTTTTTTTTTACTTTTCCAAATATATATATTTTTTAAATAATCTGCATAAATGTTCTTTTCGTAATAATATGACTTCATTCCCATAATATTATAAGTTTTTCCCCCAACCAAATTTTTCAAATATTACAACTTTTACAACAGTTTTTTTTGTTTCTCAAAATATTATGACTTTTAGAAAATAAAATATTTTTCTTTAATGTTTCAACTCGCCACTAAAATGACATTATTTTTCCTTATAATATTAAACGTTTTTCACGTAAAATTCTGATGTTTTTTCTCGTAATATTTTGATTTCATTCTTGTAAAATTACTTCAGATTTTTTTATTTTTTGCTGTTGTTTTATTTTTTTTGTATTAAATTATAATTTTAGAATGTTCGTAAACCGCAAGTCGTCCCTGGGCCACACTTTGGACATCCTTGTTTTAGGGCAACAAGGAAAATATGTTTTATTAAAAAGCAAATGTGGTTGCTTTATTCTTGTAAAATTACAGCTGTTTTTTGCACTTTTAAACATTTTATGCAACAGAAATGACGCTATTTTTCCTCATAATTTACGTCATTCACGTAAAATTAGGACTTTTTCTTGTTAGATTACAACTTTTTCTCCTAATATTTTGACTTTATTGTTGTAAAATAACTGCTGATTTTACATTTTTGCTGCTGTTTTGTTTTGTTTAGTTTTATTTTCTTGTTAAATTATAATTTTTGAATGTGCCACAGGCCGCAAATTGCCTCCAAACCTCATTTAGGACACCCCTGTCTTAGTGCAAAGGAATATGTGTTTTATTGAAAAGCAAATGTGGCTGCTGAAACTCAAAAGGGCAAACACCTCAGCAAGGACGAAAACCTGTGTCCTGTAGGTGCCAATGATGTCTGTCCTCTTTTTGGAGTGGGTGGTGCCTTGGTTAACGTCATGAATCCATTCCAGAAGGTCCGACTCAAACCAAAACGGACTCTAACCAAAGCACATTTTCCCATAAAAAATTATGTAAATCCACTTAATCCGTTCCAGACACCCAAAAATGTTATCACAAAACACATTTTATAGACAATAATTATAGTTTTACATGCAGAAAATGATGCACAAATAATTACAAATGACAAATTAATGGATAGTTGAACATTTAACATCACTTTTACCTAGCATTGTTGGGGGAAAACACCCACAAAACCATCAATCAACAAAATAACACAAAATATACAAATTTTTCTGCTGCTACAACAATTTGCAAACATGTAAAAAAAAATATATCAAACTAAATATCAACATTCTAGAGCCAATAAACATGTACCTTGCCATTTTATATAGAAAATAAAAAATAAAAACATCACGCTGGCGACGATGCTTCATAAGGTGTCTGGTGATGTGTGCTATGTTTGACTGCGGCTAACACGAACATGCTACCGTAAGTTTGAATGCTTTTGTTTTGTTGTTGGAACCAGAAATGAGTGTTATGAATGTAAAATGAGACAGGCAGAAACACAGTGTCACCCTCGATGTGCCAACCGGGTCGATAGACTGTTACGCGGGAACCGGAGTCGATGTGTGCGCACCGCAGCCAATGACGGAGCCACTCCCGTCACATTTACAAACCTGTGAAATGATGACGGTCTTCTCTTTAAGCCGTAAAATTCAGAGGTCTTGCACCCTTGTCTCAGTACAGTCCATCGCCTTTTTCTTTTGTGCAGTTCATGTTGTGTATTGCTCTATATCGCTGATATAAAAAAACGCTGTTGTCCTACAATGCATTGCACAATCACGTGCAAGCATCCCATGATCCAAAATGGCGGCGTAAACAAACCGGACAGTATTCTGGACGCTAAACAAGCAGGCAAATGCAAGCCAAGGCAAAATTTTAGCAAAAATTTTGAATGTTTGGATGTTAACCAAAAAATTAGCTAACCGGGGTGGACGTTAACCGAGGTACCCCTGTATTCATAATTTTGTTCCCTTTGTTTCCTGGAAATGAGGCTGTTTCTAAGTTATGTTTGTAACATTCAAAACAAAACCTGGCAAAAGTAGCGCACAGACCACAGGTTGGTTACTGAGTTGTTAACATATGTGTATTGGAACGCCATATTTGCGTTTATTTGAGTGGCAGTTGAGTGGCAGCTTGTGCTCTAACAAGAATGAGGCAGTAGAAACAAACACACATACATAAAATACATTAAGAACCAGTTAATACCTTGTGCAGCAACGGAGGATGGAGCGACATGACATGATTCTGCGGCAACAGCAAAAAAAAAAAAAAAAAAGTAAAGTATAAAAAGTGAAGCCACATTTTTCTTTGTGTGTGTGTGTGTTACATAGTAGGCTACTTTCTGGCATGTGGAAAAATAGTGGGGTGTGGACAGGTAGTGACATCGGGGGTTCAGAGTTGTGTTTTATCTTGGCGTGGGTTACAGCCACAACAGTAGCCCATGTTAGGGATTATAAATAAAAGTCTGTTGTTCCAGCGATCAAGTCTGGTGCTCGTGTGTCTCACCGAACATTACAGTAACATTACTGGCATCTCGTGACCAGTGTAGAATGCTACATACAGTATCATCACAACGTCCTGAACAAAAATCTAGGAATTTGCAGGGCCGTGAATGCTGAATGGCGAGTATGCACTGGATTCTCCTGTTTGTGTTGTGTAGCTGAGGACACAGTAACTCAAATGGTAAAAAGAGTGAATGTACTGTATGAACTTCTTGGAAATCATATTTTTAGATTTTGCACAATCCTACTACTCCTAAACAATGCCTCTTGCCCTTTCTCAGTCTTTCTTTACTGTGCAACAAAACAAGAAATAGCACACCCAGTTTGCCCATTTGACAAAACCTCTTCTCCCAAGAACACATACCCGCACTTACTAACTACTAAGTTGTCTTTTGTAAAACCATGGAAATAATGGTACACAACGGTTTCACATGAATACTGTAAACCAACTACTGTGAAGTGATTATCAGTGTGACTTAAGAAAAGGAAAAAAACACTTGTGATCGTCTCATCAGTCTGAGTCCTATAACAACAATGGTTTCATAAGGAAAGAAAAACCCACCCTCTCAAACTACCACCCACAAGACAACAATGTCCCTCAGGGCAGTATTGTTTCTGTTCCCTTTGTCAGTATTAAAATGAACATCATTGAGTGAAACTGAAGCCTGTATGTAAAAAATCTCTGCAACAACTGCAGGAGAAGAAGCAGACATATATATATATATACTCAACAAAAATATAAATGCAACACTTTTGTTTTTGCTCCCATTTTTCATGAGCTGAACTCTTCTATGAACATAAAAGGCCTAGCGTTCTCAAATATTGTTCACAAATCTCTCTAAATCTGTGTTAGTGAGCCTTCATCATTTATGATTCATAATCTAGCCACTTCACAGGTGTGGCATATCAAGATGCTGATGGCACAGCATGATTATTTCACAGGTGTGCCTTAGGTTGGCCACAATAAAAGGCCACTCCAAAATGTGAAGTTTAACTGTATTGGGGGGGTGGTCCGGAGGGGTCTGAAACCAGTCAGTATCTGGTGTGACCATTACTTTCCTCAAATACCGTATTCCTGGAAACTGAAAACATCCCATTGCTTGCATGGCCATCATACTCAGCCGACATGTCACCCATCGAGTATGTTCGGGGTGCTCTGGATTGGAATACACGGTATTAGAGACAAATGGTGGTCATAGCAGATACTTGCTGGTTTTCGGACCCCTCCGGACCATCTCCAATACAGTTAAACTACACATTTTGGAATGGCCTTTTATTGTGGCCAATCAAAGGCAGACTTGTGCAATAATAATGCTGTCTCATCAGAATCTTGATATGCCACACCTATAACATGGATAGATTATGAATCATGAAATGATGAATGCTTACGAACACAGATTTGTGTGCAATATTTGAGATAGGCAGGCCTTTTGTGTACATAGAAAAAGTTTTAGGTCTTTGAGTTCAGCTCATGAAAAATGACAGCAAAAACAAAAGTGCTGCGTTTATATTTTTGTTGAGGTAATTGAGAAATTCACTTAAACAAAACTGAAATATTAGCATGAAAGGTGAGAACAAAGAAAGTTAGTTTGTGTGACTTCCACTGGCTGGCCTCTTGCGATACAGACAGGATAGTCCTCACCTACTACAGTTCAGTTTATTGAGGCCTGTCACACTCTAAACTCATGCTCATGACACCAAAACACATGTCAACCTTGTTATTTCCATTGTGAAAAATAACATTGAAAGGCCTATTTCCTGTGTTAGATGTATATGTGCATATGGAAATATTTACCGTTTGAAAACATTTTTGTCACTTTTTCTGAGTCTGGAGGTGCAGGTGGGACGGTGCAGATGTCACTTGCGCAGAGTCCCGTTCGCTACAATGCATTTGCTGTTATAATGCTGTTCTGTTATTACTTTTGTTATTATGTTATCGTATGTGAATTTTTGTTGCTTGTTATATATTTTTTTTAATATGCTGGAACACTCAAGGTAATGCAAACAATAAAACTTGACAGCGACTAAACTGTGACCAGTCAATTGCGTATTAAATTGGATGACATGGATATATATTAATCCAATTAGTCTTTCCCATCAGGATTTTTAAGCAATGACACAATATTTCTGTTGACTTACGATCTGTAATAACTCGAATTGTACCACACTTCCGGGTTATAATGCGTTATTAGTTCTCAATGCTATCTAGTGATTGGATGATAACTCATCTTGCTTACTTTTAATTGGCTGCGCTCTGTTGTTTAGGTGGCGGTAGCCCATTGTGCTGCTTACACGAACAAACTGAAATTGAACAAGATACATCAGATTTTAGTAAAATCTAATCCAACATGTGCAAGGATTAGAATTTTTTTTGGGGGGGGGGGGGGTGACTTAAAAGTACTTACACATCAGCAATATAATATTTTATACTTGTACATTTGGGACTAGCATTTGGGTATTGTCAGGCTTGTTTCCCTTTGTTATTGATGTAGTCTCACCTTGATGTCGGTATTTCCGGTGGACGTGAAGACCACAGCTGTGTTTGCTGTGCTCGTGCAAAGGGACGAAGCGTCACTGACTGATTACAACAACGAGTGGAGTGAACGAGCATGTCCGCCGAGTATAAACCCGAGTTTACTTCGGCGAAACGAGCCGCTATATTCTCTACATGTGCTCACTAGGTGAGTTAGCTTTTCAATCAGTCCTTATTTCATACTTTTACACAAATGAATGAGCTACCGGCAGCTCCTGCTGCTAGCGTGATCAGTAACAGCTATTGCTTGGCACGCCGTAAAGTTTTTTTTGTTCCAAAGCAGAGGCGATGTTTCACTACGAAGTGTGTTTTGACCCTACCATGAATGACTGTTAGCACATTTGACGCTTGGCTTTACAGAGGTTTCCAAAGCCCCTGTGTTAAATGGAGCTAGAGGACCAATGGTGGAAAGGACAACTGGCTGCAGATATTTACCAGGCGATGCGATTCAAAGTGAGTGGTCACACTTGTTGAATTCGTAGAATGAGCCTTCAATCAACCTCCTTTTTTCGTTTATGATGGCGAGTCTGTGTTCAAAGGACGTTCTAATTAATGTCCACACATTGTTGACAACCCCTGTGCTTTGTAACGGTTAAAAAATATCTGTGGAATGTGCAAATCAGTTTGAACAAACATTTGTTTCCAGGGTCAGATGCTGTCATTGTTGTCAAGTTTCATCAAATTACGAGTAAAATTCAGCAGTTGAGACGGTTCACTTTGTGATTTGCCGGCTGCAAAGCACTGATATTTAGTTTTTCCACAAATCCACAATTAAATATTTCTTATAAAGCACAAAGTGTGGCCTGGGGGTGTTTTTTTTTTTTTTTTGACCCGCAGCACATTGTAAAAATACAATTTAACAAGAAAATCAAATCAGCAGTAATTGTACAGGAATAAAGTCCAAATATTCGGTGAAAAAAGTTGTAATCGAATGAGAATAAGTCCTAATTTTATGAGAATAACGTAATATTATGAGGAAAAATAATGTAATTATGAGGAAAAATAATGTAATTTTAGTAGCATGAAGTTGAAATATTAAAGAAAAAAGACATTTTTTAAGTCATAATATGAGTTATAAACATAACAAAGTAGTAGTTTTTAGAAAATTAGGTTGGGAAAAAATGTATAATATGGGAAAAAACAGTCAAAAGTCATAATATTAGATTAAATTTCTAATTTTACGAGAAGAAAATATACAAAAACAAAGTTTAAATAGTTGAGAAGTATTGTAATGAGGAAAAAGCAATTTTACAAGAATGAACTTTACGAGAAGGACAAAATGTCAGTTGAGAAGAATAGAGTTGACACACTAAAGAAAAAATGTTATTTTTCTGAGAGAAACAAAACAAAATAAAGTTGTTTATGGAAAATTTGGAAAAAGTTCTAATATTATGGGAATAAAGTCCAAATCTTGAATAAAATTTACAAAGATTATTTAAGAAGAAAGTTGAAATGTTTGGAAAATTTAACAAAAAAAAAACAGCAAAAATGGGGTGGGGGGGAGAACGAAGTTCATACTGATAATACGCTTTTTCACCTGTATCATCAAGCTGAGATGGAGTTTTTTCTTGAAATATCTACATGTGTGTCTTTACTAAATATCATAGAGGCCCTTGCGTCCTTTCATTTTTCCCTGTGTACCTTGCTGAGAAAAGTTTGGACACCTCCATATATTATTTTTTAAGCCCTGTCTGTGTTGTGGAGGAATTGTCATGGCCTACCGCCAAGAGACTAAACATTCTGTGCATTTTCATATGGTATGAGTATACATAGCTCTATGACAGAATGGGGCTAAAGTAGATTTACAATGTGGAAGCCGTGTATTCTCAAAACGCAATATGCTGTCAAGCAGGAGCTGAAGCTGCCCTCCTTCAAAGGCCAGTCTCCCCAGCTCAACTTGAGGCGATACTTTGCAGACCTCATTGCCATCGTCAGCAACCACTTCCGGCTGTGTCCCGCAGCCAGACACCTGGCTGTCTACCTGCTGGACCTCTTCATGGACCGCTATGATGTCACAGTGCAGCAGCTTCACATGGTCTCTCTCTCATGTCTTCTTCTGGCCAGTAAGTGTGTTACTGAGACTGCGGCTTTGTCTCAATTTGCACACTTCCATACTTACATGTAGCATTCTGAGTGCATAAGTGCATCCGTACTGAGAGGTATGGCTCGACCTTAAGCGTCACCATCTTGGTGCCATATTGGAAGGGGAACTTGAGAGGTTGAAATTCACAATTAAAAAGGAGAGAAGAAGATGAGGAAGCAGATACAGTAAATGTTGCTATTGTCATTTCCGGTAAGTGTGCAGCGACAATAATTGATTTGGGACTGCATGAAACTGGTATACATATAGAAGTGCACTGATGGAAGTGTTTGATTTGAGACACAGCCTATGTGTGGGGACGGGGGCCGTAGTTTCATCAATAGTAACACACTGGTATCTTGCTGCAGGTAAATTTGAGGAAAGGGAGGACAGGGTTCCCAAGCTGGAGACCCTAAACAGCCTGGGCTGCATGAGCTCCATGAACCTGGTCTTGACCAAGCAAGCTTTACTACATATGGAGCTCTTCCTGCTGGAATCCTTCCAGTGGAACTTGTACCTCCCCACAGCGGCCCATTTCATAGATTACTACCTCTCTATTGCAGTCCATGAGGGAGATCTCCATGATGGCTGGCCTATGACCTGTCTGGAGAAGACTAAACTCTACATGGCCAAGTATGCTGATTACTTTCTGGAGGTTTCCTTACAAGGTAAATGACAGTTACAGTATCTAGGGATATATGTTTTTTACATTACTCTCACTTGGGGAAAAATAATTATTAAAGGAGTTCTGCTGTTATGAAAGCGAGGCAGAACAAAAGTTGTGACTTGTGTTAAAGTTTCTGCCTTGAAAATTGATAAAAACATACCGATATCTTGATTTTGACGAGGTCTGATATAAAGCTGCAACAATTAATCAATAATTCTATGATTAATAAATTATCCAATTAATCGACAACTATTTTGTTATTCGAGTAATTTTTTTTTTTTTTATTTAAAAATGTAAAATACCTCTGATTTCCGCCTCGCAAATGTGAATATTTTTTAATTTTCTTAGTCATCCATGAAAGCAGACTTATTATCTTTTTTTAGCCAAAACAAGATATTCACACACATCAGCTTAGACTTTGGAAAACTGTGACATTTTTGTCTCTTTTCTGATATGTTACGAATCAAACCCCTAACTGTTTTGTGTTTGTTCATATTGATTTGGTCCATCCGGGCCATTGGTTGACAACCTGCGGCTCTGGAGCCCCCTTGTTGTGGCTCCCTTTACAATGCTCGAATATTTTTTTACCACCCGAGTCAGGAAAATGCGCATTTTTGAAAAGCTAAAAATATCTGACTTTCTTTAAGACCGTGAATGCATCACGGCTGAGTTCTGACTGGTGATTGGGTAAACACGAGAACGGGAAGCGTTCGTTGAGACGTGACGGTCATTACACAATCTGGACCGGAAAGGCGATCGGTTCAGCTTATGCGTGAGGCCTACATCACTTCCTCATTTTGCACATTTTTTAATGTGGGGGGTATTTTATTAGTGACTCTTATTAAAAGATTTGGTTCGCATGCAGATGTCTCTATCACCTTTTATTCACTAAGATTGAGCTATGTAAAAACTTGCACAATGCACGTAGCGCAGACTTAAACGTCATATCCGGTTATGTATAAAATACATAAATGCAATAAAACAACACATAAAATCCAGTGATTTGAATGTAGACAACCATAAGCAGAGTGGACTGGTAGATTAATCCAGGGCATTCAACGGAGAAATATCATCCATCCAAACATATCTTGCTGTAATTTATGGAACCAACAAAAGAGTGCTTATAATTTATCCACTTGCACCATGGATATGATATAAGAAAAAAAAAAAATCAATTATGTTTTTTGGAAGGGGGTGAGGTATATTGCACATGCATAGTAGAAATCTTGGTGCCTGACGTTTACGTTGTCAACTGCCGTAAGATAGATGGACAGATAACGTAGATTTCACGTGCATAGTAGAACAAATAGCCATGCCCAACAAGTGACTGGCGAAAATAGGCCGACAGGTTGTAGACGCATTCTGCATATGCGTAGAATCGATTGCATTTCCAGTATGGATTGCACAATGACAGTGACAGAGACGTCGAAGAGAGAAACATCGCGGAAGAAAATAGTTTTTTATTCTGCACGGACGGATTCTCTTCTTCTCTGCCAACGATGCTAGCTTACCTATATGCTTGATATGTGGCGAGAAACAACAAAAAAATTTTTGTAATTATTTCAAAGTAGACCTACACAAGTGTAACAGTGGTCATCCCTCCAGTACAGCCCTGCACACACTGGGCTCGAACCGGAAACCACTGATCCACTGATTTGATAGTTAAGTGGAGCAGCGTTAGCCAGGGAGCTAAAAGGAAGAGGCTGCAGATAGTGAGGTTTAACCAACGTACTATTACAACCCCACTACTTGGCATCCGTAACATATACACACTGCCGTTATGTTTGTTGCATTCTGTTGTAACAGGTAAAATTAAGAAAGTTTAAAACTTGTAAAAGTTTCTAAGCTGTTATGTTTTGTTGTTTCAGACTTGATGGTCAAGGTTGCCGACCCCTAGCCTAACTGATGACTCAATTCATCGAAACAACAAGCTTCATATTAATCGACTAAGAAAATAACCCTTAGTTGCCACCGTAATTCTCCAAAGTTACATTTCTCTAACTTTTATAACTGAAAGACTCCAAACTAATCCACAAAGTCAATATAAAGACGTGTCATTTAAAGAATGTGATCGTGCTTCCGCACGCGATACAGAGAGCATATGAGAAATTGTAAATGCGCGACCATCTAGAGATAGAAGTGCAGTATTTGTTGCATTATATTTAAAGAGATGGCGGAAAGATCGACTGTTAAATTAAATATGATGTTCACTTTATTGCTATGTATATCTGATGGTAACATGAATTTCAAAAAAATATAATAACTTCTGTTTTTGCTATGTTTATTCTTCCCCTAGATCATGTGTTTTTGTGTTTTGCGCCCTCTCTGGTTGCTGCTGCATGCGTTTCAGCCTCCCGCCTCATCCTGCACTTGTCCCCGACATGGCCCCCCCGACTGCAGCGCCTCACAAGTTATACATGGGACAACTTAGTCCCATGTGCTGAGAAACTCCTCGTGTGGGTATCTTAGATGGCTGGATCTTAGATGACAGTGAATTTCTTCCATTGTTTTATGATAAATGTCTGCTGCTAACGACTGTGTTTAATGGACATTCATTGTCATTGCGCTGAATGTTTTAACTAGTGAACTCTTCGCTCTTTGTCCTTGTTTTGCCCAGTGCACATGACAGTGATGTCAAAGAGGCCAACAAACAGAAGGGCCAGCAGCAACAGCCGGGTCAGTCAATGTACCATAGTTCAAGCCAGGCAGCCACCGTGGCCCAGTACCTGCACCGGTCCAGCATGCAGTACCCGCAGCAAGCTACACAGCCAGCTCTAGCACCAAACCACAGGCCTGCCTCCTATCTAGGCCACACCAATACCCTGCACGCCCCCAACGTGCCCCCACAGGGCAGTACTCAGGCCATCACTGCCTCGCTGGAGCCAAAGTCTAACATTCCCAACAGGGCTTACCAAGTCAGCATGCATTATGCTTGTGCACCATGCTTTGACAGATGATGACTTACAGGATTTGCTAAGTAGGATGACAAGATAAGATCTCTTTCTAGGTACTCAAAAGTGTTACACTGAATGAAAAGTCGTGTTTTAATTTGAAGGGACCTTTTGTGGTAGGTGTGGCACTTTGGACCACACGGTGTATGTAAGCTATGTGCAATATGCATGCTCTGTAGTCATTTTCTGTGGAGAGCCAGTATTAGATTTTTGTTCAAGGTAGTTGATATAACTGTTATGAGTGCTGTGACTGGAGTACCACTCGAGACTTTGCACAGCTCTAGTATTTATTTAAGTCAAAATACCTCAGAAATATCACGCAGCCCACGTTGTTGCTAAATTGAGGCCAGGAGCAGCACAGAATCCTTGTCAGTTTGTGCTGAGTGTCATTTCTTGAGCATAGATTGTGTTTGTTTTCTGTACCTCTAACTTTTTTTTGGTTGACTTGTGAACTGTGGAAAGAATCTGACAGTTCATTTGCAGAGAAATTTGTTGCTCTTCTGTACACAGATTATTTCAGTGCTGTGCACTAACAGTAGTTTTAATAAAATACAAATCTCTCTTGGTTGAACTCGAAGTTTGTCAGTTTCTTGAATGTTCAAAATCACCAAAAAATGTGAATACACTCCTCATAAAGTATGGGAATCAACCTAACAATAAAATGACCAAATGAACTTTCAGGTTTTCAGTTTAGTGAAATAATTCAGTTGGAAAACTCTCTAGATTGATTTTTTTCTGTAGTGGCTTCACATTAAATTTTTTTCAGGTTGATTTTCAAGTTCATACTGTCACACCTAGTTAGTCAGTTACCAATACCTCGGCTGCATCCCAAGGTGAAAGATTTACAGTATATCCCGTTACAAGTTGATTTGATGATGTTTGCATTGATCTCATACTAGAAGACTGGCAGTCAAAGGTTTAAAAAAAAAAGCATGGTATATACAGTAGAACATACTTGAGCCTCATCAATTTTTCCCATAAACTATGTAAATCCAATTAATCCGTTCCAGAAAGCCAAAGGTGTCAACACAAAACACAGTTTTACAATTAGTTTTAAGTGTCATGATTTGCACTCTGCTTGGTCCGCTGCCCTGTGCTGTCTCCTTTCAGCTCTGCAGAGGAATCTGCACTCATGCTCACCAATAGCGATCACAGCTCCCGCCAATCAGTAATAAAGCCCTTCTTAAGCAGTGTTGCCTAGTCAGTCGATGCCAGATTGTTGTTGAACCTTCACCAGCATTGTGCATGCTACGTTCATTCATGCCACTGTTGCTAGTATTTCTCTTTTTGGCATTTTTCCAAAAAGGCAAAAAGAGAAATTAACCGTAAATTGTTGTTTGTCCTTTTGTTTGTACTTTGCTGGTTTCCCAGTGACCCTTTGTCACCGGCGTCTTCTGTTGTACTTTGTCTTTTCTCCTGTGTGAGCACCCTTTGTTATTATTAAATACCTTTTTTACACCATCCTGCCTTTGTCTCTGCTCTGGGGTCCACAACACCTGGCACCCATGCCAGTGGTTGTAACATTACTTGCAGAAAAGAATTCAAAATGCATATGAATGAAAAGGATAAATGAACATATAAGGTTACTTTTACCTTAAATGAAGACTTAATTGTTCACAAAGACACAATGACGCAGCAAGATCCATTCAGGCACCACCTTCATGTTTTACCATGAGTTATTTCTTGAATTCAGTAGTGTTTCTCACCTCAAGTCTCTGCTTTTCTTTTGGTCACAGCTGCATAATAACCCAAAATGGAGCCAAAGAACGTGCCAGCGTTTTGATTAAGAATAAATAGTTGATGATAGTGTCATGGTTGACTTGGCTGACCTCAGTTCCCACTTGGTGATGGTGCAAATGTCATCAGTTTTCATACACTCATCATGTGCATGAATTTTGGTCTGTTAACGATTTATGTTAATTGTTCTTTTTCCAGAGTGGACATTTACAATTTATAAGATTCGATGATTTCTAAAAACAAGAATTGAGTGCACAATGTTATTGGGGTTTTTTTCTCATTTATACAGGGTGAAAATTATATACAGGGTCAAATATGCACTCACCTATGGTCATGAGCTTTGGGTTGTGACCAAAAGAACGAGATTGCGGATACAAATTGAGTGAAATGAAGAGCTCAGAGTAGAATCGGTGCTCCTTCACATCGAGAGGAGCCAGTTGAGGTGGCTCAGGCATCTAGTCCGGATGCCTCCTGGACACCTCCCTGGTGAGGCCTGGGAACACCTTGGTGTCCTCCCGGTGGAGCTGGAGGAGGTGGCCGGGGACCGGGAAGTCGGGGCTTCCCTGCTGAGACTGCTGAGGAAAATGGATGAATGGATTTTTTTTTTTAAATCATGATATATATTGTATAATGATTCCACCCTGGAAAAATTGTTAAAATAAATCATTACGGGCCTAAAATGACCAAGACGTTTATGCCGATTATGACTGCAGCTGGACAATGTGGGAATAATTGTCTATTTCTATATACTATAAATACACTGATTTTATATAAATATATATATATATATACATGATATAGCAAGTTAGCCTCAAAAAGATTGGCTGGGATTCACTTTCATCTAAATAGGACCTGATAGTACTCCAAACTACTCTGCACTGTGCTTATTTTAGCGATTGCATAACCACGTTTCATAACCAAAATGCTAAAAGAGACTGGATGCTCATTATGTGACACCGCCCACAACCGCTGAGATTCTTCTTCTACATTTGTGTTTGTGTTAGCACATATTCCTCACAGGTGCTTCTGCCTTCAAATACCTATGCGTAGCTTTGCATGTAGAGTTTGCATGTTCTCCCTGTGCTAATGTGGGTTTTCTCTGCAGGGTACTCCTGTTTTCTCCCACAGTCCGGAAACATGCGTGTTAGCTTCATCAGAAACTAATGGTTTGTCTTGTACTGTGATTGACTGATGACCAGGCCAGGTTGTAGGCTGCCTCTAATCCAACATCAGCTGGGATAGGCTCCAGCTCACCTATGACCATGAATAGAAAAAGCAGTGTAAAAAAATGAAGTGTCATTATGTTGTTTTTTTTAGCATTATGTTCAGAAAATGTGTTTATAAATGGGTAGACGCATAGTGACTGAAGAAACACACTTCTACTCTCACCTTATTTATGTGTTTTCTTTGCTGGAAACCCCACTACATAACTCTATTACGGTCAATATGCATGTAAGCTAGGTTCTTGCAGGTGTTTCTGCGGCTGCAGTTGATGGATTTATTTTTCCTGATTGCAGTGACACATCTAAACGTTTTAATGCAGTATGCAAAGAGGGGTTCAGCACCATGGTCAGCTCTATGGCCCATTTCCAGTTTATTGAATATAACCTAAAAATATATACATTCAAGCATTAAAAATATACAGCAAAACATTGGAACAACTGTGAATAGTTCAAATAATAACCTTTTGAAACAAAGCTAAATGTCCAAAATATTGTGCAAACTACGTTTTTGTAGGTTCTTTGTGCACACACGAAAATACGTCAATTTGCTAACGTCGTCCTTTTTTTACATCGACGACATTAAATAATGCATTACGCTTCAAAGATTAGAAAAAAAAAATAAACTGTTCCGTCACCATTTTTTTATTCGTTTCTCCCTTTTGACGTGCGTGTTGATTGGTTCCCTGTGATGTTTGTAGCCAATCAGCGGCCGCCTACTACAGAGGAAGGAATAAATGCAAGATGGCTCCTCATATAAAAACAGTCTACTCGGTCGCCCTCATACCGCAGCAAAATAAGTCTTTATACTTAATAAGATTGAAATGTTTATCTGCTAAGAGCTCTGAAGGGTAACGCGAGCTATAGATTGATATGTGTACGGTACGTGGTAAAATTTCGTACCTGAAGATAACGAGGAGGCAAGAGAGACAACTTTGAAGCCATGAATTGGCTGTGAACTCCGCGTCTTGGTTGGACACACTTGGGGCCGTCAGTAGCACATCGGCTGGGCCCTTACCCTCTAACGCTAGGCTGCTAACTAGCTAATGACTTCGCGTACCGCATCGGAAAAACAAACGTGCTGAGTCACTAGTTACATGTTGAATGTGGGACGTGAAGAGCCAAACGACTGCTGAACATGGCTTTATCAAGGTAAGACCTAGCTTCGTGTGCTAACACGGAGGTTTTATATGTTGGACTTTACTTAGCAGTTAGCCAGCTAGCCTACTTATAGCTAATGTTAAAGAACGGCATGCACTACACTGGTAAGCAAACACAATCTCACGTTCGGGTAAACCTTAAATCAATCGTCATTTGGCACATTTACATTCCGGTTAATCGTATTTACCCTAGCCACCATATGACAACACTTTTTTATGTTATGGTGCAGCAGTGTTGGAGCAGCACCACTACTACTTGTCGTATATAACTTAGCAGATAGATGCAGAATAACTACAGTGTGATGGTAGGATTGGGTCAACAAACCCACTATACTGTGTAAGGGTTTTTAAATACTTAGCACCTGTTATTGGAATTCACCACTATGTCAAAATTTGCTTGCATGTGTACAAAGTTGATGGTTGCAGCTTTTGTCGTATTCCTCTTGTTGCTCGTAGTAGTGGTCCTCATTTACATGCCAAACTAGACCTCTGTGTAGGTGAGTTCAAAGCTTTAGTTCTACAGTACCTATGGTCAAAACCTCTACACCTCTAATCCTTTCCATTTTATTAATAGACTTCTTATGTAAAGCATTGTAAACCGCTGATGATTAGGCACGATCCCACAGTCGTGTGCATTGGTTTGTTCCAAAGAAAGAGAACTAAGGTGAGCACCTTAACCGTGGTGTACTGTCAGTCAAGTGCACCGGACCTGTAATTTATAGTGGATGATACATATCAGTATGTTGCTTGTCCTGTTTCTTGTGTATCGTTTATAATTAACCTATGCTTTTCTTTCAGACTTGATCGGTTGTTCATCCTACTTGACACCGGGACTACTCCAGTAACCAGGAAAGCTGCCGCCCAGCAGCTTGGAGAAGTGGTTAAACTCCACCCACATGAGCTCAATAGTCTACTATCAAAGGTATACTTGATTGCCACATTGTTAAACCGTGATACCAACCTGTTCAGCGCCTTCATCAAATATGAAATGCAGCGCTGCTTTCATGTTCAACCACAGTCTATTTGATGATGTTGTTTGATATTTGATCTGTTTTTTTTCAAACAACTTTTCCAACTGATATTATATTTATTTTAATATAATTAAATCATTATATTTGGAATAATTTGTTCCATAGTCCAACCCTAACCATTGTAAAAGCTATTTCTTCTCTTCAGCTTTTCTTGCCTTTTCTTGGTACCGGTTTGCTGTCGGAGAAGTAGTCAATAATAACACAATTTAAAAGGTTTTAAAATTGTATTAGAAATAAGAGCAATATATTTGGTTAAATTGCTGGACTCTTGTCATCAACGAGGAAGAGCCCAGAATGTACACAATTAGAAGTAATTGTTTTGCTCATCTGATGTTTGAATTACCAATGGAAATATGATTGTCTGTTCCAAGGTTTTGACCTATCTAAGGAGTCCCAACTGGGACACTCGTATTGCAGCAGGCCAAGCTGTAGAGGCCATTGTGAAAAATATTTCAGAGTGGAATCCAGCCCCAAAGCCTAAAGGTGAGAGCCACACACTGCATCTTTCACTGCAGACATTCATTTAAAGCGATATTTTGGATTTTTTGACATGAAGTTGTATGACAGCAGTGTAGTGTATCAATAGTGAAGTAGTTAAGTAAAGAGTTTGGCTTCTCAAAACAATATACGTTCAAAAGCATAATAGATTTGCATCGCAAAAATGCCCCCGCAAAGAAATCAGACCTCACAAATCACTCAGCGTTATATTTGTCTCCCGCCGTATCTCTGCGCACTGTCACCTCTCTATTCCTGTGTATGTGATGAACACGCTCGCATCTTCTGCTGTGGAGCACACAAGTAAACAGGATGGCAGCGGCGGTCCATCGCAGAAGATGCGAGCGTCTTCATCACATCCACAAGAATGGAGAGGCGACAGTGCGTAGGCATACGGCAGCAGACAAATATAATGCCGAGCGATTTGTGAGGTCTGATTTTTGTTTGGGTTTTTTTTTTTTTTTTTTCATTTTTTAATTTATTTTTTTGAGGAGTCATTTTTGTGGTGCAAATGTATTACTCTTTTGAATGCATGTTGTTTTGAGAAGCCAAACTCTTTACTTAAATGGCACCAGCAGCTAAACAGAACTATGGACCAATTGGGGGAATAAGTCACTGTTGACGCACTGCTGATGGGGATGTCCTACAACTTCATGTATAAAAAATCCGAACTATCCCTTTTATTAATTATAATTTTTTGGACATTATTTGAAATTATGTTTTTGACTTTTGTTAATTTCCTTATGAAAGATTCAGCATGAGAAAAACTGTCTTGATGCTGATCCTTGCAAAGTGGTTGTGATTTTTTTAAAAGTGGAGCAAAAGAAATGAGAATCTTGGCTTGAATGCAGTGGTAGCCAGAAGGCCAATAATAAGAGATTAAAAAAAAAAAAAGTTATTACTGCTGAAACAGAATTTTACTGTAGTGAAAGTCGTCCGTTTTGTTACAGAGTTGTCTGAAAATTTATCACCAGAGGACCCAGCTTGTGACAGACTGAGTTTCTACCACTTTGACATTTCCCGCCTACTCAAACATGGTGCATCTCTGCTGGGCTCTGCTGGGGCGGAGTTTGAATTACAGGATGACAAAATCGGTGAGATTCATTTCCACACGACCGGTTGGGCAAAGTTATGTCCATTTAACCTTGCAGGACAAAATGTAAAGTCATGTAACTTTCAGTATGTCAGGTTTTATGTCAAAATCCTATTCCACACTGACGACATATGTAATAAATTATGTATGGCTGCAACACCACATTGTACTTGATTGGTAGACAAGCTCCCAACTGCCTTTTATTCTCAGGTGAGATGGACCCCAAGGAACGTCTGGCCTGCCAGAGAAAGCTCCTTCAGAAGAAGTTGGGTCTTGACATAGGTGCAGCGATTGGCATGGACACGGAGGAGCTGTTTAATGATGAGGACCTAGACTATACGTGCCAGCCCAGTGGGCCAAGACCTCATGGAAGCAAAATCACAGCAGGATCCAGCTCCCGCAATCACATGGTGGGTCTTTCTTTCAACATCCTTGCTTTGCTTGCCAGACTGTAGCATAAGCAGGCTGTACTACCAGAGGTGTTAGTCTGCTTCCCAACTACTGTTGAGGTTCCTTAGAGGAAGACATGAAACCCCCCAACCTCACCTCAGGTGTTCCACGTTGTCTGCGAGCCCATCACTCTAACATCTCAGCATGTCTGCTATAGTCACATACAGTACATGCTGTCATCACTTCATAGTAATGCTCACTTTATTCTATTGACATTTATGAAAATGTAAAATTCACCAGGATTTGACTTTAGGCTGTGCCTTGATCCAAGATGTTTTTTGTATTTGTTATGAATCATGTTGTATTTATGCATCCCTTATTTCAGTTGTTTGAATGCAGCTTCAGTACGGTTGATAACATTCACAAGTGACTGATATAAAATGTTAAAAAGCATTTGGTCTACAATGCAGATGTTTATGATAATTCCACCCCATTAATTATGTTCCTTAAACGGTGTGTTTGTGTTTTGTCATAATTTGAATTATTTCAGCCCATTCAGGCTGCTGAATTGATCGACTCAGAATTCCGGCCAGGCATGAGCAAT
Source organism: Dunckerocampus dactyliophorus (assembly GCF_027744805.1). Classification (NCBI taxonomy): domain Eukaryota; kingdom Metazoa; phylum Chordata; class Actinopteri; order Syngnathiformes; family Syngnathidae; genus Dunckerocampus; species Dunckerocampus dactyliophorus. The sequence continues at coordinate 17,176,866 of NC_072832.1, read as the reverse complement.
CGCCAGAAGAATAAGGCAAAGAGGCTTGCTAAGTTAGTTGCAAAACAAAGGTCTAGAGACATGGATACAAATGAAAAAAGGTGAGCAATTGCATCGCTTTTAACTATTAAATTTATTCACAGATCCAAACAAATCAAAGTAGAAGTGTTTTACCTTAAGTAAATCACTACATCAATTACCATAATGTTGCTTTAAGGAAAACTACTGATTTATTGACTTTACATTGCAATTTACCAGCTCCAAAAAATACTAGTTGTTGAATTTTGAAATGTTTTTTCCAATAAAAGGAGTACTGTAATTTACCTTTTTATAATTCCCTTTTAGTAATGACAGTTTTGAAGGTGAGCCTGAAGAGAAACGACGAAAAACCACCAGTGTTGTTGTTGACCAACCAGCAACGGAGCACAAAGTTCTAATCAACAAAATTTCAAATAATGCCAGTCTATCGGAGGAGGTAATGAAACAAGGCATCTTTTTGTTACTGGGACCTGTATGAATACTCTACTGACCTCTCTGTTCTGTCTTTAGACACAAGAGTGGCCCTTGGAAAGTTTTTGTGAAGAGCTCTGCAATGACCTCTTTAATCCTTCTTGGGAGGTAAAAACAAATGTGGCATTTAACTAAGCCAAGGAACAACTCCGTAATATTAGCAGCATGAATTGTTTAAACATGGATACATGTGGTGTCTGTGTCCACAAATGGCCTGTTCAGAAATCTACGAATGAGGTCTCTTCTTATGACTGATTCTTATGTCGAGTTTTAGTCGTAACTTACACTGAGATCACACTTAACACTAAGTCACGCACACTGTACACAAAACACACGGACGTGTATAATACAGTAATAAAAAGATGAAAAACAAGAATTAAATGAAACTAATAAAGCGATAACTTTTATTTTTATGGTTGCCGTGCACACTGGAAGGGGCGTTGCAAGGGAGGGAGAGACAGGCTAATTGAGTGGAGGAAGGCTCAATAATGAGCTCACTATGCTGCTTGGTTATCACTGTCTGTTTCGTAGTAGATGATTCTTTGATATGCTCAAAGATACCATTTCTATCCTTGATGATAGTCGCGGCTTGGACCAGGCATGCAGCCCATTATGATCAGCATTTTTTCACTTTTTGGGCATTTTACAATATCTAATTTCAATTTACTTTTCACTTTTCTTTTCTTTGGCGCACTGATAAGAGAAGGGTGCCTAATGCTTGGGAGACATAGTGAAGGGGGGAATAAAAAGAACAAAAGTGATGACACCCTTTCTCAGTATCGCGACACGTGACTATACTTCTGTCATGCATGCGAAACTAGTTCTTTTTCTTTTTGTACTGTCCTAACCCTGAAATATTGTAACATGAGGACCGCCTGTAGTTTTGGCCTTTAGGTAGCAGCTATGTCTGGCACTGTTGAGAGAACTGCTGCTCAGCCATGCAAGAGTTTCACTACACAGTAGTACATGAACAGTCCATTGTTTACTTATTAATAAGCAAACTGCTAAGGTGTTATAGTTCAAGATTAAATTCCATCCATCCATCCATCCATTTTCTGTGCCGCTTATCCTCATTAGGGTCGGGGGGAGATTAAATTAAACTTTGAGTTTTCTTTTTAGTGCAGTTCCTAAACCTTTTTTGGATAATAAACTTTTAATCACACATACACTCTGCATGCTTGTGCCTTAACCTTTGACGTTAACACATTCTGAAAATGAATTGCATCTGCCTGCAATATCTCTGAACTCTTTCAACACATCTTTTTGTTTATAGATCCGTCATGGTGCAGGCACTGGTCTTAGAGAAATCCTCAAGTCCCATGGTGCTGGAGGTGGCAAACTAGTGGGAAGCACTGCAGAGCAGGTATATCATAGTTATCCATGCAAGTTCTTAAGTGTTTATTTGAAGTGATTAGCACTGACTTTATGGCCTATTTGTGTGCAAAGATGTTGCGACAGCACGAGGAATGGATAGAAGACCTTGTCATCCGTTTGCTATGCGTCTTCGCTCTAGACCGTTTTGGAGATTTTGTATCTGATGAGGTTTGTCTTCAAAACACTGATTTGCCATCTAACTGATTAAAGTTGTTTTTGAATTTAAAAAAATTGATAAGTTGCTTAGGCATCTATATGTAATTGCATAAGAACATTGGTTAATTTCCGCTATCATGTCTTTTATATATAACACATTTGATAGAAATAAGTAATTACAGTGTAATTGTCACCATTAACCATCATCTAAAAGGAATAATTAAAGACTCTTCCTAATCTCTTTGATTCAGACTCTGCTGTTGCTGCTGCAGCAAAGTCAAATGTCATGTTATCTCTGTTCTTCCATTACCAGGTAGTGGCACCTGTCCGGGAGACTTGTGCTCAAACACTTGGTGTGGCCCTTCGCTACATGACTGAGACTGGTGTTTCCATGACTGTAGACGTTCTGCTGAAGCTGCTCAAAGAAGACCAATGGGAGGTCCGTCATGGAGGCCTGCTAGGAATCAAATATGCTCTTGCTGTCCGACAGGTACCACCTGCTCTGGTAGTATCATGAACATGTATGGTTTGATCAACATATGGTCTTGAATATAGATGCCACTGGTGGACGGAGATGTATAGTGTAATCCATTCGTGGAGCATGCTCTTTATATGGATAAATATACTCTTTTATAGTGACAGATCTGTACAAACCTTTTTTTAGGACCTGATCTCCGTTTTACTCCCACGCTTGCTCCCAGCCATCACTGTGGGCCTGCAGGACCTTGATGATGATGTCAGGGCGGTGGCAGCTGCAGCACTCATTCCCGTGGTTGAGGGCTTGGTACAGCTACTGCCAGATAAGGTCGGTTGGAGAATAAAGAGCAATTTCTGTTGCCTTAAAGAACACGTCCACAGGGCATGTTTATTTTTTCCCCACATCATCATCAATGTTTCCTTGTAGTAGTGTAATTGTGTGTGTGTCAGGTGCCATTCATCGTGAACACATTATGGGATGCTCTTTTGGATCTGGACGACCTCACTGCTTCCACCAATAGCATCATGACACTGCTTTCGTCTTTGCTCACCTACCCACAAGTTCAGCAGTGCAGGTTGGTCTGATAGCAATTTATGCTGTGTTGGAGACTGCATAATGTCTCTATAGTGATTTATATTGTTATGTAGTTTGTCCACAATTCAAAATAAAATCACAATTAGCGTATTCTGGGATTTACAATAATAAAGGCATACTGCAAGTGGTGATTAATCATGATTAATTTGAAAACTGATTATTCTAATGACTAATTGTGCTCATTTCACAACCCTACATTTTTCAACATGTTAACTTCTGATTTTGATCGTTTTTAAAAGAAAAAACAAATGGCAGTGAAATTGGTATCTGGTTTAAATTTCTCCTGCATCCAAAACAAGATTTAATTATTATTATTATTATTATTATTATTATTATTATTATTATTATTATTATTATTATTGTAATTTTTTTTTTACTGCGAGCTTTTAACTTCCAGCTTCTCCAGAAATTTGACTACAACTCTTAACAGATGATTTAAGACACAAGTGGTTCTGGGCCGCACGGTGGCCCTAGTGGGTTAGCATGTTGACGTCACAGTCAGGACATTGAGGTTGGTGGGTTGAAATCTCTGTTTGAGCATCTCTGTGGAGTTCTGCCTGTGCGTTTGTGGGTACCCTGGCTACTTCCCACCGCCAGAAAACAGATATGTGAGGCTAATTGGCGCGACTAAATCAGGGATCTCCAACCCCTTTTCTTGTGGTTCCCGCAGGCACCAAATTGATAACCTTTTGTCTTACGGGATACAAAGTGAAAATTATTCAGCACGTCAGCGGTGACATGCTTTGAACTTCAAAGTCTGTAAAAAAAAAAAAAAAAACAAAAAAAACACACACTTAAAATAAATGAATTGTCCGGACCCGTAAACTCGATTTTAAGAAAATACATTTATTGTCCAGCCCTGTATCCTGGTGTTGTTCAAAATCTTTTATCACATTTTTTTACAGTTAAAATGCTCATAACTTATTCACAGTAGATTAACTCCCCCCAAAATACAACTTGGATTTACCAGTTATATCAATGTTATATATTTGGACTGATAACCTCCTTTTTCCCCTCTAGTATGCAGCAGTCATTGACTGTGCTGGTCCCCCGGGTTTGGCCCTTCTTGAGACACACTATATCATCAGTTAGACGGGCGGCGCTGGAAACTCTATTCACACTGCTGTCGAAATCTGACCAGGTAATATTTGGATAAGGGTATTGAGATGTTCCATGTGATGGAATAAACATTTAAAATATTGTTGCTTTTTTATGTTAATATTGGTAGGCATTCATACTGTGAGCTTTGTTTTTGTTGTTTGTGATTTGGTTTCTGGTTTCATGTGCATCAGAAATGTACAGTGTGGATCAACCCCATCCTACAAGATATGCTTCGGCACATTTTCCAGTGCTGCATCCTGGAAAGTAATGAGGAAATACTGGAACTTATCCAAAAGGTTTGTTGCGTGGACCACAGTGATGCTGTCTATGAGGAGTTAAGACATTACGATATTGAGCCGAATATAAGGCGCTATTTTTTTCTCTAGAAAAAAGTCTGAAAAAGACTGCTTGTCTTTTTATAACCAACAGGCGGTTGTTACATGACGCCTGCTGGTGCACGTCTGGAGCGCACACACACACACACAGTGTAGAGCAGAGACTATAAATGTATATTTGCTATTTCTCCTTTGCTGTTATTTTAACACTGGTTGTTGTGTTTGGTCTGTGTAGCATTTACAATTAAGCTCAAGTGAACTGCACTGCACCAGTATGACTTTCAAGTGGTCTTGGTTCACTTGTTTGGTGCGTATCAGGGTTCGTTAGGTTGGGTACACACTCGCAAAGCGCATTAGCGGAGCAAACGCAGTCCAAACACACTTTTAAACAACAGAGGAGGAGGATAAGATAATGGTGATTGATGAAGCAGCGTTATTAGTTCTTCAAACTTATTTTCAAGGTAAAAATTGTAATTATTAGCCACAATCAGCGTTGTTGTCTTTCATCCCTGGATGTTTCACTTAGTTGCCCTGTAATGTGTTGGCTTCTATGTCTACAATATGTCATTGTACTTCATGCAGGTGTGGATGGAGCTACTCACTCAGGCTCCCCAGCAGTATGTGGTAGCAGCCAGCTGTCCATGGATGGGCGCCTGGCTTTGTCTCATGATGCAAGCCTCGCACATTCCCATAGATCTCAACATGCTGCTTGAAGTAAAGTCACGCTCCAAGGTAGTTCTTTATGTCTGATCAGACCACAGTTAAATGTCAAGTAAAAAAAAGTGTAAAGTGTTTTCCAGCATAAAAATGGCTAAATGAACAAAAACACAAGTATAAGGCATTCAAAAGACTCATTCAAAGATGTTATGAAGATATGTAGCATACAAGCACCAGACTTGATCGCTGGAATAGGCTGCTTTTGTGGCCGTAGCCCCATGCCAAGCTAAAACTCAACTCTCAACCCCTAAACCCCTATGTCCCTTCCTGTCTGCGCCACTGCAACATATTTCCAGCTCATGCCTTAAATAGGTACTTTTCTGTTAGGGCTACTATATTGGGTAATACGATTGTAAAGGTGACTGTAGAGGTGTTATTTCATGTCTAGATGGCTCTAATAATGTTAAAAGCCATATTTAGAAGATTGTAAATGGGTTTTCAATGCTCTAATTGCAAAGATAATCAATTTATAAATAAGGAATCTCACGTTGTGGAAATCAGTTGTCACAGTGGAATCTGGATAACTAACAGTGATAAACGAGGGATTACTGTATTCATGTTGGTCTTCTTTGTATTTTTATATTTTCACATCAACAAAAGCTGCTTGTCACTGTTTCATTTGATGGTTTTTGGTACTGTAGACATATTGCAAACTGTTCAATTGGACTAACATAGCTGTGTAGATTCCTTGACATAGCAATGAGTACTTTTTATGCTGAATCAACAGGATAAGGCTGGTGCAAAGGCACGTCAAGGGACCAACCAGGTAAAGGAAACAGTCCAAGAGTATATAGCAGGGGCAGAGACTGTGACAGATGACCCAGTATCAAGGGACTATGTGGTGGTCCGCTCTCGCCTCATGGCAGCCAAGTAAGTTGGTTTGGCAGATTTGTACCGCACAAGTGTTCTACACGTTGTGATGTTGTCTTGTCTCAATATGCTTTGTTTTTTGTATTTTGTTCTCATCACCAAGGTGCTTCTTTTTAGATATCTAATATGTGGCGGTTTTCTGCTCTGCCTCATCTCTTTCTTTCAGATTGCTGGGGTCTCTGTGTAGGTGCATCTGTGACCCTCAGCTCAATGCTGCATCTCAGGAGATCCGTCCAGCCGAGTCTCTGGGCCAGTTGCTGCTTTTTCACCTCAATTCAAAGTCTGCACTTCAACGAATAGCTGTAGCTCTTGTGCTTTGTGAGTGGGCTGCTCTTCAAAAGGTCAAACATTTTTTTTGTTTTCTACTATTACTAGAGCCACCAGTATCATACATTTGAAAAATAATAATTTCAATCTTCCCCAATCAGGATTGCCAGATTGTGTCTGCCATAGTGCAGCCTCGTTTGCTCGCCATTCTGTCAGAGCAGTTATATTACGACGAGATTGCCATCCCCTTCACGCGCATGCAGAATGAGTGCAAGCAGCTCATCGCCTTTCTTTCTGAGGCTCACATAGACCTTCAAGATCGCCTCAATTGTAATGTTTTCACCATTGATCAAGCCAATGAACTGGTATGACCACCAACAAACACTGAAATACCTGCTTGCGCACATGTTTATAGAAGATCATTTACTCAAACCTTGGGATTTTTTTTTTTTTTAATTATTATGGATGCTTGTTTGTATTACAGTAATTCTTCGTTTATCGTGGTTAGTTGGTTTGCTGATTTTTCCGCAAAGTAGGATTTTTTATTTATAAATAAGTGGAATATTTTTGTAGTCAGAGCATAGAAAACTTGTTTATGACCTTCAAAATATGGTTTTTAACATTATAAGAGCCCTCTAGACATGAAATAACACCCTTGGAGTAACTCTCACACCCTTATTACCCAATATAGTTAACATAATAACGGGGGGGGGGGATTAGTAGATGTGAATGCATATAGCAATATGTAACAACTCCCATTCTCCTGCTTATTTTGTAGTTAACCACCATCTTCACAGAATCAACAACAGGTTTGAATGTGAAGACAAAACAGTGGCAGGTATTGGACAGTAAACGGCAGCAGGCCCAAGCCACAGTACTGGAGACCAGCAATGAATGGCAGCAGTTGCATCTCCGCGTCCACATGTTCTGCGCCTGTGCAGTGATCAACCTGCAAGTGCTTCCTGACAAACTGAACCCACTGGTCCGGCCTCTGATGGAGGCCATCAAGCGGGAGGAGAACACTCTTATTCAGGGTTATGCTGCTTCTTTCATTGCCAAGTTGTTGCAGCAGTGTGCTGGACGCTCTCCATGTCCCAACTCCAAGATTATCAAAAACCTATGTGCCTCAGTCTGTGTGGACTCCTCAGTGACCCCCTCATCTGCTTGTCCTGTCCCCCCCATGCAAGAAAATGCTAAAGGTAATGGCAATTAAAATGTGAGTGATGCGTATTTTCAGTACTATTTTGGGTTGAATTTTGTTTTTTACTGGTCATTCTGACTGATGGGAAGCAGCCAAATCATTTGGGACGTGACAGGCACTTGTGTCAAGGTTTTCTTGGTATTCTCTCTGGTTTACCACTGACTGCTTTAATTTTCCTTGTTTTAACTTTAGGCAGTGGTTTGGAGAAGGATTGCCTGCATCACATGGTTAACAAAACTCGAGGCATCCTCACTCTTTATCGTCACCAAAGGGCAGCGTTTGCAATCACCAGTAAAAGGGGTCCTGTCCCTAAATCCTCCAAGACGCCTTCCACGGAGCTTCCTCCAGGCAGCATCGTTGGCATAGACAATGATGAGGTATGAAAGAATGATAGGACCCAAGCTTGTGTTCATCTCAAGATGTAAAATGGGTTGTACTTGCTTTTGCCCTTTTGTAGAGAAAACCATTTCTTATTCAAAGGAGAGGGGCGGAATTCTCCCTAACAACCATTTCTAAGCACTTTGGTGCAGACCTCACCAGATCTCTTCCATACCTTTGGGAAAACACAGTGGGTCCCTTGAGGACTGTGGTGAATGAAAGTTATGTCATCGGTAAGCTGATTTATACATTAATATCATTTTAATACAACCTTTTTAAGCATCACTGTCATAGTTTGTTTGAAATTTTGAGTGAAGTGTAAATTCACAATTGTAGCTGTAATTTTCAGTGCAATAAAACTTTGCACTTTTTCCTTTCTGTTTCTTGTGCTGCAGATAGGCAGGCTCAGCTAGAGAGGGGTGATGCTGCATCTCAGGAACTGGTAAACTCTCTGCAAGTGTTGGAAGTCATGGCTGGAGCCATGTCCCATGAGCTCAAACCTTTGGTATGATTCAACCCCTATTTCTGTTTTATTGCATTTGCGATGACCTCATCTCAAATCCAGTTCCAGAAAATGCACTGACAAGCCCTTTTGTTTCCTTGGGCCATTAAGTTTCAGGCTCCGAATTGTTAGCAACAGAGGGATTCCTGCAGTGTAATGCACTGAAAAGTATTTGTTTTTCTATTCTGTGTTTATTTTTAGCTACTGGAGCATCTTCCTCATCTGTTTACCTGCCTGCAGCATCCATACACAGCAGTGCGTCACATGGCAGCACGGTGTGTGGGCGTACTTAGTAAGATATCCATGCTGGAGACAATGGATGCTTTTCTTGAGTGTGTACTGCCATGGTTAGCTGCAATTGATGACTGCACCAAACAGGAGGGAGCCATCGAGGCCTTGGCTTGTATCCGTCACACATGTCTTGTGTGTTTTGTGTTCAGGAAACGGTGCATTCAAAGTAAAGAGTTTTATTTTTTATATTTGGATGAGATTGTCCTTGACAGACGTACTTGTAGGTGTTATGGAACAGCTGGATGTGGATATCATACCCTACATTGTACTGCTGGTAGTGCCAGTATTGGGGCGTATGAGTGATCCCAGTGACAGCATCCGTTTCATGGCCACTCAGTGCTTCGCTACACTCATCCGCCTGTTGCCACTAGAGGTAGAAGCATATAAATGATACACACAAATAATCCAACATGCACTGTCTCAAACTTGATCATAGGTTTATGGGACTGTTTAGCACATTTTTGTCTCTCAGGCAGGAATACCGGACCCCCCTGCCATGTCTGCTGACCTGATCCGTCAGAAGGCCAGAGAGCGACATTTCTTAGAGCAACTGCTAGATGGAAGAAAGCTGGAGAATTACAACATCCCCGTGCCCATCAAGGCAGAGCTGAGGAAATACCAGCAGGTATGTGCGTCTTTGTGTATCAAGCGATACCTACTCATGCACCTTTCCACTGGAATATGGTGTGCTAGCTAAATCGTAGTTTGAACGTCACTCCCTCACTTTATCGTGATTATTAAAAATGTGTTATATGACTGCTGTTTGTGGTTGACTATAGCCTATTAGTAAAAAAAAAAAAAAAAAAAACATTGAAGGACAAGTTATATGTAATATACTGGTCACTAGGCGATGAGACATGACGTTATATTGCATCACTGTCACACTGCATGGAGTCAGCCATGGCATGTCCAACGTGATAGAATGGAAAAATTCTCCCATTCCATGTGGAAGTGGGAAGTTTTTGAAGTTGTCCTTCTTCCACACTCTGTTTGAAACTCTTTGTTTAGAACAAAGTAAATTAGAGAGCCTAACTCGTTAGCTCGGTAGCTTGCTACGCTAGCGGCGGCCATCTGTCATGCCCTTACAGTGATCCCGTAGCCTGCGCAATGTGGTGTTTTATAAAAAAAAAAAGAATAAGTGTTTGTGTAAATATGACTAAAGGTGTTATTGCATGTGTACAGGGATCTAATGTTACAAAAAGGTATTTAGAAAGTCAACCAAGTTTTCTATGCAATATGAAAATATTTAGTTTGTTAATATTGAATCCTGCTTTATGGAAATTCACTTACCTCGGTCAGGTCTGGAATCAATTGACTGCGATAAACTAGGGACGACTGTACTCAATTTTTTGCTGATATTGACCTGATATCCGATATCAATATCTAACTGGGACACCCCTAGTAAACACAAGACTCTCTCAAGGACTAATTACAGCACGTGGCTGACGAATAATCAAAATTGCGCATTTGTCTCAATTACTCGACTGTCGAGACCATCATTAAGGTCTACCCAGACGTAAGGATGACGAGGACATGGTCTATAAACAATCTCTTACAAAAACAAAAGAGGCTGAGGGGCCGAACCACACCCAAACAACATCAGCAAACTCAACGCTCCTCTCCGCACGGCAAAAATCATCCTCATTGACGTACACACACACACACACACACAGTCAGGACTCATGTCATGTTCACGGCTTCAGAGTGTTGGAAAACACAACTCTTTGATATGACACATGACTGCCAAGTCTCTACGGTATCCTTGAGCATGATGAAAGATCTCCTCTGCAAGAGACAGAAATAACTAAACAGCAGTGTTTTCTTTTGTTTTTTACCGTTTCATTTGATTCTTGCTGAGTGGTTTTATTGCTGCATTTTATGTCGATGTATGACTTCCAACATACACTAAAATTTGATGTACCTGCCACAGGTTGGCAACCTCTAGTGGAGAAAAGCAGCCATCGAACACGGGTCTTCAGTCTTTCCTTCTAGTAGTCATGAACTTTTGGACGGACATGTTTCGAGTCACTATCCCAGAATCCCTCCCATATGCCATCAATAGGTCTTTTACACTAATGTGCCTGTGATTCTGCATTTCGTCGTTTGTATCATTTCAATTTTTTTGTAGGACGGTGTGAACTGGTTGTCCTTCCTAAACAAGTACAAGCTGCATGGCATCTTATGTGATGACATGGGCCTCGGAAAGACTCTGCAGTCAATCTGCATTTTAGCAGGAGATCACTACCTCAGGTACTGTCCAAAGGTCAAATGTTACTGTTATTTGTCAAAATGTGTTATGTTTTGCTTTTGGAAGCGCAACTGATCTGCTGATAAATCAATTTTAATGCATCTGTGCATCGATTGAACAACATTTCTATGGGTTAACATTAGCTCCACTGGACAGTACAGTTTGTTATAATGACAACGGTATTGCCTAGTGGAAATGAACTCATCAAAAAATGTTAATGATTTTTGATGTGAGGAAGCTGGACACAGCCGACTGATTTAGTTGACGCATTTTCAGGGCTCAGGAGTATGCCAAAACAAAGGCAGCAGACTGCAGCCCACTGCCCTCTCTAGTGGTGTGCCCGCCCACACTTACTGGTCACTGGGTGGATGAGGTGGGCAAGTTCTGTGCCAAAGAGTACCTCAACCCGCTGCACTACACTGGGCCGCCTACAGAGCGAATGCGGTAAGGGCAAATTTGTGAAATGAGGGCGACGTCATAGTCAAAATAGACACATACAAACGTCTTGTATGTGTTTTTTACAGTATGTTTGGTCTGTGAGGTTAGTAATGAGAACAATAACAATATTACACTCTAAATGACCATTCATTTACCTTTCAGATTACAACATCAAGTGAAAAGACACAATCTTGTAGTTGCATCTTATGATGTTGTGCGAAATGACATTGACTTTTTTAAGTGAGTACTGTTATGATTTCCTCTTGTTTCTTGATCAGGTGTTTTTGTTAGGTATTTTTTAACAAGACTTGTGCTTTCCACTTTTGCAGAAATATAAAATTCAATTACTGTATCCTTGATGAGGGTCATATCATCAAAAATGGGAAAACAAAACTTTCCAAAGCCATTAAGCAAGTGGCTGCCAACTTCCGTGTCATCTTATCAGGAACTCCAATTCAGGTGAGGTCCTCCTTCAAATATCTTTTATTCATATTTTTATTTGCTAAATGTTTTGTCAAGGCTTCCCGACCTTATCTCGTCCCCAGAATAACGTTCTGGAACTTTGGTCCCTCTTTGACTTCCTCATGCCGGGCTTCCTGGGGACAGAGCGTCAGTTTGCGGCACGTTACGGCAAACCTATCTTGGCCAGTCGTGATGCCAAAAGTTCATCACGGGAACAGGAGGCCGGTATGACACAACTTCTTCATTCTCAGAATAAAGAGTTTCATTTCAATTTTTTTTTAATGTGGGTGTACCACTCTGTGACGTCAGCACAGTGCATTTAGAGGGAGGGGCTGGATTCTGACAGATCAGCGTAGTAGTCAGTTTCCTCAGTCTGAACTATATGACACAAGCTCGAAGGCTTATCAGTCTTTTTTTTTCCCCTCATTTCTATCACAATAAAATGACACTTAGATTTCACATCAACATTTGCAATAAAACTGATTAGATTAGATTCAACTCCAGACCATTGCCCTTCACAAACTTATTAAACTCATTGTAAGTATAAAATGCAGTCCACTAATGAATCATAATGGAAGATAAACCATGAATAGATGAAATTGGAGTCATGATGTAGAAGTTTTAATTTTATGAGTTTTACGTTTGCGTCTGACCGCAACCATGGTGCGTTGAAGGACCAAACGGGAATAAAGTGAAGTCGTGATTTACATGAGCTAAATACTTTAATTTGAATATATAATTGGAAATTAAGGTAATAAACTTACTTAGCAATTCACACCATGGATTTTGTGCTGGTGTGCCCTCCCCTCCATTAATCTGTACTAAACCTTGCGGCAAAATAAAAAGCGTCCTACATGAAAGCGGCTTAAACATGTCGCCATGCTTTCCATATGTGAATGTGAACCGAGCTGTTTTCCATATAGGTGTCCTGGCCATGGAGGCGCTGCATCGGCAGGTGCTGCCCTTTCTCTTGAGAAGAATGAAGGAGGATGTACTGCAAGACCTTCCTCCAAAAATAATTCAGGACTACTACTGCAATTTGAGTCCTCTGCAGGTATCCCACATGCACTTGATTTTCATGACCTACATTAATCATTGAGTTGCCCCATCTTGCAGCACTTAGGATACGTGAGAAATTTGCAACCACTTTGTGAGCGTTATTCTCATTTGAATGTGCTTTTACATACTGCGAACTGGTTTCTTAAACCTTAAGGTTCAGCTCTATGAGGACTTTGCAAAGTCTCGCGCCAAAGCCAGTGTGGATGACAGCATCTCAGTTGCCTCTGCTGAGGAGGAGGAAAAGCCCAAACTGAAGGCCACAGGTCACGTCTTCCAGGTACATTTTGTCGGCCCAATCGGTATTACAGTATGTCACATTCAATAGGTTTAACACACATTCTACCGTATACCTTCTGTCAGGCACTGCAGTACCTGCGGAAGCTATGCAACCACCCAAGCTTGGTGTTGACCCCACAACATCCAGAGTACAAACGAGTAACTGAACAGCTTGCAGGCCAAAACTCCAATCTGCGGGACATTCAGCATGCTCCCAAACTGTCTGCGCTAAAACAGGTACAGTATGAGTCTGGCACAGTATAGTATACGTAAGAACGCGTAGGAATTAAAGCAGGTAGATGGATGAAACATTATTCATCCCCACATGGGCATTGTTAATGAGCCTTTGACCACGCTAACCTGCACCTCATGCTGTCTTCTTCTCATCCAGTTGCTCCTGGACTGCGGCCTCGGTGGAGGAAGCTCCGAGGGCAGCACCGAGGTGGTGGTGGCGCAGCATCGGGTGCTCATTTTCTGTCAACTAAAGAGCATGCTGGATATTGTGGAGCATGACCTGCTCAAACCCAAAATGCCCAGTGTCACCTACCTGAGGCTGGACGGCAGCGTGCAGGCCGGCCTGCGCCACGCCATTGTCTCGAGGTGTGTATTGAATGCCGCGCCACGCCATCGCCACACCATCTCAACTACCTCCATTTTTTTTTTTTTTTTTTTTTTGTGCACTAGGTTTAACAATGACCCGTCCATCGATGTGCTGTTGTTGACCACACATGTTGGTGGTCTCGGTCTGAACCTAACTGGTGCAGACACGGTGGTATTTGTGGAACATGATTGGAACCCCATGAGGGACCTGCAGGCCATGGACCGTGCACATAGGATAGGCCAGGTACACTGTGTGCTATGGTTACACTTGGTAGGGTGGTCCTCATCTAAACACACCTTTTGTGTTGTGCAGAAACGCGTAGTGAACGTATACAGGCTCATCACTCGAGGCACCCTGGAGGAGAAGATCATGGGCCTGCAGAAGTTCAAGATGAACATCGCCAACACCATCATCAGCCAGGAGAACACCAGCCTGCAGAGCATGGGCACAGACCAACTCCTCAACCTCTTCACACTAGACAAGGTGAGAATACATGCCTGTTGATTCAGCAATACCTCGTTTATCGCGGTTGTGTTTAGAAATGGCTTATTTTCGTAGTTATAGCTGGTGCTAGGGGACAGGAAGTGATGTTGGGGGTTCAGAATTGAGTTTGGGTTACTGCCGCAACAGTAGCTCGTGTTGGGGATTATAGCAGTCGGGTATGGTGCTTGTGTGTCTCACCGAGCGGCCAGTGTAGAATACTACATGCCATCAAAACATCTTTGAATCAGTCTTCTGAATGCCTGAGTTCATTTAGCAATTTTTAGGCTTGAAAATGCTTAATTTAGGCAAACTAATACATCAAATTAACCTAAATATGCATATATTTTGACTAATAGGCCGTATTCAACCACACACCATGCAAAGTTGCAAGGGATGACTTCATTTGATTTGCGTAAAGATAACCGTCAGAATTTAGTCTACAGTGGAAACTCAACCTTTTCATTTGTTCAAATTTAAATAGGCCATTTACACAACTGCTGTAAAAGTTGAGTGTTTTTTTCCCCTCTATTTACATTTCTGAGCTGAACACTTGCATTGTTATTTTAGGACGACAAAGGTGAGAAGGGTGAACACTCGACCCATGGAAAGGCCTCCATGAAGTCTGTGCTGGATGGTCTGGGAGAATTGTGGGACCAGCAGCAGTATGACACGGAGTACAACCTGGACAGCTTCATGCACTCCCTGCAGTGACATGACCTCACGTGACATCACATCTGCTGGTCAGAAGGCGACAAAACCTGCTAGAACCTCTTCAAATGCATTCATAGGACGCAGGGCTTAAGTGTCCGTATTAGTACTCCTCCATTCATTTCTAACTCTTGTCCCCCAGAGAAAACAAAATGGGTATCTCTCCACAATATATTTGACACTGCAGTGCTAGCGCCAGCAACGTTATTAAGTTCTAGAAGCACATCTTGTCACGCAGCTCTCAGTTTCATTTCGGCAAACAGAGCAAGAGCTCATCAGTCGGGGCCCAGCACTGCCATTTGTACTGTCAAGACTCCCATCCACCAGATGGCGCTACCTTTTTAGTTGTTGCACTTGGTGCAGCATTACTTCTTCAGGCTTTCTGAAACTTGTCACAAGTATTTTAAAAGAATAGATATGTACATATTTCTGTAATAGCTGCTTTTTGTTTATGAAAGTGCTTTTTGTTTATGAAAGTGGAATTGTAATAAATTCTACGTACCTTTTTGAGCTACATGCATCAGAGTGTTTTGTACATCTTAACAAAACAATTTCAATGCTTTAGTCCTTACATACATTTTACATGTTTTTACAAATGCAACACAAAAATGAAGGCATGTCACAGCGTCCTACAGCTACATTTCATAACATTTGCCCATTACGGTAGTACACAAAAAAGGAAATCCAGCATTTGAGACCCAGCTTGGTAAAAATCTGTTAAATCAGGCCATCACAGACAATCTGAATCCTCACAAAGATGCTAGAAATTTGTAAATGCAAATGAGGAAAAACCATAAGTAATTGGAAGTGCGAAACTGAAATATAATCAGTGTGGTGGTGTGTGTCTTCATATCTCGACATATACAGAGTGATTTAAAACAGACTCCTTATTTGAAAATACTATCCTTAGGATGTATTTATGAACTCCACTTTATGCGGTTAGCATGGGGTTTTATTAGAAATTCCATGAGCCCCAGAATTTGCTACCAGCTTCTCAAACCACCCAGCAATTGTGTCAACTGATTCATCAGGAATTCTTGAGGGATGGAAGACAAAACTTGTGTTTTTGAATTTGTAAGGCTTCCAAATTTCAAACATACAGTAAGCCATCTTGGGGGAAAAAATGCATTAAATTCTGACATTCAAAAACACAAAAAATGTTGAAATTACAATAAATAAGGACTAGTAATAAGTATTTTTAAATTACTACTTACTAATTACGAGTTACTTTTGAATCACCCTGTATATCTAGGCCAGTGGTGACTGTTTTCAACACGAAATACCTCACTATCTATATGGCACACTCTTCTCCAGCTGTTATCTGCATCTGTGTGTTGGACAGACAGCGCGTTAAGTCTCCGCTCAAATGTCCTTTCTTTCCCACTCAAGCTTGACGAAGTTGCCTAGAAACATGGCACGCACCTTGCGACGGCATAGCAAGCAAATAGCGCAGACAAGAATGACGTGCATTCACAGTCATTGGGTTATTACAAAATTATTGTTTTTTTCCAGGCAGAGGCCCACGACTCACTGAAAATGGCTGCGTAACTCACTTTTTGGTCCCAAAGAATATGATTTTTTTTTTGTTAAAATCCGATCAAATGGAGTTCACGTTACTAAAAAAATGTGACTTGTTTTTTGTAAACAACAAAACAACAAAAATAGTTTTTTATAACATTATTAGAAGCATCTAGCCTTGAACACACATGTACTGTATAAGTAACGAAGGGAAAATAAGCCATTTAAGACTACCTTGTAGGGGAAGCAGAATCGATGGTGGACAAGAAGTGAGGTTGAGTCACAGGAAGTTGAGTTTTAGCTTGTGGGCTATGGTCACAACAGTAACCTGTGTTATTATTCATTCATCCATCCATTTTCTTACCCAGGTCTGGGGTGCGGGGGCAGTAGTCTCAGTAGGGAAGTCCAGACTTCCAGGTCCTCGGCCTCCTCTTCCAGCTCCAGCAGGAGGACACCCAAGGCGTTCCCAGCCAGCCGTGAGACGTAATCCCTCCAGTGTGTCCTAAGTCTGCCCCAGGGCCTTCTCCCGGCTGGGCATGCCCGGAACCCCTGACCAGGGAGGCGTCCAGGAGGCATCCGGACTAGATGCCTGAGCCACCTCAACTGGCTCCTCTCGATGTGAAGGAGCAGCGGCTCTACTCACCGGCCCCACGCAGATGATCTCTTAGGGTGAGTCCAGCCACCCTACGGAGGAAACTCACTTAAGTTGATTGTATCTGCAATCTCGTTCTTTCGGTCACAACCCAAAGCTCATGACCATAGGTGAGGGTGAGAACATAGATTGACCGGAGGGAGCAATCCACCCTTTTCCGACAGAGAACCACGGCCTCAGATTTGGAGGTGCTGAGTCTCATCCCAGAAGCTTCACACTTCGCTACGAACCGCCCCAGTAAACGCTGAAGGTCACCGAACAGCAGAGGCGAGGTCCTAAAGCCACGGAACTGGACTCCCTCAACGCCTTGGCTACACCTAGAAATTATGTCCCTGAAAATTATGAACAGAACTGGTGACAAAGGGTAGTCTTGGCGGAGGCCAACGTTCACCAGAATCAGGCCCGACTTACTGCTGACAATGCAAACCAAACTCCTGTTCTGGTTGTACAAGGACAGAATGGCACGTAGTTGCGCGCCACCAATTCTATACTCCTGGAACACCCTCCACAGGACACCGCAAGGGACACGGTTGAATGCCTTTCACGAGTCCACAAAGCACACGTAGACATGTCAGTGGGGTTGAGAAGATTCGGTGGTGGCCTAACCGAACAATTAATGACACCTGGTGACCAATATAGAATACTACATTCACAAGTTGTTGTCTTAATGGCTTCTATGCTTATTTGTAGTTTCCTTCATTTAGCCATTTTTGTGCTTGAAAATGCTTAATTTGGGCAAGAGATGTACAGTTTACAAATTTGCATATTATTTGACCGATAATAGGCCTAGTCAGCCACGAAAAATGTCAGAAATGTTAGAAAAACCGCTATAGAGTGAGGGAACAACGTTACGAGGGCCGTGATCGCCCAGGAAGTGACACGCATGCGCACAAAACACTACGTGCAGTGTTGCCAATTTATCGGTAGATCTGTGGACATTCCAACCACCCTTGGCGACATATTTTCTCAGAGGTGACTAGCGACAAATGTAGTTTTTTGGTATTTGGGGACTCAAACGTGAAAGCGCTTCGTCTACATTTTGTGTTCTCACTGAGCAACGGCGGGTGCTGTTGACAGGTCCGCCCCGTCAGCTTCCGAGCCGCGATGCCGCGGGGGTGGGACGCCCCCGTTTCACCTAGTAAGATCTAAAACGCTAAAAACGCTAAAAAAATGTCTTAGTCTTCAGTAAGCCTGGATAAAAGAGGTGTGTTTATGTTGTATTGTTAGTCTATTGCTACGCTTTATTAGTAAAATGAAGTGGATTATCTTACAATCGTTCGGGTAAATATAAGTAATTGATAAACCGACTGTATTGCTATTGTATGTATTCAATTGCTTTTACATATACTCACCAGAAGAGTGTGCTACTCACGAACCACACTGAGCCATGTTAACGGAAGAAACACAGCATAATCTGTTATTCGCCGATCAATTGTGCTAATTTAAGAAAGTTCTCAATTGCCAACGTGTGATGGGAGTACTTGGGAGGCGCAATAATCAAATTTATTTGTACTTTTAAAATGTGTACTTCTAATTAATGTGTTTTACTCACTTTTTTTGTCTCGGGTTGTTTTTTTTTCCTACAGCATTTTACCACATCATATGCAAATTAGACGATTACGTCATCTCGCGACTACTAGGACAGCCAATAGCTTATTTTCTTACTGAAACGTTAGCAACAGTGACTACGTCACACACAGTGCCGTGTGTTTACGGAAGTGTACATCGCTTGAATTCGTGGTCTCCCTGGCGCATCTGTGACAAGTTCAAGGATATTATGCAACCGGAGTCAGCATTTTTTACAATAAAATTATTCGGCGTTGGCGATTAAAAAGACAAAGAGGAAAGACTTTTGGCTATGGCAGTTTGAGACGTCTGTTCCAGGAGCGCATGGGTGGATGTTGGAGGCGGAGCCAGTAGTGATGGGACATTGACAACAGATGTTTAAAATGATGACAAGAGGAACCTTTGTCTACATCTGTGAGTAACTTTACCCAACTCCTGCATTGCAAAATATACCGTTTGATGACGTATAGTTCGGCTATACGCGACCCGAACGTTCAGACTGCACAAGCATTGGCTACATAACGAAATTGTACCGTTAAGACATGGACAAGAACAAAAAATCCTATTTATTTCTCAATAATAAATGAGGGAACTCACTTAAATACAGTCACACTAGGCAGGACAGGTGAGGAAGGGTGACACTGTACTACACAGTTGGGTTGTGTTAGCGTAGCCGTAAGTAAGCACGTGGGCTGTGCTGTTAAAACATACAACTTCTGGATATGCTCCCGTCAGTTTTTTATTAGATTTCTTTTACATTGCAGATCACTTTTAACATCATCAAGCCCCAATCTCTTGCTTGTGTAGTTACTGTATATTATTTTCCACACTGATAAGCCAGTTAACACACAAAGCTAAGCAGTCCAGACACTTAAGTAACATTATGTATTTTTTTTTCCACCTTCAAAAATAAAAAAAAGTGAAAATATAAAATCAATTTGAAAGAATAATCTTCATAAAATGAATTTACTCCAAGTAAAAATACAAAATAATATTATGAAAGACATTGACCGAATATGAAAGTGTCCCCAGATAAGGTTGGGAAATAAAGCAAATATGAAATAAAAATATGGAAATATGTTAGTCTTGGAATTTTTTTTTTTTTTTTTAGCAAAATGTTCTAAAAAATAATGAAAAATTTCTCAGTACAAAGGCTACATACTACTGGAAGGTACTAGCAGGTTGAGCAGGTCAATACACAGTAGAAAATGATTTTTTTTGTGAATCACAATGCAATGAAAATAATTCTGCAGTAAAGATTTATGCTTTTTTTTCTTCTTGTTTTCATCTTTTCTACAAACAGTACAAAGGGTATTGCACATGACAACAAAGAGTTCTTAGCTTTAGAAAACAAACCAAATGGGACAAATTCAAGTGTTGCATGAGAAGGCCACCAGTCGATTGATGCAACTCGGGGGGCTTTCACTCAACCTGTGTCTGCTTTGTGTTTCGTCAAACAACATTCTTTTCTTACAACATCCACTCCCTATGACAACATAGCAAGACAGGGTTAAAAACACAAAACAACAATACAGGAGCACATGTTTTTAGAAAAATGAAAAAAAAATACAAAAAGTGGGGTAAAAGTTACATTTTCCTTGATATCTTCCAACGTCTGCTCTCAGCTAATAAACTGTACAGTGGAACCTCGGTTAGCGTCATTAATCTGTTACAGAAGGTCCAACTTGGGGACTACGCTGTACTACTTTCCCATAAGAAATAATGTAAATCCAGTTAATCCGCTCCAGAAAGTCAAAAATGTCAACACAAACACATTTTTGTAGTTTCACAATTATAGTTTTACATCCAGAAAACAACTGAAAATACACACAAATGACGAATGAAAGGGATAAATGACCATTTAAGGTTACTTTTACTAGCCAAAGACACAACGTGGCAGCGAGATCATTCTTCCTCTTCTACACCACCTTCCTGTTTTGCCATGAGTTATTTCTTGAGTTCAGTAGTGTTTCTCACCTCAATAATCCAAAATGGAGCCAAAGAAAGTTGCAAACATTTTGATAAAGAAGGCGAGAAACGGTACTGAATTAAATAAAACATCACAGGAAGTTGGGGGATCTCGCTGCCACATCAAGTCTTTGCAACAATCACGTCTTCAAAGAAGGTAAAAAGTAACCTTAAATGTTCATAGCTGACTTACGTTTCCGGTTGCCATTTTGTTAGCAAGCTAAGGGTGCTAACGGGATGTCTTGTGATAGAAATACATTAAAAACACGGTTGGACTCACGCAGTGTATTAATAACACGACAAGACGCATGCCAACTGGAACAGAGTCAAGATTTTAGCGTACATTTTGGAAAAACCGAGGTTCCACTGCACTGTTATTAATGTACTCGCACACTCATTTACACATTATAAAGCTCAAACTCCTTCAGCTGTCATCTTTTTTTCAAAAATAAATTCTTAAAATAAAGCTTTAAAAAAAAAATCATCTGTTAAATAATTTCTCTTGAATTAAATTAATATATTTTTTTCATCTGGATAAACTTAGTTAGAAAACAGCATTTCAAAATTGAGGTATTGCAAAAGATGGGTGTCAGTCAGAAAAAGCGAGCTTTGTCGTTTTTTGTTTTCTTTTTTCTGTCCGCTGACTGTGAAAGAGGATAGAAAGAGTAGTGCATAACAAACCATCCTACAGAGAGTGGACTCACATAAAAACCGGCCTGGGTGGAGAAAAGAAATGTCACAACAACAACAACAACAACAACAACAACAAAAAACACACCCAGAATTCACTTTCATAGGGATACTTATGGTTAGCTTCTATCAGTAAAAAATTTATATCCTGCCTTTTTTTTTTTTAAACAACAACAACAGCAACAAAACAAAAAAAACAGTTTGAGACTAAAAGAGGAGACGGACTGCTCATAAATGAACTTGGATTGTCCACAAAACTGCTAAAACCAGTGTCATCGCTGCGCTCCGTCACCTTTTCATTAAAAAAAAAACACAGATTGTTAGCAGGTCTGTTACTTCAAGCTTTGCAGGACAAAATAAACGTGGATACAGAAGGTAACCCCTATTTGCACACCTACATCTATATATACTGTATATATAGAGACAGAGAGAACATTGTGCCACGAGTCAACACCCATGAGTGGGTGGGCGGATCGATCCAAATAGTGTTGGTCGATATCGGGGGGGGGGGGGGGGGGGGGGGGGGGGGGGGGTAGTATCAATATCAAAATTGTTCAGGTCTCGTCTATGTTTACTTCCACAAACATATGTGTTTTTTGTTGTGTTCTATTTATATATCGTTATATTGTGTGTAAACTCAGGGAATATGTTTTTGGACACAGAAGTAGCAAAAAGCCAAAGGATTTAAATGGAGTCCGTGGTAGTTTTTGCTTTTGTTTTGTTATTTCAGGAAAGGGAATAATTGTATTCTTTTGTGAGTATTGTTACACTGTTTTTAGAGTAATCCCTCGTTTATCGCAGTTAATCCGGATCCGGGCCGTGATAAATGAATTCCGGCGAAATAGGATTCCTTATTCATAAATGAAATATATTCATAGTTAGAGCATAGAAAACATGTCTACAACCCTCAAATTCAGTTTTTAACATTATTAGAGGCCTCTAGACATGAAATAACACCCCTGTAGTCAGCTTAACACTCGTATTACCCAATATAGTAGACATAATAACAGAAAATAAGACTATTAGACTTACACATGTTAGCATTGGGAAGAGTTCCTTGTTGTCGTTCGTTCCGTGGCTATAGTCTCATTTATGTAACATTACTGTCACCCAGTGACCAGTGTAGATTACTACATATCAACGCAACATCTTTGAATGCGTCTTCTGAATGCCTCCTATTTCTATTTTAGTTAATTTTGCCATTTTTATGCTTGAAAATGCTTAGTTTAGGCAAAAACTACGTCACATTTGCTTAAATATGCCTGTTTTTTGACCAAAAGTAGGCCGTACTCAACCACGAAACAGCATGGTTCACGAATACATTTTTTGAAAAACCGCCACGAGTGAAGCCGCAAAATTGGAAGTGCGAAGCGGCGAGGGATTACTGCATTGCTGCATTAATATATTGTTAAATTGTTAACAAATACATTTGTTGATCAAAACAATATTTCCTCTGTGTCGTAATGAACAAGTGAAAATCACCAAATCATTCAAGGATCTTGAAAAATCTCAAGTAAGTATCGTTATGGGCAATACGGGCCCTGTGTTTACTCGGTATTGGATCGATACCAAAATGTGCAGCGTCGCTGCCTCCTTTAACAGATTGCAGACTCCACACACACGCAGCAGCAGCACCCCCTTGTGGGGGGAAGTATATCGGCTCTACAAACAGGCTGCATGTCAATGATTATGAGCACATCGGTTGACTTTTGGAACTTAAATCTGCAGTATAAAACCAGTCCAACGCTTTTTAGTGTGTTTTTCTTTCTTTTTTTTTTTTTAAATCCAAAGTTGTCTTCTCTTCAGATTGTTTCGCGTGCGTTGGAGGGCCAAGCGTTATGTGTGGACAAGTATATCCTGTCCTTGTGGGGATACTTCACATGACTGTCTACTTCGGACATCAAAGCGAATCGCTGCCTCGTTGGAGGCTTACTCTGTATCAAAAAAATTGCACAATTCTATCAACAATCACTGCAAGTAAGTACTTCGATTTGTCATGGTTATCCTACATATGGATTTGTGGTACTTAAAAGTTGTCAAGTTGTCTTCGCCCACGCCCCCCTCTCACCAACAGACAGCAGCGATGCGTTCACCGCCACTCCGTGATTCTGTAGCGTGTTGTGCAGAGACGGGGAGAAATAAAAGTCGATAGACACGCGCTTCCGCGGCAGCCATCTTTGTCTCGATAAAGTACTCGTGGTATCGGATCATACCGTCAAATTAGCAGCAAAGCTATTGCAGCATTACATTTAAAAAAATAAGGTTATTATTGAAAGAAAGGAAATCGACTAATCCGTTTGTGTATGAGGTATTAATATTAAAAAATAGATATATTAAAGCGTGTTATTTTCATTCCCCAGGATTAGCGATGCTACATCGAATTCCACCTAGTTTCTTCTAAATTGCCTTTGGTGATTTTTTTTTTTGTCTCTAGGGGATGTATATCTATAGCTTTTCAAAATAAGTGCATGCTTTTTTTAACATAAAATTCAAATCATCCATATACTTGTGTATTAGATATAAAACAAAAATAGACACCTTTTTTTTTTTTTTAAATATTCATATGGTCCCACCTCTGTTATTATGAAGGGGTGGGGGCTCAGCAGGACCTCGCCGCCCAGTCGTCAGAAGAGTGAGCTGAAAGTAGTCAAGTGAAGTTACATCCTGTGTGTGTGCGTGTGTACCAAAGTGCAAACTCTAATATGACTTCCCAAAGGGGACAGGAGGTGTGATATCATGTGGTTGATACGGATGATATTTTTTTTTGTGTGCGGCTGGGGATGGGTGGTCCACCGCCACCCCCCACCCACCACTACTCAGCTCCAGCGGAAGGACACGTGTCGAGGGCGGTCGCCCCCCTCCTTCACCAGTGGCTTGTGGAACTCTCGGCCCGCTCGCGAGTGAATGCTGGCCCAGCAGTACTCGCAGTAGTACTGCAGACACGTCACGTTGGCACAAAAGAAGGGGGCGAACTTCCCCCCGCAGCGCGCCCCCTGGCACTCGTCACACATCTGGTCATCAAGGACGTACGGCTTCACCTCCACCTGAGAGGGAGGAAAGAATAAGACATACAGTGTAAGACATAAATAAGACTCATGCTCGCGTGTGTTGCTGTAAATTCCAGTGCTAGCGGTGCTGAGTGGGCGGGGCAGGAAGTGACGTCGGGGGTTCAGGGTTGACTTTGCATGGGTTACTGCCTGTTGTGAGATGATTCAAACCCGCAATAAAAGCCTGTTGTTCCGGGAATCAAGTCTGGTGCTTGTGTGTCTCACTGAACATTACAGTAACAACACTGACACCTAGTGGCCAGTGTAGGATACTACATATCATCACAATGTCTTTGAATGCATCTTTTAAATGCCTTATATTTGTATTTTAGTTCAAGTAGTCATTTTTATTCTGAAAATGATTAACTTAGGCAAAAAAAATAAGTAACATTTGCTTCAATGTGCACATTTTTTTTCGAAATTAAAATTCATCCGCATCCTTTGATCTGTCAGTGTGCGGTACTCAGTGGAAAAACTATGGACACCCCTGCTTTATGGGGTATTTTCATGCTTTCGCAGTCATGTTGGAACAGAAAAGGGCCTTCCCCAAACTGTTCAAACCACAAACTTCTTACCGTGGAATTGCATACCATAATAATATGGTGTGCTTAGGAATTCAGATTCAGAGGGAACTCGGGGTTAGTCCAGCCCCTTAGAGGTGTGGACTATTTCCGCATAGTGTAGGTGGGGACAAATCAGGCCCCGCCCTTAAGAGGCACTGCGTTCTGGCTGACAACCAGTCTCTTTCGGTCACAGTCTGTCTGTCTGCTATTGGCTGGTGTGGCTAAAAGAAGCAGACAGCAGCAGAGCACGGGTGGTTCTGCATGTATAGGGAAGTACTATAATTAAACCAACCCTATGAGTCTGCTGTGCTCAGGAAGCCGTCTGAGATGTCCATCATAATGAACGCTGTGATGCACGGCACGGGGCTGACGCTAAGTTCCCGTCGGAATGACTGCGAAAACCTCGGCTCTGGTCAACATGCCTTTTCTAACAGGAAGGCGCGTGAACTCGCTCACCCTTTTGTCGATGTCATTGTGCTGCAGCTGAACGAAGCGGGCGCTGATGGCGGCAATGTAGCTCTGCTGATTGGAGAAGGCAACGCGACCGGCTCCCTTTGGGTACTTGAGCTCCGGGTCTGTGTCGATGCCAGCATAGCAAACACCCCCGTACAGACGGTCCATGATCATAGCCAGCTCCACTGCAGCGAGGGATAACGGTGAAAGGGAGACAGACGATTAGTGTTTCAGCCTGTGTCCCCTCAATATCGTATAATTAATCAACTATTATGACTCAGCTTTGACTTTGGAAAACAGCGATTGAAGTTTTTGCCTCTTTTCTGATGTGTTGCGGACCAAACCACTAACACACCAACAGCAAAAATGGAAAATCAGCAGTAATTTTAGAAGAATAACGTCCAACTATGAAGATAAAGAAGTTGTAGTCTAACGGGAAAAAGTCATACATTTATGAGAAGAATGTTGTAATATTATAAGGAAAAATAGTAGCATAAAGATGAAATATTAAAGAAAAAAGTATTTTTCAAAGTCTTAATACTGTATTATGAGAAACAAACAAAACAACAAAGTTGTAATTTTCGGAAAATTAGGTTGCGGAAATTGTTATGCTCAGAGAATAAAGTCAAAATATTATGAGAAGGAAATTTACAAGAACAATGTTTAAATAGTTGGAAAATTTCCACAAAACAACAGTAGAAATGGAGAAAAAAACAGCTGTAATTTTACGAGAATAAAGCGATAATATTAAAAGAAATAAAGTTGTATTCTAACAAGAAAAAGTCACTATTTTATGAGTATAAACTTGTAACACTAAGAGGAAAAATAATGTCATTTTAGTAGGGTAGAGTTGAAATATTAAGGAAAAATACGTTTTTAAGATGAAAAACAAAAAGGTGAGAAACAAACAAAACAAAGTTGTAATTTTGGGAAAATGAGGTTGAGGAAAAAGTTTGGCAATTAAGTCAAAATATTATGGGAATAAGTCATAATATTCTGAAAAAGAACATTTACCAAGATTATTTAAGAAGAAAGTTGAAATATTTGGAAAATTTGTGCAAAAGTGTGAAAAAAAGGAGCAAAGAGTGAAGTTCATATTAATAATGACCTTTTTCACTTATACCATGAGGCTGAAATGCACTTTTTTCTTGAAATATATACAGTATATATATATATATATATACAGTATATATATATATATATATACAGTATATATATATATATATATATATATATATATATATATCCTCAAACTATATATATATATATAGTTATACCTATATATATATATATAGTTATACATATATATATATAGTTTGAGGATATATATATATATATATATATATATAGTTTGAGGATATATATATATATATATATATACCTATATATATATATATATATATATATATATATATATATATATATATATATATATATATATATATATATATATATACCTATATATATATAGTTATACCTATATATATATATAGTTATATCTATATATATATATATAGTTTGAGGATATATATATATCTTCTTAACATGTCTACATGTGTTTGTTTACAAAATGTCAAAGTGGCCCTTGCATCCTTTCATTTTCAAATATGTGGTCCTTGGAGGAAATAAATTGGACACCCCTTGTCTCGGGCCTAACCGATTACTCGATTAAGCAAAACAACAAGATTCAGATTAGATTGACTAAGGAAGTAATCGTTGGTTACAGCCTAAATGCAATGCTTTGGCCTATTTATTTTTTAAAGGCACCACTGCACTTCAGTGCTGAGGTCTCAAACGGCAGCAATGCTTAGACCAAAACCAGGATTAAGACACCCATGCCCCAAGGTATATCCTACAAATACTACGTCAGATACCTGCACGCAAGGGCCGTGGCACCCCCCCTACAAAGATGGTCTTACGGGGGTCCAAAGGCTGAGAACCATCCATGACAAAATCACTGTCACTCAGGTTCCATGGACGGATCTGGACCTGCAGACACACACAGAAAAACATGCTGGATTATAAAGTATAGTTATAGTGGCATGAAGACAAAAGGGCTTTGTTTTTTTCCCCGATTCCAGTTTCAGCTTAGCTGCAGACCAGGCTCTAGAAATATCAAGCCGGACGCCCTCTGTCGTCAGTTCAGTGTCCCCACTGACGAGGTGTCAGAAGACATGATTCTACCGCATTCACGGATAATTGGGGCCTTCTAGTGGGAGATTGAATCGGAATCGAACAGATTCATTTTTGACGCTGTTCGTACCCAAGTGCCGCAATGGGCCCATGAGTCCCGCATGGCCGCCCAGGAATAAATAGAACCAGCTCCTTTATCAGGAGGCATTTTTTGGTGGTCCACCTTGGACAAAGACGTCAGGAGCTTGGTTTTAGCCTGAGAAGTGTGCACCAGGAACAAGTCCATCCACCAACTACCCTCGGGATTGCTGCATCCACTACCACTTCCTGGACGACCCTGGTCGCACACTGCAGTAGACTTTGTTGCCGGGCCTCCGTCCCCTGGTGGCCAAACTATCATCATGACAATTGTAGATTGGTTTTCAGCCTTAGAGACAGCCCGACTCCTTGTAGATCATGTCTTCAGACTTCACTGAATAGCCACAGACACAGTCTCAGATTGGGAGCTGGGACCTAATTCCTGCCTCACGTCGAGGTACCATCCCAGTCAAATGGACAATGTGAAAAAGCCAAGCAGGACTTAGAATCGATGCTTAGAAGCGTTACTGAAACCAATCCTACCAACTGGGCAGAACAATTAGTTCGGATTAAGTACGCACCTTTTGAGGCCACACTGGGCTATCAACCACATCTCTTTCCTACCCAGGAGCCCGAACTTTATGTGTTGAATGTAGTTTGAATTGTATTGTATCTGCTTACCGGCTTGTCTTTGATAGTGGGACTGGACACACACAGGTAGAGCTTGCCGTCCTCCTCGATGCAGGCGTCAATCAAGGCTTGAACAGAAGTCTCTTCTTGGAACAGTAGGAAGGCATAACCTGGAAAGCAGTAAACAGAATCCAAAATCATTCCATTGCAAATGATCTTTCCTTTTATAGATATCCCCACATTGTTGTAAATGTATTGTCAATGTGATGCATCCTTTGAGGTGGGTTCGCCTCTGCAGATGTCACATGCTGTATGTCCTTTATTGACTTAAAGGTGCATTGCTGCCTCTAGTGACACTCATAGGAGCAGGAAGCATGCAAAAGCATGCAAAATTGATCAACACACGCCGCCGAATTTCCAGGGAGAACCAGATGGCGTTCACTGATGTCTTTGATGCAAATAGAAAGTCTCTGTACTGGTGCATTATTTAGCATTAAGAGCATAAAACTTCCCCCAGGTCAGCACCATTAGGGCCATTCAAGTGGGACAGAGACCTGTTCAGTAAGCCACAAGGTGGCTAGCAGGAAATACATAAATAGCCAATACAATCATTATTACCCTTTACTTGTTGAGCAGGCTTCGTCAGTTCATTCTCAAAGACTAGATAGGACAGCTCTAGTCTGAGGGGATGTTTGTATTGAAATACTACAGAGGGGGATTCCTCACAAACAACTGTCACTGGCAGGCAGAGACGTCACTTCACTATTGCTTAACGACTGTCATTTTGCACCACACAAGAAATAAACCAGCCTTGGTTGCTTGGATCGTGCACCGTCCTCTCGGACGACAGCTGTCCTATCTAGTCTTTGAGCCTGAACTGATAAAGTCTGCTCGGAAGAGAGGCAAAATGTTTTCTAAGACAACCTGAACAGTCCAGTTGTGATCGATTCAATGTCCTGAAAACACTCAAATGACACAAAGGTCGCACAATTCCAAATTTGGGAGGGAAATTATGTACATAAAGTCGCAAAAAATGGAGTTTTAATATCCATCGTGCCTGACAGTGTGGTTTTATAATAGTGCTGCCTCTTTTAGAACCTTCTCACAAATATACTGTATGCATGCATGCACACACGCACTCACTCCCCCTGAATGCAACACAAATGTTTCTCCCTGACATTCATTCATTCCGCAGCTGTGGTGCATAGAAGAAGAACGGTCTTAGACGACTCAGTCAAGTGGATGCACTGCGACGTGTAACAAAGCGTGAGCATGTGCTGCAGGGATGCCGACAGGAAATGGTGAGGCGGCAAGACAGTAAGGGAACAAAGAGGCTATCACAGTTTTAAAAGTGCCATAAAAAAGCAAGTGTATTGTGTGTGTCCTCCTGCAAATAGCTCCTACACTATGAGAGTTTTACCCTCTTCCTACTTTGTATGTCCATGTGCCTGGCGTGTCCTTCATAGCTGCCTTCTGGCCAAAGCGATGACGATGAGCATTGTTCTGACATTTAAATGAGCAGTTCTGATTACTTGACAGAATAGTGCCAGAAACGCACTTACTATGTAATGTCATAAAAAAATAACTACACTCAGCGTTGCCAGATGTACAATAATTATTGCATTTGTACGATTATTTCACAATGTAGGATCAATAATTCCCAACACATCATGTAGGATAATTGGATCCCTTCAATACATGCTATGAGCAAACACACACACACACAGGATACATTCTGCACGACGCTTGGTATGCATTGTCTCACATGCCTCTTTATGAGCCAATCAACGCCGCACGACGTAGCACGGAAACATGAAACGTAAACGATAGACAATTAGCGCGTCAGGGCACAACCTCTCACTATTCAACAAATTCCACAATATTTTAAGGGGAAAAAGATTGCAGTATAGAGAAAGGGGGTTTTGATCAAGCTTGGTGCAGTTGGTTGCCCAAAATCAACCAAACTGACATTCGTATATGGCAAAAAAGTATCGGTACAGTTTTATTGTATGATGTGTTGCACTTGGATCTGCAGTACATGGTCTGAATGCATGTACAGTGGTGTGAGTTCTTATTTTTTTGCAAACAAGAAAACAAATTTAAATATTCGTCAATGACAACACAACTGAACACAAAATGCAGTTTTTAATGAAACTTTTTATTATTAAAGGGAGAAAAAAAAAATCCAAACCTACATGGCCCTGTGTGAAAAAGTGATTGCCCCCTTGTTAAAACATAACATGACTGAGATTGAGATCAGTCTGGAAAAGGTTATCAAGCCATTTCTAAAGATTTGGGAATCCAGCGAACCACAGTGAGAGCCATTATCCACAAATGGCGAAAACAGAGAACAGTGGTGAACCTTCCCAGGAGTGAAAGGCCAACAAAAATTACCTCAAGAGCACAGCGACAACTCATCCAAGAGGTCACAAAAGACCCCACGACAACATCCAAAGACTTGCCTCAGTTAAGGTCATGACTCCACCCTAAGAAAGATACTGGGCAAAAACGGCCTGCATGGCAGAGTTCCAAGACGAAAACCACTGCTGAACAATAAGAACATGAAAGCTTGTCTTAATTTTGCCAGAAAACATCTTGATGATCCCCAAGACCTTTGGGAAAATGCTCTGTGGTCTGACAAACAAAAGTACTTTTTGGAAGGCGTCTGTCCCATTACAACTGGCATAAAAGTAACACCACCTTTCAGAAAAAGAACAGCATACCAACAGTAAAATATGGTGGTGGTAGTGTGATGGTCTGGGGTGGTTTTGCTGCTTCAGAACCTGGAAGACCTGCACCATAGTTGTGTGGTGTGACCAGCAAATTCCATCTGTTCATGGATCTTCTTCTTACATCATTCATTAGTGGTGAGTACCTATACATTTTATACTTTAAATGTGTTTAATTTGTGTGTGAGGCACATTTAGGACTTGAAGCTGCATTATGCATTTAGCTTGTTAGCTTCTGTTGCGATTAAACAATGGCAATTGAAGAGGGGGCGGTGGTTAGTCTCGCAAATTCCAGCAATCACTCTTCTTGTAAATGTTGATGCAAAATCGGGGGAGAAAGGCTACATGAAGCTAGCAGGAAGATTTGGAGGGGGAGGAACAAGCCATGTGTTAAAAATACATCTTTATGGGCATATCAATGATGGCAATTTTCACCACTGACTGGAACACAACTTCTGCGAAAAGCGGTTTTATTTAGATTTAGATTTACATTTAGCCAGAGTGACTCATTAAAAACATGTGTTATGGTAGATTTGAGAAATACAAGTAATGTCAGGACCCTCCATTGTCCAGTTACTAGAAATACACAACTATCAGAAATAAACTCAACTTAAAACTGATAAGGCCTGCATGCATCAGCAAAACTAAATACTACAGACTTGCCCCTTAAAAAAAAAAAAAAGCGCATGAAATGTCAGCTAGCCTGCAGCTCACACTCTGAAAGAGGGAACAACGTGTTCCATGGCCCTGGGCAGGAAAGATGAGTGAGTCAGTAGAGAGAGGTGGGTGAAGAGAACATGCATGAATTCATGCAAATTGAGGTTTGGGACTCCCTTAAAATGTTTTATACTGAGGAAACCAAGCACAACTGAGCTGGTGCATGTCACTACACAGACGGGCTGACTCTTCAGCTCAAGATTCAGCTGTCTACCTGCACCTCAAAGAGAAACAACACTCTTTCCAGGACAAAAATGTACATATTGTGGGGAGAGAAGACAGATGGTTCGAAAGGGGAGTGAGGGAGGCCATCTACGTCAATGCTGAGAAATTATCTTTGAATGGGGAGGGCAGACTACGACGCCATCTCTCCCCCACATGGATCCCTTCCTAAATGATTCAATCATTTAGTCCCTATATTCACAGGCATCTATTTTGACACTTTTTTTTTTTTTAACAGCAAAGCTGGGAAAACCAGCAGTCATTTTACAAGAATAAAGTCCAAATATTAAAAGAAAAAGTCGTAATTTTACATGAATAATGCTATTTTTTTTTAAGTCGTAATACGAGAAACAAAACAAGATAACAATTTGTGGAAAATTAGGTTGAGGAAAAAAAGTTATATTATAGGAATGAGGTCAAAATATGATGGAAATTAAGTCATGATTTTTAGGAAATTTAAAGAAGAAAGTTGGAAAATGTAAGAAAACACAGCAGAAATTGAAAAAACTGTAATTGTAATTTTAATAGAATACAGTCAAAATATTAAGAGAAAAAAAGTCATATTCTAACGAGAAAAAAGTTGCCATTTTACGAGAATAAACTTCTAATATTATGAGGAAAAATAATGTCATTTTAGTAGCATATATATGAAATATTAGAGAAAAAGAATTAAAAATAAAGTTGTAATTTTTGGAAAATTAGGCTGGGGGGGAAAAAGTGAGAATGAAGTCATAATATTATGAGAAGAAAGATTATTGAGGAAGAAAGTTGAAATACACTACCGGTCAAAAGTTTCAGAACACAGACATTTTTCCAGTTATTTATTGAAATTCAAGTCGTTCAAGTCCAATGAATAGCTCAAAAATGGTACAAAGGTAAGTGGTGAAGTTCCAGGGGTTAAAAAAAAAAAGTTAAGGTTACTCAAAACTGAAAAATAATGTGTATTTCAGAATTATACAAAAAGGCCTGCTTCAGGGACCACAAAATGGGTCAACAATTTAAAGCTGTTCTGCAGAAATGGAGGTTGATCAAGCCTTGGCAGTTGGTGCAACTAATTCCTACAGGTGCTCCAAGTTCTGGAGTACTTACTACCTCCTCTGTCTGCATAAAAACAGTGTTCGGAACACAGTGTGGTACTACACCCTCGTGAACATCAATTGAACAGGATTGTACTGGAGAAAGTAATTTTTGTTGCTCTAAAAATGGCAACAAAAAAGGGGATTAACAATGGAAGAGAGGCAGACCATCCATCCATTTTCTATACCGCTTCTCCTCATTATTGTCGCGGGGGTATGCTGGAGCCTATCCCAGCTGACTTCAGGCGACAGGCGGGGTACACCTTGGACTGGTCGCCAGCCAATCGCAGGGCACACATAGACAAACAACCTATGGACCTGTGTACAATTTAGATTCGCCAATTAACCTAACATGCATGTTTTTGGAATGTGGGAGGAAACCGAGTACCCGGAGAAAACCCACACACGCGGAGAACATGCAAACTCCACACAGAAATGCCCAACGGAGATTTGCACCCAGGTCTTCCCGGTCTCCTGACTGTGACTGTGTGGCCAACATTCTAACCACTAGACCACCGTGCGACAGACTATCTTAACACTTAAAAATGTAGTTTTTTCCTCCAGTGTGTGTGTGTTCTAAAACATTTGACTGGTAGTCTATTTGGAAAATTAAAAAAAACGGCAAAAATGGGAAAAATGATCCAAGGCTGAAGTTCATACTAACATTTTTTTTCCCACCTATATCACAAAGCTGAGATGCTGTTTTTCTTAAAATATTTATATAACTTCTTAGCATATCTACTGTACATGTGTTGGTTTACAAAATATTCAAGCGGCACTTGCGTCCTTTCATTTTTTTTGGGCCCCCGGTGGAAAATGGACCACCCCTGCTCGAACGCAAACCAAGAAGTCATCAAACCAAACGCCTGCCTCACTCACGGTGCCACCAAAAATAACACATCAACTAATATATGTGGAACACAATGTAACTGCACCGCTCGGATTCCGCGAGTATCGAAATAAACACACACTAATATTCATGCATAACAAGACTATTTTATGATCATTTATAACTCTCAAGGCATGCTGGGTAACTTCCTGTTGGGGAAGTGTGCACGTGGGCTTCTGTTCCTTCTGTTCCTGGAAGGCACATCTGCAGTGGCTCTCTCAGATTTATACGACCAGGGAGGCAGGGTGATAAGTACTACCACAGCAGGGAAGCATTACTTTGCTACAATGAGAAAACAAAAATGCACTGCTACCAAAAGTTATAACTGAACAATAGCATTACATTTTGGCTACTGTAGACTGTGCAAAGTGATCAGCAGTTTCGTAGCTACACATCTTTTAATAGTTAAGGAACAGTTGATGTTGAAAAACAAATGTGATTGAGAGCAGTTTGATGTCATTTATCACACTGGTAGCCGTTTACAACCCCCCTCCCCTCCTACTATCCTTGCTCACAGACCAAAATAGCAGCTTAACATTTGCAGCATCAACAGCGATGACGGTGTTGGGTAAAATAGGAGGGGATGTACGTGACATCACCATAGTGACCAGACCTCACTGCAGTTGCCGTGACATCAGGCATCCGAGATCCCAAAGCTGATGTGTATTTGCGTCATGTTTTTTTTTTTGTTTTTTTTTTAGAGAACAATCATTTCAAAGGATGCACTGAATACATACATTTAATATCATCACTGTTATGTTTCGCTTTGCTTTCGTGTAGCGTTTACCCCAGGATGCAAGGACATGGTGGCAGGTTGGTTCAATAAAGTCTTGAATTCACAAACGATAAGCTCATACAAAAAGGCACCTAAGATGGCTAGGAGGTACAGCAAAGAAACACACCATGGGAGGTGGAAATGCACAAGAAAATGAGAATAATACCAGGAAGCAGGAAAACAGCTTCTGGAGATGCAAACACGGACACAGGTAACTATAATCCACTAATGAAGCCTCAGCTCAATTAAATAGAACCCTTTAACAAATCATACGCAAGTGCACTCCCCAGATCCGCCTAAACAGGACAAAGGTGAAGCATTCAGTCCAGACATGAAAGAGATGTAACAAAATAAAAGCACAGAACCGTAAATAAAGGGAAAATGGAGAAAACCCACACCAAAGGTCCACACATGACAACTATATTCCTTTTGGGAAAAAGATACAATACAATCTTACAGCCAAATGGAACTATTACGTTACCATTTGTTTAAAAATACTTGCTGGCCTTTAACAATTTCCTATTTTTGTCTGTGTGGCTGATAACAGCAAATTGACACACCTGAGCTCCTACGTAGGCTGTAAAGTAGGCTGTGAGATTTCAGCTTGGGCCAAAAACTGTATTTCTTCATTATACAGTAATCCCTTCATTATCACGGTTAATTGGTTCCAGACACGACTGTGTAGGATTCCTTATTATCAATCTAACATTTGTCATAGTTACAGCATAGAAAACCTGTTCACAACCTTCTAAATACGGTTTTTAACATTATTAGAGCACTCTAGACATGAAATAACACCCTATAGTCACCATTACACTCTCATTCCCCAATATAGTCAACATAATAACATAACATAAGACTCGTGCTTGTGTGCTTGTGTGTGTCGCTATAAATGTGATTTGGTACAATGGGAGCTGAGTGGGGGGGCGGACAGGAAGTGACATCAGGAGTTCAGAGTTGAGTTTTAGTTTGGCATGGGTTACGGCCGCCACAGTAGCCCGTGTTAGGGATTATTTTGCCTGTTGTGAGATCATTCAAACTTGCACTAAAAGCCTGTTGTTGCAGTTATCAAGTCTTGCTTGTGTGTCTCACAGAGTAACATATACATATATATATATATATATATATATATATATATATATATATACACATACACTGTATATATAGTCACACAAAACACCAGGGCATTTCATACACATTCGTCTCACTCACCTGACCAGTTATAATGGAGAATGTGACATTGACATCATATTTAGGCGTTCCCCCGGGATATTTAAAGAAGGAAGTGTTTTTGTTTTTAATTTGAGCAACATGACACATAACCAGGCCTGCCTCCCCCAGCCTCTTCCAACTGCTGGAAGCTCATTCATTCCCCTAAAAGGTTGACACATATTTTTTCCGTTGGGTGTGGTATTAGGAGAGTCAAGCCTCCCATTTAAAAAAAAAAAAAAAACATCTATCGAGAAATGAGAGTGGGAGAGAATTTCCCCAAGTCCTCCAGATGCAGTGTATTACCACGTGCATGTGGAATGCCAGTTATTTCCAGTGTGTCTTTAATAGCTTCCATTATATGACACACAGCATCTCCTGGGCCAGCGAGAGTGATGGAGGGGTGCAAAAAAAATAAAACACCCAGGAGTTTGTTGAGGAAAACTTTGCTCAGGTAACTGTTCAAATAAACTGAAAACAAAATGGAGTACCATCAACAGACACCCCCATGCTCTCCCCAGCATGACCTATGATTTCTGGGTAACATGAAGAATTTCAGCACCCTATGACGGCGAGAAACACCCAAGGTTTTATTTGTTGGTGTAGTTTTGATGTGTGATGGGAAAATCCAGATTGTGTTTGGAGAAACCTGTGTTACCTTTAGGCGGGAAGTAGGATTTGCTCTCGGCTTTGTGGGGCCAGTCGACTACCAGGTGTCCATAGCGACGGAAACTGTTGGTGATCTCATCTGCTCAAATGCAAAGGAGAGGAAAAGAAAACAGACGTCATTCTTGCGCTTATTAGAGCAGATAATATCAGTGACTAATGTGCATTAAAATGGAATCAAAGACAGGCTTGGATCCTGTGGTGTGTACCTGGAGACTCATGCATTTTTCAACGAGCTCAAATCTACAGGTGGTCCTCGTTTTATGACATTCCGTGTTACGACGCACTCCTGTAAAATATTAAAACTGTACAAAAAGAAAAAAGAGAATATGTCGGCGGTGTAATACGAAGTCGGGCATTGCTGGACGGAGAAAGGACAATGTCACTTGACGTCTTCCTAGTTAACTTTTTAACGGTAACCTCCATGATGTCTCCCACCCGTGAGGCAGACTCCTATCGTGGCAGTGCGTGAAAGAAAGTGAAAGTGAAAAGATAAAGATAAAGATGGTATTCTTGAAAGGATCTTCTACTATGAAATAGACAGGGTCATTATTGTGACATCCTACTCCCAGTAAGCCTGTCTCTCCCGTCCTTGCAACAACCCCTTCCAGTGTGCAAGACAACCACAGGAATAAAAGTAAAGACTTGTTCTGTCTTCATTTCTGTTTACATTTTTGTATTTCATCTTTGTACTACTGTATTTTATATGTCCATCATGTGTTCTGTGGACAATGTGAGTGACTTAAGAGTTAATGTAGGTAGAATAATTAGGGCGGTCAAAAATAACGCGTTAACGGGGGTAACTAATTTATTTCATTAATTACGTACACATTTTTAGTGTAACTGACGCATGCGCAGCAGGGCAAGCACGCCTCTCTGTTATGACAACGCAAACGGAAGCACAGTGGAGCGTCCCCACAGTCACACAGAGTCTGACGCTGTTTTATAACTTCATTGTGACCTGAACACATCAACAGCAGTGCAATATTCCAACACTATATACTGTGTGTATCTCCAACTCACACGCGTCTCTCGTCCGTTCATCCTGGGAACAACACTTCCTCATTCTCATTACAAGAGCGCAAGATGCATTCAGGGACCCTCTGAACATCACAAAAATGTATAATGCGTGTGCATGTGTGTAAATAAACAGGAAGATAAAGAAAACATGATGTAGATATTCTTATCACTCACTTCGTAACTCTTAATTCGGATGTACTGTACAATTTGCTACATTTAAGTATGCTGGAAAATACACCGAAAACAAGTAAACTTACCTTAAATCACATGATGTCTTTGAACGCAACCCCTCATTGCTCATAATAACAGGGTTTAAAGTGTGATTCAAATCTTCTGCTACTATTAAAGAAACGTGTGTTAGGCAAATAGATTTTTAGACTTGTGTGGTATCTTTTAGCTTGATTGGCATATTCAGATCATTTGGAGCTGTTAATACATACAAATATGTATAATCCTATCCTATCATTTATCTTTATGTTAATTAAATACAGTAAAAATGGGCATATTGCATGATTCATCAATTTTAAAACTGAGATTAATCTGATTAAAATTTTTAATCATTTGACAGCCCTAATAATTATCTATATATATATATGTATATATATATATATATATATATATATATATATATATATATATATATATATAAATACAATTATTAGGGGACACATACATATATATGCCAAAGACACGATGTGGTAGCGAGATCAACATAAACATCCTGTCTTCAGCAACAATCACGTCTTAAATGTTGATTTATCCCTTTCATTGGTCAATTTTATGCATGTAAAACTATAAAAATGTGTATTATGTTAACATTTCTAACTGTGTTAGTTAGCAAAGAACTACAGTCAATCGCTGATGAGATTACAGACGGGCGACGGAGCTGTTTTCATGTATTAGCAAGCTGCTAACAAGTACATTTTGTGATGAAAATACATTAAGAACACAGTTGAAGCGTATTAGTGACACAACGAGATGTGCGCCATATTGGAAACTGAGGCAACTTTCGACGTTTACTGAAAAACACTAATTGTACGCTAACCGACGTCCCTTTGTACCTGATAAGAGCAATAAAAATTGCTGTTTTTGTATAATAAGTTACTTTTAAAATATTAAAATAGCTGCAGAATGGATTTATTCTGTTTTATTTGCTGCTGTTGTTGAAAAACTCTTGTTTTACAATTTTAAAAAATGACAAATGACAAAGTTTTTGTCTCTGTGTTTGAACCCATCTGTGGTAAGATAACTGAATGTTTTGAACCTGGTGTATATTAATGGTTCTACTGTGATATGAGTAAAGCACAAAATAAAGCTATTTTGGATACAAACAGATGGTATGGGGTGACCATCCAGTCTCAACCAACTTGGGTTGAGACAAACAGATTTGCGGACCACCACAAATAAATTTGGACCGCCACTAATTTATCTGCCGCGACCTGTTCACACATAACGCACCTGGTCGGAAATGAGTGTTGCCAACTTTATTTTAGCGGGTAATCAGACCCCTCTTGATATTCTTTTTCAAAAGAAGTGACTAGTGACAAATCCAGCGAAGAAACCTTTCAAGAGTCTGACATGAAAGGGCCCCATATTTGTTTTGTTTTCATGTTTTTTTACAAAAAAATGATGGACTGACCAAGAGCCATGCTGTTTAGCATGGTAGCCATATCACGTACACAACAGTAGTGACGGCACAAACGTTATTTACCTTCGTCTATATCAGGGGGCAGGCCGCCAACAAAGACCTTCCTGGAGTAGCGCTCCATCCTCTCTCCGTTTTGACAACGCGTTGGGGAGTTCAAGCCTGGGGTCAAGGAGGGGTCACCATGGCCATCGTCGAGGAAACCATCTTCAAATGGAAAAAGGTAGGAACGACCTGCAGTCGATGGAGGGGAGGAGAGGAAGACACCGGGAGGACAGAAGGGGAGATGAAAGATAAGAGCGTGGAGCTAAGAGTATCTGACTACACCACACGTTTTACGACACTGTCTTGCTTTTTAGCATCATTATCTAAATGCTGACGAACCATTCAGTCTGACATCCTGCACAAGTATTATGCAAAGCATGCATACAATAATTGCATGATACATTTATTTTTTTACCAAATTTTCATGGTTGATTAAAAGACAAGAGAAACCAACACATAGAAAGACCAATTAATTCACATTATCATAAAGATGCAGCAATTTAAGAGTGATTCCACAAGTAAACACAGAGGAAAAATCACATTTTTCAAATTAAGAGCATGACTGGTGATTGACTAATGGGTTCATTTCCCCAACACAATATAAGATGGACATTATGAGCACGATAATAGCAGAAAAGTTGATGAGACAGTTAAGATAGCGCAAGACTGAGCATAAACTATGGCTTCTTTTCTACTGTACGGGAACTCTTGGCAAGACTCCACTCGCTGTTTTGGCGCTTTTCCACCAGCAGGTACAATGCGGTGAAATTTCCAGTGTCTGCTCAGTTGGGGTTTTAAGCCAAAGGACTGATGTAATTGGTTGTAATTATTGTAACTTTTGCGAATACACAGATAGAAATACTACAAGTAAACAGAACGTGCTATACTCCATAAGGCTCTTCTAAGTTTCCCTCAATACAGGAGACCCTTGTTCTCCTCCGTTGTGGTTGTTTGATAGTCTTATTTTGTTTGATGCGGTCAATGCAGGTTGGTTTTTGCAAGATCACGCGTTACTATTTTGAAGTGCACATACAGTACCGTGCAGTAGGGCTTCAACTTTTTTTAAGTCGATAAATCTGAAGTTTTTTTTCGATTTATCAGGTGTCAGTAGACCAGGGGTGTCCAAACTTTTTCCACATACTGAAAAATGAAAGGATGCAAGGGCCACTTTGATATTTTGT
This sequence comes from Dunckerocampus dactyliophorus, assembly GCF_027744805.1. Lineage (NCBI taxonomy): Eukaryota > Metazoa > Chordata > Actinopteri > Syngnathiformes > Syngnathidae > Dunckerocampus > Dunckerocampus dactyliophorus. The sequence continues at coordinate 17,136,366 of NC_072832.1, read as the reverse complement.
CAAATATGTATAATTCAAGAAAAAAATGCAGGTGATGTAGGTGAAAAAGCGCATTATTAATATGAACTTTGGTCTATGCTTTCAGTTTTCCATGTTTATTCTCATAAAAAGTGACTTTTTTTCTTGTTAGAATGAAACTGTTTCTTGTAAAACGACAGCTGTTTTTTCCATTTGTACTTTTTTTCCCCCCCAACTATTCCACCTACTTTCTTCTTGTAAAATTTTTCTTCTCGTAATAATGAGTTTATTCCCATAATACACATTTTCCCCAACCTAATTTTCCAAAAATGACAACTTTATTTTGTTTTGTTTGTTGCTCTTACAACTTTACAACTCTAAGCTACTAATATGACATTATTTTTCCTCACACTATGATGAAAAATTGCGACTTTTATTTCTCGTTAGAATGTAACTTTTTTCCTCTTAAAATTTTAACTTTATTCTCATAAAGTACAGCTGTTTTTTCCCAACTATTTCAACTTTCTTCTTTGAAATTTTCTTGTAATTACGACTTTATTCCCATAATATTTTGACTTTATTACAGGAACATAACTTTTTCCGCAACCAAATTTTCCAACAAAACTTTATTTGTTGTTTTGTTTGTTTCTCACAATATTATCAGTTTTTAAAAAATACAATTTTTTCTTTAATATTTCAACTCTTCTACTAAAATGACATTTCTCGTTAGATTACAACAATTTTCTCTCACTAATTTGACTTTATTCTCATTAAATCCCCGCTGACCTTTCCATTTTTCTTGTTAAATTATATTTTTAGAATGTGCCACGGACCAATAAAAAAAATCTGTGCGTCGCAAATGTCCCCCCCTGCTTTAGGTGGACCAAATCAATATGAACCAAACACAAACAGTTAGTGGTTTGGTCTGCAACACATCAGAAAAGAGGCAAGACTGTCGATCACTGTTTTCCAGTCAAAGCTGATGTGTGTGAATATCTTGTTTTGCCTAAAACAGAAAGATAATGGGTCTGTTTTTGTTGGAAATTAAAAATATTTACATTTGAGAGGCTGAAATCACAATACATTTACATTTTTGAAGCTAAAAAAAAGAATAATTGTCGATTATAATGGATTAATCAGATTAATAGCTGCAGCTCTATCGTGCAGCAGATAAGGGGCATTACAGCCAGATGAACACTGCATTTTTCGGAAGAACAAACAGAATCCAGCTCTTATTTGGCCAACAAAGACCACTGTAGACGATGCTGGCTTATCAACAGTAACCATATAACGCTTAACAGTTCTGTCTGCAGGAGAATGGAAGCGGTTCAAGAATTCAAAGCACCCATTTGCCAATCAGATGATTCAACTCTAAGTCAGCATAGTCCCTCAGGTCACTTTGGAAGGACTCCAAGCAAACAGGCTGCAGCATCAGTTTGCTGGGATGCATTTTGGCTATTAAATCATACTTCTATTATTTAAGCCAGGGGTGTCCAAACTTTTTCCAGCAAGGGCCACATACTGAAAAATGAAATGATGCAAGGGCCACTTTGATACTTTGTAAACCAACACATGTAGATATGCTAAGAAGCTATATGTAGCTCAAGAAAAAACATCTTTGTAATACAGGTGATATGCTACTAAAAAAGGCATTTCTTCCATAATAATACAAGTTTATTCTTGTAAAATTTTGTTCTTCATTTGATTATGACTTTTGTTATTAATATTTAGACTTTATTCCCGTTAAACTACAGCTCTTTTTTCCATTTCTGCTGGTTTTTTTTTTTTACATTTTCCATATATTTAATTTCAGCTTTCCTCTTGTAAATTTTCTTCTCGTAATTCTAACTTTTCTAACTATAACTATATCTTTTAAAACAAATTTTTTTTTTCTTTATTTCAAAGTTGTTACTAAAATGATATTTTTCCTCATTTTACAAGTTTATTATCATAAAATTGAAACTTTTTTTCCCATCAGAAAATTGTTATATTTGTTATAAAAATATTTTGACATAACTCAGGTCAAATTTTTCTGCTGTTGATTATTTTTGTATCATTTTCCAAATATTTCAACTTTCTTCTCCTAATATTTTGACTTTATTCCCATGTTATAGATTTCGCCCCAAACTAAGTTTCCAAAAATTACAAACTTTATTCATTGTTTTGGACTTAAAAAAAACAAAAATAAAGATTTCTTTAATATTTCAACTTGATGCTACTAAAATGACATTTTTCCTCATACTATTATGGCTCTTCTCTTCTCTTTTCTTAATATTTTGACTTTTGATTGATTTTCCCATTTTTGCTGCTTTTAACAAGTTTCCTTGTTAAATGACATTTTAAAACTGTGCTGCGGGCCGATAAAATCACAGCGTCGGGCCGCAAACGGCCCCCGGCCCGCATTTTGGACACCCCTGATTTAAGCCAAGTTTAAAGGAAAGGTAAAAACAACAAACAGATTTTCTTGCGCCATGTTAATTAAATTCAAATGTATGTTTGGATGATTGAATCAATCATAGCACAGATGAGGAGCAGAGAGTGACACCATGCCAAGAAGCCTTTCATCCTCAGAGACCTACAAGTAGTGGGCAAGACAAGCAGAAGCCCAGAGAAAGAGCCACACGTTACCTCTTCTGCGGCCAAAGCTCCGAGCTGCTTGTCAGCAAAGTGGGAAGGGGAGGGAGGAAAGACAAGAGACAGGGATCGGGGCGTTAACACGGGAAGGAAAGATTTACAGACATATGGATTCGGTGGAAATAACACCAATACGGGATCATCTCCAAGGCAACAGGAAACGCACAGATGGCCACATTTAAGATGGGTCACAAGGGGCAAACTGGCGACACACTCTTGGACACATTTAGGGGCACGAAGCAATGTCGGACATCGTCTTTTATGCTTAATGAACCTGCGATGGCAGCCGTTGGTGTTAATCTTCTATAACGCATCACACACGAGACAATAATGCACAATGCATGCACGGCTTAACGGCGAGTTGGTTAGTCATTATCATGACCGTGGTGAAATATTCAAATGCACTCTCGGGTCAGGAGTGGGAGACCGTGGGTGAGTGGAAACTTCCCTTAGGGTATGGACAACATCAGTGCCAGTTGAAAGTGCTCCTTCCAATTGTTTGCTTCTACGTTGAATCGAACAAAGCCGTCTCCCATTGAGATTGAGAGACATACAGTAATCCCTCTTTTGTCGTAGTTAATTAGTTCAATTGGTTCCGTGATAAGTTCATTTCCGCAAAGTAGAATTCCTTCATATATAAATAGAATGTTTTTGCCGTTAGAGCATATAAAACCTGTTTACAACCTTCTAAATACGATTTGTAACGTTATTAGAGCTCTCTAGACATGAAATAACATCCCTATAGTGGCCTTTACACTTGTATTACCCAATATAGTAGAGAAAATAAGCAATTTGAGACATGACTCATACTTGTGTGTGTTGCTGTAAATGTTTTCTGGTGGTGCGGACAGAAAGTGATGTTGGGGGTTCAGAGTCGAGTTTTAGCTTGGCATGGGTTACAGCCGCAGCATTAACTCATGTTAGGGATTATTTTGCCTGAGAAAATTAAAACCTGCAATAACAGCCTGTTGTTCCTGTTGTTCAAGTCTGGTGCCTGTGTGTCTCACCAAACATCACAGTTGCATTACTGACATCTAGTGGCCAGTGTAGAATACTACATACCATCACAACATCTTTGAATGTGCCTTCTGAATGCCTTATATTTGCAGAGTAAAATAACGTTTTCTTCTAGAAATGTGAACCGAGTGTCCAGGTGTATCCAACTTCCAGCACTATTAAACATAGTTTGACAAAAACAAGGTTTTATGCGACTGGCAACATTTCAGTTGTACTTTATTTACAAAGAACGTCTCCACTCTAACAGTGTTCTCATTGTCATTGTCTTTATGCTATTTTGTGCTCATTTGTCATTAAATAAAGGCATCATGTCTGAGTTGAACAGTTATAAAAATATTTAGTTGAAGCAAATATTCTTGGGTGAGCTACTGAAAATCAGCTGGCAAGGTACTGCTAGCTTAGAAGCTACCTGTGGAAAACCCCTGTGACAGTGTCACTGTCTTATAGCTGAACACAATATGTGTTTATGTTAAACAACTTAGACACACAGTGTTTTGAAAACAAGACATTATTATTATAATGGTGACAAGAGAGCAAGGTTGTTAAGTGACACTTTAAAAAAGTAAGGTAACACGTATCCCACTTGTAGTTTGCCCGTGCAAAAACGAGCTCCGAACAAATCGCATTGCTTCTATGTTTTAAAGACAAAATGTCACTGTGTGAAAAAAAATGTCACATTTGGAGTCCATGGACCAGAGGCTAGGCAGATAACTATATATACAGTAGCTAGCTACCGAGCTAGCTACAGCCGAGAGACAAAGTGACAGCCAGGCAAAATGTATAAACAAAGATGACAGAAGATGCTGCTGTCAACTGACTACAAATTTTCCAAACTATTTTCCATTTTCACAGTAAGAAGGAACGTCCCTTGTCGTACTCAATAAGGGACGCGTAGTTTTATCTGGTCACACATGCGTGAGTACATGAAAAATGTACTCACAATGTCTCATAGTTTAGTCGCAAAATGCGTGTATTTTGTCGCAGTCTGGAGCCCTGACCTTCGGTATAAGCTCCGATTTATATTAAAACTCGACTTACAGTACATCACAGTCTAAGAATGGAACTCCTTCGGAACTCGAGGTCCCGCGCACAGTGAGCAAATCATATCACGCCAAGTCTGACAAGTCTGGTCAACTTTCCTTGCCTCAGTACGGTTGGAAAAGAGGCTGCATGTAGGAGGAGGGAACATGGTACGATTTCTCAGCATGAGTCAATGCAGAAGCACCAAACAATTGTTGCAATCAAAATGATTCAACCGGCACTCCAAATTAGCTTTATTGGCAAAATATACAGTAGCATTTGTTTGCTATTAACTCATTAAATAAGAATAATTCCCATGGCTCAAAAGCATCTTTCGTACTTGCTACGGCCGGCATGGCTTAGGTGGTAGAGTGGTTGTCTCCCAACCTGAAGGTTACAGGTTCGACCCTCCCGTGCTGATGTGGAAGTATCCTTGGGCAAGATACTGAACCCCCAGTTGCTCCTGGTGCTGTGTCATCAGTAGGTAAATGTGCTGACAGTGTCAAAGCGCTTTGAGTGCCTTGGAGGCGGAAAAGCGCTAAGTGGAAGACCTTTTACCTGCTGCAAAAGCGATTCATAGCCAGACAGCAGCTCCTTTCAACGTTCCTGAGGAGTCTTAGTCTGTTTCTTGTGGGCAAAGGCCTCCAGTTCACTAATATTCCTGTCTTTGCATGCTGCAACTGCCTTTTTCAATCATCGCAACGAACAATTGATTGTTAGCGCTAACAAACATTGCAGTGGTATAAACTTTTTCCACAACTGGAAAAGATGCCCCAGGCCAGACGGGGCACTTTTTTTTTTTTTTTTTTTAAAGAGAAGTTTTGCTTTAAAAAAAAAAATCCACAGAAAGAAGCGACAGCATAAAGTATTATATATGTGTTTTGCTTTTTATGTTTTTACTAATACTTTATAAGCAATTATAGAATTTGAAGAATTATATTATGTCAGTCCACCCCCTCCCCAACCCACTGCAGCCACAAATAGATTGCAGCCCTGCGGGAAAGACCGCGTTCCATTCCATTGTGTTCAAACTGGCTGCTGAGAAAGACTGGAGGACTCAAATACAGTAATTAGTTTCAAGATCTAAATTCAGAGGCAAGTTAGATGATAATTTATGATAAAGTTTAGAGTTTCAAGAAGAGTTAGTGAGTGGACCGTGATTTATAGTTGAACACTAGCAGTTGTATTATCTTCCCCCATTGGATAAATAAAACCTATCCGTCTTGTCTGCACCCAAAAAGAGGCTAAATATGTTTCCACATATGCAAGTAAAGCTCTCTGGACTCCTCACCTCTAAAAACAAATACAGGCCTTTGTACTACAAGGGAGCCATTGTGGGACTGTTATCCGAGAATATATTGCCTCGGAGGTTCTTCTCCCTCACAACATTTTCATTAAAAAAGATCTGGCTTTCCAACGCCAAAAAACCTGGGCAGGCTGTCTGCAGCTTTGCCCTTTCTCTGTCAGGCCTCGGCAGTGACTAAAGTCACCTAGCAACCAGGGAAACAAGCAGATACTTCAGCGTGGGGCGGGGTGATAATCCCACAAGAAGTGATGGGTGAAAAGGTCCCCGACAAGATTCACTGACTTTGCTCGAAAATGTTATATATTGGTTGCAATTATGTTCTACATTGTTCAATTTTTGAAAGCGAATGGTACATTTGCAAAAATTCATAGTTCATGACGAATTAGCGCTCACTTTTCAGCCTCAGTTCCGCAAGTGACATCATCGGGGTAATATCGGTCCGGTGTACGAGACCGGGGATGTTTACGGGCATTATAGCGAAGATTTGAGCAATGTGTCAATAGTTTTCGAGGAGGAAGAAACAATTGGAGGTGAAATAGGGAACTTGCGGAACATGGATTTAAGCCTTAAGACATGCAGATGAAGATTGGTGGCCTTCGAAACACGGAATTGTAAGTGTAAATTACTCTGGAGTTGCTTATGCTTCAATTATTGTTTTAAATTAGCTTTTTAATGAGCGTAAAGGGTTTTTTATAGCCTGTTTTATTGTAGATGTGGCCGCACCTCGAGGATAATGTTCCCCGCCGTCGCCCCCCACAGGAAACACATCGCTGTCAAACAATGTTTATATAACATGTGTAATGCTTTGCAGCCTTGCCGCTATCGTGAAATAGTGTTTAGAAGAGGTGTTCCTTCAAAAGGTGTCCTGCGTGAAATGATCACTGCAAAGAACGGAACCCGAGGTGGGCGTCCATCCGTCTCTCCTTCTCTGCACTTGTCTCGTCCATTGTTGTCTTAAACCTTCCTCTTTTGGACTTACAGTGTCACTCGGATACTGTGAACACGCAGCAGCAACACAACGTTTTGGCAAGACTGCTATTTTGATGAAAAACATACTGAACCAACTCGACGGTCTGCCTTGAGAAGTGTTTGTTTACTCTGCTTTAGCTGAGAGGTGTTACTCCAAATACGTCACTCATTTCACTGGAAATGAGGCTTAGCTGCGGGCTAGTTCATCATGGGTGGCACCGTGAACTATGCTATAATTTTTACAAATTTACCATTCGCTTTAAAAGAAACATCGAACAATGTTGAACATATTTAAGAACAATATATAACATATTTAAGCAAAGTTAATGATTCATGTCAGGGGCCCTTTAAGATTACTTGTGCTTTGTGTCTTGGCAGAAGGAAAAATTAAGCTGGATTTCTCTGGAAGCGACGGGTTTGGTGTCTCCTTATTAGCACAGCTTCAAAGTGACGACAGACCAGCACTTCATTCCATCCGGAGAAAGTTCTTCCCTTGCAACTTCTCACAGATTGAAGCCTCAAAGCTATTGGAGTGAGAAACAGTTGGTGAAACACTTTAAAGTTTGAAACCAAAGCTTCCCCCCGTCTGCACACATCACTGTCTACAGAGGAGCGAGCTACTTCTGACAGCTTTTGGAAGATCTGTGCTTGCCTCCGCGTAATCCCACGACACAACAGTTTAACATCAATACCAGGAACATTCTCTGTAGCTGTGAATACGAGAACATGAAGAAGGTGCAGTGTTGGCGAGATCTGATGGTGGTACCCACAAGAACATTTCCTGCCTTTGTCTGTCGGACCTGTAGAATGCTGGCCATGGGGAATTCTCAGCAGGTCATTTAGATATCTTCCACAGGATGGGAAGGGCATTTATTGGAAAACATAAGCATGTGGGATAAAGACCTAATTACTGCATTTGGTTGGTCCTCGGTACACTGATGGGACTCCAGGAGATTCTAGTCTTACATGTTTGGGCTATTTTTAGAAATGTTATTCACAGGTCAACGGTGCTAAGAGGTTCATCCTTGGTTTATGTTGTCAGGGAAGCCAGGCCTGAGTAAAAGGGTAGGCAGGTGCACGCAGTGTTTCTTGGCGTGGATCACAGTGGTGAAGCCCTACCGTATCCCCTGAAGAAGCCGTGTCTATAGCAATTTATCATAGTCATGTTTCACGCTCGTTTGGGTAGCATTTTTACGGTGGGTGTGTGAGCAGAACGACAATAACTGCATGAGCTACGTACGTTAACAATGTGATAGAGCAACAACGTGCATGGAACTCGCCGGTAAATTCAACTAATTAAAGAATGAAAACACGACAGTACAATAAACACAAAATAAACAAATACGCTCTCTTTTTGGTGCTGGCCTAAACACTATCAAAAGCACTGGCCTACATTTACAACTTCAAGTCTCGTATTTGTTCCATGAAATTGTATTCATTTTACGAGGATTGGGTCGATATCAGCAAAAAAAAAAAAACATGTATCAGATTATACTGACCTGGATCTAAAATCTCCAATATTGGCACTCTGATATGAGCAGCGATTCCAGACTCCGCCCCAGCACTTTTATCCAACAGCGGCCAGATAGAGCCCAAGTGATTACGACAACAGCGTGTGCTAACGTGTTTAGCAAAGAGTGGGAGTGATTTTACTAAAAGTTCAAAAATGACATTGCAACTGAGTGCAAACCCTGTCATGCACAAGTTTCCGCTCGAGGACTCAACTCTGCATCGGAGAACAAAACTTAGTGCTGACCACATCTACCAATTATTGGAAATTTGCCTTAACACTACATATTTTCAGTTTAGAGGGAAATCGTACAGACAAATTCATGGTTGTGCTATCGGCTCACCAGTCTCACCCATAGTTGCCAATCTGTACATGGAAGAGATGGAGAAACAGGCTCTCACATCCTTCTCGGGGACAAAACCAAGGCACTGGTTTAGATACGTGGATGACACCTTTGTCATAATCAAAAAACAGGAAATTCAGTCTTTCACAGATCATATCAATGCGGTGGACACCAATATCAAATTTACTCGCGAGGACGCTAAAGAGAACCAACTGGCCTTCTTAGACTGCAAGGTAATTATAGGAAAGGACAGACAGCTACTTACAGAGGTCTTTAGAAAGGCCACACACACTGACCAATACCTGCTTTTTGAATCAAACCATCCACTACAACATAAACTAGGGGTTATTAGGACCCTCCAACATAGAGCGGAACAAATACCAACTAGTGCTGAGGGAAGGAAAAAGGAGACACAACATGTCCAGAGAGCGCTCTCAACCTGTGGGTACCCGCGGTGGGCTTTGAACAAATGTCAAAAGAAGAGAGTAGGGAAAGAAACCCAAAAGCCCACAGAAGCAAAAAGGAGAGGAGTGGTAGTCCCTTATGTAGCTGGGGTCTCCGAAAAACTCCAGAGGATCTTATGGGAAGACAAAATTCCTACCTATTTCAAACCAGTAAATACCCTGAGACAAAAATGAGTGCATCCTAAAGACAAGGCTCCAAACCAAAAACAGAGCAATGTGGTCTATTCCATCCACTGTAAAGATGAGGAATGCAAAGAGCACTACATTGGGGAAACTAAGCAAATGCTCCAAAAAAGGCTTTATCAACACCGCAGGGACAATTCTAGTGGTCCTCAATCAGCAGTACATCTACACCTTAAAGCAACCAATCACTCTTTTGAGGACAGCGAGGTAAAGATTTTGGCCAAAGAAAACAGATGGTTTGAAAGAGGAGTAAAGAAAGCTATTTTTGTCAAACAACAGCACCCATCATTGAATCGGAATGGTGGTTTGAGGTTTAATTTGGACCCTGTGTTCAGCAGGTTACTGAGACCAAAACCCACAGCTCTTAGTCTTGCAAATGAGGTGAAGCCAGGGCCGAGCCAGAACAATAGATGCTAACGAGCCAGTATCAGAGTCGTTCATACCCAACTCAGGGAGCGACACTTCCCTTTTATCGGAGGTGCTAATGTCAGGAGAGGATTATACCACTACTCCGCCCAGGCTTAGTGTAAGGAACCAATAGGAGGAGGGTGTTGGCACACCAATTCCACCCACTCTTACTGTACTTAAGGCCTAGGCTACCAGCACTTATTAGTTCGCTGACGAAGCTCTTCGGATGAGGAGCGAAACGTCCGACACCTTCTTTACAGAAGTACAGATGACGTCTCAAGAAGCCTTTTCCTCGATACTCTCATAAAATTGCGACCTTTTCTTGTTCTCTTAATATTTTGAGTTTATTCTTGTAAAATTACAGCTGAATTTGTAATTTTTGCTGTTTTTTTAAGTTTTCTTGTTAAATTATATTTTTACAATGTGCCGCGGGCCAATTAAAAACACAGCTGCGGGCCACAAATGGCCCCCGGGCCACACTTTGGACATAGCTGATATATAGCTTATTATTTACATACATATTGACCACAATTAGTTTGAAAACGATTGAAAATATCATAAAAATGTTTCACTGCGCTTTATTTTGATAAGCATGCACCGGAATTGCCTATCTGCCTTGCTGGCACTTGATGGAGTTGACTTTCACCTTGTTTCTTATTATGAACAATAGGAGAATGAACAATAGCTGGTAAAATGTGTAGTTAATTGACGACAGCTGTCACATGCTAAGCCTATTTATGCGCATCTCGCTAGCTCGGTGCTACAAGGGGCTATTACGTTCATGGGATACATTATCATCACAACTTACTTCTTCAAAGTGTCAATTCAAAATCTTGCTCTCGTTATCATTATAATACTTACGGCTTTGTCTCCAAAACACTAGTTGTGTGTCGAAGTTGTGCACCTGAAAGCGCTAGACAGTGATGCTATCACAGGGGTCTCCAACAGGTAGCACGTAAGCTAGCAGCAGCTCACCAGCTGATGTTGAGTAGTTCACCAAACAATATTTGCTTCACTTCTTTGTATTTTTATTAGTGTTCTATTCAAACATGACACCTGTATTTAATGACAAATGAGCACATTGAGTGGAGATGTCCTTTGTAAATAAAGTGCCATTTAAATGTTGGAAGTGCTCTCAGCAGCTTTGCCATTAAATAAACAGTTTCGCAATGTGCAAAGTGAAATAATAAATACGTTTTTTTTCAGCGGCACGACACAGCAGTCCGCCTTCCCAGCCTACCACCACAGCTTCATAAAATCCTAGGTGAAACCCTGAACAATTCTATAAACCAACCAGCAGACAGCAACGTGTCGAGCTCGACCATAATACCAGCTTTCGTACAAACGCTTAAATCGACACCTAGTACTCTCTGTAGTTGAGTAAATTAAGGCCCTCACCGCTATGAGAGAATATGGTATTTGGTCAATGCAAAAATGTCACAATGCCTCTCATTCTTTAGACAAAATGAAAAACGTACGATGAAATCCCAATGAAATACAACTTACTGTTCAGTGGCATTATGTGGTCTACTCCAGGATGATGGAAGTTAATGCCCATGCGTCCTGTCAAAGACAAAAAGAAGAGTTCACAAAAAAAGGGAGGAACAAAACAAGAATAATCCAGCATCCTGACAGATATTTGGTGGAACCTTTTCTGCTACTACAGACAATAGGGAAAAAGAAAAAAAACATGATGAAAAATTTGACATGAATATGTGAATACACAACACACGGACACACAGTATCAGAGAACAGTCATTCATTTGTTGTTACATCTTTGATATGCACACACAAACACACACACACACACACACACAGGAACACACACAAGCAAACAAAGGGATCTAAAAGACAGAATTCAACAGAGGCTTCATTCTGCTATAGTGACAAAGGCAGCCCCATCTGTCAGTGCTTTCATGGGGAGTGGTGCGGTCGTGAGACATCGTCTGTCTGCTTATCTTACTCGTTCCAACCAACCAACATCAACAAAAACCTCCCGTAAAAATATCCAACCTGCACAAACTATTGTTCCCTCATTGGTGCACATCAGTCCAAGTCTATGGCAGCACCAGGGTCACATGCTGCGTCAAAATCCACCTACACTCACTTTTCATGCAACACATAACAACCTACAGAGGAGACCTTTAATCAGAGGTGATGCCACACTGTCAACTGAGTACATTTTCAAGAACTGGCAATTTACACAAGGATCCAATGAGTCCTGCTTTGTAAGCCAGTCAGCTTACTCGTGCTGAGAGATGATGATATGCTGGTGTGGATTTAACCCTAAAGTCACATGGAATTTGAGAGCCTGACCAGCTACATGTTGCAGGTTGATGTAGCGCAAACACCACGGTTTGCTAAAAGTCACAGGCAGAACATAATACAATAGAGCTTGTAGGGAAAAGTCTATCAAGTTGTGATGGGAGATTTGATTCCTTTTACTGGCTTCAGTTCTGGTGAGTCATTCACTGAAGTGAATCGAGTACACGACTCACTACACACTGTGCTCTGCTTTTCATGTCCAGATTTGTGATGTGCGCACCAACCTTTACTGTGAACATGACCTCACCAGAGACCCCTGCCGCCCAATGAGCCCACCCATTAAACTTCACTGTCATTTATTTATTCAAGGCTCCAGAATATAAAGAGATATTGTTTAGTACAGTGGTGTTATTAAGGGCTTGCGTGTTTGTATGTGCCACATTTTTGTCCCAGTTCACCCCTGGGGTTAGCAGAGTTGCTTTTTCCACAGGGATATGCATTTATACAAATACAGTTAGAGTAACAGTTGCAGAATTACTGACATGCTACCTGTAGCAGGGGTAAGCGAACGAGTCAACGGAGACAAGTACGCGTGAGCCCCGATTCAGTAAAAAAAACAACTACAAAGCAGTTTGACCTGGTTAAAACAGTGTAAAGTTGTTTGCCAGTCAAAATCCACACAACACTCTGGGCTTGGCAGCCATACATAAAAGCACATGACACACGCATTGCCTCAAGCATGTGGAAATGAAAAGTGTTGGGTTAGCATCGATGCTCTGCTTTTTCTCTCCAGGTTCCACTGTTCTAATGGCTTTCCCTACGTTTCTTAGTTGGCCAGTCGTCGGCAGAGGCATAAATGTGAAAGAATCCTGCGGCAGCTCTACATAACACACCATGGACGTTGACCTCCACGTGGTCAACGTCCATGCTGTGTTATGTAGAGCAGTCAACAAAGGATCAACAGAGGACCACATAAGCAACTTGGATGCATGACTGGATTAAACAGTGTGACAAATCCTGCTGTCTGTCGATTCATCTTTGACGAGTAGTAATTTAGGGAGACAGTTGCTTTGCCAGCACCTTAAAATAGCTCTGGGTTTCTGCCATATGCTCCCCAAAGATGTTGAGCAGCGCTGGAGCTACTGTTCCGATGTGATTTCATCCGGGAAAAAGAATAATTTATTATTATGAACATTGTTGCCACTCAGAATACAGCACGTCTCAAAGCTTGAACGGTAACTTTGCTTAAGGTCAGCCAATAACCTAACGGTGAATGCTTCTGAATAAGGATTACAGTATGGGCCAAATTGTTATAGTCATGAATCGAGTGTAATTAAAAAGTTTTATCATAGGTAAATCTCCAGCCGCACCAAGGGCATTTTTCCACATGAAAGCACATGTACAGGCTGTCAAACTCATGCTAAAGCAACAGGTGGTGGCAAAAGCACTAACCATGGGGCAAATGTGTCCAAATTGCGGCCCAGGGGCCATTTGTGGCCCGTGGCATTTTTTTATTGGCCCTCAGCGCATTCTAAATAATAATAATACTAATAATAATAATTAAATAACATAAATAAATAAATAAAACCACAGCAAAAAAGGAGAAAAGAGCAGTATTAGGCCCGTGACATTTTTTTATTGGTCCTTAGCACAATCTGAAAAATGTTTAAAAAATAATCATAATAAAATAAAACGGAAAAAAGTGGAAAAAAACCCCACTAATGTTATGAGCATAAAACCATAAAATGTTGAGGAAAAAGATGTAGATCTCTTACGATAAAAACAGTCTCAATATTACAAGAATAAAGTTGTTATATTATGAGAAACAACATTTTAACTTCAGAAGCATAAAGTTGAAATATTAAAGAAAAATACTTGTTAAGCCGTGATATTATGAGAAACAAGCAAAACAAAGAATACATTTGCAATTTAGGAAAATTATGTTGGGAAAAAGAAAACGAAGTCCAAATATTATGGCAATAAAGACAAAATATTCCAAGAACAAAAATGTACGAAAAGAAAGTTGAAATATTTGTCATTTTTATTTTATTAACAGGGTCTTGATGAACAGCCCAGTCTGTCGTATAAGAAGGGGAGTGCATTTATAACAACTTGGTGCTTTCAAGGGCGCAATGCAAAGAAACCGTACATTCCCTGACGTTGTGGATTTATTTTGAGTCCTTCTGTTTATTAGCAGACCTGCCAACATGTACGTATTGTTTGTACTCTGCACACATTGTCACCCTGTGATACGCTTTCAGTTTCGAGTTCAGTCTCTGAAACCTGGATTACACTGCACTGGCTCGCTCCTCCCCCCTGCTACCCTTGCACTCAATTCTTCAAGGGTTCCAGTTCTGTATTAGTATCCTTATTTGGGCAAGGTTGTGCTTAAGATGACTGCAGTAATAATATGTAACGTCAACTTTGCGCATGCATGTGCTCGTGTGTTAGCAGGCATGTCTTGGGCTTTGATAGGATTTTGAGTCTTTCTTTTCATTTCTATTGGGGATGAGCGAGTATCTATCTGTATCTGTGTCTGTTCATCCATCTAAATGATCTGTATCCGTATCTGCACTCGGAGCACGCGAGGCATCAACCGGTAGTGTGCGTGAAATGGTGGGCCGGAAATGGGTGGGGCTTAAATCTGTACTTATTTTATGTCTGAAATTGACGTGGATTGATCAGAAGTTGCTATATTTATTGTTAATTATTCAGCTACATGTGTACTGTGTGTGTATGTGTTTTAATGATCTGTGTGAAGTTGGTGATTCATGCAAACATCTAGTGATGGCAAACAGGGAAATAATCTGTCAGCCTTGTTCACTGTAGTTTTCTCAAAAGCACCGACCTACGAGCAACATTTTCCAACAAACGCAACACGAGCCGTTTACAGCTCTGTCTTGTCAACTGCACCGCGTACGTAACAAAACAAATTTACCAGGTAACTTTAGATACGAGCTGAGCTGAGGGAAACCTTAAAAAAAAAAAAACGGGGTGCAGGCAGTGACCAATGCGACACGAGCCATTTTCGACTCCGTCTTGTCAAATGCACCGCACACGTAACGAAACAAGTCTACCAACTAACTTTAAATATTATACAAACCGAAATAGAGCGGAATAGAGAACGTGAGCTTGAGTCGAGCCAAGCAAGCAGAGGGTCACTGTCTGTATTGTATCGGTGTGTGAAAGAGTGAGAGGCATGGCTCCTCTCTCTGGCTGTAGCGAGTCTGTCTAGGGAGGGGCAGTCACTGTGTTTGACTGGCCAATCAAAGAATGTGAAGAGTGAATACATAAGTAGTTACCCAATGAGGACTTTCCTTCATCACGATTACAGATAATAACGAGCTGTACTCGTTTCATGCTCGTACTCGGAAAAAATGCATTATCCGTAATGCATACTCGTCTAAAACGAGTATCCGGCTAATCCCTAATTTCTATTATACACGGTGGCTGTTATCATTAATACAGTGGAAACTCGGTTAGCGTATGCCCCGGTTAGCGTGTTCTTCAGTGCACGCTGAAAATTCACTGAACAATGTCGCCTCCGTTTGCGTACATTTTCCGGTTAGCGTAAAATATGGCACGCATCTTGTCGTGTTATTAATGCACCGCATGAGTCCAACTGTGTTCTTAATGTATTTTTAATCACAAAACGTCCTGCTTAGAAGTCGATTAGCTTACTAATACATGGAAACAGGTCAGCACCGTCGCCCGTCTAGGACATGATCAGCGGTTGACTTTGTAGTTCTGTGCTAACTAACCATAGTTACGCCACAAGTCCTAGAAATGTTAACATTTAATTCTACATGCATAGAAAGGACGAATGAAAGGGATAAATGAACATTGACGGTTACTTTAGACTTCACTGAAGATGTGACGACATGTTGGCAAAGACATGTGGCAGCAAGATCAACACAGACACCACCTTCGTGTTTTGCCATGAGTTATTTCTTTAACTCTGAATGAACTCAAATGTGTTTCTCACCTTCTTTATTAAATGCTGGCACTAGCGACTTTCTCTTGCTCCATTTTGGGTTATTTTGCAGCCGTGATCAAAAGAAAGGCAGAGACTTGAGGTGAGAAACATTACTGAATTCAAGAAATAACTCATGGCAAAACACAAAGCTGGTGTCTGTGCTGATCTCGCTGCCACATCGTGTCTTTGCCAACAACATGTCTTCACTAAAAGTAAAAGTAACCTTAAATGTTCATTATATATAATTGTAAAACTATAAAAACTTGTTTTGTGTTTCCATGTTTGGCTTTCTGGAACAGATTTATTGGATTTACATTATTTCTTATGGGAAAAGTTGATTTGGTTAGCATAAGTTTCAGACAGGGTTGGACATTCTGGAACGGATTAATGATGCTAACCAAGGTTCCACTTTACTGACTGGAGGCACCTGACAGATGACTGGAAAGATTGAAAATAATCACGACTGAGTCATCTTCTGTATTTGTCACCCTGACCTACTTCCTCTCATTCATATTTGCACCAACTGCCCCAGCCCAGGCCGTCAACACAATGAGATCTTTTGGAGATTTATGGAAAGAAAAACTAGTCAATCACTTTATTCATAAAGGTACAAGTATTTGTATTACCAGTAATAAAAATATACAATGCCTTTCATACTTCACATTGTTGGGAGCTTGAGAATCCAGTAGAGTCAGTTGCATGGTTAGGCAGTAAATATCAAGCTTTCAGTGAGATCTAGATAAATTGTTTACGCAGACAAAACAAGCCTAGAAAATGAGATCAGCCCAGTCATGATTGCAGGGGTCATGAATTTTCCACCATAACAACAGGAGGATTTATTGGATATTCTGTGCAATGTAACCCTTAACACGACCAAACCCATGACCTTATCTTTATGCGGCCATGACAGGTTTAGGTTGAAAGTACAAGGACCTGATTTTACTCGTGTGATCATCTCAGCAGAGTTGTGGGGTTGAAAGGGTGTGAGATCAAGTTCAGCTTGCCAGAGACGCGAACTGACCTCTTACCTCAACTTTATTTAGCCTCTCCAAAACTCAGCAAGGAATCCCCACTGACTTCTTCTCTTCAAGTGTCACTGAGTCTCAACTTTTAAGCATTACACCATCTTATGACGTTATGCACAGACTGAATTGTGTCAGATTGACTTTTCTATATGGGCACTCAGGCTTGACCCAAATGAAGCAATGAGGCGTAAGAGTGGTGCAACGTACTCGGCCTGACAGTGTGTACACGGGCTTCTGATGTCTGCAAGTCATTTGACTTGTGTTGTGCCTGCAAGGCTTGTTTTGCTGGTGATAAAGACCCTGTATCAACTCTTATCTAGAGACCAGTGCTCTTGTCAACAAGTTCACAAAGTTAAACAGCAGCAGTGTTTGTTCTCCTTCAACTTCTGATGATTTATACCTCCTGGCACCTTCTCTACCACAACGTAAGTCACAGTAATAGTTTTTAAGGAACAGCTCAAACATAGCCATGTACTAAATACCAGTACCACGAATGTCAAAGTTGCCCCTTGCCCATGTGCATAAAGTGCCCAGAAGTGACCACTTGTGTCTGAATGTAAACAAACGGAAACTGACAGGCGATGCGCATTTTTTCCTTCCTAAAACAAAATAAATGGTAAGAATCATATGTAAGAACTAATAATGTAAATAAGCACATATGCAGCCCTATGTTGAGTTCATATGGTGTCATCTGCGTAAGCCCGGTGTGCTCTCACACCCACAGTAACAATGCAAATAGTAACTGATGCATGAGTAAGATCATGTGAGTCAGACAAGTCGAGCCTGTGTGTACAAGTGCATGCGTGTCTTTTAGACTCTCTTTGCACAAAAATCAGCCTCAAAGAGGTTGTCAGCTGAATTTGAATATTACAAGGTACACAGTAAACACACAGTCGTCCCTTTCAATTTCGCTGTTTCACTCTGTAACGGCTTTTCAAAAATTAATTCATAAATCATAGTATTTTGACATTGCATACAGCCTATTATTAGTCAATATGCATATTTAAGCAAATTTGGCACTTTTTTGCCTAAAATAAGCATTTTCAAGCATAAAAATCTCTAAATGAACTAAAATATAAATATAAGGTATTCAGAAGGCACATTGAAACTGTGGTATGAAGTATTTTATACTCTATAGTAGGTGTCATTAATGTTCATGTAATGTTCGGTGAGACGCACAAGCACCAGACTTGATCACTGGAACAACAGGCTTTTATTGCAGGATTGAATTATCTCACAACAAGCACAATAACCCCTAAAACGGGCTGTAACCCAACTTCGGTAAAGCTAACACTTGAGTCTGAACCCCTGACATCACTTTCTGTCCGCCACCCACTCATGTCCACTAGCAACACGCACAAGTCTCATTTATGTCTTAAATGTCTTATCTTCTATATTGGGTAATACGAGTGTAAACGTAAACAGGTTTAGGTTAGGTGCTCTAACCACAAAATATTCCATTTATAAATAAGGAAGGCTTGTTTGCAGAAATTCACTTATCACGGTCAGGTCTGGCACTATTTAACCACAATAAACGAGGGATTACTGTATATATTTATGGAAGAAGTCCAATTCGTAGAGAACATGAAACATACAGTACCCTACTCAAAAAAAGTAAGGGATATTCAGCTTCCGTGTGAAATTTCAGGATGAACTTAAAATGCACTGTATGCACAGTTTAGCCCCACTTTTCGGGGGTGTTAACGTTTCGGGACCGCCAAGTAATGTCGAAAATCTGCACATAATCAAAATGAGCATAAAAATGAATATTTTTGACACATGGTTTGTTCACACCCTTCGCTCAAACCCTCCTGCTACGTAGCTTGAGGTGGATGTTCGTCTATGATTTCGAATCAACATTGCCAATAAAAGTGTTCTAAAAAAATTGTGACCTTTTTAACAGTGGTGCACGTATGCTCTACATTTGACCTCTATTAGCGCGTATTTATAAACTGTTTCCGACTTGTATTTCTCACCTTCTTTATTTTGCCGCAGTGATCAAAAGGAAAAGCAGAGACATGAGGTGAGCATCATTTTTGATTTCAAGAAATAACTCATGGCAAAACACAAAGGTGGTGACCGTGCTGATCTCGCTGCCACTTTGTGTCTCTGGCAACATGTCAGTATGTCTTCAATGAAAGTAAAAGTAACCTTAAATGTTCATTTACCCCTTTCAGTTGTCATTGATGAGCATTTTTATTTGTTTTCTGCATGTAAAACTGTAAAAACGTGCTGTGTGTTAACCTTTTTTGGCTTTCTGGAACGGAGTAACTGGATTTACATATTTTTCATGGGAAAAATGTATTCAGTTAGTATCCATTTTGCTTAGAATTGGACCTTCTGGAACAGATTAAAGACGCTAACCATGGTTCCACTGTATACTGTTTTGACAAAAAATCCGAAAAGGTATGAAATGTGCAGGGATCCACAGTATAACCTTTACAGGTGAATATAATGTGTTTCAGTACTTTTTGCAATTGATCTTTTTTTTTAATTATTTTATTGTGTGTTGTAAATATTTTAACAATGGAGAAGGGGCTGCTTTTTATCTCATTGTACACGTGTACAATAAAAAGCATTCTATTCTACTCTATAGGTGTGGACTTCATTCAAGCATTTTGATGACTTTGGACGGACTTGATAATAACATCAAAGACTTGCAACTCCACTTGGACTTTGACATCAGTGACTCAGGATTTGACTCAGACTTTAGTCTGATGACTTGGAAATACTTTTTAAATGCTTGTTTTCAGCGAATGTGTTGAGTAAGATGTGTCCGCATTCAAAGTATTCAACTACCGTGATTGGTCTTTTCCAGCAAGACGAAGTACAATAGTTTCCCTTTGAATAAACAACGAACGTGTGGATTAGCCTACATGAATCCTGAATGCTATGTCAGCACTTGTTTTCTGTGACTAGGTCTTGTCACACTGGTCTTATTTTATTTAAAATATAAAAGTATTCAAACATGCATTCATTGTACTCTAGGTCCCCAACTTACGAACACAACTGGTTCCAGACGACCGTTCTTATGTCGAATTGTTCTTAAGTAGGGGAAAAGGTAATATTACCAATGATATAGGTACTACATATACGTGTATACATGTACAGTATATGTGTAAGTATGTAAATATGAGTTTGGATTCAGTAGTAATATTAAACGAGGATAATTATTGAAAAAAACAATAATAAAAGTGATATAATAATACGTAATGATAAATGTTATTTACCTTTGAAGAGGAGTGGTCGAGCATACGTCATTGTGGTGGAGTTGGAGTTATTGAAAAAAAGGACAAATCGTCGTCGTCGTTAGACTCTTCTAAAAGAGGTAGTGTTCTGTGGGTGGTGTAAAATTAAGCAGGCCTATTAACTCTTCATAAACTTTAATCACATGCTCTGTCCAGGTTGTATAATTTAGCTTTCCATTGAGCTTTATCTCCCCAGCGTCTAACTCTTCCTCTGTTGGTCCCATTAGCAGTGTCACAGTGCCCTCTACTGGTCAAGCATGTACAGTAGCAGTATAAATACTGATTGAGTGACTAGAAGGCAAAATAAAATAAAATATAGACCAGTCGGCTTGTGTTCGTATCCGCGAATGTTCGCTAGTCGAGTGTGTTCGTAAGTTGGGGACCTAGTGTACTTGTCAAATTGAATAGAATGTCACATTGTTAAAATGGCATTTTATTTGGGAGACACTAAACAGTGCTTATGACTTGTAAAGACTTGAAGATGTCAAGCCTATGACTTGAGACTTGATTCCACCTGTCTTGTCTTAACTTGAGATGTGACTCGGGACTTGAGATTAAAGACTGGAGACTTGCAAAACACCGAATGGCACCCACCTCTGTTCTATTCTAAACAGTCCTCTTCATCGTGCTGTTCACATTTTGACAATTGATCACCAGTGCCTCACCACTGTGAGGCTTCAAACAGGATGTTCTCAGAGGGAGGTGTGTCACCAGAAGGTTGCAACAAAGATACAGATGAATAAATGCAAATTTGTACCATGTTGTGAATGTTACCATTCAGTTCCTTGTAAGACAACAGAAAGTTGTGCAAAAAGCACTTAAACACTGGTCAGTTGGACATGTGCATTCAAAGTTTTAGAGAAGGTCAAATTAAATGAGCCTGTAAACCATTAGAATGCATATAATGCAGAGTAGCGCACACTCAGCGGCCACAAGCGCAGTCATGTTGAAAATACTACCTTTACAAACATAACTGAAGAGGGAGTTACATCCTGACGTACGTGCTCCTACGTGCTGGCTTCATGCAAAAACGGGAAACTCGCAAAAGACACGCACATTTCCCAGACGGCTTTTCAAACCCGCAGCCAGTCCGCAAAGTCCGTAGGAAGAAAATTGGGATGCAAGTTATTTTAATAATAATGCCGTGCACACAGGAAAACCTTGCACGCAGCCAGGGCGCAAGAGCAAGGGAGAGGAGGAGTGCGTGTGTCGCAAGTTTAAAAGTACATCGTGTACATTGCCCGGCAACGGCAGCGGTTCCTCCCGCGGCGGGCGGTGACTCCAGCTGAACACTCGACCTCCGTGGACGCACGGCGGCTGCTCACACAGCGTATCCGACATTAATGCACCTTTCCCGGCTACGGCGGGTGGCTCTTCCCGCTGTACACTCTGGTTCTCCTGGTCACGATAGCCGTAGGTGCCGTGGGAAGCCAGTACTCCCATCTTGCAATCCAAGTGAGTGGGCTTCACGAGCCTCTTACAATGCCCACACACACGGTACGTCCCCAGAGAGTGAAACGTACGACAGCCTTACATGAAGCACACCAAGCTTGCACGAGTCGCATGCCACACTCGGCCAACAAATTTCCCCAAACTTGCGGAGCCCGTGCAGGTGGGAACACGTACGTTGGGATGCAACTCCCACTTAAGAAAACACTCTGCGTTTGTCATATAAGTATTAATTTAACAATATGTTTACTGTTGAGGGTGCAGGTTTTAGTATATTAATGTAGTATATTACTCAGCTACAACATGGGAAAAATATTAGAACTAGCTCTCAGTATGATACAGTGCAGCTATACTGTATACCACTGCTACACTACAACCACAATAATAAACATTAACATCTAAATTTCAAGCTTGTATTTGAGTCATGACATGTACAAATGTGACTGTCTGTATGCATTCGCTCTGTATGTGTGTGCATGTTTCGTGCTCTGCGCCTCAGGTGGTTCAGTTCAACAACTAATGTGTTAGAGGTCGCGGTGCTGCATGAAGCACAAATGTATCGAGTTGCCCCTCTGAACCTTAAAACTAACAGGATAACTACAGCCGAGTGTCACACCTGCACTTCTCCAAAGAAGTGTTCATCGGAAAAGCGTAACATGAGTCTCACTTCTCTTCCAGGAAAAAGGAGTGTGGGCGGGGTCACCTCACTTTATGGCCCACTTTGCTTAATTGCATCATAAGTGATTCACCTCCAAAACACACAGAAGGAAAACATTCCAATCACAATGAGAGGTATGCAAGAAATGTCCGTGATGGGATGGATGTGGGTGTTCCCTGTTCAGTTGCGAATGCCAAAACTGGGCCTGCTGTGCTAATTTGCTCTGATGGATGTAGTTGTTAGATACTTATAAAGTGTGATTCCAGACCAGGAAATAACGGTTAAGCAGACGAACCTATCAAATTAGTGAATCCTTAAAAAACAACATCTTTTTCATGGGCCTCACTCATGTTTTGAAAGTTTTAGAATACACAGCACATAGATGACCAAGGCACGGAGCTCTATGCTAACTGGGAGGAGCTGCTCTGTGGTTAGCAAAAGGTTTTCAACAGCCACACACCTCTCTATATGACAACCACAATAGTAAACATTGCAAAGAAGGATGCACTCCCACGTCTGCTGTATGTACCACCCATCCTGTTCTGCTTTTATAATTGTGGTCAAGAGGATTGTGGAGGCAACAGCCCTCCACCAGGTCTGAAAGAGGCCCATTTGAGAGAGTGAATTACAGTATATAGGTGTGGCAGTTCAAACCTTGAATAACAAAATCTCGTAAAGGTACTTAGTGACGTGCAGTCTTTATGTATAACACATGTATTATACATTAATTTTCGGTGTGATTTCCATCAATCCATCCATTTTCTATGCCGCTTAGCCTCATTAGGGTCGTGGGGGTATGCTGGAGCCTATCCCAGCTGACTTCGGGAGAGAGGCGGGGTACGCCCTGGACTGGTCGCCAGCCAATCACAGGACACATATAGACAAACAACCATTCACACTCACATTCATACCTATGGACAATTTAGAGTCGCCAGTTAACCTAACATGCATGTTTTTGGAATGTGGGAGGAAACCGGAGTACCCGGAGAAAACCCACACACGCACGCGGAGAACATGCAAACTCCACACAGATGCCCAAGTGGAGTTTGGAACTTCGATTCGGTCTTCCCGGTCTTCGCCAACATGCTAACTACTCGCCCACCGTGCGGCCTCTGTATGATTTCAATCATTTTTTATATTTTCTTCAATAAAAATCGCAGAATTTGCACATTTCCTGATCAAATAGAGGGCAAAAATCTAAGACGAGTCTGCTGTGAGCGTCTGTTCTCGGCTTAGTGTGCAAGCCCTGTCTGAGGCTGTTTGCTAGCATGTCGTCAATAATATAACGTTGCAGAAACTTGTATTGTACACCATGACTTTCTACAGTCTGTGTAATGTATTTAAAGGAAACAGTGAATTTAAAGTGAATGTTGCCTGTCATTCACAATCCTTATGTGAAACAAGAACACATATTTCTTTCCCTTTGCTGTGCGTTCTAATGAGACAAAGTGAGTTCGTACGAGCCAGCTAACAATCCACATCATGGAAGGTACCTATTTTTATGCTAAAGCCTTTAACAAAAAACCCTTTAACAAAAAACGCCAACAGTGTTCCATTTACATACCTGACCAGTATATTAACTAAACTACACGAAAACTATATTTCTAATACGACGCCTCGTTTGTCTTAGCATCACTCACAATGCCCAAAACCACCGCAACAGGACAGACGGAAGAGTGGATACTACTGGCTCTCAATTTCGCTACAAAGACTCAACAAGATGCTTGCTTGCTGTCAGTACTTTTTACCTGAGGTCTTGAGCACAAGCCTTGCGCTGGAAGACACAGCCATCTCGATGAGAGCGGACGTTGTAAGTGTCGTCGGTGTTTCTATGCCGCCGTTGTTGACGGAAGTAGCGTTAGCTCCTATGGGCTACGTGAAATCAATGCGCCTAGGAAAGACGTTTTGGTAATGTTTTAAATCAGCAAAATACGCCAAGATACTGTAAGTATTACATGTTATCATCAATGTACCTGTTAATGCATGAGGACAGCATGTATGTAAAACGATAAAACGTTATTAGAGGTTATTTACGAGTGCTTCATTGTCGAAATAGGTACCTCCCGTGACGTGCATTGTTAGCTGGCTCATACTAACTCGTTTTCTCTTGTTAGAACGCACAGAAAGAAAGTAAATGAGAAAGTATAAGAAAGAAATATGTGTTCATGTTTACATAAGGATTGTGGATGATGGGAAAAATAAAAAAAAGTGCAATTTTTCTTGAACTAAGTGTGACATCATTATTCTTGCTCATCGGACAATAAAATACATGTCATAAGGGATGCGCTTGCAGTACTCGCTTCGTCCTGAAGGGTTGTGGGTGTGTGTGAGCTGGAAGGTGCTTGTCATTGTCTTCCTTCCATAGAAATGCAAGCCAGCTTTTTTTAACAGCAGCAGCACCAGCTGGAGAAAAGCAAGTCAAATGAAACGATTGATTTTTTTTTTTTATATCTGCTGAACGAATGAATGAATTTGACAGTCAAGTTGGAGGGTGATATACCCAAGCTCACCCAAGAGGTGATCAGACTTTTACAACAAAGTATCAGTGCTTTTCCTGGAGAGAAATAGGTGAATTGTACATTTACTCCCATAAATCTAATTCCTAAACCAAATATATGCAAAGATACCTTTGGCTAAGACCAGTTTTTTAAAGATTATTCATGTGTGAACAGCACCTACAGCTAGCAAATGTTCGCTTGCAATAAGCCTCACAACACATTCAGTCAAACAGCCATTTTAAAATAGTAACATGTGAAATAAACATTTACGGTTGATGGTATTAATCATTATTATTTCATCCACTTACGTCCACACATGAGAAATGAATGAGGCAAAGATGTGACGAGGCAAAAGAACAACCCATATGTATGTTTAAGCGTGGACGTATGAATATTTCTAACCTAAATGATTCCGCCATATAATATCTGCGATAGTCATTGGTGGGCCATCAGCAAGGTGAGCTTTACCTTTGTCGTGGTCAGTCCTCATCATATCCATTAAGGAATTCTCCAAAGAGTGCAAGCTAAAAGCATCAAAGGGCCGATTCCGGTCCTACAAGATAGAAAAAAAAAAAGAGAATAACTGTCAGACATTGCAAATATACAATACCAAATGAAAATAGGTTAAGCACATACATTCAGCAAAAAGTAGCAGCAGCATTATACGTAAAAATATACTGTAAAATCATCAAACCGCTATAGAGTAATCCCTCGTCTATTGCAGTTAATTGGTTCCGGACCCGACTAATATAAGTAAATTTCCGCAAAGCAGGATTGGTTATTTATAAATTGAATATTTCGTAGTCAGAGCATAGAAGAACTGTTCACGACCTTTTTAGAGCCCTCTAGACATGAAATAAAACCCCTATAGTCACCTTTACACTCATATCACCCAATATACTGTAGTAGGCATAATAACAGAAAAGAAGCCATTTAAAACATAAATAACACTCATTCTCGTACTCGTGTATTACTGTAAATGTGTTACAGTGGCTCAGACAGGAAGCGACATCGAGGGTTCAGAGTTTAATTGTAGCTTGGCATGGCCACAACAGTAGCCCGTGTTAGGGATTATTGTTCCTGTTATGAGGTCATTCAAAACTGCAATAAAAGCCTGTTGGTTTGGCGATCACGCCTGCTGCTTGTGTGTCTCACCAAACATCACAGTAACACTACTAACATCTAGTGACAAGTGTAGAATACTAAAAATCATCACATCTTTGAATGCATCTTCTGAACCACTTATATTTTTATTCTAGTTAATTTAGCCATTTTTATGCTTGAAAATAGCAAAAAGTACATAACATTTGCTTAGATATGCATATGATTTATTATTAATAGGCCATATCCAACCATTAAACAGAATGATTTATTAATTAATATATTTTTGAAAAAAAACGTGATAGACGACTGTACTATCAGAAATATAACAGTTTTTATTGTCTTACATTTATTTTTAACAGCAAATAATTAATCGTCCTTCAGTATTCAAGTTTTACACTCCTAATAATTGGTGGCTATGTGTTCTAGGTCCCAAAAAGTACAGGTACAAATTATATTCAATTAGTGATACTATACCACACGGTGGCTGAGTGGTTAGCATGGTGGCCACAGAGTCAGGAGATCGGGAAGACCTGGGTTCGAATCTCCGCTTGGACATCTCTGTGTGGAGTTTGCATGTTCTCCCCGTGTGTGCGTGTGGGTTTTCTCCGGGCACTCCGGTTTCCTCCCACAGTCCAAAAACATGCATGTTTGATTGGCGACTCTAAATTGTCCATAGGTATGAATGTGAGCGTGAACGGTTGTTTTTCTATATGTGCCCTGCCATTGGCTGGTGAAGTCAGCTGGGATAAGCACCATCATACCCCCGCGAGCCTATTGAGGATAAGCGGCATAGAAAATTGATTGATGGATTGTAATAGTATTGTCATGTGTATTACATTTAATAGAATGACTTTTGCTTATTAAAAATGTTTAGGGTAGGGTAGGAACTGTTTACAGTAAGCACACTGTATTTGCTGTTTCATAATGTATCCTCAATATAAATCTTAGTCAAGGCATATGACTTTCTATACAAAAAACAACACTCATCAAATTTATTTGTGGCAGTCCAAATGTATTGATGGCAGGCCACTACAAATACATGTATTGGGAAAGACTGTCCCCCCTGAAGACCAGGACAATGATCAATACTATTTTAGAATGCTGAAGTTGAAGTCAAGCACTCACAGCTGATCAAACGCCTACTGTTTGTGAATGAATGCATGAGAGCAACATGTGTGCCAAAGGTGAGGCCTGACAGCGTCTCCCTCCAGGCTTGGCAGCCCGAGCTCAGCTGCATTGTTTGTAGACCAACACTATTGTTATGCTTTGGGCTGAGCATTCAAACGGGTTATTCACCCGCAGTCTGGACCCGACAGCACCGCCCAGATAAAAATCTGCCCACTTGCTACAAATGCTAAATACTTAAAATGCTGAGCTTTTAGTTTTCTCACCCTCCCCTCTTCTGCGATCCATGTGGATGCGCACAGCGGGGGAGGGGTCACGGAGCTCACCGTGGTCCAATGACCTAAACAGATTATATACTCTGAACTCCCACACAGACTTTACAGTTAATGCAGCAGTGTGTTTGCTGTTACGTATTTGTGTTTCCCACAGGACTGCAATCTATTTGTGGCAGAGGTGGTGGTTTGGGGGTAGGTGGGGGGATGATGTGACGACTGAAATTGTCCATAACGCTTTAGCAAAAGAGTGAGTAAAAACGTGACAAGCAAAAACAAATACGTTTAGAACTACACATGAACTTTTTTAATGTCGCCTGTGACTGTTTTTAGATGGGAGAGGGGCCCACGGCAGCACACGCTGCTTGCTGAGAAGAGCAATACGTGCTTTAATGTCCGTCACCAAAAGACTCTTCACTAGATTTGTCACTAGCTGCGTTTTTGAGGGGTCTGATTACTCGCCAAACATACGTAGTGACAAAGTCACTAAGGTGGCAACACTGATTCCTCCTGCTTAGTCCTCATATTTTCTGAAATACCAGGTGCTCTGTACAGTAATCCCTTGGTTATGACGGTTAATTGGTTCCAGACCCAACCGTAATAAGTCAATTTCTGTGAAGAAGGATTCCTTCTAAATGAAATATTTTGTTAGTTGAAGCATATAAAACCTGTTTACGACCTTCTAAATATGTTGTTTAAAATTATTAGAGCCTTCTAGACATAAAATAGCAACCCTACTGACACCTTCATACTCATACTACCAATATAGTTGACATAATAACAGAAACTAAGCCATTTAAGACATAACTAAGACTCATGGTCGTGTGTTGCGGTAAATGTTTTCCAGTGGCTCGGAGAGGAAAAGACGTTGGGGGTTCAGAGTTGTGTTTTTCCTTGGCGTGGGTTACGGGCGCAACAGTAGCCCGTGTTAGGGATTATTGTGCGATAATTCAACCATGCAAAAAAAAGCCTGTTGTTCCGGCAATCAAGTCTGGTGCTTGTGTGTCTCACCGAACATGACAGTAACATTACAGACATCTTGTGACCAGTATATACTAATACATATCATCGCATCGTCTTTGAATGAGTCTCCTGAATGCCTTATGCCATTTTTTAAATTAGCCCCAAAATACATACAATTTGATTAAATATGCATATTTTTGACTAACAGTAGGCCATGTTCAACCACCAAACAGCATGATTTATTAAAATATTTTTAAAAAACGTGATTGAGTGAAGCCGCGAAATTCAAAGTTGGTTATGAGCGAGGGCGAACAGGTAGCGCCAAATCTATTTGTGACAGTCTAAATGTATTTGTAGTCGGCCGCCACAAATAAATGAATGTTTCGGAAACACTGATTATTGTGGCCAGCATCAGTTTCTGCATTAGCAGTGTGCGCTCTAAGAGGAATGATGCAGTAAAAGTCATACAAGCGCAAATTAATAAATTAAAACAAGAACCTAAGTCAACATTAACAATCATCCGAGTTAATACGAGTCATGGAGAAGGAGGACAGTGTATAAAGATTTTTGGATTCTGACCCATTGACTTCATTAGCCTATTTAGATTGTGACATGCCATTTTTGTATTTTAAGTTGACATTGCAGATTTCTCACTGTGGCTCAAACTCCAGCAGCAAAAAAAGAGGATAAACCTTTAGATAATGGATAATGCAGAGTTCATAATGAGTGCTCTCCTGTCCATAGACTACACATATGTTTTCTTGTTGTGAAACATGTGACATTCCACGTCTATGGGGATGGACATCTTTGTATATCATGCAAAACATGATCTTGGAAAACAAGTTACACCACCTTGTGGATGTAAATTTCCTTGGTTACACCCTCAAAGTCATTAAGGCTCCTTCTGTTTGACACGACCAGCGCACACTTCTTTCTGAGTCCTGATGGGAGCCAAAGTGATCCCAATACCCACGACCATCTCATTGAATCAGGGTATAGCCAAGATGCTCATGTGACTTTGTGACTTAAACCTCACACTGATACGCTAAGAAGAATTCCACACATTCCCCACCCTTTAAACAGCCGGCAACAGTACACATTGGGGCATACGGGACCCAAGATTTCACCCGAGGCATTTGAAGAACATCAGAACGACAACGAGCACACCTGTCATGAGCTCTACATGTGACACGGCTCTTGGCTCAGCAGTTTGCCTGGAGTTTCACTTTAGGAAAAGAAGCCAAGTTGACACGTGGCACCCTGACCTTGCGTCCCGGTGATAACTCCTCTCTAATTATGGCTGTAATAGTTAAGCAGTTAGGTGTGAGCTGTGGGCGAGATGACATCAGCGAGGCACCAAATAGGAAAACTACCCTGTGTATCTGAGATATTGTTCAGTGGGTGAAGGTGATTGCAGATATACACCGCAATAACGAGCACTGATAAGACCATGGCGGCTGTAAAACATTGTATGATTCACATACTCTGCCTTATCTTGGAGCGACAGTCGACTTTTTTTACACACAAAGGGCATACAGTCATCATGTAAACAATCACCAAGCCATGCGTTTCATGAATCGTAAGGAAACATCTTGGTGTTGGTGTTAGTGGAACCTTGGTGAGCAGGAGGTCTGACTTTAACCGAAACGTACTCTAACCAAATCAATTTTTCCTGTAAGAAATAATGTCAATCTAATTCATCCGTTCCACAAAGCCAAAAATGTTAACACAAAACACGTTTTTTATAGTTTTCCACGCAGAAAACATTTGAAAATGCATATAGTGTAAATACATAGAAATAATGAATGAAAGGGATAAAGGAGCATTTAAGGTTACTTTGTGTCTGTGTTGATCTCCCTGCCACATTGTGTCTTTGTCATCACGTCTTCAATGAAGGTAAAAGTAATCACAGATGTTTGTTTATCCCTTTCGTGCATCATTTATATGAGCATGTATAACTAAAATGGTACAATTATAAAACCATGTTTTGTAATTAAAAAACGACAGTTAAACGTTGATGACACCATAGACGGGCGACAGAGTTCACTTGCCGCTCCCGTTTGAATGTATTAGCAAGCTAATGGCCTGCTAACAAGGACGTTCTGTGATAAAAGTACATCATACTGGAGAAAAATCTCGGCATCAATTTTGGGGGGGCATACTAACCGAGATTCCACTGTATTTGGTTGCTTAAAAGGACTTTCCACATGGTTTTCAGTAGATTTTCGGTGCGAATTGTCACTTTGTCAGCAAATGCAGGGCAATTCAGGTGGGGCCAGCGTCGAGGGTGGACACAGACTAAAACCGAATAAAGTTGCAATAGCCTTCTGCAATGGCCTTCTTAAACTTGCTGAGTGTTCCTATATGTTTCTCCTCCTTATTTTTGAATATGCTTTTGTCACATTACACGCAGTACAGGTCACCGCATGTTTTAAGTGTTTATCTTTGTATGTTACATTGTTGATAGTAAAGGGGGTCCTCGGTTTGTGACGTTTCGTGGTTAAAACAAACTTCCCTAAATTAATTAAAAACATAATTTTGGTCTGTAAACACAAGTCTGGGTTAAAGAATACAGTGTGTGCCTGCTCAGCTATACTGAGGAAGGATAACACCGCTTATTAGCTAGCTTTTTGCAATTCATGATATCTCCCAAGTGGCAGTGCGCCAAAGAAAAGGAAAGCCATCACCATGGAAGTGAAAAAGTGAAGTGAAGTGAAGATACTGTATGAGAATGGAGAAAGTCCAACCAATATTGTCCGCTCTTTTGGTTTCAACCGCTCGAATGTCGTCGCCATCATTAAGGGTAATGATTATTGAATGCTAATGAACGCTAGAGGGGTCATGGATTCTGCATGCTGTTACAAAGACATCTGGGAGGGTATCCATCGAGACAAGCCTGGGACAATATTTTAAAAAGGTAGGACAACCATAGGGATAAAAGTAAGGACTTGTTTTCATTTTATTGCTGTTTTAATTATTGCATTTCATATTTTTATTACTGTATTTTATATGTCCTTCATGTGTTCTGTGTACAGTGTGAGTGACTTAGGTGTTAATTTAGGTATAAATTCTGACTTACACGAAAACCCGACTTACATCACAGTCTAGCTTCATAAGGCACTTGTTGATTCTGTCTCAACGACTTTGTAGCCTGAAGAACAACATGACATCAGCTGAGGCCTACATCCACACAGACCTGCACTGTGTCCAACTCGTCCAGGCAGCATTGTTCTGCTCAAAATCACACTGCGATGGAAATACGAGTGCTTTCAGACAGCGATTCGCCAATCCTTTGCTTGCAACCCTACACAATCATTGTATGCGAATACAGGCCGTCCTCGTATTACGGCAGTGCGTAGGTTACGCCACACTCCCATAAATTATTAATATTGTACAAAAAAAAGACAACTCGTTAAATGCGTGCGGCAGAAAAATACATGGTCATGTGTCGCTACACTGAAGGAGGACAACGTCACTTTTGTTCTTGTCAGTTAACTTTTTACCCTTTTCCCTTGCCCTGGATGATTAGTCGATAAATCGATGATTAATCAAAATGTTTGTCTATTTTCTCATATGTTTCAGACCAAACCACTAACTGTTTGTGTTTGGTTCATATTGATTTGTTCCGTCGACTAAGAAACTGATCACTAGTTGCAGCCCCACTCCCAAGCGTGAGGCAGTGAAGTGGGTCAAAGAAAAGAAACGTGAAAGTGAAATTAGACATCGTAAAGTGCTCAGAAAGTGGAGAAATGCCAGCCAACATTGACCGCATGCTTGCTGCGAACATCATCAAGGATAAAGATGGTATCTTTCAAACTGTGAAAGGATCTTATTAATGAGAAGTCCTCCTCCCAATAAGCCAGTCTCTCCCTCCCTTGCAACGCCCCTTCCAGTGACCAAGCCAACCACAAGGATAATAGTAACGAGTTGTTCTCTCTTTTTTGTCATACTATTGTTTTTTTTTTGTTTTTTGTTTTTTTTTAGATATAATTGTTTTATTGTTGAATTTTATATGCCCTTCATTTGTTCTGTGACTTAGGGGTTAAGTTCTGGCTTACGCTAAAATTCAACTTCTATCGCCATTGTAGGATATTCAATTATTTATGTACAATTGATCTATTTGACAAACAACACCACACCGTCATTTAGGATGTAATTGTGAACCAAGGCTTTGTCAAAATGGAGGAAAATGAATTCTGTCATCATGTATTAATTCTACTGTTTAATCCCACCCATGTACTCATCATCACTGCAAGAATAGTTTATGCATGTTTTCATTATGTGAATGAAGCCTCATTTTAAGTCAGCTGGCGAGCGGCGACGTAACGCAAGGACAGCTCAGCCGGCCTCTTATGTTGACTTATTTTTCAGGCGGTGTAAATAAACACAGGAAAAAAAACATGGCGGGCCATGTGAAAAGCAACAGTATTGGCAACAGTCGTGTAGTCAAGTCTGAATCGGTAACGCCCGTCGTGGAAAGATGGGCCCTGAAACAGTCTTGAAGATGTTCATACAAGCAAACATGAAGGAATTATGTATATCCACATAGACCTATACATGTAGGGGCAGGTTGTCCAACAGAGCATACTCTTAAATATCGCTGTGGAGCTTTTACACACAGGGCTTCACCATATGCCCAATCACATATTCTCACAAATGTGTTGGATGGAGCAATTAATACTTACTGAAAGTGTAATTGAAGCTGACTAAAAATGACTTAGTGCTTCTTTTGTTCTGTGTTAAACCACGCTTGTTACGTCTTTGCGTGCGGCTGAAATGCATCTATGAAACAATGCTAATGCTAAAGCAGTGAAAACGTTGCTCTTTAGTAGTAAATCGATACACTATTCTGTCAAACTTTTGTTTTCGAACTCCCTAGTTTTCATATGATTAGGTTCTCGACAAAAAAAATGTTTTTGCCCTGGTTTTCGCACACTGTCTAGGTTGTCATACAATGTTGCGCGTAACAAACTAGCCCGTTTGCCCTGTACGGCATCCCCTTCCCCAAAAAGAGTCTGTAATAAAGATAAAAACGGTGTTAATTGTTCATTTATCAGTTATAATTTGTTTTGTATTGAGTTCTGATTGTACGACTATAAAAATTCTCTATAACATGCATTTATTTTTTGTTAATATTTTGTGTGTGTCTGGAACAAATTAAATGGACTTATTTCCTAAGGGAAGAATTGCTTTGGTTTTCGCATGATTGTAATTATGCCAGCCTGCAGTCTATGTGACAGGGATTTTTAAAAAACAGCGAACATAATGACTTTACTATGAAAATTACATCTGGTGGATTCAATTGCTGCAAATCCATCAAATGATATGAATAATAAAGCAATGTTTCTCAAACAGGAACAAATCTGATTGTTTCTCACCTGTAATAGTTGCAAAGAGCAGGTCTAAACATTCAAAAATAAAAGCGTTTACCTGGAAAGGCAGTATGTTGCTGTTGTCAGTCCTGAAGGCACCGTCCTCATTCCAGGTCTTAGAGGTAAGGGGGCCAGGTCTTGGGAATTTCGGGGGAGCAATAACATTGCTGCCGTAGGGCTTTTTCATCGGTGAAATGGGGTTCATGGGAGATGGAACTCCGACACCGACTCCCACCGCTCTGCGTGGGTCCCTGCCTGCTTGTAGCACGCTCCACGGGTTGGAGCCAGTGCTCCATGCCGCGTTCTGGTGATTATTCCAAGCCGGCGACGATGCCGACGCAGACGGCCCCTTAGCGGCGTTCATGACGGTCTGATAAGCGTTTCTCTGGGGGAAGGGGCCTTGGCTGGGGCTGAGGGGGGATCTTCTCTGCTGGGGCTGCTGCGCCGGTTGTTGAGAAGAGGGGGCGAGGCCGACTTGCGAGGAGAAATTGCCTCCGAAGACCGTGTTGACGTGGTGGGGGAAGTTCTGGAAAAGCATCGTCCCGTTCACAGAGGGTATTCCTTGGAAAAAAACATCGTCCACGGCGTTGGTGCTTCCCGTGGACCAAGTGCTTCCGAAGGAGGAGGGAGGGGAGGAAAGGGGACCGTCGGTCTCCTGTGGCTGCTGGTGGAAGTTCAACCCCGGCAGGATCGGTGACTCCATCGACATTTCGTCCGTGGTGCGGCTGCTCAGCGCGGACGCCGCTTGGCTGCTACCGGTCGACGGGCTGTCCGATCCCGACGAAGAGGACGAGGGCTCTGATGACGGGGTCGGCGTGGAGGCGGATGGAGGAGGGTCTATCTGCGTCGGGTCTTGCTGATGATGAGCCTGGGCTGTGTTTTTGTCCATCAGTAAATCATCCTGCATGGTTTGAGGAGCTGTAAAAGTGAGAAATTAAAAATATAATTACCATATGTCACCACATCACGTCTGCATTTTTTTTTTGCTTTTTGGACCAAGTGGACAAACTGATGTTGAAGCACCATGCAAGTGTCACCTTCCCAAGACTCTATATCAGAATGATGTATATATACGACAAATTACCCGTAGCATATGCGTGGAGATTTTCCCTCGATTTCGCCACGTTGCGTTTTCCCTTCCACGCAGGAACTCTACAGCTGCAATGGGAAACTGAATTGTGTGCGCGCAAAGGACCTCCCCTGCATGTGCTTATTTGCATACGTCAGTAAATACAGCTGTCCTTCCATAAAGGTAAAAAGACACCTTGACCCATAAACAAGCAATTCCGTGCCTGCAATGGCACACAACAGTGACGCATCTAAAATGTTTTTAATGCACATGCAAGAATATCAGAACAGATTATATACTGTAGAAGGACAAAAATAGGCCAGATCCCAATGCGTAAGGGATTTTACTTGGCTATAGCGCACCGGTCGGGCTCCGCAGTGGTACAGTATGAAGCCATGACAAGCTGCTTTTTTAAATCTAATATTCTGTAATACGACACTTTACATTTTACTGGCAAACATTTCATTTCACACATGACAAAGCTAAAATGTGCAGGACATCAATTTGCATTTATTTGGATTAAACAACTATAATCTAGTCTAAATCTAGCAAAAACAAATCCAGCAATGCATCTTAAACCAAGAAACGTCATAAACCACATCAGAAAAAAGGCAAGAGTAAACGTTAAATCGTGCAGCGTTAACAAAAGAATCAAATGAAAAGCATTTAAAACACCGACAAGGCTATTCGCTTGCATAAGCAGCAACCGAGCACAACAGAGGCAGTTTACCGGACTTTGAAATTGAACAATTATTTGAGCTGTGTGATGACAATAAATTCCAACAGCCTGCATTGCACGCACACACCGCCAGCAGTTAATCCGCGTTTTCTCCCCAAGAGGTGCGCTTCCCAAGGTCATCCGAGCACTTTAGTGCTCCCCGTTTTTATCCGTCCTCTCCCTAAACGCAGTGGTGCAAGGTGACTTTTCGAACAGCCCTTTATCGTAGCAATAAAGGCGTGCCATACATTTCATGAACCTGCCTTTGCCTTGAAATCCCCCTTTAATCCATATGTGAGTCCCCCACAGCACAAAAAAGACACAAGCAGCATGCAACGTAGTTGTTTCCTTGACCGTCGTCGAGTTAGAATTACCTTTATCGTTCACCCTTATGGGATTCGGAAGATAAATAATATTTCTGTTAGAAATGACTAACGAGCAACCCTTGTTCCGAAGTAGTCAGCAGTTGCCTCAACAGCTGATTGACTGCGGCGCATGGACGGTGCAGCAAGGGCTGTTGGGAATAGTAGTTTATTGAGATGCAATCCCGAAGCGAACTACAATCAAATGTTTCCCAGCGAGTAAACCTGTTGGACTTCTAATAATCTAACATATAATTATTAAATGTGTATCTGGTGGTTATGAAATTGAGACAAATCAACTGGAGCATGAACATTTTATATTCATAAAGGCCACTATTGTGAAGTGACATGAGACTCCTACTAAACTACATTTCCCAAGTTGAGCTGACAAGTGGAGTCACGTGTCAACGTCCTTGTTTTGATGACGTCGTCACGCATGGCCGTACTACCCAGCGCTACCTGACAGTCCCCTGTCAACGGAGTCAAAGTCTGTCGGTCACGCTAGTGTGATAATATGAGTGACAGACTAGGCCGTAGCCAGAATAATAATGTTTATTTGTTTTGCTGCTTTAAAGTGCTAGATAGACCGCAATGACCGCGAATGAACATATTTAGGCTCAGAAATAGATTAGTGTCTAGCAGGCGAGCGGCGTCAACACGAAGGCCTTTGTAGCTTGTTTAGCTAGGAGCCTTTCCCGATGCCCGTGATTTAACGGGCTTGTCGTTTTTATGTTAATCTTCAAATCAAGAAATCCCCTGTACCAACATAACGGCGCCTAAACCACATTGTCCTCTTGTCGATAATGGCTGAAGATGATGCGGTGGTCTTGCAACAGAACCTGGACAGGTGAGTGTGTCGCTATCATGCTAATGGCAGCAATGTGCGTTACGTGAAATCTCAACGGTTGCTTAAACCCTGATGGGTTAGAAGTGTCAGAATATTTCAAGCAAGTTGATGTAATAAGTAATTTCACCGACACTTTGTCTTATAACTAAACGAGACTAGCGTGATTTGTGTTCTTTGAGAATTAGATACAAATATGTCTGACCTAGTCTGGATTTGCTCCTGGACTAGTACTTGGTATTCGTATCCCCTGTACTGTATAGTACAACACGGTGCTGCAAAGTCATTTTTTTCTACCATATATTTGGTTTGATAGCTATTAACCTTGCTATACTTTCATAGTTGATTATGCTAAAAAATAGTTATGTTTTATAAGAATCTGGTTACCATTTCAGATTTTAATATAATCTAATAGTGCTTTTTGGAACCACATTTTGTCTCCAAGCCCACTGATTTTACATTTAGTCATCAACATGAATATTTTCAGTGTCTACATGAAATACGATGTCCATCTATTTTGGTGGTGGGGAGGGGGTTGTTGTTGTC
Organism: Dunckerocampus dactyliophorus; assembly: GCF_027744805.1. NCBI lineage: Eukaryota > Metazoa > Chordata > Actinopteri > Syngnathiformes > Syngnathidae > Dunckerocampus > Dunckerocampus dactyliophorus. The sequence goes on along the minus strand of NC_072832.1, from coordinate 17,099,060 downwards.
TAATTTGCTTACATGGCGCATGTGCATGTAATTGCATTGGACGGTGTGAGTGAGACAAATATGTTTAGAAATACAAACAAAACTTTCTTCTGTTGCTTCTTGTTGTCATTTTGTTTAATGTCGCAAACAAGACGGAGCCACCTGTGAGTGGTTTTAGATGGGAAGAGGGGCCCGCGGCGGCACCCATCCTCGTTGAGAAGAGCGATAGATGCTTTCAAGTCAGTCTCCAAAAACACCACAAAAAGTCACTACTTTTTTTTTTGAAAGAGTACCTGGAGGGGTCGTAATACTCGTTAAATATACAGAGTAGGTTGCCGCCTCTGATCCCTCTTGCAATGTGTTCTTATTGTCAGGCAGATAAGGTGCTTATGAGTTGTGTTAAGAAGCAGAATTACGATGCATACCGCTACTTACTGAGTTATAACGACAAGCTAAATTCACAGACAGACCCATTATTAGACCCAAGGGCAAACAGGTAGTGCCAAATCTGCAGGGTGTCCCAAAAAAATGTATACACTAGGGATGGTCCGGTAGATCGGCCACCGATCAATTTTCCGTAAAAAATTGCGTGATCGGCATATGCCGGTAAATGCCTTTCAACGGCAATCACAAAAGTCGATCACCTGTGGCTAGCACCTTTGGCTGGCAGCACTGCTTTTGTTTAGTGTCATGTCTTGCCCTAACTAACATCTTGGGCAGTGTCACCCTCCCACTTTCCCTCTAAACAAAAGCAATCATGTCTGTGATGTGGAACCGAAATGCTAACACATGTCGCGAAAACTACCTTGTGGGGGTAAAACGCTTTAATACGGCATTTAAAGAACAACACTTGACGGAGGATGGTGAGTTTTGGAGGCTCACAGCAGGCTCGCGTGAAGTGACCGCTAACGCAGCCACTCACAAACGTTTGTGTGACAGTCGGAAGGCTAAGCTGATAACCCGAAATCGAATTCATCGGACGAAAGCAGCCTTTCGCAGCAGTGGAAGTTTGCCAAAGTCTCCTTAAAGAAGGCGTCTCATCCTCTGGAAATTTTAGGAGTTGTCTAGTAAGTGAAATGCCTTTGTCTAAATTAAGGTGATTTTATGGTTTCTTTTTTCATATCATATAGCCAGTAGCAGGGGTGCAGCCAGGAATTCTGGGTCCCATTGGGGAAAAAAAAAAATCACGTTGCCCCCCCGTTTATTAATTAATTAAAAATGTTAGTAAAAATTACCTATATTTTGGGTCACATGGCAGTCAAGGGACCTTGGAATTGTCCTAACTTTTCCCTTTTATACAGCACCCCTGTCCAGTAGCACTTATGAATAAAATGAAAAATGTATAATTAATTCACGTGATCGGTATTGGTATCGGCCGATTTCAGTCCTGGATGATCGGTATAAACACCCAGTTTACAATTATTTCAAGTGTGTATGTATATGATTTTTTGGGACACCCATTTTTTCAAGAAATTATTCTCAAATTTTACACTGATGAGGAATTGAGACTGAAATGCCAAATTGAAACAAAATGCTGAAGCCGAGTCTCAGTTTTGTAACTCTCAAGTACAGGATACAGAATCAGGTGTTGTACAATAGGGGCGCAATGATACAGGTTTTGTACCAGGAAATTGTAATCCACTGGCAGGAAATTTGCCAACAAATAAAATTCTCAAATAATAAATAAAAACATTTATATAGCATACAAAAAAATGAAGGCTGTGGGGGCCGCTTTGATGTGTACATTAGAGATGCTAAAACCAATCTAAAGCCCTATGATTTCCGCTTTAAAAGAATAAAAATGGAATTTACTTCATAGGGCCCTACCAATCCAATATAGGTCAGTATATTGTACTATATGCTGTATAAGCTATGTGTTATAGGTGACAATGCAAATTAGTGTATTATCTAATAATAAAAGAACAAGCTACAGGTGGAAAATAGCCCCTGGGGCGCACTTTAGACACCCCTGGTTTACAGTGTTTCCTTTTAGGAAGTTGCAAATACACTACTTGAAGATTGTCTTGTAAACGTACCTTTTAGTGAGCATATAGCTAGAAGCAATGATCACTGGTCATATATGAGAAGGTGATAGCAAAAGGATGTGCGTCATGTTCTCTTGCTCCTAGACTGTTGTGTGCTCAGCCTCTATCACTGACAAACATAAGACTCCGCAGGCTCTTATCTGCGCCTACCTCAGGCACTCAGGTTACCTCTGCAGTGCAGTTTTTCACAAAAAGATGGTGGGATGTCCATTCAGTCCTGCCAGACCTTTTTATTCAAGATTCAAGATTCAAGAGAGTTTTATTGTCATATGCATAGTAAAACAGCAGTTATACTATGCAATGAAAATCTTATTCTGTTCATTCTCCCAAGAAAAGAAAGAAAACACAAGAAAGAATCGTCGCCACAACTTATGGTGATGTCGATAATTATAAGATATAAATTCTCCAAGTCAAAGTAAAGACTTGTCCTGTAATTATTGTGATCGCTTAAAGTCCGAAAAATAGGGTCCTGTTACTTTGACAATGGTCCAGTAAATGTAAATAGTCCACATCAAGCCTTACGTCCATAAAGACACATTGACTTTTATCATTTTCATCAGAAGCACATATTTTCGACATATCATTGATCCTAAAAGTCGTTAAGCATTGATGCATTAGCTACCTCACGCTACTTAATAAACTCTGAACTTTTGATTGGCACTGTGAATGCTATTGCTTCTCTTTAGCTCTTTAGCAGTGATCACACAATTTAGAAGGTGTTCACATTGTATTAGAAAAAATAAGATCAATATATTTGATTACAGCGCTGGACTCTATCATCAATGAAGATTGAGCAAGAGCCTCTAGCTCCCTTCTAAGTCAAGTTTGTGTAGAAGTGAGAGTTAAGCCTGTGTGAGGGGAGTACAATACATCTATTGTGTGTCTCTCGGTATTTTCCATGGGTTATCTGAGTGTTGTGCAACTCTGGTTGTGCTATGTGAGTGTGTGTGTGTCAAGAAGGCATGAGAAGCGATTAAACTCATTCTATAGATGTAATAATATATAACAGCACCTCACTTGGCTCAATAGACAATTGTTTACCCCAGCAATAGACTATTAACTTCTGTTAACTTCTGAGAGCCAAAAAATCACAGCCCCTCTTCCAGTGTACGTAGCCCGGGCAAATGTTATTGAATCCTAATGATGACTGACACATTGAATAACCAGTGAAATTGTGAGAACCCAGATATGGTGGTTTCTGGGTGGACTTCTGTCGACAAATTATGGAACTCCTGTGAAAATATGCAAAGGAAAATATGGACTGTGCATGGACAGTGCATTAGCATTGCACCTTTTGAAGTTTTCATTTTCCAAACAATCAAGACAATACGTTCTATATTATATTCTATATTATGTATTATATATATATAATTTAAGAAAAACCTGTGTAAAATCCTAATCCTAATTGTAAAATTTGAAATGGGATTAGGTAAGAGCTCTAATTTTCGCCCCATTGTGTTTTCCAATCCATACTTCCAAATGAGTTATTTGGGGGGGGGCAAACCTAAGCAAATCTTGATGATGGAGCGTGCTGTACCTTGTGCGTCTAAAGTATGTTTTTTCAAAGTACAGAGTTGCACTAGTCTAGAGAGAGAATAAGACAGCATCTACACAGACAAACTACATTGTGACCGCATACTTGCGAAAACCAGCAATGACGCATTACGTTCCTGCACACGCCAGCAGCCAAACGAGGAGCCTTTGAACCTGAAACCTGTTTTGAAATGATCCTATTATAATTTATATACCAAAGACTTTAATGACCTTATACTGTGCCTTTTGAAATATACATGCATACATTTGTACATATCATACTTGCCTGTTGAGAAGAGTTTATTACAGCCTCATATAAAATCAACAGTGTTGGTAATAATAATAATATTATTATTATAAACAGAGCTTTGCTATATCCAGATCGAAAGTGAAAAAATGTGGATCGGTGCATCCCTGATAAAAATCTCACGGGGACACATTGTAAAAAGCCTACACAGATTGATTTAGAACAATCACTGAGCTACCAACTGACAGGTGTGCTGACCTACACAGACCTGTAAGAGTGAAAGGTCAGCAAATGTTATAGATTACGCTCTAAAAATGCTCAATTACAGGACTGCTGAGGCTGACAAGCATTCTTTTATTGCACCTTTAAGAGACTGGCAAGCTAGGAGCGTACAGTCTGAGATTCATATTGAACTAGATATAAGCTTACTTAAGATAATTATGTGTGAATGCTTTGGGAAAATAGTCAAATCGTTTTATTTTTAGAATTTATTCTGGGGAGTTTATCAGTACATAATCGGGGTGTCACAAGATCTCGCAAGATTAAAACTGACAAGATATCTCGTTCAGAAAAAAAGTGTTTCGTGGGCACTAGGTCTAGGACGATAATAAATTAATGAATTAATTACACAATAAATTAAAATTATATTGCCGCCCTTAATATAATGTCATGTGCATGCGTGTCTGTTTTCCTCATCTCTCGCCTCTAAACAGGCAGGAAGAGAGTTCACTCTGTGCATTGGTTTCAGTACCTTGGCGCGTTTGTTTCACAGAACAACGACATGAACGGAGTGAGCCATTTTGTCAGTCATACAGTTTCTTTGTCTTGGTGGGTGGAGGCGGGGCTGGTAGCATACACACAGAGTGCAGAAGAGTGTAATGTAGTTGAAATTAAATTAGTAGATTGCAATATATTAATATTTTTTCGTTGTACTTTTTTAAAAAAGTAATGTTAAAATCCCGTCCTCTCTCGCTCTCGTACACCCAATCTTGCGTATCGGCCGCTTCTCATGAACGGAGTGTCTCGTGCCACCCCTAGTATGTAATTAATGATTTTAATATGACCAAGCCTGTGCTCATGGCATTGATGAATACACTTGGTAAAGACTGCAAACTATTGAGTGCAGCCAAGTATTGCACTCCATTTTGGTTCTGTGTGCCTTGAATAGGAGAATTTTGCTCCATCTTCTCTGCGATTTCAGGATAAGCATTAGGAAACGGGAAACTTGAATGTGGTGATGTGCAAACGCAGATCACGCGATAAATTATAATCTGCATTAGTTGTTGTTGTTGTTGTTGTCAATGCCTATGTGTGCACACATAGATTCAAGCCGAGTTGGATTGTCATATCATTTCATAACACTTTGTTTGTAACCCTTCCTATCTCAGCTTGAGCATGACAGCAGCCTTTCTGTAGAATTTGCTTTTGGTGTCCACACAGTATGCCTTTTACAGCCTTGTTCATTGCCTCTAATAATAGAGAGGGTATTTTTTTTTTTTTTTTTACCATAAATACTCTTTACAGTTAATGTAGGCTGTGTGAGATGTAAACAATTGCTCTTGAAATGGGAAAACCCATGCCTTTGGCGGTGGGCCACTTTCAGTAGCATTGCATCACTGGCAAAGAACTATATTCTTGAATATGTTTTATTAGCTTATTAGTTACATTATGTTTTTGATAGTTGTAGTTGTTGATAGTTGAAGCCATACCTGCTTTAGAGCTCTGTTAACTGATGCAGAGGCAAAAAGGTGAGCTGGGGATTCGAGTTTCGCATGGAGGATTGCATTTCGGTGGTGTTCCATTAAATCCTGTGCTGCTGCCGGACTGGGTTACCAAAATAGGAGCTAATGAATCTGAAGGAGCACTCAGTTTTGACCCCCTGCTGTGTTCACTGCTCTCATTCACGTGAGCTCTTCAGCTCCCAGTCGCAGTCTTTGTCTGTCGACAAATATTTTTACAAGTTCAAATATCTCCATTGACATTGGCAGCTTATCTCAGGTCATTGAAAGGATGAATATTGCCCCTCAGGTAGTCTTCAGTCTTGTCAAAGTGTAGTTGAGTGCGGTAGTAACGAGGGGTGGGAATCTCTGGCCACCTCACGATTCATTGCGATTACGATTCAGAGGCCTGCGATGCGATGATAAAATGATTATCGATGCATCTCGCTACTTTTTTTTTATCAATAGTTTGTCAGTTTTTCCATGGTTTTCCATTACTGGGCTTTTTTTTTTAATAATAAGCTTTTGTTACAAACATGAATTCGTGGAATTGAATATGGTTATGAAATAACTCTTAAAAGCACTAAAAATAATGCAACCAAAGTACTTTTTTATTACACATAGGAGTGTAACGATTGGTTTTAATAAAGATTCGATTCGTATCACGATTTGCGGTTGCCGATACGATACATGGACGATATTGGTTCATGTAGAACGATACGATCCAAAAACAATTCAGTAACGTTAAATAGATTCAGTAACTTTTTTGCCAAAAATTCAACCAGCGTGACTGTGAAATAAATACCGGGATATTCAACAGTGCAGGTGAAGTTTCCTAGATTCCTGTTGTTTTTTGTAAGGGAATCTTATAAATCATTAAAAAGCTGACATACTTAAGAATAAATCACCTTAATTTAGACAAAAACGTTTTTCTTACTTTTTCAAGAGAACATATATGGCTCTTGAAACTTTAAGAGGATGAGACGCCTTCTTTAAGCAGACTTTCAGTGTGAGAGCACATTGTCAGAATTTCCAGGTATCAGGTAGCGGTGGCTCCAAGTAAAAGAACAGTCGGCGGAACTCGGTGTCTTCCACTGCTGAGAAAGGCCGGCCATCTAGTCCGATATACAGGAGTGTAACGACTATGTTAGCTGCTGTTTGATGCTGCACCATAAGTCTCGAAAGCTCACCATAGTCAGTCAAGTGTTTGTTCTTCAAATGCTGTATTAAATTGAATCTATTTAACGTGCTTTCCCCGCAAGATATTTTTTGTGGCATGTGTTTCAGGATGCCAACTTTACATCACTTTCACAAATGCAGATAAGTAGACAAGTTCCACATGGCAGACATGTTTGTTCCAGACCCAACCACGATAAATGAATTTCCGTGAAGTAGGATTCAATAAATGGAATAATTTCATAGTTAGAGCATAGCAAATGTGTTTATGACTTTCTCAATACGATTTTTTTAGCATTATTAGATACATGTAGACATGAAATAACACCCCTATAGTCACCTTTACAGTCCTTTTATTGTTTGTTTACAACACATTGCTCAACTGTAATGCGCAGGCTACGGGATCACTGCAGGGACAGGACACGGCAGCCGCTTTAAACATAGCATGCAACCGAGCTAAGTAGTTAGCCTCGAATTTATTCATTCTAAACTTAAGGGTTTCAAACAGAGTGGGGAAGAAGGACACAGTAAGAAACCACAACTTACCACTTGCACACGGATTGGGAGGAGAACATCTTTTCCTTATGTCATGTCAGACATGCCATGACTGACTGAATGCAGCCAGAATGCGACATACATCTTGTTATTCAATATTTTTTGACAAATAATGGTCCATTGTCAACCAGGAAACAGCTGTCATTTATTAGTTAGTTAATTTTCTAATTTTCAAGCGATGTTTGAACTGCCATGTAGCGAGGAATGAGTGTATTTGTAAGTTATTACTGACTTAGGGGCAATGAGGTGTGTTTCCTCCAGTAAATGGTCTATTTTCTGAAGAAGAAGAAAAAAAAACAGATAGTTTTTCTCTGTTTTTAGTCACAAACTGTCCTGTCTACTGAGACTATGTAAGCACCAGCAACCCAACTAGTAGGGGATAAATGTAGACTCTATGCTGCCCAGCATGCATGCTGTTGACTAATCAGACCTCTACAGTTATACTTCATATGAGTTCTGTACTAACCTTGATGAACTATCTACTCTCGGCTCCAGGGTCCTGTCCAGTAATTTTACTCGTGTACGATTCCCTGCTTAAATGTATCAGTACAGGATATGGATCTGAATGGTTAGCACCCCAATCCCTGAGTAGTTCTGGTCACGTGCCAGGCCCACTCACCACCCGAAGTGTAATCACATCTGTGGGAAACTGCTTATATTGAAATATAATCTGGAAAATCTCTTAGCGAGACAGTTGGATGAAGGGCCATTGATGGCTTGACCAAGAGTTTGCATGGACCAGTTCCTGTTTTACAGTCAGATACTCTACAAGCTACATTTCTTATTTGTCTAATGGCCTTTGTCCCTTGATCTTGCTAAGCACATGCATTCATCAGCCTGACCTTTATGGCAATTTTGATTGATTTTCAATGCCTTTTGATGTGAATCCCAGGTTGTGTTTTGTCTTCATCCGACCCATGATGATAAAAATGAATGTGTTTGTTGTAGGAGCTGCTGGGTATGCTTTGCAACAGACGAAGATGACCGCACAGCAGAGTGGGTGCGTCCGTGTCGCTGCCGTGGTTCAACAAAGTGGGTCCACCAGGCCTGCCTCCAGCGCTGGGTGGACGAGAAGCAGCGTGGCAACAGCACAGCTCGCGTAGCCTGCCCGCAGTGTAATGCAGAATATCTCATCGTCTTTCCCAAGCTTGGTAGGTGGCACCTTGAAAACAATCTGGGGGATGGGCGGGGTGCAGGTGAGATGTACCGTCTTATCCGCACTATAAGGCACACTTAAATGACTTTAATTTTCTAAAAAATCTACGGTGCGCCTTATAATCCGGTGCGCTATATGTGTGCACTCAGTTCCAAAATCTGTAAAATAGTTGTTGTGCGACTTGGGGTAAGCTCTCTTCTTGATTGCAGCATCATTTCTATTCAACATGCAGAACCCACGTGATCACGACGACATCTTGTGCTAGGCGTGTTTAGCAAGAGTAGGAGTGATGTCAGCCGTGTGGCTGTGTTTTTTGTTCTAATCCAAAAAGAGATTGAGGCCGAGTTCAAGACTTGTCATGCACAAGTTGTAGTGGCACAGAACCTGGGTAGTTTAATACGACCAACCTCATCGTGCTTTTGAAGGAGAATTTTTGCAACACCATGGCTTCCTCAAGCATCCACCACTGTTTGACACATTTCCAAAGTGTGAGAAATTCCCACGGGACGACAAAAAGTCCTTGGCTATAAGAGAAAAGAGCCAGCCTCTGTCAGTACTGAGTAATGTCAGGTTCAAGCGCTTCATTGAGCATGTCGAGCCTCGCTACATTGTGGATAAAAGTACACACTCGATGCATCAACAAAGTATGAGATTTTCTCATACGTACTGTTGCTGACTGTTATTCTCTGTTTGAGTTATATCACTTGATCAAGCCACATCCACACTACTAAACAAGTAATAAAAGTATGTATGATCTGTGCTGTTATTGGATCGATGTCGGTATCAGCGAATATTCAAGGCTGCAGTATCGGCTCGGAAGTGGGAAAATCCCTACTTGTCATGTAGAGCAGTGGTTCCCAAACTTTTCACAGTTGCCTACCCCTTCAGACATGTGACTAGAAGCCATGTACCCGCTCCTCCTTAAAAAAAAAAAAAAAAAACTTCATTAACTTGAAATATTGAACATGATTAATAGGTTAATTAATTTCATAGTAAGTAATTCTGGTTCAAAAATGTGTCTTTGTCACATTTTGATTAAAGTTTTACATGAGCACTGATAAATAGATTTAGTATTTGTCCTACATATCTTTTATTTCAGCCAGAGGCTGGGATTCTTCCGTTTGAATGGGTTGAACTTGAGCTTAATGCTCAACATAATCATCAAACTTACTTACTTGTTCATATAACTGACACAGAGCATTAAAGAACTTCATGGTCTGTCTCCTTCCTTCTTTCTGCTCTAACTGGGCGCTCTGCGCTGTGAGACGTTCAGGTGCATTTGTAATTGTGAGTGTGAAGCGCTAATTGTTTTTCATTTTTATTCACGTAGCCCCCGACAATTTGCGTACCCCAATTTGAGAACCTAGTCCTGTTGATATAGCGAGGATATTTGACTCATGTTTTTGCGGTAGGTCCTTAAAAACAGCAGAGCACACTGTCACAGACTCTAGCTTTTTTTTGTCAATAGGTCTTTAAAGACAGTAGAGCACCCTGTCTCTGTCACTTCGTCTGTGAGGATCTTTGACTTGCATTCTTGCAGTAGGTAGCAGAGCACTCTGTCTTATAGAGGGTCTTATATTGTTGTTTTTTTTTTTTTTTTTTTTTGCAGCATGTCCTTAAAAACAAAAGAGTGCTTCAGTCTTATTGATGATCTTTGACTAGCATTTTTGCAGTAGGTTCTTAAAAACCGCTGAGCACTCTTGTCACGTAGAGGATTTTTGACTAGGGTTTTGGTTTTTGTAGTAGGTCCTTAAAAACCGAAGAGTTCTTCTATCATATTGAAAATCTTTGACTAGCATTTTTGCAGTAGGTAGAATGGCACTCTGTCTTATAGAGGATCTTTGACTAGGTAACAGATCAGTATTCCTGTCAGAGGATCTTTGACATTGTTTTTGCTGTCAGTTCTTAAAAAACAGCCAAGCTCCTGTCATATAGAGGATGTTTGTCGAGCATTTTTTCTGTAGTTTCTTTAAAACATCAGTGTTCCTGTCATAGAGAGGATCTTTGATTAGTGTTAACATGTTTTGAATACTATTTCAGTTTATGATTTTCTGACATTATATATTGCCATTTACTGAAGTAAAAGTACAGTATAAAGTGAATATGTTATATACAAAAGAGAAGTCCGGTTACAGCTGGGGTGTCTAAACTTTTTGCACTGAGAGCAACATACCTAAAAATGAAATGGTGCAAAGGCGCCTTTGATTTTGATTTGATTTTGTAAAGCAACCCATGTAGATATGCTAAGAAGTTATAGAGACCTGATCAAAATATTAAGACCAGTTGGAAAAATTGCTAGAATTTGCATTTTGCACATTTGGATCTTAAAATTCTAGCAATTTTTCAACTGGTCTTCAGATTTTGATCAGGTATGTCTATATTTCAAGGAAAAAATGCGTTTCAGCGTTGTGATATAGGTAAAATGTTACTAAAAGGACATTATTTGCCCCCATAATATTATGAGTTTCACCCCGTAAAACAACTTTCTTCCTCATTCAATGAAGCCGTTTTTCTATTCATATATATTAAAATTACAGCTGTTTTTCAATTTCTGCTGGTTTTGTTAATTTTTCAACTATTTAAACTTTCCTCATATGAATTTTGTACTTGTAAGTATGACGTTATTCCCATGATATTTTGACTTCTCTTAATATAACTTTTTCCCCAACCTAATTTTCCCAAAATTACAAAAAAAAAAATCATATATGTATATTTAATATTTCGACTACATGCTACTAAAATTTTTATTTTTAATAAACACTGTTCCCTCGTTTATTGCGGGGGATGGGTTCCAAAAATAGCCCGTAATAAGTGAAATCCGCGAAGTAGCCAACTTCATTATTTTACAATTATTATATATGTTTTAATAATTTTCTCACATTTCTCTGTTGTTTAAACACTCAAAAAAGTTCAAACCTTTGTTTGAATTTTAATGGTCAACCACAGTTCGGACACAAGAAATTATAAGTCACTCACGTGTCCCGTGACAGTGCCTCTTCGTCCTGGTGCTGTTCCATTGCACTGTAGCGTTTTTGTATCCTTGTTAAAACATATTGCTGCAGCACTCCTCCCGTTGCAGTCCTCCTCCTCCTTCCAACCGAAGATTCATTTACAAGCTAGCAAGCAAGCTAGCGTACTGCAGAAAACACGGCAGGCACGAAGGAGGTTCATTGTCTACAGCCTATGGTCTATGGTCTACAGCCATCAGGATGCAGAAAACAAAAAGCACAGAAAGAATCTGCGAAAGGTGAACCTTGTTAGAGCGAGGGAACACTGTATTACAGGTTTATTCTTGTAAAATTGCAGCCTTTTTTTCCTCATTCAATTGTGACTTTTTCTTTTATTTTCCAGCTATTTTAAACTTTCTTATACTAATACTATTCGATATGTCTTAATTCATTAAGGTTTTAAAGTCTCTTCTTTAAATATTTACACTTTATGCTACTGCAATGACATTATTTTTCTTCATAATATTACTTCTTTCTCGTAAAATTTCAACTTTTTGTTGTTATAGTACAACTTTTTTCTCTTAATACTTTGACTTTAATATTATAAAATGACAGTTTTTTCAATTTTAGCTTCTTTAAAAAAATATATATATTTTTTTGTTTTGTTGTTAAATTCGATTTTTTTAATGTATTGACCTGCGGGCAGCACTTTGGACACCCCCGAGTTACACTATGTCTTCTCAAGGGACAACACTATAGAAATTAAACTAGTGTACAGCTTGTATGGAAGTGTAAAAATCCTATCCACTGAAAATGACACAACACATTGTCTAAATAGCTGGCAACACAAGTGGGGTAATTGTGCCGTGCCCGTGTCAAACATTGTGGCGGGAACGTTGTGGTCTGGGACTGCATGCACTGTGACAGTGAATGAGTTACGCAGACAGTCCCATTATAATGTGTTTATAAGCGAGTACGAACAGGCAGCGCCAAATCTATTTGTAGCGAAAAACACTGTAATATATACTTATTTTCAAAACCAATTAAGTGAAATTGGGTAATTTCCTGCGGCGCACCAGCACAGTGGCTGGGAATCACTGCTCTGGAGAAACCAGCATTTTCAATTATCCTGACTTGTCTTTGTGACGAGGGTTTTGAAACGCCAGCTATTGCCTGCTTACTTTCCAGTTCTGTTGTCCTTAATCTACAGCCATTCCTCGTTAGACAGCAATCTTTGGTACAAGGTGCATTAAGAATCAACTACACACACATTGTGGTTACTAGTGCACGCACTGAATTACCCATCAGTCACTGAGCTACTAGAATGTTATCTTCAAAGAGCAAGACGCTACAACGTGAAATGAGACCTGGCCTCAAGGCAGCGTTGTCTGCTGGAAGCCTGGCTGGTAAAAAGGTTCATTTATATTTATAGGGAACAAAGCTGTGCTGTCACTTACCCGGGGTGTTATAAGCAGAAACTTCAGCTCACTTCCCTCGGCCCAGTAAATAACCTGCTACATGTGATATTTGCAGTTTGCATAATATGGATTAAATGGGGTTCAAGTCCTTGTTGGACTCCGAATGAAGGAGTTCATTTTAGGTGATCTATGAGATATGAATAGTGATGATTCAAATATGAGCTTCATTGTGAGAATCCATGGCATGGTTTCCCGACAGTTACAGATTTGTGGAGATTTAAAGCACATTGAGTTTACCTTGCCATCTCATCTAGAAATAAAAATGTCAGAAGTGCTGTGGTGCTTTATGAGTTTGGGAGTAGGAGTGAAACTGGGTCAAGGGAGGAGCTGATGAAGCAGCTCATCAAAAGCTGAGAGGAGTGTGCTGCTGCCGCTGCTACTCCTGGACAATCGATGATTTGTGACAGGATGTGTCTAATATTGCAGTACTGCAGTTATTGCATGCTATCTTTATTGTTTTTTTTTTTGTTAATCATATAACTAATAACTAGGAATCTTTCATTTGCAGCAAAAGCGTACAGATTGGAAGTGACCAAAAAAAAAGCATCCATATGACTTTTGAGCTCAGCTGTGAACCGCATGTCTCCGAGATAAAGTAAAGCAAGTTTAAAGATCAACTTTAAATTGTGCGGTTCAGAATACTGACAAGCAAAGCATCTGCTATTTCAGCCCCCTTTGGTCCAGTCTCCTTTTAAAGGGATAGTTCGGATTTTTTTTTACTTGAAGTTGTATGACATCCCCAATCTGCAGTGGACTGTATCAACAGTGACTTACCCCCCCATTTGGTCCCGCAAGTCCAGTTCTGGTCGGATTTCCGTGACGGGCAACGCAGTTCTGCTTAGTTGCTGGGCACCATTTAGCCCTCGTGTCGTCCCTGGCAAAAGTTTTTGCGCTTTCATTAGACATGGCGATAGGAACAAGCCCTGGGCCCCGGCCATTGTAGGGATGCTGGTGTTTTAGGTGGCTGATAAGATTTGATGTTTTGAAACTTGATGATTTTTCCTCTAATTGCCAAATATTTGCAGATCATTTGAAGCATTTGGTGAAATGTCTTTGGTCGGGTCTGGAACCAGTTAACCGCGATAAATGAGGGATTACTGTCTATATATTTTAACCAATTAATCAGATCTACCGAGCTTCATTTTGGCTAAAAGTGAGCAAAGTGATTATGATACTGCTGCTCCATTGCTGCAGTGACTTGTTGCTATTTTCTTGCAACCTTTTGTTGCAGTGGTTGTGAAGGCACAAGGGCACTGTGCATTTATTTACACAGCCTGTTCTTCGAGTGTAGTTTATTTGTAATTTTAAAATGAATTTCTGCAATTGTCCTTGCTTGACTGCACACGCTGCAATTTTGTAGCTTGCTCACACTGAGACGACACCTTTTAATTTGGGAGATGGAGCTAATGACAGCTCACTTGCACAGACAATCACTGTGGAATCCCTACTATTGACCTGCGTTTTATTAATTTTAAGAGGTGAATGGTGCACAAGTGGTAGAAGTTGGGTGGTGGTTCTGTATTCCTGCGTGCCATTACTCCCATCAGCACCTACTGCAGAGCCAAAGAGAGGCTATCAACAACATGGCTCAGAGGACACCGTGTCCTCGGTTGCTCCTCTTTTGCAGTCCGTCTACCCACAGAACATAAACACAACAGCGTGCCCATGCACACACACACACACACATGCTGCTGAAGCGATGTAGTTACTCACCCCTGACTCTCCCTTTTTCATTATTGTAATTATAAAATCAGCTGTCAGTGGATGCAATGAAATGCTTGGCTTGCTTTTATGGGGCGACCTATTTCTCTGTGACGATGTAGAGAGCAAAAGGCACTCTTACTCTTTGATCAAAATAAACTACGTGAATGCACTCAAGCACAGCAAGTCCGTCCACAACTACATTTCAAAACAGGTGTAGTAATAAGTGCTGAGGAAAATATTAAATACTATCTTCCTTTTTCAATGTTTTTATTGTCTTCATGTCTTGAGTTTGTCCAGTACAGGGGTGTCCAAAGTGCAGCCCGGAGACCATTTGTTTTTTTACTGGTCTGCAGCACATTCTAAAAAACTATTTAGCAAGCAAACAAACAAATGGAAACATCAGCAGTAATTTTACAAGAATAAAATCCAAATATTAAGATAAAAAAGTTACAATCTAAAAAGAAAAATATGTCATTATAGTAGCATAAAGTTAAAATATGAAAGAAAAATATGTTACAGCAGCAATGGGGAAAAAAAAACAGCTGTAATTTTCTGAAAAATGTCATAGTCTAATGAAGGGGAAAAAAGACAATTTTACAAGAATAAACAACAAAAAGAATAACGTCAAATAATGTCATTTCAGCATAGAGTTAAAATATTAAAGATACATTTTTTCAAAGGCGTAATATTATGAGAAACAAACCACACAAAATAAAGTTATTTTTAGAAAATTAGGTCGGGAAGAGCAGAGTTCATACTAATAATACGTTTTTTTTTTGTTGTTTTTTTAACCTACATTACAAATAGGGCTGCAGTTATCGAATATTTTAGCAATCGAGTATTCAATCGAGTATTAATCAAGTAATTTGAAAAAAAATATTTTTGTTTGGTTAAAGTGCAATTATAAATACACACGAGAAAATAAAACATTTCACACAACGACCAATTGATTACATTTTTTTAGGTAATCAACTGTTTTATTTCTTAAATTCACATTGTGCATAGGAATAAACTGTATTTTCTTGGGTCTGATGGACTACATGATGGAGCTTACGTAGATGAATTTATCCATCCCAGACTAACTATTTACTGGAAAAGGAGAGAAATGATAATGACTTTACTAAGACATTACTAAGACTAAATTACATATTACATGATGTTGATGGCTGTGCATTTATAAATCCTAGACGTAGACAGGCTGACTAAAAATAAGACAAATATTCTTTACAAGATATTGACTTTTTGTAGTGTTCAAAGTAAAATGAAGGCACTTTCTGTGGTGGAACACATTACTCTCAACGGAGTGAGACACTCGCTTCCTTGTTCCATTACACAGTATTGTCTGCTAGAAATGACCAGCTACTGATTAGTGAGCTAAAATGCTTTCTTCTTCTTAACTCACAGCGCCGTGTTTTTGCAGATGAAATAAACCTTGTATGAAGTCACGTTGCCATCGTAATAAACTGCCACACATTAGACAGTAGTCATAATTAAGTGAAAGCTAGCCCTCCACACAGCTAAAGTTATGTTAGTAAGATACATTAAAATGAATCTCACTGATTTGCGCTACATTAATTTAACCTAGTCGCGGCTCTTCCGCTCCATTCGGGAGGAGTGATGCAACATATAAGGTGTGCTGTTGTGGTATGCAAGTGCCGCTTTACAGCGGATACACGTCACGGTGTTCAACTTGCTGTTTAGTCACATTTTCTGTCTGTTTTTTACATTTTATTTTCCTTCTAGGTCATTGCCGTGTCGCATTCTCTTGCCTCTTCAATCTTCCCGCGCCATACGCTTCCTTCTTCATCCTCTGCGTGAGTGACGTAAGCGCGATGGTGATGTAAGCGATTCCTCGAGGCAAAAAAAAATCCTCGATAATTTTTTGTCATCGAGGTACTCGAGTTATTCAAGGAATTGTTGCACCCCTAATCACAAAGCTGAGATGCAGTTTTTTTCTTGAGATATACAGTATATAACTTCTTAGCATATCTGTGTGTTGTTTTACACAATATCAAAGTGGCCCTTTCAGTATGCGGCCCTCTGTGGAAAACGTTTGGACACCTGTGGTCCAGTAGCTCACAGCTCTCATGTACCCTGCTGTGGAGAGAGCGGTATCTGTGGAAAATAATTATGGTTAACAGTTGGTCTAGTTCTGTAAACAGCTTCTTAACGGCCAAAAAAAAGCCCATAAGTTCGGAATAATTCCCTCAGAGCCTGAAATGTTTTAATTAGCCTCACACCCACACACAAACTTGAGTTGGTTGGAGTTTTTGCGCCTTTGGTTTTCCCTGTATATTGCACAAATAAGCAGTTAGTCATGTTTCACATAAGGCAGGCTTTAGGCCATGACATTAGGTGCATCTTGTGGCATTTCTATATGGAAAAAAATAATGGGGTGTACCCTTTTTCATGACAAAATGTCACAACGGATGTACATTTTACCCGCTTAGCTGGGGCAGCAAAGTAGGTCAACACAATTTCTCCTTGCTGGTCATATCAGAAAGTTTGCTCTGCTGCTTGTTGATCGTGGAAAATGGAAAGAAAATCATCTATTTATGCCGGAAGGTTTAGTCTTTCTATATAGACACAATCAGGAGATTAGGCATACTCTTATCACAACCGACTGTGTTCCCTGATACAACAAAGCTTGCTTTAGAAATGCACAAATGCAGTTTAACAATATTTTACCACCGTATATTGATCACTTCTTATAACATACCCGTGGTGTACAACTGCACCGAACCATACTGAGAGGCAGTATTTTTGCTGTAGCTCCTATGTTGGATTAGATCAGTGGTTCTCAATTATTTTCTGTCACGCCCCCACTGGGGGATGGACATTTTTCCGCGCCCCCCCAATTGGAAATACTATTGAGAAAGTGATAACATTTATTTATTTATCTGTACTGTACAGGCTGAACTGGAAACTGAAACCAGCGAAATGCAGCAAAATGGAGAGCAGTGAAGCATACGAGCGAGTCAAATTGCAAGCTGAGTACAACAAATTCATACATGTTGGCAGGTCTGCACTATTTGAGAAGCACTGGATTAGATATTTGGAGGCTGGTGTACCTAATGACGTGTCCATGTAGATGTGGCCTGTGAGTGAACATTGCACCCTTTCTCCATCACAAAAGTTAATTAATAAATTATTGCTTTTTCGTGGTTAAAAATGGTCTATTTTTTTTAATATGCATATTTAAGCAAATTATACATATTCATGGCCTAAATTGAGCATTTTCAAGGATAAAAATGGCCGAATGAACGAAAATACATATATAAGGAATTCAAAAGACATGATATGAAGTGTAATACAGTATCTCTGACCTGTTGTGTGCGCAGTGGGGCCTGGGAAGGGACGTGTGTGACGTTAGCTGGCTAGAGTTGACTGTTAGCTGAGTGCCAGCAGCAGGTTAGTGTCGACAGTGGCCGACATGAACCGCAATAAACGAGGGACGGCTGTATATGGTAATTGAACTGCTTTGTGAATAAAGCGCCGCTCTCATCTCTGACACACCGGCACACACATAATGGCCGGAAGTTCAGTGGTAAAACACAATTCCAAGAAAAATAACATGCAGGTTGAAGGTTTTCTGTGTTGGTTTTCACTTTTTAACAGGCTGAATTTCTCGAGCTGTTACTGTTGAGCTTCCACCCCCCTTTCCTCAAACTGCATCCTGGTGTAGTTATTAATAGGAAGCAGAGGGCTGAGTGAGGGGGGAAGGCAGGTTGCCTTTCTGTAAATATTGCATGATTTCCCAGTGGAGTCGGCCTGGAATGGCACTGAGGAGACGGCACTTTCTATCGCCTCATGTCCACTGAGGATTGACATTCTCTCACTTCACATGACCATTTGAGTGATCTCATTCCCAGATATGTGGCAGGGAATGTCAGTGTTTCCCATTATTTGTGGCAGCCCGCCACTAACAGATTTGGCTCTACCTGTTCGCCTATGCTCATTGACATATTATGGGACTGAGTGTGTAAGTCAGTTTAACATATCTTATATGAGAATAAGAAGGTGAAGCAGGAGGGATCAGTTTTACACCTTATTTAGCGAGTAATCAGACCCTTCTTGACGCTCTTTTTAGCTAGACCATTGGAGACTAAAATGGAGAAGCTCTCAAGAGGATGACTTGTCTCCTGGGCTTGAACTGCTTTAGAGTGGCAAAGGAATATAGATGTGTGTGTTCAAGTTAAAGGACACAACAGTCTGCCTCTTATTTCCCTAGTTTAGTAAACTGTGGCAGTGTTCCAGGAACATATAGAATGTATAGATTTCACTTTTGCATCTCATAGCAAAGTGATGCCCAACAAGGGGTACGGGTACCCCTTGTGGTACGCAAGCAAATATCAGGGGGGTACATGGAAACATTTAATTTCCAAGATGATGAGCAAATATTCTCAGTCATTTCATATTAAGCCAGACAATAAAATGGAACGCGTGCGATACAACTGGTTTCCCCAGGCAGACAATAACCTGCTCCAAAGTCATAACAGTTTTGTGTTGCATTCTACTTTTGGAGAATTATCAACACATGTGTGTGAGGGCGTACAAAAAGGATCTCGGGGTACACAAGACAAAAAAAGGTTGGGAAACACTGTCGTGGCACGTACAGTGGCAGTGGTGCGTTCAAGGACCACTGAACAAAGTACGGAATCTCAGTGCTAGACGAAAAACATCATCGGCGAAACAAAGGCAGAAACATGTAAAAATTGTGGGCTTTCTAACATGAAAGCACGTATTGCTCTTCTCAACGAGCAGCGGGTACCATCTCAAAGCGGCTCCGTCTTGTTTGTGACAAAAAAAACAACCAGAAAAAGTGATGGAACAAAGTTGTCAACCTAATTGTTGCAGTTTTCATTTTTTTTTACTGACTTTTTGTCTCCCACAGAGTTATTCCTCTCTCCTGCGCACCTGTTTGAAACACTGAGCCTCATACCTGTTTTGCTGTAGGCTGACGGTGTTCACAACTCCTGTTGCGTTCTTGTTGCAGGTCCCGTGGTCTACGTACTGGACCTGGCCGACCGACTTATCTCCAAGGCTGGACCCTTTGCTGCCGCTGGCATCATGGTGGGCTCCATCTACTGGACCGCTGTCACGTACGGTGCCGTCACCGTCATGCAGGTGTGACTAGTCGTGACGATGCGAGGTTGTGTCATCGACTGTTCAGTTATTGCAGCATGGACCTGTGTTTGTATTTATGTACAAGTGATTGTAGCTTGAGTTCGAGTCCTGTCCTTCCCGCAGGTGGTGGGCCACAAGGAGGGTCTAGATGTGATGGAGCGGGCCGACCCTCTGTTCCTGCTCATCGGCCTGCCCACCATCCCGGTCATGTTGATCCTCGGCAAGATGATCCGCTGGGAGGATTACGTCCTGCGCCTGTGGAGGAAGTACTCCAACAAACTGCAGATCCTCAACAGCATCTTCCCAGGTCAGCTTGCTTTACCTTCTTTTTCCCCTCCTATTTAGAAAGCCGTGGCTTTTTCCAAGCTTGGTTGCTAGAAGCTATATGTTGTACATCCACTGGATGACTTGTCATGTTCGGTTGGCCTAAAATGGGTGCATTTGCTCTGCTAGATTTTTGATGTGGTACATCTTGATCCACTTGCAAGAGCACTCCGCTGAAAAATGTTAGAGAAAATGCATTAGGAGCACCATCCCTTTGCTCCGCTCTCTCCCTCTGTGTGTGGCAGAATGCAACGGAGCTCTTTGAAAGTATATTTTACGAGCCTTTTGGCAAATATCAGCTAGCAGAAATAGCGTGTTTTATTGCTGGAGTTCAATTCAGATAAAAAGACCAATGAAAGACTTTGGAGGTTTTTGCGGTTTGTTTGCTGGTTAGAGCACAAACTAGCAGTTTTTTGACAAATTTTTAGATTTTATAAGATACTGAATTTGGGGTTTTTATTAGCGGGGAACTATTATCAGCAAAATTATTAAGAATTACATTCTTAAAATATTTCACTCTGTCTTAGTGAATCTATACAATATAAGAGTTTTTTTAATTGAACGACCAATATGAGATTTTTGGGGCCGATACCAATATTGGGAGCCTTGAAAAAGGTGTAACAGTGTAGCTGCTTTCAAAACATGGAATATAGAAAATTACAACTAAATAAATGGAACTTTTCCAAAATGATTTGAATGAAGACATTAACTTGTGAATGTATGAGCCCCTGTAAATACTGCATGCAAGTATGACGTGAAGGGGGACGCTGTGTAGTGGTCTTATATTAATGATGGGCATGGGAGTTAACAGTTGCATATACCTTTTATGTCACCTTAAAACACTGTATAATAGTCTTATACTAGATGATGGGGGACGTGGATTAACAGTTGCGTGTATCTTTGTTTATCTCACAAAGATAATGTACACAACTTGTACATGTACAATGTAATACGCTTTCTAAAACTTCCGTGGAGAACTAGAATGTTCTCCTTGACGTGCCCTGACAATGTGTTTCTGCAAGGACAGTATTCTTACGGGGCACTGAAGTGTAGTGTTATACCGTTTTACAACGTCACGGCTTCTCTGCTGCAGCCGAGGGAGTGCGACAGGCAGAGCTGCACCTCGCTGGTCTGTGTGTTTGTGTGGGGGGGTAAGGGGCAGCACAGACACACACAGGAATGGCGTGACAGAATCTCCACACAGCAAAAACCTTAATATATCGCTTACATATTCACCAACGTTAATTCATCGGTGATGCATCAAAATTGGTGGGCTGATTAATCGGTCAGGCTGTAGTTTTTATGCGCGCTGATTTGACGCCATGCAAATGTTGACGAATGTAAAATCTGGGCCACATTATCCCTGTTCATGTTATTTGCAGAACAGTGACAAATAGTGTAGTATACACGAGCCAGTCGACCTTCAGCCTAGGTCACAACCGGTCGTACGGGCTCCTATGGCCGGTCTACGTGCAAAAAAAATGCAAGAAACGCACGGAGGGCACTGATGTGCTGACTTATGAGCCGTAGACTAGCCACAGAGGTTCTTTGATAAGTCAGACAAACTCTACAGGCGCTTTTGTTTTTGTCAGGTTGCAAGACAAACTTACGCACTTCGTCCAAGATCTTCATGGTCTCCACAACTACGTTCCCCACAAACAAAACAAAAAAATGCCAAAAATTGCACGGCCAAAAAAATCGTACACTAGGTCCAGTTGTGACTTAGGCATTCCTTAGTTTTTATGTTTACAGTAGATCAGGGGTCGGCAACCTTTACCATCAGAAGAGCCATTTTGCCTCCTCTTCCAGAAAAAAAAAAAAAAACTGTTGGAGCCACAAAACATGACACTGCTTATGAACTTGTAAAAATTGTAATCTTTTTAAAATATTCCCTGTTACAACCACAAAATTCAACAAACAGAAATGCGCCTCCATGTGTAGGCCTACTCTGAAACCATTTTAACACTTGACTCTAAGTCTTCCCGAGTGGTTCCCATATTTGTGTAAACTTAAAACAAAATGTAGCCGAGTGTAAGATTAAAAAAAGTCCCATCAGAGTTCACATATCTGCACATCAGTGTTGTTTGCTAGCATTTATGCCTGCATGAAAGGTCATGAGTAACCATTCTATTGGTCCTGCCCTTGACTGGCTTTGCAAAGACAGACATTCTTTCATTTTCTGAATAATTTCCTGTTTACTTTTTAATTCAGAGAATAGATGCTCTGATATTTTTATGAACGATTCTTTCATGCGTTCTCAATCTGTGAATGGCTTCCCATCTCATGTGCAACCCCATTTTCTTGCTAAATCTGGCGACTTTCCAAACCCTCTTGGTGACTTGTTTTCTCAAAAGCGACTAGCGACAAATGTAAAGACTTTTCCTGACATCGTCGTTGGGAGACTTTTCCGATATGTGGAGACGTGAAAGTGAAAGCACATATTTTTTTGAGCGGTGAGTGTACGGTCAGCTGCCGTGGCACACTGTCTGCCTCTCCTGGCGTCATCACCTCGGCGATTAGCGTGTCACGGGCTCCGAGCACATAGCTACAGCGCGCTTCTCATTATAAAACATATTGCTATGCTCCTGTTTTACATCAATTGCATTGTTTTATTTTACAGTGCAGTAACTTGCTTCAAACTCAACTCAACATACATTAACCTATTTCCCCCTTCCCTTGCTCGTCCAATCAGCAGTCAGAACGCAATCCAGATGCATTCACGGACTTGCAGTGAGTCGGATATTTCACATTCATTTAGGAAATGGACATTTCCCCTGCTTCGGTGTTGAGGCTGAAGGGCAACATGCGGCCCCGGAGGTGCGGGGTTGCCGACCCCTGGTTTAGGTAGATGGTGTTAAGGCAGTTCACCTTCTCATAGGAGTATATGACGACGCGAGTGGTCACGCCAGCGCTGGATGTTTCCACAAGAAAAAAATGACATAGGTGTGAAACAGTTTTCCCTGCTTGTGTAAAAAAAAAAACAGTTAATTGGACACTCGTCCAAGCTGATTGAGTCATCAGCAGTAGTTCCATCAGTGACTAATGAACGTCAACACTCAGTTCTCCCTCCTTGCATCATCTCCACAGGGATAGGCTGCCCAGTCCCTCGCATCCCAGCAGAGGCCAGCCCCTTGGCCGATCACGTCTCAGCGACCCGGATCCTCTGCGGTGCGCTGGTCTTCCCCACCATCGCCACCATCGTGGGGAAACTCATGTTCAGCAGCGTCAACTCCAACCTGCAGAGGACAATCCTGGTGGGTGGCGCCTACCTACACACACACACACACACACACACACACACACACACACACACACACACACACACACAGACCCACGACACACACAGCGGGTGTGCTTGCTTTTTAAATGTTTCATTATGTGTTTAAACCTTGGTCTGTCTCCGCTCACCCCCTGTAGGGAGGAATCGCCTTTGTGGCCATCAAGGGGGCGTTTAAAGTGTACTTCAAACAGCAGCAGTACCTGCGGCAAGCACACCGTAAGATCCTCAACTTCCCTGAACAGGAGGACGCCTGAGGACCAAGCAGATGGACATCAAGGGGGTTGGGCGGTGGTGAGGGTGGGAGGAGATGAACTGTTGGTAATGAAGACTCAACTATCAGCTTCACCCTCTCCCTCAATGACCTTCACACCCCAGCATCTTCCTGCCAACCACCTTTGCTTTTGACGCGCCAGCCTGGCAAAGATGGACACACACAAACACACGAAGCAGAGAATGTGCTCCACAATCATAAACACTTCTGTTGTATTTTAAGGTGACGAAATGGAAGCCATGCAAGGTTTTATAATCACAATAAACATCAGCGGTTGTTTTATCATGTTCGTTGGTAAAGTTCCTTTCTGTTGGGAGCCCTTCCAGTGTTTGAGAAGTATTAAAAAGATGAAATAAAATGTTGCTTTGCAATATTTCAAACACAACCAGGTAGAAGAAAATCATTTTCTTTGATTTTCTTTCGTTTTCAGGGCTCGGCAGCCTTCAACTTCTCGATTGTCGCAAGCTTTTTTGCAATCACGTCTGATCATCTCAAGGATTTGTCTCGTGAGGGACGTCCACACGCATGTGCAACGCAAAAGCTAGAAGTTTGACACCTTTCACTTGCTTGGTGGTCGTCACTCATTACTGTGAATGTTGGAATGCGTCACATCTTCAA
The DNA here is from genome assembly GCF_027744805.1 of Dunckerocampus dactyliophorus. Taxonomy (NCBI): domain Eukaryota; kingdom Metazoa; phylum Chordata; class Actinopteri; order Syngnathiformes; family Syngnathidae; genus Dunckerocampus; species Dunckerocampus dactyliophorus. The sequence continues at coordinate 17,074,901 of NC_072832.1, read as the reverse complement.
GATGGCTGACTTTTTCCACTCTGTTTCCGCTTAGCCGCCGTGATCCAACAATACTAACTCAAGGAACACTTAGGAATGTGAAAGGGGTCGACTGTAATAAGTTCATTTACAAAGTAGGTTTCACTGCTTGATTTTTACAATGGTGTGTGTGAGTGGGGTGATTTCCACAATAAAAGCTGTACATTGCTGGTTTCCTTTCAAGGAGAAAAGTCACAAAGTGTAATGTGACTTTATTGTGAAGACATTTGGAATATTTAACCTGCATGTGTAAGCTTGGCAAGCTTTACCTGCAAACTCACTGTAGTCTCACAAGTTGCTTCTCAGTGCAGTCCTTTGATATCTGTTATGTCAATAAATGTATTTTTCCAAATATAAAAACTGCTGTCTTTTAATGTTTACCGAGTAACACAATAGCGTGTACATTATATGGACGAAATGTTGATTTCAGAGGCGAGAGCGGGGTAACCAAACACGCAAACGCACGCAGGCAGAAACTCAAACGTTATGTTAAATATTTAAAATTCGTCGAGCTGATGTGAAACAGAACAAACGTCCAACATGTTGACAACATTGTGGCAGCTGAACACGGGCTCTGGCTAATTGACACAAACACCCGCCCAGGCACCGCAGGAGTGACAGTGGGGACGGCCAATCACACGCTAGAAAAGAATCAGCTGACCCAATCGATTAGCTTGTGGGTGGTCTAAAGGTATAAAGGTAAACAGGCCTCAGTTTAAGCGGCCGTTGCCCGCTTGGTCCTAGTGCGTGATTTCCGTTTTACTGTAGCATAACTGTTTTTGGACTGTTTTCAGGCGACCAAAACTTCCTTTTGAAAACGTGCATTGCATGTATGCAATGCAGTTTATGCAAATTACAGTATTGTCAGTCAATGACCGGATGTGAGCGGCCACTTTGATACATTTAGGATGTTTAAACCAGCCTTGTCTAGGTCAATATATTCCATATGCTATTTGTTTGAAGAAAACATAGATTTTGTGTTATAGGTGACAAAGCAAATAGCGTAATATGTAACAGTAAATTTTATTTATAATGAATTAAGATAATCCCCGGGATCCTACTGAGAATAAACGGCATAGAAAACGGATGGATGGATGGAATTAACAATTTTCAGACGCTGTTTTAAACACCTCTCTCGACTTAGCGTTCTTATCGACACGGTGACAGTGCGTTCAATAACATTCGTAAATTACCGACCTCCAACCGGAAAAAGTGCATTTAAGGCCGCTCGGAGTTCCTACTCGCCAACTCGAGCCACGGGTGTATTCCGAGTTTACCTAGAAATTAACAAATTGAAATTATTACTATTATTATTTATCGCCGCGACACCACATCGTCAAATTATTTTGTAAAAATGAAAAATACTTTGTGTTACATTGTTATATTATTTACAAACTCAGGGAATAAGTTGGATGCAGGAAGGCTTTGTGGAAAAAAAGCCAAAGCATTTTTCTTTACTTATTTTGCACCATTGACTTTGCTCAAGCAACAGCATGTAATTAATGGAAATAACTATTATTTTGTGATGCTATTACATTAAGGTTATATTGTTGTTAATATGTTGTTAAATTGTTCACAAATAAGTATTTTTGTGTGCTTTATTCTGATTGTAATCATTCAACAAGAAAAAAAATTACACATTTTTTAAATAAATCACAAAAACTTAAGTAAAAACTATCATGCTCAGCAATACTGGTCCTGTATTTACTTTTTAAAAACTTTCATTTGCAGCATCGCTCAGTCCTAAACTCCGGGCAAGTACTTTTTGATAATATCAGTCTCAGGTCCAGTTCATCCCCACTGATGAATTCATTGACTACAACACCCAAGAGGTTCCTCCTGTATAATACATCTACCTTACTACCATAATAACCACAATATAAATTAATTTTCCAACAAAAGCAAAACAAACTCGGCTGTTGAGGTCATATGGGGGAACAAAATGGCAGGAAAGTCACACTACAATCTTCAAATGAGTATTTCATCACATTTATTGAAGTGAACAAAAGATGAATGCAGATTGGTAAAACGTTATCTTCAATCACTAAAACTGAAAGTTAAAAAAACAATAAATCAGCATGTCGGTGCCCCTGAGATGTCTTGCTGTGGCGTTTTAAGATGAAATAAAAATATAATAATAAATAACTGTATGGGTAAAGTTCTTTCCAATAAGATGATTAAAACAGCTCCTCAAAAGGGTCCCAACATTATCTCAGGTTAAAATGAACCTGTGTGATGAGGCAGGTGACATTTGTGGAAATGTGGCGACGCTGAAGGAACAAACTGCTTGATTGCGGAAATCAATAGGCTAGGTGGTCGCTAGCTCACCTACAAAAAGCTTATACAGGACTGTGACATCATTTTCGAGTGTTGCATCTCCTGTTCCACGTGAACATGAGGCTCTAGCGTTAATCGCAGCTACGCTGACCTTCGTACGTCAATCACACACATTTTTGTTTCCAAGCATCTCCTATAGCGGCTCTGGCCGTAAACACACACTCATGCAGGCTCAGGCAGATCCGAGTCTTCCTGGCGTTTGGCGGCTCCGTGGGCCCGTGCAGACGCACAAGGCGCTCGCTTACAGTTTGGCTGCCATGAAATTGATGTGAGGCCTGACCAGGGGGAAGAGAGGCAGGCTCCTCTTGAACTCAGTCATGTCCTGGACCAGCGATGGCTGTAAAACACAACAATTCAGAGGTTCACACGTTGTTAGCACACACTGACGGAGGTCTGTACTATCAAGGCTGAAGCATCAAGCATAATTGCCATTGTAAGCTAGTAAGAGTGTTTGTCTCCTCAAGTCTCTGCTTTTCTTTTGATCAAGGCTGCAAAATAAGCCAAAATGAAGTCAAAGGAAGTTTCAAGTTCACCTGGGGCAGGGAGGGTGCAGGGGCCAAATTGACATCATTCTGGGCCGGGAATTCTCCCACGACAGGACCTAGGGGAGACACACAGGTGAGCCAAGGCTGACCTGTGAGGCGTCGTGACGATGGTCATGTGACTGCGGATACTTACAGGTGTCCATCTCCCTGGACAGCACGTGCACAGACACCTTGTGTCTTTTGGGGGCGGTCAGGGTAAGACGCTCCTGGCGGGGACATGAACGAATATGGTGAAAGTTGGCCCAAAACTTTGGCAAACAGAGTGATGTCTAGTGACTAGTTACGTACATGCAATGTAACATGTAACACACAATGACGCAACAAAGTAACGTAACATGTAAGAAAGTCACATCATTTAACAAAGTAACAGTAATAATGTAAAAAAGAACGAAACGTGACAATGTAACATGTATCATGAAACAAAGTAACAATATAACAAGTAACAATGTAACAAAGTAAGAATGTAACATGTAACATGAAACATAACATGTAATAAAGTAACAATGTAAAAAATAAGAACGTAACATGTAACATAATATAACATGTAATAAAGTAACAATGTCACAACGTAACATGTAACAACGTAACATGAAACAAAGTAAGAAAGTAACAATGTAACATGAAACAAAGTCAAAACACAACATGTAACAATGTAACATGAAACAAAGTAACATGTAACAAGTAAAACAACATGAAACAAAGTAACATGTAACAAGTAAAACACAACATGAAACAAAGTAACATGTAACAGAGTAACAGCATAACAATGTGACGTAACAAAGTATCATGGAAGAAAGTAAGGTAACAATTTAACAACAAAGTAACATGTAACAACGTAACATGTAACAATTTAGCATGCAAACAAGTCAGAACAACACTTTAACATGTAACAAGGTAACAAAGGAATGCATATCAATGTAACAAAGTAACATGTAACAATGAAACACGTAAGAAAGTAATACAACAATTTAACAAAGTAACATGTAACAACGCAACGTAACACGGAGCAAAAGTAGCAATGTGACATGAAACAAAGCAAGACTGTAACAAAGTAAGAATGTAACAACTTCACATGTAACAAACTATGTAACAAAGTAACACGCACAAATGTAACATGTAGCAGTAATGTAACAAAGCAACATACAAAGTAACGCGTAACATGTTCCAATTGAACAATGTAACATGTAACAAAGTCACATTCAGCAACATGTAACAGCGCAAGAACAACGTTAGAACAACGTAAGAACGTGCCAATGTAACACACAGCAATGCCGCATGTAACAAAGTAAGAACACCAACTTAACAACGCAACACGTAACAATGTAAGGTAATGTGAAGCTGCTGTACTTACTCTGTAGAATTGCATAATGTCGTCCTTTGTCAACGTTTTGAGGTGGGCCACCTCCACATTATCTGCAACACAGCGCAAAAATATGACAACGTCCTCGACTGACGTGACCTCCATGTACATGCATACTATGTTTGGGTAAAGTATTGGGACGTGTGGCCATTACACCTACGACAAATGAAAATAGAAGGAAATTTGAACTCGGTCTCCCCTCTGTAGCCGTAACAGCTTCCGCTCTTTTGGGAAGACTTCCTACAACATTTTGGAATGCAACTGTGGGGTGCGAGGCACTAAAAGCCTCTCCCTTCTGGTGCATCTCAAAGTTCAGGGTTCTGCGCAAGTTCTTCTGCACCAAACTCATCCAAGCATGCCTTTATGGACATCGCTTTGTGCACTTGGACACAAGCCATGCTGGAACACTTCCCCAATACTGTCCATGACTTAGGAGGTGTGTCCTCAGTCTTGCGGCTACATAGTCTGCACTCGTGTGCGCATTTTGAACTTTTAACCAAAGGTTAAAAGCGATGACGGATAAAAGAGCAGCGGTACCTTACACGCGCCGCATCTTAATCTTCGTATCGTGGCTCGTGCTGTGCTCTCTTTGTGGCCGTGCTCCCTCCACTCATCGCTGTCCATTAATAGCAGCTGATATCAGTAAGTAATCACCGCCACTCCCTTTGGCCGCCGTCCAGTGTGCCACCACTCGGGGCTTTAGGCAGATTAGCGGTGGATCGGGAGCCACTACAAGCCGTGCTGGCACAGGGGAGGGCTGGCGTAAAAAAAAAAACAACCCAAAAACCTGTCCCATACTGGGATGTTGCAATCACACTTCGCATGCAACACAAGCTACAAACAATGCGAAAGATCAGTTGCTCTAAAATCTATTGAGCTCTATTTAGGATTGCATCTCACCTCGGTCAAAATGATACTGCTGAGAAATGATCTCTCCCCAGTACTTGGCGCACTCGGCGGATAGCTTCTTGGGTTTGTCCAGGCGGCGGATAGCCAAGGCTTGGATGTGCTTCTGGAAAGCTTCGTCACTCATCTCCTCCACAGATCTCTCCATGGTACACAGGAACGCCTCGATGCGGCTCTCCAGGTAGTGAGGCGCCTTTTCTGACTGGATGATGAAGCGCAGGCCTTGGACCCCGTTAGCCCGCCTCGGTCCGCTGAACACGATGTAGCCTTGGGGGTACAGCAGAGAATATAATAAATAGCAATCCTACATAAGAATAAATACAAATAAACGTCAGTTCAAGACTCTTCTTCCTTGTATTTTGCAAACATCAACTGCTTGTATTGTTTCCTAAAATCGCTCGGCTCAATCTCGGTGCATTGTTTTGAGTTCCCGACTCAATCTGTTCCATAATTTGATTCGACATGCTGAAATGCTGTGGGTTTGTAGCGATGTTCTCGCGTATACGTGTTTTAAGTTTCGTTTTTCCCTGAGATCATATTTCTCCTCTCTTGTAGAAAAGCATTATATGTTTGGGTAATAGGTTATTGTTAGCTTTATGCAGAATTTTACCTGTTCGAAAATGTTCTCAATCGGCGAATTTTAACATTTGTGATTTTAGAAATAGAGGAATTGTATGTTCTGGATGATTCTACCTGATCTTTTATGCAGGACATTTAGCAAGTGAAGGTTGCTGTTAGAGTTATTACCCCATATCTCCACACAGCAAGTTAGATGTGGTAATACCAGAGAGCAGTAAAGAGTGTGGAGTGATTTTTGGCCAAGGACAAATTTTGCTTTATTCAATATTGAAGTATGTCTCATCACCTTATGTTGTATATTTTTAATGTGAGATTTCCAGCTCATTTTTCCCATCTATTATGATTCAATATATTTTCGTTCACGCTTTCAATGTCCACACCGTCAATTTGTATTTGCGCATGCATGTCCTTCCTGCTATTACCAAATAGCATTAATTCAGTTTTACGTAGGGTCAAGGATAATTATTATCATCAAATCATCTTTTTAATATGGCCGTTTCATCTGTGACTTTTTAAAAATTATCTCTTTGTGTGCTTTCCCCAGAACAAAAAGCAGTAGTATCATCTGCAAATAATAGCAACTTTAAGTCTGTCATCACTTTACAGGTATCATTAATACACAAGTTGAACAGTTTTGGTCCCATTATTGACCCCTGGGGTACTCCACACGTAATATTTAAAGTTGCAGATTTATGTATTATATATATAGTATTTATCGAATATTATTATATATTATGTCATTGTTTTCAGAAAGTACACACGGAAACGACAAGAAAACATTGCCATGTTTAAAGCAAAAAAACACCCAGAAATGATCGAATACTTGACTGTTTCGATCTGAAAACATCTCACCTAGCTGCTCTTTTGTCCTCAGAGTGTTGAAGCAAGGCTCCGAGATGATCTGACAGAAGAGCTCCAGCAGCATGTTCTCATGAGCCGTCTGCATGTCGGTCTGGTAGTAGATCTCGATGCCACAATTGTTGTGCACCTCGTTCCTCTGCTGATACACGTACCAGCCCCCTGCCAGAGAGGCATGACAAGGTTTGATTCATTTCACTGGACTGATTGTTTTGTTCAGGTGATGTGTCCCATCATTTTTGTTTAAAATGAATTATATATATATATATATTTTTTTTAAAAAGAGGCCTGGGCTTATACTACCTTGCAGAGCTTTTTCCAGCAGAAATGTTTATTTCAAGTGCACATAGGAGAACCCTGCTATGTGGCAAGCGTGATACGATAAGAGGGTTCAGATGGAGGACAGTCATGGCAAGTTGTTCTTGCTTTTCAGCACAGTGGACCCTTAAAGCTTTTTATTTCAGTTGCTGTTTTCTTTAGAATGAAGTGTGGCGACATGCAAGGTGAACTGCCTGCTTTGAGATCAACTTCAGTTTGTGAGATCGACAGTGATCAAGGTTTTGGCCAAGGAATTGCATTTTGCTCATGCACTTAGAGGCTTGCACTCTCCTTACCATCTCACTTCACATTAAAATCTACTAAAATAACCTTAGGAGAAAGCAATATTTTTGAGGCCACAGGTGACGGAAGAGTTCCAGTGACTCACACTAACACAGAACATAAAGTACAGCCTAAAACACTACATCCAATAACTACATTAAACAGTTATATTAAATAGAAGCCAAAGCACTAGCAACAATAACGAGACCACTACAGTGCTTCGTCAGTCGCTTTCAGAGGATCGGTGACCTGGAAGGCATATGTACTTGATTTCCGACAGTCTGTGAACGTGACATGGGTCTTTCCTGACCGTGTGTGGCTGCGTGCAGAGAGGACAGTTGAGTTTGCTGATATGGTTTGATTTTTGCAATAAAGAGCGTTTATCGACCACCTGCTCCTCATCCTTACAGCAGCCAGGTTGACGTTACAATAACATCTTTATCCTTAATGATGGTCGCAATAGTCAAGTGATTGACTATTGACTACATTTTGCTCACCTTGGTAGAATCAAGTGAAATAAAGGAAGCACTACATCTGTGCGTAGCACAGCAGTAAAACATTTGTGTCAAAATGTCAAATGTAAATTTCTGCTTTTCAAAATTTGAAGCTGATGAAACGCTAATGCACACACACAAAAACATGTACCGGTACTGTGGTTTAAAAAAGTGTTTGCCCGCTTCCTGAGTTATTTTTGTGCATGATTGTCACACACAAATGCTTCAGATCATCAAACAAATTTAAATATTACTCAATGACAATACAACTGAACACAAAACGCAGTTTTTTTTTTAAATGAAACGTTTTATTATTAAGGAAGAAAAAAAATCCAAACTACATGGCCCTGTGTGAAAAGGTGATTGCCCCCTAAACCTAATAACTGGTTGGGCCACCATGAGTCTCTTACAGCGCTGTGGAGGAATTTTGGCCCACTCATCTTTGCAGAATTGTTGTAATTCAGCCACATTGGAGGGTTTTCCAGCATGATCCGCCTTTTTAAGGTCATGCCACAGCATCTCAATAGGATTCAGGTCAGGACTTTGACTAGGACACTCCAAAGTCTTCATTTTGTTTTTCTTCAGCCATTCAGAGGTGGACTTGCTGGTGTGTTTTGGATCATTGTCCTGCTGCAGAACCCAAGTTGGTTTCAGCTTGAGGTCACAAACAGATGGCCAGACATTCTCCTTCAGGATGCTTTGGTAGATTCATGGTTCCATTTATCACGGCAAGTCATGTTATTTTTCTGAAATGCAGTGGTACTTTTGCCACATGTAATGGGACGCACATCTTCCAAAACGTTCTACTTTTGTCTTGTCAGACCACAGAGTATTTTCCCAAAGGTCTTGGGGATCATCAAGATGTTTTCTGGCCAAAATGTTTTTAAATTTTGGCCATCATCCGCAATCCTTATGTGAAACATGAACTTTTCCGTCTGTCCTGTTGCGGTGGCTTGAGGCGTTGTGGGTGACGCTGATACAAGCAAGGAGTGATGTTACTCCACCAGATATAGTTTTTCGTGTTAGATGCTACAATAACAATATCGCTGTAGCTTGGTTAATATACAGGTCAGTTATGTAAATGGAACACTGTTGGTGTTTTTTTTTTTTTTTTAAATAGGTACCTCCAATGAACACTGTCCTTAACTGAGGCAAGTGAAGTCTGCAGTTCTTTGGATGTTGTTGTGGGGTCTTTTGTGACCTTTTGGATGAGTCGTCTCTGCGCTCCTGCAGTGATTTTGGTTGGCCGGCCACTCCTGGGAAAGTTCACTACTGTTTTCCTCATTTGTGGACAGTGTGTGTACTGTGGTTCACTTGCGTCCCAAAGCTTTAGAAATGATGACTTTATAACCTTTTCCAGACAGATTGATACCAACTAATCTCAGTTATGTGATAACGGAGGGGGCAATCACTTTTTCACATGGGGCCATGTTGGTTTGGATTTTTTTTTCTTCCTTAATAATAAAAAGTTTAATTTAAAAACTGCATTTTGTGTTCAGTTGTGTTGTCACTGACTAATATTTACATTTGTTTGATGAGCTGAAACATTTAAGTGTGACAAAAAAAAAAAATCAAGAGGGGGCAAACGGTATGGTCCATGCCTCTGTATTTGGGCTACAGTTTCAGTCTGGTTTTGGTAAGAAAAAAGATTTTTCTCCCAAAATTCTGTCTATTATTATTATTATTATTAAATTATTTTAAAAATGTAGCATGAAAATGAAATTGCAATCTACTGGCAAGTAATTCTCCCAAAAATAAAATTCTCAAATACAAAATAAAAATATGAATATAGCATACAGAAAAATTGAAGGCGGTAGGGGCCACTTCGATGTGTACATTAAAGATGCAAAAAAGCAACCCAAAGTAGGTCAGTATATTGTACTATAAGCTATATAAGCTTTGTGCTACAGGTGACAAAGCAAATTAGTGTCATATCTAATACATCTCATTCGAAGAACAGCCCCTAGGCTGCACTTTGGACACCCCTGGTTGACTGTTTCTTTTTAGGAGGTGCAAGTGCAACAGTTAAGAGTTTGAACAGGGTGATGATTAATTTATTTTTAGTAAAGCTCCTTACCTGAAGTGCATCATTAATAGTTGCAGCGTGCAGACCGTTCTTATCTCTACTGAACGACAGCAGCATGCCGCTTTCATCTCATGCACTCATCTTTGTTCGTTTACGGAGGTGAAGCGCCCAAAAACAGGTGCATCACACCTCAACGTCAGGGCCAGCAGGCCGGGAGGGGCCCAACGGGCACCGTTGCTAAGGAGGTTCGAGTCACCTTCGTGCATCACCGACACAGACGGACAGGCAGGGCCATGCGGCTGTTGTCGCCTATACTCTCCGATGTATACTGTGTGGCCAAATGCCTCGTCTTTCCCTCCGCTTTTAGGCAGAGTGTACAGTGTGGGAAATGGGACATTACGTCATGGGACAGGGACACACACACACACACACACACACACACACACACACACACACACACACACAGCCGGTTCATAAGGTGGATTGTGCAGGACCCAAACAAACAGTACACGGTTCTACGGCACAGTATGTACACACATACATGCATGTATGTCTGCCTGGAGCCAAGCCTGGAAACATCCCCCCCATTTCACGGCAGGACGCAGGATGTCTCCTGGTGTTCCTACACAATCCTAGTTCACTCAACATGCTTGTATGAATGTGTGTCTTTCTGCCAACGTGTGTGTACTGTATGTGTGTAATTGTTTTGGCTCAATGACGTCAATTTCCACTGAGTGACTCTAAGAGTTTCCTCATGCGGAAATGAGAACGGTTGGATTTAATTGAAGCCTTTTCCAGTGAAAGGCGATGTCAAGATGACGTGAGCATGTAGGAAGGGTGAGAGCCCTTCTGGGTGGTTGTTATGGAAACTGGTATGTCTGGGTGTTGATTAAAAGTTCTTCACTGTAGTGTGAGGGAGTGTGAGGCCTACCGTCCGGAACCTGCACCTCTCTGTAGCGGATCAGCTGGCTCGGGAGGAGAGGCTTGGTGTGTGCGTGCTCGATGAGCGTGTCCTCCACCATTTGCATCATGTCAAGAGCAGACTAAAATATGATGGACAGGAGCGGGAAGGAAGAATATGTTATAGTTAGGGCTGTCCAAACGTTTTCCACCAAGGGCCATATACTGAAAAATCAAAGGCTGATATTTTGTAAACAAACACGTAGCTACACTAAGAAATGATATATAAAAAAAAAAAAAACTGCATCGCAGCTTTGTGATATAGGTGAAAAAGCATATTATTAGTCCTAATTTTGGTCTTTTAGCTACTGTTTTTTTTTCTTTTTGCATTTTCCAACCATTTCAACTTTCTTATTGTAAATTTTCTCATAATTATGACTTTATTCCCATAATATTATGACTTTTTCCCCCAACCAAATTTTCCAAAAATCTCAACTTTATTCTTTATTGTGTTTCTTATATGACGACTTTAAATAATAATATTTTTCTCTTTAATATTTCAACTCGATGCTACTAAAATGACATTTTTCCCAATAATATTACAAGTTTATTCTCATAAAATCATGACTTTTCCTTTTTACTTACCCTAACTTCCAGTATATAAGCCGCTACCTTGTTCTCATGCTTAGCCCTGTTTTGTATAGTGATGCGGCTAATTTCTGGCTTAAAAACTACATTTCCCATGATGCTTAGAGTGCAGCTTCAGGAAGTAGTGACGTGGACGGGTGAAGTGGAAGAAGCTAATATCTCGTTTTGAAGTCTTATGCAGCGATCTCTGACACATCTTAAGTAAGTTTGATCAACTGTAGAATTACTACAGCTTCTGTTTGCATTACTCGGACCACCAACCATCCACTATCATCAAAGGCTGGACAACTGCGTGATGAAGAGATTTAGCTCAAGCTAAGTGGCTAATGTCTCTAGCCAAAAGTGACAGAGAGCGACATCGAAAGAGAGAGAGACTGACAAAGTGTGTGATGAAAGAATTATGAGGCTGTTCAATTGTGATGCTGAATAGCAGAAGGAGGAGAAGGAAGGCGATGAATTATTTTCTGGTAGGCTACTGTTAACTAGCCACTAGTTTGGGACTGTTTAACTTGCCGTGTTACACGCACTGTTCTCTTTATTTCATTTAAAGTTAAAGAACTCTTTCTGTCTAACATGTGGTGTTTTGCAAACCAACCTGCATCTGTGTACTAAATATCACATGTTACAACATGGACAAGTGCGGCTTCTAGACAGGTGCGGCCTATAGTCCAGAAATTACGGCACTTTACTCTTTTCTCTTAATATTTTGACTTTACTCTTGTAAAATTACAGCACTTTTTCACCCCATTTTTGCTGTTTTTTTTATTTTAAAAATATTTAAACTTTCTTCTTATAAATTTTCTTCTCATAATATTATGCCTTAATTCCCACTGACTTTATTCTCACGAAATTGCAGCTGTTTTTCCTTTTTAAACTTCGGCCTCGATAAATTGACATGTGCAAGCGCGTTTGTTGGCACTAGCAAGGCGTTAGCAACTGTACACACTGAGTGATGCAAGGGCGTGTCGGAAGGGTTAAACAAGCAAGCAAATGCAAATGGGTGATTCTCCTGAAAGGGGCCAGCAAATGTGAGTATTCACAGGCGTACCAGCGACAGTACCAGCAACTTCGAGGGTCATGACGCATCCATTACGGTGATTTGAAGCAATAGCCATGTGAAAAGATACTGAAAACATACTGAATAAACAAAAGGAAACAGTGTCAAATACTTTCTACATGCCTCTTGTGTATAAAACACGATCTGTGGTCAGTTTCAGCCTTTTTGCGACAATGAAATAAATACAAAACGGTAGAAATTATGCTTCGGCCGCCGTGATTTTCAAACTATAACACCTCAGTGTGCACCAAACGCATTTTGCTGAATCCAAAACATGTACTCCAAAAAAACATTAAACGTAAACAGTGTATTCCACACAATTGTTGATAAAATTGAATCAAGGAAGGATATATGCAAATGAGCTGATATCTGATTTCCGGGTTATGTCTCCGTTTTTTTTTTTTTTTTTTTTTATTCAGACAATAACGGAAGTGACACTGATTCAAAATTACAAATATTGTGATTGTGATTTTTAGTGCAAATTGCAAGTGCACATTTTGCTAAAAGAGAGAGTCCATTTTATTTTAATTTGGGTGTTTTTGTCTTTTTTCTTTGTTTATTTTTATTACATTGTTTGTTTAATTCATCTTATTTAAAAGTTTTGGAAATTCCAATTACATGGCATTAATTTGTGCACAGTTTATTATTAAATACAGTATTTGCCGGAATATAAGTCATACTTTTTTTCATGATTTGGCTGGACCTGCGACTTGTACTCCGGAGCGACTTATACAGTATGTGTATGTGTTTTTTCCACAATGACAGGCACGACAGCGTGCTCTAGGCTTGTGTGCCAGTGAGTGTATTTGTCATGTTGTTACACTTCAATGCCCCTATATGGCACTACTGTGTTAGGCATCTGTGGAGTATGTCTGTGGTATGGAGGAGCTGTCAGTTGTGCTGTCGCTATGCTAGAGACAAGATGTTGTTGACTGCTCTGAAATAAAGCCACCCAAACAAGAGATAAGTTTGTCTATTTTTAGTTGACATATGAAGATATCACAGCCATTATCTTCTACTCCTATACAGGCGATACGAGAACAATGACATGACCGACCCACCACCACTTCGTCACCGTCACATTGACGACAAGCAAACATAATATCTGAGTATTTCGACGGACATGACTCACCTCAGTCGACAGTCTCCTGATATTTTGTTGTCTTATACTACATAATGATTCGCGGAAGTAATTGTGTGGAAGACGACGGACCTACACACATCCGTTCTTTCTTCTTCTATGGTTTGGAATGTCACGCGGTTCCGTCTGCGTGCCTGTTCACAACGCCACACGTAGGTGTATTGTATTGTATGTACTTTATTTATCCCACAGCGGGGAAATTTACTTGTTACAGCAGCAAGCAAGCAAGATACGCAAGTAAAGAGAACAGAACAGTGTTCTGTAGTGTAGAAAGACGTGTAGTGTAGAAAGAAAGTGTGTAGAAAGACGGAACACAGATGCCCCCGCAGAGAAAATCATATTCTGCAGATTACAAGCTGCAAGTAGTGCAATGCAGCCGAAAACAGTAATTGAGCAGCAGAAACAAAGTTTGGAGTGAATGAGAAACTTGTGAGAAACTGGCGAAAAGCGGAGGATACTCTTAACTGCAATGAAGACAACAAAGCTAATTGTGAGCTAAAAGCTAGCTGGCCACAGCTAACCAAGAGTGAACAACGTGCTGCCAGGAGAGGCTTGCCAACAGTGCAGTTAGGTCTCCACACCAAGGTTGGTGCCAAGGCAAATTATAGATGACTTTGTTTAGGCTATAGTTATCTAAATATGTTACTTTAACAGACAACTCTTAAGCCTGTTGTAACTTGCCTTTTAAGATGACATGTCTGTTCTTGATCTCTGATTTTATCAAATAAATTTCCCCTCAAAAATGCAACTTATGTCCCCCCCCCCATTGTGCATTTTTGGCTGATGCGACTTATCCTCCGGAACAACTTCTAGTCTGGAAAATACGGTAAAAACTTCAAGAGAAAAAAAAAAAACAAATCCCAGGATATTGCAGCTTGAATGCGAACAGCAGACAAAAAAATACAATTTTGCTCAGCAGTAAAAACACATTGACTTGCAAACAAACCTCCTTGGTGATGTTGCCATGGAGAAGGGCTTCAATATGTAACCGTGACAACAGCTGTGGTATGAAGGCCTTGAGGCGTGGGAAAGTTACATCTGGAATACAGATAAGAGCTATTAATCAAAGAAATATCACAATGCAATGACCCACTTTGCTGTCAATGAATAATTGGTTCAAGACAACAAATCATTGTGTTTATAGATGAGACTATGTCATCGTTTCGTATTCCTGCCACGGTCGTCACAGGATTACACAAGCTAATTCCAATGTAGAATTTTAATTAAGCTACATCTGACCTGCATTTAAGAAGAGTTACGCCCCTATAGTGACTCACAGAATGAACATAAAGTACGTCAGTAACTATTAGCTTGGAGGTCAGCTCAAGCATCCAAATGAAAATCATTGCAAAAGAGTGAGCAGAGCAAAACAGCCATGACTGACTCCATGTCAGTAGATGACCACAATGCCTCTCACAGTGCATCCTCCAATTGTTAATGATCATCAATATTTACCCTTTCTACAGAACAACCCGGTTCCAACTATAAGATCAGCTCAAATGAGTATTACCGGTCTCGAATTGGGCATAAAAAAAAAGAAGTAAGACATCTCACCCTCCAGAGCCTCTCGGAGCTCATCTTTGGTCCAAGCGACCTCAGTCATGAGGAGACGGAGGTAGTACATGGCGTGCTGGTGCGGCTGCTCAGCTCTGAAGTTATTCAAAGACCTCATGTACTGCAGAGACGGAGGACAAAGTTCTGGTTTAATCGGCAGGCACGAGTTAAGACTTCCACAATAAACAGTTGCTTTTTGGTTTGCCGTGATTACCGCTTCCTTGATGATGTCAAAACGCTTCTCATCGATCTCAAAGGTGGCCATCTTCTCGATGATCTTCTTTAGTAGGATGTGCTGCTTGTCATTGTAACCTTTAACAGAGAGCTGCAACAGTGACAGAGGGCAAATGGTTTACAAGCATGATCAATGAGCCAGTGGTCATCATTTATCAATTTGATGGATTTCTCTTAAAATAGTTGACACACACAACCTAGCTGAAAAGACTATGTCAACTAAATGCTTTCCCTCTCATTAGCTGACTGTGATCGGGTGTCACGGTGCATACTCTCTTCTTAGTCACATATGCAGTATATTTCCACTGTAGTGCTACAGGGATAAAGACAAGTGTTGTGTGTCACAAATGGAAGAAATAAGGATGAATGAAAAATGGAGGAAGAAAAGGCAGCACTACTGAAAGCCACTAAATTGCAGTGTCATCTGCACCTTTCAAGGCCCTTCATGATTCAGCAATCACTCCTATTTATCTTAAGTCCCATGGGTGACATGTTAAAAGTCATCTCTACTAACATCGTTAACCTTGACAAATGGCCAACCGGCCACATTGATAGCGCTGACTCAATCTAATTACAAACAGCTCACACATGCACCATGGCGTCATGTCCAAGGAGAGGGAGGTTGCGATGATGGGATGTCGTTAAAAATCAATACGAGCAGTAGAAACAGATTAGTAGGTTATTTTCCCAACCAATGCAGTGTGTCGTGGAACAGAAAAACCTTAGCATGCAAATTAATGTCATTCTCTATCACTTTGTTGTTAACCATTACAAACCACTGAAATGTATCACAGCTTGATAATAAAATACAGTTCAAAATCACATTGATGCCCACTGCAGCCATAAATCAGCCAGCCTGACAAAAAAAAGTGCGTTAGAATGCACATTTTGAGAAGCTCAATTGGCATTTAAGTCTGAAAAAAATATTATTTTAATATCTTTTGAATTAAAGGTCGTTCAACGTATAGTAATCCCTCGTTTATTGGGTGAATTGGTTCCAGATCTCACTGTAATAAGTAGGGGTGCCTAAATGGAGAACTTGCAAGGTTAAAACGTGACCAGATTTCTCGTTTGGAGAAAAGCACACATAAATATGGCTGTGGCAGTGCGTGAGGCAGCACTGGAACCACACATTAAGTGCTGTACGCACACTATAAACCTTGCAATCCAACCTGCATTCGGTGTTTGCAGCGCCACTCACAACGTATGTCTGCTGGAGTTGTTGCAGCTAAGTAACACACATGTTGCCACAATTGCTCTGAGACACAATCAACCAGATTCTTAATAATGAATTAATTATTGAATCATTTATTATACCTTTCCCTGGTCTTATGGTACGAAGTTAAATTTAGGGTACAGTCAAGACAATCAATCAAGCAATAGCAAGCCATTTATTGCACACACTTGCACAAATGCAACCCCTAAACATTCGCCCCACTTCCCTGCAGGTTTCTGAACAGCTTACTTACTAGGATGGCATTCATCTTTGAGGCTACACCATACACCAGCCCTGCCAGGCGAGCTGCATATGTATACTCTTTTAAATCATCCTTCAGTAACCTGAGCAACAAGTAGGTCATGTTGCAGTGCAGCGGATCTGCATATAGGTAGCGACTACAGGAAGGGTGGGGAAGGAGAACAAAACAAAGATAGGTGATGGAGACGCCAGACAAAACAAGTATGTGAAGAATGACAGAAGAGTATGAATATGCAGACCCATGACTGGCTTTGTGTCGGACATAAAAACATTTGAACAAGTTTAAAGCTAACTTTGTTTGCTGCACAGAAGAGCAACAGCAATGATTTGCTGTACTTGACTATGTGAGACACAAAAAAAAGTCTAAAAGAGGCAGGAATGTTTTGCTGGATTTGAAAAGGGGAAATTAAGACCGATGAAGAGAGAGGAAGATGGACATAGAAGAAAGGTAATACTGACACCAGCCACGCCTGTTTTGTGTAGATATATCAAATATTTTTTGGGTTGAAGAAAAGGTATTTTATATTTATGATTATGAGGCCTGGCTGAGCCAATATTTACCCTGTCTAGGTGCTTAAATGTTGAAGGATTCTTTTAGATCTGGGATGCAGCATGAATATGATAGTGAAGGAATCAGGATACTTACATACATCCCATAGACGGTATTTTGGAGGTCATAGTTCAAGCCAGCTAGCTCGGCTGCATATGCATACTCGTTGAGGGAGTCCTTTAGGAGCTCCAGGTATAAATACGCCATGTTACAATGTAATGGGTCCACATACGCAAATGGGCTGTAGAAAAATAGCAGTTGTGAGAAAATGCACTGAGTAAAAACAACAGTTTTTTTTTTCCCTGTTTTTGTTGTGCTCAACAAAGGTCAGCAATTTAAGCAAATGTGGTTCAATATCTAACTTAATGTAAAAAAACAAATACAGTGATGAAAAAAAATCTAAGATTTTAACATTAAATCACCTACAGAATAGGGCAAAAGCAGCCCAACCTATCAATGTTATCCATCAACATTACATTTTATATTACTGCATGTATCTTGGAAAAGTCATTACATATTTACTAAAAATATTTTTTGGACAGTGGAAATATTTTGGTCCCGTGCTGGCAAATTTTGCACGAAAACTGACATTCTAAATTCAGTCTGCCATAATGAAAATCATCTGCACACCAAAGGTAACACATTGTTTTTTTTTCTGGTAATTCACATGATGGTCTGGGATATTTGCCATCGTAACTTTTCTGTGTCGATCATGTTAAATGGAAACAGAGAGCGGTAGATATTGTACACAGATAAGACTGCTATGTTTTCATATATTAGCATTTCCTCAACGGGTGTTATTACAGTAATCCCTCGCCACCTTGTGCTTCGAATTTTGGGGCCGTCTCTCTATCGCGGTTTTTCAAAAACACACTAATAAATCATTCTGTTTCATGGTTGAATACGGACTTGTATTTGTCAAAAATATGCATATTTTAGTAAAATATACATTTTTTTTAACCTAAATTAAGCATTCTCAAGCATAAAAATGGCTAAATGAACTAAAGTACAACTGTAAGAAGACTCATTCAAAGACGTTGAGCTGATATGTAGTATTCTACACTGGTCACTAGGTGTCAGTAATGTTATTGTAATGTTCTATGAGACACAAGCGCAAGCAAGGCTTTTATTGAATTTCAGGTTTGAATGAGCTCACAACAGACACAATGATCCCTAAAACGGCTACTGTTGTGGCCGTAACCCACACCAAGCTAAACCTCAACTCTGAACCTCTAACATCAATTCCTGTCCGCCCCCCACTTAGCTCCGCTAGCACCAGAACACATTTACTGCAACACACTTGAGTCTCATTTATGAATTAAATGGCTTATTTTCTGTTATTATATCTACTATATTGGGTAATATGAGTGGAAAGGTGACTATAGGGGTGTTCATGTTTAGAGGGTTCCAATAATGTTTAAAACAAAAAAAAACTTATTTAGAAGGTCTTAAACAGGTTTTCTATGCTCTAACTACAAAAATATTCCATTTATAAATAAGGAGTCTTACTTAAACATTTGTATTTGTATGTACTTTGTGTGTATGTATGTGTGTATGTACTTAACGGAAATTCACTTATCTCAGCCGGGTCTGGAACCACTTAACCACGATAAACGAGGGATTACTGTATAGTAAATATTTTTCATCACTAATATTTTATTTTATTTATATCTTGGCAGTCGTGTTTCATTTGCTAACAGTTAGTTAAAAAGGTAGTTCGCTTTAGTGGCGGCTGAATAATTACATACCTGAAGAACTCAAAGTTCAAACATGCTTTAGGAAGGAAGAATTTGTCATCCTGTTTGAACCACACCTTGCTCATAGCGGTGTCCTGGAAGAAGATGGCACAGACAACAGTTAGAAAGTTGCCAGTGTGTCGCTTTCAGCAAAAGGAAAATCCCAAGTAAAAGAAGATTTTTAAATTTATTTTTGTATAAATTTGGAGGTCTAATCAGGCTGCTAGAGTATGTAATGAAGAGTGGCACAACTTTGATGATCAAACAGCAGCAAACACACTTGCCTTGATTAAAACAGGAACAGATGGGGAGTCTTTCTCAAGAGGGTAGATTTCAAAGTTGGTAGGGATGAACTCATTTTTCATAGGCAACTTGAACTTGCCGTTGAGGTCTGCACCAGCCCATTTCTGAAACATGCACATACAGACTATTCATCACATGTGTTTCTCAAGAAAAATAAGCAGATTGCCAGTAGTGACGGATTTTATCTGCACAGTATGAGCGCATTGATTCACCTTGATGGTTTCCTCAGAGATAACCTCCTGTTTGTACTGTGTACCGTACCATTCTTCTGTCTTGTCTGTTTGTCCTTCAAATGACTTTGACACCAAAACAACTCTAGAAAGAGAATGGAGCAATTGTCAGGTTACAACAAAAAAAAACTAGAAGAAAATACAACATTCATGTACATGTATACACATATACATATAATATACACACGCACACACACACACACATATATATATATATATTACACTATTATTTCCCAATACAGTCAACATAATCAGAGAAAATAACCCATTTAAGACATAAATAAGATGTGTGTTGCTGTAAATGCCTTTCTTTGGACAGGAAGAGATATTGGGGGTTCAGAGTTTAGTTTTAGCTGGATTACGGCCTCATTAGCCAGTGTTATCATGTTTATGATTATTATTATTCTATTATTGTGCCTGTTTTGAGGTCATTCAAATTTGCAATAAAAGCCTGTTGGTCCGGCAGTCAATTCTGGTGCATGTGTTACTAGTGACACCTAGCGACTAGTATAGAAGACAACATTTTATTGATGTCTTTAAATGCCTTGTACCAGCCATCACCCAATGGCAGACCTCAGTCCGGATACGGACCCAGTGATGGGAAACGCGGCAACGTCAGTCAAAATGAGCCAATGAAATAGTTTGTTTACTTGCAGAGGGGTGAATGACAAAACCATGGCTTGCTTTTTTTTTATCCTGTCCAGACATTGGGGCAGATAGTATTGTTGATCTAGATGCCCTTACATGCGCAACAGATTTTCTCTACCAGGATAAAGTGTAAGATACTCTTCTCCGGTTCCATAGATTTTATTTTACTTTCTGTATTTTATGTATTATCACTTTCAGCCCAATGCAGCCACTTGTTTTTATTTTAAAAGTGATAAACTACAGGCCGTATTAAAAAAAAAAGTTGACCCTCCAAAAAGCAGCCACTAAAGTTACAATTGAATATTTTCCTTAAATTTTGTTATTTGCATGTGAAAAGTCATAAACTGTGATGCGAAACGAGAATTTCAGTTCTTCTACGCTGCGGTACCCAGAAAATTTCCGACAAGACCAATTTTGTCAATGGTTTAATTGCTGGA
The DNA here is from genome assembly GCF_027744805.1 of Dunckerocampus dactyliophorus. Taxonomy (NCBI): domain Eukaryota; kingdom Metazoa; phylum Chordata; class Actinopteri; order Syngnathiformes; family Syngnathidae; genus Dunckerocampus; species Dunckerocampus dactyliophorus. The sequence continues at coordinate 17,054,263 of NC_072832.1, read as the reverse complement.
CTTTACTTTTTCCGCAACAACATCAACGGTGACGATTATCTCCGAATGTCGAATGAGCATTGGGTTCATACTCTCAGAGGATACCCAGAAAATTTCCGACAAGACCAATTTTGTCAATAGTTTAATTGCTGGACTTTACTTTTTCCGCAACAACATCAACGGTGACGATTATCTCCGAATGTCGAATGAGCATTGGGTTCGTACTTTCAGAGGAATGCCGCGTTTTCGTCTTCAAAGAAAAAGTCGGTTGGCATGTGCTTGGTGAGCCCAAGATGGTGCTCCACCATACCGGAGAACTGTCACTAATCATCTGACAGAGCTTTTTGGTGACCATGTTATTGCTTTGAATCGCCCTGTGGAATGTCCCCCGAGGTCACCTGATTTGAGACCCCTGGACATTTTTCTAAAATTAAAAGTGTATATGACACCACCACATGACCTTGACGACACTGAACAGCGAATCAGAGCTGAAGTTAACATCCACCGGAGGGACAGGGGAATGACCAGGCGAGCAGTGAAGGACATGCGGAGGAGAGCGCAACTGTGAATCTAAAGAAATGGAGGTCATGTTGAGGACTAAGTTGACAAAAACTTACATCCATCACCCCAGTGCAAATAGCGTAAAACAAAGGGTTAATCTGGGTATCACAGCATAGAAGAACAAAAATACTTTTCCTTAAATTTTAACCCTTTAATTTTTTTGGAGGAATTTTTTTATTTTTTTTGCACACCGGAAAACGGGCCTGTGTTCAGTCATGCATGCAATTATGCAATAAATGTTGGTATGGACCGAAGGATGATGTCCATTCCAACAGTAATATCAGGAAAATATTCGATTGTAACTTTTGTGGCTACTTTTTGGAGAGTACCTTTTTTTGATACTCTGTATAGTATCAAATTCTAGGCTAATTACCAAAATGCACTAAATGTATATATTTTCATTTGACAGGCGGAAGGGAAGAGTAAAGTGTGGAGGCGTTACATTAGATGCAACATGTGCAGTGTGCAAGTTAGCCAGGGCTCCAGCACCACCAAGTAAAGAACACTACTACTGTGCGGCAACACCTAAAAGTAAATCACAAAGAGGCATGTACTTTTGTTGACAGACTAATTAAACTTCCTTGTTAGAATTTGTGCGCTATTTTATATAAATGAGGGAACACTGTATTATAAGAATTTATGTTCCAAATTTATGTTTTATATATCTTGTGCTCTTTTATATTGGCCGATAGATCAGTTATTGGACAATATATTGGATATCAGCTTTTTTTCAGCCCCAAATATCAGTATCGGCCCCAAAAATCCCATATTGGTCAGGCTCTAAATGTTATGCAAATTTAGAGGGGACGGACCGGAGCAGGAGGAGATAGAGAAGAAGAGAAAAGAAAAGAGTGTTAGAGTGTTCACTAAGGATTGTATGGATATTGGGGCAAAACAAAACATCCGTCACTGATGGGAGACTTTTGAAGGAATGCTTCTGCTGCACAGACCTTACTCAAAGGTAAACGAAAAGAGGAATTGTATGACAAAATCAAGCAAATCCCAATGTCAGCTACAACAATGACAAAATAGTCTTATGTGTTCATTTTATTGTTTGCACACTAAAACTGTTTATTATTTGTTATTTGGTTCTGTTTTCTTTTAATGTAAGGTATGTGCCAAGTTAATTGTGTTGTATTGAAACAATAGGGAGATGTGCTGAGTTTCATTATGTTTCTTATTCATATGAGCTGGTCTTTTTGATGCAGCTTAAGGCCAATGAGGTTCGGACCGTCAATGTGAAAATAATTGCATTAATGGACCTTACGTCATTTGAATTGAAGACCCCTGCCTTATACTGTAATTCTTTCTTAGTTCATTTAGCCATTTTATGCTTGAAATGCTTCATTTTGGCCAAAAATACATAACATTTGCTTAAATAGGCATATTTTTGACTAATAACAAGCCATAGTCAACCATAGTCAATCCACGAAAGAGCCATCATTTATCAATTAATTTTGAAAAACTGATCGAGTGAGGACGCAATGTTCGATGTTTGTAATGACAGTTGTGTTCAAAATCATTCTAACTCCTACTTTAAATTATACTCATGAAATGTTGAAATGTTTATGAACTTACAGCAGTCTGCAAGAAGCCAACAAATATTATGAGCAGTTGCGGTTTTCAATCATTTTCAGTTGAGCTTGTATTTGACTGTATATGTTCTTCCACTAACCTGACATGTTCTGGTCTCAGCTTGTTCAGCACCATCTCAATCAAGTCAGGCCTGAAGTCTTCCAAAAGGTACTCTGCTGCGAGAACCTCTTCAAGAGGGTAATACTGAAAAACAGACACAGCACTGCTTGAATCGCAAGTGCAAACCCATTTGCGTACCAGAGGCCAAGACTACCTCGAAACAGAGTGAAGAGCTGCATCAGGGGGCTGTTGACAATAGTCAATACAGGGGCCACAAGTTGCAATATGTCTTAGGAAACCTACATGTAGTAAACCAGCCACTTTGGAGGTATAGCCACGGGGTCGTTCCTTGTCTTTGAACCGGAAGGCTACCTTGTTTAAATCCTAAAGAGACACAAAAACAAAAATGTATACATTGACATTTTGTATGTGTGGTTAAGTGATGTGTGTGTGTGTGTGACAAGTACAAAGCACATGAGAGCTGCAGTAATCCAACAATCATAACCCATAACACGTTATCCTCGCATCTTAACAGCTACCTTGCACTCCTGAAACACCCACTCCTGAGGCCCTTCTGTGCGCAGTTTCTGGATGTACTGGAACATGTGAAAGATGATGTCCTCAATGTGCACTGTGGTGACGCAAAAATCCAAGCTTTAATGAAGTTATTGACATTTCATTTTCCACACAAACATAAGGTCGGAGAACACTTGAGAGGCAAACAGCAAGCACGACTTACAAAGTCCTTCCTCCGTCAGGTCCACATTGATAATGAAGAACATGAATCCTTTGGCTCCTTCTTTTTGACCTCCAACAAGCGTATTCACCCAACCTTAAGAAAATGGCATTCCCAATAAGGTTGTTTCCTTTTTTTTAAACTGAGAAATATAAAGCCTTATTTTAAGTAAATATGTTCAACATATAAAAACGTAAGATCTCCTTTGCGTTCATCATGACTGCATGTGTAGATTCAATATGTCCTACCTTTAGATTTTAGTTCAGATAACAAACTTCCAGGTCCTTCGTGACCTATCAAATGTCCGAGATAATGTCCTGGATTTGACTTATAGTATTTCTGCAGATCCGGGATGGGGAACGTCACATACAGATTCCTGATGTCTTTGATGGGTACAACTTTGTAGAATTGCTAGTACAACACACAAGTACAACATAAATCAATAATTATATAAGAATACTATAATTTGTATTTGTATTTTGTATTTGTACTTTATTTATCCCACAGCGGGGAAATTTACTTGTTACAGCAGCAAGCAAGATACGCAAGTAAAGAGTACAGTGTAAAGAAATGCATATTGACTACAACATGGTTCAGGTGGTGCAGGTGTTATAGAGCCTGACAGCGGTCAGTATGAAGGACCTGCGGAACCTCTCCTTCTTACACCGTGGGTGTAACAGTCTGCTGCTGAAGGAGCTGCTCAGGGTAACAACAGTGTCATGTAGTGGGTGAGAGGTGTTGTCCATGATGGATGTCAGCTTAACCAACATCCTTCTCTCTCCCACTTCCTCCACGGAGTCCAGAGGACCGTCCAGGACAGTTATAGACAATAGGACAATTATAGAGTAATCCCTCGTTTATTGTGGTTAGCTGGTTCCAGAGCCGACAGTGATAAGTGAATTTCCACAAAGTAGGATTCCTTATTTATGAATGGAATATTTATATATTATATAGTAGTTAGAGCATACAACCTTCTAAATACTGTTTTTAACATGATTAGTGTCCTCTGGACATGAAATAACACCCTTATAGTTACCTTTACACTCGTATGACCCAATACAGTCGTCCCTCGTTTATCGTGGTTCATTGGTTCCAGACCCGAATGCAATAAGTAAATTTCACAAAGTAGGATTTAGAATTACGTAATGGAATATTTTCATACTGTTTACAATCTTTTCAATACATTTTTTAAGGGGTGCTCCGATCGATCAGTATCAGCCAATTTCCGTGAAAGAACGTGGTATTGGCATATGCCGATACTTGCATTTTAACGCAGATCAGCTCTGCCGATCACCTCCGCCCCCATTGCAGCATCCAGCCTATAGCGTCTCCCGCCCACTTTCCCTTCACAAAGCCAAAACAAGCATGTCTGCTGTGCTTCCTGTCGTTTCCTGTCGTTGTAAGAGTGATATAAATTTTCCCCCGTGCAAAACATGCCACAAAAAATGCTTTAGCTTGGTGCAGCATTTGGGGGGTGGGCACTTGGCAGGGTGTGGTGAGTTTGAGGCTCGCAATGTCGGGCGGGCGGTGGCAAATTAGCCAAAACACAGGACACCATGTGTGCATGGCCATCGGAGGTACAAGGCGGATAGCCTGAAAAGTGTTTGGATTCGTCAGACTGGAAGGTCGGCCGAAATTGGGTTTGCCGACTGCCTGGGGTTCCTGCTGGAGGGCCATCAAGCTGTGTGCGCTTGCATTTTTAGGTTTGACAATGCTTAATTTTGGTCAATAATAAGTACAATTTGCTTAAATTTGCATTTATTTTTATTCTTTTTTTTTTTTTAACTAATAGTATGCCGTATTCCAACCACGAAACAGCGATCCTTTATTAATTCATATTTGAAAAAACGCAATCGAGTGAGTGTGCGATGTTCGAAACACAATGTAGCAAGGGACGACTGTATAGTAGACATAATAAAACAAAATAAGCCATTTAAGACGTAAATAAGATTCACACTCGTGTGTGTTGCTGTAAATGTGTTCCGGTGGTGCAAGCAGGAAGTGATGCCGGTCTTTCAGAGTTGAGTTTAGCTTGGCGTGGGTTACGGCCGCACCAGTGGCCCGTGTTAGGGATTATAGAGAGAAATAATTCAAACCTGCAATAAAAGCCCATTGTTCTGGGTATTAAGTCTGGTGCTTGTGTCTCACCAAACATTACAGTAAGATTACTGACACCTAGTGACTTAAATAGGATACTACATCAACACCTTTGAATGCATCGATGCTTTATACACATTTATATTTATATTTTACTTAATTTAGCCATTTGTAAGCTTGAAAATGCTTAATTTTGCGTAATTAAACATATGTTTAAATATGCATATTTCTGACTAATAATGGACCGTATTCAACCACAAAACAGCATGATTTATTAATTATATACTGTATTCGGGAAAAACCACGATGTTAAGCTGCGAAATTCGAAGCAAAAAGTGGCGAGGGATAACAGCATAGTAACAGTTCACAGTTATTTGTAAAATGATGACAAAAAAAACAGCAAAAGTGAAGAACAAATGCTCACTTTGAGGTACTCATCTTGGAAGGGGTGATCAGGGAATTCTGGGATAGGCACATTCTTGTTCTCTACTTCTCCAAATAGCTTGACCACCATGGAGGTCAACTCATCCAAGGATTCTGTGGGTAAAAAAAAAGGCAGAAACATTAACCTATGATTAAACACTTTTATAATAAGTAAATGCATTTTGCTAAAATGGTGATAAAATATGACACGTTCTCGAAACCTTCTGACTAAAAACCTGACAAGGGAGCCAATAGTTAAAGTTGAGGTGCATTCAAGTGCTTTTTTTTTTTTTACATTGTTCAATCGCCGCCACAGCATAAAAAAAATAAAAATAAAAGTAAAAACTGAAAACTGTACAATGTTAAGTTCATAAACATAGCGCAAAGAAAACCTTGCACTCACCAAAATGTGTCAGCGATGACGAGCATGATGATTTGGACACAACGTGACTTTTAGATATCAATTTCATGTTTTATTCATACGGAGTAATTTGGCCCCACAGGTATAGACTAGCTTCTTGTTTTGCACCTGGTGTGTGTTAGAAGCAAGGCATTCAAAGCGTTTCCCACACTAATTAACGCGCGTGACAGTGACGGACACGAAATGTAATGACTGTTAGTGGATTTCCAAATGTTTCCTGTACTTAGGCAGTATTATCGGTGTAGCTTAAACTGTGCGTATTTTGCTAATAAAACACCAATAATGACTCATTTATCATCCCCATCACTACAGCTCAATCATGTAACCATGGAATTTCCTTTTCACCTGCAATTAACAATTTCAAAATGCACATGGAATAGAAGATCCTTCTAAAGATTTCTGCAGGTTCGGAGAACGTGTCATATTAGAGCCTTGGCTCTGTTAAAACACTAGTTACTGTTTAAACTGCCAAGTACCATTCACTAGAACTTAAATTGTTATGAGCTTACAACAATCTCAAACTAAATCAAGTATGACTACATCATTAATGATAATAACCATAATTAACTACGTCATACATTTGGCTCGAGCATTAATATTAGGACACTCATAGGTTTGCATTCCATTAACATGATGACTGAGGTGATGTTATTTAGATATTGAATACCAAATATTTGACACTAAATAGCTGATGGAAGAATATTAAATATGGTATTAGTGTTTGAGTAATTATTCAATGAATGTCCATGTAGGAACACTAACAAAGTCTTACCTCTTCCTAAAACACAGAGGCCCATTAAATTAGAGGAGTAATACATCGAGTGAAATTTGAGCAGCTCCTGGCGGACATCAATGCCATCATTTGATGGTCTGGTCTCGAGGGTCAACTTGTTACCTAAACAAAAAAACAAGAGTGCATATCATTTTCTTTTGAAGTACTGCACAATGGCTTCAGCAATGCCAAATGCAAAAGGTTATCAATTTACAGTATAAATGTGTGACTTTTTTAAAATTTCACAAACAAAGCAGTTTACATGCTTTGCATGTCTGAAAAAAACTGATAATCTGATCTTCAATTGTTATCATTTGGCCCCACGGGGTGAGCTTTTTTTATAGCCCTCGGAGGTGTACTATATTAAACATGATAAGACTTAAGGAGACAGTTACAACACACCAAATGCAAGTTGCTTCCCCTCTGTAAGGGACTATGTTCTAATATCATCCAAGACTGCCATCAGGTGTTCATTTTTAGACAGAAGATAAAATGTGCTTTCATTGTTAACCATGATTTCCAACTCCCATCAATGATATTTTATTTTCACCCCTGAATTGCAGCTGACAGGGGCAGCAAACAGCATGCTACACACAGATCTGTATTCAACTACTACTGATACTAATAATACTAGTACATGTGTACACTGCTACAAAACAGAATAATAAGATCAAATGGCTGTGAGGTGGCTTGGGCATATACTTCAGATCCCTGCCGGATGCCTCTCTGGTGAAGGCACGCTGGAGGGACTATGTCTCATAGCTGGCCTGGCAACGCCTTAGTGTGTCCCCGATGGAATTGGAGGAACCGGATTTAGACAGGTAAGTCTAAGTCTGAGCTTCCTGATTGACACTGCTGCCCCGGCGATCCTGCTATCTCTGATATATAAGCCATCCTAAAAGACCTTGCCAATCATGTGCGTACCTCCATAAAGGACACGGCAGTTTAAAAGCTGTTGAAAATTGTTATTGCTATTCACTGACAAAAAGGTCTTTCAAGCAAGTGTATAGCGGGGCTTCCTGTGAAGTAAGCGCTACCTGTTCCAAATTTACTGAAGGGGTGATTTGGGTTGCCAGTGGCCTTCTCCAGCTGAAAGAGCCTCCAAGCATCATTCATTAGGTTTTTGTCGTGCTCAGAGTCCACAGCGTTCACCTCCCGGTCCTTACAGCTCTCATCAAACAGCGGGCACAGGAAGAACTGGGCAAATCTAGAGGTTGCAACAATCAAATTGATGTGATCAGTTGACAAGATCGTTGATAATGTACATAAATCATGCTTTGCCAACGGACTACTTTTGAATGTCATTTCCGTGATTGAAAATGAGCTTTTTTTGCTCAAGATAAGTCCTGTTACGGTTTAAAATTTGAATGTTGTAAGAGTCAGGTGTCGTCAAGTCAGTTAACTAACACGTATAAGGTGCACCGTTAATATTTCATCACACTCTAGCCTGCACTGTCCAGTCTCACTAAACCTGATGGTCCTCACAGTTCACTAGCAGCGGAGGACATTTAGTCGATACCACAAACAGGTGTACGCTAGGTGACTCCTCATTTATGAAGAAGGTAATGTCATCCCACAATTGACTGATTGTCTTATCCAATCCACCATACAGAACAAAGAACATCACGCACACAGTGGAGTCATCATATCTAGTAAAAAAGACAAACATGAGCGAAAGACACACACAAAGGGTGTAAACAATGTACGTATACAGGACTATCCAAACGTTATTTGTCCTGTTTTATGTGTTAGCAAGCTGCATACTGGTTTATGTAAGATGAACAGATGGGTGGTGTTATACTACTCACAAGAAGTTAGGGATATGTCAGATACATTTCAGGATGAACCTAAAACGTACTACTGTATAAACTTTACAGATGACCTTAATTTGAGCTTCTCTAATTTTGAATGCACGTGTCCAACATGTTCAATACTTACGTTACACTTAACACACAACTTGCTGTTCTCCAACATAACAATTGCGCATATCCTTAACTTTTTGTGAGTACTATATTATGATACTGGTGAGAATGGATGGTTTCCATGACGTTACTGTGACACAAATGTTGGAATAAATCCAGATCCTCACTAAAATGTAATTGTTTTTCCATGCATTTTTTTTTTTTTACCATAATCCTGCTATTTACTAAGGCGAAATTACGTGAGTGAATTAAGAGAGTTTTGCACAGTACTGTAACCGTGTTCCACAGATGAAATATAATCAAATCAATAATCAATTACCTATCCAGAGCTCCCTGCAAGTGTTCATGAGACACATCAAAGTAATAGTTAGTGTGCTCTCCGCTGGTGAAGGCATTGGAGCTGCCAGCATGCTCACTCAAGAACTGGCTGTACTCATTCTCCTTTGGGTACTTCTTGGTCCCTAAGAACAGCATGTGTTCACAAAAGTGCGCCAGCCCTGCGATGTTCGTTGGGTCCGATAGGGAACCTGCAAATTAAAGTGAAATGAAATTGAAATACAGCCAAAGATGCGGTGCATGCATTTTAATTTGACTATGTGTGCAAATAGTTATAAATGCACATTTTTGTTTTGTTTTGTGTAGCCACAAATTTTTGAGGAACACAGACTACCACTGATATTTAAAATTGTAGGAGAAAACTGTTTCCTTTCTGCAACAGTTATAACAAACTAACATATACAGTACATTTATTATAACAGTAGTATATCTACCAATAGAGCAAATGGATAACTACCTATTGAACATGCTTTGTTGTCAAATAAACAGTAAAACGTGTGGTTGTACGGCACAGTGATAGTCTTAATTTCTTACCGATGTGGACATCTAAGGCAGACGATGATTTGTCTGTTGTTGGGTCACTGATGAGCATGGCCCTCAAGCCATTCTTAAACTCCAAGCCCCTGTAAACCCGTTTGTCTTCAGGGGAACGAATTATGTCAGCGACCACCCTATTCAGAGCCGGGTCAGTCATTTTGAGGGGGGACGATGACACCAGCCTACAACAGAGACAATTTCGTGTAGAGTAATGTGCATATATAAATGCAGTATAGTCATGTAAACAGTCATTAGTCATGTCATGTTAATTAAACCAGGTATTGTGACTTTTACAAAAAATAGCTGGGATGCTAACGTTACTTGGTCCAACTCACAACGCAAGGGACCAAACAAAATTAGCAACTACTATGGACACAAAAAGCAAACACTAGCAACCTCTAGCAGCATCTACAACTACAGCTGGTACAAAAAAACCCGTGGCGTGCTAGTATTTTGTGACTCAGCCCCAATCCATGCAGCTCCATCATTGTAAGCGAGAAACCAAGCGGACTAAATAGCAATCGAATTGCACAATTCTGTAGTCGCCTAACTCAATGGTGTAGTTATTTGGAAATATATCAAAACTGCGTGGATGATTTATGACCACGGCGGCATAACTGACCTCAACCTAACAACTGAGGTAGCAAACAAACGTGTTGAAGCTGCAAAGATGAGGTCAACCACCCGGCTTAACGGCCCGGGCGCTTACTGTTGACTTGGTGCGATAACAACATACTTATTTCAACTAATTCATTTACATTTTGTCCCCCAACACTTACTTTATTCCTTGGTTAAGATGGAAGCCGTTTGCCGCTGACTGGAAATATCTCGTACACTGTGCCGTTCGGTTGATGCACTTAAACATACTTTGCACCCATGGGCAACAAACCTTGCCTTTCAGACCGCCATCTTGCGCTAGACAAAAAGAGCCGATGACCGATCACTCATCGCCCCCCAGAGGAAATTCTGTATTCAGTTCAACCTTCTGACGTATGACTTTGTAACAGTCGTGTGTAATTTTCAAGGTTATACAAGCTATTGCTGATACTCAAATAATACGGAACATAGTTTGAAGCAACATAATTGTAATACTGATTGTAATATCGATTACAAAGCCTGCACGTCGAATGTCATGGGTGACTCAGGTTTCAAAGCTTTGTCCTGTCCAGTCAGTGTTTTCGCAGTTGTTTGCAGACAAATGGTCACAAACCTGTTGAATATGCTACGTGTTTTTAAAAAACGGATCATTATTGTAACGTCATAATGAATTTCCTGAGTGAGGGATTACGACATAGACATACGTAACTTAATAGTAGTCAGCAATATTATTATACTGTATAAATGGGGTTTATATAGGTGTATGCGGGGTTTACAAGGGAACAATATACAACATCTGGATTCTAAATCATGGATAATCTTGCATTTTCTTTTCAAATTAGTACGTTTATTTGTAAGTACCAACGGTAGTGTATAATCTAAAAATAGAACGTCCATAAAACAAAAGATCCATCGCAATAATGATCCATAATAAACATGTGTACTTTAAAAATAATAGTAACTATGGTTCAGGACAAAAATGTCACACAAACAATTATTTTTATTAACAAATAGAAACAAATATTTGGATCAATGCGCCCACCTATAGTACTGTATATGCCTACAGTATATACATGTCGTGCAGGGGTACAGAACGTATGGCTCGGGAGCCAGAGATCGCTCTTTTTATGACTGCATCTGTCTCTCAGACATTTCTTAACACAATAAAAAAAAATTCTGCTGACATTTTTAAGTAAAACATGCCAAAAATCACAGTGTTAAAAATAACATTCAAAATTTAAACATTTCGTATGCATTTTAATCTAGCCATCTATTTTCTAACGCAATGCGTGTGACCGTAGAGCCAATGCCAGCTGTGCTTCAGATATTTTCCGGGTCAGACACCAAAACTGGATTATTACTGGATAATGCAGTAGCCTTCCTGGGTCATTGAGATGTCAAGAAGGAAACTTCCCTCGTTTAATCAAATAATCAGCTAGCTAAATCTGCAGAGCCAACCTTTCTGACGAAGAAGATGGCGAAAAGAAACAACCATGCAGCATCACACGTCGCATTCATGGTAAGAAGTATTTTATTCATTATTGGATAGCTTCAGTATAACAATGTTATTAAAAAAAGAATACATTTAGAGGCTTATTATATTGTAAAATTGTTGGTCTTATTTAAAAATGCACACTTATACTTGTATTCAATGTTATATGGCTCTCACGGCAATACATTTTAAAATATGTGGCTTTCACAGCTCTCTTAGCCAAAAAGGTTCCGGACCTCTGCTGGAGTGTGTTCTGTACACCGGTTACAGTTTCAATTGCTCTGATCACCACCACTAGATGGAGACAAATTTCTTTACCAGCACAAATAAAAACTACTGTATTTGTAAAAATAGTCAATAGTTAACTTAATAAGATAATATTCATGTTTTTTTTGCTATCCATTTATATTTCAGTCTAGGATACTGCATTGGACCACATATCCTCTCACAAAACAAAGGCTAAAGTGCAAAGGGCATAGGACAGAGTTGTCTGTTTACTTTGAAAAGACTGACATTCATAGGCCTCTGTACACCACCTCTCTTATATCGCTAACCTTTACTCAGCTCTGTCACTTTGGAGAGGACAGCCAGCGGGTGAGACAATGGACAACTTGACTGACCGAGCGGAGAAGAAAAAAGTTGTGGCAGTGGTGGGTGGTGGATTGGTAAGAACAAGTGAAAGTTAAATGTTGACTCATTGCATATTCTGATCTTTATACTGACATTTCAAGGAGTGCTTGTATCAGATAAGAAGAAATCCAATACACATTATAGCACACTATTTTTTCTGACATTGTTCTTTAGGTTGGTGCACTGAATGCCTGCTTCTTTGCCAAAAGAGGTTTTGATGTGCATGTTTTTGAAACACGGGAAGGTATGATGGCTATTTTAAATATCTCATGACCCATAGACCTATGCTACTGTTGAGCAGTTTGGAAACAGATGATAATAAACTCACTGTCTGATCTCTCGGACAGATATCCGGCAAGCAAAAACTGTCCGAGGGAGAAGCATCAACCTGGCTTTATCTCACAGAGGCCGACAGTCACTGAAGCATGTTGGAATGGAGGAGAAGGTTTGTCGATCTGATTTAGTCTTATTGTAAGACATGTCCAGCTATCAGATACAGTCTATGTAGATTTACTGTTGATACTAAAATCTTATTCTAATTTCCCCTATAGTTAATGGGATACATGTTGTCCATCTCCTCCTATTTCCTGCTATTATCTGTGTGTAGAAAAACACAACGCATGGTCTCATACCATATATAAATATACAATACAGTAGATCCCCACTGTTCGCGGGGGTTTACGTTCTAGGACCACCAGCCAATGGGCAAAATCCGCAAGTAATTGAGACGGCCATAAAAATGTCATTTTTGGCACACGGTTTGCTCCTCCTCCCCGTCTAAACCTTCCTGCTAGGTTGAAGTCGATATTCTCTGATTTTGGAACATCAAAAGTGATTTTTGTGATTATTAGCTTAGATTCAGCCCCAGAACCCTTCCCCGTCTCGCTTTCATATGCCTCACCCACTTATTTACACGTATTTACACGTATAATTTACACGTAAATTATTAAATGTATTGGTACTCACCACTAATGAGTGATATAACGTTCACTTTTGCATCTCACAGCAATTATGGTGAGTTCAAGGACCGCTGAAGTGTGAAGTCTCAATGCTTGACAAAAAACATGATCAGCGAAGCATAAAGACATAAACATGTAAAAAAAGTATGGGCTTTTTAAACAGTGGTACATGTATGCTTTACATTTTACTTGTATTACAACTAGGACTGTGACATTAGTTAAAAATGTAATCAGATTAATTACACTTTCCAAATTAATTAATTATGATGAATCACCATTTGCAACTACTGTATATCTGAAATATGCCAATTTTAGTACTTTATTAACAGAAAAGTAAATAACTAGGCAGGATTATGTATTATACATGTATTATATGTGTTTATTGTGGGCAGTCTAAGGCACACCTGTGCGCTAATCATGGTGTGTAATCAGCATCTTGATATGGCACACCTGTGAGGTGTGATGGATTATCTCAGCAAAGGAGAAGCGCTCACTATCACAGATTTAGACAGATTGGTGAACAATATTTGAGCGAAATGGTGATATTGTATATGTGCAAAAAGTTTTAGATCTTTGAGTTCATCTCATAAAAAATGGGAGCAAAAACAAAAGTGCTGCGTTTATATTTTTGTTGAGTGTATGTATTAACAGCGCTCTGTTTCACATCAAATTGCTAATACATCTCACATCAATTGCTGATACATTTGTTAATTTCACATTCAACGTGTTCCCTTTGCCAGTTCTGAATAACCCGAGAAATGAAAAAGCAATAATACAACATTATATTGAAGTTGTGTTTTGTAAATCTGTATGGACAAATTGTGCAATGCAACTGCAACTGCAACTTGGGAATGCTGATGGTGCCTGTGGGTGATGGCAGCGGCGGCCCAAAGGCCCTGATGTGCTCTTCGTGCTGCTGCACGGTCAGAATACTGATCTTGAGGGGGGAGATTTAATTGCATCAAGTGCAGTTGCCATATGGCTTAGCATAGTATTTCTCGACAATCGCGGTCGTTTGTCGCCTCGCGTGCGTGGCGCCCATAAGTCACAGAAAAAGTGCTGCCATAGCATTCAGGATTTAGTAAGTGAAAACCAGTACAACAACAAATGAACTTCTCAAGATGTTCATGTATTCATTTGACCAAATTAACCTTGGATGTGTGTGTTTGTGCGTGTGTGTGTGTATGTGTAAGCCACATCCTTGTTTGTTCTTAAAGGAAAACTGCACTTTTTAAAAAAATTCTTCCCATCATCCACAACCTTTTGAGAGACATGAAGACATATGTCTTTCTCTTTTCTGTGCGTTCAAAAGATATAAAAACATAAAAATAGACAGCTCACTGCTTCACGTACAATATGTCTGTAAAGTCTGAAAAAGTCTCCAAAAAGCGGCAACAACGCTCCGTTTACATATAACCTGACATACATATTAACCACCCTACAGCGACATTGTCATTATTTTTATTGACATTGTTACGCCGATCGAACTACGTTACTGCCACATTGACACTTCGCCGCAACACACCGTGTAGCTACTAGCCAATTTAGCCAATTAGCGATGAGCTTCACACAGCCAGTGCTGTTGTGGTTTTATTTTTGAGTTTGTTAAGTTAACGCTACGTGTAGGTGTTCGTTTCTATGCTGCTATGTGAAATCAATGCGCCGAGAAAGGAAGTTCCGGTAATAAACAAAACACACAAATCATTGTAAGTATTACATGTTGTCATGAATATGCCTGTTACTACATGGTCACAGCATGGATATAAAACTATAAACGTTAGCATAGGTGGATCCCATTATGTACAGTGAAACAGACAGCTCGAGCTGTCTGTTTTTATGTTTTTATATCTTTAGATCGCACAGAAAAGAGAGACATGTGTTCATGTCTTACATAAGGATTGTGGATGTAGTATAATATTGTTTTATTAAGTTGTTAGCTGAGTGGGTAAATATTACAAGTAGATTTTAGAATAACTGTTTGCATTGATGTTTATTGATTGAATTATTAACTGAGTGCCTTAATATAAGTATAGTATAAATGTAACTATTTTATGATTAACCTAAGTGATTACAAGTAGTTTATAGAAATAATGCTTTATTAGACAATTAGCTGAGCAGATGAACAACTATTTAAGTATGTCAAAGGTCAAACAGAAGTAGTGTGACCTCACACATAGTGTACAATCAGCAAAGGCCAGCCAGGATCAGCAGCCAGATATGGGAACAAAAACATCGTCAAAATAAGCCTTGAGACAGACTGGGAAGTATGTGCTGTTTGTGCAAGAAAAGTGTCAACAAGTCAGCGAAAGCTCCGACTATCACCTGCTGGCGTCACACAACTTCCGGGAATCCGGAATCCAGGAGAAAGTTATCTTTGGAGAGACTGGCGCCAATGGTCTGGGGAAAACAATTCTAAAAAGGCAGAGGGACCTGTCTCTCTTCCTTTAGCGAGGAGGCTGCAGGCGTCCATGGGAAGAGACACAGTCCGGAGCTTCAAAATTGCAAATTCTATTCTGATTTATTTTTCAGTGCATTTATTAAATCTAATACCAGTGTGTGAGTCTTCTTTCCTTCTCATAACTGGAGATTAACGAACCTGTAAGGGGAGGTGAAATTGGCTTAATCAATTTTCTAAAGTGGTCCTTTTGATCTTTAGTAGGCTCCGGAAAATTTCATCTCAAACATGGATGATGGGCAAAATTATGCAATTAAATGAAATTTAATGAGACAGAGTCTGGAAAAAATTGTTGTGTTGCTGGAAATGATAACAATGGTCACGTTAGTTGAATACTTTTAATGGGCACAGATTTCACTCAACACACTCACTGAAAATCTCAAGTATTTTCAAGTCATCAGACTAAAGTGGGGGGTGGGGTGGGGGGGGGGGGGGGTTGTACATTATAGCCATCTAATAATATCTTATCTAATCTTATTTATTATGTATTGTGTAAAACAAAGACATGAACAACATCTGAATGCCGACCCACCATCCACCAGTTCAAGCCTGGAGTTATTCCAGAGAGATTATTACATCACTGTTTGACGTGTGTGCTAAAAGGCAGTGTGCTAGCATGAATTAACTTGAGACAAATGTGCACATAAGCACTCAATAAGTCATCAAAACTTACCTTTATGCATTCCAACACAGTATCAGCATTTGACACCAAATATGAGGTGAAAGAAAAATGGTAAAAATACAGTAGTAGTCTATCTGTGCGGCGAGAGAAAGTTAGCACATGCACAATGGACAATAGCACAACATGCACAATAGCACATGCGTCAAGTGAAACGGATGTAACAGAGAGAATCCGGCCACTTTTCAAAATAAAACATGGAAATGATTTTTTCTTTCTGTGCGGCCCGATACCAAATGACCCACGGCCCGGGGGTTGGGGACCACTGATTTAGTCCACACATGATCGCATAATAGAGATGATTTTGTGATGTTGGGAGTGTCTGTGAATGCACCTCGTGGTCGTGTAGTGAGAATCAAAGAGGTTGGTGAGAATGAGGAAGTGTCGTTCTGCGGATGCACGGTGTAGTTTGTGTGTTTGTGAGTTGGAGATACATGCTGCATATGGTGTTGGAACTGCACTACTCTTGACGTGTTCAAGTCAGAATAGAGTGTCAGACTTTGTATGACTCTGTGGGGGCTCTAAACTCTGCCTCTGTCTGCCGTCATAACAGAGAGGTGTGGCTTGCTGTGGAAAAAAAGAAAACATGAGGACCATTTGGACCAATAATCTGTGAATTTGCGGGGTCATGAATACTGATTTGCGAATGTGCAGGGATCCACTGTGTAGTGCATTTGGATTACTTGATGTGACTGTTTTACAATGTCTTTCTCTTCTCTTACAGATTGTGTCCCAGGGAATCCCCATGCATGCAAGAATGATCCATTCATTAAATGGGGTACAATCTCCAATCCCATATGGCAAGAAGGGCCAGGTGAGCCACTCTTCCAATCTTTTCCATGGCATTCAAACTCACCACTACGAAGCACCTCGGATCGAATGTTTTTCAAACCTGCAACAATATTTTGCCTTCATAACATGTGTTTGCATATGCATTTGCAGTGTAGAATTCATCAAATAGCTAAATGTTGTTATCACACACACACCATTCTCTATAACGCGTTTTTTTTTTTTTTTTTTGCCTGAGGTTCTTTTTGCACCGTGCCAGTAGGAAGATTAAAGATTCATTTTTGCACTTCAGTAGACTTAAAGACACCAAGATAAGCATGTTTGCAGGCAATGAAGCAAGCCAAACAAAAATTTCATGCAAGTAGACACACAGAAAGCTGGCTGGTGTCAAATTTACTTTCCTCTATCCCTAGAATAATGTGCTTATAGTGTTCATGGTTTGCATGTCTGTTTGTTTAATTTTGCTGCTGTTATTTTCATGTGCCAATAACGAAAGAAGAATACACAATATGGAGGCATAATGAATGTGGAAAATGGTTTTCCAATTTAGATGAACATCATGCTGCCTATTTGTGAAGCTGCACCTGCAGAATTGCACTATAATGAGACATTGTTTTCTCTTCAGTACATCCTGTCAGTGGACCGAGCCAATCTGAACAAGGAGCTGCTAACAGGTCAGACCTTTTTGTCTTCACATAATAGTGCTGAAATGCTCTCAATATGTTAACACTGAGCAATGAATGTGATAAGAGTGTGACAGCCACAATAACAATGGCCAAATTAACACGACACTTACATTTTTTTTTTTATCCAAAAGGAAATGAGACTTAATCTATAAACACATTTCTGAACATTGACGATAGTGGCTTATCAACTTTTTTCAACTACTGTAGGTATTACTGACATTTAGTACTGACATTTAGACAAAAGCTTGCGCATCTCACCGAACATTACAGTGACAGACACCAAGTGACCAGTATAGAATACTCCATATCATCACATCGTGTGAATGCGTCTTTTGAATGCCTTACATTTGGTTAGCTATTTTTATGCTTAAAATGCTTAATTTAGGCAAAAAATACATAACATTAGTTTAAATAGGCACTACAGGCCATATGGAACCGCAAAACAGTATGATTTATTCATTAATATATTTTTGAAAAACGGTGATAGAGTGACTCTGCAAAATTCAAAGCGCAAAGTGGCGAGGGATTATAATACTGTGGAACCTCTAACTTCACGTCAGTTCTGTGATGCTGGATGACTTCCAAGAGGTTCTAAACATCAACACAAATAAAATGTAATTTAAAGTGAATTCATTTGTTCTAGACTCAAATTGTCGCTGTTTTATTCTTCAGGCAATGCTGTAAGTAACATTTCAACTATAATCATACAAGAATAAAGAGAAGGTCGCCACAGTATAATAAATCAGAAATAAACTAAAATAAAGTAAAATTTCTCACCCTTTACAGACCCTATAGCTAAAGTGTCCAAATTTTTTCCACCCATGCAGAAAAATAAAAGGATGCCGAAGGCCACTTTTATACATTTGATAATGAATTACAGTGGAACCTCGGATTTCGCCATTGATCCGTTCCAAAAGGTCAGACGAAAACCAAATACATTTTTACACTTATTGTTTTTCTTTTTCTTTCTGTTTATTCATAATAAAGACGTTGTGATTTTCAAAGTGTCAGTGAATGCATCTTGCTGTAGCCTCTTGATAATGAGGAAGTGTCGGACGTGTTTGTGAGTTGGAGATACATGTACGGTGTTGGGATTGCACTGCTGTTGATGTTTTCAGGTGAGAATAAAGTTATTAAAGAGCAGCAGACTTTGTGTAACTCTGTGGGGAAACTACTGTGGCTTCATCTGCTGCCATAACAGAGAGGTGTCCATCCATCCATCCATTCATTTTCTGTGCTGCTTCTCCTCATTAATGGCGCGGGGGTATGCTGTAGCCTATCCCAGCTAACTTTGGGCGACAGGCGGAGTACACCCTTGTTGCCAGTCAATCACAGGGCACATATAGACAAACAACCATTCACACTCACATTCATACCTATGGACAATTTAGAGTCTCCAATTAACCTAACATGCATGTTTTTGGAATGTGGGAGGAAACCGGAGTACACGGAAAAAACCCAAGCACGCATGGGGAGAACATGCAAACTCCACACAGAGATGCCAACCCAGATTTGGCTGGACATAAAGCGCATGCGTTAATCACTCTAAAGCTTTTAACGTAATTAATGGAATAAATTATTTACCGCCGTTAACGCGCTATTTTTGACAGACCTAAATTTTAGCAATAATTTTCATTGAAAACCGAATACTACGAAAACCAGGTCGTGCAAAAACCGAGGTTTCACTGTAACTGACTTTCCAGAATATTCAGGGCCAATAAAAAACAAGCTACGGGACAAAAATCGTCCCCAAGGCAGACTTTGGACAACCTTGCCCTATACAGACACATGATGGACAGAGAAGAGGAAAGCGTTTGCAGTACAGTGCTGCCACTTATTGAGAGGTACTGCTGGACTTAATAAGTGTTATGAAGTGTATAAGTGACCACTTCAGATTCAAATTTTGCGAATAAATATGCATATTTAAGCAAATTTTTACCTACCGGTATTTTTGGTCCAAAACAAAAAATGGCTCATTGAGCACAAATACAAATATAAGGCATTCAGAGGAAGCATTCAAAGACGTGATGATATGTAGTATTCTACATTAGTCACTAGGTGTCAGTAATGTTACTGTAATGTTCGGTGAGACACACAAGCACCAGACTTGATCGCCGGAACAACAGGCTTTTATTGCAGGTTTGAATTATCTCACAACAGGCACAATAATCTCTAACATGAGCTACTGTTACAGCTATAACGCAACTCTGAACCCCCAACATCACTTCCTGTCCCCTAGCACCGGAATACATTTATAGCAATGCACACAACCATGAGTCTTATTTATGTCTTAAATGGCTTATTTTCTGTTATTTCTGTTGTCTACTATATTGAGTAATTTGGTGTAAAAGGTGACGAGGTGACTATAGGGGTGTTATTTCATTTTGAGAAGGCTGAAATTATGTTAAAATCGTATTTAGAAGGTCGTAAACAGGTTTTCTATGCTCTAAGTACAAAAACATTAAATTTCTAAATAATGAACCTACTTTGCAAAAATGTACTTATCACTGTTGGAGGGATTACCGTATGAGTTTATTTGAGCAATTATGACCATTCAACAAAATTAATTTGTCTATACTGTAACTGCAAAATCCCTGAGTGTACTGAATCTTAAGTTTGTCTTATTGCTTTTAGAATTCAACTTTTTAAATCTTTGCTGTTTGTCCGTGTCCAGTTCAAAGTAGATTTTTTCTATGTGGTGACTTTCTCCGGTTTACGCTGTGAGATAATGGGTGACAGCATGGTTCTATCTTTTAATTGAACTTGATCTTATCTGACTGCACCAGACCCCTGGAATGAAAACAGACATTAAGATATTCCTGAACCATTAGTTTGCACAAAAGCATATCCACTAAAAAATACACTGCTGTGTTAGGTATTTTTCAATATGAATACAAATGGGCATGGGGTACTCGTTCCAGTTCAGCAGGGGATGGACGTAAAAGTTCACTGAATGTCTTTATATATATGTTTGCACTAAAAGTCCACAGTGTTTCCTTGAGATGTTACCATCACATGAAACTGCTGTTGTTATGTCACAAAATGTGTTGGTGATTTAAGCTTCATTTGTTTGTGTAATTGTACTCCAACAGAAGCTGAGAGATATGCAAACACAAAGTTGAACTTTGAGTACAAACTACAGGACTGGAGTGTTGAAACAGGGCTAATGACCTTCATAAAGTAAGTCTTGGCACCAGTGGAACACGTGTAAAGACACACAAACACAAGCATAATACATGAAGGCTAATGTGGGAGGGGGTGCTGCTCATTTGGATTCTTTGTTTGAACTCTGGCATCATTGATTATGTTCCCTCCGTGTACCTGCATGTAAGTGCATGCGGCCTTGAACATGTTTACTGCCTTGACTGTGGTAATCATTCAGCAGTCTGCAAGTGCGACTTTTACTAGCCTTCTAATTGGTTGTCTTTGGAGGTAAATGCGGCACACAATTTACAACCCAATTAACAGCGAAACACCTCAAGGACTTTCCTCGAGGGAATTGCAGTACGCAGGAGGGCAACACGTCTAATTGAATCAAACAGTTTCTTGGATTGAATTAATCCATATTCATCCTGTGTTTTATTTACAGTATGTTATGCCTGGTTGCCAATAATGTACTCGGTTGGAAATATGGGTGAATGAGTCACGAGTGAATGCACTTTAATCAGGTTTTATGTCAACGGCAGTGAGTGTGCTGTAACTCCACACTCACCGGAACATGAGCACGTCACACATCCAGGACACTGCAACCTTTCATTAGCTTTTACATGCTCAAAAATGACAG
Organism: Dunckerocampus dactyliophorus; assembly: GCF_027744805.1. Lineage (NCBI taxonomy): Eukaryota > Metazoa > Chordata > Actinopteri > Syngnathiformes > Syngnathidae > Dunckerocampus > Dunckerocampus dactyliophorus. Next base: position 17,032,773 of record NC_072832.1, on the reverse strand, counting down.
CTCATATGTGTTCTTTGCAGCTAGTACAAATAAATGTACTCAAGAGCCACTTATATATGGATGACTTGTTTCTCCTAATACTGTATAGTTTACTCACTAATCACCAGGCTATATTTTCATAAGACTGATGTAATGTTAATGAAGGTTTAATGAGGCAGTGAACACATTCAACCGTATAACAGACTTAATTTATGAATAGCATTGACTGAAACGTCAACCTCTTCATTAATCAGAAATACAGTACAGTAATCCCTTGCCACTTCGGGCATCAAATTTTGCTGCTTCATTTGATAACCTTTTTTCAAACATATATTAATTAGTAAATCATGCTGTTTTGTGATTAAATACTGCATATTATTTGTTAAAACATATGCATATTTCAGCAAATGTTAGCTATTTTTTGCCTAAACAAAGCATTTTCAAGCATAAAAATGGCAAAATGAACTAAAATGCAAATATAAGCCATTAAGAAGACACATTAAAAGATGCCTGGATGATATGTGGTGTTCTACACTGGTCATTATGTTACTGTAATGTTCGGTGAGACTTATAAGCACCAGACTTGATTGCCGGAACAACAGGATTTTATTGCAGTTTTGAATCATCTCACAACAGGCACAATAACCCCTAATAAAAATCCCTACTACACCCTAAATCCCTACACTGGTTGCTGTTGCAGCCATAACCCACGCCAAGCTGAAGCTCAACCATGAACCTCCGACGTCACTTCCTGTCCACCAACCACTCAATTCCCCTAATAACCGAACACATTTATAGCAACACACACAAGCACGAATGTTTTTTATGACTTAAATGTCTTATTTTCTGTTATTATGGCTACTATATTGGGTAATAAGAGTGTAAAGGTGACTACAGGAGTGTTATTTCATGTCTAGAGGGCTCTAATAATGTTAAAACTTGTCTTGGTTTTCTATGCCCTATGAAAATATTCCATTTATAAATAAGGACTCCTAATTCGCGGAAATTCACTCATCACTGTTTGGTCTGAAACCAATTAACCGCGATAAGTGAGGGATTACTGTAGGGCCTTGCTATTTGTGTGGGTTACATTTTGGAACTACCCGTGAAAAGCAAATAAAACGCAAGTAATTGAGATGCCCGAGGTGCCACTGATTTGAAGTGACTTGTGATTATTAGATTAGACTCCGCTCTTGAGCATTTTTATACTTTAATTGATATTCATCAATTCATACGCGATAAAAGAAGCTAACAAGCTAAATGCATCAAAGCACGAGCCGTACTTATTAAACACATTTTACCAAATGCATAAAATGCACAAAATGCATACTTATTAAACACATTTTACAAAATGCATAGGTACACTAATGCCAAGGACAAGGACTAAGGACAAAGAATGATGATAGAACAGATGGAATTTGAGTCACAGGCTAGCATTACAACTACGTTTCCGTCCGTTGTGGGACACTCTAATGCCTAGGTTCCCAAAGTGGGGTACTTAAAAAAAATTAAAAACATACACAGCATGATTTTTAGATTACTCTACAAATACAATATACAGTACTTGCAGTATATGTAGAGAGGTGCTTCATGGACTAATGAAGAATCCATTATATTTTGTTGAGGATTTGGGTAAAGGGACTATTACAGGAATGTTTTGTTACAGTTTGTTCCGTTTGTAGTAACCCGATGCAGAGAAGATGCAGCGGTAAAGTCATTTAATGTCCAAAAACATTTCGCAGCGATGGCTGAAGTAGAGCAACAAGCCTGGCAGATAGACGTATAACAAGAACAACGTACAAATAAATAACATCAATACCAAGCCATTGAATGACAAGCACATGTGAAAGTAAAACTACGAACATCACGGATAGAAATGCTTGGATGCGTGGAAACAGAAACTCCTCTTGCAGAGTATGATATTGGTGGTCTTGTGAGGGCCAATATGTTGTTTAAAATCAGCTATCATGTTTGAGTTGCTTCTGCCACAAGATATAATTATGGAGCATCAATGCGCAGCAGTGAGTGCAATTGTGGGATTGTCAGTCACTGTGCATTGCATTCAATTTTTTAATCCAGTTACTATGTTAATAAATCATATTATATATTTCATTATACTGTATATTTACACTGGGGGAAAATGCCCGAGTAATACCTGTAGTGCCATTGTAAATACAGCTCTTGTGTTGGCTCTCATTAGATTTAGCTAGTGTACCTAATGAAATGACTGGCGTGTGAACGTTTTAATGCCTTGCTGTGCTCATCAGGCCAGATGGGTCCAAGCAAGAGATAGAAGCAGACCTCATTGTAGGATGTGATGGAGCCTTTTCAGCTGTCCGCAAACAATTCCTTCGTCAAAGCCGCTTCAACTACAGTCAGACTTACATCCCTCACGGCTACATGGAGCTCACCATGCCGCCCATCAATGGAGAGGTCAGTTTATCCCCGAGTGCAAGGATCACATTTTTTACAAACAAGTGTGTTGACCCTGCATGTACTGTATGCCCATTCCCAGTATGCCATGAAGCCCAATTATCTTCACATCTGGCCCCGAAACACATTCATGATGATTGCGCTCCCCAACATGGTATGTGTCATTCATTTTCTTCCCGTCAGTGTGGATGTATGATTTTAAATGGCATTACCTCACATGACAGCGGAACCTCAGTTCTCGTCATTACAGTCGTCTCTCGATACTTTGTGCTGTGAATTTTGCAGCTTCACTCTATCACGTTTTTTCCAAAATATATAAATTAATAAATCATGCTGTTTTGTGGTTGAATACAGCCTATTATTAGTCAAAATATGTGGGTTTAAGCAAATGTTATGTATTTTGTTTATTAAATTAAGCATTTTCAAGCATAAAAATGGCTAAATGAACTAAAATACAGTACAAATTGTAAGGCAGTGATGTTGTGATATGTAGTATTCTACACTGGTCACTACATGTCAGTAATGATACTGTAATGTTCAGGGAGACACATAATCACCAGACTTGATCCCCGGAACAACAAGATTTTATTGCTGGTTTGAATTATCTCACAACTGGCACAATAATTTGTAACACAACCTACTGTTGCACCTAAAACTCAACTCAGAACCCCCAACGTCACTTCCTGTCCATGCCGCTGGAACACAAAAAGCACTATCTTGTTTATGTCTCAAATGTCTTATTTTCAGTCATTATGTCTATTATATCGGGCAATACGAGTGTAAAGGTGACTATAGGGGTGTTAGTTCATGTCTGGAGGGCTCGGATAAGGTTAAAAAACGTATTTGGAAGGTTGTGAACAGGTTTTCCGTGCTCTAACTACGAAAATATTCCATTCATAAATAATGAATCCAACTTTGCAGAAATTCACTTATCACGGTCGAGTCTGGAACCAATTACTGGTGATAAATGAAGGATTACTGTCATTTGTTCCAGAAGGTCAGACGAAAATGAAAACGTACAAAAGCTGAATACATTTTTCCTATAAGAAATAATGTAAATCCAATTAATCCGTTCAAGACACCCAACTAAATGAACACAAAACACATTTTATTGAGAATAATTCTAGTTTTACACGCAGAAACAAAGTAAATACTGTATGCAGTAGAAATTAGTGCAGGGAGGAGAAGGGGAGGCAACAGAAGAGCCACACAGACGCTGTTTCATTAAACTCTGCTCTATAGAGTGAACAGATAGAGCTGTATATCTGCAGCAGGTACAATCATTACACACACTGGCCCAGCTCACTATCTGTTATGTGTCTCCATTAAACCGTTCCCCCTGCAACCTTTGTAGCTAAGGAATCTTTACATTACAATCCTATTGTAACAGACACTACTTTCGTACTTTAATATAAAATATTGCATTATTATCATATACTATTTATTATTATTGTTATCATAACGGTGTTTTTTTTGTTCTCAATGAATTTTAGCAATACTATCGTTCAGCATTAATTTGTGGGACAATAAACATTCCAAAACGCACCTGCATGGTTTTGTGACACGGTTAAATAAAAAAAAGTTTGTCCAGTCGTATTTTTTCATTGTACTTAATGTTAAAGTCTCGTAATCTCTTGAGGACCCAATCTCACCCAATTACTAGGGGTGTCACGTCACACCCCTAGTAAATGCATATCAATTTTAGGAATGTGGGCCATTATTTTATTCCAAAAATAATATACAGTTAGAAATCCCAAAGTTTTTGCATTTTTTTGTTGTTTGGTGCGAGGAGCGGTCCTTGAACGCACCATTATGCATGTGCTAGCTTTCTCCCACACTGCACAGATGTACTACTGTACTGTATTTTCTTTCGCCTCATATTTGTAACCCGTTTTTCTTTCACCTTCTATATGGTCCCAAATGCTGATACTACGTTCGAATTCACAAAAGTAAGGTTTGATGATGTCATTCAGTGCTAATGTGCATATTTGTTCTGTTCACAACCTCAAGTTAATTCATGGTAGCACACTGCCTGATACAAAACAACAAAAACAAATTCCAACGAGCCGGTCCATGGGTACAAAAAGCTTAGGGACTACTGATTACAGGATTTCCTGACCGGAATCTGTCTATAGTGTCCCAACTCTAAAAGAACCACTATCCATTCAGTTCAGTTCAGTCAGTTTCAGTTTTCAGTTCATTTTGAACATGCATACATGCATTCCATGCATACATGCATTCCATACATAGGAATACAGCAGTTCGACAATTCAACGCGTCCGAAAAGGAGTGGGAAGAAGCGGAGCTTATCATTCTTCACAGAGACTGAGTCACCAATGCGTAGATGCTTTTAGGTGCGTTTGTTATGCTATGCGCACTATTTGGCCGTACAATAACAGAGACAGCGTACGAAAACCGAGACATGCGGAAGATTAGTTTGCCTAATTTGCCCGCGCAGACTTAGTCATCAGGAATCTTACACTGCAAAATGTTAAGCCACCTTGTGGTTTTGACCTACTTTTCACACAGCTGTTATCTTCCATGTCATGACTCTCTCTTCTGCTTCCATTAAAACCTCTCTTCATTTCTCCTGTCCTTCTTAATCCCAAAATGATTTTTCTCCATGGCTGAGTCAGCAGCCGCTCCTTCACTGTCTCTTGTGAGGCAAGGTTAAAGCAGCATACTTTAAAGTGCATTAGCACTGTCACTCACTGTCCTTAGCACCCAGGACAGCTTTGGGCTGTGAGAAAAAGAGCACACGTATTTGCTGCTGTGGCTACCATGGTAACAGAATCAGTGCACATCAGTCCCCACTGGGAGAACTATGTTGATGGAAACAACTGTTCTGATGAGCAGATAATGACAGCCATTAGGTAGAGCGGGTGGAGTTCGGTGATTATCGTATTTACAAGGAAACTCTGTGAATAATGTCTTATGCAGATATGTGGAAGGCAGGGAAACCACTATTTCCCTGAGCAAATGCGGTATGAATTCATGCAAATTATTGACACAAAAAAAGACTAAATATTATACATGAGCATTAACTCCTGACCTTGGAGACATATCTTGAAAGAGCTGTCTCTGACATGGAGTGTGACATATAAAATACCCTGTTTTGGATAATAATTAACTGCTGAATGCCACTTAACGTGTAGAAATTGCATACTGAAGATATTTGAGTGAAGGAAAAACTGAATGTCCTTAAAATACATTAAAAGAAAGTACAGTGGATCCTTGGTTAGCGTACGTCTCAGTTAGCATTGAAACTTCATGCCCAAATTGTGCCTGTTTGTGTACATTTTCTGGTTAGCGTACAATATGGCGCGCGTCTTGCCGTGTTAATAAACTGCAAAGATATGTTTAGATGGATGATATTTCTGTGTTTACAAAAAAACTCAAGCTGAATCCTCCAGATTAATCCATCATTGCACAATGCTGATGGTTGTTTACACTGAAATATCACTGCATTTTATGTGTTTTATTCTATTTATTTATGTATGTTATACATAACCGGAAAGATGTTTACGTCTGCGCTACGTGCATTGATATATACTGCTCAAAAAAATTAAAGGAACACTTGGAAAACACATCAGATCTAAACTGGGGGAAAAATGATCTTGAATATCTTTCTTGATAATAAGTGGGTGATGTATTAGTAACAAAATGATGCCACATAATTTGATAGAAATGAAAATGATCACCCTATAGAGGGGGTAAATCACAGACACCCCAAAAATGAAAGTGAAAAAATGATGCAGCAGACTGGTCCATTTAGCTAAAATGTCATTGTAGCAACTCAAAATGATTCTCAGTAGTTTGTGTGGCCCCCACGTGCTTGTACGCATGCCTGACAACGTCGGGGCATGCTCCTAATGAGACTACGGATGGTGTCTGGGGGACCTCCAAGCTGCATACAACCTACAAGATTTCCCCTTCAAATCCCCCTGGAGTCTGATGCACTTTCCCAGCCTTCTCTGCAACACCTTCACGCACTCCTGGAAGGATTCCTCCGGGATCCTTTGCGGCTTCGTCGTCAAGGCCATCTTGATATCATCCAAATCTTGAAAACGGGTCCCCTTGATGACCAGTCTTGAGTTTGGGAAAGAGGAAAAAAAAAAATCACACAGAGTCATGTTGGGTGAGTAGGGAGGTTGCTCCAGCACAGTAATGTTCTTCTCGGCCAGGAACTGTTGGATACTCATGGCATTGCGAGCAGCCACAAGTTGTCCTGCCGCAACTCTCACCTTTCTCGTGCACTGAAAGACGGAAACGCTGCAAGATCTCTTTGTAGACGTACTGGCTGATCATCCTTTCTCTGTGGCAAGAACCTGCAGTGGATGTTGCCTCTCACATAGAAGAATATGAACAGCATGAACAGTCCTAAAACCTTTCTGACACACCTCATACTTTACACCTGTTTACGACTAATTTAATCATTGGTACGTCAATGGCACGCAAATTGTGTGCCACTGCAAGAACAAAACGCGTGCAAGTGTAAACTAGGCTTATGGTGCGTTCAAGGACCACCGAAGTGCTAAATCTCAATGCTTGACAAAAAGCATTATCAGTGAAAAATGAAGACATGGTGTGTAAAAATTGTTGGCTTTGTAACAGTGGTACATTTTAGCTGTATTACAATGTATTTATAAATTATTAACGACTTATGGTGAAGCGGGAAAAAAAATGGTGAAAAAACTGCCTGAATCGCACAGGTGCGGCCAGTCATTGTATTGCACTTTACGGCAGTTTACCCCCTCCCCAGAGTTGGAACAGGTCTGTCAAAACTCTGCATTGAGCACACACTAAAGTCAACCAATGATTAAAAGTGTGGATATGCAAACAAGAATCTTTCCACTTTGCCGGAGGTCTGCAGTCGACTTTGTGCTTTGTCTCCTATTTTTCACTTGATTAAAAAAACCATTAAGGATATTTACATGGATCAATTGCCCAAGTGAAGGCATCATCATTTTAAGATTCTAGTTGTGTTTTCTGCATCGGACACTGCTTTCTTTCCACATGATTCTTTTCCATCATCAGATTTGGGAAAGGACAGATTTCAGTGTTAAATGTCATTAGCTGCTAATTAGCATTGTCACTGTTACCATATTTCAGCGCTGACATTAAGGCCAGATCAGTACTGTGACGAGCAAAAAAGGTTATTTAATAGACCTTGATGTCATCTCAACTAGAAGGAAAGACCTTTGCTGAACCTTTCACAAAGAGTTTGTCTATATTTTAGCATGATACTTCTGGAGAATATGTTGAGGGGTCCGTACAATTTTTAATGTTGGGCATAAATGATATGGATTTTTGAGGCAACCAACTCACTTTTGAATCAGAGTGTATTTTAGGTAGAGTTGTGTCATGGTTGCAAGTGGGAATGAGGAATGATTGACAGGTCCCAACTGATAGTAACAAACAAACCATGTGCACATTCAGCCACTGCAGTGCTCCAGTGCCCGTCCCAAGCTTGGAATAAATGGGGGAGTTGAGGAAGGGTGTCCGGTGTAAAAATTAAGTCAAACAAATCTTGCGAGTGACTCACAGTTCACTTTCTGTACATTTTTTCAATATAGTGTCATGCACTGCAGGACAGGAGCAAGCGTCTCCTGTCCTGCGCTCTTATTTTGGCGGGCTGTGCTTTCTCCAGAGAGGAAGAGGCAACCACTTGACACCTGGTGGCAGCGCAGCTGCGGATAATTAACATTAGTGTCGGTTAAAAGGCCGCACATTCGACGGCGCTGGTTCATTGTTCCTGCTGATCCTCGTCTCCTCGCCGGTTGTGTCACCTACACGTTTTCCCTACCTGTCGTTTCTGCCGTGGACAGTTACTTGTGTTGTTTTTCTTGCAAAGCCTTCCACTCTGTCGCTTTTTGTTGTTGTGTCTCGTCTCTGCATACTGGGGGTCAAGCTTCCGACACCAATCAGCCCGTCACCAGATTGTGACATATAGATTTTGATCAACATTTAAAACTAATAATGGTAATAGGATTAAATCAGATTGTTATACAGTAGATAGTGTAGTTATGTTCTGGGACCACCAGTAATTGGTGAAAAACTGAGGAATTGAGATTAAACTAAAAATGTATATTTTCTACACTCTCCAAGACTCTCTTCAAAATGCCTCACACACGTATTAAACACATTTTAAAGTATAAAATGTATAGGTACTCACCAATAATGAATGATAATGTAAGATGATCCTTCAACTCATGGAATCGGAGTCACGGTGTAGAAGTTATACATTCACTTTTGCGTCTCATCGCAACTATGGTGCCTTAAAGGACTGCCAAAGAAAATGCAAAATCTCAACATTTCACAAAAAAACATCAGTAAAGCGTAAAGAAATAAACATGTACAAACTGTTGGCTTTCTTAACAGTGGCACATGTATGCTGTAGATTTGACCTGTATTATCACGTATTTATAAATGATTACTAACTTAGGGTGAATGAGATGTGTTTTCTGCAGTCAGAAAAGCTTATTTTCGTATAATTTTTTTAACCAAAAATCCGCAAATTTGTGTGGTTGTGAATGCTAAATCGGGTGTAAACCAGGATTCACTGTGTTGCTAAGTAGTTAAATACACTTGACTACATACACAATTGAGGCCAATACTATATTTTACTACATTTTTTAAATGTAAAATTGTAATTAATTAATACATTTCCTGGTTTTTCAAATACTTTAGAAATATTATACAGGCCAATACTTTTTTTCAGTGATTTTTTTTCTACTTTAAGCATAATTAGACGACGGATTACTTTATAAAAGTAGATGAAGCTGTTTAATTTGTAATTTTATTAAAATAATTGTTCAACATCCAAATCGGGTTCATTACATTTTCCTGTATTGTATAGTCTGATTAGCAAGAATAATGATGTCACACTTGCATTAAATACATTACACAGGCAGTAGAAAGCCATGGTGTATAATGGTGTTTCTGCTAAATTATATAATTGACGACATGCTGACAAAGAGAAACTGACAGGCGCCATTGTCCAACTCAGTGCACTCGTGTACTCAGACTTTCGGTAGGGCTTGCGCACTAACTCGAGAAGAGGCGCATGCGGCAGCCTCATCTGAGGTTTCTCCCCTGTATTTCAAGATTCAAGAGATTCAAGAGAGTTTTATTGTCATGTGCATAGTAAAACAGCAGTTATACCATGCAATGAAAATCTTATTCTGTTCATTCTCCCAAGAAAAGAAAGAAAACAAATGAAAGATTTGATCAGGAAATGTGCAAATTCAGCAATTTTTACTTTTTTTTAACATTGAAGTCTTATAGAAAATACATTACATAATACATTATAGTACAAAATACATAATAGTAGAAAGGACACGTACGACCAAATACAAATTAATGGAACGGATATTGAAAAAGTGGAAGAATATAAATTCCTTGGGGTTATAATGGATGAAAAAATGAGTTGGAAATCTCATATTAAATATATACAACAAAAGGTGGCGAGAAATATCTCTATATTGAATAAAGCAAAATATGTTCTTGATCAAAAATCACTCCACACTCTGTACTGTTCCTTAGTATTACCATATCTAACGTATTGTGTGGAGATATGGGGAAATAATTACAAAAGCAATCTTCACTCACTCACTGTACTGCAAAAAAGATCTGTGAGGATAATTCATAATGCCAAGTATAGAGAACATACAAACCCTTTATTTTTAAAATCACAGATATTAAAATTCGCAGATTTAGTACACTTTCAAACCGCTAGAATAATGTATAAAGTTAATAATAACTCGTTACCCAAAAATCTAATCAAGTATTTCTCAATTAGAGAGGAGAAATATGATCTTAGAGGAAAATTAAACCTAAAACATTTATATGCGAGAACAACGCTGAAAACCCACAGCATTTCCGTGTGTGGAATTAAATTATGGAACGGATTGAGTAAAGAACTCAAACAGAGTACAGAGATGAGCAAATTCAAAAAACAATACAAGCAGTTGATGTTTGCTAAATACAAGGCAGAAGAGTCCTGATTGTTCTGTCAGGTTTGTTATTTTATTTTATTTTATTTTATTTTATTTTTTTACTATTTTATTTTATTTTATTTTATTTTATTTTTTATTTATTTAATTAAATTTTATTTTTTATTTATTTATTTTTATTTATTTATTTATTTATTTATTTTTATAATTTTCTTTGTTGTGCTTAAAAAAAAAAAAAAAAAAAAAAAAAGGTCATTATTATTATTATTATTATTAATGTTCTTTCTTTTTTTGGGGGGAGGGCTATCTCACCGTTATCTATTATGTGTTATCCTGACTATCACTGAAAACATGACATGGAATCCAGGAAGTGAACTACATGTACTGTACTAGATGTAGAATGGATGGGGGGTAGGATTAAATAAGCTTTGCTTCTTCCTACTCCTTTTGGACATGTGGAACTGTCAAAGAATGATTCACGAGATGTATTCCATTGTAACCTTCATGTTCAAATAAACTAAACCAAACCAAACATTTATAATACAGCTCACTAGAAAAATATTTTTTTATATTATTATTTTGCCTCACCCATTTATATGGCACTTTTCAAAGTAGATCTTCTACTTAAAGTTGTATGTTTTTAGTACACTAGTATAATGAATACTGTTGAGCATCTCGCAATGACTGTTTGAAAATGAAGGGCTGAAATCTGTCCATCTTCTTCTTCTTTTATAGGACAAGACTTTTACCTGCACTCTCTTCATGCCCTTTGAAGAGTTTCAGAAGATCACCAAAGGAGATGAAGTCATTGGTTTTTTCCAGAAATACTTCCCTGATGCCATACCATTAATAGGAGTGTAAGCCACTTCCTCACCTCCACCTCTCCCCCCACTTTCCCCTTTCATCGTCCTTTGCCTTTGTTTCCCCATCCAAGCTTTGGCACGCCATCCTAAGAACATTGTCATCCCGTTGACTCCAGCCAGATGAGCACGGTCTATGAAGCGTGAAATTGAAGTCAGACTGTTACATGTCTTTGTGCCGGCTGGTTTTAATTGGAGGTGAAGACTGTGTTGTGGCTGACAGACAGAGAACATAGAACGAGCTGTACCAGTGCTCCAGGCTTTCTTTCAACCTCTCTGGCTGTTCAATTCAACACACAGTTGCTCTAGCTTACTCAGCAGGGAAAGATGCCTTAGGAAGCCAGTCAAACCCACATGTGCATTGTTTGCAAGGATCCAGCTGTCTAAACAAATGAGTCCTGCAATTACTTTTTATTTCCATTTGCACCTCCCAGTGATGCTCTCAAAAGGGATTATTTCCGCCTGCCTGCCCAGGCCATGGTCTCCATCAAGTGCTCCCCATATCACATTGGAAACAAATGTGTCCTTATGGGTGACGCTGCGCATGCAGTGGTGCCGTTCTACGGGCAGGGAATGAATGCTGTAAGTGTACCAAGGGGGGGAAAGAACACAGTAATATAGATTTTTACAAGAATAGATTTGTTTATCCATTTCTGCGTCATAGGGTTTCGAAGACTGCATGGTTTTTGATGAAGTAATGGAGAAGTTCAATGAGGATTTCGGTAAGTGCTCGGACAAAGATGAAAGGTGATACGGACAGTGGATTAATCAATTCGAGGAGAGTCTGAGTGTTTCCCTTGTGGAATGTACACAGGTGCTGTACTGCCTGAGTACACCAGATTGCGAGTTCCAGATGACCATGCAATCGCAGACCTGGCCATGTACAACTACGTAGAAGTAATGCATGTTTATTTCATGTGTCCAACTTGACTTCACACTTTTAAGACACAACAGTGCAGCAATTAAAGAGATGGTTAGATATTATGATGTCAAATGTTGGACAGGGGCCAGGACTGGGTGGACATGTAAGGACATCATTTTTTGCAAAAACTACTTCCTGTACAAAGGCAAAGTTTAGTTATTATAATTATTAGGTCCTTCTTATCCCAATTATCAAAGAGAAATAAAAAATGCACTGCAGACAAAAGCTCAGGTCTCAGGAGATGACTTTTTTTTATGTGTAAAAAAGATGAAAAAAAAACTGGTACGCATGACACAGGCTTACGTTATTATTAGTTATTAATATCAACATTTCCGCTTTTTCTTGTTACATTTTGCCTTATATTGTATTTACCCAATTTTTATATATTTTTTGGTTTTCTTTTTGAACAATATGGAAAAAACCTTGAAAAAAAGACCTGGGAAGAACAAGCCAGGAGTCGCAAATGGCTCCTATTTTATTAAGAGAATCTTAGTGCCCCACTGGGATCCAATATCATTTTAAAAGCCTCTGTATTTCCAATTAAGGTTTTCACAAGACCTAATATGAACAATACCTAATAATCAAGTTTTTAGTTAAATCCATTATGAATGGGCAACACCAAATTGCTATAATACCTGTTAGTCACTGTATAGAAAAAAAATCCAAAGCGACTGTATTTATCATGTACATAGAATAATATTCTGTTGTCATCAGAGCAAGCAAACAGCTTTTGATTTAGCCAAAAGCGGATCCAATGAGCTGTAATGAATCTAATGACTCTACGATATGCAAATGTATGCATTGCTTTTCTTGTAGACTGACTGTGACGTTCATGTAAAATTCAAATGAGGAACATAAATAGTAACTGACACAGACATTGCAAAAACAAAGACACTTCGGAAACTGAATACAACCTTATCTTTCACATTGCCTGACTTTGCCCAAAAGCAAATTCATCACAAGCTATTTATGAGTCAATTTATATGTTGAAATGTATGCTCCGTGACATGTGACAGGCTGCACAATCATTCACATTCATGCACTCATCATGTCGGTGGTAGGCATCACCCATTATTGCTACAGACTGCTTGTTGTTGACGTTAAAAGTGACAGTAAAAGGTGGCTCTTTGATTTAAATGAGTTCTGTTTATTCCTCAATTCTGACTAGATATGGTTGTGAGATTCTTTTACGTGAAAATAAGAATGAATTAACTCGCATGTCATTTGTTTTGCAGATGCGAGCACATGTCAACTCTAAATGGTTCCTTTTCCGAAAACGTGTTGATAACATCCTCCACTTTCTTATGCCACAGAAAATAATCCCACTTTACACAATGGCAAGTACAATTTATAATATGTAGAATGTCATGTGTCATTTAGTCATTTAAAACTAAAACTTTAGTATCTTTAATTTTTCTCCACTGTCTCCAGGTTACATTCACCAGGACACGGTATCATGAAGCTGTGGCACGCTGGCACTGGCAAGACAAAGTAAGCCTTTTTTTAAATACCATATGCAGTAGAACCTCGGGTTTTGTAGGATTTGGTTTTTGATAAAAATGAATCCCAAAAATATGTGTCGGTTTTCCTACACTGTCTCAGTTACCATACAGCCAAACAGTACACCAAACAAACTAGTCTCTTTCCCTGCGTATCATTTCACTGAATTGAGTGACCAAACAAAGCAACCACGCGCTGGTGACTCAGGCTCTGTGAGGAATAGATAGTGGTTCTTTCAGAGTTTGGACACTATAGACAGATTCCAATCATACAGCCATCCATTTTCGGATGCTTATCGCGGGGACAGCAGTCTCAGTAGGGAAGTCCACACTTCCCAGGCTCTGGCAATCTCGTCCAGCTCCACTGGGAGTTCACCGAGGCGTTCCCAGGCCAGCTGTGAGAAATGATCCCTCCACCGTGCCTTCGATCTGCCATTGTGCCGCCTCCCGGCTGAGAGTGCCCAGAACACCTCACCAGGGAGGATTCCAGGAGGCATCTGGACTAGATGCCCGAGTCACCTCAAATGGCTCCTCTCGATGTGAAGCGACTCTTCAGTGACCATTGGAATGGTTAACCATTCCATTGCTGAAAATGAAAGTCTCTGTCTCCATTGAGAAGCCTCTTTTTGCTCCATCCATGCACAAGCCTTTATACAGTAAAGGCTATCCCTTCTCTTTAGCTTTTCTTCCTAGTTCTTGGGACCACATAGCTATTGGAGAAGTAATCAATGATCACACAAATTAAAAGGTGTTCAAATTGTGTTAAAAGAGCAATATATTTGGTTACAGCGCTGGACTCTATCATCAATGCTGAAGGTCGAAGAAGATCCCAGAATGAAAGTACACATAGTCTATATAACAGTTGCCGTACCCCTATATAAAGTGAAGGTTAAGCTCGTGTGTCTGGAAAGTACTGTAACAGTTAAGCTTGTGTGTGAGAGACTAGCTCAAACTGGTTCTAACAATGCTGACAGCGTTTCTGTTTACTATCTTCTCCCGTCAGTACTTTTCCATCAGTTATCTTTGAGTGTTGTGCAACTCTAGTTGTGCTATGTGAGTGGTGGTGTCATGAAAGCATTCCCATGAGAAGCTATTAGACCGAAATACACTAAGGTATTAAACTGAACCTAAATGTATAATAATCTAATAATACAAATAAAAGACGAATGAATCCTTTTCATATAAACAGCTGTTTGCGGCTACGGTTGAAGGTAATACAGTATTTGTGTTTTTCAGCATTAGTTTAACCCTTTCACCTTTTAAACTGCACCTAGTGTTTTTTTGAAGTAGCAGTGAGCATGGGGGTGAATTCTCCTTTCATTCTCACACAAAACATTTCAAATATATCATTCTTGAGTATGGACGTGCTTGCCAGCTACCACAGCACTTGTGAACTGTTGGAGCTGACCCTCACTGATGGATTCTGGCCTAATGGATGGAGCAAGTATTTTTGTACCTTTTCCTAAATTGCCTGAACTTGTAGGGATGTGGCCAAAGGGCGAAACAACTTTTACGAGCTGTGAAGGAGAGAAATCAGCAATATCCGCAGTACATTGTACCTACGGAGTGGTCTGTTCATGTTATTAAAAAAACAAAAACAAACACTGACTGGACTGGACTGGACGCCTGAAAACTTTAGTAATAGAGGAGCTGTAATACAGTTCAGCGTTTACAAAGAAAAATCAAATAATGACAAAAGAAAATGCAATTATTTACCTTTGAAGAGGAGTGGTCGAGCAGACGTCGTTGGTTGTGGTGGAGGAGGAGGAGTTATTGAAAAAAAGGACAAGTTGTCGTCGTCGTTAGACTCTTCTAAAAGAGGTAGTGTTCTGTGGGTGGTGTAGAATTAAGCAGGCCTATTAACTCTTCATAAACTTTAATCACACGCTCTGTCGGGGTTGTATCATAAAACTCTTAGCCTTCCTCTCTCCTCCTCGTCTTCCTGTATCTGTTGGTCCCATTGGCAGTGTCACAGTGCCCTCTGCTGGTCAAGCATCTAGCAGTATAAATATGGACTTATAAGGCAAAACACATGAAAATATAGACCAGTCGGCTTGTGTTCGTATCTCCGAATGTTCGCACGTCGGATGTTCGTTAGTAGGGACTTTGTGTATACAAGCATTTAGCTGACTGCATGGAATTCAAAATGGAAATATTTTGTGTGTATTTTTACAGGTGATAAATCGTGGACTGTTTTTTGGTGCAGCAGGAGCAATTTTGGGAGGCTCTTACCTTCTCATTAAAAATCCCCCAGACATCAACAAGCTCTGCATCACCATTGAGAAAGTTTGGAACAAGCTCACACCATTTGGGACCTCTTGAGTACTCGGCACCATTTCTCTGACCTGATTGCGGTGATTACAACCTGACTTGCGGTAATTTAGTCATCCACTTCAGAGAGACCAAATGTCATAACTCATGTTCAATTAAACTCATTATTGAGATTAATCATGTGAAAATTAGCCCAGTAGTACATTCTTTATTACTATTCACCTTTTTGTACAGTTGTATTTGTGAAAACTCTTACTATTAAACAAGGCAGAGACAGGATACAATGTTTAATATTTGATAGAACAAAAGCATGGCATAAATCAATCGGCAAACTATTTTGTATCTATTAAAGGCATTTAATAAAAGGCCACTATTTGCAGGAATATGGTAAATGTTCATAATTTTCATGGACAGAATTTCTAGGCACAGCCAAGGCATGGAGAGGAGTCCATGTGGTCCTGATGGCCTCATCGGGCTGTGACCTTCAGCATGCACTGGGGCGGTTTGCATCTGAGTGTGAAGCTTCTGGGATGAGACTCAGCACCCCCAAATCCGAGGCCACAGTTCTCAGTCGGAAAAGGGTAGATCGCACCCTTTGGGTTTGCAGCGAGGTCTTGCCCCAGGTGGAGGAGTTCAAGTATCTCGGGGTCTTGCTCACAAGTGAGGGAAGGTTGGAGCGTGAGGTCGACAGGCGGATCGGCACAGCATCAGCAGTAATGTGGTCGCTGTACCGGACCGTCGTGGTGAAGAGAGGTGAGCCGGAAGGCAAAGCTCTCAATTTACCGATCGATCTATGTTCCCAACCTCACCTATGGTCATGAGCTTTGGGTTGTGACTGAAAGAACGAGATTGCGGATACAAGCGGCTGAAATGAGTTTCCTCCGTAGGGTGGCTGGACCCTAAGAGATAGAGTGAGGAGCTCGGTCATCCGGGAGCGACTCAGAGTAGAGACGCTGCTCCTTCACATCCAGAGGAGCCAGTTGAAATGTCTTGGGTATCTAGTCCGGATGCCTTCAGGACGCTTCTCTGGTGAGGTGTTCTGGGCATGACCAGCCAGGAGAAGGCCCCGGGGCAGACCTTGGACATGCTGGAGTGATTGTCGTAAATCACGGTGTATAAACCGCACCCGTGTATTAACCGCACCCCCATTTTCAAGCTCACGGCGGGGAAAAAAAAAAATGTAATTCATAAATGCTTGCCAACTCTTTCATCTCAAATCAACATGCGTAAAGGTACTAAGCAATTTCAAAAAGAAGAAGAAAGGAGAAATCTGCCGTCCATCAATTAATCTGCAATGGAATTCATGTAAGAAAAGTTTGCCGTCAACTTGCCGATGATGTCCGCTCTCCAACGCCGGATGACTGACTCGTCCACACCGTGCTGCCGTCCTGCTGCCCGGTTCCCAAACTCTTCTGCATACCAGCAGACGGAGAGTTTGAACGCTGCGGTGAAAGATCACCTTGGCATTTTGAGAGGGTACAGGCCTGGTCACATCGCCCGAACTTTGCTGTAGCGTCCCTTGAACGGTAGGAAGAAGGGGCCGAATTTCGACAACGCTCGTCACCGCGCACAAAATAGGAAAAAAAAATTGAAAACACGGGCGTTGTCCTAGCGGTGCACCGCTGAAGCCGGCGTTGCTTTAGCCTTGATTTAACGGTAGCGATTGTTGGTTTAGTGGTGACGCGAGCGGTGATAGAGCGACGTTCTGCGCATGCGGATCAGTTATCCATGTATTGTACATAACACACAACGCTGCATTGCTTCAGTGTGAGTTTGAATAAACTCCAACGTTGTATTGTATTTTACAACTGCAATGTTTAATGGAAGCTTAGGTTAGCTTCAGTGTATATAGAGATCGTTTCACTGTGTGAAAATACAGACAGCTGTCAGATAAGTTAGTTGCATACACAAGCATTTTCAGCAGCTGTACAGCAGAGGGCGCTAAAGTCAAAGCAACTGTCTGACCCACAGACGACTATTCTAAAATGGGCTTCTTGTCAATTTCCCCCGTACCGAGTCTGGTCACAGACCTGTCATCGTGTATAAACCGCACCTCGATTTTTTGCTTCTTACCGGTGGAAAAAAAGTGCGGTTTATACACCGTGATTTACGATATGTCTCACAGCTGGCCTGGGAACGCCTTGGTGTCCTCCCCGTGGAACTGGAAGAGGTGGTCGGGGACCAGGAAGTCTGGACTTCCCTACTGAGACTGCTGATAAGCGGAAGAAAATGGATGGATTGATGGATGGATGGTAAATGTTCAAAAAAAGTCAAGAAATATTTTTCGACCAAAAATCTGCAAATTGGGCTGTGAATACTAAATCGCAAATGTGCAGGGATTTCATTTTTCATTTTTAATGTCACGGGGGCCTCAAGGGCTGTCGTAGGTTAGACACCCAAATGCAGAGACATACGGCAAAGTGCAGAAAAGTGTCTTTAATGTAACGAAAGGGGCACAGGAATGTGAATACAAGCTGGTAGCAAAAGGTAGCAGCAAGGGAAAGAAGTACAAAACAAAATCACAGCACTAGCTGGGGCAAAGGCACACAAAAATGCAAAGTACAAACAAAACAAACCTAGGCAAAGATACATCCAAAAAATACAAACTGGCAAGGACTATGGTTGTGGACTGGCACAGGATGGAAGATAGTAATAGCAGCATCTGAGAGATGACGCTGTGCCACCTAATTACTAATTGGCAGCTGCGTCTCCCAGCAGCACTGGCGTAAAGTTAACGCATTACACACACACAACAGGAAGAAACTCCAAAATAAGAGCACAGAACAGGAACTGAGCCCAAACCCTTTTTAGCGACTCACAAGTGTTTTTCTTTGTCAGAAAAGAGCCATCCATTTATCCATTTCCTATACTGCTTGTCCTCGTTAGGACCATGATTGAGCTGCAGCCTGTCCCTGCTGCCTTTGGTTGTGAGGCAAGATACACCCTGGAGTGGTCGCCAGTCGATGATGGAGAACATATAGACACACAACCATTCACACTCACATTCACGCTAAACGACAATTATATTAATCTAACATGCATGTTTCTGGGATGTGAGAGGAAGCCACCGTACCCGGTGAGTCAAAGTTGTATCTCTGTTAGACAGGCATACTAACCACTATGGCTATGCCATCATACTGTAAAATATATACAGTATATTTATATAACTATAGAAGAATACCTACCTCATCATAAAAATAGTTACCGTGTTGACTTCCATTGCTAATATTGAAAATAATCTAACATATTTGCAGTTGAAGAGTACACACAAATGCAACGCACATGTCCACACCTTGGGTCTCAAACAGCCTTAAAAATCCATTGATCAAGCATCGCTATATATTCATAGCTGACTGCCCAGGAGGTTATAAAAGAAACGTGCAGGAGCACACTGAGCGCCAAGACTCACCTCCTCTCATCAAGTTCAATTCACTACCCTTCAGACATACAAGTCAAACACTTCCAACAGTGGCTGCCCTTGTCACGCTGGAGAGATTTCGATTGAAAATACAAACAAGGCACACGATCCAGGGAGTCTAAAATAGGATCTCTTTATTGAATCAATAATGTCAGTGTCTGCATGTATGGCAAGTGAGCTAAAATGCTCATTTTCTTATTGTAGTATTTAATGTGATGCACACAACCAAATCATTTCTTATCACATGGAAATCCATAGCTAAACACATTACTTGATAAAGTCCTTAACACATATATGGCATGGGAAAGTTGATATAAATTGCAACTGCATCAAATATGTCAT
This sequence comes from Dunckerocampus dactyliophorus, assembly GCF_027744805.1. NCBI lineage: Eukaryota > Metazoa > Chordata > Actinopteri > Syngnathiformes > Syngnathidae > Dunckerocampus > Dunckerocampus dactyliophorus. The sequence goes on along the minus strand of NC_072832.1, from coordinate 17,013,094 downwards.
GTCTTATCACCACAAGTGATATACAATGAGAATATCATACATACTCTCGACCTGCGTTTAGATGAAACTCTGTCAGTAATAAGTGCATTAGAGAGGAGCTGAACTTCAGCCCCAGCAGTGGTATTTACACTCACAGTCTTGTGCAGATTGAAAAAAAAAATCTCCTGCAGGAGATGATGTGGATTTTGGCTTGACTTTGTATGCCAGGTCTGAGCTGTACAGGAGGATGAGAAGTTCAGTCTCTGGGGATCACAGTGGCTTCACTTGAATGACGTTAACAGAAGACTCGACGGCATTGGAAGTCACATCTAAGCGGTGCAAGTCATCACTGGTGATGATGAAGACGATGGAGGAGGAGTTGAAGGTCACCTTCTTCTTGGGTCGTTTTCTGCTGTTGCATGAACTTGAAACAACGATGGGTCGGATGGGGCGCTCGACCGGCTCCAGGGGCCGCTCTTTGAAGCTGCGCTGCAGCCAAGACAACCTTGAACACAGCAGCTGCAGCAAACAACGTCGGAACTGTGAGGTGAGGAAGAAGGGAGAGATTAACACTTAGGAGTCCATGGTAGTTTTTAGTGTTTTTACATACTTTTTGTGTTTACCTAAAAATATATATATATATATATATATATATATTTTGTATATATATATTGAATTTGAATTTCACAGCTTCACAAAAATATTAATTTATAAATCATGCTGTTTTGTGGTTGAATACGGCCTGTTTTTGTGTTTTGCCTAAACGAGGCATTTTCAAGCATAAAAACGGCTGAATGAACTAAAATACAAATAAAAGGCATTCAGAAGACGCAAATGTGATGATATGTAGTATTCTACACTGGTTACTAGGTGTCAGTAATGTTACTGTAATGTTCAGTGTGACACACAAGCACCAGATTTCATCGCCGAAACAACAGGTATTTATTACTGGTTTGAATGATCTCACAACAGGCACAATAATCCCTAACACGAGCTACTGTTGCTGTCACGCTGTGTTGTAGCCTGCGTGACAGTTTGTTTAGTTTCACTTTGACGCCTTAGTTCCTGATTTGATACTCTTATTTTGGAGTACTTCCTGTTTTGCCTGTGCTGTTTTCTGCCTCTTTATGTTCCTACACACCTGCCTCTAATTTGTGTTCGAGGTTTCCACACTCAAGCCCGCTTCGCCTGAGGTTTCTGTTGTGGCTCAACCCATTCGCCGGCTCCGCCTCACATGCCGTCCTGGCCGTCCCCGGAGGGCACCTGTGGTTCCGCCGAGCTCACCGTCCCGGCGAAATGAAAATGCTTAATTTTTATTTGTTATATTTTTGGACTTACAGGCCACATTCATCAACAAAACAGCATGATTTATTAATGAATATATTTTTTAAAACACCGTCATAGAGTGATGCCGTGAAATGATGTGTGTCTTGGCGTCATTTGGCCACTTGATGTCACTGTTGGCTCACCTTTCCCCTCTTCCCGTGCAACCAAACAGCTGTTCATGCTTTGACTGACTGATTGACAAGCTTATTTCCACCGATACAAAGGCGGCGTCATGTTTCATTCAACTTGACGACAGAATGACAAATCATTATTTGTCACAAATCTGGTTTTACTTCACTGATTTTCTCAAAAGTCTTGTAGGCAGTTTGAAATCTGCACTTTTGGGTGCCTCTGTGTGGCTTCGTCATTATGCTACGCCACGTAATAGGCTGTGCCTGCATTTCCCACGTCTGCGATTCCCAAGACTCCTAACATTTAAGGCTGGTGCTTTATGTGACCATGAAATTCAGCATGCTCATTTGTCTACCAGGAACACAAGACATCTCTCATTGGATAACAAATACAGTAGATGTGATACTGTCACCCCTACATGCCATTTTACCTGTTCACTTAACACATTCTGCTTACACCCCAAGTGGAGAAACATAATTCATCTGCTTTTCATTTCTATTTTAAGTTCCGATGTCCTGTGTGAAGAGTAATACCACATCCCTTGACAAAAGATGAAACTATACTGATGCTACACCATTTGGCTTTTCTCAGACAAGAATAAATAGTTCCTCCCACACAAGTGGAAAATTTGTAAAAGTTGATGAATATATGACAACCAACCTTTCTGTTCATGAATACATAGATGAGGGGGTTGTAGGCTGTGCTGGACTTAGCAAAGAATGAGGGGATAATGGCCACGGTGGGCGAAACCACGCTCCCCCTGCCGAAGGCTTCCATCATGGACACGACAGCGTAGGGGGTCCAGCACACAAGGAAGCAGGAGATCATGAGAAGAAACATCGCAGCTACCTTTTTCTCGTATCGCAAGATCTTGATGATCTGGACTGTTTGGAGGTCCTGAAGGGAGCGCAGCTAAAGGAAACAGGAGAACAAGTATGAGTGGGTTAAGGTTCTTCTCATGCTTGGGTGTTTTCTCTCGTCTACTTCAGTTCCTCCCACGGTCCAAAAGCATGTACTCTAAATGGCCCGGAGATGTGAGGGTGAAGGGTTGTCTGTGTTTGACTGACAGGTGATCCGTCCAGGATTTCCCCCGCCTCTTACTCTAAGGCAGCTGGGACGGGCTCCAACTTTAAACCTTAAACAGGACAAGTGTATAAAAAAATGGGTCAAGAATGCTTCAAGAATGTAGTTTTACTATCCATCCTTCCGATTTCTATGCTGCTTATCCTAATTAGGGTCTGGAGCCTAACCCAGCTGAGGCAAGCGTGAGGCGGAGCACACCCTGGACTGGTCACCAGCTAATCGCAGGTCGTTTTAGTACTCTGTAGTTTTACTGCAAACTTTGTTTTTAAAACTTTTGCAAACTCAAAAATAAGAACACATCAGCATCTCCAATATGTTGCGTTACCCTTAGGTAACTGTGACGCACTGCGGGCTTTATAGGCAGAAGTGCTTCCCATTACGTGCATTCTTAGCTCTTTCTTTTCATTTGTTTTTATATCTTTAGAACGTACAGAAAATAGAGAGACGTATGTGTTCATGTCTCACATCAGGGTTGTGGATGGTGAGAAAAATTCCAAAAAAAGTGCAGTTTTCCAAGATGTGATTGTTGCCAAAGACATGACGTGGTACCAAGACCAAAACACACACCACCTGTGTGTTTTGCCATGAATTATTTCTTGAATTCAACAGTGTTTCTCACCTTGTTTATCAAAATGCTGGCACTTGCACCTTTCTTTGGCTCCATTTTGTGGTATTTTGCAGCCGTGATCAAAAGAAAAGCAGCGACTTGAGGCGAGAAACACTATTGAATAACTCATGGCAAAAAACTAAGGTGGTGTCTGTGCTGATCTTTTAAGGAAAACTTAAATTTAAATGTTCATTTATCTTTTTGATTTGTCATTTCTATCTATTTATTTGTTTATTTATTGTTTGTTTTATTTTTAAGTGTTTACTGCATCTCAAACTATAATTGTAAAACTATAAAAACATGTTTTGTTTTAACATTTTTGGCTTCCTGGAACGGATTAATTGGATTTACACTATTTCTTATGGGAAAAATGTATTCGGTTAAAGGACGTTTAGTTAGAGCCGGACCTTCTGGAACAGATTAATGACGTTAACCAAGGTTCCTCAATAATTACTATTCTGCATGTAAAACTGTAATGATTCTCTATAAAAATGTATCTTTTTTGTTCATATTTTTTGGTGTCTGGAAAAGATTCATTGGATTTATATTATTTCCTGTGGGAAAAATTGCCTTTTGCCTTGTTTGTTTCAGTTTTCATCCAACCTTTTGGAACAAATTAATGATGGAAAAAAGATGTTCCGTTGCATCTGAAAGCTCAAATTTGTTTTGATGAGTTCTGTTTTTATACAAACGCACTGTATTTGTGTCCCTGAAATCTTCCCCATCTGTAGTGGGATTTTCCTGGCACCAAAACTACTCTGTGGGCTTTTGAAGATTTTGATAGCCGCGTCAACATGATGTGATGTGTATTAAGCCTCACTCATGCCTCTGAGGCCTTCAGGGACTTAACAGACAAGCCAGTAGCTTGCGGCAAGGAGGTGTATCAGCTCATACTTCTACAAACACTTGAAGAGATGGAGCACTTACACTACACTACTGACAGACTGACACTAACACATCTGCCGTGTCCAAACACTAAACCAACAAAATTCTAATTACCGGTACATACCTGCAACTCCCACACAGAGATCAGATCTGTGAAGCAGTGTGTAGGAATAATAACCTTAATACAGGTATTTAATTTGAATCATAATAGCCCCCCCACACTTGTCTTTTATCAGGCGACAGAAGACAAAACCCTGAAGCCACAACAGGTCATTATGATAATAGAGACGGAAATGAAAGGCAGCAGTCAGTCAGTGAAGGTCACAGCTTCTTTTCAGAAAACCAAAACGCTGCAAAAGAGTGCTGCAGGATTTTTATGAAATGTTATGCCGTGTGATATTAATTCCAAAATAAATGTATTTGACATATGCGCACGACTTTTTTGGCAATGCGATTACAGTTCAGATCTATTTGACCAAGCTTCCTTGATCGATTGTGGTAAAAGAAGAAAAAAAAACATATTAATTAGTTTTAAATACTACTTTTTGTATTAATTTTAGATGGAAAAAAATATTACATGAAGTGTGTTTTTCCATAGAGATAGATATCGTTATGTCATGAATGTTCTGTTCTGCATGTCCTGAAGACGACATCGTGTTGGTCTTCTTCAGAAAGCAAACTGAGACTGAATGAACAGCACTTTTGCTGTTCACAGCCAAGCAGAACACTCCATTTTGATTGCATGCCTTACACAATGTTATTCATCAACAATCAATTCAACATAACCGTCAGAATTATTAATGACCAATGCGTTGACAATCATGCAGGGGGTCCAAACTAATCCACTTTATTGTAATTCAGCTTTTGCAATGAAGTGCAATGGATCCCAAAATACAAAAGCCATACAAATTGATGAAATATAACAAAAATGTATAAAGTGGAAGCTTGGTTGGCGTCATTAATTTGTTCCAGAATGTCAGACTCTAACCAACACGTACTAATATAAGAAATAATGTAAATCCAATTAAGCAGTTTCAGAAAGCCAGAAATGTTAACATAAAACACATTTTTATTGTTTTACAATAGCTTTACATGCATAAAACAATTCGAAATGCATATAAAAGATGAATAAAATGGGTAAATGAACATTTAAGGTTACTTTTACCTCCGTAAAAGGTGTGATTGTTGAGAAAGACACAATGTGGCATTGAGCTCAATGCGGACACCACCTTCCTGTTTTGTCATGAGTCATTTCTTGAACTCAGTAGTGGTTCTCATCTCAATAACCCAAAATGGAGCCAAAGAAAGTTTCAAGTGCCGGCATTTTGAAGGTGAGAAACACTGAAATACCATTGAATTTAAGAAATAACTCGTGGTAAAACAGGAAGGTGGTGATGGTGGAGCCACGTCGTGTCTTTGGGAACAGTCACATCTTCAAAGAAGGCAAAAGTAACCTTAAATGTTCATTTATCCCTTTCATTATATGCATTTAGAATTGTTTCATGCATGTAAAACTAGAATTGTAAAACTATTAAAAAGTGGTCTGTGTTAACATTTTTGAGACTTGAGGCGTAACTGTGTTAGTTATCAATTAACTAACACAGTCAACCACTGATGACATCATAGACAGGTGATGTAGCGGACCTCCAGTTCCTGTTGTCATGTATTAACAAGCTGCTAACGAGCACATTTTGTGATAAAGACACATTAAGAGCACAGTTGGACTCACGCACTGTATCAATAACATGATGCGCTCTATATTTTATGCTCACTGGAAAATGTACAAAAACCCAGGCAAAATTTTGTCCTGAATTTTTGACGTTAACTGAAAAACATGCTAACAGCGCCGTATACCAACCGAGGTTCCACTGCTCTCACTGTAGTGCAGACGCAAAAGAATTGTGCAGTGTTGTATTTGTTTGTTCATGTCACGCCCTGCATGACTTGTTGGACCCTGTTTTGTGTCTTCCTTTTATTTCCTGTTCTAGGCTCTTATTTTGTATCTTCTGTTTACTGTTTTGCACTGTGGGCAGCAATTCTACCTTTCCTTTGGCAACTTTCTGAGCGCACCTGGTGCTGATTAGTTTAAGGGTCTATTTATTTCAGCTCTTCCCTTTGTCGGAGCATTGCCATGTTTGTTTCTTGCTTGTTGGGCGTAGGTTGCTATGTATGGTGCCTTCCGTGCATGTTTAGTTATACATGCTTCTGCAAATTCCTTTTTCTGCTCAGCTTTTTACAATTATTAATGACTCTTACCTACACTTGGGTCCTGTCTCTGCATCTTGAGGTCGTGCCCACACGCAAATGTGACAGTTTATCTGTTATCTGTTCAAAGGCTACTTCCTGTTTCATGGAGAATAATGGATGGTGCCATTATGATTGTAGGGGGTGGAGGATTTGACTGGTGCCATGGTGACTCAAATGCTGAAAAGTAATTCCTGGATCAGCTCATTTATGTATGTAATGTATGTACTGTATGTAATGTAACCGGATTTGTGGAAATCGCTTTTGGATTTTATGTGTCATCCTTCTAACTCGATGTATCTTAAGTTCTTTTGCACTAAAGCCAGCCTGCACTTGAAAAAGCTGAGAAGATTGCCGAGGACGCTGTATCAACTCAACTCCAGGAGTTTTATTTCACACTTTCACTCAACTATTTACAGGATCTTGTCAGGTTAGGTTGATAACCTTTAAATCAAAGAGGAATAGTATGACATCACAACTCAGACCAACCACTGTTGTACCGTGAAGCAACAATAGTTGGTCTCGCCGGTCTTCTCTCATTACAGTCATTTAAGTATTAGCGTCTCTTCGTCACGCGTCTTCTCTGCGTCACTTCATGTTATGTTATGTGATGTATGCCAAAAGGACTACAGTACTGAGAAAAGGTCATTTAAACAACAAAGAGGTGGTAGCTGAATATTTTTGCACAACACTGCCAGTAGTGCAATGCTCAGTCCAAGAGAAAATCTGTATAAATCTTGACAGTTATCATAAAAGACACTTGTTTTCATCTTGGAAGGAGCATTGTCATCACAGTGTTTCCCGTACATGTATTTGTGGTGGAATGTTGCACATTTCTTATGTGACACAAATCAAAAAGCTCAGCTTTACCCATCAACACACAAACACCGAAATTGGATTTTTTTCTTTTAAATCTCCATGTGGCTGGAGTTTTCCAAAAGCTCAGTTTTTAAGGACAAAAACTTAAGTTTGCATGTGGACGAGAATAAATATCTGTATTTGTGCGGACATGGCCTCAAAGCACTGCAACATTATGCAAATTGAATGATGACATCATTTCACCCTGCAACCTAAAGACACAGATAGATCGCAGTCCTGTTGGAAACACTGCATCATGTTTGTGCTTTACAAGGAATTTTAATCAGCCATTCCCATTCACAGGTTTTTACAACTGATTATTCTAACTCATTCATTATTCAAACTCCAGATAAAAAGCACATTTGCATGTCTCACCATTTGCACAGTGTAGAGGATGTTCCCATAACAGTAGATCATGATCCCCACAGGTACGAAGAAGCAAGCCAGGAGAAAGAGGAGGATAAATGAAGCATCATTTGGGTCCTTTGAAGCCCAGTCCAAGGAGCATCCCAGTTGGTGGATCTCCAGTGTGTAGCGGTTCCAGCCCAGGAGAGGCGCACCGGTCCAAACCAGGGAGTACACCCAGATGTGGGCGATGGCCCGCCATGCCCAGGGGAAGTCCACCACCTGGGCGTGGACCACCCGGATGTAGCGCTCATAGGCCAGCGCTGCCAGAGTCATGATGGAAACGATGCCTGACAGTGGGAGAGAGACACAGACCAGAACTCAGGATTTGGGTCAGTGGCTACTCTGCGTTTCATCATTAAACAGAATTCTAAGATCTTTTATTGTAAATCCTTGAAACCTTGCAGACTCACACACACACACGCGCGCACCCACACACACACCTTTGAGACATGAATGTGCAATGTACTTCCTGCTCTTTCACAGAGCCCCTTTCATCATCATGTCTGTCATGGAGCTGATCGTTGAATTTCGGTCAATACACACACGCACACACACACAAACACAACCTATATAGCTATCCAATTACATAGACTAATACCCTTGTCAAAGCTGTCATAATTCATAAATCTCCTCATTAAAGGATGAAATGCTGCATCGGCATCAATAAATGGACAGACAATCTTCGCAGGGAGTTGGTGCGGGTTCAAATCACGACTTCCCAGATAGAGTTTAAGCAGGAGGGACGTGCTGAGCCTGAACTGACAGCCATTATTGCTGCAGCTCCTTGGCTTTTGCATACGTGTCATTCAACAACCTCCACTGAGTAATACTTTGGATGAGGTGCAAGGATGAAATGGCATACTTGCCAACAGAGAACATTGTTTCCTCACAATGGAGGACAGAGAAGAAGGATGAACAACAATATTCATTTTGGTTCAATGCCACAAGGATCTACCGTATATATACGCCACCAACACGTACAGTATGTTGCAGCACAATTGAATGAGACCTGAGCAAGGCACAGGCTTACCAAAATAGAAGACACAATATGGCAACGAGACCAACCACCACCACCTTCCTGTTTTCCCATGAGTTATTTTTTTAATTCAATAGTGTTTCTCACCTTTGTCAAAATGCCGGCACTTGGAATGTGAGAAACGCTAATGAATTGAAGAAATAACTCATGGCAAACCAAGAAGATGGTGGTGGTTGATCTTGCTGCCACATCTTGTCTTTGGGAACAGTCATCAACAATCACGTCTTCAGTGAAGGTGAAAGTAGCCTTACATGTTGATTTATCGCTTTCATTCATCATTTATATTATATATATCATTTATATATATTTATATGCATTTCAAATTCTTTTCTGCATGTAAAACTGCAATTGTAAAAACTATAAAAAATGTGTTTTGTCTTAGCATTTTTGGCTTTCTGGAATTGGATTTATATTATTAGTTATGGGAAGAATTGATTCGGTTAGAAACATCCGTTTCAGTTAGTCGGCCTTTCTGGAAGAAATTAATGATGCTGATCAAGGTCCACTGTAAACTGATGATAAAAACAAACACTAAGCATGGTCATTTGCCTACATTTACACGCTTGACTAAAATGAATTAAATAAATAATCGGTATTTTCAAAATATTACGGTAATTATCATTTCTCAGAACTGCTGTTTTTATGCTTGTGTATTCAGCAAAACAATGCTGCCATGTAGAACTGCCATATCAGAGGTCTGTGATGTCATGTTGTTGAATTAATACATTGTTCTGGCTTTACCCAAATATTAGACAGTCATCTTCCCTCAAAAAAAGTCCGAAAAGGCAGGTTGCAGAGAGATGCAGCCATGACAGAGACCCACTTGTGTCTCAAAGGTTTGGCAAACAAGGAAGAGGATTTATGATGTTAATTTTAAGGTAATGGTGCTCAATGTAGCAGAAGCAATGAGTCCTCAATTGTTGAGCAGTTAAAAAATACAATAGCCTTTTTTAAAAATAGAAATCGAGCAGCTATTTCACTGATATTAATTATCTTTCTCATATAATGATATTTTTGGTCTTTTATTTTGTCTTGAAAATATATTTCGTTTTCTAATCAGCAATGTTTTCCCACACGACTGCAGTCTCTTTGCTTGTTGGCCTTCTTGACACACACCTTCACATAGCACAATCGAAGTTGCACAACACTTAGATATGACTCATGCAAAAAATGACTGGGAATCACACAATAGATGCATGGTTCTCACTAACACAAGCTTAACGCTCACTTTTACACAAACTTAACTTTCCCTTTCCAGGCACACACAATTAAGCTTCACTTTCAAAAGGGGTGAGGGAAATGCTGCATGCATTGCATTCACAGACACTGCGAACATCACATCAACGTCTTTATTATGTGTGTATGTGCGGTCAAAGTAAACATAAATGCAAAGAAAACAATAAATGGATATTCTAATCACTTACTTTGTAACTTTTAATGCGGAAGTACAATTTGCTGAATTTAAGTATGCTTGGAAATCCCACAAAATTCACTCAAAACGTGACTTCAACTTAAATGATGTGGTGTCTTTGAACGCAACTCCTCATTGCTCATAATAACAGTTAAAGTATGATTCAAATATTCTGCTATTAAAGAGACCAGTGTTGGGTAAATAGATTTTCAGACGTGTGCCATCTCTTAACTAGATTAAAATTTTCAGTTAATTTGGCACTGTTAATACATACAAATATATATTTAATCCCTCCCTGTCATTTATCTTTCTTTTAATAAAATACAGTAAAAATGGGCACATCTCAGACATAGTGTGACATGGTGATTAATCATGATTAATTAATTTGAAAACCGTGATTCATCTGATTAAAAATTTTAATCATTTGACAGCCCTAATTATTATTATTATTTTTATGTTAGTCTCCAAAAAATCCAATAAAATCAGAAAAAGTCTTGATTTGTCGCTAGTTTAAGATATATTAATGAATAAATCACGCTGTTTTGTGGTTGAATACGGCCTATTATTAGTACAAAACTATGCATATTTCAGCAAAATGTACTCTTTTTTTTGCCTAAAGCATTTCAAGCATAAAAATATAATGCCTTACAAATGTAAGGCATTCAGAAGATACCTACGAAAGACGCTTGGATGATGCAGTATTTAGTATTCTATACTGGTCAATAGGTGTCAGTAATGTTACCGTGACCCTCTCTGAGCTGACACGCAACTCTGAACCCCGACATCACTTCCTGTCCGAGCCACCGGAATACATTTACAGCACCACACGTTAGCATGAGTCTTATTTATGTCTTCAAAATGTCTTCTTTTCTGTTATTACACCATTAGTACACCAAAGTACACCATATTGGGTAATATGAGTGTAAAAATGACTATAGGGTTGTTATTTCATATCCAGAGGGCTCTAATAATGTTAAAAACCATATTTTGAAGGTTGTAATCAGTTTTTTTTAAACGCTCTAACTGCTCTATCTTTCACGGAAATTCACTTATCGCTGTTGGGTCTGGAACCAATTAACTACGATAAACGGAGGATTACTGTATACAGTAGCTATCCACAACTGATCCCTCCTGCTTCGTCTTCTTATGCGCATGAGGTGTCTTCACAACCGCCGTGATGATGCCATCTACTGTATGGATTTGGAACGTCAAGCTACAGTACAGTCACAGACAGTCCCATTATAATATGTTTATGAGTGAGAGTGAACAGGTAGGGTAAAACCTACTTGTGGCGGGCCACCACAAATAAATGAATGTATGGGAAACACTGTTCGGGCTCATCTTTCATTGGATTCAGTACGGTATGGTCTTCGTAAAGGTTGAATTGCGATGTCATGGATCTTCTTAGATTGTAGATGTGTATTGAATGAAGCATCGAGTGCACCTTTTTTCTAAGGTCTCACTTTGAATGGTGCGCTCTCTAAACCACATGACCTTGGGGTATAAAACGTCACCCTTGTAACATAGAACATCTGGAACGCAAGGGAGGAGATGTGGTATTGCTTTTATTGAAATCTGCATTAAAAGCCGGCCTTGTCCTCTCATTGTGAGCCAAATCTACAGAATATTTCAATGTCACTCCACTGATGAAACACACAATTCATGAGATGAAAAATGTCAATTAGAAAACCAGTTGAAACCAGCTTTGCCTGAGCGATAACTTCTTGTCCGTGCCTGTGCTCGCAATACACATTAGCCTAACAAGTATGTTGCCAACTGTAAAGCTGTGAACAGAGGATGTCAAAGAAAAGCACCAAAGTTGTAAAGTGTGGGCCACAAATGTAGCGTGTTTAGTCTGCTGATAAATGACAGTTTGTCCTGATGGGAGCATCATCACACATCTTGAGCTCTAATTCCTCCAGGGGTGCATCTGGCAGAAATGACCCCAGAGTATTCATTCACACGTCACTACCATACCCGTGTGTCAAAAGCATTCCCAGCCATGAAGAATGTTCTGTGCGTACATATACAAATAATAAATGCACAAAAAACACCACTGAAGGGTGGAGACTCATTCACAAATTCAATGATGGTGAGCAGACAGAAGTGATGACTGAAAATGGTCCACTGACCTATATTACAGTACTTTTCATATATTTACAGGATCTATTATTTACACAATATAACCACTACATTTCAAGGTCATTTTTTAAAGTCACTTAATATGTACAGAGAAGCAGTCAGATTGGATAATAATGGTAACAGTTCCATTAATGAACGGAAAATAAGTAGGCAAAAATATAATGACATAGTAATAATAATGACCTAAATAAGGTTATATTTAAGACATTCTTACCGAATAAGCTGTTGCTGAAGCCGTCCCAAACGCATGTTGCCTGGCTCCAAATCCACTCACCTTTGACGCACGAAACAAACGTGAAGTTTATTCCGATGACCGAAACCAGCAAATCGCTCAAACTTATATTGACCAGCAACAGATTCGTCGGCGTCCTGAGCCTCTTGAATTTGCAGTAAAGTATGATGACAACAACGTTGTTGCAAAAGCCAAACACTCCAATGGTTCCGATGGTGAAGGCGAGAAGTTTGTAGGTACCAAACGCAAATATGTCACGTTCGGTGCTTCTCTCGGCTCTAGTTTCGTTGTCAGAATTCATTGCGGGGATAAAAGCGTGGTTTCTGGCATTGTGATGGTGGTGTAGTGACGTGCTGGTTCCAGCGTGCGGGTCGAGCGCGCGTCCTGCACATCAGCACGGCGCGCGCTGCTCATTCAAACAAACCAGAAGGCAGAACGCCTCCTCCGAAATTGGGTCAGTGTACCACTGTCACATGACACGCATTCACACATCTAAAGTCATATCAACCTACAAGTTTATAGACAAACACTCAGATGAATTATGGATTTTACTGAAGTAAAAGCTTTAATATTTGCATACTTTTATTTTGAAAAATGAAAAATCCCCGTAGCAATTACGAGACACAAAAGTGAAACTTACAGTACAACTTCTACACCGTGACTCAGATTCCATCTATTCATGGATCATCTTACAACGTCATTTATTAGTGATGAGTACCTATACATTTTATATTTTAAAATGTGTTTAATAAGTGTGTGAGACATAGTGAAGAAAGAAGACAACATCAAGCTAGCAGGTGAGTTTGGGGGGAGGCGTTTTCATTGGCGTCTCATTTACTCATTTTCGCCATTCCAGTGATGCCTGGGGCTCTACTGTCCAGGGCCAGTATTGCTGATACTTTTTATTTGCAAATTTTCAAGCTTATTGAATGATTTTGTGATGTTTTCCTTGAAGTTTTTCATCATGATATATATTCACAATAAATCAGGGCAAAGATTTTAGGCAAAGACATACCGTATGTGACGACGTAACTACAGAGGAATGGAAAAAATGATTAGACCTCCTTTGTTTCTTGTTCATTTTAATGCCTGGTAAAACTAAAGGTACATTACAGTCATCCCGCCCAACATTTGCGGTTCAAATTTCGCGGCTTCTCTCTATCACTGTTTTTCATAACTATATTAATTAATAAATCATGCCGTTTTTGTGGTTGAATACGGCCTTTAATTTGTTTTAATGCATGTTTTTTGAAGAAAATTGTACATAGTTGTGCCTAAATTATGCATTTTAAAGCATAAAAATGATTAAAGCACATAAAATACAAATGTAAGGTATTCACAAGACACAATCAAAGACGTGATAGTCTCTAGACACTGGTCAACAACACAACAACAACAACACAACACTGGTCTTAGGGCTACGTTCACACTGCAGGGTAAAAATCTGATTTTTTTAACGTGATCGCTCACGTTACCAAAAAAATGTGACTTAAAGTGAACGCAAAGTGTCTGGGAAGCAACATCATGATGTCACACACATTTCCATGTGTTTACGGAAGTAAAGATTGCTGTCGTGTGTGCTCTCCTTAATGCGTTTGTGGCAATTTCAAGGATTCTGTGCAATGGGAGTCAATATTTTCTCAACCACATGATTCTGTGTAGGAGATTAAGATGAAAGAGGGCAAGAATTTGGCAGTTCGTGGGGATCCTGCGGTGGCGTCTCTTCCGAGGAGAGGAGCAAGGAGAACTTCTGACTACATCGGTGAGTAACTTTATCCAAGTCTCGCACAGTAAACCACACCTTTCGATGACGTTTTGGTCGGATATATGCGACTGCGATATGACTGCAGTATGATCCCATACATATTGAATTTTATATCGACATACAAACAAGGCCTGGGTCGCATTTGAAAAAATCAGAATTGTACCATTCACACTGACATGAAAAGAAATCAGAATTGACATGTGGTGTGAACGTAGCCTAGGTTTCAGTAATGCTACTGTAATGCTCGGTGAGACACACAAGCACCAGACTTCATTGCTTTTATTGTTGGTTTGAATTATCGCAGGCACAATAATCCCTAAAAAAAATCCCTAAGAAAAACACGGGCTACTGTTACAGCCGTAACACACCAAGCTAAAACTAAACTCTGAACCCCCAGCGTCACTTCCTGTCCATTCCACCACTCAGTTGCTTTTATTAATTAGTGTGAATGACGTGTTTTTTGGAAAAAAATTACCAATTTTCTGAGAAATTCTGAGAAATTGGCAGGTCCCTAAATGCTGCAATGTAAATGTCACTTTAAATCTAGAACTCTCTCACCATGATGCAATGCAATTCTACAACCATAATAACAAACATTGTTAAAATGTTTCAACTTCCTGCATACATTTGGGAAGAATGAAGCTCATAATTTCAATTTTGTGTGTATAATATGGCAGGGTAATGTGTGTGTGCATGTGCAAATGAGTGAGTGAATGTGGGTGGTGCCTTTAACATCTGGTTGCATTTTATCACTTGCAGCGAAGGTGACACAAAGCGTGATTTTCAGTCCCCTGCGACTCACTGAGACGCTTGTGTGACATCTTTTTCCTCTGCCTCCTATACGGAAGAGTGCACTCATGATGTATGGGCGTTTTCATGGCAGTGTTAAATCTTTAGGTTGGGAGCAAGATGGACAAATGAATGCCTTATAGGAGATGTGAACACGCGCTAGTTCATGCGAGATTTGAAACAACCAAGCTCCTATGTCGGGGCATTTGTAATTTTGGTGACCTTTCGAGGTGTTCTCTCCGTCCACAGAGGAACGGCACTGTGGTGAAATGTTGAAAGCCTGCTGTGATGTTGTTTACGCTTTCCACAAGCTTTGGGTTGATTGACAATAGCTGATATGTAGAAGTATTACACCTGTCTGGAATTGTGTGACACAGAAACCTTTTGATGAAATGCAATGTGTTTGCTTGATGCAAACCACTCATTTTACTCTCGTTTTCCTTTGCGCACTCACCTACACATGTCAGCCTGTTCTTCCTGGTTTTTACCTTATTTTTGTGTGAAGGTGCCTGTTTCATGTAACAGTGCAGCGGCATAACAATTAGTAATGCTGTCCATGTTTTATTCTCTCCACCAATTTTTCACGTTTATTAGACCTTGAAAACCCTCCATTTTTGGTACCGACCGGACACAAGCGATAGTGATGAGGTGAGGATTTTTTTTCCTTTTGTGAACATTATGAGATTTGAATTTCTCAGCGAATAATTCATGAATATTAGTGGGTGTCTATGAAGGTGTAAAATTTGGTGCTAATGCACTGTAGGAGGGGTTGTTGTCAGAGTCTCTACTTGACTGAGTTTGATTAATGTGGGTTTGCAACAGTTTAAGAGAAAAAAGTCCCCTGATAAATAGGTCAAGAGCACTCAAATACAGATGAAGCATATTATTTAACTTCACTGACAACCCTTCTGTCATGGATAGGTACTAGGGTCGTGGGCTGAACTCCAAAATGCAGACACCTTAGTGTGAGCAAAAGACAGTCATTTATTGATACTCAGAGTACATGAATAGGGGTGGAGGGAATCCTCGGTGGGCAGTGCGGGGAAGGCTGGGCAGCGAACAAAGCAGCGGGGTCAGGCAGGGAAGAAGGTGACTCACACTGCAAAAAGTGCACGAAAAGCAGGGGGTCAAAAGGAGTGGCAAAAACCACAAAACACAAAGAAACAATCTTACTTGAACATCGAAGAGAGCTGGTGTCACCACTAGAGAGTTGATAACAATCTGGTGGTTTCCTCCTCCGGGCGGGCGTTTAAGGCATTTGATTCCACATCAAGGCCTTCTAAGGAGTTATACATCAGGGCGCTACAACAAAAAAAAAGAAAGGTAGCGGAGGGGAGAAGTGGATCTGGAGGGAACACTTTCCCTCCATTTTTGCACTTCCAATGTAAACAATTGTTGCAGTCTATCTCTGTGTTGCTGTCTTCCCCTCCCTTCTTTAGTTAATAACAGGCAATGGACATGGTAGGTCCTGATTGAATGGGATGTTATTAAGTGTAATCTCTGAACAGATGTGCCTTCTCTCTTGGGAAAACAATCTCTCATAACAACAAGCATCCAAGATGCAAATGCACTCTTAGATGGACAGTGGACAGTTTTTAAAGAAGGCTGATTTTCATAGTTGAATCTGATTCGTCAGAGTTTGCCTGTAGTCGACTAATCGTCAAACAACAAATAAACACGGTGGGTGTGCAACAACAGTACCTTTGTTTATTTAGTGACACAGAAAGCAAGATGAACCAAAGCGAAGCCAGGTTCCTTTCAGAAAGTGGGCATATCACACATCAGCCAAGCGCACATAAAATAGGAACAACACGGCTTGAAATCCAACAACGTGGCAAAGATCTCAGGTAGCAGCCTAATTTACTGAATTAAAATCCACAGCTTGGACAGAAAATGAAGACCTGTTTTAAATGATACGTCATGTGATATGTAAGAAGCTGCTGACTAGTGATGTAAACAAACTCTTTGAAATGAACGACAGGAGCCGGTTTGCGTCGTTGGGAGCCAATTGGGAGCTGATTAGTTTTTACCCCGTCTTGTTTTCGGTTAAAGGCGAATGTCATTGGTGAGGATGTGTGGCGGCGTCTGTGTGTCCACACTGAGCAGGGGGAGAGGCGGGGTCAAACACGCTGTGGTGCTCTTAGAGGCGATTCCTCCGTGAGAAATTTGCATGAAGAGATTTGACCTATTTTGACCAAATTTGTCTATTGAAATGGGACTTTGTTTTTGTATTTTGTCATATAACATAATATGTTTTTGTAGCTGTTCATTGAGGTGTAAATAAATCCATTTAAATAATAAACATTTGATATCATGTATTTTTTAAATTAGTAAATAATTTTACACAATACACATAATTTGGTAATAAATTAATTTAAGACAACAAAAAAATCTGAGGAGCCACGTGGGAGCCGAAAGAGCCGGCTCTTTTTAGTGATCTGAGCCAAAAGGACCGTCTCTCTAAAAAGAGCCGAAATTTCCATCACTACACTTTACTGCACTTGCACTTTAGTTTCTTGGGCTCATCTTTAACCTTTTCAAAACACTTGCACACAATGATTTTTTTGTAGCTATTATGAGCCAATAAGTCAGCTGATGTTGAAGGGTCGTCCGAGTGCTCATCTCAGCTCCTTTATCTTGTGCAACTGCAGTGGGTGATTTTACTCATGCGTAGTAAGTATAGGTTTTCCGTTTACAGTTAAACACACCCCTCATTTTCAATTCTTTATTAACACAAATTAGGCTAATTTTGTATCAAAATAGGTAATTTATAACAAAAAATAAGACCTTATATGTTAAGATACATACTCAGTAGCAGCTGTGGGCACCCCCGTGCAGTCAGAATGTTACAATCTTGATCGCTTGACATTTTCATATGATTTGACGGCAAGATTGATACTTCAATCAGACTCCTACGAATTGAATTGCCGATTTGTCGACTATTCCAAGACACTCCTACTGTGGGCACCCCCATTTAGTCAGAATGGTACATTTTTGATCATGTGACTTTTTCATATGATTAGTCGAATCAGACTCCAAATCAAACTGTCAAATAGTCTAATATTCATGCAGCAGGTCTCTAAAGCCAAAGGTCTGAACTGATTTCACACGTCTCCCTTTCGCCTCTGCTGGTGTACTCCAGTCACCCCACAGAGCACGTTGCACATTGCCTGGTTAATGTGAAGCAGAAGGTGTGCATGGCTGCAGGCTTGTTTGCTCATTACACACATTTTTCATGCAAGACCCCACCACCATAGGGGAAAATAAAGGCGCAAATTTGTTGACTTGTCACTTTGGACTCAATGACGCAAATTAGTGTACTGGAAATAAAAACTACAGCACACAGCCTCAAAAAAGAGGAGTATTCAGTTTACAATAGAGATCTGCATGCTTCGGAGAAAACATAGTCTACTACTGTATGTTGGACAATCTTTCCCACCGATTTGTAAAAATAAAGACAACAATCCAGGCTGTGAGCAGGCTATGGTCACCGCTTCTTATTGACAGGGCATAAGATGCTAGATGATGAAATTCAGTCCTGAACTAGATGGCATCTTGAACTGTGTTTTATGATTTCTGAATGTAGTCTAATGCAATCAATATTACAAACAGAAAATAAATAAATAAAACTTTGCATTATTCCTGACGCCCTTAATTGCTGCTGTGTTGAGGTAAGCAGAACACTTTGTCCACTCATTAACATGCAAACTAATGAATGAAACCAATTAACGTTACAATCTATAACATTTAAAATGCAATTATTTACTGACTTGATAAATAGGATTGATGGTTATGGGAACGTTAGCTGTGCAGAGCAGTATTGTCAGGTAACCAATTTAATGAAGTTCTATTTCATTTTATGCCCTTTACAAATTCATTAATTTGTCCGAAAATACCTTTGCAGAAAAAATAGACTTTTTTTTTTCTCTACCGCAATATAAACTCACATACTGTTGTGATCCTCTACTCCCAGATTTGCAAGTGTGACTGAGGTCTGCATTTTTACTTCTTCTCCGGATTTTTTTCCCTCAGAGAATGTCATAAAAAACCTTTTGTGAGGTTAGTGTTAGATTATATATACAGTAATCCCTTGTTTTTCGCAGTTAATTGGCTCCAGACCTGAGTGTGATAAGCGACTTTCCCACCAACCGCATATCATTTAGACAAGCTCTCAATCGTTTAATTACCTTCCACTGTGATCCTGTTCATGATATACATTACCTCAAATCACTTAAGTATCAAAGTATTGATATCATGATTTAAGAATCAATCTTAGAGCGTAAATATCTGGTATCGGAGGTATGGATATTTCCGAATCAATCCGCACATCACTAGTTTCAAAAGGCACGCAGGTAGTAAATTGAGTGAGAAAATAATCACTGGTTTATCATCACACTAGGTGGTCACATGGAGACATCATTCCCAGACTGACTTCCTTTAAAAAGCTGTAAATAACATATACTGTCAAAGGAGGAACGTATACATTTTTTGAGTCGTGCAGCATGATTGTGTTCATAGTGTGTAAAAGAGGCATGAAAGGTTACTCCAGCCTGAAATCAAATAGAGATGTAATCTTCCGCCATGTTGGCACGAAGAACGTGCTTGGTGAACCGATGAAGAAGCGATCTACACTTTGCGCGTCTGTCCTTGAGCGATTAATGGTGATCGAGAGTGCGAATCATTAGTGAGTGTTGAGAAAATGTCACAATGTTCCTTTTTATCAGGTCCGAGTCAAATGCCATGTGGTGCTGTGAGGGCAGACAGAATTACCGTCTAATCACACTGAGTCCCAGATTAGTGGCCCAATTCCGCAACAGCAAAACAATGTAGTAAAACCTTGACGGGAAGTTAAAGACAGATCAAGATTTAAATATAACCTTTGAAAGAGAGCGTTATTGTCTTTTGAACAATTCATGACAATCTTTCTCCTGCAGTAATTGGATCGTCAGATGTGTGAGAAAAGCAAGACATCATAGCTAAATGATGGCAAATGTAAACTAAAACCTGTGCTGTGGCATTGAACGAGTCACAGTGTACATCTAAAAGGTTAATATTGTATTACCAGGCGCCTGCTGTTCTTAGACAGTCAGAGAGGGAAAGAGGGGATTACTGGATTCTTTGCATTTATTTTCCTTCCCTGTAGCTTCTTGCATGTGCTTCAGTGATGGCACACAGCCAACCAGGCGCCTTGTTTTTCTTGTGTTTCCAAATCTGGACACTGTTGTCAATAGAGAGAATGCAGCCTGTAAAATGCTCCTACCTGTGGTGCCAAAATGTTAATAGGGGACTCTGGGAATATATGCAGGTGCACTTTTTGCGTTATGTTTGTTGTTTTTGTATGCTGGCCTCTAATTGAGTTTGCCGTGGAAGATGTTAATGTGGCAACACAATGAACACAAGTTGACCAAATGGTAATGGCAAATGTAATGGTTTAGTTCATCTTGAACATGCACAAGAGTTACACTGTAGCACATCACATAGCACAATTCACAGTTTCACATGTCCATAAAGGAGTAGGAAGAAGCAAAGCTAATTTAATCCTACCCCTCATCAGTTTCACATCAGCTGTAATACATTTATTCACCTATTGTTTTCCAAATGTACTTACTGCCTTTAAATAGTGAGGAAGGTGTTAGTATAACAATATAGTGCAATGATAGTCAAGGTTTATGCTTGCTGTAAGGAAACTACAGACTTATTTGCTATAATACAGGGATAGCAAGCAGCATTTAGCTCTCTTGACTCCGCTGCAGCATTAGCAATACGCTAACCTGCAAAACAGCTGCATGTACTACATAATGAATTGGTTATGAATTGATTGGCTGCGTAAGTAAATATGTGCAAACAGGATCTTATAATTGGCCGGACAGTGTTCGTCATTGTGTTGTTGCTGCTTCTTGTTCCCTGTCACTCACTGAGATGCATTCCAAAATGGTACACAATAAATTGCTATGTGTTTATTTCATTTACAGTTCAGGTTGTCGTGATTGTGCACGTGTGCAGCTTAGAGGGAACATTGCCCTGTGCAATTCAGTCCACTTGTAATAAAAGTATTGCACCAATTCACAACAAAAATGACCTCATGTCGCTTTCCATATCTGTCACTGTACAACGTTTGTAATGCAAACCGTGTAAAATAGATAGATCGTTCATTTACTCAGTGGTGCGCAGTCAGGACTAACAAGGCCTTCTCTGCTGGCCTAAACACCATCAACACTGACCTACATTTCTTCAATTTCTTCAACCCACTTCAATTTTAGTATTTGTTCCATTAAACTGTATTAATTTATTCCCAACAGTCTATTTGCTTCATTTTGTAGTCTCTTGGTTACACTGCTGCTAGTACAGGTGTGTATGTTAGATTTTTTAGTCCAATCACATTTCAGCTTCTATGTGTTGCCATGTCAATGTAATCTGCCCAGGGCCTTCAGAATCAGTAGTGCTGGCCCATATAACATACACACTATTAGCAATAGGGCCGTCTTACGTCCCGTAGTGGGTGTGGCTGTTTGTGTGCATGTGTGTGTGTCTCTGTGTTTTTTTTTCTCCCCTTTGCAGAGTGGAGACACACCTGGAAGGTGCATCCCAGGTGTTGGTGATTGACAATCAGGTGGAGTTGGCATAAAGGAGGCAGACAGCAATCACTTCCCTCTCTACTCGCTCTCTCAAGCATCGCTGTGTTTGTGACCAAGCCAGTAGTGTTCTTTGTTATTTGTGCTGTGTGCTCAGAAATTTTGGCTTACACTTAGTTAGCATTAGCTTTTGCCAGCTAACATGACAACAACACTGATGTGCAGTGAGATTCATGGCTGGTGAGGCACTGACTCTTTTTTTTAATGTTAATTCAGGTTGCTCATTAAGAGGATAACAAAATAGAATAATTCACAAAAAAAAAAAAACAAGACGAAAAGTCTTCAGATTGTCTTCAAATATTTATTATTCCCATTTATTTAATTTTTTACTAACTGGAAAACATTTATGTTGTTCATCTTTTTAATGTTCTGATACTTGGTTGTAAAGCCTTCTCGTGATCTTGGCTATATAATCTTCCATCTTGACAGTCACATCCATTCATTCATTCACCACAGCATAAAAATATATTGAATACATTTAACCTTCTGCTAGTTAGTGTTGCTGCTGTCAAAAACAAAACGCTGGCGTTTTTTCTATGGAAGAACGACAGTGACAAGCACCTTCTACCTTACACACGCCTGACCTCTTCAGGATGCAGCGGTACAGCAAGTGCCTCCCATATGACATTTCTATGTCTTATATTGAATAATGATGTCACACTTACATTAAAGACATTACACAGGCTGTAGAAAGTCACGGTGTACATTAAATGTTTCTGCCACAATATATTATTAGCGACATGCTGACAAACAAACTAGCAGGCGTCATGATCCATTTCAGTGCGTAGTGTACACTGAGACGGTAGAATGGCACGCTCGCGGCAGCCTCACATGATCAGGAAATGTGCAAATTCAACTATTTTTACTGAAGAAAATTTTAAAAACAATTACACACACATACAGAAAATACATTTTAGTATACAGTGGACAAATATTAGTATTTGTTTTATGTTATTATGATTCCTTTTTTTATTTTTATTTTTTAAATCATGACTGGTGAGGCTCGGCCGCACCTGCCTCCCCTGGCTGCACATCACTGGACAACATCCATCTGTCAGTTCATTTTCTAATGCTTATCCTGTTCAGGGTTGCGAGGAGATGGAGCCTATCCCAGCTGACTTTGGGTGAGTCGCCAGTCAATCACAGGGCATGACATGACAACAATGCACCTCTATTTGAGTACCACGCATATAGAAATTCCCCATCTCTGTTTATTCTACATCTGCTTTTGTATTTGCTGCTAGAGATATTGACGTCATTTCATAGTGTGTTCCTATTGGTTGGTTTGCTTAGGACAGGGGTTGGCAATCTTCATCATCAAAAGAGACATTTTGCCTCTTCCTCCAGTAAAGAAAAATATTTTTGAGCCACAAAACATGACATAGATTATAAACTTTAAAGTTTTTTTAATCTTTGTAAAACTTTACTGCACACTGAACTCTGCTTGCCTTTTTGAGTCGTTCCTATATGTGTGTAAAATTTAAAACAAAGACGTCGCCAACTGTAACATAGAAAAGCTCATCAGAGGTCACATATCTGCGTGTCAGTACTGTCTGCTCAGTATCGTTACATTACTTGACTCATCACCGGCATTTGAATACTGTATGCTTGTGCTGAATGAATGTCATGGATTTACCTACTGGTGATGTTCGTTGCCATTCTATTGGTCCTCTACTTCAGTGGTCTCCGACCTTTTTTGACCCACAGACCGGCTTGTGTTCCCACAAATCTCCTGCGGACCGGGGGGGTGTCGTACATTATAGCGACCTAATTTATGTTATTACGTATTGTGTAAAACTAAGACAGTTCCAGCTAAGTTTTTCCAGAAAGATTATTACATGGCTGTTTGAGGTGTGTGGTAAAAGGCAGTGTGCTAGCATGAATTAACTTGAGACAAATGTGCACATTAGCACTCAATAAGTCATGCCACTATGTGGGAATGCATAAAGGTAAGTTTTCCTTTATGCATTCTCACATAGTATCAGCATTTGACACCGAATATGAGGTGAAAGCAAAAAAAAAAATAAATAAAATACAGCAGTAGTCTATCTGTGCAGCATGAGATAAAGTTAGCACACGCACAATGGACATGTGTCACGTGAGACGGATGTAACGGAGAGAATCTGGCCACTTTTCAAAATAACACATAAAAAAAAATGAAAAAAAGGCAATTAGTTTTTCTTTCTGTGCGGCCCGGTACCAAATGACCCACGGCCCGGGGGTTGGGAACCACTGCTCTACTTGACTCTCTTGGCAGAGAGAGAGGCATTTCTTTCATTTTTTGAATAATGAATAACTTTTACTTTCCAGGCACACAAGCTTAAGTTTCACTTTCTGGAGGTGTGCGGCAACTGGTCTCTCTCTCTCTCTCTGTCTCTCTCTCTATATATATATATATATATATTTATATATATACATTCTGTGTACTTTCATCGTAGGCTCTTCCTCAATCTGCTTGAAAAATTTACAGAGTCCAGCGCTGTAACAAAGTACTGTGTATTGCCCTTATTTTTTTTAAAACAACTTGAAAGCCTTTTTTAGTTGTGATCATTGATTACTTCTCTGATAGCAACACGGTCCAATGAACCAGGAAGAAAGACTGAAGAGAACAAATAGTTTTTACAGACGATAGCATTCGGAGACAGCCAAAATACTGAGCGTATTGTAGAAAAAAAATTATCTAAAGTAGGGGTGTCACAAGACGTGACGATACATGAGATCGGGTCTACGGGGACGAGACGGGATTTTAACATTACTTTAACGAAAAGTACAATGAAAAAAATATAAAAATGAACCCTTTTCCTGCCTGTTTGGAGGCGAGAGACAAGGAAAACAGACACGCATGCACGTGGCAATATATTAAGGCCGGCAAAATGATCAAATTCATTTTGATTAGTGTGTGATTTAATGAATTTGTAATTGTCCCAGGCCTAGTGTCCACAAGATTAATTTTCTGAGAAATCTTGTCACATTTTAATCTCGCAAGATATTGCGACACCCGTAATATATGTTGATCCAAATACTGGCATTTTTTGATTTTGTATGAACATTGTTTATTAACTGGTTAACTTTTTGCTTGCAAAGTTCAGTCTTTAAAATCGTGGCAACGTTAGCGAGCCGTGAGCTGATATTACACAGACAAAATCCTGTACAATTCCTCCAGTATTGGTATGTATGGCAACATTGCCAAACATTCACATGAAATTGTATTTTTTTATAGTGGAAAACCTGACAGAAAAACATTAGAGCACGTACGTACGTATGTTCAGTTATAAAGTGTGCAGTATTCATGGTATCCTTATAATAGTCTAGTGTTTGTGTGAAAGTCCAAGCTTTAATTTCCTTGTCTGTGGCCTCGACACACATTTTGTGTTTGAAGTGATTCAAGTTTCTTTACACAACATGATGTGTGATGCATGACCTACATCTGTCTTTACAGAGTCTGAGGTTTTATTTTCTCTTCATGGCTCCTTGATCGTCCCCTGTCCTTTTGAAGGGTGTTTTCACCTCTATCTCTCTTTCACATCTTACTGATATCTGTGAATGTTCACTGCAGTCTGCAACGCAGAGTATGCACCAGTGTATGCCAGAAGTGTCATTGCTTTAGTTTTTTTGTTTTTTTTATCAGTGGGTTTCAAATGCATTTGCTTCCCCCACACATACCATGTCAAATTCAAATGCCAATTGTCATTGTTGTGCTGCAGATTTAAACTTGTCTTAATTTGCTCCCTGGGATAGTTCAGATTTTTTGACATGAAGACATTGCCATCAGCAGTATAGTCCATCAACGGTGACTTACCCCGCACTTGGTCACGTGAACACAGTTCTTGTCATATTTCGGTGATGAGAAACGTAGTTCCGGTTAGTTAGTTTGGCTTCTCAAAACAATATGCGTTGGAAAGAGTAATACATTTGCATGACAAAAATGCCCCCTTGACAAAATCAGACCACTGCCCTACTTTCTTGTTGTATTAATCAACGCTATCAATTGCCATCAGATTTTGGCCATCAACGTACCTATTTTCTACTGCTGACTACTAAACAACGGAAAAAAAAGTAGAAACAAACCTTTTATTTCTGTAAAAAAAAAAAAAAAAAAAATTAATTGCAGGAATTTTACTTTTTGCACTGTTGGATCTTAAGGTGGATCTAAGTTGAACTTCAAAACGCAAACAGAAGAAATGGGAGTGTGGCTGTTCATCAGCTGATCAAATGTTGAAGACCATAGCTAACCCCCCCACTCCTCTAAAATTGAAATAAAATGTTCAAAAAAAGGACTCCGTAATGAGTAGGGCTGTCAGAAGACACCCAACTCACAAGACGAGATGATGCACGAGATGGTGTCCATGAGAACGAGACTTGCAACAACTTACAAACAAAAAAAATGACTGGACAGACTGTTTTTTATTTAACCAAGTCACAAAATAATGCAATAATGAAATGTTTACTGTCCCACAACTTAACACTCAAAGATATTATTGTCAATATTTTTTGAGACCAAATAAACCACTGTTGTGTGATAATATATAATAAAAATAAATATTAACAACAATACTGCGATTGGCTGGCGACCCGTCAAGGTTGTACCCCGCCTCTCGCCCGAAGTCAGTTGATAGGTTCCAGCATACCCCCGCGAGCCTAAACAGGAGAAGTGGCATAGATAATGGATGGATGGAATAACAACAATAACACAGCTCACTGTTTTTCTTTTAACTACTTGTCTTTGTCTACAAGTATTTACATCAGGGCTTTCCAGCTGTACTTTGACATTTTAGAATTTTTTAAATGAACAATTTATAATAAAAAACACACACACACACACACACCTACACACACACACACACATATATATATATATATATATATATATATATATATATATATATATATATATATACACACACACATACAGAATATATTTAAAGACATCTTTTTATTTGTATCGTTTTAGCAGGTTCTAGCTCTAGTATTTTTCTACTTTTGCTGGGTTTTTATTTTTTCTGCAATGAGCCACGTTCCATAAATGGCCCCTGCGCCACAATTTGGACACCCATGCATGTGGCGTGGTGCGGCAAGCGATTGTGTCCAAACTCTTTGGCTCTGTTGGTCAGGGGCTGGATTGCATTGTAGAGATTTTTTATTATTTCTTTGCATGGCATTACGGAGATGGTGCTCACTCCTGCTTGTCTGCTCGGCAGATTCTTCACCTTTTGTTGATGGCTGGTAATGCATGATGCAACCTTGCATAACCATGACTTGACAGATGACTGACACTTTTTGGATTAAAAATAATTGTTTCAATAACTGTTTACGTACTATATGAGGACGATATGTAGCTATGTGCCTACCAGTGATCATTTTCACACCTTCCTCCTTTTAGATATCGCCTTTCTCTCTCAAAAAACCTTCTTAGCGCTCCTTCTTGCTTCAGTACATAAAACATATTAAGTAGCAGTACCGCACTCCTCCTCTCAAAGGACACACATTTGTCATGAATTGCTTGTTTGTCTCTGATGTTCCCTTTTGAAAAAGGCTACCAGTGTGCTGTGGTTACTGGGGTAAACAAACATGATCTTGCATAGCTACACAAAAAAATGAACCCAATGTTAACTGTTAATTGTAAAACACAGAACATTTGACTTCATGTTTTTTTTTTTTTTACCCTTTTTAACTAATAAGTTAAGTGAGCAGCTGCATGTTTACAGAACATCCATGTTCCCCCACTAATAATTTTACATAGATTTTTTTTTATGTGTTTTTTGTGAAAAGTGATTGCATCCCCCTGTTAAAACCTAACTTAACTGAGATTAATTGAGATCTATAAGTCTGGAAAAGGTTATCAAGCCATTTCTAAAGCTTTAGGACTCCAGCGAACCACAGTGAGAGCCATTATCCACAAATGACGAAAACATGGAACAGTGGTGAACCTTCCCAGGAGTGGCCGGCCAACCAAAATTACCCTAAGAGCACAGCGATGACTCATCCAAGAGGTCACAAAAGACCCCACAACACCATCCAAACAACTGCAGACCTCAAATGCCTCAGTTAAGGTCAATGTTCATGACTCCACCATAAGACAGACACCGGGCAAAAACGGCCTGCATGGCAGAGTTCCAAGACCAAAACCACTGCTGAACAAAAAGAACATTAAGGCTAGTCTCAATTTTGCCAGAAAACATTTTGATGATCCCCAAGACCTTTTGGGAAAATACCAACAGCAAAATATGGTGGTGGTAGTGTGATGGTCTGAGGCTCTTTTGCTGCTTCAGGACCTGGAAGACTTACTGTGATAAATGGAACCATGAATTCTGCTGTCAACAAAAAAATTCTGAAGGAGAATGTTCGGCCATCTGTTCGTGACCTCAAGCTGAAACCAATTTAGGTTCTGCAGCAGGATAATGATCCAAAACACACCAGCAAGTCCACCTCTTAATTGCTGAAGAAAAAATAAATGAAGACTTTGGAGTGGCCTAGTCAAAGTCCTGACCTGAATCCTATTGAGATGCTGTGGTATGACCTTAAAAAGGTGGTTCATGCTCAAAAACCCTCCAATGTGGCTGAATTACAACAATTCTGCAAAGATGAGTGGGTCAAAATTACTCCACAGCGCTATAAGAGACTCATTGCAAGTTATCGCAAACTCTCGGTTGCAGTTGTTGCTGCTAAGGATGACCCAACCAGTTATTAGGTTTAGGGGGCAATCACTTTTTCACACAGGGCCATGTAGGTTTGGATTTGACTGGTCGTGCATTGTAACACCTCTGTCCATCACTGTATGAGATATTAGCTGTACAATGATGTAAATGACATAAAACAAATCTAAACAGCAAATCTGCTAAGAATACAGTAAGTAAAGAGATAATGTAATGACAAAAATATGTATCACATTTTTTAAACGGTGTCCTGTGGGGGGTACTCCGGCAGTATGGGATTGGTGGCGCGCTACTACGTGCCATTCGGTCCTTGTACAACCAGAGCAGGAGCCTGGTTCGCATTGCCAGCAGTGAGTCAAGCCTGTTTCCGGTGAACGTTGGCCTCCGCCAAGGCTGCCCTTTGTCACCGATTTCGTTCATAATTTTCATGTACAGAATTTCTAGGCGCGGCCAAGGTGTCGAGAGAGTCCAGTTCGGGGGTCTTAGGATCTCATCTTGGTCCTGATGGCCTCATTGGGCTGTGACCTGCAGTGTTTACTGAGACGGTTTGCATCTGAGTGTAAAGCTTCTGGAATGAGACTCAACACCTCCAAATCTGAAGAGAGAGCTGAGCCGGAAGGCAAAGGCAAATTTACCCTTCGATCTATGTTCTCACCCTCACCTATGGTCATGAGCTTTGGGTCAGGACCGAAAGAACGAGATCGCAGAAGCGGCTGAAATGAGTTTTCTTCGTAGGGTAGCGGGACTCACCCTAAGAGGTAGGGTGAGGAGCTCAGTCATCCGGGAGGAGCTCAGAGTAGAGCCGCTGCTCCTTCACATCGAGAGGAGCCAGCTGAGGTGGCTCGGGCATCTAGTCAAGATGCCTCCCGGACGCCTCCCTGGTGAGGTGTTTCGGGCATGCCCAGCCGGGAGAAGGCCCCGGGGAAGACCTAGGACACGCTGGAGGGATTATGTCTCACAGCTGGCCTGGGAACGCCTTGGTGTCCTGCCGGTGGAGGTGGAGGAAATGGTCGGGGACCGAGAAGTCTGGGCTTCCCTACTAAGACTGCTGTCCCCGCCACCCGGACCAGGATAAGCGGAGGAAAATGGATGGATGGATGGATGGATGGACATTTTTTAAACTTTTTATTTTTTTTTAACAAAATAACAAAATATATGATTGTTCCCCAATTTCTTATGGTATCTTGTAGCAGACTTTTTTTTTTTGCAAATCGACACGTTCTTTCTTGTAAGGGTTTCCGTGTTCCCAAAAACTTGGGGAATTCCTGGTGTAGACAAAGGCTTCCTGTAAGGCCAACTGTATCACATTACAGATACAGATGCTGCACTGAGATATCAAAAGTCGAAAGGTTATAATAATACATGGCAGAAGAGAAACTAGGACTGCAAACTCCAAGATTAGTGTACCTGTGTGTTGAATTCCCTGACCGCAATCCACAGGGAACAAGGATGAAACAAGTGGAAATCATGATCATACTGAAAGTGATGCATTCGATCTGTAAAAGCCAGGTAAATGTCACACAGCCACTGGACAAATGTATTGATGCATGCGATGCGTATTGATGCCTTTTTGTAAATAAATGCTCAACATTAGCATGGAGCACAATGATGACTGAAACCCACACGATGAGTTATTGGAAGGGGATTTGCTGTAGTAGCCTCATACTATTGTATGGTTGTAAAGTCCTCCCCACCACAACTGGACACCAGCCTGCAATGTGATATGACAGTGGTGAGAACGACGATAGCTTCTATTCCCAGTGTGTAAACCCCCACAGAGTTGGAAAAAGGAGCCAGTCAGTAGGTTGAAACCTGAGAAGACAGTGAGAAGATGATGCCAATCATGTCTGAGTCTGAGTGACCTCACGGAGGGGACAGACCACCTGGCTTGCTTTCATGTGAACAGAGTTCAAGTGGAGGATTGAATGTAACAGAGATCCAGCAACAAAATATACTGTATATGTATAAATGTATATAGTTAAATACTGTAAGTCAATGCCCAAACCATTAACTCCTTGCGTGTTGAAAGACTGAAAGAGCTATGTACGGTTCACTGATAATCGCATTGAGCGCAACAATGTGAGAGACGATAAATGTGATGCACAACGGTGACAAACAGCTTTACAGTACAGTGTCAGTACAAAGCATGAATATCATCATCAAGCCCACTCAGTGTTATATCCCACCTCAGTGTGACAGGTGCATACAAAGACAGAAAAATACCCACAATGAAACCACCGTACAGGTAGAAAACAGCTTTCATGTGTTGTCAGTAAAGGATGTGACAATGTTAAAAAAAAAAAAAAAAAAAAAAGTCAAATGATGCACAAAGAATCCTTAAACTGATTTATGGTTGCTTTTGCTGATTATCCTTGTTAGGGATTTAGCATTTTACAGCAGTTGGGCCATAAATTGAACAACCAATCCGTCCATTTTCTACTGCATATTCTGTTGCAGGTAACTAGAGTCTATTCCAGCTTGCAGGAGTGGAAACACTGTGAGGGGTCCATTTTACAGACGCACAGTAAATTAACTAAATATGTTTCATTGTCTGATAATGGGCTACCATTAAGCATGCAATGGTTTAATCAATGAACCACAAGATTACCTTTTATTTAAGAATTGCCATTTTGTGGGTTGTTGGACACAATTTCGCAGTTAAGGATCATACAAATCTCTGTCTTTTATTTTACTTTTTTCATGAAAAAAGGTATTTACACACCAGCTGTCTCGAGATGTTTACTGTACAGTTGTGTGAAAAAATTAGGTTACCTCCATGACAATTTTCACATGACTCCATCTATTTTCTTCCGCTTATCCGAGGTCAGGTCGCGGGGTAAGCAGCCTAACCAGGGAAGCCCAGGCTTCCCTCTCCCTAGTTACTTCGTCCAGCTCCTCCCGGCAGATCCCGAGGCGTTCCCAGGCCAGTTGAGAGACATAGTCTCTCCAATATGTCCTGGGTCTTTCCTGAGCCCCCCTACGGGTCAGACGTGACCTGAACACCTCCCCAGTTTTTGTATATGACACATTCGCTCAACCTGATGACTAAAAACCTGACAAAATGTGATTGTTATTGCATTGTTCAATCACGGCCACATCATAAAAAATATGTAAAATGAGAAATGTACAGTGTTAAATTCATGAAAAATAGTGAAAAATAAATCCTTGCACTCACCGAAATATGACAGTGATAACAATCATGATGATTTGGACACCTCATCATTTTGTGTGTGTGTGTGTGTCCTATCGTCACCTTGGCCCGAATTTTGCATGTGGATGAAAGGCCAAAGCATTTATAAAAATATGTGTTTTGAAAAAAAATGATGTTGGAGTCTGTGACTAGCCGAATAACTCCTAAACATTAAATATCTATATGTGCCCTGCGATTGGCTGGCGACCAGTCAAGGGTGTACCCCGCCTCTCGCCCGAAGGGATAGGCTCCAGCATACCCCCGCGACCCTAATGAGGAGAAAATGGATGTCTTTAAATACAAAGCTTTGTGTTATTATTGGTTAGTGCCGTCAACATTTCTCATTGTGCCTTTTGCTCTATTTTTACCATTTTTGCTTTTTTTTTTAAACTCTGCTTGTTGGCTCAGTGTTGTAGGAGAGCGAGCGGTTCGAGGAGACACACTGCTCAGTGTGTTGCAATAGTCAGCCCTAGTGAGCCGCAGCTCGGAGGTTTTTTTTTTGTAGGTGCACGTGTACGGAGTTATATTTGTGCCTTAATTTTGAGGTAGCAAAGGCAGATTTTGAGCCATATTAACGTTCAGTAACTGCTCTTGTGTGCTCACAGACATCGCTGCACTCAAACTCACACAAGCTCTCTCTTTCGCTTGTTGCGGAAGGCTTGTTGGAGAGCAGGTGTGCGTGCTGGGTTTTGGGGACTGGGCTCCTGGGTGGAGCTTGCGGGTTGCGTGCCTGGAGTGCGGCGAGGCGTACGGGTGTGTTCAGTGGTCACTCTGCGGGAGGGAAGGGCACTGATATAATAATGCATTTTTTTCATTTCACATTTTCGCTATCGACCAGCAAAGTCCCAAATATCGACTAGTAGCTCGCAGTGGACGGGTTGGTGACCCCTGCTCCAAACTATATTTACTTAAGTTTCCATTCCCTCATTCTCATTCTGCAAATGAAACCATACTTCCATCATAATGTTTCCATGGGCTGTGCCATAGACCGTCCCGCTTAGCCTCAGAAACAACCCTTAAACATTATTTTGTGTCTTTCTTGTCAATTAAACACACCTGCCATTTCAGTGAAACTAAAAGCCAGCCAAGTGTGTGGATGTTAACGGGTGAATTGTCTGAAAGTGCAGAGGGATAACGGAAACAGGTACAGAACGATGAGATGGTTTCATCTTTTATGCATTACCCTTGGTCTGTGTGGGAGCAAGGCTGAGTCAGAGCCGTGTTTGAAGTCTTCTAATCTAATTAGGAATCAGTTTGCGGATGGGAAATAAGGCCTTCTGCCACTCTGGAAAGAATGAGACTCGAAGGAAGGAAGAGGTTTGGGGTGCCTTTTCGATGCGATTGTACTGTATGTGTCTTACCAACAGAATAGTCCAGTGTGCTGGTAATTCATTCACACAAACACATCATTCCAAACAACACTTCTTTATGCAAATCAACAAATGAAAAGCTTTCAAAACAAATGTGTGTCCCTGACTGAGTTTAATGCTACCTACTATGTCTATTGTGATATCAATCATAAGATGCTAGAGCAGGGGTGGGCACATTTTTTGACTCGCAAGCCACATTGGATTAAAGGCAGTGGTTCCCAAACTTTTTAAAGTGAAGTACCCCTTCAGGCATTTGACCTGCAGCCATGTACCCCCCTACTCCTGCACACTTAAAAAAACACGCTCCTCTGGCCACACACATATATATTGCTAAAAGAGCCTATCCACACGCGTAATAAACATGGTTAAATGATTATCTGACCCGAATCTTTCCATGGTGTCCCAACTCTAAAAGAACCACAACCCCCTTCTTAATAGTATCGGAAATACAAAAATACATACAAGCAACACCTCATTTTCGTGTGAATCCCCACTCACAGTGACAGGTTTTCACCGCTGCACCGTGTGGGGATTGGAACAACAATATAAATGAAATCTTCAAGATGAAGCACTCTTAATGCGCAAAATAATCAGCAAACGTACTTGTGATGCACATGGAGCAATGAACAACTTCACGCTCTGACTCCTTCTTGCTCCGGTCTCCTCCCGCCGTGAGTGTTAGGTGCTAATTTTTCATTTTTATTCACGTACCCCCATCACAATTAGGGAAACAGGATCTACAGTATATCTATAGACACACACCCATATACAAGTATGTGGGTCAAACATGAGAGGTCTCAATTTCAGTGTCTGAGGCATATTTGTTATGTATAACAGTGCTCCCTAGGGAACCTCAGCGACGAGTCTCGTGCCTGTCTTACCGAACAATTACTGACACCTAGTGGCCAATGTAAAATACTACATTCACAATTAGAATGCTTCTTCTGCCTTGTACGGTATTTGTATTTTAGTTCATTTAAGTTAGTTCATTTAACCATTTTATACTTTGCTTAATTTAGGCCAATAATAAGTACAATTTGCTTGAATATGCATTTTTAAAAACTAATAATAGGCCGTATTCAAGCACAACAAGCAATCATTTATTAATTAAGTAAATTTTGAAAAATTGTGATGGTGTGAGGGAGCGATAATTGAACCGCGATGTAGTGAGGGACGACTATACATACTCGTATGACTTTTCTATTGTAAGAAATAAACATTTCAGAGTAAAGTCTGGGCTTAAAACCTTTTTGGAAAAGTTTGACAAAATGCCCAAAAAAAAAGGTATTAATCATCTACTTGGCATGATTGTGGTGATGTTTGCAATGATACCCGCTAATAGAGTAACCCGAGGCATTTTTATGCAATAAATACTTCTATCCGCATTTTTGGATGTCCCTAATGTACTGCCTGGGTAGCAAACATTCCAGCTGCTCTGTACACAGACCCTCACCCACTCACTGCTTTCTATCAAAGCCTCGTCTCCCTGGAGCTGCTGCGACATAGTCCCTGTGATTACTGTAATGACGTGTATATCACTAGAAAGTGCAGAGTCTCTCGCTTGAGAAGCCATTGGAATAATTCCCATAATAGTTCAAAACTTACGGTAATTTAAAAACAACAATGCAAATCCTATTTCCAGATGTTAAAGGTTTTTGTCACGCCCTGCAGTGACACATGTCTGTTTCAGGTGAGCTGCCTATTAGTTTCTCTTTGGTTGCTTTTGGTTTAGTGTTCCTTCTTTGCTTATGGTTTGGTGTTCTCCTTTCAGACCCTAGGGTGTCCTTATGGGAGGAGCTACCTAACTAGCCACAGGTGTTTCATATCTACGCTACACCTTTTTAGGCACACCTGTGGTTGCAGGAGAGCGTTGTTTGATTGCTCCACATGGATGCACGCTACCTGTTTCTCG
The DNA here is from genome assembly GCF_027744805.1 of Dunckerocampus dactyliophorus. Lineage (NCBI taxonomy): Eukaryota > Metazoa > Chordata > Actinopteri > Syngnathiformes > Syngnathidae > Dunckerocampus > Dunckerocampus dactyliophorus. The sequence continues at coordinate 16,978,440 of NC_072832.1, read as the reverse complement.
GCTTCAGCCAAGACTTTTGCCTGACAGTTCCTAACTTTAAAAATAGAGGACCTAACCTTTTGCTATTCGCGCCTTCCTGCCAGGCCAGGTAGCTTCTCCCAGTATGTAGCCAGTTAGTTTCCACCTTGTTCAGTGTAGTTTGCTATTTTTTTTCGTGGTGCCTTTTGTTGTATTAATTATTTTTTGCTGCATAGCTCTCTGTTGATGCCCTTTTATCTTCTTGGTCGCTGTATGCTGTAGGAACGACCAATAAAAGACTCTTTCTGTTCACCTCTACCTGCTTTACGGCATCATTTGGAATCCCTCTTACCTCGAGGCGTGTCAGTTTTAAAAACAATAATTTGGAAACTATTAGGCTGTATTAAAAAAAACATATACGGGCCGTTGCCCATGTCTGTGCTAGAGTGTACAAAGCAAAATAATTCCTAATATCTAAACTCTTGTTTCCAAGAGTAGACTGCTTTGTCACCTGTAATGACGGTCTAACAGTGATATAATGTCAGGCCATCATGACGGGTAGGTCATTGTCTGTCATAAATTCAAGACATAAAAAATTGAATGATTAACAGTCAAGCTGTTTTCAGTCAATCATTTGTGTGCCACAGAATAGAATTTTTGAGAAATAAGAGAATATTTTACACCAATGACGCTACATTAAGTGTGTGGTGCAAATACTGACATACTGTGTACTATTTTGTCCAATAGAAATGCTTCCATTGTGAGGCGGTGCAAAGCAGGTCAATTTATTCAAGGTCCATTCGGAGTAAAATCTCCAGTGGCGCAGGTATAATGTGTAACCACAGGGGTTTATATCTTGATGTGAGTATGGGCCTGCTATGTGAGGAATAACAATTACTTCCTGCTTAATGTCAAAGTCATGACACACTGAGGAAAAACCTGCCAAAAAATAGGTGTTTGTGAAGGAAAATGCTTGTTGTGCGGATAGTGGTATCTGAAAGATAAATGCTGAAGGTAATATCAGTGATCATAGAGAAGACGCTGAAAATTTTCTTTGCCCTTGGAAACCCTTTTGTTGTAAGAGATATGCCATGATATGCATGTATTTATCAGGTAAATTACACTGTTTCTTTCCCTCACAGTCCTCATATCGACATGAAAGGGGAAAACAGGTAAAGTGACTAAAATCAGTTCCATTTTTCACCCATTCGGATGAAATACATTTTCCCCAATGGCTGCTTTGGTTACCAACTTAGAGATTCATCTCACAGCATCCTGCCTGTACATTTTTTCAAAAGGAAAATGTTTAAAACTTTAGTTTCTGTAGCAAGGACCTTTGCACCTTTTTTCACTGTAACTAACGTGGCAGATGTCACACAGCTTGATTGCTGTTCAAACTCAATTTCGGGGGTAGAAAAGATCATCTTCAGTGGTGTGAAAAAGTGTTTCCCCCCTTACTCATTTCGTATTTTTTGCACGTCTGTCACACTTAAATGTTTCAGATCATCAAACAAATGTAAATGTTAGTTGATGATAACACAACTGAACACAAAATGCAGTTTTTAAAATAAACTTGTTATTATTAATGGAGAAAAAAATCCAAACCTACATGGCCCTGTTGACAAAGTTATTGCCCCCTAAAACATAACTGGTTGGGCCACCCGCAGTGGAGGAATTTTGGCCCACTCATCTTTGCAGAATTGTTGTAATTCAGCCACATTGGAGGGTTTTCCAGTATGATCCGCCTTTTTAAGGTCACGCCACAGCATCTCAATAGGATTCAGGTCACGACTTTGACTAGGCCACTCCAAAGTCTTCATTTTGTTGTTCTTCAGCCATTCAGAGGTGGACTTGCTGGTGTGTTTTGGATCATTGCCCTGCTGCAGAACGCAAGTTGGTGTCAGCTTGAGGTCACGAACAGATGACCCGACATTCTCCTTCAGGACTTTTTGGTAGACAGCAGAATTCATGGTTCCATTTATCACAGCAAGTCTTCCAGGTCCTGAAGCAGCAAAACAGCCTCAGACCATCACACTACCACCACCATATTTTACTGTTGGTATTTTCCCAAAAGGTCTTGGGGATCATCAAAATGTTTTCTGGCAAAATTGAGACTAGCCTTAATGTTCTTTTTGTTCAGCAGTGGTTTTGGTCTTGGAACTCTGCCATGCAGGCCGTTTTTGCCCGGTGTCTGTCTTATGGTGGAGTCATGAACATTGACCTTAACTGAGGCAATTGAGGTCTGCAGTTGTTTGGATGGTGTTGTGGGGTCTTTTGTGACCTCTTGGATGAGTCGTCGCTGTGCTCTTAGGGTAATTTTGGTTGGCCGGCCACTCCTGGGAAGGTTCACCACTGTTCCATGTCCATGTTCCAGGTCCTGAATAAGCAAAACAGCCCCTGACCATCGCACTACCACCACCATATTTTATTGTTGGTATGTTCTTTTTCTGAAATGTGGTGCTACTTTTATGCCAGTTGTAATTGGACACACACACCTTCCAAAAGGTTAAATTTTTGTCTCAACAGACCACAGAGTATTTTCCCAAAGGTCTTGGGGATCATCAAGATGTTCCATGCAGGCCGTTTTTGCCCAGCGTCTTTCTTATGTCTTTCAAACCTGCAATTAAAGCCTGTTGTTCCGGCGATCAAGTCCGGTGCTTGTGTGTCTCACCGAACATTTCACTAAGATTACTGACACAAAGCGACCAGGATAGAATACTACATGACTTCATTGTCTTTGAATGCGTCTTCCGAAGGCCTTATATTTGTATTTTAGTTTATTAAGTCATTTTTATGCTTAATTTAGGAAAAAGTGCATACAATTAGCTTAAATATACATATTTTATACTAATAATAAGCTGTATTCAACCTCAAAAAATAACTTTCTTGATTTCTTCTTTCTTCGCCAGGATGGAACTTATCGTTGATGCAGACTTCTTGTATACCCTGGTGAGATCGGCCACGCCGTACTTTATGATGAGTTCTTTCTGAATTCAATCAAATTTCTGCAACATGCAACTTTCTTTGGCCCCATGGCAGGTTATGTATCAGTTGCACTCAGCAACACGTGGGATGCTTGTATGGGGACTCGATTCTGCAGAATGAAACTAAACTGTACAGGACAAACAGACTAGTTTTTAATGTGCAATGTTATATAACTACAAACACGTGTACGAAAACTGGGGCAAAACTTGTACGGAAATATCCATCCCAAACCGAATTAAGGCCTTCAAAAACCTAGGTTCAAATACTTGCGGCTAACAGTCTACCATCCATCCATTGATTCATCAGTATGCATGGTACTTGCCACAAGACTGCAATAAAATATGCAGTTTTCCTCAGGTTATTTCCCTCTGTGTGGTGCTGGGAGGATCACGGATTTGTGTAAGTCATGTGCAAGCCTGCTAGTAGAAAGAAGCAAAGCTTATTTAATCCTACCCCCCCATCTATTCCACATCTTATACAGTACATATTATTCACTTCCTGCTTTCCATATAATATTTGTATATAATAATCAGTGTAATAATAAATAATAACAATAAAAAACAAGCACGACAGAACATGCTTGTGTCGTGTATCCTCATAATATGAGAGAAGGAAGCAGGTAAAAGTGAAAATAGTGGTTACACTAAATGCCAAATCTGTTTTCCTGAACAGTGAGTGTGTATTCAAAAAAAGACTAAAAATACAACAGGAGGCAGTTAGGTAGCATAGTCCTAATACTGATAGGTAGCATAACCGGAGTGTCCTCCAGTCCGTTGGGTGACTCCCTATGAAGCCCGCTTTCTCAATACTTTTGTAGGATTTTTGTATGAAATCACTTTGCTTTTTCTCCTACTACGACAATTTTTTCACTTTGACGCAAACCTCAGAAGTTCTTGCTCAACGTTCAAAACTTTAGATACAACCTCAACGGTCAGCAATAGGGATGAGCGAGTACACCACCATCTGTATCTGTTCACTAGGGATGTATATCTCTTTGCATTAGACGATTCGATTCGAATCTTGATACAAAAATTCAGAAACGATATTTTTAAATAACATAACGATTCGATACAATTCGATGCAGTGTAAAAACAATACGATTCAATACGATTCAATTCTATTCAATTCTACGGTGAATGTTTGTTGATGTACAGTAGATATTAATCCTACATTATAAAATAAAGATGCCAATTATATGAAAGTGCCATTCTTACAGTCATTCTAAATGTATAAAAGAGCACATCATATCTCCAAGCATCCTGTAAGGCACTGGCAAAAATAAAGTCAACTGAATAACATGTCAAATGTACAGGTATATATCATTCAGACCCAGAACAAAAAAAGACTTGCTGAATGAACATATTTTTCTTTGATGGGATCAATATTTTACATTCTGTATTTTATATCTAGATTTTTTTATAACATTTAAGGTTTTACATTGCGAGAAATGGAAGTGGAGCCACCAAATGAAGTTTTGTTGTGTACTGCGTGCAATGACAATAAAAAATGTATCTATCGATCTATATAAAATATGACAATGACAAAACACAAGACTTAACCTTCAGTCCAATCAATAATACACAATGAATAAACAGTGCAAAGCCCCTCTTATGTAATGACACATCTCTTCCAAGCGCAGATAAGTAAATAGAAGTATTTGTCATGAGTGCAATGAAAATGCTGTTTTAGCTTGGAAAAGTAAACAATCTCATACTCAAAATGTCATAACTGGTAGTCGTACAACATTTCAGACTGAGCATAGCATTTTCAAAACTCTAGAGGCAACATTTCAAAGCAATGAAGTTAGAAGTTACCATACCCGCCTCTGTTGGTCCGGTTGGTCAAGTTCGTACCCTACTCGAAATTAATCCAAAGACGATCCAAACTTTGGCGGGATTACACCGTCATGAGACAGGTTAGCTTCCCTAGCTAGCCAGCCGGCATGCTTGTAGCTCGCCGGGGCGTGCTGGTAGCTGGCTTGATAGCCGGCAGTTAGCATTCTTGTCTTCAGCCACGGCAAGTTATGAGGCATGCGCGACAATCCTCTCACGTTGTTTATAAGACACCGTCAATTGATTGCTTCTCTCGCGATACCCGGTGCATGTCTCCACAATCGATTAATCTAAAGATTTATGGCTGATTATTATCGATACAGGAGGTTTCCTCCTGGCAATGTAATCGTTCCCTGCTCAAACCGGATATCCGGTCGCATCGGTTTATCGTTCACATCCCTTCTGTTCACCCATCTAAATGATCTGTATCCGTATCTGTACTCAGAGTGTGTGTGGGGCATAAACCGAAAGTGGACGTGGTTTAACCTGAAATGGGTGGAGCTTAAATCTGTCTTATTTTAAGTCTGAAATTGACACGGAGACATCAGAAGTTTCTATATGTATTTGTTATTCAGCTATATCGTACTGTGTATGTGTGTTTGTGATCTGTAAGACTATTATTTAATAATTTTTTCATGATCTGTGCGAAGTTGGTGGCAAACAGGGAATTCATCTGTCAGCCTTGTTCACTGTAGTTTCTCAAAAGCACCGCGTTCAGTACTACAAGCAAAGTTTTCCAACTGATTTTATATCACCAGCCAAATTACAAACAAGCAGACGAAACCCCCTCCCCCCCAAAAAAACACCAGCAGTGAATGACGCAACACGAGTCGTTTACAGTCTTGTCAAATGCACGGTGTACGTAACGAAACAAGTTTACCAAGTAGCTTTAAATACGAGCTGAGGTGAGGAAAAACGTAAAAAAAACATCCAGAGTGGAGGCGACACGAGCCTTTTATAACTCTGTCTTGTCAAATGCACCGCATACTCCTCTCTCTGGCTGAAGGGAGTCTGTCTAGGGAGGGGCGGTCGCTGTGTAAACATAAGTAGTTACCCCGTGAGGATTGTCCTTCATCACGATTACAGATAAAGACGAGCTACTTGTTTCATGCTCATACTCGGAAAAAATGCATTATCCGTAACGGATAATCGTCTAAAACGAGTTACGCGGAGCATTTATTCGCAGGGTTCCTTGAACGCACCATAGTTGTGTTCTCACAGACAAAGTAAAAGTTTCTCTGGTGCTGTCACAAATAGACTTCCTCTTCGTTGCTCCCAAATGCCGGTGCTGGTTGTGAATACACAAAAGCGAGCTTTAACAATGTCATTATGTGTGTATTGAGTGCTCATGTTCGTATTTATTCAATGTCAAGTGAATTCATTCTAACACACTGGCTGTTACCCACACATCATCTTCTCTCTGGAAAACAAACTCCAGGCGTGTTCCAATGGTGAGTCTGTAACTTTTCTGAAACTTTTGTTCAGCGCAGTCAGGCAAGAATGTAATGCACAGCACTTTTAATGTGAAGACTGGAAGTGTGTTGTTTTTAGTCGTTCTTAGTGATCTGCGATACCACTGATTTCTTTTCCGATCCTATACTGGCTAAAATTCAGGCTGGTATCGGCGATAACGATGTGATACTGACACTTTGTGCAAATACACCTAATGTGTCTGCTGAATTGTAAAAAGTAGTGTCCAGTCATCTGTTGTTTATTGCGGTTAATTGGTTCCAGACCCGACTGTTATAATTGAATTTCCGTGATGTAAGAATCAATATGAATAAATGGCATATTCCATGCAGTGTGTAGGTGATGCAATCTAATGTCATGTCGTCTCAATGTAACATTACTGACGCCTCGTGGCCAGAATACTACATACACCTTGTCTTTCAATATTTTTGACTAATAACATCACGACTAATCAACCACGAAACAGTGATCATTTACTAATTAATTACTTTTTAAAAACCACAATAGAGTGAAGGAGCGATATTCGAAACACCCAGCAGCATATTCCATTACATACATAATATATGACAATAACACTACATCTTAGTTTACCTTAGAGTTTAAGCTGATATAGTGAAATGTGTTATAATCTTTTTTTTAGTATTGGTGATCTAAATGCCCTTACATGCTAAACAGATGTGCTCTGCCAGGGAAAAGTAGAAGATACTCTTCCCCTGTTATATAGATTTTATTTGACTTAATTTGATGTTTTGTTGTTATGCAGATTTGGAGAGGCCGGACAAGAACAACAGCAACACCAAAAACAAACAGGACTACATTAGCAAATGTCTATAACGGCCATAAAGACCATACCGAATTGAAACGGTCCTAGTTATTAGTGGTAACAGTGACAATGAAACCGGCCACCGACCCCACGCTGGTGGGCATAACCAAGACCGGCGCCCCAAGAGGCAGCCCACAAAGCCCCCCCGCCCAAGGAGACCAGCAAGGGGCCACAGAGAGGCAACCCCAACCAGAAACAGTGCACCGGCAGGCCGGAGGAGAGCCAACCCCCAAGACCGGTGAGAGAACGCACCCCGCAAGGGCAGACGGGCACCAGGGGCCACACACCAGCGAGCCCAGAGCCACCCCCGCCAACTGGAATAAAGCTTGCCCACGGCTGGGAGCGCCAGCCACCCACCCCCACGCCCCGCCCAGGAACGGAGGAGGTAGCTCTGGAGGGCTGACCTCGATGTACCTGAGGAGTGCATGTGTGTGTATTTCTATAGTATAGGGATGTATGTGAGTGACAGCTAACGAGGCAATCAAAATTGGGGGACAACTGATGTGTTATGTGTTATAAAATGTGTTACACTCCTGACAATGTACCCTGTTTTTTTTGCCTCTTTTTGTTGGCTAAAGTATGGTTCCTGGAAAGCGGCTGTGACAGTGCTCATGAACAAAAGCTGTTATTTAAGGTGAGTACAGAAATTTTTCGATACTACTGCTCCTAACATGCTTCTGTTTTACAGGCTCAGATCAATGGGCCATAACACTGCCAACACATTATGAACCAATCTGTTGTCACCTCGGCACCTACAGTCCATTACGTGGATGACCACCTAATGTACCGATCTAAATGCATCTCTGCATGATGTGGAGAGTGACTGTATCTGCCGGAACTAGTGTATAGTTTGCGTGAAATTCAGCCCATTTACCTTTACTGTCAGAAAAATGTCACCGCAGTTTGTCCCAACTGAAAAAACAAGTATGTTCTACTGTATATTTACAAATAAGGAATAACAGTTCATTCTGGCTTGTGCACAAATAACTTTTAAGTTAATTTAATGCCCCCAGCAGTCCCGCTTGACTCGCACACTGGTTTTCAAGCACAGTGGAGGCGGACAGCCTTCCAGTGTCGCCAAATTATTTGAAGCAAATAGCAACTGATGCAGAAAATGTGATTAGATCAATGTGGGCTCTCCGCTCAGAGGTCTTTTAACGTGTTTTGGCAGTTAATGTAACGGCAGGATGGATGAGCGGCACCAAGGACAAAATAACTCCAGAGACAATGTAAAAATGACAGATTTCATTACGTTTTATGAAAGGTTGATGTCAACCATGTTTTATCATAAATGACAGAAATTTTATATGTGCCGTTTTATTCCCCCTGTAAAAAAGCATATGTCATTACCCTGCAGGGAGAATACTGAAAATGTTCTCATATTTGGCGATTTTTAACTTGAACTTAACATGCAAAATGTCCATGACAGTCATTTCAATGTCTGTGCACCCACACGAAGTGCAAAGTTAGTTCCATATTTTCTCATTGACATGGCTTCCGAGGGAGGGATGACTGATGAACGCATCCGGCTGTCGTGCAGAACCTCTACAGTACTTCAAGCCACTGAGTGGATGAATTGAGTAGATCCTCGTTTTTCGTGTGTGTTACGTTCCACGCCTTCCAGCAAGTAATTCATCCAGTCATGGAAAAAAATAATTAGACCACCCAGTTTATTGATCCATTTTAATGCCTGGGACAACTAAAGCTACATTTGTTTGGACAAATATAATGATGATAACAAATAGAGCTCATAAGAGTTTAATTTAAGCGCTAATATCTAGCAACTTCCAAGGGTGGTCTAATCATTTTTTCAACGACTGTATGCCCTCCAAACCCTCCTGCCTGTTTGACATTGACATTCTCCTTCAATTTCGGATCAACATTTGCAATAAAAGTGGCATGTAATTATTAGATCCAGCTCCAGATCCCTCTTTCTTCTATATATACCCTAAATTGTGTATTAAGCAGCACCTGTGTATAAGCCGCATGTGGCCACGTTGTAAAATGGCGCATTGTGGCATGCACGAGTCCGTGAGGACCAGGCAGCTCTGTATTTGACCATCATGAGCTATGAAAAAACTCCCATCGAGCTTGTCCACCCTTTGGAAATTTCAGGAGGTCATTACTCAATATAGCAGTCTGACTCATCACACTAAACTCATCACACAGCAACTTAAAGGGATGGTTCCGATTTTTTGACTTGAAGTTGTATGACATCCCGGTCAGCGTTGTAGTCCAATAAAAGCGACTTACCCCCCACTTGGTCTCCAAAGTCCAGTTCTGGTCAGATTTCCGTGATGAATTACATAGTTCCACTTAGTTGCTGGGGACAATTAAGTAAAGAGTCTGGTTTCTGAAAACAATATGCGTTCTAAAGATTAAAACATTTGCATCACAGAAATGCCTTCTCAAAAAAATTGGACCTCACAAAACGCTCGGCGTTATATCTGTCTCCCACTGATTCCGTGATCGATAAGAAAAGCAAAGACTTGAGGTGAGAAACACTGTTGAATTCAAGAAATAACTCACAAAGGTGGTGTCCGTGTTGATCTCACTGCCACGTCGGGTCTTTGCCGACATGTTATCACGTCTTCATTGAAGGTAAAAGTAACCTTAAATGTTAATTTATTCCTTTCATTCATTATGTGCATTTTGAATTGTTTTCAGCATGTAAAACTATACTTGTAAAATTCCGAAAATGTGTTTTGTGTTAACATTTTTGGCTTTCTGAAACGGATTCATTGGATTTACATTGTTTCTTTCTGGGAAAAATGTATTTGGTCAGCATTCGTTTCTGTTAGAAGCGCACCTTCGCGAACGGATTAATGATGCTAACCAAGGTTCCACTGTGCAATACAATAGAATGTCTACAGACAGAGAAACTGTGCCCAAACCTTGGGGCGGTAATGTAACATAAGTGGAATTCATAAAATGTATCAGTGAGAATTTGTTTGGAAATCAAATGTAGATTCAGATGTAGGGCAGTCGTGCACATACATCAGACACACAAATCATATTCATTCCCTGAGCGGAACAGCAATGCTCTGACATGTTGCTGTGAAATTGCATCAGCTGAATATGTGCGACTGCATTTCAATGTCAAAGTGAAGTAAGAACCACGCCGAAGGCGGTGGTTAAATACTGTAAATACTGTATATCATACAGTATATATAAATACTGTATATCATACTTTCTGTTTGACATTCAGCAATCAATAATTTCACATTTGAAAAATCACTACAGCAGGGGTCTCAAACACGTGGCCCGTGGGACATTTGCGGCCCGTCGAGTCGCATTTTGTGGCCCGCGACTTGTCTTTAAAGATGACTGTGATACGGCCTGCGACAAGCCAATGTTACTCGTAGGATGCACACATAAGTCTACACTGAACTAACAGTTTTCTATGCCGCTTGCCTTCGTCAGGGTCACGGGTAAGCTGGAGCCTATCCCAGCTGAATGCAGCAAAATATAAACTGTGAAATTATTTATTTGATTCACCCTATTACTGTATCAAGATATTATTGTTATTGTGAGCCATGTATTGCGTGTCGTATCGTGAGGTACCCCGATATTCCCAGCCCTACTCCCAATACTTGATGCGGCCCAGCCTCACTCAGACTCTACCTCCAGCGACCCCCAGGTAAATTGTGTTTGAGACCCCCGCACAACAGCGTGTATTGTGCGACGGCAAGAAAATATCTCACCCTCGTTTTATGCATAATCAACAAAGAGTCTTTTTATCGCTTTCTCCTCCGCTTAAGGTTTGTTCTCAACAGACGGGCTATCGATTGGGCCTCATTTATTATCGAGACACTTGGCGGCAAACCTTTTACTGTCTATTGTGATTTGAGGACAACCGTGACGCTGCTGCTTTTACAGTGCATTCATTTTCACAAATAATTTCCATAAATTTTCACAAAAAAAAATGATAAAGTAAGATAAAAATGTAGCAAAAGTGATACAATAGGAATATATTGCTAACAATAAATAGAAATAAGTTAGAATACACAGAGGCATTAAATAAACATGTACATCCAAAGAATTGAGCATAAACAAACATTTTGACTGAATCGCACAGTTTTTAAGTCATTTCTCTCTATAAACTCAGCAATAACGTATTGGCTTTGTTTGGTTTATTGGTTATTGTTTTTTTAATATTGTTGAATTTGGCATAATCTGTAATTGTCGATTGTTGTTGATTAAAAAACAGTTTAAAAAAGACCAAAAAATAATGGATTAATTGCTCATTCATCATCTCCATATGAATCTAGAACATAATAACTAGTTTATATATTAGCTGTTATCCCGCTATTTGTAACTATAGCAACCATCACATCACAACTAAAAGAAGATGTGTGTGTGTGTGTGTGTGTAAAGTGGTTTTGAGGACATGGTGCAGTGTGTGAGGATGAAAGAGTATTTGAAGGTCAGTGAGGAGGATGTAGCGAGTGAGGGAGTGATGGAGGGGGCAGCAAGAAAAGACAAAATCAACCAAATTGATTAAATGGATTGCTGATGACCCAAAACAAGAGGAAAACTGCAACAGTAAACAGTCCAAGGTTACAATATGCCTGGAGTTCCAACATAACCATGTGCAACCAAAAGAAAGTTTAGTCTTAGTCTTTAGTTGTTGTTTTATTTAAAGATAGGCTTGAAACCAATGCTGCTAATTTTTCAAGTGTCTGAGAATACACACAAACGACCTGTGAGCGCCTTCAGGCGTGCACACTCGTAGTATCACACCTTGAACCTGAGGTCGTTCAACTTCCATTCTGTGGTATCTTGTATGTGTGTGTGTTGAAAAGGTCAGCAAGGTGTATTTCATTCACAATGTAGCTTTCTTTTTTGTCCACTTCAGACATAACAAGTAGGGATGTCCAGATCCGAAGTTCAGGATCGACATCGGCTCCCGGGTCGCTGTATTTTGAAGATCGGATAATATCGGCTTCCATCACGAGATCGGGCCGATCCAGTTGCCAAATAACGTTCGTAAAACTCTGAGCCACACTCCAACATGGTCCAGTAATGCGCCTCAAAGCTGGTTGCCACTTGGCTCCCGCCACATGCAAGAAGAAGAAAACGCAACACCACAATGCAGAAATGCCCGCGGTGTACCGTGGTGAAGTTAGTTTCACGTTGGACGTTGGATAATTCGCTCCAGCTGTTTGGCTACAGCGGTAATTCCCCCTCACTCTGACCGGACTGCTGTGTCATGGTGCGGTGAGCTCGCACGGGAAGTGCCGCTCTAACCACTGCTTCTTTATACTCCGGACTGTCAATAAATGACTATAGCTTTAAAGAGAACGGAACGAAATCGCGGAATTGGCTAATAAAAAAATAAAATATAAATAAAAATATGTTGTTCGTTCCCTCACGCACTGCGTTGCTTGTAACGGGTCAGGTGCTGAGAAACGATTTATCGTGTATTCATGACTGGCATGTTTCATAGCTTTAGTGCTGAGTCTAGCCTCCTGTCTCTTCACTTTGGTTTCCATTCCTTTCTCCCCCTTTACCCTCCCATGAACTGCCTCCCTCATCACACTTTAGTGGAGGTGGTTATCGGCGCCGGCAGATAAAGGCAGTGTTGTGACAAATGAGTCGGAAAAGCTGGCATCTGGCTGCTTGCCACTACCACCTCTAATGAGGCCAGACACACACTGATACACAGGCTGACAGAAGCTCCTGGAAGAGTGGTGTCGGCAGACACAAACATGTCAACGCCGGGGGCTGAGCAGAGGGGTATTAACCACAATCATCCATACATCCATTTTCTATAGTGCTCGCCCTCAGGGTCATCGGTAAACTGAGCCAATCCCAGGTGACAGGAAGTGACGAGGAGGGTTCAGAGTTTAGTTTTAGCTTGGTGTGGGATAAAACGGCCATTTAAGGTTGGGCTGCCTCAACCCCCTTCAGTGCCTCGTATGGCGGATCAACCCGATCCACTTCAGCCACAGGGCCTTTAAATCTTAAGAAAAAACTTTTGAAAACTTTTCTGCTTTACAATATTGGCGAATAGTTTCGTATTGCTACAACAGTTCCTCATTAACAATCAAGATCATGTGAATTAACTCAAAGCTTCTTTGTGTTAATTTGTCTTGGCGGGTGAGTGGGTCAGCCTCCAAACTTCGTATTAGCTTGCCCTTGACATTCTCCTCCAATTTGGGATCAACATTTGCATTAAAAGCAAGTGTTGTCATTATTAGATTAGATTCAGCTCCAGGACCGTCCACTTCTTTCTTCAATTGTCTTTGTTGGCCAACATGCTAACTCATAAAAATACAATCTTGTGATGCCGATAAAGCCTCAAATAGCTCTATGTACAATTATTCCATCAAAACAGTTGTTTTTAAACATGACTAAGATAGAATTAGCAAGCTTAACACGGGTCAATAAAATAGTTTCCTTTAAAATCTAGGCAGTTAAAAGCGTGTTTTTCTGTCTTGCAAGTATAAATAATTTGTTGCGTGCTGGAAAGCTGCAGTGTAGAGTAAAGTGTGAAGTAATGCATGACCCAGACGTCAGCAAAGCACGCAAGGAGACATGACAGCACGGCATCATGAAGGCAGCGTTAGCCATCTTGAGAGTTAACCACACTGTTAAAATGCTAGCGGCGGTCCTTAGGTCGGTTAACTTCAACGTCAAGTTAACAGCCCGTTAAAGTTAACTGAGTTTTTGACAACAAGATAACGTGCCGTTAAAGTTAACGGTCAGTTAAGTCTAGTTAACCAGTGGTTAAAACAATAACCCAGTGTTGAACAACCCGGCCCTGGACTTCATAAGAACCACGATCCAGTGGCACCTTGGTGGCCGCCCCCGGCAGATGCAGGTATGTGTCAACAACGCAAACGCTGCAGAAATTCCAATACGTCCCCTCTTTTTTTTTCCATTCAACATAACAGGCTTTGCAATCTTGGCGGTGCATTTGGTGGCGTTCATTGAATAATCCAAATCCAATGTCATGCTCCACTGTGACTCAGGTCTGTTTGTGTTTATTATTCAGTAGTGTTGCTTCTTGTGTCTCTTCTGTTGGCCTTTCAGATGCTGACACCTCCTGAGCTGGGCAGAGCTACTGGACCCCTGCAGCTGTGCCTCGTGAGTACCATTCATAATCACTTCATCTCAAGCTAGCCAGACCTGGATTATTCCCTTTCTATGCTCCTGCTAACCACACGTTAGTTTGCGACTGTCTTCTTCTGCCGTCCTCCAGCCCAGTAGTATCCTTAGTTATTAGTTAGTATTTTTGTCCTCTGCTTTTTTCCACGGTGCCGCTCCTGTTTTTGCTCCATCACCCTAAATTCCCGTTTTCCCCTTGGTTGTGCATCTCTATTAACGACTGCTCAAATTGCTTGAACTGTCCTCGTGTCGGCATACCGGGATCCATCCACATTGCTCTCACCAATGTGCATACCTGGCTCCACACAACTAGAGCAACAAAATGCAGAGAAAGGTGGCTTCTCTGCCTTTTTTGGCTGTTTCCTGAGCGCTTTTTGCCATCTTAATTATAGCGTTTTCCGACATTCATATTTAAACAATTAGTAGTAGTGCTGAAGTATACGAGATGTCACGGGATTAGAATATAACCACATGTTAGCCGCACTGATGTGTAAGCCACAGGGTTTGAGAAAAACGAGCGGTTTATACACGGGAAATTACGGTAATGTTTTGACCAAAAGTCATTGCTACATCTTGAATGTGCAGGGTCTTTTTGGTAAATACAAGCATGAACATTCATTGTCATTGGTGGACATTCATTTTATGTGGTTACTGTGGTGTGAACTGTCAGGGAACCTCTTGCTTGCTATAATGAATGCTGGCTCTGTGTTTGTTCATGACAGTCGCATATTTACTCAGTTGGTTGGTTTTATTTGCTCCTCGGGATTTGACCTTTGCCACGCAATCTATGTTTATCTGCCTGACAGTCATTCACATTGCTGACTGAATTTAGGATTTAGATGTATGACTGCTTGCAAGTTGTTTGTGTTTGCTTCTTCTGAACGAACAGGCAGCGCTTCATAGAGAGACAGGCAGTCACAATATGCTGTCTCCAATCTGTCTCCAAACAATGACATGAATCAGTGGACTGGATACACTTTTTGGCCACAACATTAAGTACACTTGCGCAATACGATGATGATCTTCCGCTCATGTAGACGCTGGGACACATACACAACAATGGACAAGCGGCAGCGCGCAACGAGACAAACGGAGAGAAAATAACGCCAAGTGACTGAGAGGTCTGACTTTTTTGCGGGCAACGGTTTTGTGAAGCAAATGTATTAGTGTTCCCTCATTTATCGCGGGGGGTAGGTTCCCAAAATAGCCCGCAACAAGTGAAATCAAAGCAAAATAGCCAATTTTTTTTTTTTTTTTTTTTTTTTACAGTTATTACATATGTTTTAAAGGTGTAAAACCCCTCACCATACACGTCATACACTTTTCTCAGACAGGCATGAACATTTACTCACATCTCTCAGTCTCAAAGCTCAAACCTCGTTTGAATTGAAATGGTCAGCCTTCTAGGTCGGACACAAGAAATTTTTAAGTGACTCAAGCGTATTCACTCCTCTGACTGTACCTCTTCCTGGCGCCGTTCGGCTGTAGCGTTTTTGTATCCTTGTTAAAACATATTGGTCCTGGCGTAGTATTTTACTCCTCCTCCTCGAAGATTCATGTACATGTTTGGATGGATCATACAAAGGCAGTGCTGCATGAAGGAGATTGATTGACATTGTGGTCTACAGCCAATCAGAACGCAGAATACATTGGGCGGGTTTTCCCTTAGCCAATCAGGACTGTTGTGGCGCTATATTTAGCCGGCTACACATACTGAGAGGAGGTGGAGGGAAGACATCTTTACTCCAGCACGGCTTCAACTCTCACATGAGTATACACCCTCTACTTGTAGCGGTAGTAAACACAAATAACAGACACATACAACAGAGCACCAATCGCTCTAATACACCACAAGGACGCAGAACAGTTCATACGCTGTTAAAAAAAAACATGCAAGATTGCACTTTAAAGAAATCTGCGAATCCGCGAGAGATGAACCGCGATGGAACACTGTACTGTTTTGAACGCATGTTTTGTTGAGAAGCAAAACGCTTCACTTAAGAGACCCCAGGAACTACTTTCCTCCACAACGAAAACCGACCAGAGCTCGGCTCACAGGACAAAGTGGGGGAAAAGTCACCTCTGATGTACTACACTACCAATGGGGATGTCATACAACTTCATGTAAAAAAATCGAAACTATCCCTTTAACTTATGCAAAAATCGGGTAAATTTACTTCAAGTGCATTTTTTGACTAATAATAGGCCGTATTCAACCACGAAACAGCCCTTCATCCATCTTCTTTGCCGCTTACCATCGCTAGGGTCGAGGGTATGCTGGCGCCTATCCCAGCTGAATTCAGGGGAGAGGCGGGGTACACCCTGGACTGGTCGCCAGCCAATGGCAGGGCACATATAGACAAACAACCATTCACACTCACATTCATACCTATGGACAATTTAGAGTCACCAATTAGCCTAACATGCATGTTTTTGGAATGTGAGAGGAGGTACCCTGAGTAAAAACCCACGTATGGGGAGAACATGCAAACTCCACACAGAGATGCCCAACGGAGAATCAAACCCGCATCTTTCAGATCTCCTGACTGTGTGGCCAACATGCTAACCACTTGGCCATCGTGCGGCCCAATATGATTTATTTTAGTATATTATATAGAACATCTTTTTAAAAAAATGTCATAGAGTGAAGCCTCAAAATTTGAACCGCAAAGTGGCGAGGGACGACTCTATATTCTTTCTAATAAAATAGCCAGAGCAACTTTATAGAACGTCCTAGTAAAGGGTTGATCAGGATGAATGCTTTTGCAATCATTGGAAGTAACTCTTCACTAACAACAAACGCAGAAATGTGCTGAATAGTCCTTGCTTTGTGAGACCTTGAAGCGCTTTGCCTTGAACTGTCAGTCAGTGTCACTCGCAGCCCCATAACCTTTGTTAAACTGATGACCTTTGTTCGTAAAGCGTACTCCTCATCTGTTAGAGTGAGTCCCCAGTGGAGAAGAATCAGCCAAGCGATCTCATCTTGTCCTGCTCTTTCTCTGGCAGCGTGGTGACAGGCCACTAATGGAGTCCTCAGCAGTGGAGAGGAACGCTACTATCTTCATTTAAACACCTTTGCCCACATACTGTCAGCGGTCACCCCTTGTCACTTTACACACTCATTTCTACAAATAGAATAAAAATACTTGCATGTCATAATGGTAAAACTTCATGTGCCCAAATTCAATTTCGAGTATTACAACCTTGACATATGCATTATTAGTCAGCCTCCCTCATCGATGTTTGAAAGGCTGTGATTATGTGGTTTGGATGCCACTGAACAGTGCTGACAACGTCCTCGATGGAAAGCTTTTTAACTGAACCCTCAATTTACTGTCATTGTTTTGAGGGAGACATTCGCTCCACCCACCCATGAGCGTAATTACAGGATGTTTCTTTATAGAACAAATCCATCAGTGGCCTTGTGTCATGCTTTTAAATGCCGCTGTTTTTAACCAAAAACGCTTTTCTCATGAAATTCTCCGTTGGTGTTATCGATTACAGAGTGGTACTGAAGCAATACACATTCTGGTAACAAGATGAGAAGCCTCTCATTGGAATGCTTTGTGTACTTTGACGACTACATGTGAATATCCAGCCAGCCCAAAATATCATTTCAGTAAGTGGACTGCAGTTTAGTTACAGTACAATCAGTGACACGCCGTGAAGTTCATGGCTGGTGAGGCACTGACTCCTTTGGAGTTTTTTTTATGTTAATTAACAACCTGTACTTATACAGGTTGCTCATTAAGAGGATAACAAGAAAAAGAAGAAAATAATTGACTTTGGTTACATTTTATTTTCCAATACTTTTTAGTTGAATAACTGAATGAATGCATAAAGCACATGCACCCTGTCCTTCTCTAGGAAAAATTCTGATCCTTTATTGTAAGTTGCAAACCTGATCACTTCCTGCGGACCTTAGATATATAATCCTCCATCAGTCAAATCCATCATTTATTCAGCAGAGCATAAAAATATCTTGCATTTGACTTGCTGCTCTCCAACTGTCCAATAAAAGCACTGGCTTTTCCTCTCTATGGAAGGACAGCAGGGGGACGCACTTTCCAGCTCACGCACGTCCCCGACCCCTTCAGGATGAAGCGAGTACTGCATGCGCCTTCACAGGCTGTCATGCATGTGTATGCAAGTAATGGTGGCGCTGTAGCTTGGACTGTTAAGGCAATTTCAGCCAATCAGAAACGTCATTTGCAAAGACGCACAACAGCAAACACGGCGATTCACAGGAAAAGATACATGTGGACTGCTAGCAAAGTTGCTGTTCAGTCGTTTATTTCGCAATTGTCAGCAAAATGTATTGAATATAAAACTAAAAATTGATGAAACGTGTTCTTTATTCAAATGTAGCAGATTATCACTACCATTCTGTGAAGTGTAGCTCATTTTATCGTCATGACGGAACTCCATCGGCTGTGGCACTATCACTGCTGAAATAATTCTATGTGTCTGGCAAAGTGTTCTTGTTGAATTGCCTCCACGACAGTAGTTACAGTATGTAGTATTATGCATGTAGTATTTTGTTTACTCTTAAACACATAAAAACGTAATTCATCGTGACCCGACTGCACGTCACTGCCTAGATCAGGGGTGGCCATTACGTCGATCGCGAGCTACCCGTAGATCGCCCGAGGTAGCTCGCATAAACGTCACTTTGTCGTTGTCATATGACATCAGTCAGCCGACATGAAGCTCCCCTCCTGATTCGCGAAGCTACGCACGAAGATGCAACTTTCATCTTTATTATTCTGATTATGGATGGACTAACTCTGCGGTAAGATGTTTATATCTATAACAAAAGTTATCTGTTTACTTGTAGCGGCTAGTTACGTAGAAAAAAAGTCTATTGTTTACTGGCTTTGCTTGGCGTCATGAACTCTCCTACAGAAATCAGTGTTTTCTACACGTTCGCTTCTTAAACTATTATTTCATGATGAAATTAAAAATGTGCCCGTTGGTGAAACCTTTTCAATATGTTGCCTTGACTTCGGCTGCATTGTCTTTTGCATCATCATTTTAAATTCTTGTATATGGGTAATGTTTGATAGCAAATGCTAACTGGATGTAATACATGACCTGTGTACCCTAATGAACGTTACTTAGCTAATTTGACTGACATGTTACCAGTACTCAGGTTATGTACACCACTATTTAGGAGTTATGTGTAATTATCTTTATTTCCATATTGAAGTGAATTACGATAGGAACTACTTTGATTACCTGTAAGCTTTGAAAATGCGAATGTGAAATACTAATCATTAATATTTACAATAGAATTTCAGAGTTTACTGGTTACATTTTCTGTATGTTATATGTTTTATAGAAAGAGGTACATCATTTTGACTTGTGCTTCTCTTCAGACATCTCTTATTAATACAACAGTTAAGGTACATTTTCCACACCGGTGTGTGTGTGTGTGAGTGTGTGTGTGTGCGTGCACTGCTTTTAAATGAGTTGTGTTGCACTCACAGGCGTCCAGACAGGGCAGGTATGTGTAATGATTATGTGAGTCAGCACTTAGCTTCTCTTGGGGCTTTAGCATTTTATGATTGGACCTTGGAAGTCTTTTTCAAAATAGCAGATAAGAGTAAAATCCACTTCAGCTTAACTGTGATGTGAGCGAACAAACTTAATAACCACCCCTTAATAGTAAATCATTTCAAAATTCTAATTAGGTCAAATCTCGAGTCTTTTAAATAAATATTTTCTTGGTGTTTCTTATCTACAATTCCGCATCACCTTCTTAGTTTGCACAGTTTTTGCTTTAGCGTTCACATTAAACTCAAATGGGCAAACATGTTTAAAGGGCAATGTATTAGTTATTGTACATATAACACGCATATATATTGACGAATAATCAAATATAACTCATATAACACCAAGGATTCTTGGGCTTTAATCTTGCTCGTCTCCTGTGTCATCACACCACTACTTCAGTATATTTTTAATTTAAAAGAAATAAATGTATTGTATACGTTGTGTGCTATGATTTGAAATACACTACTTTGAAAGATTTAGCAGACACATATTTGCACAAAGTATCAGTGTCGGATTGGTATCGCCGCATCGGATAGCAAACCAGTGTTATTATATTTTTTTATTCCGTTTATTTTCAGAAATATCCGTGTTTTTATTGTTGTGTTCGTATTTTTGACATTGCTGTTAGATTATTTACAAATGAAGGTAATAAGTTCTTGGACACAGGAGAGCTTTGGGGGAAAAAATCCAAAGGATTTGCTTAAATATGCATATTTTGTGACCAATAATAGGCCGCATTCAACCACGAAACAACATGATTTATTAATTACTATATGTTTGAAAATCCATGATGGAGTGAAGCCGCCAAATTCGAAGCGCAATGTGGCGAGGGTTGACTGTGAATCATTTGGGATGTGGGCCTCTGCAGGCAAAAATGACCCAAGAGGTCACCTCTTAGATGCAGCACTAAAGAGCAGTGATGGAGTGTGTGGTCGCTACCCAGGAAACAAATCTCACAACATCGCCAAGCATACATCGCCTACAAGGGTCAATGCTGGCTGTCATTTCTCATTTTTCCTGCTGCAATGAATTGAAAGTGTAGGAGAAGTTGACCCTGAGGTGGACACTTGAGGATTAGATATATTTGTTCAAAAGGTTTTTGAAAAGAAGTCGAGATAAGTGATTGTCGGTGTTTCTGTCATTCCCTCGGGTGCTGCTTGTCCTTTTTTACATTTAAGTAGCCATCAACCCGAAACAACATAGAGCATTTAACCTTTATATGTGACTGTGTTTTTAAAAAAGACACAATAACACAACTGCACCATAGAATAGAGAGTGGAAACAGTGTTGAGGTCTTCAACCATGCAAAATGTAGTCTGGCGAAGGGCAGGTAAATAAACTATATGTTGGTATTGAGGTTCATGCTAAGGGGGGTTCCTTACCATGAAAATATAGTGTAATATTTGAGGCTGGACAGTGGATACTCAAATGGGAACATGATCAAATTAAGTCACATGACTCACACACACTTCATTCACTGTGTATCAAATTAACCTAACCTCCGAGGTCAAAAAAGTTCCAGGACTGGCGTCAGAAAAGGTATACAGTAAGCCCTGGTAAGTAATAAGTGAATTTCCGCAAAGTAGTTTTCAAAATTAATTAAAAAAAACTGAATATTTTCGTAGTTAGAGCATAGAAAACCGGTTTAACTTTCTCAATTTTACCAAGATTAGAGCCCTCTAGACAGGAAATAACACCCCTACAGTCACCTTTACACTAATATTACCCAACATATTTAACATAATTAGAGAAAATAAGCCATTTAAGATATAAATAATGATGAGTTGGACTCATGAGTGTGCTAATAACAAAACGAGCGAAATATTGTTCGTTAAACAGAAAATGTATGCAAATCGAGGAAACATTTTGGCCTAAATGTTTTATGTTAACCGAAAAACACACTAACCGGGGTGTATGCTAACCGAGGTTCCACTGTATTTCAAATACAAACTACAAGTTTCCCCTTCCTCCTGGGGTCTAATGCAACTCCCCAGCCTTCTCTGCCACACCTTCATGCACTCCTGGAAGGATTCTTTTTGTGATCCTCTACAGCTCCGTCATCATGGCCGTCTTAATGTTAATCGTAATCATCTTAATGTCTCGGAGTGGATGATGCACCCTCACGTCGGAAAATGCGATCAACATCAACATTCCTGAAACTTTTCTAACACACTTTGTTCTTTTTCTCTGCTTAAATTACTGAAACACTTATCTTTACATCTTTTTCTACAAAGCGCGTGCTTATTGTACCGTACGTATGCCGCTACCATTTCAATTAAAAAATATACAAGCCAACTCGTATGTTAAACAGATCAGTCCATGAAATTATCATCATGATCCATCGCGGAAATAGACCATGACACCGGATGAAGTTAAAATGAGAAATTATGAGAGCAGATTATCAATGATTACCTACAAATAATAATGTCACTAATCTTGTTTGCTATCTTAGATTTAATTTCCTTTGTAATTTTACAGTGAATACTGTCAGCGTTAATGGTGGGCGGTCTCGGATTTTCAAAATAAAATGACCCAACTGCATTAGATTTAGTGCCACCCATGCCCGTCCCTGTTATTTTACAAAAGTATACCGTCATTTCCGGTGTATAAGTCGCGCTCTTTTTTGTCATGCTTTGAAACCTGTGGTTTATACAGTCGGGACATTTTGCGCGCTTCGAAGCAGTCATTTTGTGCGTGCGCTCTCATCATTAGTGATGTGTGATACCACTGATTTCTTTTCCGATTTGATGCGGAGTAAAATTCAGGCTGGTATCAGCGATGCCGATAGTTTGTGCAAATTCACTTAACGTGTCGGATAAATGTTAAAAGGTAGTATATTTTAAATCGTAGCATAGCTCATAAAATCAAGAATGTAAGACCACTGTTGCCGGCGTGTTTCGAGGGGCTGGACTGCTGCGTGCTGGGGAAGACAGCATGAGCTCGCGACAAGGTAAAAGGAGAGAGATGTATTGTTCGGTTCCAATACTTGAAGAGGACGACTTTAGTGGTTTTAGTACCCAGGAGGAGGACGAGGATAGCGATAAATTATTTTTCTGGTAGGCTACTCTTAACTAGTCCTATTACACGCACTGTTCGGCACTGTTTGGGGAAAAAAAGCATTTATTTAATAAAAAGTTTTAAAACTCTTTCTGTGTAACATCTTTCTGTGTACTGAACATCCCATGTAACGACGTGGACACCTGTGGCTTATAGATAGGTGTGGCCTTGACTTGAATTGACAGCATGGCAGTAAATCACTGCCTGACTAAGCTAGTCTTCTGTCTCCATTCTGCAGCAAGTTGGCTTTGTACCAGTACAGAGGGACTACGTTTGCTTGTGAGGCAGCTGGCCACTTTGACAGCAGCGATTCACTTGTGAGAACAAATATCTGCAAATCCACTGGCAGCTCTGCACCACTTGGCAGGGATATAACATCTCAGCCAGCCCACAACCTGGATTATGATAAAAATATACACCTGGAGGCAACATGGTGGGTTGTTTTGTCTCTGCACATCTTGTTCTTCAGCCTCTGTAGACATTTAATAGGGAAGTATGTCAAATTATTCGAAACTCAGCTAGTGTGATGCTTGCTATGCTTGTACATAGGGTGAAATTTCAGTCAGACAAAAACCAAAATGTACAAAAACTGAAGCAGTTGAATGTACATTAAGTTATTTGTTACAGGCACCCAAAAATATTAACAAAAAATACATTTCATAGAGAATAATTCTAGTTAAAGACAAATAAATATGATGAAATGGACAAATTAATTTTTAACAACACTTGTACCATTATTAAAAAGCTCTTGTTGGCATGTGGAAGACGGTGGGGAGGCGAGAAGGAGGAGAGGAGGTTATTGTTTGGAAGATGAATCCTCCTCCATAAGAACGTCGGATCGCTTGCGATCTCTCTTTCGTTAACACCTTTACCCCTTTTGCAACATTAAGTTCCTTCATTTTTTTCTTTCTTCGCCAGAATTTATTTGATTGCCGCCGTTTTGCAGGAAAATACTCTGGAATAGTTACGAGCGGGCATGACGGGGACATTAATTCCAAGCGGTGCCGTTTGTTGAGCTGATCTCAGGTAGAAGGAAAAAGGTGATAAGCATACATCGCTCACTCAATACGTGTCATGGTGCATCCCTTGCTTCTTTTACATATCTTCTGCTTGCCCTGAAATAATCAATATCATTATAAAATGTTTGCATTGACAGCCTGCTGCCTCCATGGGTTAGGCTTAGGCCACTAGTGTATTCATTTCAACATTTACTTTGAAATATTGCATAAAATAGTGCATAAAACCAGTGTAATTTCTTAGGGTTTGGGTTAGGACTAGGGATGAGCGAGTGCACCCATCTAAATGATCCGTATCTGTATTCAGGGTGGGCGGGGCATAAACCGGAAGTGGCTCCAGCCCCGACCGCGGTAAGTGAATTTCCGCCAAGTAGTTTTTTCAGCATAAAACCTGTTTGGTTTTTAACATTATTAGAAGGCGCTAGACATGAAATAATACCCCTATAGTCACCTTTTCACTCACATTACCCAATAGAGTAGCTATAATCAGAGAAAATAAGGCATTTAAGAGACCAATAAGACTCGTGCTCATGTGTGTTTCAATACATGTCTTCCGGACGTGTGGACAGGAAGTGACATTGGGGATTCAGAGTTGAGTTTTAGGGTGGAATAAGTACGGCCACAACAGTAGCCTGTGTTGTTATTATGATTATGATGATAATTATTATTATTGTGCCTGCGCCTGAGATAATTCAAACCGGCAATAAAAGGCTGTCGTTGGCGATGAAATCTGGTGCGTGTTACTCGTGACACCTCGTGGCAGTTCATCAACCACATCTCGTATTGCCTTTAACTCTTTGTATTTCAGTTCTTTAAGAACCCTTTTACACTTGCAAATGTTTAGTTTAGGCTAATAATACATACAATTTGCTTAAATATGCATTTTTTTGACTAATAGGCCGTAGTCAACCACGAAACAGCAATCCATCCACTTTCTATGCCGCTTATCCTCACTAGGGTCGCAGGTATGCTGGAGCCTATCCCAGCTGACTTCAGGCGAGAGGCGGAGTACACCCTGGACTGGTCTCCAGCCAATCATATAGACCAGGGGTCACCAATGTTTTTCCGTGTGAGAGCTACTTTTACAAAATGAAAATAGCCAAGAGCTACTCATTTTTGTAACATTTATTTTCAGAGCTTATTTTAAACCCAAATATGCTTGTTTTACCAGAACATGAACAAAATGCTGGTGTCCACAACTCACATTTTGTATTTCAGAATGCATTTCTTTCTACTGTTCTTTCATTATGAACTTAAAACCTGAATGAAAAGCAGGCTTGTGGGCACCTCATGTGGTCGTGGGGGGCTACCTGGTGCCCGCGGGCACCACGTTGGTGACCCCTGATATAGACAAACCACCATTCAAGCTCACATTCATACCTATGGACAATTTAGGGTCACCGATTACCTAACCTGTATGTTTTTGGAATGTGGGAGGAAGCTGGAGTACCCGGAGAAAACCCATGCGTGGGTTTTGCGTGCGTGAGATTCGAACCCAGATCTTCCCGATCTCCTGACTGTGTGGCCAACATGCTAACCAATAGGACATCGTGCAGCCAAAACAGCAATCATTTATGAACTAATTAATTTTGGACAATGTGATCTATATATGTTTCACTTTTCTGTCACGCTCACAACAACTATGGTGTGTTCAAGGACAAAACATTATCAGTGAAGCATGAAGACATAAACTGTGGGCTTTTTGCACAGTGGTGTACATATGCTGAACATTGTACCTGCATTAACACGCATTTCAAATTTTTACCAACTTAGCGTGAATGAGGTATGTTTTCTGGGCTAGTTTTGGAGAAAAAAAGAAAAAAACAAGTCAAGTAATTTGTGGGTGACTGCTGAATTGTGAATGTGTGGGGATCCACTGTACCCAAAATAAATCAAGAATAGTGACACACTAATCTCTTTGAAGGTCTGTCACATGGGGGTGTAGTTGCATTTTTACCCAGCAATGTTAGTCGGAAGGGGGCTTTTGTGCTTGGCTTGCGAGATCCCTAGACCTCAGCGTGTGTGATTTATTTATGTTTTTGTGGGGATATATAAAAGATCTCCTTTATGTTCCACTTCCTCCCACTAACCTTGATGACCTTAAACATCAAATAACAACAGCAATCAACTCAATGGATTGTGATATGCTGATGCGCGTAGCTACATTTAGCTGGTTTGCTCTGATGGAAAAAATGGTGCAGAAGCTGTACCATCCAAGTATCCAGCCATGCCATTACACTACATGCAAGTACACTATACTGTATGTACTTTATTTTCCTGAGACTTAATGTGATGTTGCCCTTAATTGGCTTTCAAAACTGGGCAATCGGTGGATTCATCACTGAATTTTGATGGGCTGCCTCACACTTGTGTGTTTCCACACCCGTTTCTCTATTGTACGCAACAAGATGAATTCAATTCATATATGTACATACGGTATATATAATGTGTTCCATTTATAGTTTTGAGTCCTTGTTTAGTGTGCACATGTGACAGAATGAGACAGGTTTAAAAATACCAATTTGCCTTTTAAAAAGGGCAAGATCCTCACTGATGAAATCATCAATCAAAGATGCCCAGACAGGTAACTATACATTAGCTAGTGTTAGAGATTGATGATACCACAGTCACCATGGCTTAGCTGGGAATATTTGCCACTCCCATTGTTACTATAGATACACTGGTTGATGGGTGGGATTGATGGTGTTTCAGTGACTCCTTTGTCATCCTCAGCGAGCCTTTAAAGACATTTCTGTGAGTGATGTCAGAAGGTTAATGGCATTGCTTGCCATCTTATAGCAAGTGAAAGTAGCCATGCATTTAATGATCCTCTATGAAGGCATGCAGAAGACATGCATGATGACTTCCAACAGGGGACGCAATAGCTGTTGGAGGCAGAATAGGGTAAAGCAGTGATCCCCAACCCCAGGGCCGCGGACCGGTACCGGGCTGTGGGTCATTTGGTACCGGGCCGCACAGAAAGAAAAAAATAATTTCCATGATGTTTTATTTTGAAAAGTGGCCGGATTCTCTCTGTTACACCGGTCTCACTTGACGCATGTCCATTGTACGTGTACTAACTTTCTCTCCAATGCTGCTGTATTTTTAGCATTTTTCGTTCACCTCAAATTTGGTCTCAAATGCTGATACTAATATAAAGGTAAGTTTTGACGACTTATTGTGTGCTAATGTGCACATTTGTCTGAAGTTAATTCATGCTAGCACACTGCCTTTTACCACACACGTCAAACAGCCATGTAATCATCTCTCTGAAAAAGTTGAACTGGTGGATTGTGGGTCGGCATTCATTTTGTGCTTTGAATGTGATGTTGTTCATGTCTTAGTTTTACACAATACATAATAAATAAGATAAATTAGATCGCTAAACGTACGACCCCCCCCCCCCCCACCACCACACACACACACACACACACACACACACACACACACACACACACACCCCGGTCTGCGGGAGATTTATGGGAACACAAGTGGGTCAAAAAAGGGGGTAAAGCCATAGAGTGAAACTTTAAATCAGGTAAATGTATATATAATTAACTATCAATCACAGAAGGTCAGAAGTATTTCCTATTGGGGTTTTAACATTTTGCATTAGCAAACAGAAAAAAAATGAGGGAAGCCTTCAGCGGCATTACATTTCATGGCAGTACCATGCGGCTGCTTACATGTAGCACTTGTACAATGCTGCGGACACGTCTGTCGTCTTGTGTAACCTTCATTGTGCTGTTATTGATCTACGTTCCATTTGTATGCAGGACGCTGACAGACCGCAAACACGTAACACCCTGGCACAGCAACATGGTAAGATGGTCTTGCCATTAAAAGTCAGCAGGGAGGCCAGCATAAAGTACAGCAGATGTCTCACCTCCGCCTGTCTTTCCCTCTCTGTCTTTTTCACCCAGACAAACACATTTGTTTTGTTGGATTTAGCTATTCATTCTGTATGTACCAATGTGCAGATTAAAATTGCACCACACATGTATGAACACTAGATGGCATGTTAGGGTAACTAATCAAGGGTTTCTGGCTTATTGGTTTTAGAGCTACATTAAAGCTGTGGTTGGTGGTGTTCATGAACAAATTTGCCAGTGTTTTGTGAAATACCTGAAATTAAAGGTGTATTTTTCAAATTGTCTACTAATTATTGATTATATTGTCTTTTTATTTGCCTTTAATCTAATTGTAGACATGTAATTTAAATTTGCACAAAAAATGGTGCTCATTCAATGAAACAAATGATATATATATATGCCCGAAGTCAGCTGGGATAGGCTCCAGCATACCCACGACCCCAGTGAGGATAAGCGGCACAGAAGATGGATGGATATATATACTGCTCCAAAAAATAAAGGGAACACTAAAATATCACATCCTAGATCTAAATTTATGAAATATTCTTATGAAATATTTTGGTCTTTACATAGTTTTAATGTGCTGACAACAAATTCACACAAAAATTATCAACTGAAATCAAGTTTATTAACCCATGCAGGTCTGGATTTGGAGTGACACTCAAAATGAAATTGGAAAAAGACAGCACCTGTTGTCTATTCCATTTGCTCAACAGCATGTGAAATTGATTGTCAATCTGTGTTGCTTTTAAAATGGACAGTTTGAATAACAGCACAGCAGTTTTGACTGAGTGTCAATTGAATGTTCCCTTTATTTTTTGGAGCAGTATATATATATATATGCTGTAAAGCATATTGGCGAAATAATTGAGTGCGGGCAGTGTGCCACCCATTGGTTCCACACATGTCAGCAAGTACATTCTACTTATACTCATTCTTTTTAGCTCACAACCACATAATAGAGTAATTACTGCCCACAAACATGTTTGGGTTTCACACAAGACAAGAACCAAAGGCTGTGGCATCCTGTATAGGAATAGTTAGTGTATAAATACATTTCACAGGCACTTATATGACCAAAACATGTAGAACACAATGGATGAGTTTGTGTCTCGCCTTGCAATACAAAAATAGGATTCTCACGGTGCTTTTCATGGACATAATCCTTGGGAGAGGAGAAAACACATCCAGAAAGTTCCACTTTAAAACTGTTGAGCCTGTTGTGTTGTTTAATTCGTTTGACATTGTGTGGTTTTGCGAAGGTGCAAAGTGAGCCAAGACCCGTCACTCATTCACAATCATCATGGGTGACGTGTTTTTGCTGAAATAAAAAAGGTAAAATTAATGTTTACAGTGGTAATGGTTGTCTTTTTTGTGTTTTCAGGATTATCGCTTGCTGTTTATACACGCAAACTAACAGGTTGCCAATGTCACACACACAGAGGGAGAGAATGGAGCAGAGACAGCGCTTCTGATGCACTTTCTCTGATATACTGGCAAATTCTTCATGCTCTTTTCTGTAATTTTAGCAACGGCCTGTGTCTTTGGTCTGTGTAGCCTTCACGACCGAGTGCTTCCCGGATGTGGCATGTGGCAATGGCACTCTTTAAAAGTATGTTTTGCGTGGTTTTTGTGGAATCTGAGCCTGGTAAAACGAATTATAAAAAAATAACAATCATATTTAACCCAGCATGTTTTGAATGTTTGAGTTTCGTCACATAGTAAGTCACAAAAGCTGCTCTGATGGAGGAGCTCGAGTGGGTCTCCCAAGGCAAACAAGTCATTGTCGAGGAACTATACAAAAAGTTATTCAGAAGACCCAATGAAAAACAACTAATGGAGAGAACGCACCTCTCCCGGATGTGGGAGACCAGGGCCGAGCACCTGGTGCTTGGGCCTTCACCCGTGGGGCCACCAGGTGTTCTCTCTTCACACTGAAGGCAGCCAGTTGAGGTGGCTCAGGCATCTACTGTAGATCAGACGTCTCCCGAACGCCTTCCTGATAAGGATGTCGGAGACCGACAAGTCTGACGCCCCTGACTCGGACCGGATAAGTGAATGAAAAATGGATGGATGGAGCTTTTCTGTGATGTCTTTTCTTTATGGATACAGTATGTTTTTTTACAATGCAGATATCGGTGCCTCATTTGGGTAAATTAATAGTCACTATAAATTATTAGTTACGATTAAAACTAAGTTAAAACTATATACTAAAGAAAAACTATGCGGATATCGGTGCCTCATTTGGGTTACTGTTTTGAGCGCAGTGAAATTACACTAAAATTAGGTATACACCCACGCCTTCTACAAGAAGGGCCAGAGTCGCCTCCACCTGCTGAGGAGACTGAGATCCTTTGGTGTGTGCAGGACTCTTTTACGGACCTTTTATGACTCTGTGGTGGCCTCAGCCATCTTCTATGCTGTGGGCTGCTGGAGAGGGGGCAGCATGGACAGGGACAGGAGCAGGATCAATAGGCTGATCAGGAGAGCGAGCTCTGTCCTGGACGGTCCTCTGGACTCCGTGGAGGAAGTGGGGGAGAGAAGGATGTTGGCTAAGCTGACATCCATCATGGACAACACCTCTCACCCGCTACATGACACTGTTGTTTCCCTGGGCAGCTCCTTCAGCAGCAGACTGTTACACCCACGGTGTAAGAAGGAGAGGTTCCGCAGGTCCTTCATACCGACCGCTGTCAGGCTCTACAACACCTGCACCACCTGAACCATGTTGTAGCCACTATGTATTCTTTACTTGCGTATTAAGCTTGCTGCTGTAACAAGTGAATTTCCCTGCTGTGGGATAAATAAAGTACAATACAATACAATACAATACAATACAATACAATAGTTACCGCCACCTAATTCCGGAGTCTACTGCCATGCCTTATGTTTCATGTTCATTTTTCACCTGCACAGACAACAAAGAGCATCGAGCTAAAATACTCAGGCCGAAACGCTGAAAGTTAGGTTGCACTTTACCTCAAAAGATGCAGA
Organism: Dunckerocampus dactyliophorus; assembly: GCF_027744805.1. Classification (NCBI taxonomy): domain Eukaryota; kingdom Metazoa; phylum Chordata; class Actinopteri; order Syngnathiformes; family Syngnathidae; genus Dunckerocampus; species Dunckerocampus dactyliophorus. Next base: position 16,947,764 of record NC_072832.1, on the reverse strand, counting down.
CTCGGCCACCTGCAACAAGTGCTTTAAGGCAAGTAACTCCATTTTGGTCTGTTAATACACAAATCTTTGTGTATCAGCTATCAATTTCTCGAATTGTGTGAAACAGTGAAATGTCGGCACTTAAAGTACTGTAAAATCTTGTGTTTTTCCCTCCTGTGTTCTGCATCGTTTCTGTGTTTGGCTGTGATATTTATGACAATTTGTTCTAGAATGTATTTCATATTGGTGAATGCATTACTTAGTTATCATTGCATTGATATTATTGACGTATTGAAAAGTATTGAAACTTGCAATCACAAAATTCTGTACAATATTTGTATGTTTTCCTTTTTTAAAATGCCGGCGCATTTGGAAAAGTACTAATTTTGAACTGGTATCGGACCATTTCTAAATAAACAATCCCCAACCCTATTGAACACAGCCTTAGCAAAAAAAACAAAAAACAAGGGGGTGGGGGGGAGAGTTTCTGTTTAAAATGCCCATTCCATTTAAAATCGAGCAACTTAGGTTGGACTAAGTTGTCTGTGTTTACACAGAACAGTAGAGGGCGCTGCTCACCCTTGTGACAACCTGGCCCAATTATGGCTAATGTACACTTACAGTATTGTAAAGATCACTTAAACTGAGCATGTGCTTTTTTGTGGTTTAGCACGTAGCCACGAGTCATTCAAGAGTCATGGCTGATATTTCTTAATTAGAAAACGATCTACAGGAAATACAACTTTTTAGACAGCAAGGCCTTTCAGGGCTTCAGGCTAACTATTTTTTTTAACAGGAGCACAGTGACCCATAACTTCAAATTTTAGGAGTGCAAGCAAAAAATGTAGGCGCACAAACCGAAATCGACTTGCAAAGTAAATATTCATTGTCACTGGTTTACTGATAAATACTTGAGAAATATATGATAACTGTCTTCTGTAAGCACCTTGTTTCTCTCCCTAGCTTCTGGAAGGCCTTTTTGGTGGCATTCTATACACATACACAAGTGAAATCACATCATGCGACGTCAATAGTCATGACATGTCATGTTATGAATGTCATGCACAATTATTTATTACTCCTTCAATACTTTAATGTAGACCAAAAACAGCTTAATCATTATCATCATATGTTGAGTTCAAACATGGTTTGTTAGATGTCAAATAGGGGTCCCAACCGGTCCAAAAGTAGGGCCGAACTGGGCTGTGGAAAGCTTTCAGAAGCAATGGTAAAGAAAAGACATGTTTTTAAAATGTTTTGTAAATAACTGCGTTGAATTCTATGTAAATGCATATGAATTTGGAAACATGGCCTGTTATTCATACATCCATCTTCTATGCCGCTTATCCTCACTAGGGTCGCGGGTATGCTGGAGCCTATCCCAGCTGACTTCGGGCGAGAGGCAGGTACACCCTGGACTGGTCGGCAGCCAATGGCAGGGCACATATAGACAAACAACCATTCACACTCACATTCATACCTATGGACAATTTAGAGTCACCAATTAACCTAACATGCATGTTTTTGGAATGTGGGAGGAAACCAGAGTACCCGGAGAAAACGCACGCACGCACGGGGAGAACTCCATCGGTCTCCCCGATCTCCTGACTGTGTGGCCAACATGCTAACCGCTAGGTCACCATGCCTGGCCTGTTATTTTATTGGAAAATAATATACTGTTAAAAGCCCACAGTTTTTGCATGTTTATGTTGTTTTGTATCATTACATTTCCCAGCGGTCCTTGAACGAGACAAAGTGAGAGTTTCGCTAACTTTGACAAACAGACATATTTTTCCGATACATTGTTGTTTCCAAATGCTGTGAATGCATAAAGGTGATTTTTGATGACGTTATTTTGTCTTTGTTGAGCGCTAAATGTTTCTAATTTGTTCAGTGTCAAGTTATTTCATGCTAGCACACTGACTGCCGCCTACATCAAACAACGATGCGATTATCTTCTCCGTGGAAAACAAACCCCCGGCTCGTATCAACGGTGAGTCTGTATTCATTTTGTGATTTTAATTTGATGTTGTAGGGAGCTACTTTTCTGAGACTTTTGTTCAGTGAATTCAGACATGTAAAGCGCAGCACTTTCATTGAGAAGACCAGAAGTGTGTTGTCGGTAGTCACCTTTCCTTCACGTTAAGCTTTCCAAACTTTAGTGGTCAGTGTAAAAAAGACCCTCGGTTACATTGTGCTTGTGCTTGTTTTATACGCAACACATAATGAAATAGCATTACATTACATTACGTACATCATAATTCCAGTATCACAGTGGCCATTTGTCCCCAAGCTTCTTCTTCTTTGGTATTCGTCTCCTTTCTTCTTCCTTTGGAGTTAATGTCGGTTGGCAAATTAGCTCATTTGGGCATTACTGACAACTACTGGGCTGAAGTGTCGAGCAGAGTTTTGTCAACAACCAAAAATATTCAATAATAACGGCAAATTAACTGGTCCCACTTGCGCGAGTAGACGAAAAATGTACTCGCAATGTCTCAAATTTTTGTCGCAAAATGCAGCCATTTAGTGGCAGTCTGGAGCCTTGATTCGAACGACTGTAATGCGACACACATGAATTTTTAGGACTTCGAGACAGGATTCATTTTAAAGCGGCTCTGGTAAACAATGCTGTAGCCCTGTGTTGTTGGAGTATGCTGTAAGAAGCTGCCTTACCAAACACCAAACACCAAACACAATGGCTGGAAGCATTCTGACCACCACAATCCAAACAGAGAGCAGACCAACAAAGAAGTGTTGTCGGAACAAGTTAGAAGCAAAGAGCTGGATTTGGAGTTGAGGTTGTGTCTGTCTTAAGATGATTTAATAGGTTTTTTTTTGTTTTCTTGAAAGCTAACTTGCTGACAACATGAGCTTACGGAGCCTGGCCTGAATGATGAAAAAAGTCAAATGTGTCACCATATTCCGTTTGTCCCTCAAAAAGACAAGACTGACCATTTTTAATACGGAAATGGTGAGAAAAACACTTAGGTAGGCTAAATACCAGCAAAATTGTAATGCCAAGGGACACCCTGTTGGCAGGGCCAACCAACCTGAATGTTGTTTTTGTAGTTAAAGCGCAGAAAACCTGTTTATGATATTCTAAATAGGTTTTTATCATTATTAGAGCCCTGCAGACATGAAATAACACCCCTATAGTCATCTTCACACTCCTATTAATCTTTGCTTACGCCACATTGCACATCTAACAAAAATCATGCTCAGGCTACGGGATCACTGCAGGGACACAAGTAACGACTGCTGCTTTACGTATACCAAGCTAATTACTTAGCCTTCAATTTACTTATTCTAAACTTAAGAAAGGGTTTCAAACGGAGTGGGGAAGAGTGACAAAGTAAGAAGCAAAAACTTACCACTTCCACATGCAATGGGAGAAGAAATTGCTTTCATACGTCATGTTGGACATACCACGGCTGACTCCATGAAGGTAATGTAATGTAAGTGTGTCTCATCAACGTAACATTACTGATGCCTAGTAATGCGTAGAATACTACATATGACTTGTCTTACTAATAATAGGCAAAACAGCAATCATTTAATAATTAATACATTTTTTAAAAGGACAATAGAGTGAGAGAGCATCGTTTGACCTGCAAAGTGCTGAGGAAAGAGACGAATGTAATATATTTTTTAGTTCAAAATAACACAATGAATAGAATTAAATAACAATTTAAACATCTTTCTTATAGAAATCCTGCTTAACTTCATAAATTCAGTGTCCAGGTTTATGATAGCGCAGGTGTATCCAGCTTCCAGCACTAGTAAAGCTACTTTGATTGAAAGTAAAAAAAAAACAAAAAACAAAGCAGATCTGCACTCAAACAGTGTGGCCATTGTCTTTATGCTATTTTGTAGTCATTTGTCATGAAACACAGGCACCATGTCAAAATTTCTAGGTGCAGCCAAAGCGTCGAGAGGGTCCAGTTTGGGGGCTTTAGGATCTCGTCTCTGCTATTTGCAGACGATGTGGTCCTGATGGCCTCGTCAGGCTGTGACCTTCAGTGTTTACCGGGGTGGTTTGCAGATGAGTGTGAAGCTTCTGGGATGAGACTCAGCACCTCCAAATCCGAGGCCATGGTTCTCAGTCGGAAAAGGGCGGCTTGCACCCTTCGGTTTGGGAGTGAGGTCTTGCCCCAGGTGGAGCAGTTCCAAGTATCTCGGCGTCTTGTTCACGAGTGAGGAAAGGTTGGAGCTTGAAGCTGACAGGCGGCTTGAGGTAACATCTGCGGTAATGCGGTGGCTGTACCGGACGGTCGTGGTGAAGAGAGAGCTGAGCCGGAAGGCAAAACTGTCAATTTACCGGTCGAGCTAGGTTCCCACCCTCACCTGTCATGGTCATGAGCTTTGGGTCATGACCGAAAGAACGAGATCGCAGATACAAGCGGCTAAAATGAGTTTCCTCCGGAGGGTGGCTGGATTCATCCTAAGAGATAGGGTGACGAGCTTGGTCATCCGGGTGGGGCTCAGAGTAGATCCGCTGCTCCTTCACATCGAGAAGAGCCAGTTGAGGTGGTTCGAGCATATCCCGGACGCCTCCCTGGTGAGGAGTTTCAGGCATGTCCAGCTGGTGGATGCCTTAGGGTCCTCCCGGGGGAGCTGGAAGAGGTGGCCAGTGCCCAGGAAGTCTGGGCTTCCCTACTGAGGCTCTTGCCCCCGCATTGTGGACCTGGATAAGCGGAAGAAAATGGAATGGCAAAAATGGAATGGAATTTAGACACACAACTAGTGTTTTTGAAGTATTATAATGGCAACAAGAGAGGTGGTTGTTAAGTGACACTTTAAAAAAGTAAGTAAGTACCCATGAACGTGATAGCCACTTGTAGCTTCCCCGTGGGACAAAAACAAGCTCCTAACTAACCGGATTAGTTACTTTTAAAGACAAAATGTCACTGTGGTAAAAAAAAAAAAAAGTCACATTTGGGGTCCAAAGACCAGAGGCTATAGGCAGAAAACTAGCCAGCTAGTTAGCAGTGAGGCAGCGTGACAGCCAGGCAAAGTGTGCAAACTAAATTGCCAGAAAAGTCGAACGTCAATGAGGACTGACAGGCGCGCTTCGCACACGCTGGTATCGATAGCTGCCATCAACAGACACCACATTTTACACACTTAGTTTTGATTCTCACTGTAAAAAAGAACAAAGTGTGTCCCTTGTCAACTCAATACGGGACAATTCCGTTTTCAAGGGACGGTTGGCAACTCTCTGTGCTTTTTCCCCTTGCAGATAACACATCTGCGTTTTAATGGAAACTTCAGGTTTGTGTGTTTAGGATTTAGCCTGTTAGCTTCCATCGTGGGGTAACAATTGCAATTTAAGAGAGAGAGGGTTCTCTATGTGCATCTAATCTAATAATTACAACAGTTACATTTATTGCAAATGTTGATTTGAAATTGGAGAACGTCGGCATCAAGCCGGCAAGAGCATTTGGACGGGTAAAAGCGAGCCATTTGTCAAAAATAGCCATTTTTATTGGCCTATCAGTTACTCACAGATTTTCACCATTTGTTGGTAGCCTGGGACGTAACTTCAGCAAAAAGCGGGTATCTACTGTAATTAAAATTCAGTGGGGAATAAGGGGTCTAATTCAACTGAACTGGCATGTCTGGATGCGTTGGTCTATTTAGTGTATCTGTATTCTGACATAGCCTACTGAGCAGTGTCCCAATGACAAATGTCAAGGTTATAGCCTGTGCTTATATACTTCCATGTGTTTGACAAATTATCACCAGTCATTATTACCACTCTGCCCCTCCCGTGTTATCTGATGAACCGTCAATCAATTTGACAATTCATTTTTAACCGAGCAGACATACATCCCTGAAGGCCATGCGCACTCAGAGGTCATCAACTCATAGCCGCCCACCTCTGGCTTGTGGTACCGCTCCCCAAAATACCACCTTATTCAAACTGCTGGCAGCCAAAAGTTTGGACTTTGGGAGAGGAGACTTCATGGCTGCGCTGTTCTCGCCACGCTACGACCTGCGATCCCTGGGAAAGGTCAGTTATGTAACATTTGATGTGGGTTCATGTGGCAGCAAAGCAAACGAAAGCAAACGAAATTAAATTATGACACAACTTGCGAATAGAGGACCCACTGATGGTTTTAGCACCAGAAAACGATTGCCTTATAGGAAAACGACATTTTTTTTCAAATTTTGCCCATCATCCACAATACTGTGAGACATAAACACATACGTCTTTCTCTTTTCTGTGCTTGTTAAATGTATAAAAACAGCTAAAAAGTGGCAGCTCATTAATGCAGATAATGGTACATATGTAACGGATGCCAGCCTGTGAGGCTGTGCGAGAGTACGTTGGTAAACTTCAGTCCCTCTGCCTCAAGAGCTGCGCTGAACACGCGGCCGACAGTCCAAGCTTTTAGTCCGGGCAGGTGCGAAACAGGGCGGGTTACATTGGTGCCGTGACCCGGATGGGAGTGAGGTTTGAGGGGGTGAGTGTAACGGATGCCAGCCTGTGAGGCTGTGCGAGTGTACGTTGGTAAACCTCACTCCCTCTGCCTCAAGAGATGCGCTGAACACACGGCCGACAGTCCGGGCTTTTGACCATGTGGTCAGCGCTCTCGCCTCCCATTACGAAGGTCCTGTGTTCGAGCCCCGGTGCGGGCAGTGTGAAACAGGGTGGGTTATACGTAGCCTGCTATTAAAACACCTCCAACAAGGTTTTCTGGTTTTATATCCATGCTGTGACCATGTAGTAACAGGTACATTCATGATAACATGTAATACTTACACTATTTTGCCGCATTTTGGTCCTTTTTACCAGAACTTCCTTCCTTTCGATTTCACATAGCAACATAGAAACGAACGCCTACACCTAGCGTTCACATTTCCAAACACAAAAACAAGAACACAGCCACAGTGGCGGCAGTAGTGGCCTGAGACATTGTGAGCGCGGCGCTGGCATGCTGCGGGCGAGTGTGTGGTGAAGCAAGTCGCTAGCCGGTGTGGTGTGGCGAAGTGTCAATGCGCCAGCAGCGTTGTTCTTCAGCGTAACAATGTTAATAGCAATAATAATAACAATGTCTTTGTAGCTTGGTTAATATGCAGGTCACATTGCGGAGCATTGTTGGCGGGTTTTGGAGGTTTTTTAGAAGACTTTATAGGCGGAATATTACGTGCATTCTTAGCTGCCTCTTTTTTTTTTATTTATTTATCTTTAGAATGCACAGAAAAGAGAAATATGTGTGTTCATGTCTCACATAGGGATTGTGAATGCTGGGCAAAATTCCCCCCAAAAAGTGCAGTTTTCCTTTAAGTGAGCACAGTAAGCCTACAGAGAATTGTCCAATGTTAGAGTCTTCTCCTTGCTTCCAGACATTCTTGCAAGAAAGTATTGTTCAAAGTTTAGTTGTCAACATTGGACTTTGGCTCTTTTTTTTACATTTTTGCTGTGTTTTTTTTCCAAATATTTCAACTTACTTCTTACATAATCTTAAACTCCAACTTCCTTTTTGTAATATTGCAACTTTATTCCAATAATATTGAGACTTTATTCCCATAATAGTATACTATAAATTACTTTAGTTTGTTTTGTTTGTTTATTATAATATTCCAACATATAAAAAAAATCATGTATTTTTTCTTCAATATTTCATCTCTTTGCCACTAAAATCACATTATTTTTTTCTCATAATATTACAACATTTTTCCTGTAAAATTGTAACTTTTTTCATGTTAGAATACAACTTTATTCTCTTAATATTTCGACTTTATTCTCGTAAAATTACAGCTGTTTTTTTTTTACATGTTCCAACTATTTGAACTATCTTCTTGTGCATTTTCTTCCTGTACTGTAATTTAGACTTTATTTTCATGATATTTTGACTTAATTCTCATACCATTATTATTATATATTCGTTGTTTTGTTTGCTTGCCATAACATTACGACGTTAAAACAAGAACATCTTTCTTTAAAAATTCGACTTCATGCTACTAAAATGACGTAATATTTCGTCATATTATGATATTAGTCTTGTAAAATTACAACTTTTTCTCGCTAGATTACAACTACATTTTTCTCTTCAGATTTTGACTTTATTCTTGAAAATGAAAGCTGATTTTAAAGTTTTTGCTGCATTTTTTTTTGTTTGTTTTCTTGTTAAATTTTCTAATGTTCCAAAACAGCCACGGCCGCAAAGGGCCCCCAGGCCGCACTTTAGACACCCCTGTCTTAATGCATATTGGGCCTTTGTCCAAGGTCTTCTAAATGCTGACAGTCGTCATGTTGATTGACAGCCCGGCAAAGAAGCTAAGCTCTGACTATTATATTGCTTTGCTCCCCACCGTGTCACGGGAAAATGAGATTAATTTCACAGACACACTAACTTAGTGTGTTTCATGCAACAGCACAGCGCAATACAACACGAGCCCAGACAGCAGGTTATAGGTCAAGGCGTTATGAGAACATCCTTGACAGAGTACCTACATAACTCTTTTTAGTTGTTTTCAAACGCTGGAATCTTCCTATGCCATGTGTAGCTGTAATTCAACAGTGCAACACTGATGTGTAAAAGCCACTCCAAACAAGCAGAAAATGAATGTCCACCAGCTGCTGCTTTTAAAGGCTGATGGGAGAGGAAAAATCCTTCCTTCTGATGGCTATTTGGTGACAAAATATTAACGGAAACTCTGGGGCACCCAGTGAGCCAGAGGGATCACATTTGCAGGGGGGATACGGGGAACCAGGAGTGGGGTCTTACCTTAAAAGGCAGAATCCTGAAGTCTGCTGGTCCTAACGGGAGGAATGTAGTCCTCTGACCTGAATGCTCAGTGTGTGCATAAAGTCCATGTTTTACTGCTGTGTTACAGATACAACACCCCGGCCGTAACATTTGCTGTATTAAAATGAATGATGAAATGTGAATGTGTAGTATTAGACAGTTTAATGGTCCATTTTCTCTCGCTTGTACAGCACTTTTGTACCTGCAAGGTACTTAAAACGCTTTGGCACTGTCACCACATTTACCTACTGTTGACAAAGCATGGGGTTTCAGTACCTTGCCCGAGGATGCTTAGACATGGTCACAGGAGGGCGGAGGATCGAACCATCAACCTTCAGGTTCGGCGACGACCACCACATGAGCCATGCCGCCCCATATTTTTTATTCAGTTTTTCTTTTTATTGTTTGAAAAGGTTTACGTTCAGATGACAATTTAAAACTATCGCCCTTTACGTGGAGCTGCAAAAGGACTACATTTAAGAATAAGAATTGTGCCAGTCAGGTACCTCCCACATCTGCCACCATCTTTATCCAAGAGCATATTTTTGATACTCTATCGGCATATATCGGGTTTAGAATTGGAGTTAGAGAGTAAGTCTAGTTCATTATGTTACATACTCACACATTTGCGCGTCCTCTGTGTGTTTAGATACTGTATGCATTATAACGCCACTAAATACATCTTCTAAAACCTCCACTTGGAGACCCATTTTCCAAAAATTGAGTTTTTCATCACAGCATAGCATAAAAGCCATCACCCAAAAAATATTCTGGGGTGGCAGCAATATCCTTCCATACCAGCACTTGTATGTATTTTGATCGTTTTAAAATAGAGTGCCTAAGCAATGCAGTTATGAAAATATGCTGTCACATAGCGAAGATAATTATTTGATGATCTGCTGATTTTGTAAGTTGACCCCCTTACAAAGACATGAAAAGTAGGTATGTTTTGGGGTGTAGCTTTACTTTAACGAAGGGAGACAGAATATATAAAAAAAAACATTCAGTGAAGATCCATCCATCCATTTTCTATGCCTCTTATCCTCAGTAGGGTCGCGGGGGCATGCTGGAGCCTATCCCAACTGACTTTGGGCGAGAGGCGGGGTACAACCTGGACTGGTCGCCAGCCAATGGCAGGGCACATATAGACAAACAACCATTCACACTCACATTCATACCTATGGACAATTTAGAGTCTCCAATTAACTAACGTGCATGTTTTTGGATTGTGGGAGGAAACCGGAGTACCCGGAGAAAACCCACGCACTCAGAACATGCAAATTCCACATAGAGATGAAAAGAATAATTCATTTTGGTAAAAAAAAAAAATGGGTAACACTTTACAATAAGGTACACAAAATTACAGTAGTTAATGAGGAACGAACCTACCTAACCCTAACCACTACTCATTAGTTACACATTAGTTGGTAAATACTTGAAATTTATGTGCCTTAGTTCCGCAGTAACTACTCTCCTCATTAGTTCCTCGTTAGTTCATTAGTTCCTCAGGTCCTCAGTAACTAGTCTAAATGTATGTGCCTTAGTCATTAGTTTCTCATTAGTTCTTCATTAGTTCCTCAGTAACTACTCTAAATGTATGTGCCTTAGTCATTAGTTTTTCATTAGTTCTTCATTAGTTCCTCAGTAACTAGTCTAAATGTATGTGCCTTAGTCATTAGTTTCTCATTAGTTCTTCATTAGTTCCTCAGTAACTAGTCTAAATGTATGTGCCTTAGTCATTAGTTTCTCATTAGTTCTTCATTAGTTCCTCAGTAAGTAGTCTAAATGTATGTGCCTTTGTCATTAGTTTTTCATTAGTTCTTCATTAGTTCCTCAGTAACTACTCTAAATGTATGTGCCTTAGTCATTAGTTTTTCATTAGTTCTTCATTAGTTCCTCAGTAACTAGTCTAAATGTATGTGCCTTAGTCATTAGTTTCTCATTAGTTCTTCATTAGTTCCTCAGTAACTACTCTAAATGTATGTGCCTTAGTCATTAGTTTCTCATTAGTTCATTAGTTCCTCAGTAACTAGTCTACATGTATGTGCCTTAGTCATTAGTTTCTCATTAGTTCTTCATTAGTTCCTCAGTAACTACTATAAATGTATGTGCCTTAGTCATTAGTTTCTCATTAGTTCTTCATTAGTTCCTCAGTAACTACTCTAAATGTATGTGCCTTAGTCATTAGTTTTTCATTAGTTCTTCATTAGTTCCTCAGTAACTAGTCTAAATGTATATGCCTTAGTCATTAGTTTCTCATTAGTTCTTCATTAGTTCCTCAGTAACTAGTCTAAATGTATATGCCTTAGTCATTAGTTTCTCATTAGTTCTTCATTAGTTCCTCAGTAACTAGTCTAAATGTATGTGCCTTAGTCATTAGTTTCTCATTAGTTCTTCATTAGTTCCTCAGTAAATACTGTATTTTTGTGTACCTTATTGTAAAGTGTGACCAAAAAATGTTTTCAAATACTACTTAGTCCTATTTAGTATTTTACTCACGAAAAAACATTACCTTTGATCTGTATGTGAAGTACATGCACCCTACCCTGGGGGAGAACAATCAAACTCCACACAGAGAGGCCCAAACGGAGATTTGAACCAAGGTTTCCCCGATCTCCTGACTGTGTGGCCAAGACACTAACCACTCATCCACCGTGCGGTGATTATAGGATTATAAATTAATTTGTATTGGAATGAGTGAAATAAGCAAGCAAAACATGACTTGTTGGAGAAACTCCTGTTTGCAAGCACAATCTTCTTCGGAGGGACTTTGGTCCACTCCTTTTTACAGATACTCTAAAGATTTTGACGCTGTCATTTGGCAAGTTAAAGTTTCAGATCCTTAAGGGTTTAAGATAAGGGTTTAAGACACTCCAAGACCAACTCCAACTCTTCTTGAGCCACTCCTTTGTTGCTTTGGTTTTTTTGTTGTTGTTTTTGGGTCAATGTCTATGACCCAGTCAGAGCCAGTGTTCGGGTTCATATTCATATTTGAAATATGAATATGTTTTAAACATAAATATTCCAAGTATTTCAGAGAGTGCCCTGTAAAGAGTTAAGAGAGTACACAAATAAATCTCTGAAGCGCAATGGTTAACGTAGCCTCATAGCAACTGCGTGTGTGTGGGCACAAACACGTCCTCATTAGCTAAGTTAATTGCAGACTAAATTATATAGCAGTGACTTTGAATATCTGTCTGTTACTAAGAGCCCCGAGGTGTGTTGCAAATAAGAAATTGCTGTGCCTGCCCCTTGGCAACAGAGATTAGAGTGCACGGGCTGCTGATGTAAAAATATACTGGTGTGAACTAGCCCATTTCGATTACTCCTCCATTTGCAAAAACCATTCCATGGTTTCCACCTACTTATAGATATCATATAGCTACAGTAAGTGCAAGAAGCCTATTAGTCAGTTGGCTTCATGAGCCATATGTTATAACAAGAACGTGAGGTCCGATCACAAGTGGTCACTCGAGATCCTTGTCAAGATACATATAAATATATACAGTATGTGTCAGCGCTGTGATTGACTGATCTGATCCAATGTCAGCAGGATTTACAGTAGCTCCGACTTCAAGCTATGCATTCTCTAGGACTGGACAACAATTTGGTGGCCCAGTTGAGCAGTCATTTGAGAAAAACATTTTAACCTCTGAGTCGCAACTCTGACTAAATCACATCAGATCCAGTACAATAAGTGTGTTAAAAATACTGCATTTACAAAGATAATACAGCTATATTGACGCCGACATTATCACATATACATTTATATCGTGGAGGTCTCGCATCAGCAATGAGACGTTCAGCGATGGTTCGACTGGCAGGAGTCAGGACGGAACTTGCAATGAGCTTGACCCACAAGAGGAATGAAGGGAGGTGACGACAAAGAACACTAACCATGGCCATGGTGTAGACAAAGATAAAAAAAGAGATAAGCACTGTACAGCAAAGTTAACACCAACAAGTGAGCAAACACACACAGGGCAACTATTAATTATTAAAACAATTAACATAACATTAAACACACAATATTTGCAACGCAGTCCAGCAAAGCATGCAGAGAAGCAGGAAGTAGCAAGAAGGGGCTCCAAGCGACGCTACATAGCCCCCACCTAGCAGGTGGCATGGGTGTTGCTGACGTCGTCGAGCCTGTTCCAGTGGTCTCCTGGCTGACTCAGCCTGGCGTCCCTCTGCTGTGATGCCAAGGACAAGGCATCGATGACCACCATAGAATTCCTTATTTATAAATGGGTTATTTTTGTAGTTAGAGAATAGAAAACTTGTTTCCAACCTTCTAAATAAGGTTTTTAACATTATTAGAGCCCTCTAGACATGAACTAACACCCCATAGTCACATTTACACTCGTATTACCCAATATAGTAAATACATATAGTAATACAGTATACAATACAATACAATACAAGTATACAAATGTATATAGTAAACAATATACAATATACTGAACATTATTGGAGTAAATAAGCCATTTAAGACATAAATAAGACTCATGCGAGTGTATGTTGCTATAAATGTGTACCCTTGGGGACCAGAGTGAGTAGTGGACAGGAAGCGACGTCAGGGGTTCAGAGTTGAATTTCATCTTGTTGTGGGTTACAGTAGCCTGTGTTTTTATTAGGGATTATTGTGCGCTGTTGTGAGATAATTTAAACCTGCAATAAAAGCCTGTTGTTTTGGTCATCAAGTCTGGTGCTTGTGTGTCTCACCGAACATGACAGTAACATTGCTGACACCTAGTGACCAGTGTAGAATGCGCCTTTTCAATGCCTAATACTTGTATTTTAGTTGACTTAGCCATTTTTATGCTTATAAATGCTTAATTTAGACAAATAAGACTTGACATTTGCTTAAATATGCATTTTTCTTTTACTGATAATAGGCCATATTCAACGGTTCAATTATTTATTAATTAATATATTTTGGAAAAAGTACATATTTTTAATAGAGATGGCTGGATTTTTTGTGTTTATTTTGTGGTGGATGGATTTTCATACTTGTCTGCAACCAGTGGAGGGTGACATTTTGACAATTTTGCTGCCCAGAAATGGAAAAAAAAGTAGAATTAGGTCTCTAGGCACCAAGTAGACTAATTATAGGACAGGCATCAGGCATGCATTTGTTGATGGATGCCCCTCCCATGCAGCCTCAATGACCTGACCGCATTATTGGCTCCCAGGAGGTGACAGCAGTCAAGCCATCTCATTAGAGCGACAGCGATGCTGTTATTGACTTACAAGATCAAAAGATGGTGAATGATGTCACCCAGGATCTACATAGGGAGACACTCCCTAAGCTCAGAGCCACTTCTTCTGCATGGCATTGGAGGAATTCACAGACGGCTGTTTGGAGGAAATATAGCAAAGTGCAAATGTATTAATACTGTACCTCCTATTGGTGGCTACAGACCCTTGCTGCATTGTGCCGGGGGCATGTGAAATGAAAAAAATAATAGATGCATGCTGTCTTAAATAGAGCATAGCTTTATGTTAAGATGCCTTAGCCACAATAAGTGAATTTCTGCGAAGTAGGATTCCGTATTCGTGGTGGCACGGACAGGAAGTGACATCAGGGGTTCAGAGTTGAGTTTTATTTTGGCGTGGAGTACGGCTACACCAGTAGCCAGTGTTAGGGATTATACCTGTTATGAGATCATTCAAACCTGCAATAAACACCTGTGATCAAGTACGGCGCTTGTGTGTCTCATTACTGTCACATTACTGACATTACCAGTGTAGAATACTACAGAATACTACATATCATCTCAGTGCCTTTGAATGAATATGTACATTTAGCTAAAATATGCATATTATTTGACTAATAATAGGCCGTATTCAACCATGAAACAACATGATTTATTAATATATTTTTGAAAAAACCTGATATAGAGTGAAGCCGCAAAATTAATAGCGCAAAGTGGTGAGGGAAGACTGTACAGTATAATAACTCTATAGCAACTCTATTGCTTCTCATAGAGGCCTTTGTAATAAAAACACTCACCCTGCACGATACAAACACAAACACTCACCTAGCACAATCACAGTTGCGCAACACTAAGATGTGACTCACGGAAAATTACTGGGAGACACAATAGATGCATTATTCTCACTCAAACAAGGTTACCTCTCACACAAACGTAAGTTTCACTTTCCAGAGGGTTGCGGCAACTCTGTGTACTTTCTTTCAGGGCCCTTTCTTGATCTTCCTCATTGATGATAAGAGTCCAACGCTGTAAACAAATATATTGCTCTTGTTTAAAAGTTTTCCAAGTTGCATTAAAATATATTGCTCTTATTTTTTTATATAATTTGGAAGAACTTGTAAATTGTGTGATCCTTGACTATTCTCCAATAGCAACACGGCCCAAAGAACCAAGAAGAAAGGCTAAAGAAAAGAAACAACCATTGCAGCACGTAACAAAACACTCGGTACACCTGCTCCTTTCGATGACAAAATCCTAGAGTTGTATGAAAAGACCCATTCGAAAACAACTGCTTTAGAGTGAGGTTGATGTACTTCTGATTTCAATAAAATGCACCTCCCACTGTGTGCTTACACTTATCTTCTTATGTTTGACTCTACTCGCATGGCACTGCGGCTAAATGTGTCTGGGTTTTGTCATAGAGGTATTCTGGTGCCTCAGAGGTGACAGTGCTGTGTTTAGCTCTCGCCCTCCTTTCAGTGCAGCCCTCACGTGCCGGAGATACAAACGCAATTCTCCATGGTTACTGTCAGACAAATAACGGTCAACAGTGCAATGAACCCAAGCCATGCATAGCCCACCAGTCCAAACTTACTGTACTGTTCTGATTGAGCTTACTTGCATCTGCACTGCATCAACTCCTACTCTTGCTCTTTTTTCTCAACCCTGAGAACCCTCTCTCTCTTTCTCTACACCTTTGTTGTCTTTTGAAAGGAAGCTCCAGACCTGCTAATTCATCGTGTATAAGTAGTGTTAGACATTATTACACCTTTATATTCAGTCTATTAGCTCAGTGCATTTTCAGTCTCATAGCTTCTCATAGAAGGCCTTCTTGACACACACTCACATAGTCCAATCAGACTTGCGCAGCACATGACTGATGGAAAAGTACTGAAAGAGACAGACGCACAATAGATAGTTGTCACTCACACGAGCTTAACTCTCACTTCGACACAAATGTGACTTTCAGTTTCTAGAGCGGCACGGAAACAGCTATATGCTGTACTGACCTACTGTAGCATGTTCATGTTTGAGGCATCCCGAGTCAACCATAGCACATGTGACCACGGCAAGGTACATGTTTATTGGTTCTAGAACGTTGATATTTACTTGTGGTTGCAGCAGAATTACGTGTGTGTTTTGTTAATTGATGGCTTTGCGGCTTTTTTCCCAACAAAAATAGGTTAAAGTGATGTTAAATGTTCAGTTGCCCATTCATTTGTCATTTGTAATTATTTTTGCATCACTTTCTGCATGTAAAACTATAATTATTGTCTATAAAATGTGTTTTGTGTTGTCATTTTTGTGTGCCTGGAATGGATTATTTGGATTAACATTATTTGCTATGGGAAAATTTGCTTTGGTTAGAGTCTGTTTTGTTTTGAGTGGGACCTTCTGGAACGGATTAATGACGTTAACCAAGGCACCATTGTAATGAGTGTTTGGTCAATTTAATTATGGTAAAACATGCTTATCTGCCAAATATTTTTTAAAATAATAACCGTCAAAAATTGGTTAAATATTGCTTAATATAGGAAATATTTCTAAATAGGAATCTTTCATAGTCAGTATTTGTTCCCGCTATGAACAGCACTCACTCTGTCTCGACTTATTACATTAAGTAGAACAATGACAAAAGGGGAATACAAGATGGGTTTTTTCCTACATTTTGTGTCTCTGATGCCATTTTGTGTGACTGTTTCCCCTCATTCAAGTACACATGAGCAGCTCCTTCACTAACGCCTCTACAGTATGTGAAGGAAGGACAGTGTGCACATTATGCACCTCCGTTCTGAAGCTTGGATGGAAATGTTTGCTCGTTTGTTTTTGGTTTTTTTGCTACTTAGCTATGCTTTCTTTGGCTCTTGTGGCCGTTGGCCTACAGCTTAGTGACAACTTTACTTCAGACCAGGACACTGAAGCACTGAGTCTCTGGTTTGTTGGGTAAATGTACATGAAATGTTCTTTATTGGCCCAGAACCTAATGACGAAAGATATTTTTTCTTACTTATCGTTTTTTTAGGAGTATGTGCCACTCAAAAGAAGAGATGGTTATTTAAAAATAGGCTATGTTAATTGGTGGACTGTCTTAAAGTGCTCATAACAAAAGCAATTACAAAATGAAATTACTCACTTAAAAGTACTTTTTTGTCATACTGCTGTCATTTTCTGGTAAAGATCAAATAAATACAATACGAGTTAAATGAAGTTGTGATTTTCAAACGCTCCCCAGCAAGTTTTCTGAACCGCTGTCATCTTGGCAGGACACTGTACAGCAACCAGACTTATCAAAACACAGCCACGGACGCACAGTAAAGCGAAGAAAGAGAAATATTCACAACAATAGCACAATAATAACATTCACTGATATTGTGTTGCGATGATGATACAACACACAATGTGACACAAAAAGGGCCACATTTGGTTTGTTGTTTGACTGACAGTGATTGACCCTGACAGATCTATGCAATGACTGCAAGATACAAAACGAGAGCCAACAGTCCCTGTTTGAGTAGCCTTGAAATTTGGCATGAAAATCCATTTTATTATTATTATAGATAGATAGTTATTATAGATTTGTAGAATATATCTAGTAGAAACAAATGTGGATTTACTTACTAATGCTAACAGATGGACTGCAAGATATAAGATTAGTGACGAGTTGCTGTTTGGTTAGCCTTGAAAGTTGGCATGAAAACCCATATTATTATTCTAAATGTCATAGAATATACCTAGTAGAAAAAATTTGGATTTATTTACTGCCACTTTGGCACGCTTTTTGTCTTTCTGGCTTTTTGACTTTTTGTTTACTTCATCTGCGTCAGTACTTGTGTGGTCCGTGGTCAGGCTCGAAGAAAGACAGTCGGGACAGCTGATGGTAGAAGCACCCTCCGGTAATACACATTCAGTCTCAAACTCACCTTTATCTGACGCGTAGTATCAAAGCAACTTCCCTCGAGATGTGCCAAACACAATACTGAAGAATCTGACGGGGTGACGGCGTCTTTAGGAAATGTGACCAGGCTTACTTCGCCTGCTCGAGTATTCTAGCAAAAGCCTGCCAACAACAGAAAATCAACAAAAAAATGCACCACAACATTATAGAAATGTTTTGCATGGGTAATTCCGAGAGGGTTCTCGAGGTAACCTCACTTCATCGTTCTTTTCCAGTGTACTTTCAGTGATGAAAATATGTAAACATTCAAACACACATCTAACACGGGAAATATGCCTCTCGGTGTTTCAATGCAAAAATAACAAGATGAACATTTGTTTTGGTGTCATGAGCACTTTAAGTGACTGTCAAAAATATTAAAGCAAATATTACGCAGTGTTTCTTTGTGGAAAGGTAAAGGTTGGAAATTTCCAGGGTCACCGTTAGTGGCAAAATCCTTGTCTCCAAGCTGCAGTCACTGACGCTGTGTAATTCTATTTAGCATTCATTTCTAAATGAGCTCTTTATTGAGTCCAATGAATCACACTGGGATTATTTTGTTGCTAAGCATTTAGTCACAGTTTCCTCTGCTCTGCTGAAATGTGAAAATAGTCCATTAATGTTGGATACACAGCCATAAAACAGGGACGCACTGTTCAGAGTCAAACATATGTCCAATATTTGTACTGGATTTCATAAAAGATTGGTATTTCCTGGTATTTTGTGTCCAAAGATCTCTGGCATCCCTACAGAAATTTTTTCTGAACACGTTACACAACACGTTACTGCACTGCGGCAACGGTTTCTGTTTTAAACTAGAGGGAGCTTGCTCGGGGTCTATAGGAAGAAGGCTGTCATCAAGTCAGTGATGTACCATTGCCGGTGTAAGAACAGTAATTACCTTGACAGCACAGGTTTTCATTACTCAAGCATGCCTCTTCAAACTTTTTTACACTAATGTTGGGATTTTCCAGTGGCTGGGGCTGTCATTTGTGATGACATTGGTTTTCTCGCATTCATTCTAACATCTGCTTTTATGGCTGCTTCGGATGCCTTGCATGAGCTGGTTGTGGATGTTTATGGATATCTGCAGCCACATTGGCCGGGTCAGGGACCGAAGAGGAATTTAATCCGGTTAATTATCTGCACATGAGATAGTCTTCCCATCACAAGTGTAAATTCCTTCTTCACAAGCATGGAAGCAGCACATGTGCGGACAGATACTGAAAAATAGGGCTTTCGAAGGCCACGACTCAGGTGAGACTACATGTCGCTGCCCTGCCCTTCCTCACTGCTGGGTCAACATGTCTTTATTGTGACTGCACTGAAGGAAAGGATGCTTCCATCGCTCAGCACTGACCAAAGTTTGCTTTCAGGTTGTAAGTGTGTGGTTTATAACCCCCATGGCTCTCTACATTCTGGCTGATGGATACTGTGACTAGACCAAGACACTCCCTCCCTCTCTCCCTCGAAACAGCTGATTTATGTCTGGTCCAGGACACTTGTGCTCTGTGGCTGGAATGCGGAGAATGTCAAAGACCCCTCCTCTGCAAGTCCCCTCTACATGCAAACAAATGGTGCAGGCGCCTGGTGAAGACCCACCGGTGCTCCCACTGCAGGGCAGGGAGGCAGAATGTAAAGAATGTCAGAGGACAGAAAATAAATCCAATCTGTCCTTTCTGTCAAGCTCTACTTCTTCCCCCTCTCGGTATGTTTCTAATTTCCCTTGTGTGCCTCTTGTTTTTCAACGTCTTTTATCATTTTCAATCTCACAGTTTTGGTGCATGCTCCATACCAGTCAACATTTCCGTTGGAAAATAAGAGACGCTTTTACGGAAAATAAGGGAACATTTGTGAAAATATGGGAAATTCTGGTCTTCCACCATCATTTCCACCGTTAAAGGCGTAAAGACCCAATTGCCTACTGTGTAGGGTGACCAGATCTCCAGTTTTCCCAGGACATGTCCTCTTTTCAGTGGTCCTTCTTTGTCTTTTTTTTTTTTTTTTTTTTTTTTTTTTTTTTAGAAAGTGATGAAAATGACCCGGTTTTCATTGTTTTTCTTTGGGCCAATAACCTGACCTGACTGGATTTGCTAATAATTAATCATTTCATATTGTTTTGTCATACATTTGTCTGATAAGGCTTGAAAAGAGGTACAGCAGGGGTGCCCAAAGTGCGGCCTGGGTGCCATTTGTGGCCTTGTGTAATTTCTTTTTTTTATTGGCCTCTCAGCACATTCTAAAAAAAAATAAATAAAAAATGTAATTAAATAGTATATAATAGTTAATAGTGTATTATAAATGTCATTGGTCCATGACATTTTTTATGGCCCTCAGCATGTTCTAAAAAAGAACAAATTTATTAAAATAAAAATACAATATTTTTTTAAAATCAAGAAAACAAGCAACATTGGAAAAAAAGAAAGATAATTTTACGAGCATAGTGTCATAACATTAAGAGAAAAAATTTGTAATCTTAAAAAGTCATGATATTATGAGGCAAAAAAATTTAATTTTAGAAGAATAAATTTGAAATATTCAAGAAAAAGACATTTTAGAAGTCATAATATGAAAAACAAGCAAAACAAAGAACAAATCAACATTTTGGAAAATTTGTTTGTAAAAAAAATATAATATTATAAAAATAAAGTCAAAATATTATAGGAATATAAACAAAATATTCTAAGGAAAAAATGTACAAGAAGAAAGTTGAAATATTGGTAAGGTTAAAAAAAAGGAAAAATGAGCAAAAATATGTTTTAAAATATGTTTACAGCATAACACTAAGCTTCAAATATAAATAACTTCTTAGCTTTATATAACGGCTTGGGTTGGTTTACGAAATGTAAAATATAAGTGGCCTCCGCATGCTTCGATTTTTCAGGTGGCTTTTGGTGGAAAACGTTTCGACACCCCCGAGCTACAGGTTACGTTACACCAAGTGGACCAGAAGCTGTGTTGCTCCGGGAACACCAGAGACGATTATTTTTTTCCCCATGACAGTTAAATATGGGAAACTATGATGTGAGTGCGCCGGGAAAGATGGGCAAAATACGGTACTTTCCTGGTGCAACGGGAGGGTTGACGTGTATGGCATGCTCACATTCACAGCAAAAAAAAAAAAGGCACGATCGGACAAAACCATTTTATTTGTGTTACAATTCCAAAACACAAATATGCATAGTGTTCTGTCATAGAAAATCGCAAGTCATCGAAGAGACAAAACCCAATAGTGCTTTGTTTAACCCACAAACACAAACACAAACAGTGTTTGACACTCAAATCTGTGTAAAAAAATGAATATTCAGTGGAAGTCCGTGAAGGAGCAGATAATTGCTATGTAGAATATTTACAAAAATCTGATAATCAAAGGCACAATAGAGTAAGTCTGAAGTACATGCAAATGAACATGCCGGCATGGCCAAAATAAAAACAGGATAACAACACTCCATAGAAGCCAGAATACTTATATGTTTTGATAATGAAAACATAGCACATTCGATCACAAGGCTAAAACCTGATTGCGCTCTTTCCCTATTTTGAGTCCATTCTCTCCTCACGGCTGGAGTCATCATACGACCATCACCATACAACCACTCCCTGTTCTCCTGCTCAAGGCCTGCTCTTCACTGCGGGTTTATCCATGATATTGAGCACATCATCCATGATGGATGGGCCCAGATCAAGTTCAAGGGAGAGCAGTGAGCCTGTGATCCGGGCGAGCGACTCCTGTGATGTGCTCTTCTCTTTGGAAAACTCAAAGTCCAAATCGCAGATGCGGCCGTCCTCCACCCCACTGTCTCTGTCCACCCACTCTCCATTGCACTTGGAGAGCTCCTTGAATTCCAAGTTAATGTTGTTGGTGAAATGTCCAAAAAGGTTGCTCTTGTTGAGATAACCTTTGTCATTGTAGATTTTGGTTTTGTCATCCTCTTTTGCGTAAAAACTTTCGAAGCTGTCACCGCTTGTATTGCTGTGAAGGCTTCCGTTAGCTTTGTAGCGCGTGTTGCTATGACCATTGATGTAGTAGTTTGTTGGCGTGTCAATCTTGCTCTCTCTCTTGTTTTCCATGTTAGCCCTGGTGACTGCTTTAGAGTTGGGCTTTGGCGTGCTCTGCAGCAGATCCAGAAGAACGTCAGGCTTTAACTGGGCATCTCTAGAGGGACGTGAGGCTTTGCTGCTGAAGTTGTCAATTGGGTGCAACAAAGTGTCCATCTGCACGTCCTCAACACTGTCCATTTTATGGGGGGTTGTAGGCCCCGTTATGTCCCCCAGTGGCTCAGGTGGCATCGAGAATACAGAAGAGGAAACAAGCGGGAGGGTAAGTGCCTGACAGCCACCAATGGTTGGGAGGGAGATGGCGTTCTTGAGAACAGGAGATGGGGTCTCCACAAAGGAAGCGTCGCCTGTGCTGTTTGCTCGCAGAAACTCACTTTGGATGCCATACTGAGGTTGGGACTCTCCCTTCCCTGGTAGGAGCTCGTACTTCCCCTGGAGGAAGGACATGTCTCCAAAGGTATCTCTCTGTCCACCTCTGCCAATGTGGATGGTGTGCCGAAAGTCGCCAAGTGGCGGACTGATCATGTCTGGTGACAAAATATCGCGCAGGCGGCATTTTTTCCCCTTCTTGCTGTTGGTGGGTTTCAGGTATATGGGCGCTTTTGCTGGCATGACTGTGACTGCGGGGTTCAGACAGAAGCGGGAGTCACTCTACAACTTGTGGATGTTACAGATCCCCTCGGAGAGGCTGGAGTTACATTCTCAGAATTACGTCATCCACGCAGGTATCACAAATGCATTTCAACAGCTGCAGCACGGATCGAGTGGAGGATTCCGGTGAGGACTGTTGCTGTCTGAAATAAAAGACAAGTACAAAGAATGTCAGCACTTTTTCTCATACAGGA
Organism: Dunckerocampus dactyliophorus; assembly: GCF_027744805.1. Taxonomy (NCBI): domain Eukaryota; kingdom Metazoa; phylum Chordata; class Actinopteri; order Syngnathiformes; family Syngnathidae; genus Dunckerocampus; species Dunckerocampus dactyliophorus. Next base: position 16,924,972 of record NC_072832.1, on the reverse strand, counting down.
ACTCAACAATTTTACATTTCCTTTAGAATGTGTCTGGCTGCCGAGACAGTAGCAACTTGTTTCATATCAAGGACTTTAATAATGTCCTTTTTTGTGTGTCTGTCTGACTTGATGTTGACTGTCCGTCTCGGGGGAAAGGCACCGTCAGCCCCTAATATGCCCTTCAAACAATCTAGTGGGTTTTGAGTGAAGAATGAAAAAAAATATTGCCCTGTGAGGCAGTTAGGATTGAGACCTATGAACTCTGCCTAGCAAGAACTGGCCATGTGATCAAGTGATGTGACCAGAAAAAAAACGAACATGGACAGCAAGAGACACTGTTTCTTTCCTGGTATGCAGTCTGTGTCACTCTTCTTAAATCTCAAGACTCCACAAAGATAAAAGGGTTCGATCCCTGCATATTCGCAGTTCAGCTTTCACGTATTTTTGATCAAAACATTATTTCTTATATGTGGGGAAACCCGCCATTTTGTGCTCATCTCCATAATTAGACCGTAATGGTAATGCAAACATTACCATGCTGGGAAGCCCATGTGCACATTTTCTCAACAGGAAAGTACCCTGCGTACCTTGCAGGTTATGAATTAGTATAAAATAGCTTAAATAGCTGTTTAGCATGTACAGTAGACGCCCCTACAACGTAAATAATCCATTCCGAGAACGTTTACGTTATAGGGTTTTTACATTATACGAAGCGTAAAATACATGTAGCCTAATCCGTTCCAAGATCTTCCCAAACTCACCACCTTTGGCCCTTCAAAATATTCAAAGTCCACCAAATATGGTGGGAAAATATAAGAAAACGTTAGCATAAACATAGTAGAGTAACATTCCAATATAAAATAAGGTAATAAATAAGATTACTGTAAATGAATAAAACTGAAAAACAAAAACAATCAACTAGGAAGGGAGAATCCTGTCTCTCGCACAAACTCACGGACGCGCTGGATAAATCAGCCAATGAGATGAGAGCGTAGGCGATGCCCTGACAATCAGCCAATGAGATGAGAGTGTAGGCGGTGCCTTGATAATCAGCCAATGAGAGCGTGAAGCGTCAGAATTTCTGGGTAATTTCCTGCTTGGTTTCTATCGACAACTTTTCCCTTTTTTCTTATCACTTACACTTGGTTTGGGGCCCATGATTACGGTAATTTTACGGTAAGTTAACACAAAGAAAAGTAAAAAAAATTAAGAAGAGATTTCAAAGCGTGCGAACTAGTTTAAGGGCGACTACGATGTGGAAGGGAGAAGCTTGTCTCTCACACAAACTCACGGACGCGCTGGATTGGTCAGCCAATGAGATGAGAGCGTAGGCGGTTTCCCGATAATCAGCCAATGAGAGCGTGAAGCGTCAGAAGGCGTCACCAAGTGTACTCTGTTAGTCATGGAAAATGTTTCCCTCTCTCTGTCGCGTGAGCTATTCAAATCAAATTTCTGAACTTGCACAGACTTGACGCTTTACGTTATATGGAATTTCTTACGGAATACGATGCAAAAACTTTACACAAATTCTTTACGTTCAGTGGAATTTACGTAAAAGGAGGTTTACGTTATGCGAAGTATTACTGTATTGTAGTATATCAACATTCATTTTGATATTTTGTGTGGCGCAGTTATATTGTGTGTTCCATATGTGGTATTTTTGGTAGCACCGTGAGTGATGGAGCCGTTTGCGTTGATGATCTCCTGTTGATTTGTGTAAGAGTTGGATATTTATATGTACTTTTTCAGTGTTGTAAAAAGGCTAAAAGCTTTGTGTTATTAGTATCAACATTTCAGCTTTCTCCCTTAACATTGGTATTTTTTTCCATATTTTCTTTTTTTTTTTAACATTTTTGTTTAATTTTACTTCTAGAACCGGGCCACATTTTGGACACCCATGTGTTAGCGTGTCAAATTAGACATTTTTATGGACGTCTCAATCACTCGTTTTTTCACCATTTGCGGGTGTTCATAGAATATAACGTAGCTTCTTGCAAGAAAGAATAAACCTGATCATCTTCAAACCGGTGATCTGGATTGGATGAGGCTTGACGTGAGGCTGCTGTTCTTTTCACGTGAGCCCCCTTTGGTTCACACTGCCGTGGATGTGCTAATGTAGAACAGCTGGCCCGCACATTGGGAGAGGGGCGGCGAAGGGGGGTGGTTTTAATAGGATCAGTGGAGGGCACCCTACTTTAGGAGAGAGCTACTGCTCAGACACGCCCAAGATGGACAAGAGCGAAGGAAAAGGGTTAAAGGATTGGAGCGAGCGATATATAATCAGGGCAAGTGGATTTTCAGAAAGAAGGTGATGCAGATTGTGAAGTGATTTGGATTTGACAAGCTCAAGATTGACTTTAAATGAAAAGGCTGGCTAGATAGCTCAAAACCCATCACGGCGAGTCAACATTCGTAAGCGGTAGTGAATCTGATGAAGATTCCTGATTGCGTGCTGCCTTCTCTGAGCTTTTTCCATTACAAACAAAGCAGAGAATGTCACCACAAGCTTAGTGTGGGATGAACTCTGTAAAACGGCTGAGAGCACAGTTGGTTTGGCTGATATAGTGAGACATTGTTAAGACAAAGAGAAAACACTCTCATACACAGGCTCTCTCTGTGTATGGTATGTGTGTGTGTGTGTGTGAGATGAGTGGCAATAGGAACGAGAGAGCGTGCCCATTTATAGGCATTTACTTTTGAGGTCCGTCAGAAGTGACCGTTTGACAGTACACCACTGAAAAGAAGTTAACTCTAAAAGAAAACACAAGAGTACTTAAAAAAAAAAACACTCCAGAGAGGCATACTGCATCTGCCTTATCAAAGACGCATTCAGTGTTTATTCAGCAGACATAGGCCAGCACTGGCTGGGGCTGGAGTCCATGTTTACATCAATTCTAGCGTTTTCATTTACATATGCAAGGTAAAGGCCATTAGGACACCAATAAAGCTGTGACTTAGCACGTGCTATACGTAGTAAGGAAGTTGTGGTGGATAGCAACACTGTGCTCAATGCTTATTGGAGGCGTTGGCGTGGTGTGCATAAGGGCTCTAGTGGCTGAGAGCAGTTTTGAATGCACGCTGTGTATTCGAATGCGTTAGGCCATGTCCACACAAACACCTTATTGATGGTGCTTTTGGAAAACTACGGCCTCAAAACAGCTTCAGCGTGTGTGGGTGTGTGTGTGTGTGTGTGTGTGTGTGTGTGCATGGGTAAAACTGGGCTTTTTGGTTTGTTCGAATAAATATATCTTGTGTTTCTCAAAATGAAGTTATTGACTGACTGACGTCGGTTTCATTTTGTGCAGCGGTAGATGCGCGTGCGTGTGTGCGCCTTATAACACGGACGGGGGCTCAAAAAAACACTCATGATGTTTTCTGGGGTCCATGTCAGTGGGTGCTGAATCTAAATACATCTCATTGTACATCTAATATCTCACTATATTGATAAGCAGATGTGCCACCAAGTCAGTTGTGGTTTGGTTGGCCAAAATGCGCATGACAGCCAGTGAATGTGTGTTTGTGTGTTGTGGACCAACATTTGGAAGGGTGATCTTTTTAACTTTTTAATTTGGGGGAAATTTTGATTTTTATGAAAATTCAGCTGCCACTTCGTGCCGTGAATTTAGCGATTTACTCTATCACAGTTTTTCTTTTCAAAATTAATAAATCATGCTGTTTCTCAGTTGAATACGGCCTATTATTAGTAAAAAAAATATGCATAATTAAGCAAATTTTACACATTTTTTTGCCTAAATTAAGTATATTTACAAAAAAAATGACTAAATGAACTACATATACTGTACATATAAGACATATATAAGACATTCAGAAGACACATTCAAAGACTTTGTGATGATATGTAGCATTCTACACTGACTGGTGTTGTTGCCGTTACTGTAATGTTCGGTGAGAAACACAAGCAGGCTTTTATTTCAGGTTTGAATTGTCTCACAACAGGCACAATAATCCCTAACACAAGCTGCTGCGACCATAACCCACGCCAAGCTAAAACTCAAACCCCGACATCACTTCCTGTCCGTGCCACTGGAACACATTTACAGCTACACACGAGTTTTAAACATCTTAAATGACTTATTTTCTCTCATTATGTCGACTATACTGACTAATATGAGTGTAAAAATGACTATAAGAGTGTTATTTCATGTTTGGAGGGCTCTAATAATGTTAAAAACGATATTTATAAGGTTGTAAACAGATTTTCTATGCTCTAACTACAAAAATATTCCATTTATAAATAATGAATCCTATTTTGCGGAAATTCACTTTTCACGGCCAGGTCTGGAACCAGTTCACCGTGATAAAAAAAGGGATTATTCTATCTTCAAAGTGTGATTTATAAAAAAAAAAATATATATATACAGTATATATATATATATATATATATATACTGTACATATATATATGCATTTATTATATGCTTTATTGCTTTGCTGTCTAAAGATCATTTGGAAGTAAAACAAATCTTGTGAGTAAAGTACATTTTTTGATATGTAGCCAACCCAAGTATTTCACACCATGCTATTTTTTCTTCATCTATAAGTGCTACTCCTCCTAAATCATTTGTGTCCTTGACAGCTGATGCTCAATGCAGTGCAGGAGTAACCCAGATATGTACATGCACTCGGAAGGCGAAACACATGCTGCAATCCAAAAACAACATTCTCTAACTATGGGAGCATGTCTATCTATGCTTGCTTTCAGACTTTACTGGCCCACGAAGAGCCTTGACCTTTACCCCTTCAAACACCTGTGGGATGAACTAAAGCAGAGATTGCCTCAGAAATTTTATTTTGGATGAATCCGAATTTTGGCAACATTCAAAATATAGGAAGTCTTCCCAGAAGATTTGGAGCTGTTATAGCTGAAACGGTGGGAGCAACTCCAGATTTCAGTTGTGTAATGACCAGGTGTAGCAATAATAACCTCAGGATTATAGGTTAAATGTCCTGGCCTGCATGAACCTAACTTGGTGCTCCCACAGGGAGAGCATCTCCCTGCACATCCCAGCCAAGGTCAACATTGTTGGCCTGTGAGAAGTCAGCTGGTGTGGCGAAAGCCTCACGGTTCGACCTTCACATCAGACGTCCTGCTAGAAGCTCACTTGGGTTTAAATAGCAAACATGAGAGGAATTTCAGAGGCCACCCGCAAAAGCATGAGAAAAACAATCGTGTCGGTTTTGGCTGCTGCCGCCAACACGCAACACACCTGCCTGAGGTGTGGCAAGGCGAAACTGAGCTCCTCAAGATGATTCATACATTCCGAGAATCTCAAGAATCATAGCAATGCTAGTCGAACTTGTTCTGGATCAACAACAATTGACTTGACGACAACAGTTCAAGGTACCTAGCACGGCTAAGCATTTGCAGATCAAATTAATCTATTTAAGTCAGCGCTTAGTGCTTGTCCAAACAAGGGGACTGTGGCACGTGTTGACCAGTCTGAGCCCAGCAGTGCCGCCACAACAGAATGCGGTCATGGCTTTCATTTACACCTCTGCGGAAGTGGGAATATGATAGCACCCCTCCCTAAATATACTTGCCTGAGTGCCCATCCAGCAAGATAAAGCACAGTGCCGTTGGGTCAGCCGCAGCTATCTGTGCGGGCATGGAGTGACCTGGAGCAGCTCCAGCCTCTTTAAATACACAGCTTTGCCTCATCAGACCCTGCTCAGGGACTTAGTTATTAGCGTGGGGGCAGCATAAGGAGCGAGGTGAGGAAAGATTTTTCTATTTGGGCATTCGGGAGCGAGTCACGTGCGATGGAATTGGGTCAGCATATTATAAGTGGAGTAACCCAATGACAGCATAGCAGTTTGACTGTGGCACCACACTGAGCTTGAAGGGCAGCTGTTATAAATATGACCTGCATGTGACTCCCCTATTTGTCTCAAATAGAAATGATGCACACCCTAAATATTCCCGCTGAAGATGGGATTACTCTTGATGAAGATAGCTTTTTCACATGTTTGATATTTATAGTTAATTATCAGCATATAGGTGACAGACTCTTTATAGAACAACCCAAAGGGGTGTTCTAAATACAGTGGCACTTCGATTAGCTTATTTTTTGGTTTAGATAAAAAATGTACGCCAACAATTAGCTTCGGTTTGCGACTTATCCCTGTTAGCGTACAATATGGTGCGTGTTTCGTCGAGTTATTAATACCCTGCGTGCGTCCAACTGTGTTCTTACAGTATTTTTATCACAAAACACCTCTGTTTGTAGCATGTTAGCATGGAACCCGGAACCAGAAGTCATCAGCATTTGACTCTGTAGTTCTTTGCTAACTAACACAGTTATGCCACAAGACTTTGATTTTCTTATGGATCTCAGCTGCAAAATAAGCCACAATGGAACCAAAGAAAGTTGCAAGAGCCAGCAGAGTTGAGAAACACTATTAAATTCATCAAATAACTTATGCAAAACACAACGGTGGTGTCCGTGTGGACGTCTTTGCACTGTAAAGTGGAACCTCGGTTTTCGGACACCCCAGTTTTTGTATAATTTGGTTTTCGACACACATTTTTGCCAAAATGTTGCCACTCCTGGCATTGCTTGTTTATTCATCCATCCATTCATCCATCAATCAGACACCCAACACCAATTCTTAGTTTAAACAATCCGGTAATCCCTCATTTCTAATGGTTGATTGGTTCCATAATAATTGTGATTAATGAATTTCCGCAAAGTAGGATTTTTGGTTTATAAATGGAATATTTTCGTAGTTAGAGCATAAAAATCGTGTTTATGGCTTTCTAAATATGCTTACATAATTCCATAATTAACATAAAAGACTTGTGCAAGTATGTGTTGCTGTAAATGTGTTTCTGTGTTGGGGGTTCAGAGTTGAGTTTTAGCTTGGTGTGGGTTATGACCGCAACAGTAGCCTGTGTTAGGGATTATTGTGCCTGTTGTGATATCATTCAAACCTGCAATAAAAGCCTGTTATTCCGGCAAACAAGTCTGTGCTTGTGAACATTAGAGTAACATTACTGACATCTATTGACCAGTGTAGAATACTACATATCATCACATAACATCTTTTAATGTGTTTTTTGAATACCTTATATTTGTATTTTACTTCATTTGGCAATTTTAATGCTTGAAAATGTTCAATTTAGGAAAGAAATATGTAAAAATCGCTTAAATATGTATATTTTTGACTAATAATAGGAGGCTGCATTCAACCACAAAACACCATGTTTCCTTTCCATCCATCCATCCCATTCTATGCCGCTTATCCTCACTAGGGTCGCGGGTATGCTGGAGCCTATCCCAGCTGACTTCGGACGAGAGATGGGGTACACCCAGGACTGGTTGCCAGCCAATCGCAATCACATTCATACCTATGGACAATTTAGAGTCTCCAATTAACCTAACATGCATGTTTTTTGGAATGTGAGATGAAACTAGAGTACCCGGAGAAAACCCACACACGCACGGTGACAACGTGCAAAATCCACACAGAGATGGCCAACGGACATTCGACCAGCATGATTGATTCATTTTAAAAACGTGATAGAGTGGAGCCGTGAAATTCGAAGCGCGAAGTGGCGAGGGATCACTGTAGTACGGTGTCACCTGGCGAAGACAAATGAGAACGTTACACAAACTCCTCCGATTGTCCTCCATCCTGGCAAGGAAATAGGAACTCAAACAAGCTAATGATGCGAAAGGGGCCAAGTTAAATGTCTTAAGTGTGTTTAAAAAAGTGTTAAATGTTCATTTATCCATTTCATTCATCATTTATAATTGTTTTAAATTGTTTTTTGCACGTAAAAGAAATTCTTCTCTATAAACTGTTAATTAAAACAAATTAATAACGAGGTACCACTGTATCGGCAAAGGTGAAAGATTCTTCCACTGCGTGTACTTAAATAGTATAACTTAAAAGAGGTTTATACATTGTTGTCCAAGGCTTTGATTTCCCTCAGGCCTCCTTTGCTTCAAGTGAAAATGGCAGCCCTGGAATAGACTCAAGTGTTTGTTTCATGAAGAAAAGCTCAATTATAGGCAAAGGCTGTACTTCTGAGGGGCCTGGTGGCAGTGTGAATAGCAGGGTGAAGCATTTGTTCCGTCTATCTTGCTCCCCTTTTACCACCCGCAAGCATGGCTACAGCCCTCGCCAGCATTATCCTTGGCGTGAGATGAGCGCAGGGAGCCCAAATCAAAGCACACGAAACATGAAAAGAATTCCCACACACCCTGCTTAAAAACACGTAAGTCATTCCTTTCTGTTTGTCTGGTGAATATCACCCAACTCTAATCTTTTCCACTTGGGAGATCAACGCCAACCAGCTCTGATATTTAAACGAACATGCCTCAGATGTGGACTACTCTTTTGGGGAAGCATATCCATGTTGCTCTTGTGTTGAAGGTATCTGCTGGACTTCATGAACCTGCTTTACACAGTGTGCGTGCATTCGCATGTGTCTCTCTTAAAATCAGCTTTAGAGATTTGGTGGAAAAAAAGCCTGCAATCACCAATTCAAAGCACATACATGACAAATAAACATTTTCTCACCTTATAGATGAAGATCCTTCAGAAGTAGCGCCGCTTCCTGATCAATGCACTCGTCACTGTGTGTGTGTGTGTGTGTTGACACTGTCCTGCCTCCTGCCTCTGCCCCACGGCTGCTCTTCTGTTGACTGGGACGTCTGCCGGACAGCTGTTTTTGAATTGCTCCTCGGCTCCTATTCCTCTCTGAAGTCTCTCAAGTCTCCTCCTATACCTCCCTACCCCCCTCCTTCTTCCTTTCTTTCACTTATTCTCTTTCCCTCCCGCCCTCTCTCTCGCTCTCGCTCTCTCTAGTGGCACCTGTGCATGTCTTTTCTCTCTTCTATCAAGATTTCATGTTTGTCTCACATGTCTGCGTGATATTAAGATGTGCATCTGTGTGCTCACTCACACTCATGCACACGCTCTGCTAACAAGAGCTCGTCTGTAAATCCGGTGGGAAGACGTATGCCTGTATTGAAGCATTTCCTAGAATCTTATTTGACTATCACATGCATTCTTTCCACAAAAACTACCTCCCATATCCCATTAGAATGTTTGACTGAACATGCCTTGCACAGAACCCTTATCTTCGTAGTTGCAGCGGGCTGATGCGACAATGTGAGTGGACTTAATTACTGTACTGCAGAGCACTGCAGCAATGCAGCATCTGCAGAGGACGTGTACTTGTAGGTCATCAGAGGACAGCCCCTAAGCAAATGCAGCCCAAACAGTCATCCACGCTGCTTTCTTCAAATCACGTATGAATGACATACTGACATTCCTATGCATCTTGTGTTTATGCATCAATACAAATGGGACTATTTTGGTTTCATTTGGAGCATCTCCTCTTGTCTTGTGATGGTACTTGAACAATACTGCTTCCCTGTCTAACACATGATGCAGAACGTCCTTATGCAAACACACACTCCCTCACCTCCCTCATAGATAGAGTTGCTTGTTTTACGTCTACCTGCCGTTATATTTCATGTGATGCATTGCTGTGATGTTTTGCTTCTGTCATGAATGTGAGCTTGTGTGCGTTTGTGAACAACTTACCGTTGCTGAGACGAGACACGTGCACCGGCGTTATTTACTGCTCGTTTTGGCAGCAGTTGTGAATGAAGCCCTTTAAGCATGGAGTTAGCCCCTGAATGATGTCATCGAAGTGATCATGTGGCCAGCACATGATCAGTAGGTGGAACACACAACTCTGTCTTCTCATTGACGCTATTATACAGTACTGTCATAACTCTCTTCAACTCTATCCCATCACATGTTTTATTTTGGTCCAGATGCTTCATCGGAGGACTTTTGAAAACTGCATTTTCATTCTCAAAAAATGTATTTCCATTTAGGGAACTTTGAATGAGGAACTTGACTAAATCTTGTAATTGCATGACTGTGTGATCTGACTCTAAGTTGCTAACAAAGTGTCAAACTGTATTGCATTTCCTCAGACATAAAGCACATACTTTATATCCTATAAGGAAGTGGCCCACGATAGGCGGTCCACAAGCGAAAGCTTTTCATTTGGCCTGCCGGACATCACCCAAATAATGTACAGTATGTCACAAAAGCATTTCTGGAACCTTGTTTAGCGTACCGGCCAATTATTGTGTTTTTCGGTTAACATGGCAAATTTATGCCCAAATTTCGCCTCAATCTGCATACATTTTCCAGTTAGCGTAGGATATTGAGCGTGTCTTGTGGTGTTATGAATGCCCTACATTAGTCCAACTGTGTTGTTAATGTGTTTTTATCACATCTGTGTTAGCAGCCTATTAGCTTGCTAATACATGGAAACAGGAACGGGAAGTCGGCTTCATCACCTGTCTGTGATGTCATCAGTGGCTGACTGTAGTTCTTCGCTACCTAAGACAGTTATGCCACAAGTCTCAAATGTTAATACAACACATTTTTATAGTTTTACAATTGTAGTTTGACATGCATAAAACAATTCTAAATGCATATAAATGATGAATGAAAGGGATAAATGAACATTTAAAGGGATAGTTTGGATTTTTTGACATGAAGTTGTATGACATCCCCATCAGCAGTGTACTACATCAACAGTACCTTACCCCCCCAATGGGTCCCTCGAGTCCAGTTCTGGTCAGAGAGTTTGATTTCTCAAAACAATATGCATTCAAAAGAGGGGATAAATTTTGTCCATTAGAGTACATTTAGGTTAGAGTCGAACCTTCCAGAACGTATTAATGATGGTAACCAAGGTTCCACTTTATTTTATTATGTCTTTTATTATGATAACACTAAAGAAACAACACTTTTAACGTACTTATCTAGTACTAGGATACCTAATTTTATGCTCAATCGAATGATCTTTAGATTACCAACCGAAATACGTGTTTTTTGGAAGGATCTGACCAGACCAAGAGAATTCAGTGGAGCTCTCTATTGGCTTCTAGGTCTACAAAGTCAGTTTTAATAAACAAACATTTTTTGTTTGTTTACTGAAGTAAGAAAATACGTTCCACTGAAATGAGCCGTGGCGTGCCATCAGAGGAGGCGGTTGAGGCAGAGCCTCATAAATGTATTTTCTGTATGTGTCCAATCGTTTTTAATATTTTAGTAAGTAAAAATCGCTGAATTTGCACATTTCCTGATCAAGTACAGGGCAGAAACTTAAGGTGAGGCTGCCACGAAGCGTCTTTTCTCGGATTAGTGAGCAAGCCCTGTCTACTGTCTGAGTGCATTCAGCGAGTGCACTGAGTTGGATTATGGCGTGGTTGCAGGAATATTTATTATGCACCATGACTTTCTACAGCCTCTTATTGTCTTTAATTTATGTCTTTAATGCAGGTGTGACATCATTTTTTTTTGCTAATCAGACAATATAATAAAAATACAAATGTCATATGGAAGGTGCTTGCAGTACTCGCATCATCCTGAAGGTGCTGGTCACTGTCGTCCTTTCATAGAGAGGAAAGTGAGCGTTTTACGTGTGCGTATGGGCGGGGTGACCCATATATAAGTAAATAATATGCAAATGATCAGATGAGCTCATCTACAGACTCGTAGCGACTTCTCGGACAGCCAATAGCTACTTTTCTTACTGAGGAGTTGGCAACAGTGACCTCACCGCCTGTCACTTGAAATAAGGTGTATCAATGAATGTGGTTGATGACAATGTCACATTTTTTTACATTTTTACCACGTTAACACCCCATTCAGCTGACACATCAGTTGACTACACCCTTCCTCCTCCTGCTGTGACACATGCGTTCGCACCCATTACGGAGCGAGCTGCATCATGATCACTTCCTGTATAAGGGAGGCCAAAGAAAGTGGGTGAGGTGCACTCACAGTGGAGGTGGGACAAAAGGCTGCTGCTGTTGGCTTTTCACGTTCAAATATTTGGAGGTTTGCTCAGTCTTTTTGTTGGCCTATAATAGGTAATATCTCCAGTAACCTATGCTGGCAGATGGACAGAGAGACTATGAGAACATAGTGTATTATACAATGTTTGTGCTTTATTGATTGGCTGCCAAGTGTGGCGCCCTCGTATCATCATCTTGCACTTCATCATGTTTAGGTACAGGCCATTTTAAAGTTTGCACTTTAAAAAAAGCCAACATATATCTTGCAAAAACAACAGTACTCCTCATACTGTTTTAAGGACGGGGGTTCATTGGTTTTGTCAACACGCACATTAAATAGGACCACGTGCTGACAGTTTGGGCTGTAACAGATTCATTTACTGTGTTGCTGTAAGGTCCTCTTGTGCACATTTATTCTCATCCTGACAATAAACACTGTAGTCACGCCAGGAGTGGTCTGACGCTGAGCGCACTGACCATAGTCTGAAAGGAGGGGAGAGGGCATTGTGAGTCGTGGAAACACTGTATTGCTCTGTGGCTGCATGTTTCCAAAAATGTACAGTATATGTACAGTATGTGGTTGACTTCTGGGTATCTACAGTGGTGTGGAGAAGGGTTTCCCCCCCTTCCTGATTACTTTTTTTTTGCATACTTATCACACTTAAATGTTTCAGGTCCTCAAACAAATTTAAATATTAGTCAATGACAACACAACTGAAAACAAAATGCAGTTTTTAAATGAAACCTTTTATTATTACTACTCTGTGTGGAAAGTGATTGCCTCCTAAACCTAATAACTGGTTGGGCCACCCTGTGCAGCAACAACTGCAATCAAGCGTTTGTGATAACTTGAGTCTCTTACAGCGCTGGGGAGGAATTTTGGCCCACTCAACTTTGCAGAATTGTTGTAATTCACCAACATTGGAGGGTTTTCCAGCATGAACCACCTTTTTAACCTTTGAACCACAGCATCTCAATAGGATTCAGGTCAGGACTTTGACTAGGCCACTCCAAAGTCTTCATTTTGATTTTCTTCAGCCATTCAGACGTGGACTTGCTGGTGTGTTTTAGATCATTGTGCTGCAGAACCCAAGTTTCTTTCAGCTTGAGGTCACTAACTGATTCTCATTCAGGATTTTTTGGTAGACAGAAGAATTCATGGTTCCATTCATCACAGCAAGTCCTCCAGGTGGTGAAGCAGCAAAAGCACCCCAGACCATCACACTACCACCACCCTGTTTGACTGTTGGTATGATGTTTTTTTTTGTTTTTAATACGGCATTATTTTACGCCAGATGTAATGGGACACACACCTTCCAAAATGTTCAACTTTGGTCTCTTCAGACCACAGAGTATTTTACCAAAGATCTTGGGGATCATCAAGACGTTTTAAGGCAAAATTGAGACAAGTGCTCAATGTTCTTTTTGTTCAGCAGTGGTGTTTGTCTTGGAACTCTGCCGTGCCGGTGGCTTTTGCCCAGTGTCTTTTTTATGGTGGAGAAATAAACACTAACCTTAACTGAGGCAAGTGAGGCCTGCAGTTCTTTGAATGTTGTTGTGGGTCTTTAGTGACCTCTTGGATGAGTTGTAGCTGTGCTCTTGGGGTAATTTTGGTTGGCCGGCCACTCCTGGGAAGGTTCACCACTGTTCCATGTTTTTGCCATTTGTGGATCAATGCTCTCAAAAAATAAGAAATCAAGAAAGAGGCAAACACTTTTTCACACCACTGTACTTTAGGCACAGAACATCCAGGGAGTGGACATAGAGTTGGTAGACAGCTACAAATTCCTGGGTGTTCACCTTAACCACAAACTGGACTGGTCCGTCAACACCCACGCCCTCTACAAGAAGGGCCAGAGTCGCCTCCACCTGCTGAGGAGACCGAGGTCCTTTGGTGTGTGCAGGACTCTTTTACGGATCTTTTATGACTCTGTGGTGGCCTCAGCCATCTTCTATGCTGTGGGGCAGCACGGACAGGGACAGGAGCAGGATCAATAGGCTGATCAGGAGAGCGAGCTCTGTCCTGGACGGTCCTCTGGACTCTGTGGAGGAAGTGGGGGAGAGAAGGATGTTGGCTAAGCTGACATCCATCATGGACAACACCTCTCACCCACTACATGATACTGTTGTTTCCCTTAGCAGCTCCTTCAGCAGCAGACTGTTACACCCACGGTGTAAGAAGGAGAGGTTCCGCAGGTCCTTCATACCGACCGCTGTCAGGCTCTACAACACCTGCACCACCTGAACCATGTTGTAGTCAATATGCATTTCTTTACACTGTACTCTTTACTTGCGTATCTTGCTTGCTGCTGTAACAAGTGAATTTCCCTGCTGTGGGATAAATAAAGTACAAATACAAATACAATACAAATACAAGACCAAAGGTGGAAATATGGAGTTTAACATCATGCACATTTTAATTAATGGTAATTATTTTCCTGGCAAACCTGCTCAGCAAGCTCTTCCAAAATACATTTTCATCTTGAGATCTTCAAACACTTTACACCATTTGATCCATCTGTTTTCTATACTGCTTGTCCTGATAAGTGTCAAAAGTAAGTAAACCCAAGCAGACCTCTACCCATTTTCCGTCAAAGTTAGTCTCCAAGCGAGTGACGGTTTCAATGGTGGTGTGGTTTCAATGTGAACAAAATGAACATTAATTTATTTTTCCACTGACTGAAGCGCTATGTCATTACTTCTCTACCTATGTCCGATGGCAACGTCTTTCGGGTGACGCAGGCATACACCCTCGTATGATCAGTCACATGTCGTCACGCTGATAAACATACAGACTCACGTTTCTACCTAAGGCAATTTAGAGTCTTTCATGAACCAAATGTTAGGGCTGTAGCCAATGGTAACACTGTAAATAAGATCCAGGAAGCAAGTTTTTACAAGTTTACATACAATCGTCATGGGCTTACTTGTCTTATTCATTTGTGGTTTCAAATGACAATACATCTTTCATGATTTAAAAAAACATATTTTGAGTTTTGGTAACATCAATCAGGCTGTTTTGCCTGCCAGTGGTACTGGTGCAGTGCACAAAGTGGATGGAATAATTAAACTTGGACACAATTGGGTGTTCTAACACGATAATGATCCCAAACACAGATCAACAGTGGTTTTGGGATGGATAAAGCACGCTAAAATAAAGCAAGCTAAAATTAAGCTGTTGGAATTGCCTGGAATTGCCTCCACCCTTAGAACCGGGTCTGTGGCAGGAAACTACATTGTGTCAATGCTACATAAGGTAATGATTTTATTGGGACTTCCACAGCAAAATATTTTGCTCTTTTATCACTATGATGAGCAGGAAATAAAATTTGAATGATAACCAATTTGTGCTGGGAGCAAATCAGGCTTCAGCGTGACATGAAAGGCAGTGTCTGTTGCTGTTATGTAGTTGAGTTTGTAATAGTTCACAAGACAAGATATAGACAAGAAAGCTCATTGTGTTGTCTCTGTTTTCTTTATGCCTCACAGCATTATGAGGGCCATGCACAGTGGAAATAAACAAGTGGTTGCACCCACTTTTATGCTTCTTTATTTACAATAGGCTTCTTTATTTACAATAGGCAGTATTGCAGTAGGTTTTGGGTACAGATATAACCTGTCCTTTGTTTCTGTATATTTCGGTTGGCATGCCTCCAACCTTGTATTGAAGTTTTAACTCACAGAAAACGACAAAAAATAATTTCCTTTCCATTAATGACAGCGCCGAGGAGTCAGTGTTTTTTGCTTAAGCCTGTCCAAAGAAGACAATTCACAGTCAAATGACGATGACTATTATCTACTCCCACAGAAGAGTAAATGGTCGTATTTATTTACCACAAACTGACAACAAAAATGGAATAATATGGGATGAGTCCTGGAATGCACAGCACATCTCAGACTGATGATAGTGTGGGACTTTTTCCAAATTCTAATGAAAAAAAAAACCCTTTCTTGTCTACAATTAAGCTGTCCAACCACATCGAGGCTGTCAATGTCTGGCACACATTCTTGGAAGAAGAAATAAGAGTTTAGTGATACATAACGTGCTAGTTCCCACTCCAGTTTGGGTCCCTGGGCCACAGGCCGCTCTACAGCAATCAACATGTGGTTGTGGCCACCAGCTTATATCTATATCTTGCTCCATTCACCACCAAAGTGGTATTATGTCCATGAAAATTTGCAGGCAGCTTTGCTCACCCGTATCACACAGAGCTGACCACCCACCAACCCCGCCCTGACAACCTGAACGTATGACAAATATATTACACCCGTCACACTGTTCCGTTGAAATGATACCAGATACAGATGGCAGTGTTCATCTTTCTTTCCACTGTGCATTCACGTTTAACACAGAACAGGGATTTCTTTGCGAAATGTATGTATATAAAGTTTCATGATTAAAGTGCTGTTTTTGGACTAATTCAGGGGTGTCCAAACTTTTTCCAGTGAGGGCCACATACTGAAAAATGAAAGGATGCAAGGGCTACTTTGATATTTTGTAAACCAACACGTGTATGCATGATCAGAAGTTATATATATTTCAGGAAAATACGTCTCAATTTTGTCATATAAGTGAAAAAGTGTGTTATCAGCACAAACTTCACTCTTGGCTTTTTTTTTGCATTTTTGCTGCTATTGTTTTTTTTTCCATTTCTCATAAAATTACAGCTGTTTTTTCTGTTTCCCCTGTTATTTCTTCCAACTATTTCAACTCTCTTCTTCGAAATGTTCTTCTCATAATTAGGACTTTATTCCCATAATATTTTGACTTTATTTTTGTAATGTTATAACTTCTTCCACATAATATTACATTATTCTCATAAAACTACAACTTTTTCTCTTTTGATTAACACTTTTTTTGCTTAATATTTTGAAGTTATTCTTGTAAAATTACTGCTGATTTTTTTTTTTTTCATTTTCTTGTTAACTTAGTGTATATTTTTAGAATGTGCCACAGGCCAATAAAACAATTACGGTAAACAAAAATGGCCCCCAGGTCATACTCTGGACACCCCGGACTAATTCATACCTGCCAACCCTCCCTTTTTCTCCCATATGATGTCCTTGTTTCCTGACACCCCAGATGGAAAGACCAGCATTTCCCTTACTTTTTCCTTATTTTCCCTTATTTTCTGGAAAGTGTCCCTTATTTTCTAATGCACATGTTGACAGGTGTGGACCGATTGCCTTGTTTTGTATCACGGTTTGCCATTCAGCCAGCTATGTAGGACAGATGTGGCTGCAAATATGAAAAAGATTTGAAGCAGTCTGGGTGATCTGCTGTCCGGTTGAAATGTAAAGCAAGTGTCAGGTTTGCACAAAGAATTATGCGCGCATACTCGTACATTGCTGCAGAAAGACAGACTGGAAAAAGCTGTAAGACGGAGTTGTGTAGTTTTCTTGGTATGTGGCCTGTAAGTAGTTCGTGCCCCACCGTTTTTCTCATTTACAGATGCCACTGTGATGAGTTTAGCAGATTGATTGTCTTTGCCCCCTGGTAATGTCTGTCTTATTTACTTTAAGTGCCTCACATTGTTGGAAGATAATCTCCCATGTTGGAATTTGGAGAATGTATGCAACAGATGTTATGTAATGCTCCTTTCGTGTGGGGACGAAGTCAGTAACTTGATGTTTGGATATCATTATCAAGCAATTACAGCAGCCGCACAACTTTCACAATGTGTCACAAGTGGTTGATGGGAAACATGAATTCATCGTGTGCTCAAAGTGCGAGTACCACAGTCAGTTGCAGCCTGGTGCAAATGACACGCTCGTTGCATGCATCTTTGCATGGGAAATAACCACAACTCAAAACACATTTGCTGTCAAGTTACCCGTAATCGGCACAAATGATCACTTCCTGTTTTTCTACTTAACTACTCGGATGTCCTTCTGGGAATACATCTGACACACTTGGGATGAAGAATCTGTTTAGTCAGAAAACAACAATCCAGAGGTTAAAAACACTGTTACTACAGCACAACACAGGACGAATTTAACATCTTTTAACTGCCGTGCTGATATTAGTATTACAATATTCATATTTATGGACTCTAGTGGTATTTTATAACAATAAGGTGTTTGCTTTTCTGCAGTGTTGGTGTTCAGTACTCAGTTAAATTTCCAGCTCGAGTCATGTGCCATATGGTGAGGTTATCATCTAAAAGCTTGTTGGAAGCATTCCAGGTCTCCAGAAGCTGTCGCTTGTGTTAATCCGGCATGTGCTTAATTGTACACTTTGAAACTAATGAATTAAATGAATCCTATGTTTCTAGGATGTTTTGGTGTATTTAGTTTTTTGGTGTTTTGTGTGGACGGTCTATGCTGAGCATGCATTCCACAATAAATACAAAAGAATTTGCATGCATGCATCTCTAATTATTTTTATTTAGTTTTTTTTTTCCTTCATGTAGTGCTTTCATAAAAACAGGGATTATAATATTGACAAATACTTTTTCCTTTTTCCATTGAGGGTGCTTTAATATTTGACTTGTTCATTGCTGTAGAGTGCTGCAGTGCTTTGTTTTATTTTTAAGTGATTACATTTATTAGGACGCTTTTGCGGAGCTGCTTGAAACGTGTATTTCCCTTGGAGAGAAATAAAGTATCTAACTATACTGTACAGCCCTGCAAATTTGCTTATTTTTGGTCAGAAATCTCAGAAAATAAGCTGTTTTTTCTACAGAAAACATATCTTGTTCACCATAAATTGGTGATAATTTATAAATACATGATAATACACTTAAAATGCACATGAATGGAAATAAAGATTTTATGGGTGTACTAATTTTTCACGATTTTTCGCCATTTGCTGGTGGTTTCGGCGCATAAATCCAGCGAATAAAGGGGATCTACTGTACATAAAGTTAATATGCTCACTTTAGCTACCGTGATGAGTACTTGTACTCATTGGTAAATACTCGTCACTGCAGTTTTAGATGACTTTTGTAGTTTGATTGATAGATTTGCTTTGGTTTATCGTTTTTTTAAACTGTATTTTAATGTCAATATATTGTTTTTGTTTTATTTTATGTCTGATTCTTCCCTTATCATCCACATTTTTGGGGTGGTCCCTTTTTGCATACTGTCAAAGGGTGTGTTTTACCTTAATAATTAGTATCCAGTCCAAAATATATGATTGAAATATATGAATCATCATTGTTGGTATTGTGCCATTTTGCAATAATGACTCTTTGGGCATCTGATTGGCTAAAATGGCCTTATGATTGCTGCTCTTTTTTCCCCCTTTGACATACAATTGATAATCTGCAAATATGCAAATAAATGCATTTATTTCAAACGTCTTTGCAAGTTAACTTAAGGAGCATTACATGTTTTCACTTGTGCAATTCAGCATGTCCGAAAATAAGTAAAAAAAAAAGCAGAGTTTATTTAATAATCCTACTCGGTCTCCATGTCTCAACAACGACTGATAGTTTGTTCACTTCCTGTGTTTAAAATGTTGACAAGTTACTATTTTCTGAGAGGGAAAAAAGTCATTAAAGAATGTGTAATAATGGATCAATTATTCAATGATGAAAGAAAAAGAAAAAAGAATAAGAAACAAAAAAAGAAGTGCAAAATAAATAGAAATATACTGTATGGCAGTGTGAGCTCAGTAACCTTAATCTGGATGCTTTGCACTAAAGTAGAAATTACAAAGCAAATATTATTACACCGGGTGTACCCCGCCTCTCGTCCGAAGTCAGCTGAGATAAGGTGCTGCATATCCCTGCGACCATATTGAGGATAAGCGATATAGAAAATGAATGGATGGATATTATTACACACTAAACAGAACAGAAAAGGTATATTTGACAACAGTAATTTACTTACTATTTAAGTTTAATTACTCGAAGCAGAGATAACAACGCCGTACCATTTTATACTTTTTTAAAACTACCAATCCAATAAATCTCGGTTTAACTGTGATGTTTTGTCCAAACATGTCGACTATAGGATTTTTGAACATGACCTTTAACGGCTAAATTTATATAGATGTATATAAAAATGTGTGTTTTTGCATTGAAGTAGATTGCAAATTATGTTGACATTGTTAATTTGACTATAGTACAAAAAATAATTAGAATTTTGGGTATGTTGCAAATTTGCAACAACAGGCATAATTATAAATAATAACACTAATATAACAGTAAAAAAACAATGTTTTATTTATAACAGAACATAAAACAAACCACAATTAACATATTCTACCACATTCCTCTCAGTCGTGGAATGCACGGAAGCAGTTTTTGCTTTTGTTCAGGCACGGGTGAACGTCACATTTTGTACACTTGACGCCACTGTGGCTCGTGCACTTGGAGAATTTGCAGCGTTGCCGCTGTCAGACCTGAATATTCCTTGTTGTCTCTGGTCGACTTCCCAAACTAACCCTTTATGTAACACTATTACATCTAAAAACAGTATCATAATCGTAAAAATATATACACCAGTGATATGCAGTCACGGGAGAGGCGGAGCCTCATGACAGAGCCTGTCATGATGAAAAACGAATAATGATAACCTAAACTAAATATTAATATTTGTCCATTCAATTGTATGCGCAAGCCTTGCCTACCGCCTAAATGTACTCAGTGAGTGCACTGAGTTGGATCATGGCGCCGGACAATTTCTGTCTGTCAGCATGTTGTCAGTAATATGATGTTGCAGACACCATGACTTTCTATAGCCTGTGTGATGTCTTTACTGTAAGTGTGACATCATTATTCTTGTTAATCTTCTTGTTAAAATACGAGGAGGCACTTGCAGTACTCGCTTTGTCCTGAGGGGCAGGGGCATGCGTGAGCTGGAAGGTGCTTGTCACTGCCATCTTTCCATAGAGAAGAAAAGCCAGCATTTTTTTCCTTTGTTTGACTGCCAGGATGGAGGATTCTATATCCAAGCTCACCAGGAGGTGATCAGATTTTTACAACAAATATCATGGCTTTTCCTGGAGAAGGGTATAGTGCATGTACTTCACATACAGATCAAAGGTATGCACAAATGTTTTTCGGTTAATAAAACTAAATGGGACTAAGAAGTATTTGAAAAAAAATTATGGAATACACTAAGTCCCCAACTAACGAACACAATTGGTTCCAGACGACCGTTCTTAAGTCGAATTGTTCTTAAGTAGGGGAAAAGGTAATATCACCAATGATATAGGTACTACATGTACTTGTATACATATACAGTATATGTGTATGTATGTAAATATGAGTTTGGATGTAGTAGTAATATTAAACAAGGATAATTAATGAAAAAAACAATAATAAAAATGATATAATAATACGTAATGATAAATGTTATTTACCTTTGAAGAGGAGTGGTCGAGCATACGTCGTTGTGGTGGAGAAGGAGGAGGCGGAGATATTGAAAAAAGGACAAATCGTCGTCGTCGTTAGACTCTTCTAAAAGAGGTAGTGTTTCGTGGGTGGTGTAGAATGTAGAATTATAAGCAGGCCTATTAACTCTTCATAACCTTTAATCACAAGGTGTGCCAGGTTGCATGTACAGCTAAAATTTAGCTTTTCTTCAGTCTCCTCCCACTGGTCTTAATCGCCTGTTGGTCCCATTAGCAGTGTCACAGTGCCCTCTACTGGTCAAGCGTGTGAAATATGGACTTAAATATAAATAATTATGGGCTTATAAGGCAAAACACATGAAAAAATAGACCAGTCGGCTTGTGTTCGTATCTACCAGTGTTTGCACGTCAGATGTTCGTTAGTAGGGGACTTAGTGTAATCAATTTACTGTACTGACTATTCTGTTCATACTGTATTTTGGTGAGAGGTGGGTTACACCTGGTCACCTGGTCACCAGTCAGTCAGAATTATGAGAGATGAGATAAACTTATGCAAATACGGCATATACGGTAGATAGAAAAGCTCGGATTCAATAATTTCACAATACAAAAAAAAAGAAGATCTCTGCAGGTTAGGTGAACGTGTCATATACATATACACTGAAAATGGAGGATCAGGCCATTTCAAGGAAAATGAAGCCCTCTGCTCTGACTGGATATCCCGTATCCCTCAAAATGTAGATCAAACAAAGATCTACACTTGTCTCATATGGTAGGTATTTGACATGTCGTGGGTAAACAGAGCGAGGGTTGGGGGTTCCATCCACTGTCGCACACCAAAGGCTAAATCATGTAGGCAGACACATCCGGCGGCTTATATCTCTTTTTTTGGAGCCGCGGCTGTCTGTCAATCAGAGCCTTCAGCTGTTGATACAGACTAAAGTGTCATGGAAGTACAAGGCTACCAAGGAGCAAGATGAACAGCAAAACAATGTTCTTTTTGAGAGAAAACACATGTTTGGTCACTTAATTATAAGAAGTGGACCTTGGCAGTACTGCTCAGCAGTCTGCATGCGTCCAGCGGCTGTGCAAGAGAAAGAGGGAGGAAAAGGGAGGGCGTGTGAGTCAGAGAATTCGAAGCTTAAAATTCATACATTTTTCATGAGTAAGTGCTGTTGTGCATGCACATGCGCTGTATCTGGATAGACAAACCATATTCCACTTATGGCCCTTGCTGCTGACCACTGCAGATTTAAGCCAATCAAGTACAACTGAAAGGAGGATGTATTAAATGAGGCCTTTCCTAAACATTTCCGGTCTGTGCAGCTGAGGAATTCCCGGATAGCCTATAATTAAATTGTTTTGAACTGATGTCTCCCGGTGGGGTAGTCTGCTGACACGTTCAGATGCTGAACTCAAGGAATGCTTTACATTTATTTGTGATTACACGGTGCAGCCAAACAGTCATTATGGAATTGGTCTTAATCAGATCCACATAATCTTGTGATAAGCAACATAAACGCCACAAGAATGTCAGCCTTATCCTGAAAAGTCCATTTCTCTCTGATGAATGATGTATTTTGTCCAAGAATAGCTATAACGTTACTCATCTTATGCTTTGATGACATTCCTCAAGCCACAGGCTGACGTTGCTTGCACTACCAGGAAAGCTTACGTTGCCGAAAATTAATGACAGAGTGTAAATAGTGAAAATAAAAGAGCAGCATGAAATATGTTTTACATTTTCTCAATGCTTTTCATCTATGTGCCTCCTCTAAATGTCCAAATATTTGCTAAAAGGTGGCTGTGTGTGTGTGTGTGTGTAAAATAGAGGGGGCGAGAGAGAATGAAAGAAGACAAAAATAGTTGAGGGTGTGTAGGCCTGGTGCTGACCACCGGCATGCATGCGGAAGCAGCTTCCACTCCACAGGCCAACGGACGGCTGAAAGACACTCCACAGCACTGCACTCAGCAGCCCACATGCAAGTCTGCTGGCCCTGCCCACCCTCGGCTATTCTCGGCACTGTGGTGGCTTTCACTCAACAACCACATGCAAAAAGCCAGTGATGGAGCAACAGGAGAAAATGCAGCTTTTGCAGATGAGGGGGGAGCTGCATTGTTGAGTTGTTTTTGGCTGCATAACCGTTTTGAGCGTTTCATTAAGACTGCGTTTGTCAAATCGTGGTTATTATTACCCCCAGCAAGTGCAAATTGGATGAGGTCAAAGGTTATGTTTGATCTCCAGTTGTTGGTTGTTTACTTGGTTAGTTTGCAGAATTCTGCAAAATGGCACATTTCCATTGAACTTTGTATGGAGCATAACACATGAGCCAAACAAAAAACTCATTATGGTGCAGATCAAAGTTTCTCTTTTTACCATTTGCTCTTGTGACCCCCTTCTGTTGTGGCCAATTGACCTTAAGCTAAAACCCACGTCCTTTAGGGTATACTCCCCAAGGCTGACTTTGATGAAGGATTTTCATATTTGAATCCGATTTGTTACATTTTTTCCATAGTTGACTTATCGTCAAACTTTGTTTTGTATTGTTTTTTTGTGCTAAAACACTCAGATAAACAAATAAACATGGTAGGTGTGCAACAACAGCACCTTTGTTTATTTACAGTCATCCCTCGTTTAGCGGTTTATTGGTTCCAGACCCCACCGCAATAAATACATTTCGCAATAAAGGTTTCAATGTTATGGAATATTTTCATAGTTAAGAGCATAGAAAGCCTGCTTATGACTTTCTTAATATGTTTTTTTTTAAACATTATTAGAGCCCTGTAGACATGAAATAACACACCTATAGTCACCTTTACAGACCCATTATTCATTGTTTATACCACATTGCGCAAGCCTTATGCTGCAGGGACTCAAGACAGCCGCTAGCTAGCGAGCTAACATGCTAGAGAGCTAACCAGTTAGCCTTCTAAACTTAAGAAGCCAAAAACTGACCACTTCCACACGGAATGGGAGGAGATTTTTTTTTCATGTCGGACATGCCATGGCTGACTTCATGACATCATGCGGTGTTAAGGTAACTGAATGTAAGGTAATGTCTCAACCTTTTGTGTCATTACTGCTACCTAGTGACCAGAATACTACATATCACCTGTATTTCAATATGTTTTTAATAATAATACACCATAGTCTATTACAGCGATCATTTATTAATTCATTCATTTCTGAAAAAACGCGATGTAGCGAGGGAGCAATAATCGAACCGCGATGTTGTGAGGGACCACTGTAGTGACACAGAAAGCAAGATGAACACAGTCACTTTTTGTGAGGGAGTCACTCAGACTCTTCCGAATCGAATCGTCAAATATTCTAAGACCCCCCCCGGTACTCATATTGGACCAATCGTACCGTGCTTGGGCCTACTTAACACCAAAAGTCCGGCACGTTAGGCTGGTGAGAGCACTCTGATCCGCATTCAAATTCGGTACACTTCCCAACCTTTCGCACGATTGGCAGAAGGTGGCCGGGGCACAACACGATTCTTCAATTGGGCGATTGCTCCTTGCAGATCCTTAATGATAATGTTCACCTTTTCTCCATAGAAATACGTAAATAGAAAGACTCTAAATCAGGGGCGTCAAACTCAATTGCACAGGGGGCCAAAACTCAAAGCCTACTTTAGGTTGTGGGTCGAAGTGGACATTACCTTTCTTATTATTGGTCCTGACATTTTCAACACTTGTATATTTCCGCATATTGAAAGTATATTGGTGAATGAAGCACATTCATATGCATCATCACCAAAGGGTCAAAAATATTTACCTCAACTGTTAGTAGTTTTGTATTATAACTGTTGAATTCAGAATTTCTGCTTTTTATATAATGACAAGTGACCACAAAATAGCACAAGATATTCATTGATATTATTTTATTCTGGTAATGTTGTTATCCTGATCTAAAAAAGTAATTATTGAATCATTTATTTCCCATGTATTTGTAGTACTCCAAAAGATGCATCAAACTAAATGCAGGTTTGTGTCAAATAGTACAAAAATCATTTCACACAAATAAAGGCAAAAAAAAAAAATCCACTGCTGACCAATAGCACTCATAAATAAATTGAAAAATTAACAGTTAATCCATTTGATCAGTATCGGTATCGGTATCAGCCAGTCTCACTCATGGATGATTGCTATCGGAATCGGCAGTATAAAACCCTGACTGCAGCATCCCTAAACCAAATGTCTGAAACTTTCATAGACATTTAATGCGGATTATGATTTTACTGTCAGCAATTTTGCGGCTAACTAGGGTCTGGAAGAAAGTGACCTCATATTCTGACCTCATGATTTGTTGTTGTGTTGTGTTGCTGTGCTTCCACATCTCAGCCATTCACTTGCTAAGTGTTACCATGTCTGTAAACAAACTTGCAGCAGTGGTTGAAATGATCCACAAAGACCACCCGGCTTCAGTCTGATTTGTTTATGGAATGTAATTTATGCTGCTGCAATACTGAAATTAATAAAGTCTTATTGGTGTCTTCTGCAGTAGTATGAGTTATATCTTACGTAATACAATACCCTCTTCGGGTAATGTTTCAGACAGCATCTCGTGGGATCAGACCTGCGCTCGACACTGTGGCCGATGAGCCAAAATTATCTCGAAAGGGTGGGAATGAGTGGCATAGCGGTTTGTTCAGGGTTTGGTGTTGCCTTGGAATTCACAATAATTGCACATACACGGTACAAAAAATAGTGTTGTATTCTAAAACCAGTTTCAATAAAGACCAAGGAAAAACCAACCAATAAAAGAGTTGCTCTTGTGGTCTCATTTATGAAATGTCTTATACAAAAATCAACTAATATTGTTTAAAATTGACATTGTTTATTGTTTAAAATTGACATTATTTACCCATATTTACCCATATGTATACCTGTTCACTTACATCATCTTACATAAAAAAGTAGGGGCGTCCGGACCCAGCTTTTTCTCTTCCAACACGATACCGACTTTGCAGCCTTGAGTATCAGCCAAAACCAATATTGATCTGATATCAGCATGAATCATACATACTTTTATGACTTACTTTGTAGCGTTAGAAAAGGCGAGATCAAGCGATATTACTCAACAGAAAGCAGTGGTCAGCCACTGAAAACCTGACCCATTTACACCTTTATGCATCTCAGGTATGGTTTTATTGACAATGTAGTGGCGGCTAGGCTTGATACAGTATAGCGAGGTTGGATGTGCTCAGTAAAGCATTTAAACACACCATTACTCACCACTGACAGGGCTTGGCTCTTTTCCATTACACAGGAGCTAAAGACTTTTTTTTTTCTCACGCTGGATGTTTGAGGGAGCCAGGGTGTTGCGAAAATTCTCACGCTGCTTTTGTGATGCTGCTTCATATGTATTAAACTTGCCCGGTTTTGTGCCACCGCGGGAAACTTGTGCATGACAAGTTTTGCACTCACCTGCAACGTCTTTTTTGCACACTCTCTTGTTGTGATCATGTGGGCTTTGTCCAGGCGCTGCTGGATGGACGTGCTGACGTGGGCGAAGTCTGGGATGGACTGCTTGTATTGGAGTGGCAATATCAGAGATTTAACATGCAGGCCAATATAATCAGTTCCCTCCTTTATCGCAGGTAAGCGGTTCCCGACCCGCGATAAGTGAATTTCCACAAAGTAGGATTCAATATAAATAAATGTAATATTTTCATTGTTAGAACATCAAAAACCTGTTTATGACCTTCTAAATACGTTTCATTACCATTATTAGAGCCCTCTAGACATGAAATAACACCCCTATAGTCACCTTTACCACTGGTATTACCCAATATAGTAGACAAAATAATAGAAAATCAGCCATCTTAGACATAAATAAGAAAAGAAAGACTCACACGTTAGCATTGACAGCGTACTTCCTAGTGGCTATTGTCTCATCACTGTAACGTTAATGACACCTAGAGACCAGTGTAAAATACTACTCTACTGTCGCTGTTTGTGGTTAAGGAGAGACTCACAACGCACTTCAATCGCTTTAATAACAAGCAGAGAACACATGCTGTGAACATTCACACAGGAGCTGCTGTTGGCCGCTCTCTACACTGCTAACCTGCTGCTAGCACTCAGCTAACAGTCTTCTCTAGCCAGCTGAAGTCACACACGCCCAGGCCCTTCTTCTTAAGTGCGCACACAAGTCACAGATACTGTATTACTAGTCTTTTTAATTCATTTTCATTCATTTATGCTTGGAAATGCTTAATTTAGGCCAGGGGTGTCCAAAGTGCGGCCCGGCCCGCGACTGCTTTTTTTATTGGCCCTCGGCACGTTCTAAAAATACGATTGAACAATAAAATAAAATAAAAAATACAGGAAAATTGTGAACAAAAAGCAGTAATTGTACAAGAATAAAGACAAAAAATTAAGGGACTGAAGTCATTATATTAATAGAAAAAAATAGCAGAAATTTGGAATACTATAGGAAAAAAAGTTGTACTATAATAAACAAACCAAACAAAGAATTAAGATAAAATTTTAGGAAAATTGGGTTGGGTAAATGCTATAATGTTATGATAATAAAGTATTTTTATTATGAGAATAAATCATATTAGTATGAGGGAAAAAAATGTACAAGTAGAACCCCCCCAAAAAAAAAAAATGTAATGTAAGGAGAAAGAGTTTATAATAATAATAATAATAATACGCTTTGTCATTAATAAAATGAATAAATATATCTTATATGTGTAAATATATATATATACATATATATATATATATATATATATATATATATATATATGGTTTGAGATATTATGCACAAATGTCCATTGTGTCTTTGTGACTTACAGTACATGCTGTCCAATTGCAGACCTACCACCTTATTTATCACCCCAACTTAAGTCATAATGCAAAGGTGGCCACATTTTTTCCACCAAGGAAACTGCATGACATGTTGTGATTGAGTCTTTCCACATCTTTGCAGGCAAACATGCACCACAGATGGATCAGGAGTCTGCTACCTTCATCTTTGTCATACTCCACCCATAACCACAGTGTGCTGTTGTGCGCTTGGTCATAGTATTGGTCTATGAAAAGTTCTTAAAGACCATACCTGTGCTCATGATGTAGAAACAAAATATTGCTGTCAGTTCAAAACCAATTCTTTGGGTGCCCCCTGCTGGCCATGTTGAATAGTTGCAGTTGCCTATGTTGACCTCAGCTTTTGCCTTCCAATGCCACCACTTTTTTTTTTTACAGCAGTATCAACAGCAAATATCTGATACACTGTACCATTGAAGGTGAGCTTCATGTCCACTCATGCCAGTTACATCGACGTATTAAAGTCAGGTCAAGGCCTCTGTAAACCTGACAAGCGCTCAGCAGAGCTTCCCTGAGATGATTTGTTAAAGTTGGGCACAGATGATCTGTCAGTTCGCCTGACTCTAATGAGGTTAAACATGGTCTATAACAGTGGTGGGCAAACTACGGCCCGGGGGCCACATCTGGTCCGCCAAGCGTTTGAAGTTGCTTCCAGAGTATTTAAATTAAAGTTTTAACATAAAAGAGTCAAAGTAGCTTTTCACATGCAGCCATCCAGACAACTACTTCACCCACGGTGCCAAACAAACACAAGTCAACAAATATGTGACACGCAACGTAACCTACCCACTGCACTGTCTGGGACGTAAAAATCGAAGGACGTTCACATACTCTTTAATAGTCCATGTTTTATCTTTCATGGTTCATATTGTACATCAAACAGCCTTTATTCATGTACATTCCGGGTATCTTACTCAGTCAAAAAAAACACTGTAAAATTCAATTTTGTTATTTGATGTGGTCTGATGTTTAAAGTGCTCCTGAAAAAAAGGGACACAAGCACATATAGCAGATTGTATGACACTTTTACAGATAAAATAAGGCAAATAATTAATTCCAGGTAGACTGTTGGAATTATAAGCTTAAACTATCGTATCAGGCTTGTAGGCATTAATAAAAACAAATACTGTTCATATGCTTATTAAAATAGGAATGGAGAGTTCTTGATTACACACCAGAGGGCAGTGCCTGTTACAAAGTAGAAACCGGGTAAGGCACAGTAAAGACGTGTGTTTGTGTGACATGCTACTTTACTTTAAAGTAGACAGGACCGCACCTGTTCATGAAGTTCTCTCATTGTGAAAAGCCTGTACTAATCCATCACCCCTTACACGCTGGCGGCAAGCCCATTGTATTGCAACAGCAGGTCAAGAAATGTAGACTGAAGGTGAGTGCTTTACATTTGAGAGCAAAAGACAGGCCTTAGATTTCAGATATTTAATAAACTTATAATGTTATCATGAGTGTCATTAAATATAAAGAAATATGTCGCCATTGGATAGTTCAGTACTGACCTCTTGTGGAATATTTACAGTACATCAATATTACGGAATTTGATGGTCATTATACACTGTACTGGCCGCACTGTGGTCTAGTGGTTAGCATGTTGGCCAACACAGTAACAGTCTGGAGATCGGGAAGACCTGGGCCTTTTTTCGTGCGTGGGTTTTCTCTGGTTACTCCGGTTTCCTCCCACATTCCAAAAACATGCATTTTAGGTTAATTGGCGACTCTAAATTGTCCATAGGTATGAATGTGAGTGTGAATGGTTGTTTGTCTATATGTGTCCTGCGATTGGCTGGCAACCAGTCCAGGGTGTACCCCGCCTGTCGCCCGAAGTCAGCTGGGATTGCTCCAGCATACCCTCGCGACCCTAAAGAGGAGAAGCGGTATAGAAAATGGATGGATGGATATACACTGTACTGTGTATTACCACTGCCATTGCAACTACCATACAAGCTATTTCACTATATATACTGTATATTGTGATATACATTATATTCAGAATTTTTTATCACCAGCTTTTACCCCAATACTATTCTCTGTATCTATTGTACTGAATCATCCTTTCTTGCCGTATCCCGCAGCCTACTAAGCATTCATTTCTACAAACTGGCTTATTACAATCCACAGCCCCCTCTGCACCAAAACTCCACTTCTTCTCCCCATTCACTCACCAACCCTGTCAGTTCAGTAATGTTATTCAGTACCATTGCTCAAGCCGCCCAAGGCAGGTTTCTGTTTATTCCTGTTTCTAGTGTTTGGACTGATTACTACCTGATTTTAATCTGCTTGGCAGCCTGTGCCAGAACAGTATTAACAATGCAAGCCCTTACAGTTTGTGATAAAAGTTTACTGTTCATTCATTAATAACAATCAAATCAGTGCACGTTTTGGTTTCATCTCAATGCACACTAATACAGTAACTGTCTAATTTGGGAACATGGAGTGTTTGCAGGTGAGCCAGACTTAAGCTGAACAAGTGTAGGCCCATGGTTTGGATTTCCCCCAATTTTTTTGAGTCAATGCTAATGTTGAGCGATACTGTGCTTTTTGTTACACAAGACCTTAACAGCATGGCATACAGTTGATGCGGAAGTTGGTTACCCTCCTATTATGCTAGCTACTGTAACTGCTGATGAGTTGATGTCATGCACAGAGGACAACACAGCTTTTCACTGTTGTATGTGAAAATGTGGGATATGATGTTTTAATTTACACTCTCATTTTTGTTACATTATACTGTTTTCAGTTATCTAGGGTTTTAAAATTCACTAAGGACACTCTGTAGCTGCTTTTATTTCTTCCATTGCAGTATGAGATGTGCAGATGCAGATGTGTTACAGTGTTGACAATACTTATGCACGGCTTTTGATCTAATGGGAACATGGGAACATGGCCATGGTTGGATATGCCTTCCTTATCCCCATATCTGTGCAATATCTATGCCCCCCCCACCCACCCCCACCATCCCCCAGCCATGTCTCAGAATTTCAGGTGGGCTTTTATGTTCCCTGTGCTGGCAGGATGCAGGTAAGGCCAAGTGAAAAATGCAGTGTTCAAAGTGAATCATTATATGAAGGAACTTCATGTTACATTTAAATAAGTTTTTGCGTCAACCCAGTCTGCAAATGTACTTTTAAAATAATGTTATTTGAGTAGGTACAATGACAATGGAAAGGTGGAAACACGACATTACTGTTTTTTGTACATTAAGATCACAACATTTGAACAATATGAAGGTTAAGAATTCTTTTTTTTTAAAGGAACAAATCAAAGTTAATCTTTAGCTCTGTGAAAGCCATTTATTACACTTAAATAAACCTTTGCAAGGACATCCTGCACTGACCATGCACAGGTCCAAGGTTGATATGATAATATTTATAGTTTAGTAGCTTCGCAAGTGCTGGTGTTCTCTCAGTGTGCTCTGAAGGGAAATACAGTATTGGTGAAATTTCAGAGGTGAGTGCCTAAACTTACTATTTTACATTTATAAACATTGAAAACGAAAATGTAAATGAAAAAGCAATAACTTTGTTTGATTGTGTTGGATATTTTGTTTGTCGTTGCATATTACATTAACAATTGCCAGTTAAACTGCATAAAGTCTGAAAACATTTGGTTCCGTGTATAGAGCCTAACGAAATAAAAGGTCCCGTGCATCCCACCACATTTCCGATATTTACTATGTTATTAATAATTTAATTTTGAAGTTTCCACATTTCAGTTCAGGACAAATCTAAAAACAAGGCAAGTGCTGCGTAGGCTCACAAAGCGGAACCTGTCCTTCCCCTGCATGAAAGTACACGGACTGTTTTCATTGATGCACCACGGATCTGTCAGGACAAACAGCTTTAGGTTCCTCTGGAAGTGAGGTACATAATACTGTAGCAAGGTGTTTTTAATTTGAAGTAAGACACCACGTAGTGAGATATGTAGTAGCGCGATACTACGCTGGTGCATCAGTGTTATTTTAATTTGATAACATCCACGCAGAACTTTGTTTTTGCTTGCTGACAGGGTGCCAAGCTAACAGCACAAAGATCGATTCCAATTACAGGTAAATAACACAGTGTAAATTCAACAGAAAGCAAATACATTGTCACTGGCCGCTTCTCCGGCTTCTTAAACAATAGCAATAACATATAGCAAGCTTCCTGGAAGTCCAACCTTTAGATATATTTGTCAATGCGGATCACTGATTAAATCATGCTACAAATGTGTTGTGACAGCTGGCGGCTGCTCACTTATTTTTTTTTTAAATAGCTCATCATGTGCAACACTAGTAGCTCCAATATGATATATTTTATTTACATATTGATGTTCTAATGTGTCTTTGGTTTTACTAGCGAGGTCTGTGACATCTCGATGGCAGTGATAACCCCAGTTTCAAAGTTATGTCTTATATGTCTTGTGCTGCCCATTGACATTTTGACTTTTTTTTCTAGAATTAGTGATCTGAATCTTTTCTTTCTGTGCAGACCTGCAAGATGTCCCAGGCAGACAACAAAGTTTTGTTTCTGGGAGCCCTGGCTGGCATCGGCCTTGCAGTGGCATGTTACCACAGCTTTAAGACAAGACGGAGAGCTTCATTGCCAGCACACTACCTGTCCTGTAACAATGAACTTGCAACTGGCATGAGGTTAGTTGATAGCCCAGGTCTGCCCGGGGCACAGGTTGAGGTATTGGATCGCCTCGAGGCCCTAATTCAGTGTGTGTCAGAGCTGAAAGATGAGATGAAGGCACTGAAGAATGCTATGCCAGTGGTGCATGGTCAAGCCAGCGAAGAGCTGGCGGGAGGTGATAGGACAGAGGCACGTCGAGCTGGGGGTGATAGGACAGAGGCACGTCGAGCTGCTCCCCTTCACAGGACAACGCCAACGCGGAGGAAAAGGGCTGCAGGGAGCATTGCTGGCGCCATAGGAGGGGGGCGGAGCTCTGAAGAAGCAGAGAGTGAAGGGGGGTAAGTATTCAACATCTTGATGGAGGATAGCTTATTATACTATACTAAATGTGCTATTATGGTTTATTAGAACACATGGCCTTTACACCTGTGACCCGCCAAGCTCAGCCAGCTCAGCGTTCCGTCCGGGCTGAAACCAGGTTACGCAGAATGAGAGTCAGGCTAAAATCTCAAACTGTCAGCTCTATGTCCAGCGGGGATGCCCATGTCAGGGAGTGAGGTTTAACAACATACACGTACAAAGCTGCACTAACTGGCATCCATTACATACTGTACCTACATTAAAAATGAAAGGAGTAATGGACACCTTTCTACAAGTCTGTAGGAGGGCTGAACGATGTGGTCCAAAACTCATATCCCGATATATTTATGTTGAATATCGATTTACGGTATATATCCCAATACTTTTCCCACAAAGTGAGTTTAGGCAACGTCAAGTATGCGTGTGAAGTTTTTTCATTAAAATAAAAAAAATGTTATTGAAAAATAGCCGCAAAATAATAAATAAATAAATGAAATAAATGAAATAAATATACAATAGAAAACGTATAATATAATCATCAATCGTGTTTCTAACAAACCTTTAGCTTTGCTCAAATCCTCAGCAAATACCAAAAGCACAAAGAACAAAATATGAAATAAAGTGCCCTGTTTAAGAGGACATTTTTAAATGTCAGCAGCAACTAAAAAATACAGAATTGTTGGGTTTTTCTCACAAAGCAGAACCTTGCAGGAGAGACAAAAAAGGAAAGGAAGGAAGGGGGTGGGTTTAAAACTTCTTTAGGGTCATCAGCTGGGTACCCTCCTTCATTGGTGTTTCGATTATAGGCCCACTGAAAGGCCCATGTCACCTTCAGAGAGCTCATCGGCAACACCTGGCATCCCAGGTGTGTGCCCCCCTCTGCTTTGAACCCAGCAAGTGTCCTTGCGCTTGATCCATAGCCACTGGCTGCTTCTTTCGGCCGCTTCAGAGACTGATCTTATTGTCTGTCGCAGAGCCTGCCCATGAATGCCAAGGTCTTTCATAAGCCTGATGGTAGAAGAAGCCATAAAACCTCTGCATCCTACTTCAGCTGGATAGACCTTGGCCTTCCATCCTTGTTGTTGTGCATCTGCTGCCAGATCTGTGTAGCGTAGTTTCTTTCGTGGGGCCGTGAGCTCTATGATGTAGACCACCTTTAGTGAAGGGGACCATAGCACCAAGTCTGGTCTGAAGGTGGTGGTTGCCATCTCTGGGGGAAAGATTAGTTGCTTGCCAATATCAACTAGCATCTTCCAATCCCGGGCCATTGCGAGCTGTCCAGTTTCTGGTTTGGTAGCTGGGTGGTTAGGCTGTTTCTGTCACTCTCGAACGAATGCTGGCACAGAGATGGAATAGGCAGCTCTCAAGGGCAAGAAGTTGATGGTGTCCACCTTGCTCTCACGGACTGCTGCCAGACTCTTGAGGACCTGATTGTGCCTCCAGAGGCCTTGTGTGAGGCTGGTCCTACAACTGGCCAACATGTGTTTGAGAGTCACTGAATTTGGGCAGAGGGCGCAGGTTGGGTCCTCACCATACCACTGGTGAAGGTTTTTTGGGGATGGCAGCACATCATATGTAACTCTTATGATGTAGCTGATGTTTCTTGCTTACATTTCCCAGAGCTGCCTACAGGTGAGCTTTCTATTCTCTTCTTGGCAAGAGAGACAGCCTGTGTGTTTCTTTCAGCCTCCTCCTGACAGCGCACTTCCTCTACCACCATGTTCCTCCTTTGTGAGGCTGAAGCTTTGTGCCAAGTTGGTTTATTCACTGCAACACAAAATCCTCCTCTTCCCAGCTGGACATGTATTCTTCAGTGAGGCTGGAGAGTACACAGATCAATTACAAATAAACTTCTAAAAAGGCAATTTTACCAAATAATTTTAAAACTGACATAATGCACATTTTTGATTTTGGGACTGTATATATTTAAATAAGTCTCAATGTTGAAATAGCATTTCCAAGTGTTTAAATTCATTTTGAAATGTATTTTTAACTTTTACCATATCTGGAAACTGCCAGGTGGTGCAACCACATATTTAAAGTGGTGTGAAAAAGTGATTGCCCCCCCCCACCGAACCACAGTGAGAGCCAGTATCCACAAATGGTGAAAAGTTGGAACAGTGTTGAACCTTCCCCGGAGTGGCTGGCCAACCAAAATTTCCCCAAGAGAGCAGCGACGACTCATCTAAGAGTTAACAAAAGACCCCACAACAACATCCGAAGAACTTCAGGCCTCACTTGCCTCAGTTCATGACTCCACCATAAGAAAGACACTGCGCAAAAACGGCCTGCATGGCAGAGTTCCAAGACGAAAACCACTGCTGAACAAAAAGAACATTAAGGCTCATCTCAATTTTGCCAGAAAACATCTTGATGATCCCCAAGACGTTTGGGAAAATACTCTGTGGTCTGACGAGACAAAAGTTTAACTTTTTGGAAGGTGTGTGTCCCATTACATGTGCTATAAAAGTAACGCCGCATTTCAGAAAAAGAACACCATACCAACAGTAAAAAATGGTGGTAGTAGTATGATGATTTGGGGCTGTTTTCCTGCTTCGGGAGCTGGAAGACTTGCTGTGATAGATGGAACCATGAACTCTGCTGTCTACCAAGAAATTCTGAAGGAGAACAGGGTTTCCGCTAAATGTACAGTAATTGATCATGGCGGTGTACCACTACAAAATAACACCTTAAAATTTTTTTTTTTTTAAACTTCAAAACAATTTTAGCTAATACAGTATATTGTATGAATGGATATATACGCTATATACATACATATATAGATGATTATTTACGCACATATTGACCACAATTAGTGTGAAAATTATATAAAATATTTAAAAATATTTCACTGCACTTTATTTTGATAAGCATGCACCGGAATCGCCTATGCCATTTATAAATATAGTGACTTTCTCATTTTTCTAACAATTCTATTCACTTCCAGACATTCCATTGTCATGTTATTTGCCTATATGTGTCCACCATGTTGGCTTTAGAAACTGGATAGATAATCATCATCAAAATGACCATTTGCACAACGAAAAGAGAATTTCACATGTTCTTGTAGCCATGTGACCATCTATTCGTGACATCAAATAAAGCATGGAATCCTTAAAAACTGCTACCAACAGCAAACTAATCATGGTTTCCTATAAAGACCCTTATAATGTTTTATCTTGTTCTTTATTTGTGAACTGTCAATTTTGCATAATTAGTCATGACGTACATGTTTTTTGTTTTTTAAAAGGCTTTAAAAATCCATATATTTCAAGTCACAGAGAGCAGTCATCTTTCCAGCAGCATGCCAGTATCCAACTGATAACATGGCTAGTTAGCTATGTCAGCAAGTGCAGCTTGTACGGCTCAGATGTCATAGCGCATCAATGCGAGTTGCCGATGTGAACCAAGAAAATTTGTAGGAGACTTGCAGATTTATATACAGATGCGCCCAAATGTTACTCTACTTTGATTCACTTTATATGGACTTATTTCAGGAGCAAAATGCGAATGAAAGGGTTGAAAAACATGCGCGCCCTAGTCTATAGTCTTGCCTAGTCTACAGTATTTCTAGGCGCGTCAGTGAGTGAAATGCTGGCACTGTACAGCCGCTTCTTCATTTGAACCATCACCTGTTCCCTCATCGTCTGTTTCTTTTCTTGTTCAGGCTGGATGGGTGGAGTCACGTGACTACACACGCTGTACCTCGTCTTAAAGGGGAATGAACAAAGCATACCAGCACACACAGTCAAAACAGACAAAAAAATGCTTATTTTCTTTTTAAACACGGAATTTATCGACAGGAGTAAAATAACTTTGGTTATCGTAGTAAATTTCGGTAACGATAAATTTTCAGTTTATCGCCCAGGCCTAATAGACAACAGCAAGTGTTGTTATACAGCTTAACATTATCAGTGGGGATTAATTTTTCCAATTTTAACATTTGTATATCAGTTAAAAAGGTAAAATGTTAAAACATTGGCTGGATCGATAACAGTTTTATTATGGTGTCAGTGGATTGGATTAATTCAATTTTAATGATTGTATGTATGTTAAAAAGCCAGAACAGATCGTGTTTGACATCCCAGGTTCCACTGTACTACATAAATCAAGTTTGGCAGGTCCTAGGGCAGACAGTGTATGTATTAGATTTCTGCAGTGTCATCATGACACACATATTCCTGTACACCCCATTGTTGAAGTGGGATTTGCAAACCTGTTGTGGCTGATAATAGCGGCATTGGTAAATTGTAAACCACCTGTGCATCTCTTTAAATGCCACTTCATAAGCAATACAAAAAATGCCGAGCCCCCTTCCAGATTGTGTGGTGTAACTTACAATCATGTAAATTTGCCTCAGGTTCTAGTGTAAACAGCAGCCTTATCAAGGACCACATGCCCAGTCACCCACCTCTATCCATAGCCAAATGCCTTGAACTCATGTCAGCCGTCCATAACATAAACAGCAGCTGTTGCTCTTTTGAATGGACAACCATTTAAATCAACTCTTCTAAAAACACACCTCACTGGTTGAATGATGATGATTAAGTCAGGGTTTTAACGTCTTTTGCAGTCGAGCCGGCTGTTTTTCTTGGCTGTAGTTATATATTTGCTCGACATGCAATTCAGAAAGAGTACAGTATCTATATCAGGTTAACAATTTAGAGAAGGACGAAACAGTACTTGATATGGTTGGCATTCGAGATGTGCCTGATTGGCATTGTCTTTCTTTGTAGTACTTTAACCTGAATCGACCTGTGCTGCTTTGTTGAGGAAGTAACGTACAAGTAGTGCCAAGAAGACATCATAACATACTTGACAGTGTGCACTGAACCTTGGATCAGAGTTGTACGACTCCTCCCCACCTTTGTTACTGTCCTCACTATGATTAATCTGTCATCATATTTATAACAAAATCAATGCCAATAAATATCCATTCAGCCTGGATGATGCTTTTCCTTTTTCTCTCCTTAAGAATGACATACCACACTTTTATTTTTATTTTTTTTAAACAAAGAATAAAATGTGAGATGATTTAGATATGAAAAGATGCACAGGTTAGAAACAAGATGATGGCTTCTATCACCTGCCAGAACTGACATCCAACTGGTTTTAACATCTTCAAATTATTTCTGGTCATGTCATTTCTGTAGACACTTAAAACGCCAACACATATTCTATATGGGTCCTATTTTATGGCTAAATATTAAGTTGGTCTTCTCTCCTGACATTTCACCCTCCTCGTTGGTCTAACACAGTGCTTCTCAAATAGTGGGGCAGGCCCCACTGTGGGGGCATGGTGACTTGTTGGGGGGGCGTGGAAGGAAGGGAGGACTTTGAATATTAGTGCAGACCTGCCAACATGTATGAATT
This sequence comes from Dunckerocampus dactyliophorus, assembly GCF_027744805.1. NCBI lineage: Eukaryota > Metazoa > Chordata > Actinopteri > Syngnathiformes > Syngnathidae > Dunckerocampus > Dunckerocampus dactyliophorus. The sequence goes on along the minus strand of NC_072832.1, from coordinate 16,886,622 downwards.
TGTCGTACTCAGCATAGAATTTGACTCTTGAATACGCTTTTATGCTTCACTGCTCTCCATTTTGCAGCATTTTGCTGGGGGGCGTGCAAAAACATTCCCATTCTCCAGTAGGGGCATGACAGAAAATAATTGAGAACCGCTGGTCTAACAGAATGTGTTGGATCTGGTCTCGCCGTGTTGCACGTAGACCTTGAGTCACATCTTTTGGCCGCATCAAATGCTTTCAGTTGCAGCCCATGTTTGTATAAAAGAAATCACATCACACACACACCCCCTTTGATAAAAGAGCTTGTCTGCCGCTCTATTATTTGTGTGATTCAAGAGTGCGGGGGCTAGTAGTAAAAGTGTAAAATTCCACCCCTTTAAGGATCATGCAGCTTGCCCCTCGCCTTTGTGTTTGATGATTTTGAGCAGGGGTCAAAGGCGAAGGCCGCATACTAAAAAAAACAAAGACTGGGCGGGCCACTTTGGTATTTTGGAACCCATTTAAATATGCTTATAAGTTATACATATTTAAAGTAAAAACAGCCTGCATCTAAGCTTTGTGATATAGGTGGAAAAAGTGTGTTGTTCGTATAAACTATTTATCTTTAATTCCACTTTTTTTTGGCTTGTTTTTCTATTTCTGTTGTTTTTATTTTCCAAAAATGTCAACATTTCCGTTTTCTTTTTCTTGCCATGTTATAACTTTATTTTCATATTTTGAGTTTATTCTCGTAAAATTATAGTTTTTTTGCAACCCATCTGTTTTTTGTTTTTTCATTTGTTTATCATAATATGACTACATTAGAAAATAACATTTTTTCTTTAATGTTGAAACTTTTATTATTTTATTTTATTTGTTATTGATTTTTCTATTTTAATAATGATGTATTTCCCTCATAATATTACTTGTAAATATTCTCGTAAAATTACAACTTTTTCTTGTAATATTATGACGTTATTCTTCTAATATTTCATCTTTATTCCTATACAAATTAGATTTTTTTTCCTTTTTTTTTTCCCCATTTTCCTGTTTAATTGTATGTTTACAATGTGCCGTGGGACAATTAAAAAAAAAACAGCCGCAGGCCACACTTTGGACACCCCCTGACTTAAAATATTTAATTCCTTCATAAATACCAACAAACATCAGAGCAACCCGCCAGTGTGCCAAGCTGTCATAGACTTCATTTAAATGTGTCTTGTAGGGACTTGTAATTCCTTAAACTGCACCCACAGGATTTATTCACGTCATGCTGCTGTAGCTCAAGGACGTTACAGCTGCTTGTTTTCCTTTTTATTAATGCATTTATGGCATTTTATGTCAGAGAGCTGTTGATTTAAGTAAACGTTTTGTTTAGTGACAGGCTAGCCTGATCAACAGGTAGTCTGTTGTAAACACACAGCAACGGGAGTTCATCGTTCGCTTTGCGATTAAAGGCTTTGTCTTCCTGGTGGCATCATGGGAGTGTTTGTGCAACAACTGTCTGTATTCACAGAGACATGCTCAAATTCATTGATTGAAGTCAATAAAAGTACAGTGCCTTGCTCACTGAGCAGACGTGCAATTAAAGACACCCGTATACACTGATGTGCGATATATTTCGACAGTAACAGAGGTTTTTTGTTTTTTTTTGCCTTTAATGGATTTTAAATAAAACTATTAACATAAAGAAATATAGTATTTACCGTTTAGGAATGACAGTACAGCCATTTTTGCAAAGGTATTAAAAATGCTGCTTTATTTACAGGGCATCAATAGTACTTGAACAATTGACATAAAATCATTGCTGAATACATTTCTTTGATGAAAATCCTTTTTTGGTCGATGACTGCTGGAAGTCTGGCGCTCATAGATTTCACAAGTTTCCGCCCTAGAGATGATTTACCAGGCCTTCAGTGAAAATGGCTGCACATTTTCACTTGCTGCTTGTTTGTAGGACTTGCTGCCTTCACTTTTGCCTTTAGTAATTGAAAAGCAGCAATGCTCAGACCGTAGCACTCATAAAAAGTGGCAATACAGTATGAAACGCCACTATGAGACAAAGCACACGTTTTTGACCAAACATATCTACTCATGTCTGAACTGAGGCCCATCGTAACATGGACCTGATTACATCTTCCTCTCCAAAAATAAAGTATCTCTATATCTAGCTTGCGCTCACACTAGGTATTCGTGCTTCTGCCTGTTTGCTTATGCCATCATTTCTATAATGCTATGTTATGGGAATTTTCCTGACTAAATGGATTATTTTCTTGTGTTGTGTCGTTATGATTATTTCTATCGTGGAAGGTGGCGGCTGTAATTAATTACTTTCTAGAAGAGTGATGACTGTCATGAAGTGACACATCTTTATTACGCATGAATGTACTTGCATGTCGTGTGTTTTGACTTTGTAGATTATTTAGAGTATTCTTATATACTGTATTGGTAATCTGCAATCCAGTGAGTGAACTCAGTCCAATGTCCACCTCTCTCAACCCACCGGGCTTCATATCAATTGTATGTTTCCATTTTTCATTTTAGCTAGCTCAAATATCTCCACCAGTTTTGTACAAATTCCATTTACAAATGATCTCCTGCCTTGTGCTCTTTTAAGAACAAAGGGTTACACCTACACAAAAATGCTAGTGGAAATCAAACTACGGTATACTGACGGTGCAAACACACGTATCACGCTCAATTGCGATGACTAATGAATAGCAGGCTATTTTTTACTCAACAGCGTATTTCCTTCAGACAAGTTTAGCTAAAACCCAATGACGTTATCAACTATGTGGTTGGTGGGAAAGCAGATAGTATCATGTGAAGAGACCTGCCAAGCCTTTATTTAGTCTGTCAGCCATTTGTTGCAGATGGGAGGCTCTCATTGGCTCTATCACCAGCTACATGCTGAATAAGCTAGGCTGCATGCTCACAGGCCCGCTGATGTAGGCATGGTAACTCAGTTTTGTTGTTGTACAGAGTGACCGAGGAGACTTGCTAAGCTCTATTGAGAGCTCCCTTTATGTCCCCTTTAGTTCTGTGCACTTGGTAGCTCTCCTACGAGCATACATATCGCTGACAAAGGTCAAAGCTATCTATCTATCTATCTATCTATCTATCTATCTATCTATCTATCTATCTATCTATCTATCTATCCATCTATCTATCCATCTATCCATCTATCCATCTATCCATCTATCTAATTTAAATGGACATTTATGTAAGTCCTCTTCCTCTTCTGAACTACTTTGACACCCCCAAATTCCCTCCACATCTGCCAATCAAAACCGTTGGAGACTTGTACAATTCGCTCTGGATGTGAACGCGTCACTCACCAGTGTAACTGGCCACAGTCACTCGTCGCCACTCGTGCAGGGTTTGCTACGCGTTGTCGATGAGTTTTCGCCAATGTTTGTCGCCTCCCGTGTGAGGCACCCATGGTACTTAGGTACACCACCGTAAACTGTCTGGGTGGCACTTCCGGTTTCTGTAGTTTTGTTCCGTTTTTTTTGTTCCATCAGCATTGATCATTGACATTTAGGAATCGATTAATAATCGTCAATGTCCGCATCGCAATGCATCTAAGAATTGATTATTTCCTCCACCCCTAGTAAACAATGTGGCAAGATACGATGTGTCAGAGAGATCAACACGGACACCACATTCAGAATTCAGTAGTGTTTAAATGTTCAGTTATCCCGTTCATTCATCATTTATGTGCATTTAGAACAGTTTTGTTTGTAAAACTATAAAAACATGTTTTGCGTTAACATTTTTGAGACTTGCAAAAAACGACAGAGTCAGCTGCTGATAATATAATGGATTCGATTTTATATAGCGGGGATTGAACCACCAAATCTTCAGTGTCTGGATGACCTGCTCTACCTCCTGAGCCACTGCTGCCCACATCAATGGCAACGGCGCAGACTTCGGGTTCCTTTTTCCATGAATATTTAAGGTTATAGGCTGCTACCGAGGACATTTTGTAATTAATAACACAGTTAGACTCACGCAGTGTGTTAATACCACGACAAGACGCCATATTGTACGCAAACCAAGGTAAAAGTTTCGTGTAAATCTTTGTCGTTAACTGAAAAACATGATAACCGGGGAGTACGCTAACCAAGGTTCCACTGTACTTTATAATGCATACAGTATACCGTACATATTTGTGAACTTTGTGTGTGGGGTCGTCATGACCAACACCTTAACATGGACTCCTTGTATCAAAGGGCATGTTAAGACAACTGTTAGAAAGACTATGCATCCTGGGCCATACTAAAAACCTCCTCCCTCTCCGAGCATGAATCACCAGCGACAAGGCATACATACGACCACTTATGGAGTATGCTTGTCCTGTTTGGACTTACACTATTAGACAGGCTGCAGAGGAAAGCCCTCTGATTACTAAAAATCAAGGAACCACTCAGAGCAGGAATTCTTCCACTTGAACATAGGAGGAAGGTTTCATCACTTTTTAAAGACACTTCTTCATGAAACTCCTTTCCACCAACCATGTCTCCAGAGACTCCGAACATGAACTGTTTCAAGTCAGCAGTTAATGTGTATTTTTTTAACAATATTATTAGCGAATGAAATACAGTCGGCTTTTGTTGTTGTGGCTATTTAGCTATTGAATTTTAGGGCCGCTTTTCATCTATTTGATGGCACCACCAGGCCTTGAGCCTGCTAATAAAAATAAATAAATAAATACATAAATAAAATGGGTCATGTTTATTTTATAACAGTCTAGTACACTTTATGTATATAGCAGTTTTTTGACCTGATTAAGTGCTTTAGGAGAGATAATCAGGCAATCAATAAATAAATCATGTTACAGAAACAATATAAAAGAAAAAGTAAATTAAATTAAAAACAACGTAAAAAATCATGTTCTGCAATGACATTCATGTCAAAACAAAACAAAAGTCAACAGCTTTAGTTTTTTACTCAAATGGAAAAAAAAAAAACGCAAGCTACAGCTTATAACTTGTGAATGAGTATTTTCTTTTTTTATAGAACGGAAATTTATGTTTACTTGTAGAACAATTTTTTCTTCCCTTGCAAATCAGGTTTGACTGCAGAAAGTAATTTCACTTCATGTTCCAACTGAGAGACACAATCATGTCAAGTGGTACGTTATATGTTAATACATGTGTCATGTGAAATGACCAGGACAATATTTCGCATTGCAAACATAATGATAGTTCTTGCATAAAGATACAGAATATACATTGTATCAACATGCGTCCTGCCTCTGACTGATGAGCTGTAGAATGGCGTGACAGGAATGTACAGTAATTTTCCGCCATTACTCCGCCGCCTGTCACTCCATTGAGTAAAATACCTGCAGGGAAGGAGGTTGAGCTCCTCCATGAATGAAAAGACGAAAGAATCAATGGGAGAATGAATGAATGAATGAATATGACACAAGCCCCATAAAGTGTGTCACCATGGCGAAAGCCCATCCCATTTTTTTTGGACTGATGTCAAGTCGGTGTAAATGAAAAGCATGCATATTTTTCTTGTAATAATTATCAAAATGCTACATTTATATTTTAAACAGAAAATGTGTATTCTCAGAGCTGTATTTTTATGTTAGCAACACAATGCAGGCTAGAAACATGGTAAATATTTAATAGTTAACTTCTTGTCAGCACACCAATGTGGTTCTGTTGATGTTGTTGACTTTGTTAATTATGGTGCACATCTGCAGAGCTCAAATGTCCTCATATTACTCTTGTAATCACAGCACTCGGGGTGGGTGTGTGTTGCGGGTGGAGTTAGGATGGAGCCTGCGGCATAAGGCACCTGTTGGGTCGCTGATTTTGTCTCTGTAGCCCGCTCTGACACGTCGCTCTAAAACCATGGCCTATAGCCCGAAATATTCCCTTAACCACCAATGACGCACATGGAGCTGTTTTTATTTTTCACCTTTGGCTGTGTCTTTCATGTCTCCCCATGCTGTTGACACAGAAATGCATTTTACTCCTGCTTTCAAAGTGTTGGCTTAAGGTGTTCGTGCATACTCCCAGTAGTTGAAAGGCTTCAATAAAACATCTAATGCAAGTGTTGCGTGCCTCACAGTGACTAGCAAACCTACTTGTGTTTTTACAAAAGCCCTCACAAGCGATTCATGAAAAACATGAAGAAGTTCTAATTGACTACTATTAATTAACAAACAGGACATTGCCAATTGACCCTTTAATTTTTTTTGCATGCTGTATCTTTCTTTTTTTTGCCATCTTCCTCGTCAAAAGGATTTTCTCTGCAGAATTAGCTAGCTGACTATTTGATTAAAGGAGGGAAGTTTACTTCTTGACATCTCAATGACCCATGTATGCTCCTGCATTATCCAGTAATCAAGTTTTGGTGTCTGACCCGGAAAATATTGGAAAGACAGCTGGCATCGGCTCGGGCGACCCGCATTATGGTACAAAATAGATGGACGGGTTAAAATGCTTTTATATTTGATTTTTTAGGTTATTTTAAACACTGATTTCTGTAATGTTTTACTTTAAAATGTCAGTGAAAAAAAATTTTAATAAATAAATGTTATCATGTTAAGAAATGTCAGAGAGCCAGATGCAGTCATCAAAAGAGCTACAGTATATCTGGCTCCCGAGCCATAGTTTCCCCTGATTTAGGACCTAACCCATTACTTCACTAATCAAAACCACAAGCTTCAGATTAATCAACTAAGAAAAATAGTTAGGTATAATTGTAATAACTAGTTGCAGCCCTATTTGTGTATGCATCGAACACTTTTAGCATAAAGCTTTCTGAGAAATGTTGTTTGCTCTGGTCGGTTTGATTCAGGATTAATCCCAAAAATTACATTTTAATTACACTTGTTGACAGCAAACTGAAGGTACATATTTTCTACATTTCCTCCTACAGGTATATAACTGCACTGACAGACTCTGATGAAGAGGAGCAGAGCAATGATGAACAATGGGAAGAAAAGCAGGAAACGACAGACAACTTAGCGAACCTACTTGAAATGATCGACTCTTTGCATCAGGGCACGGAATCGGACAAAAGGGAAAGTCTGTGTATCCTAACAGCAAGACAGGAAGAGGTTTGTTAAATCAGCAGGATTTTAATATTTATTTTTGGTCCAATTGTGAATGTGAAATGAAACTCACTTTACGAAATTCTACTTTTGTAGTTTGGACAGAACTCAGCATTTCTTTGGCGGCTAATCAGAGCTTACTGCGATGCGCATGACATCAGCTCCACGCTTGAAGAAAAGAAGAAACATGCAGAAACTGGTAACCTAACAGTGTCTTACTTTTGGCTGTTACTAGACAGGTACCCAGCTACGTTTTGACCCAAACACTTCAATAGCCAGCACTTTTGACACTGTGGTGGAAAGTTGGCATGAAATAAAACACTGGAATCTCACCTACTGTTCAAGTGCTCACGTATGGCACAATCCAGACTTCATTGCAAATAAATCACCTCTAATTGGCACGAAATGGAAAGAAAAGGCAATTATACAACTACTCCACACCTTGTGAACATTCCACTAGCTTATTGATGCATCTGGCATTGAGAAACAATATTTACACATCCAATTAAAATATTTAATTAGGAAAGTAAAACAAACAAAACAGTGTAAATGTGTTCCACTGGAAACAAGTACATTCTTTTGAATAGAGGTACAACACTCTTTAGTAGGCTGACTGACATTCCTCAAGGCGAATGTGGAAAAAAAAAGTACAATTTTGATTGAATCCAAGCAGGTAAATAAACAATTCAACAAATCAATATAAAATACAAATAGGTCTACTTCCATGGATGACTATCCATCCATCCATTTTCGATACCGCTTCTTCCTCATTAGGTTCACGGGGGCATGCTGGAGCCTATCCCAGCTGACTTCGGGCGACAGGCGGGTAAACCCTGGACTGGTCGCCAGCCAATCGCAGGGCACATATAGACAAACAACCATTCACACTCACATTCATACCTATGGACAATTTGGAGTCGCCAATTAACCTAACCTGCATGTTTTTGGAATGTGGGAGGAAGCCGGAGTACCCGGAGAAAACCCACGCGCACACGGGGAGAACATGCAAACTCCACACAGAAAAGCCCAGGGGAGAACCGAACCCAGGTCTTCCCGATCTCCAGGCTGTTACTGTGTTGGCCAACGTGCTAACCACCAGACCACCGTGCGGCCCAGGGATGGATGACTAAGGAAATGAAAAAAAGATTCACATTCCTATTATTCATTGTTTACAACACTGCGCTGTCAGTTATTAAAAAATAAAGTCTTATGCTGCAGGGCTGCTAGCTAGCAAGCTAACAAACTAGCAAGCTAGAGAGCTAACCAGTTAGCCTAGAAATTATTTCTTATAAACTTAAGAAGCCAAAAACCTACCACGTCCACACAGAATGGGAGATTTTTTTTTTCACTCTATCATGTCGGACATGCCATGGCTGACTTAATGACTTCATGCGGTGTTAAGGTAATGTAAGGTAATATCTCAATATTTAGTGTCATTACTGCCGCCTCGTGACCAGAATACTACATATCACTTGTATTTCAATAAGGGCCGCCAAAGTTAACGGAATTTTCCTTCGATGGCACTATTTTTTTGACGCACGATTAACGTGCTCACGTCCTGTTTGACCCGCGACCCACACCGTAGTTTGAGGAAAGGCAGCGGTGGATGTGGAGCCACAAGCGGGAACAAATGTTGAGCAGAAATGAACAAAGAAAAGGTATTTTGAATGATAAGTTTAGCTTCAAAGCCCTGGTAGATGGCCCTCGCAACAAGATCAAAGTTATTTGTATCTACTGTGACTGTGAGTTGAGCTGTCATGGATTACGTCGACTGCTAGAGAGAAGTGAGAAGGTACTGAATAACTGCCGGTATTTTTTTATTATCATTTATACAGTGGTACCTTGGCTAACAAGGGTTTTTTAGGTGCGAGCTGTCTCTCGGATGATTTTTTGCTTTCATCAATGCCGGCTAAAATTAGTTTTACAAGCTGCTAGTTACCGGCAGGCATAGCCGTGGACAGCTATTTGGGGGCTTGTGTCAATGTGACCATGACTGAGGGCGAGATTGGATCTAACTAGTATTAGCATCTCAAGCATTAGCAGCGAGCTAGCTAGTCACTGGAAAAGATTTTCAACACATACGTACATTATAGCGATCTAATTTATCTTATTTGCTATGTATTGTGTAAATCTAAGACAAAAACAACAGCAAATTAGAAGCACTAAATGAATACAGACCCACCGTCTGCCAGTAAGAGCTTGGAGTTTGTTTTTCAGAGAGGTGCACCGCACAAAAAAAGCCTTCAATCGTCAGTGATTTTCTATCACCGGTGTTCACATGGGAGACCTGTTGTTTTTTGGGTTTTTTTTGCAAATTATAGCTGTTTTTTGTCTCGAGAGCAAAGATGACTTTTAGTACCATAACCATTTCTTTCCTCTCAGGAAAGCAGGTTGGCGAGGAGGCAGTGGCGTTGAACCCGACCTGCGCTGAAAGTCACCAGTGGTACGTTCTTTTCTTTTCTTCATTTGTCTCTTCACAGCTTCCATTTAAAGCAAAACATCAAAGTCTCTATATTTGAACAGGGTTCCTATGCAAGTATAGAAAGTATGGAAAAGTATCAGCTGAGATAGGCTCCAGCATACCCCCGCGACCCTAATGAGGAGAAGCGTTATAGAAAATGGATGGATGGATGGATGGATGGATGGATGGATGGATGGATGGAATTTGCTTTGATCAATTTCCAGGTCTATAAAAGTATGGAAAATGGAAACCCAAGCATGGAAAAATATTCCATGTTTCCAAGATACCACTTAATTTATTTATGAATAGGAATAAAAAGAAATTGATCTGTTTTTCGAAGGCGTTTGCTAGGGCAGCTAAGACGTTTGTGTGTGAGCACACAGTGGGTGACACATCCCGGGAAGCATTTGGGAAGATTGACAAGTTGAATGGCCAACCCCCTGTCTTATCCTCCTCCAAGCCTTTGTATGAGCTACATCGCCTAGCTATAATCTACTGGAAATTATGTTTTGACATAATGGCATACATATTCAGAATAATGTAAACAAATTATTAATTCCAACATTTATTTACATGATACTAGGGATGCAACTAATTAACTATTATTTTCTTAGTCAATTAATCTGAAGCTTGTTTTTCAATTAATCAAGTAATTGGTTAGGCCCTAGAACACGGGTGTCAAACTCGTGCCATGGAGGGCCAAGACACTGCAGGTAATAGGTCTGCTGTCATGGATGACTCAGGAAATATTTGAGAGGCTGAAATAAAAGGATATTTACATTTGTAAATCAAAAAACGATTAATCAAATAACAAAAAAGTTTAATTGATTCATAGATTATGTATAATGATACACATCGATTAAATGAGTCTGGAAAAAGTATGCAATTTTGAAATGTCAAATCTGTAGGAACCCTGTTTGAATAGGTCACACTGACACACTGTGTGATGCACAGTTGCATGTTCTCTACGATGAGGCCAAATAAAAATGTACCGGTAATTGAATTCAGACCGCTTTGTTGGTATACCTCTCTGGTTGCTTGCGAAATCCCCTTGCTTTTATTCGGTGAGTGATAATGATGGCATCAGAGGTCCTGTTGGTATTTGTGCAGGCCTCAGTGGTGCATTCCTCATCGGAAATGATGCTCATGTCAAAACTTGACTACTGATCACACTTACTTAACACAGTTTCAAGAAATCATGCACATTCCTATTTTATTTAAATACTCAAATATGGTGTGACGTTTTCCATATTCTGCACAAGGTAAAGTGTTGGGGGTTGTTATTTTCCATATAATGTAGAGAGCATATTATTATTTTATTTGTGAATGCATTTAAACCTTTTAGTGGAAAACACACCTCAACTGAGTCAGCAGCCATGTTTGTACTGTTTGTTAAACTATAATTAGCATGAGGTCATGCATGTGCTAAATCACTCAATGGATATAATGCAGTGTTTGTTTAGTTAATTAAAAGAAACAGCTTTTCCAAAGCCGAATTGTTAATCCTACCTCTGCTAATGCAATTTGTACATTTCTTAAACCATGCAGAAACGCTGTCTAAGATTAACGGATACAAAGTACATTGTAAAAGGGAGAGGCAGAGACTGGGAACGGTACCAGGCAGTGTCACAAGGAAGTTTATGTTTGAGGTAACTGTTTACAAAGTGCACCGATGCCGTGAGAAAACTTGTCGCCTGTTTTCTTGCGTGACGCAGATGTTGTTTCGACGAGCTGCCATTTAGTTTCTGCTGTGCCACTGAAACTACTTACGAAGCATTATTTACTTTGCCCTGCTGAATGAAAAGATTTTGGAACCTTTCCATAGCCGTCTATACAATTTTGTTTTTACTTGCTCATCATCTGGAATAGGTTTACTTTGCAACCTTAATACAACTAGCAGTTGCACTTGATTTAAAAATAAATGCATTTGATAGTGAAGTTTGATTGTTGCACAGATTTTTACATTTTTAAACTTATCTGTATTGTCCTACCTACCTACTTGCCTCATTCTCATTCTCTGGAGCTAACCTGCTTCACCTGGATGCCAGCCAAAAGTTTATTTTGAAACTTCATTCAGTATTTCCAGTTAGGTGACACACAAACCCTATTTTTTAAAACATTTTGTCAATCATACGTTTGATTTTAACAGGATCTAATCTGCCTTTAATTTGTTTTAATTTAACTATGTGTTGAGAAATTAGTCAGACCGTAATTGTACATGCTACATGAACATACTTTGAATCAACCTTCACATTTGGAGGCCATTACATCTCATCACATCAGAATGACTCATGTGCTTATTCTAAATGGTGGCCATCTAGTGGCTCAGAATACAGTACATTGTATTACAATGAATAACCTTAACGTGTCATTATTAAAAATGATTGCTGTCCAACTACAAGTTGCAGGGCCTTTCTGACACTCGCATTGTTAAGCATGCAACGTTTTTTTGTGGTTGGCCATTTGTGGATGTCATCACTTCATAGGAGCAGGGGTGCTGCCAGGGATTCTGGGCCCCTGTTGCCCTGTTGTCACCACATCTGTAGTTTTTGCGGCCTCTGACAGTCAGGCGGCCTAAGTTCTCAAAAATTCAAAAAATGTATTAATAAGTTGTTTATATAGAACACGTAAGTCTAGCATTGAAATATTCGAGGATTGGATCAAAGCAACATTCACAGACATTAGACAAAAAATAATCTTTGTATGTGGAGATTTCAATATTGACCTTCTGAATTCATATAAGCAAAACAGAATATATGACTTTATAGATACAATGCACAGTTTAAGTCTTTATCCTAAAATCACCAGAACAAGTAGAATTACAGATCATTGCGCAACATTAATTGATAATATATTCACCACTGATTTTGATAACAACACAACGAGTGGACTGCTAATTAATATTACTGACCATCTTCCGGTGTTTACGATTTGTAAACTACCTCTATAAACTATATAAACTAAAAAAACACAAAGAGGGATGATTTCATGACATTCAAAAGATCACATACAGATGAAAGTATTACCGCCTTTAGGAAAGATTTGGAAAACAAAAATGGGAGTGCGTATACAGCGAGAATGATGTGAACGAGGCATATAAAAACTTTCTTAATATTTATATGAAGTGCTACAACAGACATTGTCCACTGAGAAAAGTATCTAATAAGCAAAAGAAGAGAAATCAGCCGTGGATGACAAAAGGACTACAAAATGCCTGTAAGAAGAAAAATACACTATATAGGAGATTTGTGATTCAAAAAACTAAAGAAGCAGAAAAAACCTATAAACATTTTTCAAACATTTTGAGAGTGTGTAGGAAAATATATTATTGTGAATTATTAAACAAGAACAAAAACAACATTAGAGCAACATGGGGCATCCTAAACTGTATTATACGGAATGGTGTTAAGAAAGCAGACTACCCTCATTATTTCACAGATGGAAATGTCAAATATGACAATATGAATGAGGTCGTTGAAAAATTCAAAAACTGCTTTGTAAATGTTGGACCGGAAATGGAAAAAAAAGATCCCAAATTACCCACCAGTAGAGGAAAGGGATTAAATTATAGAAAGGAATCCCAATTCCATGTTCCTCACTAACGTTACAAAAAAGGAAATCATCAATATTGTTAATAAATTTAAAGCAAAAACATCAACCGATTGTAACAAAATAGAAATGGAAATGATAAAAAGGGTCATAAATGAGATTGCACAGCCGCTAACGTACCGTAGTAACCTATCATTCCAGACTGGTAAATTCCCAAACAAAATGAAAATAGCTAAAGTACCTCTAATTTTTAAAAATGGAAACAAACATCAATTCACAAACTACCGACCAGTGTCCTTATTACCACAGTTTTCCAAAATCATTAAAAAGCTATTCAACAACAGGTTGGACAATTTATAAATAAAAATGTCTTACTCGTGGATAGCCAATACGGATTTCAACTTCCATGGCAGTAATTGAAGTTATAGGCGAAATTACCAATGCTATAGATCACAGAAAGTGTGCAGCTGCAGTATTTATGGATTTAACAAAAGCCTTCGACACAATTAATCATGATATCCTAATCACAAAACAAAAGCTTCTTTTTACAGGAGTACACTTTTACAAAAGATGCTTACTTTTGGAAAAGTAGTGTACTTTGTTTGCTTCCTCAATGTTGGTGTAAGCTATTTTTATGACACCCGTTTTGTTAACACAACTAAACAGGGTATAGCCCAAAGCACTCCTTTTTAAAGCTGGAGGTGTGTTGTGTGACTTGAGAAGGTCCCTCGACTGTTGCTAACAGAGATAAACTTGCCTAGCCGTAGCTAGAGCACCCATTCTTTAATTTACACCCAACGTCGATATCAGCTAGCATCCTGATACCCTGGCTTACACTGGCATTTATTGTTTTACTTCCCTGATTCAGACTGCTTTGAGGAAGTCCAACATAGCGCATCAAAGATGAGGTACTGTGTCATTTCTACGTCATGAATGTGTGAACATTCATCATGTTGGTCGTGCACCCTCCTTTGTATGATATCACCGTGTTACAAATGTTGCACTGAGACGCTCTTTTTTTTTTTTCATGAAGTTAAGCCAAACTTTTTTCTTATTCGCTGGTGCTCGCTGGCTTCTTCTTCGTTGGTGTTTGCGGCAATTTCTGTGAAGTGGGCATCGAACCTAGGAATCTAAATTTTTAAAATTGAACAGTCCCTGGAGAATCAAAATGTTGGTCCCGGGTCCCATCGAAGCTCGAGACTCGATGGCCCTAGTTAAAATGCTAGTTAGGAAAAAAAGGGAGACAAATAATTTCAGTTTCGTCTGCGACACACACAAACAAAATCAGTACAGTTACACAAATTCTTGAACCCTCATTTTAAATTCTATTTAGAGTGGAACATAGTTTTTTATACTCCCCAGCTTTCATATGATTTGGTTTTTGTTCAAATTTATTGTCAAAAATATATCTCGGTTTTCATACATTATCTCCATTATCATCCATACACTGTGCCCAAACAGAGCATCCACATGTTGGCGACTCAGTCTTTGTGAAGAATGGTTCTTTTAGAGTTGGGACACTAAACAAATTCTGGCCAGAGAATCCTTTAATCATCTTTATTATTATGTGTGTGTGTGGTTTATTACACACAGGCCCTGCGATTGGCTAGCGACCAGTCCAGGGTGTACCCTGCCTCTCGCTCGAAGTCAGCTGGGATAGGCTCCAGCATACCCCCGCGACCCTAATGAGGATAAGCAGCATAGAAAATGGATGGATGGGTGGATGGAAAACACACACAGCATGATGATAACTCAGGAGCCTGAGTAGGAACCTTTTAACACAGACCACAGGGGGAGCGACACATAACAGAAAGTGAGCCGGGCCAGTGTGTGTAAGGATGACTGAACCTGCTGCTGAAGTTTACAATAAAGTTCAAGTGAGCAAGTATATACCTCTAACTGTCCACTCCTCCACGTTGTAATATGGGATATTTACACAGAAAGACACACTATAAACCTTGCAATCCTACCTACACCCGGTGTTCCCAGAGTCGCTTGTCCACTCCAATGAGTGTGAGTGAGATGAGAAATGCTTATTTCCATCGGGGTTCAACAGCTGCCGCCGAAGCAGAAGCTGTATAAGTAGTTCTGCACTTGATCAAACTTACTAAAGATTTGTCAGATCATGCATAAAACTTCAAAATATGATGTTAGCGTCCAGTCCACTACTCCAGTTCACTACTTCCTGAATCAGCACGCTAAGCATTACGGGAACTGTTGTTCTTTTAGCTATAAATTAGCTGCATTATTGTTTAAGCCGCAGGGTTCTCAGCGTGTCAAAAAGTAGCGGCTTGTCAGTATTTTATTGTCCGATTAGCAAGAATAATGATTTCACACATTAAAGCAGTGGTTCTCAGTTATTTTCTGTCATGCCCCCTCACCCCTTTTTGAAATACTATTGAGAAACTGAAATATCTATCTAATGATCGCCCCCCTGGTTGAGAAGCACTGCATGAAAGACATTACACGGGCTTTTGAAAGTCATGGTGTATAATAAATGTTTCTGCAACGTTATATTATGCTTACAAACACACTGACAAGCAGAAACTGGTATGCGCCATGATCCAACTCGGCAGTGTGACAGTAAGCAGGCACGCTAGCAGCAGCCTTACTGGATCAGGAAATGTCCAAATTCAGTGATTTGTACTTAAGAAAATGAATATGTAAATGATCTGTAAGACTTTATCATTTAATTATTTTTTAATGATCTGTTGTGCATGACAACTTTCTCACTAAGACTTCATACTGGAGGTCAATATAGATTTTTTTTGTTTGTATATGACCTGTATTTGATTCTTTTATGTCAGTGTGAACAGTACAATCAACATTTTTTCAAATGCGACCCAGGCCTTTTTTGTATCCATCCATCCATTTTCTATACCGCTTCTCCTCTTCAGGGTCTCGGGGGCATGCTGAAGCCTATCGCAGCTGACTTTTGGCCAAGAGGCAGGGTACACCCTGGACTGGTCGCCAGCCAATCGCAGGGCATATATAGACAAACCACCACACACTCACATTCATACCCACGGACAATTTAGAGTTGCCAATTCACCTAACATGCATGTATTTTGAATGTGGGAGGAAGCCAGAGTACCTGGAGAAAACCCACGCACGCACGGGGAGAACATGCAAACTCCACACAGAGATGCCTAAGCGGAGATTCTAACCAAATCTTCCAGATCACCTGACTGTGTGGCCAACATGCTAACCACTCGGCCACTGTGCGGCCCTCCTGCGTGTTCCCCTGATCTTAATCCAATTGAGAACAGTTGGGGATGGATGGCAGGAGCCGTTTACAAAAATGTACATCAGTTCCAGGCAGTGGATGCCCTCCATAAAGCCATCTTCACCACCTGGAGCAACATTCCCACCTTCCTCCTGGAAACACTGGCATCAAGCATGCCCAAAATAAGTTTTGATGTGATTAATAAGAATGGCGCAGCTACTCACTACTGAGTCCCTTTTGTGAAATTTTATTTCTATTGAAGGGGGGTTTGGTTGTTGTTTTTTTAAGCTATGGTTTAAGACAATCTATTCTATTTCCGTTTAATTGTTGTTCGCAATAAATTGCTAACTCAAAATGTCTTTTGTCATACTCCCATTGCTTCTGTTTGTATTTTGAAGCTCTCATTAAAACCTTCTTAAGATCCAACAGTGCAAAATGTAAATTCTTGCAATTTTTCAACTAATGTTAAAATTTTGATCAGGAGTGTATTAACAAAAAAAAAAATTTTTAAGTTGTAATATTATGAGAAACAAAACAAAATAAAATTAGAATTTTTGAAAAAGTTGTGGCCCTCGGTGGAAAAAGTTAGGACATCCCTGGACTAGAGACTGCTTATCATTTTGCTGTAAATTGCAGTATGACATTTAAATGTTACTAGCAAAAAAAAATGCTGCCCGTGCTTCATCCCAATGAGGAGACTGTGAGCCTATCGCCAAAACATGCAGTGTCAAATAAATCCCCTCACGCATTCCAGTACACACAGACACACGCTGTTGCAGATTCCAACTACCATCAGCACCATCATGTCAGTCGAGACTGTCAGATGACCTTTCTACACACTGATCCTTCATATAAAAGGTGTTTATGTGAGTCTGCGGTGTCTGACAGAGTACCAGCAGAATTAAAGCAACCGTGCAGTGAAAAGACTTTGATCAGTTTCCTCCACTCTTCTCCAAACCCTCAGTGAAGCTCAAATAATTCCGTTTCCTGCCCCCACTTGCCATAGTCTAAGTCTACTGCGTTAATTAGTGTGGCGGAGGAGAAAGGTGAAGCAGCTTATCTCTGTTGACACTGTTAAGTACAGAGCCCTGCTAAAAAGGATTGCATTTTGGTGGGTTTTCAATTTCAGTTTGGTTCTCATGACTCAGTTTACGTGACAGCAGAGCTCCTCTCACTTATTCCCATCAGAAAGAAGAATCTCGTCAGTAGTGCATGTCAGGAACCAACCTCAAGCAGTGACCATTGATTGATTATTCCATGATCCCAATTGTATCTGAATGAACAAGAGCACATTAGGAGGGCCAATGCACCTAGCTTAATGAATATGCAGTCAAGACAATTGAGGACTAATTTAATCATGCAAGCTAAAGGAATTAACAAAGGAACTCAAAAACTAAAATTAATGTTGTTCGTATATTCTAATCAACAGAAAGATTGAATTATATTTGGAGAAAACTATACAGAAGAACCTCTAATGGTGCATGTTCAAATAAATTAAAATATTACCATTACCAATGTTGAACACAGTCTTTTTCAGGACATTTGTTGGGTGAATTTTGAGCAATTTTTTGAGAAATAAATGGAAGTAATCTTTTGGAGGGTAAAATTGTCACCATCATTTTTACCATATTAACTGTATAGGTATTCTTCATGCAACAATTTAACATTCTTGAACTCGATGCCCAACCATATCCGCGACCCACCAGTTGAGAATCACTGACTTAGCAAATTTGGCTGTATTACTGCTGATTTTGCTGTGATAATTATGACAATTTGTCATGGATTGTATTTTATGTTGGTGAATTTATTGCTTAGTTATAATTTTATTTATGTTAGTGAAGTATTTAAATTACTATTCTGTCCAACTTGGATGTCCAAAAAATCCCTAAAAATAAAAAGGCAAATTGTTTTTGGACAAAATTTTGTGTTTTTCAATTTTTTAAATACTGGTTCAGGCACCATTGAAACACCGGCACCATTTTAAAAGTACCGATTTGGCACTGCTATGAGTTAATAATGTCAACGATACCCAACCCTAAACACTTTGAGTGTAAATTCCATTTATGTAAGTGTCAGTTTATACTGCACACTCTTCTTTCTCTTCTCTCATTTTTCTATTAACACCCCTTTAGCAAAAAGTGTAAAAAAAATACAAACAGAAAAAATGGCAAAGAAACGCAAAACGGACAGAATTAAGCGCTAATATTTAAGATACGTATGCATTTGTACTTGTACTTTTCTTGGCAAAGTCTGCTTGCTTGTGACCAATTAGAGTATGCATGAAACACTTGATTTCACCACTTAGCACATATACCATTTAGTTTTGTTGTATCGTTTGAGAACCAAACCCAATTTAAAACCCACACAGTAGGGTGCTAATCCTTTAGAATAAATAAGTGGCAAAATGAATTGCTAATTTGGTATTATCTTTCAGGTATGCCATCATGTGTGGTATTTTGGCCGAATATGACACAATGCAGAACAAGATCAAGAATGGCTACATTTTTAAGGTAAGTGGTTGCAGTCAAGTCATTAAATGCTCTATACGTTTTAGTCTACAGTATATGTCAGATGTAAATTTTCTCATCTGTGGAGTGGAGGGGAATGGTTACACACTTAAGGCCAACCACTCCCATGTCTTTTACTGTTGCATAAGACTGTGTGTGGGTGCGTGTGCCTGTGTGTATGTGTGTGTGTGTGTGTGTGTAACAACGGCACGTAGTCTTTTATCCTCTGTCAGTGGCCTCCCCCAAACATAGTACACCTGCAAAACTCTCTGACAGGTGAGCAAAAGGAGAGGGCATATGTGTAAATAAAGGATGTGCAGAGGATGAATGGAAACGCAAGCAGGTAGGTGTGTGAGAGGAGGAGTGTGGTTGTGATCGCGTGTGTGAGAAGTGTTTGTGAAATACTTGTGGGTTGCTGAAGCAGGACAGATCAGGTCAGAACAGAAGGGCGGTTGAAATAGCAGCCATATCATGAATCAACAATGAAAATGTTCCCCCTGTCTGTCTGGTTTCCTTCCGTCTCAGGATCATCTGGATAAAGCCATCGAGCTGAAGCCTCAAGACCCCATGTCCTACTACCTGCTGGGCCGCTGGTGCTACGCTGTGTGTGACACTATCGCTCACATCTTTCTCCACATCCACAATCACTTCCACTCTGAAAGCTGACACGATCTCTTGTGTCTTTTTGCAAACACGCCTACCATTTCCCCTCAATCACTGCCACTGTTTGGGTTTCCTCCAGGATTGTTGTCCCTCTGAGGATGTTCAGGAGAGGGCTATAGGACACCGGCCATTGTTAGCTTTAAATCAGATTGTAGCTACAACATATTTTCATCCAGCTTCTGTTCAAGTTAATGCAGCTCCCGGCAGTTTTCACAATGTCTGGTCGGCCAGTCTGTAAGTGGTAGTGGTTTATTAGGGAGCACTGCATGATTCATATTTTGTATTTATTTTTCCAAGCCTGCAGTGTGTTTCTCTTTCTCAGTGTCACACTATTTCCCAGGAAGGAAAAAAGCTATTATGGATATCACTGTCATTCGTCAACAAGACTCACCTTTCATAATCGCAGTAGGAGTCAGGAGCATTGCACTAACGCCTGATGTTTTCATAGAGTTTTATAGGCTCTCTGTCATGTTTGCATGTTCCACAATGATCTACTGTTTGCACTCAGCAAGTACCTCTGTTTGAAAGTTGCCACGATGACGCCATAGCAATACTACACCTGCAATTAGTCGGTGCTCGGATGAATGGTGCAAGGCAGACTTCCTTTGGCTATTATCATTGTCAGACAAAAAACATTTTAAAAAACACATAGGTGGGAAGTTACCGGTGCTGCACTCACGAAAAATATAGGAAAAGTAAATGCTTTCAATGCTTCTTTTGCCCTTAGCCTGCGAAGCACTGGATTTTACTTTAGGTTGGAAATACATATTCGCTCCAAAGCTGCCCATACACTATGCGATTCAGATTCTGAATCAGACCTATTTCAAGTCGTTTGTCATGAGGAGCGATTGTAAACTCCCAACCAGTCGCACAATGAGTGGATGAATGTTTTTTTCGTTTTCTATAATGGAAAAAAATGGAAATTTGATGTTACCACAACTAACTCACTAACCACTAGATTTCCCAAGCTCTTAGCCTTTCCCACCTCACTGTGCCAGTTTTAAGTGGATAAACCATCCATTATCTATCACTTAGCCTCTTCAGTGCGGGCAAAGGGGAGACTACACACTGGACTGGTTGCCAGTCAATCACTTGAACAGACTGACAACCGTTCACTCATATTAACACCAATTGATACCACTGACTCAAATGAATGAACAATAGGTGCAAATCATGTTATGAAGCATGTTGTTATATGTTGATGTGCACACATGTCTCAATTCTGAGTTTTTAACACAGATCAAAATACAAATTTAAAGGGAACATGTAGCTTACTTGTTAGAATTTTCAGCACTCAAAGGGCCTGATCTACCAAAGGTTTGCTTATGTTGCATATGTAAAACACGTTCAAACTCGATTGTGTGCACAAAGTTGATGTACTAACACTGTGCACTCAGGATTGCGTCTGTCATTTGAGCAAAATAGCACTGGCAATCCATTTTGCGTGTTGTAAAATAATGAGAGGAGGAGATGCAAATGTAATCATTTAGCACCTGCAGTGTGATTTATCAAAGCTGAATCTTGTTTGCGGTTGGTGTTTTTGCATCTTTTTTAGCACATTTGGACGGCAGGAACAAATTGGCACAGTGTTACGCACGGCTGCGGTCATTGTGGCGAGAAGGAGCATATGTACAATAAGAGAGAATCTTCGGTGTGCTTGTCAACATATTTGGACTGTCAAAAATAAAAATAGTAGAGACATATCGTCAGAATTAGTTTTATTCGCCATGAATGTTACCACATGGAACTTACTCTAGTTTAACGTCACTCTCTGTTACAAAGTAAAAATAGTAAATACAAAGTTTGCATATAAAGTAGAAGGATAAAATTATATTTACATAGAATAAGTAAGTAATTATTGTATTTATAATGTTGCAGATTACAGTTTATAGTGTTGCTTCCAGAATGGTAGTGCGAATGCGCATGGGTGCAAATAGCAGTGGTTAACAGTCAAGTGAGTCAAGTGTCAAGTATTGACGTGCAAGTCCATGTCACGTCTCAAGTCTCAAGACAGGTCGACTCAAGTCATAGGCTTGAACTTTTATAAGCACTGTTTAGTGTCCCCCAAATAAAATTCCATTTTAACAATGTAACAATATATTAAATTTGATAAACACGGTACAATTAATGCATTTTGAATTATTTTATTTTTTAAATAAAATAAGACCAGTCTGACAAGACTTAGTGACAGAAAAAGAGTGCTGACATAGCATTCAGGATTTAGTCCGTGCACAGAAATGTAATCCACCATCGTAAAAAAGCAACAAATCTAGCAACTTTTGCTTTTTCTTTCTGGTTTTATTTGGCACTTTTGGAGACTCTCTAACATGAAAGCACGTATTGCTCTTTTCAACGAGCAGTCGTCTCACAAGCGGCACCGTCTTGCCTTTGACATTTAAAAAAAAAAATGCAAAAAAAAAAAAGCAACCGAAGAAAGTTAATCTGTATTTTTTTCATGGTTTTTGCTCAATTTTTGTCTCTTAAAACATCCATAAAAGTTTACATATGCAAAACACTGGCAATTATGCAAACGTCTGATTTAGGGCTATACTGTACACTGAATATTGGTAATATTAAGTTAAAATAGTAAGTAACAGTGTTATAGTCATAATATGTGGATATATTAAATTAATACCTTTTAGCCTCCCGTGATTTGGTCACCAAATTTTGACTCCAATCAGGTGTGTCTTTTGCAGGTGGCCCAGTTATCTTGGATCGAGCGGAAAGTTGCGGCTGCATTATTCGGAGAGCCTCCCAGCGCCACAATTGAAGACGCACTGACAAATTTTCTGAAGGTACAGTTTTTCTTCATGCTTTTTGCAGTCTGTCCATTATGTTAAAAAATTATTCTCATCTCTGCAGACATTTCCATTTGCTTCAAGAAGAAACATGCTTTCACAAGTGTTGTAATATTATTTTAAATAAATATTTTTATCTGTCGTGTGAGTTCAGTCAAGATGTATACTATAAATTTTGTCAATATACAGCATTCGATCTTCACTATATCAGAGCACTCTAACATAGGCATAGTTTACAATTTGGTTCAGATGTTGTATTTTAAACGGATAAAGGCTATAAGGTTTGCGTAAAGCAGTTCAGTAACCCTCGTTTATTGTGGTTAATTGGTTCCAGACCCGACAGTGGTAAGTGAATTTCCGCGAAGGAAGGAGATTTATTGTCACTTACATAGGTACAAGTGAAATTGTGCAATCACCCGTCCCTACATAGACATAAACAGGACAGGATGACTGGGCGATAAAGGGGGGAGAGCAAAGGGGAGACCAAGAGAGGAGGGGAAGGAGGATTCATTATTTATACAGTAACTGGAATATTTTTGTATTTAGAGCATAGAAAACCTTCTAAATACATTTTTAAGATTATTAGAGCCCTCAAGACATGAAATAACACCCATATAGTCATCTTTACACTCGTATTATACAATATAGTAGAAATGATAACAGAAAATAAACCATTTAAGACATGAATAATACTCGCACTTGTCAGGGGAACTGCGTGGGGGGCGGACAGGAAGTGATGATGGGGGTTTAGAGTTGAGCTTTAGCTTGCCGTGGATTGCCGCAACAGTAGCCTGTGTAAGGGATTATTGTACATTTTGTGAGATCATTCAAACCTGCAAAAAAAGCCTGTTGTTCCAGCCATCAAGTCTGGTGCTTGTGTGTCTCACCGATCATTACAGTAACATTACTGACACCTACTACATACATACTACATATCATCACAACATCTTTGAATCTGTCTCATGAATGCCTTATATTTGTATTTTAGCTCATTTAGCCATTTATATGCTTGAAAATGCAGAATTTAGGCAAAAACTACATAAAATTAGCTTAAGTTGGCATCTTTTTTTGACTAATAACAGGCTGTATTCAACCACAAAACAGCATGATTTATTAATTAATATATTTTGAAAAAACGGATGGATGGATGAATGGATGGAGTCGTCAAATTTGAAGCTCAAAGTGGGGAGGATTACTGTGCTTAATGTTAATTTTTTTTAAGGTTCAGACAAATTTTTTTAAAGGTACACTAGATCCCCAACTAACAAACACAATTCGTTCCAGACGACCGTTCGCAAGTCGATTTGTTCGTAAGTCCAACAAAAGGTAATATTACCAATGATATAGGTACTACATGTACGTGTATACATATACAGTATATGTGTATGTATGTAAATATGAGTTTGGATGTACTAGTCATATTAAACGAGGATAATTAATGGAAAAAAAAACAATAATAATAAAAATGATATAATAATACGTAATGATAAATGTTATTTACCTTTGAAGAGGAGTGGTCGAGCATACGTCGTTGTGGAGGAGGAGTAAAAAAGTACAACTCGTCGTCGTCGTTAGACTCTTCTAAAAGAGGAAGTGTTCTGTGGGTGGTGTAGAATTAAGCAGGCCTATTAACTCTTCATAAACTTTAATCACACGCTCTGTCCGGGTTTCACCGTACAGCTACAATTTAGCTTTCTTTTCTCCTTTACACTCTCTCCCCACCTTCTTCCTTTACCTGTTGGTCCCATTAGCAGTGTCACAGTGCCCTCTACTGGTCAAGCATGTAGCAGTATAAATATTGAGTTACTACAAGGCAAAATACTTGAAAATATAGACCAGTCAGCTTGCGTTCGTATCTCCGAATGTTCGCAAGTCGTATGTTTGTACGTTGGGGACCTAGTTTATATTGAAATTTTACCTCAAGCGCCATGTCACAGTGGCCAGCTGACCCTTCTGAAGAAGACTCAACATCCCTTAAAAAACGTTTGTCTGAACATAAGAAATTGAACATTGATTTTATAAGAAGACAACGTAATTGAGCTATTACCGTACTATTTATTTGTATAATATTCTCATTTAAAAAAGAAACTGCAGACTCTCAGATCTCAAAACGTTCTGCAGTCCACAAAAGGCGAATAAAATGAGGACTAGATTCCCATTATCTCTTTTGGAAGGCAAAATATGATGGTCCACTGCAATTCAAAACCCCAGTTTTTTTTTTCATTAGACTCTTTGTTGAAAATCCTATTGGCTCAATATTTAATTTTTTAATTTTTTTGTTGTGTCCCATTTGACGAAAGCTCCATTTCATGTTTCCTTCCAAATCCCTCCTGTGCCAAGTTTTAAAAGGCCGAACCCTCTGTGTTTAGACAGGCTTAATGTGTGTTCTCACATTTTGAATGTTTATATAGTAGAGACATGAATTTTGCTTCTGGCTAATATTCCTGTGCAAGCCTCTTCCTCGCATCTTGTATATCTTAACCCATCAGTTTAATGGTCCCTGTTGTAACATGTAGCCCACGACATGGAAGCAAAGCTGCCAAAAAAGGCTTTTGTGCTTAGAGAAATTTATACTGCAAATGCGAAGGCCTCCAGCAATGAAATCAGATAAACAGTTTCTATCTGAAAGGTAACTTGATGTCATGTTTGTCTCTGTTGCAGGTTGAAGACATCCAACCGAGATATTCCAAACTGAACTATGTATTTCTTGCAAAGGTCTGTACATACTGTCAGACTTCTTTTGAAAGTGCGAAATTGCAATACTTGAAGATGTTTCTACTACTTTGGATAAATAAGATCCCCCACCTCAAAGATGTGAGGCACACAGCAGAGTTGAGAGTTCAAAACTCAAGTTCATTGTGAGTTCACAGGCTATTTCTTGATGGAGAGAGAGATTTTAGATTGTACTGTTCCATTCACACCATAGTGCCTCAAATGCCAAAATGTATTCAACGTGCACCAAAACACATACTCACACTTAAATTAGGTCCTCAGTCTACCCACAACCATGAGGTTTGGTGTAAATCGGAACTTCTACCTGAATTATAGCAATTCCTTACTTTTATCCTTGTGGTTGTCTTGCACACCGAAAAGGGCGTTGCAAGGGAGGGAAAGACAGGCTTATTTGAGGGAGGAGGTCTCAGTAATGAGACCACTACGCTGCTTAGTCATCACTGTCCATTTCATAGGAGCAGATCCTTTCACATGTTCAAGGATACCATCTTAATCCTTCATGATGGTCATGACAGTGCAGTGGCTTAGACCAAGGGTGTCTAAACTTTTTCCACTGAGGGCCACATACTGAAAATGAAAGGATGCAAGGGCCACTTTGATAGTTTGTAAAGCAACACATGTCGATATGCTAAGTTACTGTATATATATTTCAAGAAAAAACTGCATCTCAGCTTATTCTTTATTTTAACCTTCTTCTTAAATAATTTTCAGATTTGATTTTGTGATCATATTATGACTTTATTCCCATAATATTTGTTTCCTTTCTTCTGTCCCCAAACTAATTTGAACAAAAATTACGTTATTACATACATTATTTTGTTTCTTTATTCCTTTAATATTTTGACTTTGTTCTCATTCATTCAACATTCTAACTTTTTCTGCTAATTAATTTTCGAAAAAGGTTATTTTCTCACAGGGGTTCCTTTCTCATAGGAAATAAAAAAAGCAGCCGCTGGCCGCAAATAACCCCCAGCTCTCACAGAAGTTTACAGTAGTTTACTGCAATAATAAATATGTTGTTCATTTATTAGGTCTTTGTAAATGTTTAATAGAGCTGTTGAATCGTTCATTTATACCAAATGTTTGCTAAAAGTTCATATTGCCAGAGTGTGTTTTTGGTGTACTCGGGTGGGCTGTACTCATTAATCCCTCACGCTCCTTGTCTCTCTATGTGACAGTGCTACAGAGATTTGGGGCAGAGAGAAAAGGCGAGAAAAATGTTTGAAGCAGCTTGTTCAATGCAAGCTGCCTCAAAAGAGGTAGGAACCGTCACATATATGACACATTCTCCGAACCTGCAGAGATCTGTACAAGAATATTTGATTCTATGTGTATTTTGAAATTGTTAGTCGTAGGTGAAATGGAAATTCCGTGGTTGTAATTGTTACTTTATTGAGGTACATGATTCAACGGATCTTAGATAACATTTGGTCTTTTCTTGACTGATTTTTTTAATCTTGGACATTGGAAGAAAAAAAAAGTCACGCACAGACAATAATGAGGAGGTACATAAACTTTGGAAATCCAATAACAATTGTTACCTTTCGTCCGCCATCATCATGTGCATTAATTAGTGTGGGACGTGTTCTGTTTTGCTTGGCTATAATTATGGGGCCAAATGCCTCCACGTGAATAAAAATCATGTGGTGTCCAAGCATCATGATTGTTATCACTGATATATATTTTGGTGAGTGCAAGTTTTTATTTGCCACTATTTTTCATGAACTTGACATTATCCTTGTCCCTTGTCAGCTTTTTAGTCAACAGATTTGGAAAACGTGTCATATATAAAAAATATTTGACTTGTCTTTGATATATTTTACTGCTGTGCACTAGAACACTGAATCTGTTCACAGGACGAAGACGCACAGAAGGAGCTGGACCTTCTCTGCCCGGAACTGGAAGTGCAACACCCTGCAGACCAGTTGTTATAGGTTCTATTGCTACTGGCAGTGTGTATGTGTGCGTGAGTGTATGTGTGTGACGTGAGTCATCATGTGAGCAAATTGGCTGCTAGAGTCAGAGACATCATGTAGTTTTTAGGTCAGTGGTGAAGAGATGTCATAATATGCAGAAATATGGTCATTTCATTGAGATGGTCAGTGTGGCTAGCTGGGCCCATCTAGTATTCAGTAGCTTCAGTGTGTGTGTGTGTGTTTGTCATTGATACCAAGTTTCAACAGGAAAGTGAGCCTTGTTGGTTCTTCCTTCCGTCCTGTTTGTGTTGTGTCTCCCAACTCACGGTGATGTGTCTCCAACCAAAGCAGCTGATCTGCTACATTGGTTGGTCGGCTTCCACAGAGATTGGCTCTATTTACCTGCACACATCTTATCATTGTTCTTATATTTTAAATTACCACCAATATGCAATGTGCACACACACTTGTTTTATGACTTGTAACCTGTTATTGATTGAGATTGTTGGTTGTGGCATCTGTCCAGGGTTAAATGGGTGACATTTATTAATGGCTTTCTCTCATATCACACACACCCCTCATGACTAATGGCATGTAGTTATACTCACTACCATTGCAAGTATGAGCAACAAAGCTAATCTGTCTCGATTTAAAAAAACAGCCTTTAATATAGAGACTCATCTTGATATCTTGGGCACTCACTTGACAACTTAATCTTTAAATACATAACACACCATATCTTTTGCATGCTTACCGGTATTCATTTCCTGAGATTGAGTGTTGTCTAATTAAAGAGAAAAGGATAGAGAATGTGTAGAATGTAAGAATGTGGCTTAGGCAGTGATGAAGGAAGGGAAATGACTGTGCAGATAAATAGAGCCATTCAGAGTTTGTTTTTTAGGTTTTGTTGTTTTTCTGTAGCAGAAGAGTTGTTGACCTTTGACTGGGGATGGGTACCAAAAACTGTACTTTTACAGTCACAGACCAAGTTCGACCGGTACTACCAGGCATCGATTCACGTAAAATGAAATGGTACCTTGTTTTGGTACCAAAACTCCAATGTCCATGGAGTGTCATGGCGCCGCTTCTAACAACATTCAATCCATAAGCGAAGAAGACGAAGCCAGAGGGAGGGGGCAATGTTTACACCAACAGGGAGACAAATTAAAGCTAAAGAAGTTGAAATAAGTCAGATTTTTAAGTACAGTAGACACCCCTACAACGTAAATAATCCGTTCCGAGAACATTTATGTTATAGGGTTTTTATGCTATATGAAGCGTAAAATACATGTACATAGCCTAATCCGTTCCAAGATCTTTCCAAACACCCCTTTGGCCCTTCAAAATATTCAAAGTCCACCAAATATGGTGGAAAAATATAAGAAAACGTTAGCATAAACATAGTAGAGTAACATTCCAATATAAAATAAGGTAATAAATAAGATTACTGTAAATGAATAAAACTGAAAAACAAAAACAATCTTATCGTTCACGAGATGTCTTGATCAGGAGCACGCAAGTGGAGGCAGGAGTAGGAGGAGGAGGAGGAAGAAGACTAGCCTGAGTCGAAACGCGACTCAAAGAGTCTAAGAGTCAGCTGGTCTCACAGACAAACACACACGCACTACGTGATAATGCTGTGTGCAAAATTTTTATTTGTAACTTAACTTAATTGTTTGTTAGTTTAAGGGCGACTACGAAGAGGAAGGGAGGTTGAAGGGAGAAGCCTGTCTCTCACACAAACTCACATACGTGCTGTATAAGTCAGTCAATGAGATGAGAGCGTAGGCGGTGCCCCGATAATCAGCCAATGAGATGAGAGCGTAGGCGGTGCCCCGATAATCAGCCAATGAGAGCGTGAAGCGTCAGAAGGCATCACCAAGTGTACTCTGTTAATCTGAACTTGCACCGACTTGACGCTTTACGTTATATGGAATTCTTTACGTAATACGATGCAAAAACTTTACATAAATTCTGTTCGTTCAGTGGAATTTACGTAAAAGGAGGTTTACGTTATGCGAGGTACTACTGTATATGGATACAATAAAAGCGACTTGTATAGTAAATGTCAGTATGTTCTCAAGGAAGACTCTGAAAGGGATAGTTCAAATTTTTTGCCATGAAGTTGTGTGACATCCCCATCAGCAGTGTACTACTTCAACAGTGACTTACCCCCATTTAGTCCCGCGAGTACAGTTCTGGTCGGATTTCCGTGACAAGATGTAGTTCCGCTTAGTTGCTGGGACATTTAAGTAAAGAGTTTGGCTTCTCAAAACAATATGCGTTCAAAAGAGTAATAGATTTGTGATGTGAAATAATGTGTGAAATAAACTAAACTATCTATTTAATACATGACATGAAGCCTGGACGCATCCCGTTGTGTAGAAACGTATCAAACAGCTGTATTTCAACACCAACATTTGTATTCACAAATGAAAAATTAGTAGTAAGAGGGGTGGTCCATATACAACAATTTAGATGTAATCGACATGTAATCCAGCAATTAAAAATAATTCAACGTAGCAGAAAGTGTATATTGTCTTGTCTTGTATTGTGTGTGTGTCTACTACAATGGTGATTGTTTTCTATGCCTCTGGTGAGCACCACAACCACAAGAACCAAAGCGGATGTCATTTAAACACACATTACCGACATCTCGAAAGAGCTGTAGAAAGTTATATTATCCGTTAGACCGACGGCTTTTGATTCTTATCTGATAGATAACGTGTGGCTTCATCTTCTTCTACACACACACACACAACCATTCAGTGATTACAATCGCCCCCTGGAGTTCTTGAAGTGCACAAGGAACCAAGATAGAATGCAGGCCCATAACCAGGGGGGGTCAGGGGGTTCGAACGAACACCCCGAAAAATATCTGGTTACGGGCCTGGAATGTACTCATTTGTTTTAACTGTTGGAAGAATTTTGTGAAACAACCGCGATGTTACAATATAAACAGTTGGACGTTGTTTTGATCCATTTGATAAAGATTATACAGTGTATATGGAGAGGTAAATATCTTCAATTGAAAAAAATAAATAGTAAATTTAACATTTATTACCACATGAACACACAAAAGTACCGAAAATTGGTACTGTTGAGTACCGGTATCGGTTCAAATGTGAACGGTACCCATCCCTACTTGTGACTCATGGAATTTAGATTTTTTTAGGGGGGTGGGGGTGATGAATGAATATTAAATTATATCGTTTGGGGGTGTTAATTTTAAGACTGTTTTATCCATTCCTAATTGTTTAAATGGTTTTGCTGTCAAATGAAAATGTATGCATAATGCAGGCCAGACATGGATTTGTTTTAAGATTAAGATTTCTTTTATGTGTGCAATCACTTTAAATCTGCTTTTTTTTAAAAAAAAATGTCTCTTTACATATTTGTACAGATGTTGAATGTACTGTATTAGATTTAATTTATCGCCAAGGCAATTGTGATATTTGTGAGGGTTTTAAATTTGCAGGTACATGACATGAAGGTTATATTTAACTTTCCCAATGGACATACTCCATCATGGATGCTACTAGAATCTATAATTAAATCTGCAAAACCAATGCACTTTTCATTATTTAGTCTGTTGTTGTGATTTGAAGGACATCTTCTTTGAGTAACATCATTTGTAATGATTGATTGATGGAATGATGGAAATTTGTAATGATTTTTGCTTGAAGTATAGAAAGTGGATCCCCTCGTACTGATTCAGCATTCACGGCCCTGCAAATTTGCAGATGTTTGGGCCCAATTTTTTATTTTTTTTTAATTTGTCCGAAAATAGGCAATTTTTTCCATGGAAAGCACATCTCATTCATTCTGATTCGGAAACAATTTATAAATACGGATAAATGCAGAACAAACGGATAATACAGATAAAACGGATAACAAAATGGACAGCCCACATGTGCCATTGTAAAAAAAAAAAAAAAAAAAGGTTACGTTTATGTCTTTATGCTTCACTAATAATGTTTTTTCATCAGACATTGAGATTTTGCAATTTGTTCGGCAGCCCACGAATGCGTTCTTTTCAAAAGTGAAACTTATATATAACTTCTATACCATGACTGTGATTCCATCCGTCCATGGATCATTTTACATTATCATTCGTTAGTACTGAGTACCTGTACATTTTATACTTTAAAATGTGTTTGATAAATGTGTGAGGCATATTGAAGAGAGAAGTGGAGGGTTCTGGAGCTGAATCTGATCTAATGATTCCAACAGTCACTTTTATTGAAAATGGTGATACAAAATCAGAGAATGCCAAGCTAGGAGGAGTGTTTGGAGGAGGGGGGAACAAGCTGTGTGTCAAAAACACAGTCGTCCTTCATTTATTGCAGTTAATTGAAAACGATTTTTACCATTATTAGAGCCCCAATAGTCACCTTTACAAATCTATTTATTCGTCGTTTACACTGTATTGCTGATGCGCGGGATCTCCGTATTCTAAATTTAGTGTTTCAAAATAAGAAGCCAAAAACGTACCACTTCCACATGGGAAGAGAACTTATTTTCACTCCATCACGTCTGTCATGGCATGGCAGACGTGATGGAGTGTGACGGTAATATGATGTAATGTCATGCCTCATCAATGTTTTGTGACATTACTGACGCCTAGTGGCCAGAATACTAAATATAACTTGTAGTTCAATATTTTTTTGACTAATAATGGGCCATAGTCACCCACAAAACGGCCATCATTTAGTAATTAATTAATTTTTGAAAAAGCACTATAGGGTGCGAGAGCGATATTCTAACCACGATGTAGACATTGTTACTTGTGATTTTCCTGGAACCTCTGGAACGCAACCCCTTACTACTACTGTAGTCACTTTGCAAGGCATGTTTTGTGCCTA
Source organism: Dunckerocampus dactyliophorus (assembly GCF_027744805.1). Lineage (NCBI taxonomy): Eukaryota > Metazoa > Chordata > Actinopteri > Syngnathiformes > Syngnathidae > Dunckerocampus > Dunckerocampus dactyliophorus. The sequence continues at coordinate 16,854,861 of NC_072832.1, read as the reverse complement.
TTGACAAAATAGTTACTTCCCAAATGAGTTAAAGTGACATCCATGTAAATATTGTCATCCTCTTCCTCCTGTGCATAAAAGGGGCTCATGTAAGACGGCTGCAGAACTGTATGAAATATGTCTTCTCGTGCAACATGGAGCACAGCGCTGCCTCTAATCTTGATTTTGGTATATGCAGGCTTTACGGAATGAACTTGGTTGCATAAGAGCACAGCACAGCTTTTAGGTGTTCTGTCTCCTCAGGCTCAAATTGCTGAATTGATTCTTTCAATTCTTTTTTGGCTTTCCCACCCGTTTTTTTTAGCGTCTCATATGACATAATTACACTTAAGTTTCTCCTCTTTTCTACACTACCAATCATTTGTGGAATGTCTTATCTCATCTGATTTCATGGTAGAGTTACAAGGTTAGGGGTTAGGATTAATTACCTGCTCCTCAAGTAAGCGTTAATCGTGAAAGCACGAATGTCCTCAAACTCAAGACTTGATCATGCTGTTAAATTGTGAGTGATTTATTTCCTCTGAACTAAACCAAACTATCTTCTTTCACTCTAGGCTGTCCCACAAGAGAGAACTTTGCCATTATCCCAGACATTCCCAGCATTTACAGTGTGTTATACTGTACATTGTTGTTGTTATTGTGAAATAATTGTAACTACTTTTTTTCCATAGCACCACAGAAGGGTGCCAGTGATGATAACCATAGAAGCAGATGTTATTGCGCCATATCATGGGGTACCTACTGTACAGTATGTCTCTGCCATGGCTGCTGAAGGCAATATTGCAAAAGCAGCAATAAATATAAAAAATTGGAGAAACGCCTCCTCTAGCCTGCTAGCCTCTAGCGCTAGCCTGACGATAAGGCTAAAGGCTACACCGTGAATCCCATTCCATCTGTTCATTGATCATCTCCATTAGCATTCATTAGCGGTGAGTACCTATCCATGTCATACATGAAATGTGTTTAATGAATGTGTGAGGCCTCTAAATTATCCATAGGTGTGAATGGCTGATATGTGTCCTGCGATTGGCTGACAACTAGTCCAGGGTGTACCCCTCCTCCCGCAGCCCTAGTGAGGGCAAGTGGTGTAGAAAATGGATAGATAGATGGTAGTGTGTGAGGATTGTGTGTGGATTGTATCCCAAGATGACAGTGGCATTTGAAGAGCGAAGGGGAGGGTTCTGGAGCTGAATCTAATCTAATAATTCCAACCATCACTTTTTATCAGAACAAATTGAATGTTGATCAGCATCCTAGAGTGGTCTGTGTTCAACCTTAAACCTTTGACACCCCTGCCTTAGAGGGCATCCATTGTAGAATTTCCATGCAAAATATTCCAAAATGAACTCAAATTTTGCAGCAACACTTTTGCTGGTTATGTCAAGAACCATGCTGATGTGACATGTTGTACTGCATGTGCGCATGCAGTCCGTGTGTAGAAAAAGTCGGCCATAATAATGCACAAGGGCAGGAGCTTGTCATGTGAATGTGTTGCCTACATGTCAACATGTTATTGTTGCTGTTGAGGAAAAGCACGAGATTAAATGCGAAGATTCTTGCCAATCTTGTTAATGCAGTCTTGACAGAACAAAGCTTTAATGACGTTTTACGTCATGCAATATTGAAAGCTAACTGCTATAAATATGCCAATCAATGCATCTAAATACAAAGAACTTTTCCTATTCACTTTGCAGTCTTACAGGTGCCAGTATTCAACCTTTGTGGTCTGACATATCAGTTTCTCATCTGGCAACTCGTCCGTTCCTTTCATTGATTTTCATTCTTACTGCTGATCCTGTCAAAGGGTCTCAGGTGAACTGGAACCTATTCCATATGACTTTGGTCAAGAGGTGGGGTGCACCCTGAACTGGGAACCAGTCAATCACAGAACACATATAAAGAATCATCCACACTTATGTCCACGCACGAATAAGATGCAAATTGAGAGGTCCCAACCACCATTTCAATCCGGAACGTCCTTGCCAGTTCTGATGTCATTAAAATTGAGTTTCTTTCCTTCCTTAAAGTGATCATGACACCAAAGAACAATCACAAAATGAAAGTACTCACTTAATAAAGTGTTTCTGTCATACTGCTGTCATCCGCCAGTAAACAATCATAAAATACAAGTGAAATGAAGTTGTGATTTTCAGACGGCCACCAGCATGTTTCGGAACAGCCGCCATCTTGGCTGTGACGTCACGTCGAGCAACAAAACACGATGCTTTTTAGAGGCAGGGTCATAAACTAGAGTTCTTTTTGGATGAAATGTCTGAACTTCTCCATATTTTCAACCATGCAGTACATAAATAAATGTCAAACTGTTTGTTTCTTTTTACAGGAGTACACTTTCACAAAAGATGTTTACTTTAGAGAAGTAGTATACGTTTGTTTGTTGCCTCATGTTGATGTACACTATTTTTTATGACACCCTGACCCTTGTTAACACAACTAAACAGAATATAGCCCAAAGCGCTCTTATTGTGAAGGCCAGAAGTGTGTTTAAAGTTGAGAAAGTTCATTGACTGTTGCTAATTGAGACTTACTGTTCAAATGATAAACTTGCCTAGCCGTAGCCGTAGCTCCTGTCATTTATTTACACTGAACTTCCACATCAGCTAGCATCCTGAAGCCCTCGGTTACATCGGCATGAGACAGATGTCACTGACTTCACATGACTTCCCTGATTGTGATTGCTTAGAGGAAGTCCAGCTTAGGGCTTCAAAGACGAGATACTGTTATTTCTACACCATGAATGTGTGAACGTTAATCATGTTGATTGGGCACCCTCCTTTTAGCATAATATCATTGTGTTGCTCTTATTTCTGAAGTTAAGCCAAACTTTTTTTTCTGATGCTGGCTGGCTTCTTCCTTGTTGGTGTTCGCAGCTATTTCTTACGATCGGCGAAGTGGGCGTTGAATCTATGAATCGAAATAAAAACATTTGAGACTCAATGCCCAACCCTAGATATAACACACATTTAAAAATCAATAACAACAGGTATGGTGTTTGACTGTTGTTTGACTTCAAATTCGCCATGAAAACCCAAATTATCCTAAGATTCGGAGAATATATCTACCACAAAAAATGTGAATTTACTTACTGACACTGACAGATCGACTGCAAATACAAGACGAATGACAAGCGCATTTGGCATCCATCCAGCCATCAATTCTATGCCGCTTATCCTCATTAGGGTTGCGGGGGTATGCTGGAGCCTATCTCAGCTGACTTCGGGCGACAGGTGGGGTACACCCTGGACTGGCCACCAGCCAATCACAGGGCACATATAGACAAACAACCATTCACCATCACATTCATACCTATGGACAATTTAGAGTCGCCAATTAATGAATGTTTTTGGGAATGTGGGAGGAAACCGGAGTACCCGCAGAAAACCCACACACGGAGAGAACATGCAAACTCCCAACGGAGATTCAAACCCAGGTCTACCCAATCTCCTGACTGTGACTGTGTGGCCAACATGCTAGCCAATAGACCACCGTGCGACCCAGTATGAAAACAATGTGGCAAAATATAATTTAGAAGAATCTGACGCAGTGAATGCCGTCTTTTGGAAATGTGAACAGGCTCGGTCTGCTCGAGTGGTCGAGCAAAAGCCAGCCACACAATAAGTGGGCCTCATATGAAAAAAGGTATTTAAGAACAACAGAAACTCAACAAAAAATGCACCACAACAATATGGAAACAATGTATTCCATGGTGTAGTTCCGAGAGGGAGGGTTCTTCCTAAATACAGCGGTGTGAAAAATTGTTTTCCCATTCCTGATTTCTTATTTTTTTGCATGTTTGTCGCACTTAAATGTTTGAGATCATCAAACAAATTTAAATATGAGTCAATGACAACACAACTGAACACAAAATGCAGTTTTTAAATGAAACGTTTTATTATTAAGGGAGAAAAAGATCCAAACCTACAAGGCCCTGTGTGAAAAAGTGAAACCCAATAACTGGTGTGTGTGCACGTACTCCGTCTGTAGGAAAAGCCAGCCATATTAGATGAAAAGATAACAGTATCAATGTGTTTTGGTGTCATGAGCACTTTGAGGCCCTGTCCCACTGTGCCATTTAACAATTCCGTCGGAAAAACATAGAGGTACATTTTTTTGGAGTTTTTAAATTTGTTTTTAAGGTGGTTTACAGATGGCGCTAGTTGTTCCAATGTTTGGACATGTTCAAAATTTCCGACAGCCAGCTTTGGCTAGCCGCTGCCGTTTCTCACATGGTACTCTGGCGGGGGTTTTTGTTGCTATTTTTAGCGTTAATCCCACTGAAGTCACCATACACAACACAACAACACTTCAACAAGAGTAGGATTAAAAAAATCATGTTTTCACAGCCATGACATGTTGTATACTCATATGTTTCATGGAGGCAGCCCGCTCGTCGTCACGCTCCATGTCCTGCAGGGCAGCTTATGGAACTCAGCAAGTTTCTTATGCAGGACCTTGAAGTGTGATGGTACTCCAAAATAATAGTATTCCAAGATAATCATGATCCAAATCTAAAACAAAGCGATGTGGCCTGTCGGGGAGCTACGACCGTTGAGGCGATTGGTGGAGCGTGGTCTTTTAGAATACGCTAACTAGATAATAATTCAGACGTATTTCAGCCGTTTCTTTCACTACATATACTTGTAGACGTTACTGATGCTGTTCTTTCTACCCTCCATGTCCAAAAAAATTTAATTTGCCGCCATATAACATCGTCTGACATAAATATGAAGAAGGCAGTCTGGGATAGAGCCTTTAACAACATGGATGGCTGCCTATGATGTCTGGCTCAGCATGAAGTCTTCAGCTTGAATGTGCCAGTGATAAAAGCAGCATGATGGCAAGCATATCAGGAATCATCTACTGTACTTTTATCACACTTTGTTATGCACTCTGCAAATCTCTGGCTGATCAAGCACGAGATGTCCCTGTCAGGGGAAGATAACAGCTGGATCTCCCAAACACTTCCCCTTTGTTCCTACTGGACCTGGCTCAGTAGGTAAATGTGCTAACTGTGTCAGCGTGCTTTGAGTGCCTTGGAAGTGGAAAAGCCAAGTGAAAGCCCATTTACCGTTTATGTTGACGATGAACGTGATGATGATGAAGTTGAGGAGGAGGAGCGTGTCCAGTCACATTGGTTTGTTATGATGCTGATCGCACTCTGCTGCTACTCCAGCGATTTGCTGTTTGGTGGAATTTAAAGTTACAGTATATTGTTTGGTTTAATGTGATAGGAAGTGCATTACTGTAAAGTTCACAGTACATAAAATGGTTAATGATGGTTTCATCCTAAATTTGATGGTGCTCTCTCTTGTCTCGCTGTCTGTCACTTGTTGAAGGAGTCACCATCATTAACATCTACAAGCCTCCCCCTTCACCAGCGTCATGTAGATATCATCCCTGCTGTTGTCCCCCCTTGCATCTACGCTTCAACTGCCACAGCACCACCCGGGGATATACTGTAACTCCTCCAACCTGGATGGCACTGCACTGGAAGACTTCCTCGAAACTCACTGTAACAAGTTCACAGAGCTGGTGGAATTGGGCGCAGTCAGCCTTCCCCCACCGTTATCCCCCACCCCTGACGATGCCTACTCAGTCTTATGCAAACTCCTCATTACGTCAGCCAAGAACTTCATTCCTGAAGGATGCTGTCGCCAGTATATCCCAGCACGGGACGTAGAATGTGAGTCACACTACAGTGGAGAGTAAAGTGATTGGCGCTTGGGTGGGGGCATGTCCAGACAAGAACGGTTTCGCTCTTTTGTATTGTCAAATGACAGTCGTTAAGATACAATTGAATGGGGCCTCTGCCAGCCAACGGCAGTCGTTTGGGTGGTATCACCATCGTTAGCAATCCATTCAGATGTAATGGTGGTCATGGACACGCCTGAAACCAAGGTTGTCTATTTGTTAGAGGCTAAATGTCTACATCTTTTAAGAAAGGACAGCATTGTAGGTGGGGGAGAGGTGGCGTCGTAGACCTCACACTTTGATGGTTTCTCAACTTTAACGTAGATGCCTCCACTCTTTTCAGCTTGGATGTGATGCGAAACGTCTTCCAAGACAACCTACACAGCCCAGCTGTGATCTATTAAATGCCCTGAGAGTTGACAGTAGTCATGTTGCTGTTTTACGCTGTTTTGCAATAATGAGGAAGTTAACAATCGTACAACACATCAACATAAACAAAACCGAGTTGTCATAGAAATGATCCCTTTGCGTCTCAAACTTTATGTAGACAAAAGCTGCCAACCATATGTCGACGTCGACTTAAGTGGGCACTTTTTAGTAATAAGAAGAATGCGGTGAACATGCCGAGTTGGTTCACGTAGACGGTCTGTCGACATAAGCAGGTTTCCACAAATGAATCGCATGCATTCATACAGCAGCTCACAAGCTAATCATGTTTGTAGCTTTCAAATAGCTTTACTATTGGCAATATTTGGCATTACGTAGGCCTATCTTACATGTCAGCAGTCATACATCCCAACATACTGTATGTCCAGGGCTGAAAAATGCTCTATGAGCTCATGTGCCGGGTTGTACACTGAGTCACTGTTAGGCAGGAGCTTGCATGAGAAGGTCTTTACCCCAGTGGGCACTCCTGTAAAGTGGACATTATCTAGATGCACTCCAATAAAAGGACCACTTTAGGATGTCCAGTGCCGCCTCCATGTCGTCCTTCACTTAGATGAGTGCAGGTGTTTTCTGCAATGTCCAGAGTCATGTGTCTGTGTGTCCCAATAACACATACATTCGCTGTAGATTAGCCATTGGTAATCATGTTTTATTCTACACCCGCCTTGGAATTAACATGTGGCGTATACATTTCAGCTCATAAATATTTAGTTCTTGTGTCTTTTTATTTGTCTTAATTTTTTTTTAGGAGTCCGAGGGATCTACCTTCATGTCCTCAGCAAAACTCTGACTGGCCGCATCTTCAAGCAGCCTCATGTCATCCCGCAGCGAGACAGCTATGGAGAAAGCGTTGGGTTTCAGAGTCAGCCCGTAGGTGTAGGCGAGGCCGGGTGGCTTGGCCGGGTCTGTGCTGATGTTGCACTGGTGGGCCAGCAGGGCGGTGAAGAGGAAGAGGTGAAGCTTGGACAGCTCCTCTCCGATGCAGCGCCGCTTACCCATAGAGAAGATGAGCACAAAGTTGCACAGGTCCTTGTTCAAATCACCGTTGGGGTGCAGGAAACGCTGGGGATCGAACTTCTCCGGATTTGACCAGATGGTGGGGTTGTGATTGGAGGACCACTGGTTTACAAAGACAACTGTGTTCTTTGGTATGGTGTATCCATGGATGGAGGTGTCCGTGGTCGTGGAGTGAGGGATGGTGAGCGGCACGAAGCTGGTGAAGCGCATCACCTCGTAGATGAAGGCCATGACATACGGCAGCTGAGGCTGGTCCTCGATGGACGGGAGACGGCTGCGGTCCACCACCTTGTCCACTTCTTCCTGGAGACGCAGCTGCAACTCAGGGTACCTTCGGTCACACGGTGAGACCCACATGTTAGAGGACGTACTCGTAAGTGCTTTTAGCTTGCACGTCCAATGCAATCAACACAAGTTCAAAGTGTAATTTCAATCATACACTATTAAAATGTATTTAATTTTCATGTCCCTGGGTTTTCACTCAGTCCTGCTACCCAAGCACATTACCCCCTCTGAAAAATGTGACAGGAAGTTGCATCAATCAAATCCTCTGCAGGATGTGGAAAGGACAAAAGTAAGTTGTTGTAACTCATTTATTCTTTTGTTTTTGTAAATTTGATGATATTTCAAGCACACTCATGTTACCTAAATATTTGGAATGGTTAGGCTAAATTAGCAATATACAATTGACAAATGATGATATTCTCCCCCACTCTAATGTTGCATAACACATCCTGCATTATGAACGACTAAAATCCAAAAAGTGTGTTGTGTGAGAGAAATATTCATGAAATATTTGACATGTTTTTGCATGATGATGAAATATAATATCATGAACAAAAAAAGCAGTAATGCCGCCATGATCTGATGTTCCACTCCTATACTGTTCATTGCCCTGAAGGGTGGAGTATGTGCATGGTATGTGGGCATTTCTGCCATATGTTGTTTTCATTGCTATCGTGTCCGTTAGCAGTTCAACCAATTTGAACCCAATCAAACTCATTTGGGATGGGTGGGCAATTACTTTTCTCTGTGCTAACTAGTAAAATATCAAGGGTGATTTCATGGACAAAAAACTGTGCAAAAACAAAACAGAAAGTGTATGCAGAATGCTTTTATGTCATCACCATACAAGCCCAGCCTCTACAGGGCATCTCTGATGCATTTTTGAGTGAATTGCACCCTCTTTATTTACAAATTATTATTATGAAGCATTTTCCCAAATTTTACCATCCTTACTTTTACAATCCCCATTGACAATAATATTTTTTTAATTTAAAAAAAATTAGATTTTGGCATTCACAGGCAGTCGCATGAGATGTTTTGGGTTTTTACACCAAATGCCCTTTCTAATGCAATCCTGGTTGGGAATCAAACCGAGGCTCCTTGCCATTAAAGGCAGAAGCTTGGACCATAAAAAAAGAAGTGAAGGAACCAAATTTGTGAGAATCATTTTCCTACACTCTTCTACATTCCATGGCAGAGGGCATGGGTTCGATTCCCAGTCAGGGTTGCGTCAAGAAGGGCATCCGGTGTAAAAACTAAGCCAAAACCATTCATGTGTTTGACTTGCAGTGGTAACCATCTGCTAACCGAGGCCAAAAGCCATTACTTGTCTGAGTGGTGACGATCACAGCTCATGAGGCCATGGAGGATAAAGTAGCTAGAGTCTGGTAATGGTCCCACTGTCACCTTAAACAATGTACGAAGCACCCAGTCATATTGAACTGATGTCATCCCTTCTGTATATACTGTTCACTGTTGTCTTAACAAGGCATGGTGGCTGGGGATTGCTATGATATGCGGCAATGCTTTCATTTCTATTGCTTCTCTGGAACAACTCAGGAGTTCAAGAATGAGATCAGGGCATCACAAAAGCATCCAATCACTCCTGCTCATACTGTTTGGGGTTGCTATGATATGCTGTGATGTAGCATTTACACTCCTGTTATTTATTTGACACTTTTTACAACACAACAGTATCTCATCGCACTTAGCAAGCGTTCATATCTGTGTTATTTTCAAAGTGAGCATCGTCAAGAAAGGGGAGATGGCCAAAACGGACTTACTTGACAAGGATGAGAATGATCCATTGCAGGGATGTTGACAGTGTGTCTTGACTTGCACCAAATATATCTGCAACAGTGGCAGGCACAACGTCCTTCTCTGGTAAGTAGCCACTTTGATCGTGCAGTTTGTCCACGGCCACAATCAGAGCATCGGTCATGTCCCTAATGGTGCTCAACTGCATGGTTTTCCTGTGCTCCTTCACTTTGTCAAGAATAAAGGCTCCAAACTCCCGGTTGAGGGTTTTAAAGTTATCGTACATGGTTTTGATGGGGTTGGGGAAATACTGGAGCCAGGGCATCACATCCACGATGCTCCCTGCGCCCACAGTCTCCGTGAACTGGTTGTTCCTGCCCACCACCTGCAGGAACTCCTCATCCTCGTAGGGGTACCTCTTCCCAAAGCAGACTGCGCTCATGATGTTGGCAGTGGACACCACCAGGTAGGTCATGGGCTCGAAGAGCTGCTGTTCCTGGGTTTTGGCCAGAAAAAGGTGCAGAAGTGCTTTAAACTCACAGAGGATGTGCTGCTCGAATGTCTTTTTGGTCAGCTGGTTCCCCGTGGAGAACATCCTTACAGTGGAGTGGGCCACCCTGCGGTGCATCTTCCACCAATCCGACGTGGTGTTGAAGGCAAAGCCGTCCCCGTTGGAGATGAACTGGAAAGAGGCGAAGTTGGGTCTCCCTGCAAACTCCGACCCCTGTTTGATGAGCGCCTGCTTGATGGCGTCCCCGTTCAGCACCACCACGGTTCGAGAGCCCAGTTGAATCTGGAAGATGTCGCCGTATTTCCTCACCATGCGCATGAAGTACAAGTGCGGCGCGCTGCCGAGTTGCACCGCGTTGCCGATAATGGGCCAGGCGAAGGGGCCCGGGACACACGAGCCCGGGCGCTGCTGGAGCCAACGACGCACTTGGAAGGACAGCAAGAGTGTGACACACGACAACAAAAGGGCCGTCAGAGCCTCTCCGCCGCTCTCTTCCAACCTAAGAGCCATCTTGAGGATCCTACAAGGGACGACATCAGTGTCAAACGCACATACATGACATCATCTGTAACGTGCATTCAAATACCTGCCCATGTCCTTAACTTGCAAAAAACTCTGAAATTGAAATAAACTCTTTGCAAAAAGTGTATTTTGCTCAGCAACCCATGAATGTGTGGCCTGCAGCCTGTTGCTCTCTCTGCTTTAATGTGCGCGCTTTTACGCATGCTTTGCAGTGCCAAGGCTGCAACATCACAGCCCGACAGCGTCTGTGCGCCGCTTTGATACTCTTTTTTTTTTTTTTTTTTTTTTTTTTAGGTGTTGTTCCAGAGGGTGTCACCTCACCCTGCGGATATCCCCTCCTCCAAAACAGCACAGCTACCTCCCTTCAGCTATACAATACTGGCAACAGGCGGCATTGTGCACCACTGTGTGTTGAAACGATGCATGCAAAGGAAGAGTTGGTGCATTAATTTAAATATTTAACATATATGCAGTATATATAGTGACTGGCATTATTATTACTAGTGCATTTGAGGATAGTGGTTACATTTGCACTGTTTGAAATTATTTTGCTTTAAAATTATTACCAGTTTATTTGCAATGTCGAAATGCATTCGTTATTCATATTAATAGTTTCAACTTTCAAATGCAGTAAGATTATAATAGATATAAAAGAATGTACATAATTTTAGATGTGTATTGCAGTCAATTGTTTTTTTTAAATTATTATTTACTAATAATTCACATGTGCAGCTATTTAAAAATTACATAATAACTTTTCGACGTGCAATGTTTTACTTGTTTTTGCTGGATACGTGCCACAGGCCACATGATCAGGTATAGGCTACTTGCACAATCTAATAAATCCAATAAAAAAAGCTGTACAAAGAGAGATGGCTTTATGTCACAGAATTACTAGTTAGAAATCGGATAGACATCTGAATACTTAATTAATCTCCAAGAGAAAATTCCCATTAGAATTAGGCGAGAATTAGAAACAGTCTGGCATGTGCAGTTTGCATCATTTCACCACCTATATTAAACATGTTACTAAATTGGTAAAAAAAAAAAAAAGGCTGTCATTGTTAGAGAGGGAGCGTTAAATACATACAGTACATATATATACATAAAGTATATGTATCTATACATATACAGTATATGTATAGATACATATATATTGTATATACTGTAAGTATACACTATATACCTGTGTATATATATGTACATATATATGTGTATATATATATATATATATATGTGTGTGTGTGTGTGTGTGTATTGACTTGCACTGATCCTTGATTGTCTCATGTAATTTTTTAAATCCCCCAACGGTACTAACAGAAGCATGGTGAAGGATGAATAAGATATTTACTTACCTGATTGTGATGAGAAGGCACAATTAAATGGAAACTTGGGTGTCCTTTTCAATCACGGCCTTGTGAGGGGTTTGGGGATCCACTTCAGCACCGCGGACAGCAACTTCCATCACGGTGAGGTCCACTGAGCCCCACTTTTTCTGTGATTATTCATTCATAATAGTATTGGAACAATTTATTAACATTATTATATTTCAATTTGGCGCTCTCCAGGCAATCTAGTATGCGTTGTACATTATACTGTACAATGTTTCTGTCAGGTTCTTATCCCTGTATTTATTCAGCTATCTATATTCTCTTTGTTTATCGTCATGTAATTTAGTTTTCTATTTATTTTGTCAGTATAGTTTTGGTATTTTCATTTATTCATGTAATTATAATGTAGTTAATTAATTTTTGTATGATTATTTTGTGTATTCATTTATGATTTAATATTACTATAGTCATCATTTATATAACCACTTAATATCATTTTAAAAATGTGACACGTTCTCCATTTCGAAAAAGGCCACATTTAAACACAAACTATCAGTAATTGTTGAAACATGGAGACAAGGGTAGGATTATATAAGCTCTGCTCCGGCCTACCCTTTTTCAAACATGAATTGCGCACGTGTAAACATATTGATGTTCCCCAATGTAACTTTTTTGAGCATGCTTGAAACGAACAAAACCATAACCATCCTCTTAGTCCATTGCATGTACGGAAATATGCTTCACAAAAGACATACTAATGCAATATATATATATATATATATATATAAAACATTATATAAATAAATAATTGTCACATACTGATAAATAGACCATGCAGGAGAATGATGATCCAAAAAGAACAACTGGTAGTGACCATAGAGTGATTTAACTTACCGGGTGTCCACTTTTCTTCCTTGATGATCCTCTCACAAGGTAAGATGTTAGTGTGGCTTTTTTTGTAGTTCAGGAAACTGGTCCAGGAGGGTGGAGACAAGAGTGAAGTGGACCCAGCCTCCTTCACTTGCACAGTTTATAAACCAAATGACCAAATGTATTACCAGATGTATCTTTACATTTTCTGGGGGTCAATAATCACATTTTATTTTAACCTTTTTTTTCCTTCATTTGTTGTAGAATTTCTCACACACATGCACACACAGACAAAATATTATTTATATATAGGTATTGTACATAGCTATACGTATTGTGTGAATCTTATTGTTTTTTGTCCGCTAAATCCCCGCACATTTCTCAACCGTTTCAAACCAATCCATCGTCAAAATGTTCAGCTCATTCAAGCACATTGGCTTTTCATAATATTTCCACATTTACTGTAATTTCATATTTCATGTGACAATTTTCCCTTGAAAATGAATGGAACATTTATTTGTCGCCCCCTGCTGGTGAAGGATCATATTACATTTTCCATTACTGTAACAGCCTGCTTATTCGACTGGGTGACACGGCTCAGGAGGCAGTGTTGTTTTCCAACCCGATGGCTGCTGGTACGATCCTCGATCCGCTGTTGCCAGCTCCTCAGTAAGAAAAGTAGCTAATGCCTGTTGGAGAAGTCGCTGGATGGCGTCATCGGCTAATTTGCATATCACTGCAAAGCGCTTTGAGTGCCTTGGAGGTGGAAAAGCGCTATCTATACAAGGGAAAGACCATTTACCATTTTAACACTTGCATATGACGTAACAGATGCTGTAGGAAAAAAGTATAACCTTAATTACGTTTAGTACTGTAAATAAACTTTATTCTTGCTTTGTTAATTTACTACTGGCCATCACTTCATCAAAATAAAATAATTTTAATTTGTTATCTCGGCCAGTGCCTGCCACCCTTTATCTTGCAGTTAGGACTACCTGTTTTATTTATCACACAACATTTTTCCATCACACGTTCTGACACACTGACAGGGAAGTGACTGAGTCCGAATGAGGCTTGAGTGTAATGCATAGTAATTTAATGAAGATTAAGAAACATTTAATTTTAGATCCCGCTCTGTAAAACAGGGCAAGATCCACCCCGGCAGCATCGCGCCTCATGCATGTGTGATTTATGGATGCGTGGAGCTCCAGTGTCTTCTCAGCGTGCCGCGGAAGCTGACTACACACTGATGGCTTGTGACTGCTTTGGGGTGGGGCGGACCTCTCAGCAGCACCCGTTGCTGCTCAGTGAGAACAGAAACTGCAGGACAATACGGGCTTTCACTTTTAAGTCCCCAAATACCGGAAAACTCTCCAAAAACTGCAGAAAAAGTCGCTTGTCGCTTTTGAGAAAATATGTTGCCAAGAGGGTTTAGCGACAAAGACGCCAATGCAACACAGCCTCCATCCCGCAGTAGTCATTCAACTTATGTATACATTTGTTACTGTCCAACCTCTCAAACTTCATCGTTTTTTTGTCCGCTAACTACTCGCACATTTCTCAACCGCTTCAAACCATTCCAACTTCAAAATGTCCAGCTCTTTCAGGACATGGAGGCTATCTATCGGGACTTTTCAAACAAAATTCCCACATTTTCCATAATTCAATATTTTCTGTAACATTTTTTTGTCCCCCCCTACTGGTGAAAAAAATCATATTACATTTTAATTACTGCAACAGCCATAGAGAATAACTTCCGGACGGCTTTGAAGAGATTTTGGACCACCGTCCGCTGTCTCAGGAGGGAGAGGCAGTACACTGTCAACGCAGTGTATGGTGGGGATGGTGTGCTGCTGACCTTGACTCGAGATGTTGTGGACCAGTGGAAGGAATACTTCGAAGACCTCCTCAGCCCCACCGACACGTCTTCCACTGAGGAAGCAGTGCCTGGAGACTCCTTGGTGGGCTCTCCTGTCGCTGTTCAAGAAGCTTCTCGGTGGGAGGGCCCAGGTGGTAGATGAGAACAGAGTTCTTTAAGGCCTTGGATGCTGTGGGGTGTTGTGGTTGATACGACTCTGCAGCATTGTTTGGACATTGGATTGTCAGACAGAGGGGTGGTCCCCCTTTTTAAGAAGGGAGACCGTATTCAGGGATTCTAGAGAGGAGGATCCGCCGGAGAGTTGAATCTCGGGTTCAGGAGGAGCAGTGTGGTTTTTGTCCTGGTCGTCGAACTGTGCACCGACTCTACACTCTCGGCTTGTTCCTTGGAGTGCATCGGAGTTTTCCCAACCAGTGCACATGTGTTTTGTGGACTTGGAGAAGGCATTTGACCATGTTCCTCAAGGAATCCTGTTGAGAGGGCTCCGGGAGTGTAGGGCACCTGACCACCTAATTCAGGCGGTTCGCTCCCTGTACCGGTGTCAGAGCTTGGTCCGCATTGCCGGCAATAAGTCAAACTCCTTTCCAGTAAGGGTTGGACTCTGCCAGGGCTGCCTTTTGTCACCGATTCTGTTCATTACTTTTATCGCTATTACTTTTATGGACAGGCGCAGCCAGGGCGTTCTGGTCTGGTGGGTGCAGGACTGGGTCTCTGGTTTTTGCAGATGATGTGGTCCTGTTGGCTTCATCAGGCCGTGATCTTCAACTCTCACTGAATCAGTTCGCAGCTGAGTGTGAAGCCTTTGGGATGAGAATCAGCACCTCCAAGTCCCTCGGGGTCTTGTTCATGAGTGAGGGAAGGGTGGAACGCGAGATCGACAGACGGATTGGTGCGGCGTCTGCAGTGATGCGAACTCGGCATCAGTCTGTTGTGATGAAGAAGGAGCTTTGCCTCTTGGCTTAGCGCTTTCTTCATCAATTTACTGGTTGATTTATGTTTCTACCCTCACCTATGGTCAGGTGTTTTGGGTAGTGACCAAAAGGACAAGATCGTGGGTACAAGTGGCCGAAATGAGTTTTCTCCATAGAGTAGTTGCGCTCTCCCTTAGAAATAAGGTGAGAAGTCATCCGGGAGAAACTTGAAGTACAAACGCCTGCTGAGGTGGCTCGAGCATCTGGTAAGAGTGCCTCCCGGACGCTTCCCTGGGGAGGTGTTCAGGGCACTACCAACCAGTAGAGGGCCTCTGGGAAGACCCAGGACACGTTGGAGAGACTATATCTCTCAATTGGCCTGGGAATAACTTGGAATCCTCCGGGAGGAGCTCGACAAAATAGTAGGCAAGAAGCAAGTCTGGGCTTCTCTGCTTAGGCTGCTGCCCCACGACCTGACATCGGATAAGTGGAAGAAGATGGATGAATGGATTACTATAACATCCTGATTATTTTACAGGGTGACATGCTTCAGGAGGTCCTGTGGTTATTTCCCAGCCTGATTGTTGGTGGTCCAGTCCTCAATCCCGCCGTGATCATTCCCCTTATTTATACATTTCAACACTCAGTCTGCATTTTTACTTTCCAACCTTTCATATTCCGCCTTTTTTTTTGTCCACTAACCACTCCCACATTTCTCAACCATTTCAAATCATTTCAACACCAAAATTTTCAGTTCATTCAGGACATTCAGGACATGTAGGCTATCGCATTTTCTATAATTCAATATTTTCTGTGACATTTTTTTCAGTGAAAATGGACAATTTCAATGTCACCCCCTGTTGGTGAAATTCCATTTTACATTTAACATTATATGTGTGGCGTGACTCGGGTTGTAGAGTGGTCATCTCCCAGACTGACTGTTGCCGGTTCGATCCTCTGTGAACTGTCTGTGAATAGATTTCGCTGCATTTGTCGAATATTTCAACATTCATTCTACATGGCAGTTCAGCTTAAGCACTCACACGCAATTTCTACTGAAATTGCTGTTATACTGTATATATTTATTTATGTAGACAATATATTATTTATATAACAACAGCTTTGACCACAGCTTCGAAATGTGCTTTCAGAGTAGCTGATGCCTTGTTATACTTGTTTTTTTCTCGTCTGTTTGAATAACATTCACTGTTTACACTGTCGCTTTCTGTAGTCACTTGTCACTTGTGTCTGTCTCATCAAACCTACTGTACACTCTTTCTTCTGAGCATCACTTATTCCTGCTCCCTTCACACACACACACACACACACACACACACACACATTTCCGTGTCCTTAAAGCCTGATCATTTCATATGAACCCACTGACTTCTCTTTAAATGTAAATGTATATCACCTCTGTTGTACCGCAATGAACAAACCATTACCACCGTGGCCAGCGTTGGTCTGAAATGTATTTTGTATATGAGCACACACTCGCAAACAAGACAGAAAGTCTGTGTGATTGTAGGAGGGGAACTAGTGATCCTGAACATCCCACGGTCATGTCACTGACTTTTTCTTTTTCAGAAGGGCTTTTGTTAAAATACCACACTCTATAATGCCTGTTCAATCCATAACAATAATCTCTTTCTTCTACAAGTATTTAGTTTAGTTTTGACTTGCGAGCAATGCTGGAAATGAAATGGCGTTTTTTTTTTGTGTGTATTTTGTTGTGTTCCGGTAGGAAAGGTGATAGTCTATTGTCACTGAGATGCAGTGTAATTCAAGTCTGCTCCGTGTGCATGTCTGTTTTGTCTTGAGCCTTGTGTCGTGACCCATTAGCATTTTATACCTGCCTTTTTTTCATAAAATGTTTTTATTTCAACCCCTCTGTTCATGCATAAGCCTACTTGAGCTTGTAAACCTCGCATAGTTTAGTGTTTGTTGCTTAATCCACTCATAGGTGCTGCAAGGTGACTGCACAGCCGCTTTGCACAGCCTGAACAGCAGTCCCGCTTCCCTCTTGACTGACAGTTCAATTGCTCATCGCGTGTGAGTGAGAATGGAGGTCAGGGAGGAGTTCACAGGAAGGTGTGTACAGGTGATGATTTGCACCGGCAGCAAAGGTACATTTACATTGTGAGGTTTCTGGCCTGACCACGCAGCTTCATTTCTCGCCCTTCATATTATTCCACACAGGGGAAGTTGGAGCGACTTTGCACAGGAAGTTGTGAAACAAACCCATCCATTACTTTGATTCATGTGGGTCCTATACACATGACCTCCAAGCACACACTCGGCTTATCTTACTCTCCACATCAGGGCTGTGAACCTGTGGGGAAGTAGACGGGGCTCCTGTTGGAAGAATTTTAGTAACACGCAGTTGTCACGCACATGTGCTTCATCATAAGGATGTCAACACTGACAACTTCACTAAACCCGGCTCCGCCTCTGGGGACAATTCATGAACGTGTTAGCATGAGAAAGAAGATGACAGGGTATTTCAAGTTTTTGTTCTGACACATGAATTAAATCAAATTTAATGAAATAAACATTTAAAATGAGACATAGGCAAACTATATTTAATATATTACATAATTTATTTAATTAGATTTTTTTTTTGATTTGCAAAGCTATTTTTTAAGTATTATCAAAATTATTCCAATGGTTTCTGAAGCGAGAGATTCTTCACTTTGCAGTGATGCACAGGTCATTACTGTAGTCACAGGAAGTGCGTCACAGCAGCTCCAGGCAGAAACGAAAGCAAGAGTCGGCTGGGTCTGTGCGCAGAGCAGCTTGAGCCTGCGTGTCATCAAGGGTCAGACAAGCAAGCTTTTGAAGACTTATTGTAGTTCTGCAGAAAAGTGATATTTTATATTTTATGGGTGTTTTTTACCGTTTGGTTTTGTGTTTCGTGGTGTAGTGTTGTTTGGCCCTTTTTTGCTGATCATGTTTTTTTTTTTTCAAGCACTGAGATTTCTCACTTCGGCGGCACCATGGTTGCTGTGTGACGCCAAAGTGAAACTTATATACGGTGGTGTGAAAAAGTGTTTGCCCTCTTCCTGATTTCTTTTTTTTTTTTTGCATGTTTGTCACACTTAAATGTTTCAGATCATCAAACAAATTTAAATATGAGTCTTCATGTTGTTTTTCTTCAGCCATTCAGAGGTGGACTTGCTAGTGTGTTTTGGATCATTGCCCTGCTGCAGAACCCAAGTTCATTTCGGCTTGAAATCATGAACAGACAGCTGGAAATTCTCCTTCAGGATTTTTTGGTAGACAGCAGAATTCATGGTTCCATTTATCACGGCAAGTCTTCCAGGTCCTGAAGCAGCAAAACAGCCCCAGACCATCACACTACCACCACCATATTTTACTGCTGGTATGATGTGCTTTTTCTGAAATGTGGTGTTACTTTTACACCAGATGTAATGGGACACACACCTTCCAAAAAGTAAACTTTTGTCTGGTCAGACCACAGAGTATTTTCCCAAACGTCTTGGGGATCATCAAGATGTTTTCTGGAAAAATTGAGACGACCCTTAATGTTCTTTTTGTTCGGCAGTGATTTTTGTCTTGGAACTCTGCCATGCAGGTCGTTTTTGAGCAGTTTTTGAGCAGAGTCATGAACACTGACCTTAACTGAGGAAAGTGAGGCCTGCAGTTCTTTGGATTTTGTTGTGGTGTCTTTTGTGAACTCTTGGATGAGTTGTCGCTGCGCTCTCGGGGTAATTTTGTTTGGCTGCCTACTCCTGGGAAGGTTCATCACTTTTCCATGTTTGAGGATAATGGCTCTCACTTTGGTTTGAGTCCCAAAGCTTTAGAAATGCCTTTATAAGCTTTTCCAGACAGATAGATCTCAATTACTCTCTCTTCTTTTTCTCCCTTAATAATAACAATTTCATTTAAAAACTGCATTTTGTGTTCAGTTGTTTTACATGTGACAAACATGCACACAAAGAAAGAAATCAGAAAAGGGGCAAACACTTTTTCACACTCCTGTAACTTCTATACCGTTCCTCTGATTCCATTTGTTCATTGATCATCTTACATTACCATTCAATAGCGGTGAGTACCGAGACATTTTATACGTTAAAACTAGGGTCTCAAACTAGCAGGCCCTGCACCATTTCCAGTCTATCGGGACATATTTTGTGGCCCTCTACTCAAAGGTCAGTATGAGTGTGGTCCGCAAAGCCTGAGCAAGTTCAGAGGCACTTGCAGGGGCAAGCACAAGCCGACACTGAACTCATCGTAAGCTTGTTAAAAAATGAAATTTCAACTTTATGCTCCTAAAATGACATTATTTTTCCTCTTAATATTCGAAAGAAATTCACATTTCCAGTGACATTATTCTCGTAAAATTACAACTTTTTCCTGTTACAATTATTTGCTCTTAATCTTTTGACTTTATTCTTTTAACGTTACTCGTGATTTTTCCATTTTTGCTGTTGCTGTATTTTTCTTTACATACTTTTATTGTTTAATTATATTTTTAGAATGTGCCGCAGACCGCAAATAACCCCCGGGCCACACTTTGGATACCCTTAGGTTAGATCCCTAGTTTAGACTGACTTCCGCGTTTGGGCACTGCTCAGGGACAGATACGACTGGCAAAAATGCTGAGGATTGGCCAAAATGTACGGGGAAGTTGAAGGGATTGGACAAAGTTGGACAAAGTCGGACAAAAGTTGGACAAAAATTGGACATAATTTGCAGAGATTGCTTAAATTTGCGAGAGCTGATGCGATTGCAACATCGCAAGATCGTGGAAGGTCTAAATCCTTCGTATTCCATATATATAATTCACAATGCACACCATTGGCATTTGATCTACAACTTAAAGATTCATAGAATAAAGCTTGCAAATAACAAACACTGGTCAGGACGAGTTATCAAGTTATCATTATGTTGCTGCCCTCAAATGTCCTCAAATTCACATAAACATGTCAGTCACACACACACGAGAGTTGTACGTGTGGTCCCGTCTTGTTAATGACTTGCTATTGAAGATGAATCAACCCGCCGCCGTGTCATCATCTGGTTTGGCGAGCAGTCAGAGAGGTTGAGCGTCAGGGCGAGCTCTTCACTTTGGTCCGACAGCGGAAACCTCATTACGACCGAATGACCCCTGGACCCTCCAAACGTCAAACAACCCACACACTCACTCCCACACTACTGCAAATTCTGTGTTTTTCATTCTTTACACGGTCTGCCATCTAAATTCTAGGGATGGATGCTAATGAGAATCCTGATGACCTTGCAGATGAAACGAGCCCTCATTGAGGCACTTTTTGGGGCTTTTTTGTTGTTTTTGTCTGGGGCAAGCGGTGCTGAGGCCGTTGCCAAAGCGTAACCACCAGCCCGTGAAGGCGTCTCCCCTCCGTTCTCACACTAAAAGGGCATTTTCCCCCTTGAATTCCGAATAGAAGTGCAGGTCGTCTTACCGGAGGAAACCCTTTTCAATCCAGTTGAACTCTTGCTACTTCTTTGCAAAGAATGGGCAGCTTATTACGAGTCCAGTCGCATGACTGCGCATTTCAAACCCATGCCAACTAAAAAGGGCTTTGCTTGAATCTTCTCTGCTAACTGCCATCCGTCAATGTTTTTAATGGCCTAATTGAAGGGACTGACGAGAACGCCATGAAAAAAAATTGCTGTGAATAGCTTTTAATCAACGCCGACATTTTTTGTGGTCATAGGTTACTGTATCAAAGGAATGAATTGTGGACTTATGTGAAAGTGAATGTTGATGGTGAGTTTAATCAGGACTTCGGAAGGATGAAAGGGCCTTTCTACCAAATCATTGCCCTTTGCTTGATGTAACTCTCTCAAAATAAACATACATTTCTGTCTTTTATCAACTCTAAATCTGATAATACACATATTGAACTACTTGAACTACTAAGTTTCCTAAGCGAAGATAACACATTTCAGCAACAGGACCAGAAAGTAACAGGAGTGAGTTTTAAGCACATAATTAGCAAATACATTAACACTGAGCACATTATAGAAATTCAACTAAAACATTTATTTTGAAAATAAATAACATTAAAAAATGATTTAGGTAAAAGGACTCTGCTGCGATTTTAATCACTCCCAAGTCAGAGTTGAAATGTCATCAAATATGCAGAAAAATAAACGTGCAAACTTACTTTTGGCCTTCCCATTGCCTGCGAAAAATCTGAATGATGCAAGTGGACCATCTGACTTGTAGAATATTCCACAATTTTCCGAGGGGGGAATGTGTAAGTAACAGGACTGAAAGTAACAGGAGTGACTTTTTAGCACAGAATTACCAAATATATGAAATACACTCTTGATCAAAATTTTAAGACCAGTTGAAAAATTGCAAGAATTTACCTTTTGCAATGTTGGATCTTAAGGAGGTTCTAAGTCAAGCTTCCAAATGCAAAAAGAAGAAATGGGAGCGAGACAAAAATGTTTTGATTAAGCAATTTATTGCAAAGAAGCATTAAAGTGAAATAGGCTGTTGATCAGCTGATCAAAAGTTGAAGACCACAGCCTTTAAAAAGCCAACGTAAAGCCAAAATCTTGGCAAAAATGGGGATTCAGTGTCATTTTCTGTCAGGTTTTCACACTGTTGTGATCTCTTGTCGTGGCCACACGGTCAGCAGATCAGGAAGATCTGGGTTTGAATCTCCATTGAGCATCCATTTGCATGTTCTCCCCGTGCGTGGGTTTTCTCTGGGTACTCTGGTTTCCTCCCACATTCCAAAATTCACATTCCATTTTAGGTTAATTGGTTAATTGGCAACTCTAAATTGTCCATGGGTATGAATGTGAGTGTATATGTGTCCTGAGATTGGCTGGCAACCAGTCCAGGGGTCAGGAAAGGGGATCTTGGTCTCAAAAAGGTTGGTGACCACTGCTTTAGAGTCTAGTATACTATAGTATAGTATGTATGTGTATATGTAGTAATGTATATATATGTGTATATATTTACAATATAAAATGTGTAATATACAGTGTAATATATGCAGTAAAAGTATATCTGGGAAAGGAGGAATGCAAATATTAAATATAAAAATATAGTCAAACCATTATATTTCATGGTAAGTTAAAATTTTAGGAATTTTAGGACGGTGTACAAGGTAGTTTAAAATCCATTTCCTATGCCGCTTATCCTAATTAGGGTCGTGGGCATGCTGGAGCCTATCCCAGCTGACTTCGGGCGAGAGGCGGGGTACACCCTGGACTGGTCGCCAGCCAATGGCAGGGCACATATAGACAAACAACCATTCACACTCACATTCATACCTATGGACAATTTAGAGTCACCAATTAACCTAACATGCATGTTTTTGGAATGTGGGAGGAAACCAGGGGGTGGGTGGGTGGGGGGCCTAGTGACTATGTTGCATTTATAAAACATGCAATCAGATCGATGTGAATTTAATGTTGCATTCATACATTTCATTTCCTGGGGACACACATGATGGGACCCTCAGTGAAATGACTTGATTGGTATCATACCGTACCTAAATGGGACCAGCATGTTCTTATGTAAATGTTATCTGAACATTATAGACAGAACCTCACATGCCCAATGAGGCCTTATCTAATCTCATCTCCGCACGATGAGTGTTGCTAGTCTAACCCAAACCGAGTCTGTCATTAAAAGTCACAGAAGCTCAGTGATCTTCTCTCTCGTGTTTACCGCTTTCCCCCTGTGAGAGGTCAAAGGTGAAGCAGAACTCAGAGACAAACCGCCTCTTCTCAGCAACCCCCTCCCCCGCACTCCCTTTGGGGTTTTTACCACAATGTAATGACGACAGACGGTCAAGCTAGCCTGCAGAGGTGGAAGTCACGCAAGTTTCTCGTGCGAGGCGCAGCACCAATATGCTGTAATGGATGCTTGGAGAAACACGGGAAAGTTGAACCAATAAGACATCAAGGGAAGCTACTTTATTGGGATTATGCAAAACATTTCAAAAGCCTAATGGTTAATCTTTTTCTCATAAATTGCATCATACTTAAAAGGCTTCTTAGTGATTTAAGACGTGCAAAGTGCAGAATTAAAGCGTAAGAGTAAGCTTTGGATTTTACAGAATCACGCGATGGAACTCTGTTAGATGCCTGTTCGAGGTCCACGTCTTTCACGACGACATAGAGCCTCTGTTAGCCCCCAAGTCAAGAGCTGCGTCTCAAATGGAACACTTCCATCAGTACACTTACGACAGCATGTACACTGTATACTTATTTCCTGAGAAGTTTGACAGTGTAGTGCGGTCCCAAACATGACTGTTGTTGCGCACTGACTGGAAATGACGATCACAGTATTGATCTGCTTGTACATGACGTGCATGCACCCTATCCTTCTCCAAGAAAAGCCCTGATACTTTGTTGTAAAAGTCTGATCACCTTCTGGTGGATATATAATCCTCCATCTTGGCAGTCAAATTCATTCATTTATTCATTCAACAGAGCATAACATGTCTTTAATGCGTTTGATTTGTTGCTAAACAGCTGGTGGCTTTTCCTCTCTATGGAAGGATGGCAGTGACAAGCACCTTCCTTGAGAAAATGTTTTAAAAAAATGGAATCGCACAAAAAATACATTTATAATACAATTCAAAGGACAAATATTAGTATTTATTTATGTCATCATTCTTCTTTTTTTTATTTTTCACCATGAATTCCCCTGTCTCCCCTGACCAGGGGTGTGCCGCCAGGAATTCTGGGCCCCGTGAGAAAAAAATCACCTAGTGCGTAAATATTAAGCTATGTTCTTTATGTATCTATAAAGCTTACATGCCCATTCATAAACAACAAACAAAACAAACTTGCCCACCTAAACACATCCACCAGACCCAGTTTTCCCATTTTGGAAAAAACTACAGACAGACAGTCAACACCCACTGAGACATTTGGTCGGCAAAAAATACCAACAGAAGAGCACAAAGTGGTGTGAGTTCACAGGAAGTTCTCACAAAAGAAATGCTTCTCTTTAATACAGTTGAAAAGCCAGCATTTCAAGAAATGCCGCAAACGTTGGACAGAAACATGCTGACAATGATATCATTAATATCAATAATAATTAATATAAATAATATCATTTAGCGTCAATTTGTGGGACAGTGAACATTTCAATACACACCTGTATTGTTTTGTTAAATAAAACAGTTAAACAAATAAAAAAGTTTGTCCCGTCGTATTTTTCCTAAAATTGATGTTAAAATCTCATTTCATCCTCGTGGAGCCCATCTCATGTGTCGTCTCGTCTTGTGAGTTTGGCGTCTCGTGACAGCCCTACAAGTGATGTTATTGTGTGAGTCTTGTGTTTCCGGACAAAAATGACATTGTTAATCAATTTATGGGAGCACGTTCGTAACTAGCAAACGTCGTAACACGGAATGCTGTATACCGAAGCTGGCGGACCAGTCCAGGGTGTATCCCATCTGGGATAGGCTCCAGGTCGCGTCCCTACAGTTCTATATGCGTGGTCAGTACCACAGCATTTTTTAATAAACAAATGAGACTTCCTTGATGACATCATTTAAGGTTCAACGGACAATTCCCTCCTTACTCAAACGTGAACAATTGTCTATACTTCTACGCCTGTGAATACAGGAAAGTATTAGTGATGTTTATTGAGTAGTACAAATGTGTGTACAGTATCGCCTTACAGCCTATTTGTTAGGCTCGTGTATTCATGGGTGGAGGAACCCAAACAAATCCAGCATCTATCCTCTGAACTGTGACTTATTTTGCCAGTCATGTGAAAACAAAGGGTGTATAAAATGCTCAGCCACAACACTGGGATGATCTGATCTGGCTGCACAAGGAAGTGAATGTCACGGCACTCGGAGATTACGTTCTGGACTCATTTGTTTATTCTTTGACGTACGATGCTGTTACATGCGTCACAAGGATGACAAGGAAAGGATGCTTATTGATTGACTTTTTAAGCAGCATTGGTGTCTTTGGTATTCCGTCTGCAACCTCTTGTTCCTGTCTGACGGGGATCCTCTGTGGAATACTAATTTGGAAATGACAACGCCAGGGCTACAGGTGCAGTGACTATGGAATGTTGTCTGTTGTCTAACTTTTTGCCTTTTTGCAGGGGACCCACTTTTTGAGGGAGCACAGAGAAACAACCGGTGCAAAATTTTTTCAAGGTGACGGAGGAAAGAAATGTTGGTGGATGCATGTTTGATGCATTTCCGTAGCACTGAACTTTAGATGGCTGCTGCATGAGGAAACATCACACGACTTTGGGCGGGAAAATCCATTAGCATTTGGTCAGTTTCTCCTCGGGCATGCGGATATTGTACAGTATGGCCACAAGAGCTGTTTGTTGAACCTTCAATTCCCGACACGATCATCGTATATTTCTGTTGTTGAGGGCACCGTGGCTCAGGTGGTAGAGCGGTCATCTCCGAACCTGAAGATTGCTGGTTCGATCTGCCGTCCTCCTGTGACCATGTCGAAGTATCCTTGGGCAAGATGCTGAACCCCCACTTGGCCCTGATGCTGTGTCATCAGTAGGTAAATGCAAAGCGCTATACAAGTGAAAGTCCATTTACATGTTATTTTATTACCAACAGATGTTTGATACATTATTGCCATCACAATAACACAATAACATAAGGGCAAAATTAAAATGATGAATTAATATGAGTCCAAATATGAGTCAAACTCCCACAGTGACCCTCAAAGGAGCGTTAACTCTATTCATCTATCTTTCCAATATCAAAACTCAAGCTTATTTTTTAGTATGTAGCCAGGAGGGATGGTCGATAATATCGGCTGGAAGATAGAGTAATGCCTTGCTATTCCGTGTTTCGTATTTCGCAGCTTCACTGTAGCAAGTTTTTTCAAAAATATATTAATTAATAAATCACGTTGTTTTGTGGTTGAATGTGGCCTATTATCAGTCAAAACATATATGCATATTGAAGCGAATGTTGCTGAATTTTTGTCTAAAATAAGCATTTCCGTGGCTCAAAATGGCAAAATGAAGGAAAATACAAATATAAGGCATTCAGAAGATGCATGCAAAGATGCTGTGATGATTTGTAGTACAGCTGTCCCTTGTTTATCACGGTTAATTGGTTCCAGACCTGACCACGATAAGTGAATTTCCTCGAAGTAGAATTCAATAGTAACTCATTCAATCACAGCCATTTTTCAAAAGACAACCCCTTCAGTACTGCCCATTTTAGACGATTTTGACATACTGTATATTTCAAGGCACAGAGAATATTGTGTTCTATGGCTATATAAACATGGAACCTACCAAAAGAAAGTTTAGACTCCTCTCTTTCAGCAGAAAAAAAGTTTGTTTCTACCTTTTTCTGTTCTTTCTGAGTTTTTTGTACTGAAACTTCCCATCCAGAGGGCAAACGTGGTGTTTCGAGTCATCCATCTTGATCGAGTCACGTTAGCCTCTGGGACGCTAGCTGTTAGCCATTCAGTGAAGCACAAATAAGCTGCACTCCCTGAAGGTCTTGACACGGTCATGAATTCACATTTCCCATGATAATGGAAGGTACCGAAGGCTTGAATCTCCACTTCTTTGCAAGCTGCTTGACTTTCATTTTAGCCCCCGGTGTTGCCGCCTCGATATCAACGGGTAGACAGGGAATCACACCGATGCCGGATGTTGCACGTCATGGCACGTAAAAATATGCTTCAATAAACAAACAGAGCAGCCACTCGTGGCGGCGGTGTTAATTCCACCACATACATCCATAGATAAATATATAGATAGATAGATAGATAGATAGATAGATAGATAGATAGATAGATAGATAGATAGATAGATAGATAGAGGGAAGGACGGACGGACGGACAGACAGACAGACAGATAGATAGATGGACGGATAGACAGATAGACAGATAGACGGACGGATAGACAGATACACAGATAGACAGATAGACGGGTGGACGGATAGATAGATGGATGGACGGACAGACGGACAGACGGACAGACAGACAGACAGACAGACAGATAGATAGATAGATAGATAGATAGATAGATAGATAGATAGATAGATAGATAGAAAACAAGAGAAATTCACATTTCCAGCAGCTCTGCAAAAATGTCATAATGAACTTAATCACAAACAAAAACAACCAAGGCAAGACATGAGAAATAAGAAAAATAGAAAGAGAATAAATAAATAAATAAATACGGAACCGATCACGTAAAATTTGTAGTGCAATATACATAATAAATAATAATAATAATAATAATACATAATAAGGTAATAAGTCCAGGCTTGTCCAGTCCTTCCACACTCTCCCATGATATTTGATGTTACACATATCGGTATCGGTATCGGTTGATATCGAAATCGGAAATTGAGAGTTGGACAATATCGGTATATCGGTTATCAGCAAAAAAAGCCAATATCGGACATCCCTAATTTACATGTGTTTGTATGCATTTTTAAATGTTTTCTGCATTTCGAACTATAATTGTAAAACTATAAAAATGTGTTTTGTGTTAACATTTTGCGCTCTCTGGAACAGATTAACTGGATATTCATTGAATCTTACGGGAAAAAGTGATTCAGTTAGCGTCGGTTTCGGTTAGAGTCAGACTTCTAGAAGGAATGAATGATGCTAACCAAGGTTCCACTGTAAATACCAAAAGCTTGTACAGGCTTGACGAGTAAGTAATGGAGAATCGAGAGACTGTCAGTTTAGTATTACTTTGTGTTTCTATGGTTTCTATCAACATTCTTTCGATGGTGATGTCTTGATCGGGCAGGTGTGATCTCGGGGGTTAAAGGCTCCTAACGAACTGCGTCGTAATCATGTTGCCACAACATTGTGTGAATGTCATCGCTCTTCAGCATGCGTGTAGTAGATAATGGTGACGCCGGGGGTCGTGGCACAATTGGACAATCCATGTGAAAAGCAGAGAAAGTATCCTGGCGACATGGGAGAGTGAGCAGCGGAAGCGTCGTTGGGCAACAATGGCCGCTTTTCACACTCCCTCAACTTGTGTACGTCCCCATTCCTGAATTTGGAAGCATACGCCGACCCAATGGGAAACACCATCTGATAGATGCATCACCTTTATCATGCTAGCTCATTGTTTATCGAGTTTTAAGACTGCAACCTTGAATTAAGTGTGGCTTATGTAGAGATGATTGACTAATAAATCCACACCACTAGAATTTAGCGCAGCTCAGACAATGCTGCTATTAGATGTCTTTGGTGTGTTAAACAAAGTGACTGCGGTGGGCTGGTCTGCCAAAGATTGAATATTACCCATGAGTATTACAATATCGTGCGAAGATTTTGTCATTTCAGGAGTTTGGTTCAGATTAACAGAACCATTCAAGTTTTTAGAGTGCAAACCAGTAGTTTACAATCCAGTAGATCCCCGCTTTTTCACGAGGGTTACAATCCGAGACCACCCACAAATGGCAAAATACCACATGTAATTCAGACGCTCATAAATATGTATATTTTTGACCCCTCCGTACTCTCCTGCTAGCTGGAGGTAGATGTTCTCCTCTGATTTCAGATCAACATATTCAATAAGAGTTATTAGATGAGATTCATCTCCAGAACCCTCCCCTTCTCTCTTCAATATTCCTCACACACTTATTGAAGGGATAGTTTGGAGCATTGTAGTCCAATAACAGAGACTTGCCCCCCACTTGGTCTCCTAAGTCCAGTTCTGGTCAGTCGCTGTTATTGGACTACAACGCTGATGTCATACAACTTCATGTCAAAAAATCCAAACTATCCCTTTAAACATATTTAATGTCCAGTTACTCACTAGGGGCGCTCCGATCAGGATTTTGCTGCAAATTCCGATACCAATCATATCAGAGTGAGATCGACCGATAACAATCACATGTATTAAATGTGAAGGGGTGCCATATAGGGGGGAAAGTTCGGAAAAATTCCAATGCTCCCTCTTAAAAAATAATTTTTTTCATGGGGCCCAGAATTCCTGGATGAAGCCCTGCAATCGGCTATATGATCTGAAAATTTGATCAATCATTTAGACAAAAATGTATTTTCTTACTTTTTCAAGAGAAGATATACAGTACATCACTTGTGAAACAGAGGATGAGATGCCTTCTTTAGGGAGACTTTCCATGTGAGAGTACATTGTCCAATGAAACTCTTCATGGCAGAACCTCCAGGTAGCAGGGAGCGGGGGCTTTAAGTGAGGGAGCAGTTAGCGGAACCCGATGTCTTCCACTGCTGAAAAAGGCTGCTCATCCAGCCCGATTAATTCTATTATCTTTGGGGTTATTTGCATAGCCTTCTGACAGTCACGCACACACGGGCGAGTGATGACTATGTTGGCTGCCGTTTCACGGCATGTGTGTCAGGATGCAAACTACATCACTCTCACAAATAGCAGATAAGTTCCAAATGGCAGACATGTTTGTTTGGGTTTTTCACCGCACGCATGTGGAGGGTGAAGTAAAGTGGGAGGGTAACACTACCCAAGACATTAGAGCAGGACACTACAGTGCATACAGGCGTCTCTGCAGGCCGCAATAGTATTAGCCACAGGTGATCTGTTTTTGTGATCGGCACCGAAAGGCATTGATCGGCATATGCCGGTCACATGCTTTTCCACGGAAATCGATTAATCTGGACCGATCGGTCGGCATCCCTTGTACTCACCACTACTGAATGATAATGTAGGATGATCTATCACAGTTTATCGGAATCGGAGTCGCGGTGTAGCTTTTAGCCAGGTCATCAGTCTCGCGTAGAAGCTGGGAGGCTAGGGAAAGCGCTTCTCCAAACTGCGTCTACATAAGCCACACTGCTTGTTCTGTTGTAATTCTAGTAACAACTTCCTATCGTACTTTCGCTTGTGCTCACCTCACTGCAGGTTTTGAGGACAGATTGTCTGTCAAAGCTAGTGCTTCTGTAGCCAAAAAACTTTTTCCTCTCAGCACACAACTATGGTGCGTTCAAGAATCGCCAAACATTGTGTGAAATCTCAATGCTGGATGGAAAAATACGATCAGTGAAGCATAAAAACATAAATTTGTAAAAATGGTGTGGTTTCTAAATTCTTGGCCTGGATTGTCGCATTGTTATAAATTATTGCCGAGTTTTTGTGGAAAAAACTTCCTATATTCAGAGAAAAAACAAAAACAAAAAGTCTTTTTTTACCAAAAATCTATGAATTTGTGGAGCCGTGAATGTGCAGGGTTCCACTGTATTGGTGATGTTTCCAATTTTGACATACTAAATTTAAGCTTTTTTATTAAATGTAAGCTATAATCATCAAAATGATTAAGAAATTATGCAATTTTCCCTTTCAGTTTCACTTATATTCTAATTCATTGAGATGCACCAAAGTACAAAAAAAAATACCACTTACCAACAGGTAGCAGGTGAACGCTCTGTTCCCTTGTCAGTAATGCATTATTCATTTATTTTTTAATTTGAATGTCATTAGTAACTCTGATTGGAATCTGTGGGGTGTCTTAGAATCTAATCGTATGAAAATGTCATGTGACAAGATTGTACCACCCTGGCTACATGGGGGTACCCATGGCTGCTGCTGCGCGTACATTTTTACATAATTTTTTTTTGTTTTTTGTAACCGACATAGCCTATTTTAATGCAGAATCAGCCTAATTTGTGTTAATAACTTGAAACAGAAGACTTACTGGTCCTTCTCCTGAAAGGTGTACCAAAAGCGTGACATAACAAGCAAAAATGAAAGTGATTCTAGCCGATTTCTAACAAATTTTGACATTAAAATAAAGTATCACTTGTTCGGTTTCAGTTTATGAGGAAAAACTTGCAAGAAAATATCACATTTTGGAATATTTTATGACTTCATGGCAGTGTTTACTGAAGTCAATGCAATTGTAACATTTACATTAAAAATGCTCAAATGTATTTACGTTCTTATATATATAAATGCTCGATTTTCAGCTTGTATGAGTAAATAAAGGAGTTTTATGACTAAGGTTTTGAAAACAATTTTTTACAGGTGCTTCAGTGTGATGAACAAGTGCCTCCCCGTTGCTTTAGTTTTGCTGTGCATACACATTAACACTCATGGAAAAATTCTATTGTGCAGTCTGTTTATTATCATTTACTGTGGTGAGCTTTTTTCTGGGAAGTTTTTTTTTCACAGCTTTGCGTTTTTATTGTTGTTGGGCTGACCAGGACGTGACGTAACGGTGACGTAACACAGAGCTAGTGGATGGACCCCCCGCTTCAGGACTCAACGCGAGACTCAACACTGTGTTCGTCAAAGCATTGTTGGTTAGCACAAGAGTAACAAACACACTTCACCTTCCACCAAAACATGATGTAAAACAATCGTTCCCCAAAGTGAGTTGATTACTAAAAATGGATCAGTAGAAAGTTGGACGTAACACGTTCGTGGACACTTGGCCTTATTTCTGATTTTGAATCAGTGTCACTTTCGTTATTGTCAAAATTTTAACAAAATAAAAAAATTGAGAAATAATTTGGAAATACTCTGAAGTTAACATTGTGTGTCAATGCAGATATCAGATATGTGCGGACAACATGGCGTATCATTTAAAACAGGTACGTTTTGTTTGTTACGCCAACTACATTTTATATCCCGACTGTGGATTGTAATGTGAGAAATTAGGCTGCTAACTGTGAGTTTTGGCAAGTGGTTGTTTTTCAAGCAGTGTTGTTCCGATTTTATGTGCACTTTTCCGATGTGTGATATGCCCGATTGCCGAAAATGGCCGTGTTTTGTATTTGTTCGTCTTGCTTTCTGTGTCAGTAAATAAATAAAGGCACTGTTGTTGCACACCGGCCATGTTTATTTCTTAATCTGAGTGTTTTAGTCGCAAATTAGATCTGTTTATCTGCAGATATGCCAATTAGCTGTGCTCTAGAAAAAAAACAACGATCGGAAATTAGTCGATTATGGACAAAAATCTAACAAATCAGATTTGACTGTAAAAATTCTTAATCGAAGACAGCCCTAGAATCTGTTTTGAATCTTCATTTTCCTACATTTGTTTTCCCGTTCCTATTTCTTTTAAACATAAATGGTGTCAAATCTTTCCAGCATTCCAGGACTTGAAGCGTAACTCCTTCCAAAATGCGTAACCTCATCACTCCCGGCGGGGACATCAGGTGCATTTCTGTTGTCTGTCCGGCCGATATTGGTGATCTGGTCTGATGGTCAGCATGTTTAAGCTGAGCTCCCGATAAGCATGCTGACAGGTCTAATTGAGGTGAAGTGTATGAAGATGGCCATTCTTAGCCTGTGTTTGTGTGCGCTTGAAGGCACAAAGGCAGACATGCTCTAATAACCCAGACTGAATTTTAATTACACCCTAGTGTCCCTCCCTAGTCCCAGGATCGACAGCATGACCTCAAACTGCTGGCTCTTCCTACAATGAGAGCCTGTTCGAGAATTCTGATGGTACAACACGGTCCATGCAGCAAAAACCCTCCTACAACTATTACGCCTTTGTGTTGGCTCCATGCACGCTGCTTGCCAACATGCTTTAGGAGTGTTTTGTTTCAATGATTGAAGTTTGAGGCAAAAAAAAATAGAAGCGTTGTCATGGCTGCGGTACTCTGCTGCAGAGGTGAGAGTTGGCCTGTCACTCTGGATTAGTTTTGTCTCAGCAAGGCTTTGATAAGTGCTGACAGCCCCATATGGCTTCCACAAGCTGGAAGAACATACGCTTCCTTTCTGCATTTGGACTGACTGAGATATTTGCAAATGCACTTTTAGCATCAATGAATTCCCTGCATATTCTGCACGGACAGATTTAGTGAGAGAAATGCAGACTGCCCATTTTGCCTCACGGCAGAGACGCTGGTCAATTCTGGGCTGTTTTCTGGACACCTTCCCATGTGAGCTTCCTAGATTTCATTTGCTCCTCTACTGTGCGACGCCAGGTGTTCTCGGGTCATCCTCTCTTTCTTTTGCCTTCAGGGGTCCAGTGTTGAGCTACCCTTGGGATGCTATCTCGCTCTCTTCTCAGAACATGCCCAATCCAGTTCCAGCGCCATTCTATTATAATGCTATCCATGCTGTACTGCTGACATCTTGCAATAGATCTTTATTTGATGTCTTTGCAGGCCAAAATATCCGACACATTCTTCTCTCTTTGTGTGGAATACTGACATTTGACACTTAGTTTCATTCTCCAGCATTCTGCACCACAACGCATAATCGGAGTTCTGTCTTGGTTTTATACTGAGAGGGAAATGCATGCACATGTTTTGTTGAGGAGGATTTATGAATGACAAAAAGCTCTTCCATTCATAAAAATCTCCGTTCCTCGTCGCATGCATGACTGTCTTCGGTACATGAGCTACATTCTTTGTAGTTTACATTCCTGTAACCAGGTAATGGATTACGCTTGAAGACACCAAACGGGACAGACGAGGTTGCAGTGGCAGACACACGCGATGCTCTGTCATTTCCTTGCAGGCACGCATGTTTGCACGTATGCACACCTGCTTTCTAGCAATTACGACAAACCGTCCGTTCTCAAGATTGTGCATGATTTATGAAAGGAATGACTGGAGTTAATGCAGCAGAGTGTTTAGTGGTAAGACGAGCTGTTGGTGAGCTATTGTTACGGCGCACTCATTGCAAGTGCAACTGTGTTGCCTGTGTCTTCTCACGAAAAGGTGGCGCAAGGGAGGGGAGGATTTGCAGCAGCAGTGTAATATCTGTGAAGGATCTCTTCAAAGTAACTCTTAAGAGGCTGTTGCATCAGATACATGTTGAGCTTGAGTGGATATCAAGATTTTACTTGTGGAAGAGTTCACTAGAAGAGGGTGCACTGAGGAACTGAAGAAAACCTCCATGGATGCACATTAAACACTGACTATTGTAAATAAAACTAAATATATGACAAAAGGATGATAATACAGCAGAACCTTGGTTAGAGTCATGCTGCATCTCAAGGGGCTATCCCAAATAATTTGATATAATCCGTTCCAGAAGGTCCGGACCCTATCCCAAACGTACTCTAATCAAATGTAATTTTGCCACAAGTAATCATGTAAATTCAATTAATCCATTGCAGAAAGCCCAAAAAACTTTAATACACATAAATGATGAAAGATAAATGAACATTTAAGGTTACTCTTACCTTCATTGAAGACGTGATGACACCACCTTTGTGTTTTGCCCTGAGTTATTTATTGAATTCAATAGTATTTCTCACCTCAAGTCGCTGCTTTTCTTTTGATCAAGGCTTCAAAATCACCCAAAATGGAGCCAAAGAAAGTTGCAAGTGCCTGCATTTTGATAAAGAAAGTGAGACACGCCATTTTATTCAAGCAGTAACTCATGACAAAACAGGAAGGTGGTGTTGAAGAGGAAGATGTTGATCTCGCTACCACATTGTGTTTTTTAATTTGTGTCAGTCACATTCTTCAGTGAAGGTAAAAGTAACCTTAAATGTTCATTTATCCCTTTCATTCATCATTTATATTTATATGTAAAACTGTAATTGAAAACTATAAAAACAGGTTTTGTGTTAACATTTTTGAGACTTGTGGCATAACTGTGTTAGTTAGCAAAAAAAACTACAGTCAACCCCTGATGACATAATAGACGGGCGGCTTCTGGTTCCTGTTTCCACAGTCGTCCCTCACTACATTGCGGTTTGAACATTGCAACCTCACACTATCACGTTTTTTTCAAAAATTAATAAATGGTCACTGTTTTGTGGTCCAATGCGGCCTATTATTAGTAAAATAACATGTATATTTAAACAAATTGAGCTTACTATTGGCCTAAATTAAGCATTTTCAAGCATAAAAATGGCTAAATGAACAAAATACAAATATAAGGCATTCAAAAGACGTGATATGTAGTGTAATATCTGTGACTGGTGTGTGCCTTTAAGGGGCGGGGCCTAGAAAGTGACGTGTGTGACCTCAGCTCGCTAGAGTCACTGGCGTGAGTTGTGGCCGACAGCAGCTCCCGTGTGAATGTTCACTGCATAGGTGCTCTCTGCTTATTAATAAAATGATTGAAGTGCATCGTGAGTCATTCCTTAACCACAACCAGCAGCATTACGGTGGTATTGTACTGCTGTCAATGCTAACGTTTAAGTCTATGTTACATCTTACGTCTAAGGTGTCTTATATTTAGGGCTGTCAACTGATTTTAATGAAATTAATTTCAGTTTTCAAATTAATTAATCATTATTAACCAGCATTTTCAACTGTGTGTGAAATATGCCCATTTTTACTGTATTTTATGAACAAATAGATAAGAACAAAAGAAATGATATATACACTACCGGTCAAGAGTTTTAAAACACCCCAATTTTTCCAGTTATTTATTGAAATTCAAGTCGTTCAAGTCCAATGAATAGCTTGAAATGGT
This sequence comes from Dunckerocampus dactyliophorus, assembly GCF_027744805.1. NCBI lineage: Eukaryota > Metazoa > Chordata > Actinopteri > Syngnathiformes > Syngnathidae > Dunckerocampus > Dunckerocampus dactyliophorus. Next base: position 16,819,289 of record NC_072832.1, on the reverse strand, counting down.
AAAACGGTAAGTGGTGAAGCGCCAGAGGTTAAAAAAAACATAAGGTCACCCAAAACTTAAAAATAATGTGTATTTCAAATTAATACAAAAAGGCCAAAAGTTTCAGGGACGAAACAAGTCAACAATTTAAAGCTGTTCTGCAGAAATGGAGGTTGATCAAGCCTTAGCAGTTGGTGCAACTAATTCCTGCAGGTGTTCCAAGTTCTGGGGTACTTACTACCTCCTCTGTCTGCATAAAAACAGGACATATGTTCATACTATATACATACTGTGGTAGTACTATACCGTCATGAACATCAGTTGAACAGCAAAATCACTAAAACCGATCAACCAATAGAAGAAGAAAAGGAAAAGAAGCGAGGAAAAAAAAAAAACAAGACAAAAGGAGGGACAAAAATCTAAAAAATTACAAATTAATTTCCATTATACTAAACAAGAGTATTATTTTGCCTGGATAAAACAAACCTCACCATTCCTAAACATTTTATAGGAGGACAGCAGCTGTCTCATGAGTTCCAAAGGTGGCAACCACAGAATTTGATGAAAAATTTGTGACTGGAGCCACGACAAGGAGGTAAATTACACTTTTTAAGACCTCTTGAGTGAATAGGAGCGAGAATCAGATGATCACAGACAGAACTTTTAAAAAGCACACAGTACTGTAATGATCAATTTGCTGGTAGCGTGTCTCATGTGTTTGGTGAATGGAACACTTAAAGACATATCTTTGTTTTCATTTGTTTACTCGTTGCTAAATGACGTCAAGGTGCGCTACTTTTCGTCTGGCACATTTACTGGTAAGATGTCACGCCAGGTCATTAATCAAGGACGCATCAAATACGGTAGTAAATGTTGTCTTGTAAAGCACATGGATTGATTTGGGCAGGGATATGTCACAATGTGTTTTTCTAGTACTATAGTGTATCTCAGCAAAGCCTGTCGATTGTCAAACATACGTCATTGTAATTTCAAAATAAAATGTTGTAACCTTTAGCTTTGACGCAGTGGCTGTCATTGTGTTTAGCTGGTTGGTAAACAGGCACCGAGGCACGTACACAACAATGCGTTTTGTTTGTCTACTTTTTATCACACTATCACAGCTTCCTGACTTTGAATCTAGGGAAGAGGAGGAGACCGTCATGCCTCCCATATTTTCATTTAGGAATCAATGAGAAAAGTGTGGAGGAACCACAGACTGCATTTTCCATTAAAGTAAAACTCTCTCTAGCACAGTTTTTCAAAAACACATTAGTTAATGGTTGATTATGGCCTATTATTAGTCCATAAATATGCATATTGAAGCAAATGTTAAGCATTTTCAAGCATAAAATGACCAAAGGAACTAAAATCCCAATATAAAGCATTCAAAGACATGTGACGATATGTAGTATTCTACACTGGTCACTAGGTGTCAGTGTCAATAAATCATGCTGCTTTGTGGTTGAATACGGCCTATTAGTAGTCTTCTTCTTCTTTTCCTTTCGGCTTTTCCCTTCAGGGGTCGCCACAGCAAATCAATTGCCTCCATCTAACCCTGTCTTCTGCATCCTCTTCTCTCACACCAACAACCTTCATGTCCTCTTTCACTACATCCATAAACCTCCTCTTTGGTCTTCCTCTAGGCCTCCTGCCTGGCAGTTCCAAACTCAGCATCCTTCTACCTACAGTATATATTCCCTATCTCTCCTCTGGACATGTCCAAACCATCTCAGTCTGGCCTCTCTGACTTTATCTCCCAAACCTCTAACATGTGCTGTCTCTCTGATGTACTCATTCCTGATCCTATCCATCCTGGTCTCTCCCAGAGAGAACCTCAGCATCTTCATCTCTGCTACCTCCAGCTCTGTCTCCTGTCTTTTCCTCATTGACACTGTCTCTAGACCAAACAACATCGCTGGTCTCACCACAGTTTTGTACACCTTTCCTTTCATTTTAGCTGAAACTATTATTATATGTACTATAATACTATGTATAGATAATATATTATACGATATGGCCTATTATTAGTAAAAAAAAAAATATATATATATATATATATATATATATATGTATACATATTGAAGCATATTTTAGGTATTTTTTTGCCTAAATTAAGCAACGAAGCATAACAATGACTAGATGAACTAAAATACAAATATAAGGCATTCAGAAGACACAGTCAATCATTTGTAATATTCTGCAGTGGACACTAGGTGTCAGAAATGTTACATTGATGAGACAGGAGCCACATGTGACTGTTTAAATTATGTCTTATTGACGTCCCAATTGGCGTATTTTCTGTTATTATGTCTACTATATTGGGTAATATGAGCGTAATGTTGACTATAACGGTGTTATTTCATGCCTAGAGGGTTTTAATAATGTTAAAAACCTTATTTAGAAGGTTGTAAACAGGTTTTCTTTTCTCTAACTATTAAAATATTCCATTTATAAATAAGAAATCCTACTTGGTGGAAATGTTGTTCACTTACTATCACGGGCGGGTCTGGAACCAATTAACCGTAATAAAAGAGGGATTACTGTACAAAACAAATATGGCAGTTTCATCTTCTTCTCTTCTGGGCATTCTTTTTACAAGATGTTCTTGGACACCAAAGTCATCCAACCGGTGTGTTAAGGCTTTTCATTCATGAAATGAAAGCTGGTGATTCAACTCATACAGTAAGTAAATGTAGACTGAAGCATGTCACAAGAAATATAATCCAGCAGCAGGATTAGGCAATAACACCCGACAATTATCCAAACACAAACACAATGTTACAGCTGCAAGACACTTTGAGTCACCAGACTTTATTCCAGGAATGCAACCAGAGTTTGCGTCACCATCTGCTTTCAACACACCGCATCAGTCTTTGGAGAACCATGACCTCAGTCCCAGTTTACTCACTACCAAGTCCCTTAGTCATGGAAAATGACCTGAAATTATTTTCAATTGTTACTATTTGTACCCTCAGGTTAGCTCTAACAGGCGGGAATTCTCAGAAGTAACAGCAGATGTCGATGTAAGCTGAATGGCTGCACGGATTTCATGTAAAATAACAACACATTCTAGAATCAATTTGATTTTAGAATGAATCTGATTTGTTTGAGTCTACCACTTGACTTTTTGTTCCATAATGCTCAGGATCTTTCAAAAAAATGTAGAATGACTGTTTTACTGCGCCCAACCTCAGCAGCAACGCTGCGAGAGGCCTTGCTTATGCAGCTCGACAATCCGACCACGTACAGTGCACACATCTCTGTCCTTAGTACTGTCTAGCTATTGTGGCAATATGTTGACATCATGTACGTTGACCCACACAGTAATTGATCTGCCTCTGTGACTGCCATGCATCAGCAAGTTCATAGTGGGAGCATAATATGATGTTTGTTACATTTGACTCTTCATAGCTTTCCTTATTTACACACTTGTATGAGTCAGAGGCTTAAAAAGTTTGTATTTTGAGGAAAATGATTGTACATACTCGGTTTGACACTGCTCAGTAAAGCATTACCACAGGGTATAGTATAGCTTATACAGTATAGTCATCCCTCGCCACTTCGCCATTCCAATTTTGTGGCTTCACTCTATCATGGTTATTCGAAATAAATGAATGAATTAATTATCCCAGTTTCGTGGTTGACCAAGGCCTATTATTAGTAAAATATAAATATATATATATATATATATACAGTATATATATATATATATATACACAGTGTATATATATATTTATGCATATTTGTATGCATATTTAAGCAAATTTTAAATTAAGCATTTTCAAGCATTAAAATGGCTAAAGGAACGAGAAGGCATGCAGAAGACGCATTCAAAGATGTAATATGACTTTCAACATTTTTTGACTAATAATAGGCCATAGTCAACCGAAACAGCAATCATTTATTAAAGAATTATGTTTTGGAAAAACACAAGGGAACCATGTTCGAACCGCAATGTAGCGACTGCATGTCGAAGGATCCTGCATGTTGAATGATCTCTGTGAAGCGACACAAGGCCAGGCCATGTAGACACACACCATCCATATGGTATCACACCTCTTCTGTGTCAATACCAGACTTTCCATCTGCACTCCCGTTTTTCAGAGTTTATAGCAAATGGCATTGGGCATGTCTTGTCATTAACACTCCTCCTTGACTGAGGAAAAAGTACTTCACGTGGAGTGAAGTGCCAGCACCTGGGGCCGTCAGTCAAGCAGCTCTCGACCATCTGCTCCTTTCCTTGGCAGCGTCACCACGTTGTCCATCCGAAACCAGTCACACTGCTCAGAAAAGGACCGATTGGGTTTGTTTCCTTAACACTGAGCCTAACCTTGGCGAAGCATCCTGATTAAGGCAGATGTTTATTAAAAGAAGGAATGTCATACAGTACGTAACAATGATTTCAACTCAGCTGCTGCAATTGAAGTTCAAAGAAAAGTTTAAAAAGACACGTCTGTGGAGAATAATAAAACTTATGTCAGCAGTATTCTGTGATTTGATGATGTAAGGTTTTTTTTATAAAGAGAGCACGCTTACCAAGCCATTCTCTGAGCTCTGTCAGCATCACACATGACGACTCGTCTCAGCTTTCCCAAGATCCCTCCAAGACAAACACTGTGTACAAAGCCATGACGTCAGTGTTTCCACATCACATAGGGAAGTGATAGCAATTACATTTACACAATTTTATCTCCAGGCAATCAAGACGTTTGTGTTTCTGTGGTTGAATACGGCATGTACTACCTGTATGTCTCACTGCAGTGGGACCTCAAAAATCAACCTCAGTCTGTTTTCTAGTTTGTCTTTAATCGTTTTAGAGTTTTTGCAAACAAACATTCCAACCAAAAACTCTTGCTATGGTAATGACTTATTCATACCCTGGTCAAATTCATTTTTGTTTTTATTTGTTGAATGGGATTTTTCTTCAGTGGAAATAGCACAAGAAAGCGCAATATTAGTAAAATAAATACAAAAATACAAATTACATTTTTTTTCAATTAAATTAAATTAAAAAAACAAATTTGGTTTTAAAAAATTATGTTAAAAATTCAAATGTATTTATTTATTTTTATATTTATTAGTACACTTCCTAAGTATAGGCATATGCAATGGCCTAATAGTTATATTATAATAGTTATATTATAAAATATGCATAATCTTATGTTATAGCTCCACTTTCATATACAGTAGATCTGTGTGACGGTCCGAGACCACCAGCAAATGGTGAAAAATGCAAGTAATTCAGACGCCCATAAAAACACCTATTTGACATTCCAATCAAGCCTAGCTTATGCTGCTGCATCCAAACCTTCCTGCAACCTTGAGGGTGACGTTCTCCTCCAGTTTCGGATCTGTATTTGCAGTACAAGTGACAACAAAACATATGCATTCAAACTTACTGTAGCATGTTTGCGGCATCCCGAGTCAAACATAACACTCGTCACCACCGCCAGCGGTTAAAAACATATATATATATTTAAAGGCAAAGTACATGTTTATTGGTTCTAGAACAATTATATTTAGTTTGATATATTGTTTACATTTTTGCAAATTGTGGTTGCAGCAGAATAATGTGTTTATTTTGTGTTATTTTGTTAATTGATGGTTTTGTGTGTGGGGGCGTTCCAACAAAACTAGGTAAAAGTGATGTTAAATGTTCACTTGTCCATCCATTTGTCATCTGTAATTATTTTTGCATCATTTTGTGCGTGTAGAACTATAATTATTGTCTATAAAATGTGTTTTGTGTTAAAATTTTAGAGTGTCTGGAACGGATTAATTGGATTTACATTCTTTTCTATGCGAAAATTTGCTTTGGTTAGAGTCCGTTTTGGTTTGAGTCAGCACTTCAGGAACGGATTAATGACGTTAACCGAGGCACTACTGTATTTATTTTTGCTAACTAAAAATACTTGGAACATCTTGTTGCATGATCAGATAATGTTAAAGTTTAGAAGAACTGCACGCAGTACAATTTTGTCTGTCAAAATGAAAGAAAAGATATATTTAGAAGGAAAAAGGTGAAGTGCATTATTGACACACATTATTCCCGGGCTTTCACGGGCCACATCTGGCCCCTGGGCCTTGGGTTTGACACGTGTTCTAGGTTATAAGAAGACACCCTGAAACTGAACTGCGGACCAAAGAACATTTTATGGTCCACCAAGTACGTCTAAAATGCTCATAGAAGTCATCACTTTGATAACACCTCGGTTTCTTGTGTGTTTTAGTGTGATACATCCAGGTACGCTCATGCCTCAACCTGTTTGGTTTTGTCCTGGTCCAGTCAGCTTGAAAAATGTACACATGGGATACAATGACAAGAGGAAGAATACGTTATGCAGCGTCACGCTACACACTCACATACAAAAGTACCTGAATCATTCTAAAGGTGACTATACGAAAAGGCATGCCGTTGTGCAACAATATAATTATCTTATTAAACACAACAAGCTTTATCAGCCTCAACTCTCCCTTTGCTTCTTCATTACCTTCATTCATATATTTTATTTTTTTGTAATTGGCTTTTTCAAACAACACCCAGGGCAAATAAATTTCACACAGTTGCATTTTGTGATTTAAAAACATGCATATGCTTAACGTGTAGTGACAACATTCATTCATATTCTATTTTCACATGACATGCTTTTGTGATAATACATTCTTTATTGTTTTCTTGCATGTGCCCCTTGTAAGTCACTTTGGAGCTGTGCTGCACATCACAATTGGATTGAAAGATCCTGCAGAGCTGAAAACAGCTGGTAAAGTGCTAGAAAACTATCAGAGGGTCTGTCTTCTAAAAGAACTTGTCCAATATCGATGCACAGATCCTCATTTTATCCACATCCTGTACATGTTTTTGAGTTAAGAGTGCTATCAAATGTGGGGGGAAGCCCCTTACACAAAAATACAAGCGTATCACTCCTCCATCGTGGAAAGTGTTGCATAACTGCCAGAAGAGGCACCATCGTGGCCCAGATCATTTTGTTTTTTGTTTGTGTGTACGTGCAAGTTGTCAGTCCCCCACATTACCACGACGGGTGTCATTAGTGCAACCACATTTCTCTGTTTAGGCTGTAGTTCATACATTCCCCTGCTCTCGATTAAATCTTGTATCTATGTGTGTGCGTGCGTATGTACACTGCCCGCCCTATTTTTAGGCAAGTTTCTTATCCTTGCATCTATGCACTTTTTCCAACTCCAAACAATATAACCTTGAAGGTTTATTGTACTGAAACGTTCTTAACGCTAAAGGAGACAAAATGAGTTTTAACTGAAAATGACAATTCAAAAATGGATGTACTGATACATGACAACTGGATCGTACCTGTTTTCCCTGGGAAACCCCCATTTTTTGCCCTCCTTCCATCCCGTCGCCCTCGCAGTTGAGTAGTTTCTCGTAAATTTCCTGTATTTTAACTTTCATCAAAAAAAGTAAATCCTCTCGGGTACTTCAGGTGACAATGGTGACAGTACCCACGCTTGAGCCACAGCAATCTGTGAGGACAATGGTGCAGTGCCATGGCAATAAGGGAAATTCCAACTCAGATTTACTAGGCATTTACATTCAAATTAGCATTTTTTTACGAATAATAAGCCATGTTCATCCCCGAAACAGGGACAACTTTATATACGTGGGGCTGCCATAATTAACCTATTAACGGAGGTTACTAATTTATTTCATTAATCACGATCAAATATTTAACCTAATTAATAGGTACGAGCTGGATACTTGTTTTAGACGAGTATCCGTTCCGGATCATTTTTGCTGAGTACGAGCATGAAACGAGTACAGCTTATCATTATCTGTAATCGTGATGAAGGAAAATCCTCATTGGGTAACCACTTACATATGTATTCACTCTTCATGCTCTGTGATTGGCCAGTCACACACAGCGACCGCCGCTCCCTGGACAGACTTGCTACAGCCAGAGAGAGGAGCCATGCCTCTCACTCTTTCACACACAGATACAATACAATTGTGAATATCCACTACATGGGTCAGTTGGAAAGGCTAAAATTTTATGTAATGGTCAATTTGAGTCATTTTTTTGTTATACTCTGAAAGTTAGAAATAATAAATCTGTAATGTGGCTCCCTAATAGTTCTGCATATTCATATATGATCCTTAGATTAAAAAAATGATAGTTTGGGATTTGAGCAGAGGTGGGAGCAAGTCAGTGTTTTGCAAGTATCGAGTCAAGTCTCAAGTAACAACGTGCAAATCCAAGTCAAGTCTCAAGTGAAGATCGACAGGTCGCGTCAAGTCTGAAGTCATAGGCTTGACATTTTTGAGTCCTTACAAGTCAGAAGCACTGTTTAGTGTCTCCCAAATAAAATCCATCTATCCATTTTCTATGCCGCTTATCCTCACTATGGTTGCGGGTATGCTGCAGCCTATCCCAGCTGACTTTGGGCGAGAGGCGGGGTACTCTGCACTGGTCGCCAGCCAATGACAGGGGGGCACATATAAACAAACAACCATTCACACTCACATTCATACCTATGGACAATTTAGAGTCGCCAATTAACCTAACATGGAATGTGGGAGTTAAACCGGAGTACCCGGGGAAAACCCACACACACACGGGGAGAACATGCAAACTCCACACAGAGATGCCCCAACAGAGATTGGGGCCAACATGCTAACCAGTACGCCACCGTGCGGCATCCAAATAAAATGCCATTTTAAAAATGGAACAAGCTACTAAATTTGACAAATACAATGACTGCATTGGACTCAGATCTGAACTTAAACAGCCACATTAAATCAATAACATCATCAGCTTTTTACCACCTAAAAATCATTGCCAAAATCAAGACAATATTGCCTAAAACAGATTTAGACAGACTAATCCATGTCTTTGTCTCCACCAGGTTGGACTACTGTAATGGCCTTCTCACCGGGCTCTCTAAACGAGCTGTAAAACAGCTGCAGTACATCCAGAATGCTGCTGCTCGAATCCCGACTAGAACCAGGAAATATGACATTATTAGTCCAGTACTCAGGTCTCTGCACTGGCTTCCTGTCGCTCAGAGAATAGACTTTAAAACAGCCTTGCTTGTGTACAAGTCTTTTCATGGTCTTGCGCCAAAATACATCTCTGACACGTGAGAGCCACATAAACCATCTCGGGCTCTGAGAAGCTCAGGGCCGGGTCTCCTGTGGGTGCCCGGAGTCAGGACTAAACACGATGAGGCTGCGTTCCAGTTTTATGCTGCCAAAATCTGGAACAGTCTTCCAGAAGATGTGCTACAATTCTCAACTTTGGCAATGTTCAAATCCAGGCTGAAAACTCTTCTATTCAACTGTGCATTTGACCACTCAAAGTATTTTATCTGCACTGTTCATTTTTTATCTTTTTTTTGTTTTATGGAATGATTTATGGAACTTTATGTAATACATTTTTAAAAATGATGTTATGTTTTTATGGAATGATTTTATGAAGTGATTTTACCCGTCTTTTCTGTACAGCACTATGAACTACCTTGTGTACGAATAGTGCTCTATAAATAAACTTGCCTTGCCTTGCATTTTTTATTTATTTATTTTGTATAAAATAAGAGCAGTGTGACAAGACATAGTCACAAAAAAAGAGTGCTAACGTAGCATTCAGGATTTAGTCAGTGTACTGAAATCTAATTGTGTGTGTGTGTGGGCCGCACGGTGGTCTAGTGGTTAGCATGTTGGCCACACAGTCAGGAGATCGAGAAGACCTCTCCGTTGGGCATTTCTGTGTGGAGTTTGCATGTTCTCATGCGTGGTACGTCCGGGTACTCCTCCCACATTCCAAAAACATGCATGTTAGGTTAATTGGCGACTCTAAATTGTCCATAGGTATGAATGTGAGTGTGAATGATTACCAGTCGTCCAGTCCAGGGTGTACCCCCACCTGTCGCCCGAAGTCAGCTGGGATAGGCCCCAGCATACCCCCGCAACCCTAATGAGGAGAAGCGGCATAGAAAATGGAAGGATGGATGTGTGTGTGTGTGTGTGTGTGTGTGTCCATGTAAGAGGCAAAGCTCAGTCGCAGCAATGTGACAAAAGACAGGACAGCTGAGGTCCTTTCATTTCCGCAACAGCATCAGTTTATCTTTGAAAACATTTTTCAAGAAGTGTCAGAGATATAGATCAGATATACAGTAGATTAAATGTGATGTCCTTGTCAAGAATGGCAAAAATGCACCAGATCTGTTCCAAGAAATCCTTTATTTGCAAGTGACCTTCACACTTCCAACATGTTTTATGGTCCACAGAACTCACCTGTCATGTCATAAAGTCCTCGGAGATCCTTCGTCGAAGTAATAAAGACTCAACTGTTTGTATGGCTTATGCTAAGAGCCAGACTTAGCCGTGACCTTCCCTGTGTATGCCCCAAAATACACACCCACAGTTATACCATAGATCCCCTAATTACAACCCAAGGAGGGTCACTATCATATTTAGTGGATACTAAATGTTTTCAGTGGGAAAATTTCATTTCTGCACTTGATCTTCAATCTCCACTTACTTTTTCTTGTGATTGCCCTAATGTGAGCCTATTCCTCACCTTGCGTGCAAAAGGCAGGCGTCGTTCTCAGAGATAGTAGCACGTTAAGCGTCTCACACCATTTCTTGGCTTACATCTTATCTGTGGCATTTCTTTCAAAGCCTATTGGAACGCTCATGCAAGCACCTGACCTACAGTCAAACAAAACGAGCTCAGGTAATGTGAGAAGAGCTTGTTGTGTGTCACGATTGGGTTTGAGAGACAAACTGTACCTGCACGCAGTTGCGTGTGAACCACTGGCTTATTGCCAGAGGTGAGAATGACTTGGTTGCATAACAACTAAGGTATGTTTTGACTTTACACAACTGTGTCACAGAATAGAGTAACTAACAATATGAATGAGCTACACTGTAAAAAAAAAAAAAAAAAGTCTGTAGCTTTTACAATGAAGTACTGTCAAACATTGACGATAATTGAGCATGAACTGAAAAACAATGGGAAATGTTTTTTTGACATTAAAAAACTAAAATAAACAATACATTCAGCTGCTAAAACGTTCAGTTTAGCTTGTTTGTAGAAAATGCATCACTGCACTGTTAAAGTGACAATAAATGGCTGTGAACGTAAAAACAGTGAAGTTTGTAGACTTTTATGGTAAAATACCATCAAAACAGTGACAGACAGAAAAGGACCATAAACTTAAAAACATTTTTTTGACATTGAAAAAAAAAACTATTAATTGCTGAAACTGTCATTTTTGCATATGTTTAAAGTAGAAAAAGCATGACTCCACTGTTAAAGTGACAGTAAATGGCCAGTGGGAGGCATTTTTTATATAATTATAATTTTTTGCATATTTTTCCAGTTGAAAATACGTTACTGCACGGTTAGACACGTTGTTAATTACAGTACTTCTCAGTAGTAGTAGTAGTTCTCAGTAGTTCTCTATGTAATTAATTACAGATACAAAACTTGTGTTTGTGTTTTTTTGTTAAAATATATGTTATTATTAAGGTAGCCATCCTTAAAACTACAGTACACACTCACATTACATTAATTCAATGACACAAAATTTTCCACTTATTTTAGCATTTTCAGTTTTTTTCTTTCAAGTGAGCAGCGAATCAAGGAAAGAGTACATTTTTGACGACAGCGTAGCACGTGTTCAACATAACTGTGCAGAAAAAATATTTGTAAGTAAATAAGTCATTTTGCGTTAAAAAATTGCATATTTTTTATGTTTTGGTGTTTTTGTGAGGTTGTCTATAATAATATTTGAATGCATAAAGAGGGGTTGCAGCATCGGCAGATTATGATTACTTTATTTTTTACACTGCATACTCTTTTGCATTCAGTAACACTAATCTACTGTATAGATTTATATAAACTTCGTAACGATTTTAAAATTGGTATTCGGATGCACTGATTTGTTATGGAACAGAGACAACCGAGGACAACGCTCATTTTGATTTACTGACGCCCTCAAGGGGATGTGAATTGACAGTACACCGCTTCTATATAAAAACAACAATTCCCACCATGCACTGCGTCCGTCGCATTACAGCTACTTCCGCAATCAACGCTAGCTGCTTCCGTGTTCTCCTCAGGGCAACATACAATGGACGCAACCGTCATAAAAGCGATATTGTTTGACTTGGATAACACGCTCATTGAAACAAATCGGGCAAGTGGATTTGCGATACAAAAGGTGACATTCTTCTACGTAATAGTACCTTCGTGGTTCTATTTCTAAGGGTCTAAGCTAACTTGTCTGTATGAAGAGATTCCGAGTTGCGTTCATAGTCACTGGGACAGACGACCACACCTCTTGGGTCAAGTAATAAAACTAATATCACTTGTGATACAGTGGAGTAATAATTAAAATGATAACAAAAATATATATTATTTAATAGTATGACAACTTTAAATAATCGAATTATATTTATTTATAAATAAAGGGTGTATATACTACTGACGACTGCATCATTACTGAATTTCTGAACCTACATGCTGTGTATGACTTTTACAGACTCGTGAACTTTTGAAGAGCTCCCTGGCTCTTGATGACGACACCGTCTCCAGCATCTGTGACAAGTTCAAGAAAAAACTCCTGCATGAGAAGTTTGACCCTGCAGCTGGCAGATCCATCGATGAGGTCCGAGTGGGTCACTGGGATGAGAGCATCAAGGAAACTGTGGACGGTTCAACACCCTCCCTGGCAGCAGAATGCTACTACATGTGGAAAAATAGTCGACTGGAGCTTCTTTGTCTCTCTCCGGAGATATGCAATCTTCTCAAACAACTTCGGAAGAGATACAAGCTGCTGCTCTTGACCAACGGGAATGCTCAAACGCAGAGGGAGAAAGTGGAGGCGGTGGGTTGTGAAAGGTTTTTTGATGCAGTTGTGGTAGGGGGAGATTACGCTGAGCAGAAACCCTTCCCCTCCATCTTCAGACTGTGTTTTGACCTGCTCCAGGTGGAGGCCCGGGACTGTATTATGGTTGGAGACTCACTGGACACAGACATCCAGGGTGGGTTCAGCGCACAAGTGCGTGCTACAATTTGGATTAACAGTACAGGAGATGAAGTTCCAGTTGGTTCTGTGACACCAGACTACACAATTTCTACTGTATTGGACCTGGAAGATATTCTGGCACGACTAAATTAAGGAGAACAGGTGTTCAACCCCTGCATACCATCACTAATGTTGACTGAATGAGGAAGAAATGTAAATATATATCTAGGCCTGCCACAATAATGAATATATTGATTTATCGAACGAATAATTAAAAAAAAAAGCAGGTCGATAACGACGAGCCCTCGATAACTTGACATTTACGTGTATGCGCGTCTGCTCCATCTGTTAATCTCCCTGTGGTACACAGGCTGGATGACAAGAGGGTTCACTCTGCACGTGTCTTGTGTTCATTGGCTCCATATGAATGAACACAGAAGAGAGCGAGCATCTTCTCAGATAGCCTATTAAGCATCTTTGTCCTAGTAGTGGAGGCTGTGGCTGCAGTTAGCTAGCAGACCCGATTATGAATGAAGGCACAAAAGTAATCGTTTCTAAGCCGAATGCCACAGTTCCAGTGTGGATGTGACGCAAAGCCTTCGTCCCCACAGTCAACACTTACTGAGGCGCTTGAGTAAATATTAGAAGAAACATCGCTAAATGGTGTTCACAGTGTCATTGCAAAATAAATGCAACCTTTCAATACGGTTGAAAAGCCAACATTTGAAAAACCAACTTAGGAAGGTATCAGCAACATTGCATGAGAGCTCACTGTCTTGGTTGTTTTTATCCACCTATTGCGTTGCTGTTTGTAGTTCTTTTGACACTATGAGTAGGATTGGTCTGTGACGTCATGAGTGTTCTGCTAGGCGGTTTCTGTGCCTCATGTACACGATGCTTGATTGCCATCTAGTGGCGCAAATGTGACATGACAATATGATCATTGAATAATAATAAACCAAATGATAATATGGTTTAAAAAAGGTCGAAATTATCGACCATCAAAAGTTTGTTATCGTGACAGGCCTATATGTATCTATGAGGTTATTGGTAGGCGTTTCTTTTACATTTTGGTGAAATTATTGATGATGCCACAAAAATGTAAGAATATTATGTCAAAAAGCATTTAATTGCCAAACACTGTGTGTTCCTTGACGGTGTATGCATTGTTGCATAAGACATAAGATGTAATATACAGTAAATATATAAACCCGTGTCTTATGCTATCTCTATTACGAACACCTACACCTATGTCACCTACATAAGGCAGGGTTTCCCAGGGGACTGCAATCAGTTTGGATGAGAGGCTAGATGGGGTTATCGTCAAATTAGCCTAATTGGCCGTGACACGTGCATATAATTTTTATGGACACTTGCAGATAAAAATTTAGCATAAAACATGAAAACAAATACGTTTAGAAATACAAATTAACTTTCTTGTGCCACTTCATTTTGTGTGCACTGTCGCCTGTGCGTTCATGTTTATGTGATGAAGACACTCGCATCTTCTTCCGCAGTGGAACAGGGACGAGGGACTACTGTAATCCCTCGTAACCTGACCTATGACAAGATAAAACTCAACTCTGAACCACCGATGTAACTTCCTGTCCGCCTACCACCCAGCTTCCCTATAACAGCACACATGAGCACAAGTCTTGTTTATGTTTTATATGGCTTTTTTCTGTTATTATGTCTACTATATTGGGTAATACAAGTTCAAAGGTGACTATAGGGGTGTTATTTCATGTCTAGAAGGCTCTAATAATGTTAAAAATACACATTTAGAAGGTTGTAAATTCCCTTTATACAAGTAAATAAGGAGTCTTTCTTCTCAGGGATTACTGTATAATGGGACTATCTGTGAATTCCAAGTCCGTACAGTAGATGGCCTTGTAACTTTACTTAACACACCTCATACGCACCTGGTCTGCCAGAGAATAAGAAGACGTAGCAAGAGGGATCAGTGTGGTTATATTTAGCGAGTATTCAGTCACCCCTAGGTTCTGTTCCAAAAAAGGGACACATTTTGCAGCTTGCTCTGGCCTTATTGGACACTTAAGAAGACTCTAATGTGAAAGCACTTATCACTCTTCTCAACAAGCGGCCTGTGGCGCTCTGCATATTGCACTTTCACACAATTGACAGACTTCCTAAGGGTGGGTTAATTGACAAATGTTTATTATTATGCCCATTCCATTGTTAGCATGTTAGCAAGCATTTTAAATCATGTCATAGTACATTACCACATTTTAAAAAGCGACAACATCTCACTTGTAAGCGACATCATGGATTATGATGTCATCATTCACGATCACATGATATTGCATCATAGAGTGGTTAAGGTACAGAATTTGATTACTTTCACTTAACTAGTCTTTTTTTTTAATAAAATGAAAATAATATAAACATGGGAAAATGGAAATGGGTTTAAACTCAAATATTCAACACTCAGCAACTGAAACTGGTAAATACTTGTACTTTTTTGCTGTATTTACGCATGCAGATGATCACTGCCTCCATGACCTTCATCACTGGTATGTCTTTAGCACCACTTGCAGATCAGAAGAAAAAACTTAAGCCATTTGACAAGCTCCAATCCAACATCCTGAGCAGTAAAACAAGTACCTATCTGGTTAAGGACTTAATCGGTGAAGGCAGCTTTGGTAAAGTTGCCCAGTGTGTAAACTTAGGCACGTCACAGACTGTCGCACTCAAGGTCCTCAAAACCAAGTCCAACGTGATATCCAAAATGGAGGTATTAGATTACTATTCAGTCTTTTCTCCTAATAGTTTGTGTGCTTATTGTTAATCTATCTTGTTTTGTCTGCAGATCAAAATGCTTGAAATTGTAAGTGTTCTCGACCCAGTAAAAAAGAGCATTGTGAGGTTTATCGAAAACTTTGAGCACGAAGGGTTTACATGTTTGGCTTTCGAAATGCTAGACGTGAGCCTTTTTGATTTTGTCGTCAAGAAACGCAAGAAGGCGCTGTCTATCAGCGAGATACGGCCGATAGCACACCAGGTAAAGGCTCGAGTCAAATAACTCATGATTGCGTTAAACATGACACACAATGCCAAACCGTGTATTTCCTCCTCTCTCCCCACAGTTGCTCACGGCCTTTGACGCCCTGAAAGGTATTGGAGTCATTCACGCAGACTTGAAGCCTGATAACATCATGCTGGTAAACCATTCATGTGAGCCATTCAGGGTGAAATTAATAGATTTTGGCTGCTCCCTCCACACCTCCAATGTGACCCCAGGAATGACAATTCAGCCCATGGGATACCGGTACGTTAAATCTTCTTAAAATATCTTTCAATACATTCATAAAACCTGTATTTACTTTAACTGTAAGTATGGTAATTCTTCATTTATCACAGGGAATTGGTTACAGACACGACTGTGATAAGTCAAAGTAGGATTCTTTATTTATAAATAGAATATTTTCAAAGTTAGAGAATAGAAAACCCTTCTAAATACTGTTTTTATTGTTATTAGAGCCCTCTAGACATGAAATAACACCCCTATAGTCACCTTTGCACTCGTAGTACCCAATATGGTAGAAATAATAACAGAAAATAAGCCATTTAAGGCATAATTGTCATACTCGTGTGTGTTGCTGTAAATGTGTTCAAGTGCTAGGGGACAGGAAGTGACGTCCGGGTTTCAGAATTGGGTGTTACCTTGATCACGGCCGCAACAGTAGCTTGTGTTAGGGATTATTATGCCTGTTGTGAAATAATTCACACCTGCAATAAAAGCCTGTTGTTCCGACGATCAAGTCTGGTGCTTTACTGACACCTTGTGACCAGTGTACAATACTGCATCTCATCGCGACATCTTTGAATGCATCTTCTGAATGCCTCATGTTTGTATTTGAGTTCATTTAGTTTTTCTTTATGCTTGAAAATGCTTAATTAAGGCAAAAATGTGTATATTTTTGACTAATTATACTGTATTCAACCACAAAACAGTATGATTTATTAAGATATGTTTGAAAAACCATGATCAAGTTAAGATGCGAAATTCGAAGCGCAAAGTGGCAAGGGATTACTATATAACCAAATGCTAACGGTGCCATGGCCTCTAGGGGGCGCCAACATTTTGAAAAAAATGTATCTTCGATATCCATCCATCCATCCATTTTCTATGCCGCTTCTTAATTATGTTTAAATTAGTTATTACTAAAAAAAAATAAAAAAAAATTAAAAAAAAAGCAAAACTTATTACCATTACAAATGATAACAAATAAGTCTCCCGCATCCATCATTTTTGGACATAGTTTTGCATATACTTCTATATACTGTAGGTGTTTTATATAGCTTTTATAGTTATTTTGTGTAGTTTTTGTATACTTATTGCATTGTTAAAAATTTAGTATATACAGTATATAGAGAGAGAGAGTGAGTTATTGTGTGGTTATTTAAATTGTTTGATGTTGAGTGTTGTGTTCATAATGTATTACTATTTATATTATTTATTCAGTTATTTACAGTAGTTTTATTTTGTGGTAAGGGTGTTAGTGTCGTAGTTTATATGTTTTGTATTATTTGTAATTTTTTAAACCATGCCATTCTATTTCTTTTGTAAGTGTATGTAAATCACCAATGGGGGGGGGGGGCACTTTGGGTAGGGCGGGCTCTGCTAAAGTCTCTTGAGATATGCTGAAATCTGACACGCAGGACAGCATTTTGAAACAATCATTATTAAACATGTATGCATGCACCTCACATGAACGTCTTCTTTGTTGTGATCCAACTAACAGAGCACCCGAGGTCACCTTGGGCCTCCCAATTTCCGAGCAAGTGGACATGTGGGCTCTCGGCTGCGTTCTAACTTTCTTGCACATCCGACAACACCTTTTTGCAACAACTTGCGAGTACCAGATGGTAAGTAAGCCACAGCATTTCCATTTGAAGATAGGTCCTGACGACATTGTGCATGTTTGTGCCTCAAGATGAGAACCATCGTACAAATACGAGGGCAGCCGGCCGACTCGCTCCTTTTAATAGGAAAATACAGCCAGAAGTATTTTACCCACTTAAACTTTGAACAGTGGAAGCTAAAGGTATTTTGTTTTTCCACTTCATTACTGCTTTGGCAAACGACAAGACATGGCGTTTCTGTCCCTTCCAGACTCCAGATGAATATAAGCTTGCAACCGGAGAAGAGACTACAACATGGAAGATAAGGTTAAAATCTCTGGATGCCCTGAGAACTGTAAGTTTTTATGAGGCAAGATCAAATGCAGTACTATTCCATCTACAACCTGAGCAGCCATCTTTGTTTTAAATCAAAATCCAGCAGTGCCAAGACACAAAAGAAGTGTTCAGTGAATTTGAAGATCAGAATGAATTTGTTAGCTTTCTAAAAAGTCTTCTTAGCATTCAAGCGGAGAGAAGACTCACACCCGCAGAGGCTCTTAAGCATCGATATGTCTCCATGGCTCATCTGGTACAGGAGAGCCACACCAGCTCATAGTGAGTAAACCCGCCTCACTGCCTCCTTGCATGCAGCATGTGTGTACGGTGTTTCGCTCATAAACACGTTGTAACGTCTGTCAATCTAGCTTGTTGTTACAATTCTGGTGGCGGTGTGCATCATAACTAACCGATTCTTAACACACCTCATCAGCGCCTGGTCTGCCAGAGAATGAGAAGATGGGTGGTGACTCTTTTTCAATAAAAGCAGCTAGTCTTGTTTTGGCGAGTCTGACATGAAAGCAAATATTGAGCTTCTCAATGAGCATTCACAGGTGGCGGTGACACACAGAAGAAAGTTCGGTTGTATTTCAAAACATTATTGTTTTGTCATGTTTTTACTTACCTTTTGTCTCCCACAATCTTATTCCTCTCTTCTTCAGCATTAATTACAGTAACCTCTCCTTTATTGTGGTTAATTGCTTCCAGACCCGACCATGATAAGTGAATTTCTGTCAAGTAGGATTCTTTATTTTTAAATCAAACATTATTGTAGTTAGATCATAGAAAACCGACCATCTAAATACCATTTTAACATTATTTGAGCCCTCTAGACATGAAATAACACCACTATAGTCACCTTTCCACGTGTGTTACCCAATATAGCAGACATAATAACAGAAAATAAGCCATTTGCAACATAAATAAGACTTGTGTGTGTGTGTGTGTTGCTGTAAATGTGTTCCGTTGCTATGGGGGCAGAGTGAGGGGCTGACAGGAAGTTACTTGAGAGTTGAGTTTTATCTTGGTGAGGGTGAGGCCCGTAACAGTAGCCCGTGTTATTGTTGTGTAATGTAGATTATTGTGCCTGTTGTGAGATCATTCAAACCTGCAATAAAAGCTTGTTGTTCCCGCGATCAAGTCTGGTGCTTGTGTGTCTCACCTAACATTACTGACATATAGCGACCAGTGTAGAATACTACCTATCATCACAACTCTTTGAATGTGTCTTCTGGATGCCTTATATTTGTATTTTACTTCACTTGGTCATTTTTATGCTTGAAAATGCTCATTTTAGGCAAAAAAAATACGTAATGTAACACTGTGGTAGAGTGAAGTCGCAAAACTCAAAAGCACTAAGTGGCAAGGGATTACCGTACATGCAAATATGCAAACTCAACAGCGGCGACATGTCAGGCACAAGTGTATTTATTATTTTAACAATACAGTATAAGTACTGTATTGTATTGTATTTGGTGGGTATTATCATTATTAAATAGTTACAATATTCTATTTTTTTACTGTGTCTGATTAGTTAGTGATTCACTGTTGTATTTCTTTCAGTGCGGACAACGCTTTTGATCAAATGCTGGTGTGCCCTATAGAAGGATTTGAAGAGGAGCTCATCTCAGATAGCGAGGATGAGGAAAAGCCGGCCTATGACCTCATTTTAAAGTCAGCATGCTGCGGCGATGGACCAGCAGTCACAGGACATTTAAACACAAGTGACTCATCCATAAAGGCATCAGCAGCTGATGGACAAACTGAGCAAGATGTAGTACAGGAGAACCACCAACCTAAAAACATCCCAGTTTTTGTGTGCAGTGAATGCGGGACCTACTTTCGAAAGTAAAAATCCAAAACTTGATTCAATAGAAGAACGTATGCACCTGCAAGTCAAGAGATCGTATACGTTTATGCATTTTTTTTACTGATTCTATTGTACAGGATCCCTAATTACCCCACCTGTGTCATCCGACTCATTTCATCAGTTGACAGTTGCAACAAGCTAACAACAACATACATCAAGCACTCTTGTTTTGATAAGGGTTGTGCCATGCCTGCATCCACTTCTCACCTAAAGCACGGCATGTTTGGATAGTATGAACGCTCCGATGCGCTCCTACGCACAGCATGAACGACTGGAAGAGGTAGGAAAGGGCACGGCATGATTCCATGCACATGCATGCACGCAACATGGCCAAGTCAGAATGACGGTAATGCGATCGAACCTCTCAAGTTCTGTATAACCACACAATTCATAATAGAAATAAAATTCAAAGACTTAAAATAATCCAAAAGTCAATCCCACAGCATGTGTTTATATGTGTAATTAATGCACTCACTTGCACAAGTAATTCATAGTCATGTTCCAAAATCAGAACAACCTGAGAAAAGAATGTAAATAATCTACTATGTCAGGGGAATTGCAGTAATATGGAAAAACATGATGGGACAAGCAAACAGGCCTAGTGTGAAAAAGTAAAACACAAGGCGATGGGGCAAAAAGGCGCATCGTGGAGCAATCCAAAAACAAAAGGAATTCTCAAGCACGGCAGGAGGCCGGGGTCCACAGGGCAGTTAGTCAGAGGAAAATGTGTCTAAAAACATGTGCGCACAACTGCAAGAAAAAGCGGTAGAATGAAAACGTGGATAAGGAGAACGTACCAAAAACGAGAGGATCCTGCAACATTCAGCTGTCAGCGGTGAACCTAAGTAGCAGCAGTAATCCATTACAGGTGTGCTCAGTAGAACCGCCACCCGCCAGAGAAGGGAGGTCTGTGGGCAAAAAAGAAGCAGGCGGAAAAGGCAGGCGTGCAAAAGGAGAACGTAACAAGTACGCCCTAAAAGAATTAATCCATTGGCCAGAAGGTTTAGATCAGGGAAAAAAAATGTTTTATGTATTCAAAGTCAGCTTTGTGTTATAGGAGACAATGCCTATTATTATTAATAATTCCACAATTACAGCTTTTCCTCGCTACATTACACTTTTTTCCAGCATGCCCCCGCGACCCCACACACCCCATAGAAAATGGATGGATGGATGCTGCCCAGCTAGTGTGGCGTATATGTAGTGCTCCCTTTCTCCAGGAGGAGGCAGTGTTTCCGAAAGGAAAGTAAATAGGAACGTTAGTGTAAAGATCTTCTAAAACGGCCGTGCAGCAGGTGTGTTGCATGATGTAAAAATATAGAGTATATATAAAAAGATCGTGTCTCGCTGTATTGCTCAGGCTGCACTACAGCGTCTATTCACAGGCGCGATCCCACTACTGAGCGGTACGGGGGCTTTGACCTGCTCCGTTTCCGACCTGGGCCGGTGCACCCCTCCTTAGGCGACCTGGTGGTCCCGGGCTCCCTCAGGAGCACCATATCGGTACCGAACTTAGTGCGGACACCCGATCGACATAGTCCGCTGCAGCTCAGAACTCCTGAGCTCAAACGATCCTCCAACCTCAGCCTCCCAGTAGCTTGGATTACAGGCGCGCGCCACCGCACCCGGCGGAAAACACAGTATATCGTGGTGCTTTTATCTTGTATCATACATGACGTCACCAGGAGATAATGGCGACCTCTAATGGTGGAGTGTGTGTAGGAGACGTTTCAAAATGTTGCTCGACCTGTTAACGCCTATCATTTGCAATAGCTGATCTCCCCAAAACACAGGTTGCCTCTAACTTCATGCGGATTCATTCCAAAATTTCGAATGATCTTCGAACATGCACTGCCATTCTAAAAAATTATGAACAGATAAGACACTGAGCACGACACATAGTTATATTAATGCTCTTCTAAATGTACATATAACAAGGAGAAAAATAATACACATGAACGGCTGTATTCAACATTGGGTCAGCAAAATGAAACAATAAAAGTCTAACAGTATCGGTTCACATCACCTATGCTTTGATAAGCAAAACAACAACACGGCATATTCATAACATCTGATAAGATTCCACACTTAACATTTCAACTTCCCACATGGAATTACATCAACGCTGGACCACACATATCCACAAACAAAAGAAGGTGTAATATTCAAATTTCATAATTTCTGAACTTCTGCAGCAGACTTGATGGTGAATCAGCAGTCCAGCGGAAACGGCGATGACAGTAATCACCTACAGAGCGAAAGAAAAACTTAGTTTAAAGCCATATAAAATGTATGAGCAGATCACTTGCAACTGTAGTTAGCGATGAGGACACATTGTGGTTTTAAAAAAGGGACTGAATGATATTTTTGTATAGTTTAGCATTATGACTCATAGTATTACAAACAGTAAATGCTGCAGAATGACAATTACTTGAGGAGAGCATGGCTTCACACGAGGGCATCTCGGGTGCTTCCTGCTCACAGTGAAGGTCCTCTTCCTGAGTCGTTGTGGGTGTTTCTGCCTTTGCTGCCTCCAACATAGGTTCTTTTTTATTTCTCACAGCCCAGTGCATTGACTGTAAACATGACACACATACAATCATACAATGAGACATCACACAACGATGCTGGTTTCTGGTAAAACATTAGTAAGACAAAGTAAAACATTACACACAGTCTTTACAGAGTCATTCAAAGCTTGCCAGTCATGGAATGGGATAGCAACTCCACTTCTTTTCCATAGGTCGTAGTTTTTTCTTTTGGTGTCATTGCATAAAACCTCTTTGGCTTCCTGTAGCTTTTGAAATTCAGCCACTGGTGAGAAAGATAATAAAAATCCTAGTATAAAATCTTAACCATCTTAAAATGCCCTATATGCAAGGAGTCAGCAGTTCACACACAGGTATGTCTATGTTGCTGTTTTTGCTACATGTAACACTAACAAGTTTCAAAGCACACATCTGGGAACACAAAAGTCCAAAGAAGTAAAGCTATAATCAGAAACTATTATGTTGCTGCAGTCCAACAAAAGTACCTGCTTTGGAGTTGTCTAGGTGTTTGTCTGGGTGGCATGACAAGGCTCTGATCTTGTACTCACTGAGAATTTGTTCTGTCTGCAAGAGAAACATTTATTTGCCTCACATTTATGGCAAATGTTAATTTAAAGTTGTCCGGTTTCAATATGTAATGGTTAAATGTGCATGCAAATCAGTGGACATTCCACTGTTGATAGTATGAACTGAATATTCCACTGACTAGGTGGAAACCCCAATGACGATGAATTGTTTGAAGGAGATAAAGTAATCCTTTGCCACTTCATGCTTTGAATTTCACCGCTTCATTCTATTCAGTTAAAAAAAATGAATTTATAAATCATGCTGTTATGTGGTTGAATATGGCCTATTATTAGTAAGAAAATGTGCTTAGTCAAGCAAATGTTACATATTTTTTGCCTAAATTAAGCATTTTCAAGCACAAAAATGGCTAAATGAACTAAAATACAAATGTAAGGGATTCAGAAGACTCATTCAAAGATGTTGCGATAATATGTAGTATTCTACACTAGTCACTAGGTGTCAGTAATTACTGTAA
Organism: Dunckerocampus dactyliophorus; assembly: GCF_027744805.1. NCBI lineage: Eukaryota > Metazoa > Chordata > Actinopteri > Syngnathiformes > Syngnathidae > Dunckerocampus > Dunckerocampus dactyliophorus. The sequence continues at coordinate 16,795,642 of NC_072832.1, read as the reverse complement.
TGTTTGGTGAGACACACAAGCACCAAACTTGATCGCCGGAACAACATGCTTTTATTGCAGGTTTGAATTATCTCACAACAGACACAATAATTCCTAACATGGGCTACTGTTGCAGCTGTAACCCTCGGCAAGCTAAAACTCAACTCTGAACCCTGGACGTCACTTCCTGTCCACATCCCCCTCAGCAACTCTAGCACCAGAACACAACACACATGAGCACAAGTCTTATTTATGTCCTACATGGCTTATTTTCTCTGATTATGTCTACTATATTGAGTAATAAGAGTGTAAAGGTGACTATAGGGTTGTTATTTAATGTCTAGAGGGCTCTTAATGAATTATTTGAATAAAGCAAATATGTCCAGTATAAGCCACATGTATGTCTATGAAAGAAAATATTGTAAGTTTAAAGGTTTCTTTCCAACAGCGCGATGCCAGACCACATCCCTCCAGGATTTGATTTGACCGTGATAGGTGAATTTCCACAAAATAGGAATCCTTATTTATAAAACTAATATTTGTGTAGTCAGAGCATAGAAAACCTGTTTATGACCTCCTAAATACGTGTTTTAACATTATTAGAGCCGTCTAGACATAAAATAACATCCCATTGCTAACCTTTACAATCGTTTTACCCAATATAGTAGACTTAATAACAGAAAATAAGCCATTTAAGACATACATAAGACTTGTGCTCATGTGTGTTGCTGCAATATGTTCCGGTACTCCGGGAGCTGAGTGGGGGGCAGACAGGAAGTGACGTTGGGGATTCATAGTTAGGTTTCAGTTTTGTGAGGGTTACGGCCGCAATAGTGGCTCGTGTTAAGGATTACTGTGCCTGTTGTGAGATAATTCAAACCTGCAATAAAAGCCTGTTGTCTGGTGCTTGCTTGTCTCATCGAACATTACAGTACCATTACTGACACCTAGTGACCAGTGTTGAGTAGTACATATTGCAGCGTCGCTGGGAGTACCGCCTGCTTCCCAGAATGCTTTGCTGGGAGTAATTCCTGCTTTCCTGCAATCTTTTCTGGGCTGCTTTTAAATAATTGTAAATATTACAGTTTCCTTATGTCCATCTGCTTATCGGTTGGCGTGAAGTTTGCTGTACAGTACTTATCGCTTTGATCTTTGTCTGACACCATGGCCATGGTTGTGTTCTTTGTAGTTACCCCCCCTTTAATTCCTGTTCTGTCCCAAGCTCATTGTACGTTCCGTCCAAACTACTGTCTGCCCAAATAAAGAGGAACTTCCATTCAAGCAGCTGAAGCGCCTCCGAACGTCTCTTGGCTGATGGGAGCTCACCACAATATAATCATGTCAAGTCTTATACTTGTATTTTTCTTAATTTAGCCATTCATGGTTGAAAATGCTTAATTTTATGAGTAATGCTAAGTATAGTTTTCTGCTGATAGTGAGATGGCTTCAATCTGAACGAAGTCCAGATGACGTCTGTTGCCCCTTTTTTGTTTTCCACCAACTCTTCCAGCTAGCTTTCAGCCATGTTTGCTTATTACTTAACCACCTACTTGTGCTGTAATGTTGATGTTCAGAATTCAGGTGTTCGTGAATGCACCTTGCCATGAGCGTGATTGGTGGATAATGAGGAAGTGTGTTGTTGCTGGTGTGGAGAGCGACCGAGAAATGTGTGCGAGTAGAATAGGTGTTGGAACTAAGAACTGCAGTTGGCGTGTTAAGTTCGGCTCAAAAAAGAGCGTCATAGTCTGTGCGTTTCATTCGGGACGCTGCATTACTTGACAAGTTGTCTCTCTCATTTTTGCATCATGTATTATCACAATAGGGTGATAGAATTCAATTGTAGGCCAAATTTATACAGTTTCTATCGCCCATTTGTTGCTCAAATGATGCACAAATAAAGAGGACAAACACAATCTTTGGGGAAAATTTACTTTATAACATTTGTACGCACGCACAACACTAAAAACTTGTAGTATATCAGCATGTGTAACTAAAATATGGAACAGCTTAAGAACTCAAATAATGTACTAATATGAGCCATTTCAAGAAACTGTACAAACATTTCGTGTTTATAAAGTACAGTATAAGGAAGAACGCGGAACCACAGTGTCTGCCACCACCATTCTAATTTTTGATTTCCTAATTAAATGTATCACTTAATGCATTATCTTTATCTGGCATTATCACATGTTGTGCGTGTGCTTATTTATTGCTGAAATATGTTTTGCCAATGTTGCTCATTTATTTATTTATATTATTGTAAAAGCTATCTACAAACTATTAAAAAGTGATGAACTGTTACATGTTGAACACTGAGTGAACGAGCTGTGAACGTAATTGCTGAGACATGAGAAGGGGCTGGATTAAATAAAGACTACTTATTCCTACTTCTTTTGGGACATGCTGAATTGTCCAACTGTAAACATGCAAAGTAACCTTGTATGCATGATCGAAATAAACTAAACCTCTGTTACTATTACCATAGTTAGATCAACAGGTCTTTTCTTTTCAAGCATTCTGTGGCACATGTAACATGTCATTGTCTTCTTGAAATTAAACTGTCTTTGTGCATTCTGTAATTACTGTTGATTTCCACACCTTTCTCATCTTTACATCAGTTTGTTTAAAAGAAAAACAATCTTAGCTCGAGCATGTTAATTTACAAAAGCAACCAACTTACCGATGACAACTCATTGCATCCTAATAGACCGTAATAATCTTCCAAATCCCCAGGTTTGCAGTTTAAAACAGCCTCCATTAATCAAATGTGATGGTTCCTTCTAAAGCAGGAACTTGAATTATCTTAACGACGGCTGACAGCTGACCGTTTCACTTGCTGCCGCTGTTGTGCCGAGTTTGGCAGGCCACGACGCACGGGGAATATTCTACAAAGCAGCAAAATTAATATTTTCTAATTTAAGACAAAAGCAGTAGATTCAGAATTCAGAGACGAAGGTTAACTCTTGAACTATGGAGGCGAAATGAGCTGTAATTTTTACAACATGTGACGTATGATGCATTCATGTGACATGCTCCTCCCCGGCGTGACGTACCTTAAAGGTACATTCTTGTAAATTACATAAAAACAAGAACGGAATGTTTCTGTGTGTATTTGTGCTTGCAGGAATGTAGAGCCTAACGTTTTATTATCATGTGGCCATTGCAAAAGTACTTCTGACGGTACTTGAATGCAGCAATTTATTTGTTATGGTTTCATGTCAGTGACGTAGCAGGGGGCGTTCCCGCCTCGACTACTGGAGGAGAGCACATCACGTGATCTATGCAAATGAGCCAGCTGTCGGAGAGGAAGGATCCGCTCAGCGGCTCTGCGGGCTGAAGATGGCGGACGAAGAGAACAGTCTTGGAATGGCCTTCTCGGGCGCATCCCAAATGGACGAGCCTGCTGCCAAAAAGTCGAAAATTAGCACTGCGACCAACGGTGGCTTCAAAGCCACAGACGCTGGTCAATTTTCATGCGTATCGGGAGCCGCGGAGAGCTGGGAGGCGGCGCTGAATTGTGCGCAGCCTGCGGAGAGGGAAGCAAAGCCGGTGATGGCGGTAGAGCAGGCCCCAGGAGCGCAAGGCGGAGACAACAATGGTATGGGACCTCTGGTCTCCGAGCCTTTTAAGCCCGCCGTGACACCAGAGGACACCGCGGTGCTTGGGACGTTCGAGGACAACGCCGGTAGGAAACGAGGTGGATCTTTAAAAACATTTACGCGCCTTTCATTAGCTTGTGCACGTTTTACTGAAATTAGCACGAAATCGCTTTTAACCGGAGGACGTTAATTACATTTAAACCGCCACGATCAACGGTACCTGTTGGTAGCCTTTTGTTGGTCTTGAGTGAAAGAAAAAAACGTCTCTGTGAGACATTGAGGGGACTTTTCATGAATGAACATGTTCCCCCGAGACACTAAACTAAACTTTGATAGCAACTTAGCATTTGTTAGCCGGCGTGACTGAAGTCCACACACCCACTTCCACTAGCCACAGCCGAAATTCGTGTGAAAAGTCAAGTTTACTAGTCATGTCGATTCTAGTTTTAAATACATGTTGCTAGTGAGCGAGTCACCTCACTTGTAGCTTGTGTGATGATTCTTCCCAGGTGTGCGCTCAGGTCTCCTCGGGTGTGTCGATCTCCCCTCCAATGGCTTGGCTGTAACACCTGAGCACATCACCGAGGAGGATGACAGATCTTCTCATGCCAGCTCCAGCGACTGGACACCTCAACCACAGATAGGTGCCTGGGTGAATTTAAACAGTATTTGCACTTTTTTTGGCTCCCTTATATCTTGTGCTGATACTGAGATGTGTTCCCATCCAGGTTCCTACAGTTTCATCCAGCAACACATCAGAGAGACCGATCCAAGGACCATTTTGAGGGAGTTGCTGCCTGAGACTGTGCTGCCACCGGATTTAGATGACATGACACTCTGGCAGATCATCATCAACATCTCAGAACCTCCTAAAAGAAAGAAACGGAAAGACATCAACACATTGGAAGATGTGGTTCAGTTACTCCACAAAAGTAAAAGGATCCTGGTGCTGACTGGTGCTGGGGTGTGTGTCATGTATATGTACTCTGTTATTGACCTCGTGTGTTCCTATGTAGGCTACATTATGTTATGGCCACACTAAGTTTAAATTCCCTCATCTTTCAGGTGTCTGTTTCATGTGGAATACCAGACTTTCGCTCCAGGGATGGAATTTATGCTCGTCTCGCTGTAGATTTTCCTGATCTTCCAGACCCACAAGCTATGTTTGACATTGAATATTTCCAAAGAGACCCTCGGCCATTTTTCAAGTTTGCTAAGGTTTGCTTAATGTATGTTTATTATTGCAAAGCTAGTGCAGGTGTAATGCCTCATTTCTCCATTTTCTGCTAAGTGCTCAATGCGTGGTCTTTTTTTGTTTCAGGAGATCTACCCGGGTCAGTTCCAGCCTTCGCCTTGTCACAAATTCATATCCATGCTGGACAAGCAGGGCAAGCTACTGCGCAACTACACCCAAAATATTGATACATTAGAACAAGTGGCTGGAGTTCAGCGAATCATCCAGTGTCATGGTAAGGCACAACACCACCACCAGGGCGGGCTGATAAGTTCATACGCTGACTAAGAAGGTGTTCATGCCACAGCAATGACACTTTGTATCCATTCAATTCAACCTTCAAGTAGTACTTGAGACATTTTGTGGAAATACATACAAATTTGAAAAGGGTGTTATTCTAAGGACATTCATGTTGACATGTTTGGTACATTAGGCGAAGGTGCTACAGATTTATCAGCTGTGCAAACTGAATTCAAGAGGGGGCAGAGAGAGTCTTGACGATGACCCAAGGTCTGGACAGCCACCACCCAAGAAAACTTTGTGTTCACCACCAGGTGGATGACAGATGTTTAACTGTTAATCAGATAGTTAATGCTGTAGGCAGCTCCCGTGAGCGAGTAGAGATCAATTTACATGACGAATTCGGCTTCCGCTTAGTGAGTCCCACAGCTATTGACGTGTGACTGAAAGCACACCTGGCTCGTCATGTCGCATGTGAATTTGGCACTTTTTGAAGCAGATCCAACTGGTTTTGATGAATGTTTCCTAACCTAGGGTAAGTGTTTGGTTCACCACTTTGAGCCAAAGACCAAATACAGTCCTGAAAAAAATTACTACACCAGCCATGTTCCTTCAGTTTCCTGGTAAAATTAAAGGTACATTTGTTTGGACTAAATATAATGACGATAACAAACATAGCTCAGAAGAGTTTTAATTTTAAGATGATATGCAGCCTTTTCCATGATTTTCTTAATAACCAAAATCACTAAAGTTCTTACATCAATAGATGCTGCCAAAAATGTAACTGTTATAAGCTATTTTTGTTGTATTTGTCCAAACAAATGTACCTTTAGTTGTACCAGGCATTCAAATGAAACTGAAGGAACAAGGGTGGTGTAATCCTTTTTTCCATGACTGTATGCACTGGGATGTACCACCAAAGAAGGCCAAGGTGGTTTTGTGGTCAGAGAAGGTGATGGCTGGCCTCAATCTACTGGGATGCTAAGGGTATTGTGTTCATTGACTACCTTCAGAAGGGCCAGTCTATCAATGGAGAGTAATATGCCAACTTGCTGAGGGAGCTGCAAAAGCCAATCAAGTCAATACAGCTTGGAGAACTGATGAAGGGGGTCCTGTTTCACCAAGATACTGTTGCTGCACCCAAGTCAGTAGTTGGCTGCTGTGCACGACTGTGGCTTTGAACTGGTTGATTTGGGATCATCTGACTATTTTCTGTTCCCCAACATGATAAAGCACTTTGCTAGAAAGCACCATGGGGCTGATGATGTCATATCTGCTGTTGAGGACTGTTTGCATCTAAGCACAACACCACCAATTGGAGAAATGGGTGGAACGCAGGGGAGACTATCGAAAAATAAACCACAGTTGGTTTGACAATTCGACAGTTGTGTCATGGTCATGTTCATAGTCATTGCATCACTTTTCAGCCCACACTTAAAAAAAAAAAATCCCGGGGGAGGGAAGAGGGTGATTTTTAAATATTTTTTTTAATGTTAAAATGTGTAAAAATGTAATCATTGACTTTTCAGGGTCATTTGCGACTGCTTCCTGCCTCATCTGTAAATACAAAGTGGATTGTGAAGCTATAAGGGAAGACATCTTTAACCAGGTACGTATATTAGCATTTGAACGAGCAGTGATTCCCAACCACTTTGCTGCGCCACAGAAAGTTATCCAATTTCACTTAGTTGCTTCGAAAATTATTTATTCACTACAAATGTATCTTATAATGTATCGTATCGTGACAGGCAGGTAAATTAAATGCTATTCCACTAGATGGCAGAAGGTACATAATTAACACGTGTAGCCACCTGTTGCAGGTCTTTAGAGCTGGAAATCGGAATCTCCATTCACACAAACAATCTAATTTGTAAATGTCGACTGTTTAAAATGTTACATAACAACCTGCATCACAAACAAACGCTGCCGTTTTACTCAAGGACTCGCCGGCCAGGGCAAGGTTACTCCGCTCTCATTCATCAGTTCGTGGGAGGAGCGATCACATCAATATATTTTTCTTTGGACTTCACATGTACTCCCGTGAAGAACAACCACAATACCATTGGAAGTTTCTTTTAAAGCAGCACAACACAATGAAGAGTCTAATAAAAGTTATAACAAAAAAACAGCGTGTTTGTGTGTGTGAAAAATTTGTATCGGAGAATCACAACCTCAATTCTAAGCAAGAAAATCGTGATTCCCATTTTTTCCAGAATCATAAATTTTCTTGGTGGTATGCCATGAGTTTTTGTAATGTAAAATATTTGCCACAGCTTACTTGGGCTATATCCACAAGAACACAGATATTTTCTAAAACTCACCCCCACCCCGGTCTTAAAAAAAAAAAATCTCCATTCATACGAGTGGAGTTTAAAAAAAAAAAAAAAAAAAAAAGACTCTCCACACGTGCATTTTGGCCAGTCAGAAACCTGAAAAAACACCACAGCTGACTCGCTGGTACATTCTCCCAGTGAGGTATTAGATGTACAATTCTGTGTGTATTACCTTTTAAAATCAGCCCACACTTGTAGCCCAGGAAACATGATTTTTTTTCACGCTTGCGGTTAAGGTGAACGCGCGTCTACTGTTGCACAAAATGAACCCAACACCCGTAAGACTATAATTTCTTGTTCTTTTGTAAATAAAGTTTGAACCATGACATTATGTCACACACCAAAAAGCTCAGTTTTAAGGAGAAAAACCTCAAGGCTCAGTCCTGGGGCTTTTCCTTTTCTCTCTCCATTTACTGCTTCTAGGATCCATTTAAAAAATATATAAAATCTCATTCCCAACCTTCACTCTGCCCTTAACTGTGCCGTTGGCGCACTTTGTTCCCACTGTGGCCCCTCTGTAAAAGTGTTGGGTTTTTTTTGATAGTTCTTTTAAATTTGATAAACAAGTTTAGTGGTAAAAACTGCCTTTTTTCAGCTCAGGCTCCTCAGGAAGGTTAAGCTATACCTGCCTCCGAACCAGATGGAAACATGTGTACATTCTTTGATCACATCTCGCCTTGACTATTGTAACTCCCGATACGTTGGCCTTGAACGGTCCTCCACCCGCCGACAACAGCTGATCCAATGCCCGCTCACAGGCTCCAACAGGCTCAAACACATCACTTCTGCACTTCTGCACACATCACATCGCTTCTCTCCACTGGCTGCCTGTCACTATTAGAATTCAGTTTAAGATATTATGTTTTTAAATCTGTTCATGGGCCACTTTATTTATCAGAACCGCTTGTTCTGCACACTCTGGTCAAAGCTCTGAGGTCCTGTGATCGGCATCTGTTAGAGTGCCCTTGGTCTAGGATGAAAACCATGTTAATTATGTAGAAGGTACATAATTAACCTGTGTATGCACTTGTTGCTATTCCAGCAACGTTTTTGTCTGGTGGTGTGCCGTGAGATTTTACTAATGTTTTCTAATACAGTTGTGATGTAGCCTTAAGTGTTATACAAAACTTCCATGATTTTTCCATAATAGCAAGATAATCCGTGAAAGTAAATCATTGCCACGGTCACCTACGCTAACTGATAAAGCAACATGTTTGAAATACTAATTATGGTGCATTCATCTTGCAGCGAGTCCCCCACTGTCCTCAGTGTCCCGATATTCCTTTGGCAATAATGAAACCGGACATCGTCTTCTTTGGAGAGAATCTTCCAGAAATGTTCCACCGAGCCATGAAGCAGGACAAAGACGAGGTGGATCTATTGATTGTCATTGGGTCGTCATTGAAAGTCCGACCTGTTGCCCTCATCCCAAGTATGTGTTGCTCAGATGCGGGGATCTTGCTGAGTGCATGCATGAAGTGAAAAGATTTGCCACGGCTTTCTTTCTCATCCCATTCAGACTCCATTCCTCATGAAGTGCCTCAGGTCCTGATCAACCGGGAGCAGCTGCCACACCTCAACTTTGACGTGGAGCTGCTCGGCGACTGCGACGTCATCGTCAATGAGCTCTGTCATCGACTAGGCGGGGACTTTGAACAGCTCTGCTACAACACCGTAAGACTTTCTGAGATCACGGAGAAACCGCCTAGGTTACCTGAGCAGCCACGAGGCGAGGCTTTGCCTGCTGCGGGCGACAGAGCGCCAGAGGAACTGAAGCAGCACAGCACAGACTCAGTCCTTAAGCCTTCAGAGGAGAAGCAAAGTCCGAATGTAACAGAAACTGCCCCTATGGTTACGCCTCCGGAACCTTGTCCCGATGCTTCTTGCCCCAGTGAGAAGAGAGCTGAAGCCGAAGCTTCAGCATCACCAGACAAAGACGCGGCAAAAGAAGAGGCCACAGAAGAAAAGAGCCAAACTTCCAACCTTGAATTTCGTAGACGGTGCTGGATGAATCGAATCGGCAGGAGTCCAATCAGCAAACGCCTTGACAGTAAGCTACAACCACAGCAGTGTGAGACATCAGTGATAATGCTTGTACACATAGCGCCTCACCCCCACCCATACTAACTGTACAAAGACTTTAATTACGGTGTCTTTCAAAAGTGACTTCATGAATATCATTTGGTTTGGAAAGCTACTAAACTGATTGTGCTTGTTACCAACAGCGGGCCAGTACCTATTCCAAGCACCAAATCACTACATCTTCCACGGCGCTGAGGTTTACTCCGACTCTGAGGACGAGACATCGAGCTCCTGCGGAAGTGACAGTGAGGAGTCCGAATGCAGTGCCAATGAGGGAGAGGAGGTCAGCGAGCTGGAGGAAGCCGACGGAGCAACCTGCCTCAGAGCCACAACACAAGACACTTTAGCCAACGAGGCCACGTCAAGTTTGCAGGCAGACAGTACGGCTGAACAAACTCAGAGCACCACAAACCTTTAAATACCCAGTCCACAAAGCACTAATTGTCTTTTTATATACACATATACTGTATATGTTTCATATATTTTTTTGATCATCGAACTATCATTTTCATAAAGTTTAATTTGTGTGGCTATGGAGCAAGTTTTTTTCCTTGTTTGCCCAGTTTAATCACATACATTGTGTCTTGCTGCTTACTTCATAGAATGCAGTAATCCTGTTTTAATTTTGTTCAATGTTGCCATCTCCTTTTGTGTTCAAACTTATGGAAATCCATCAGTTCATCTACTGTCATGTCAAACATGACAGTAGATCAAGCATTAATTCATAGTTTGTCAGCATAAGTCTACAACGTGACAACTGTTGTTGTATTTTGCAGCTGGTTTATGTCACAGTAGCATGAATATGTTTGTGAAATACCCGCTAAAAAAAGTATCTAGTATCCTCCTTTGGTTTACTTGCGCATTTTAGCTACCCTATTAGTAAACGCAACAGATAAATAACAGTCCACTTTAAGTTTAAACCAAAGAATATTTCATCCACATGCTCTGATCTCAATATATGCTCTGTATATTTAAATCTAGGAGAGAATTGAAAAATGATTGAAAAGGTGGTTCCTTCAGACATGGCAGCTACTTTTTATGGTCAAGCTTATTTTTATACTATGCTAGGAGACATTCTGCAAAGGGTAGATGACAGTCTTTCTGTACAAAGTTATACTTTTTGTTTTATTATAAAGCCTTATGATCATGTTCAGTCAACGTAGGGGAAAAAATGTCCTTTTGCTCATCATGAAACCGATTGTTGCTCTTATTTTTCATGGGAATACCGGTCAAATGTTTGGACACACTTTCTCATTCGGTAGGAAGTGTGTCCAAGCTTTTGACTGGCAGTGTAAATGATGTTAAAGAAGGTATTATTCGCCAGCCATGAGTCTGCTGCATGTTACTGTGTTGCTCAGCAGATGTGTGAGCCTGGTACTAACATCATTCACATGCCATTTCATAGTTTACGGTTCAAGGGAGTACGATTTTTTTCACCTTTGTAAGCTGTTATTTCTAGGATTGTCAGTAAAAGTTAAATGAAAAATGAGTGTTTGTCCCTCTTCTTTCTGTATCTTTCAATTATTGCCTGTAGGGCAGGGGCACCTTCTGGGGGGAAGGGGGTGGGTTGGGATTCCAGCGGGGTCCCAGAAAATAGGTAATTATTAAAAAATAAAAAGGGGGCCCAGAAATCCTGGCCCACCCCAGTGTGGGGTGCTTCAGCCTAAATGAAATGCAGGGGTGTTGATAGTGCGGCCTGCGGCACATTCTAAAAAATCATTTAAAAAGAAAACCAAAAGTAAAAATGGAAAAATAACAGTAATTATTCAAGGAAGTCAACATGTTAAGAGAAAAAAGTTGTAATTTTACGAGAATAATGTAATTTTATGAGGAAAACTCACATTTTGGTATTATGAAGTTGAAATATTAAGGTTTTTTTTAAAGTTGTAATATTATGGGAAAAACAAAACGTTGTGGAAGAAGTGAAATTGTTATAAGAATAAAGTCAAAGTATTATGGAAATAAAGTCATTAAAATAATATAATTTACAAGAAGAAAGTTGAAATAGTTGGTAAATTTAAAAAAACAAATGGAAAAAACGCTGTTGAAGAGTAATGGGAAGTCACAATCTTTTATGAGAACAACAGTGAGAATATTATGAGTCAAAATAATGACATTTTAATAGCATAGAGCTGAAATATTAAAGTAATAACATAAAAAAGTCGTAATATGATGAGAAACAAACAAAACAAAAAGTTGTAATTTTTGGAAAATTCGGTTTGGGAAATGTTATAATGTGGGATTAGAGTCACAACATTATGAAAAGAAATTCACAAGGATTATTTAAGAAGAAAGTTGACATAATTGAAAAATAAGACAAAAAAATCAGCAGCAAAAATGTGAAAAAAAGAGTTGAGTCCATACTAACAATTTTCTTTTTCATCTATATCATAAAGCTGAGGTGCTGGTTTTTCCCGATATGTTTAACTTCTTAGGGTTACTTTGGTGTTTCAGATATATTTTTTAATTTGTAAAAAGACTTTAGAAAACGTTATATATTGTATATATTTTGCTCTATTTTTCCAATTTTTCTGGTTTTTTTGTTTAATTTTATTTCTAAAATGTGCAGCGGACCAATTCAAATGAACCACAGGCCCAGAACACGTTCCAGTTCTCCCTTGGTTTTACAGACTTCAGTAAAGTAAATATGCTAAAGGTGGTTACTTAGTACCAATTTATCAGTGTCGTCTCAAATTAATGCCTTATATTTCTTTTAATTCTTGGTATTGCTTGAGTTAAGAGCTTGTTGCTATTCACACGTCAAGCCAGCTGAAGGTGGTAATGCGCCATCTCGTCAGTCTACCTTTAAATGACGCGACGAAGAAGAAGGGTTTACGACCCCGTCGTAAAACCCCGTCATCAACAGCACCGAGTTGAACTCGGTTTCACTTACCTGAGAGTTTTGTACATTTAACATATTACCATCGATCGTATTGACGCCTTTAGATGCCAGGTGAACGGTTGAAATGGAGGCGATGGAAGATGAGAGTTCAGACGTAAAGGATGACCACAATCATAACTACTGTGCGAGCAGCAGCAGTAGCAGCAATAAAATCCAAACGTATTTAAGCAGCCAGCTTTCCGAGGTAACAACGCTCCATAAACCCGTGTCTTTATCGGTACCAAAAGGCAGCCTGGACTCTGTTGGAGGGGGTTCGATATCACGTAGCACCGACGGGTCAAAGGTCATGGACTCGGACTCAGGCAGCGAGTGCAGCGAAGCGGGTGAGACCGACTGCTCCACCACGGCGGCAGCAGCTTCTGCTGAGGGGACTTTCACCGCAGATTCGACTTCAAAGCTCCGTAAGTTGACGCTTTTTAGTATTCAACTGATATTTGTAGCTATTGTACACTGACTGATCCTCATAAACACAAAAGTGAGATAATATAGGGTGACGAAAAAACTCCCACGTCCTTCTTCCTCCTCCTCCTCCTCAGTTCTAAGTGCAATGGCCGTGGAAGACTACCGTAATAACCACTGGCCAAACTTGGAGAAGGCCATTGAACGCCTGCTAATTCAGAATCCTATGGACCACATCTCTGTTTCATATGCTCAGATATACAGGTAATGTCTCAGATATACAGGTAATGTCTCAAATATACAGCTAATGTCTCAGATATACAGGTAATACCTAGGGTTGGGTATCATTTCCACATTATCCGGTACCAGTGCCAAATCGGTTCTTTTGAGACAGTTCGGTGCTTAAACCGTTCCCGAACCAGTACTTAAAAAAAAGGAAAAAGAACAAATTTTGTCCAGAAACAATGGCTTTTTATTTTTACAGAATTTTGCATCATGCAAGTTTAACAGAATAGTAAATTAAATACTTTGGTAATACTGTGGTGATCTCGCGTGGGCAAAGAAATTCAAAGGCGCATGGATTGCTTGGAAGGAAGTTGCTCTTTATTAGGACAGACAGTAGTCTGCACAGCACTTGCAATGAGCTTGACACACAATACGAATGAAAGTGGGGTAACTACAAAGAACACTAATCATGGCCATGGTGTCAAAGAGATAGAATAATACAAGTACTACTATACAACAAACTTAACACCAGCAGATACGCATACAACCCCTGGCAAAAATTATGGAATCACCAGTCTCGGAGGATGTTCATTCAGTTGTTTAAATTTGTAGAAAAAAAGCAGATCACAGACATGACACAAAACTAAAGTCATTTCAAATGGCAACTTTCTGGCTTTAAGAAACACTAAAAGAAATCAAGAAAAAAAGATGTGGTAGTCAGTAACAGTTACTTTTTTAGACCAATCAGAGGGAAAAAATTACGGAATCACTCAATTCTGAAGAAAAAATTATGGAATCACCCTGTAAATTTCCATTCCCAAAACTCCTGCATCAGATTAGATCTGCTCGTTAGTCTGCAGTTAAACAGGAGTGATCACACCTTGGAGAGCTGTTGCACCAAGTAGACTGACATGAATCATGGCTCCAACACAAGAGATGTCAATTGAAACAAAGGAGAGGATTATCAAACTTCTTAAAGAAGGTAAATCATCACGCAATGTTGCAAAAGATGTTGGTTGTTCACAGTCAGCTGTGTCTAAAATTTGGACCAAGTACAAACAACATGGGAAGGTTGTTAAAGGCAAGCATACTGGTAGATCAAGGAAGACATCAAAGCGTCAAGACAGAAAACTTAAAGCAATATGTCTTGAAAACAGAAAATGCACAGCAAAACAAATGAGGAACAAATGGGAGGAAACTGGAGTCAACGTCTGTGACCGAACTGTAAGAAACCGCCTCAAGGAAATGGGATTTACATACAGGAAAGCTAAACGAAAGCCATCATTAACACCTAAACAGAAAAAAACAAGGTTACAATGGGCTAAGGAAAAGCAATCGTGGACTGTGGATGACTGGATGAAAGTCATATTCAGTGATGAATCACGAATCTGCATTGGGCAAGGTGATGATGCTGGAACTTTTGTTTGGTGCCGTTCCAATGAGATTTATGAAGACGACTGCCTGAAGAAAACATGCAAATTTCCACAGTCATTGATGATATGGGGCTGCATGTCAGGTAAAGGCGCTGGGGAGATGGCTGTCACTACATTTTCAATAAATGCACAAGTTTACGTTGACATTTTGGACCCTTTTCTTAGCCCATCAATTGAAAGGGCGTTTGGGGATGATGAAATCATTTTTCAGGATGATAATGCATCTTGCCATAGAGCAAAAACTGTGAAAACATTCCTTGAAGAAAGACACACAAGGTCAATGTCATGGCCTGCAAATAGTCCGGATCTCAATCCAATTGAAAATCTGTGGTGGAAGTTGAAGAAAATGGTCCAACCTGCAAAGCTGATCTGGCAAAAGCAATCAGAGAAAGTTGGAGCCAGATTGATGAAGAGTACTGTTTGTCATTCATTAAGTCCATGCCTCTGAGACTGCGAGCTGTTATAAAAGCCAGAGGTGGTGCAACAAAGTACTAGTGGTGTGTTGAAGTATTGTTTTGTTGTGTTTTTTTTCATGATTCCATAATTTTTTCCTCAGAATTGAGTGATTCCATAATTTTTTTCCCTCTGATTGGTCTAAAAAAGTAACTGTTACTGACTACCACATCTTTTTTTCTTGATTTCTTTTAGTGTTTCTTAAAGCCAGAAAGTTGCCATTTGAAATGACTTTAGTTTTGTGTCATGTCTGTGATCTGCTTTTTTTCTACAAAATTAAAGAACTGAATGAACATCCTCCGAGACTGGTGATTCCATAATTTTTGCCAGGGGTTGTATACACATACGGCAAACACTGCAAGTATTAACAACTTACTTAACATTAAACAACAAAACACGTTTTTATAGTTTTACAATTAGTTTTACATGCGGAAAACAATTTGAAATGCATACAAATACATATAATTGATAAATGAACATTTTAATGTTACTTTTACCTTCATTGAAGACGTGATTGTTGTCCAAGACACAATGTGGCGACGTAATATTTACATCTATTTACAATGCAGTCCGGCAAAGCACGCTGGGAAGCAGGAAGTTTTCCCAGCAACTCTACAATATGAATAAAATAACTCATAAATTCAAATTTGTTGTGCATTTTATTTCATATTAGTGAAATAAATTGTGAAGTCAAATCCACGTGTGCAATTATGTGCAAAAAAAACAGCAAGATTTTTCAGTACTTTAAGTGAAAACATACTCCTGTTTAAGAGCATCCATTCCGCACAATTGGAACAGAAACTAATGTTGAATTTAATTGATTTAATTTGTACACAGTTGTGGCGATGTTAGGCTACCGCTACAATGTGTAGCGACCTGCTTGTGGTGTGTGTTGTTGTTCAGATTTCCGGTGTTGGTGAATGCACCTCACTGACAGCGACAGAGAATCGTGCGTGCGAGCTTGTATACCTAATTTTTGCCTCATTTCAGTCCCACTGAATTAATAGTAATTATTAATTACTTAATACTAGGCCTGTCACGATAATCGATTAATTAATCGAACGATTAAAAAAAACGACATCGATCATTTTTGTCGGCCCCGATAAATTGACATGTACATGCATTCGTGTTTGTATTCCTCCTCTCCCTTTCAGGCTGGATGACAAGAGGGTTCACTCTGCAGCTGTCTGTGCGCCTTGGTGCTACAGTGGAATGAACGGAGAGAGCGAACCCACCTGTCGTCTCCTCCTCTCTTTGTCCCTGTACATGGAGACGTGGCTACATTGGCTAGCAGCAAAATAGCCTCGTGAGCCAGAAAACGCTAACATGAACGAGGGCACAAAGGCGAATGCCACATCCCCAGTGTGGGAATATTTAAGTTTTAAACAGAATGAAGGTGAGCGCATGAACACCGACGAACTGAGATGTCTCATTTGTTCGAAAGTAGTGATGAGGAAGCAGGGGAATACGACCAACTTGTATGCACACCTAAAACAGAGGTGGAAAGGAGCCTTCGTCCCAACAGTCAGTCAGTGTCGCTCGCTACATTGCAAAAGAAACGCAACATTTCGAGAAATGTTAAAAATGTTTGACAGACAGTACGAATTGCCTGGGAGAACGTACATGTACAACATGTCACAAACAGCAATGTGTTGAAGGACATCAGAAACATTGCATTTTACTCTGCCACCACAGATATGTGTTCCAGCCCAAATATGACCAATACAGCACATAACTGCGTGTGTGTGTGTTGTTTTTATTGGAGCGTTTTTTTTCCTTAACAGTCCATTTTATTTTCATTGAGGGGTTTTTTTTGTTGTTTTGTTTCATTTATTATGTTGTTTGTTCGTTTAATTTAATTAAAAGCTCTTAACATTCCAATTACAATGTTAAATACTTTTCATAATTAAAGTTTATTTATTTTGATAAGATGTACTGTCATCATTATGCCATATCATAATGAAAAAATGGTCTCAAAAATGTTGTCAATAATATCGATTATCAACAATAATTTGTAGGACAATTGCCGACCAGCAAAATTTGATATAGTGACAGGCCTACGTACTACTTACTTTTTTGGCTCGATTACAGGCGTTTACATCAGCACCGGTGGTTTTGGTACAGGGTTTTGGTATGCATCCCTAAGTAATACCTTAGTTTTATAGCTAATGATGGTGTTATACAGGTAATGTCTGCGAGATAAAGGCCAAACACTGTTTCTTCTTTTGTTTGTTTTTGCAGTTATGTCTACAAATGTGTTTGTCAGCAACACTCGGAGCTCCTCTACGTTGATCTGAAATCCAAAATAGCACATCATCTACATCAAGTTTCCAGCCAGCTGCATGTAAGAAAGAGAAGACGCTCAGTCCAAGATGATGATTGAGCTCTGATCCAGAGTCAAACTTGTCGCCATTCTACTGTAAAGCCATTACATGAACTATACTGGCACATGCTGTGCTGCTATAGAAGTGTAATGCGTGTTTTACTTGGAAAAAAAAGGTAGACGTGCAATGGAACCCTTGGATAGCATCATTAGTCCATTCTAGAAGGTCCGACTCTAACCAGATACATTTTTCCCTTAAGAAATCATATAAAATCCAATTAATTCATTCCAGAAAGCCAAAAGTGTTAACACAAAACATGTTTTTATAATTTTACTATTAGGTTTACATGTAGAAAACAAATTGAAATTCATATAAATACATCTAAATAATAAAATGAAGGGATAAATGAACATTTAATGTTACTTTTACCTTCATTGAAGACGTGATCGTTGTCAAAGACAGAACGTGCCTGCGAAAGCAACCCGGAACACCACCTTCGTGTTTTGCTATGAGTTATTTCATAAGTTCAGTAGTGTTTTTCCACCTCAAGTTTCTGCTTTTCTTTTAATCACGGCTGCAAAATAACCCAAAATGGAGCTGTTTTATACAAGTTAAACTAGAATGCTAAAACTATAAAATCATGTTTTGTGTTTTAACATTTGTGAGACTTGTACTTGAGAACTACATAGTCAGCCACTGATGGCATCATAGACGGGTGATTGAGCTGACTTCCGCTTCCTGTATTTATTAGCAAGCTAATAGGCTCATAACAAGAATGTTTTGTGATTAAAAATAACACCGTTGGACACGGACACACTCAGTGTATTAATAACATGACAAGATGCTCGTCAGAAAATGTACACAAACAGAGGCAACATTTTGGCATACATTTTTGACTTTAACCGAAAAACATACTTACCAGGGTGTACGCTAACCGAGGTTCCACTGTATAGTGTTAGGTCCAATTTCACATGGCATCTTGCATGATGGCGTTTGAAACCAAAGTTTTGCATGACTTTATAGAGTCTTTCTTTTTTTTCCCCAGGAAATTGGTTGCACAACCTGAGAGGCATTCAGGTTGCACTGTAAATACACGCTCCCTACAGAGATGATTACATAACACTTTCTATTTTTTTTCCAGGCCGTCCCACCTGAAAACTTCGTTGAAAGCTTCAACGCAGCACTGACGCAATACATTGCATCTCTTCAGTGTATTGTTCCAGTATTCATGTATTTGGTGAGTAACTTTTGAAGTGAACGGGTTAAATACGGTATTCTCAGGGCATTGAATCGATCGCAACTGGACTGTCCAGGTTTTCTTAGAAGAGACTTTGCCTCTCGCCCGAGCAGGCTTCATCATTTCATGCTCAAAGACTAGATAGGACAGCTCTGGTCTAAGGGAATGGTGTAGGACCCAAGTGTTTATCCTCTAAGCATGGTTTCACTCTTTTGGGATACAAAACGACTGTCATTAAGAAACATAGAGTGAGACCTCTGCCGGCCAACAACAGTCATTTGGATGAAATCACCCTCGTATACAAGTTTGTTGTAACAATGGTCATGTACGCACCAAACCAAAAGCGGCTGTGTTGCGTTTGCTATTTAAATTGTTGAATCTCTTAGGAAGGGATGAAAAGACAGCATTGTATGTGGGAGATACTGTAGATTCTCAGACTTGAGCTGTCCTATCTAGTCTTTGAGCATGAATTGATGAAGGATGACAGGTGAACATCATCTAAGACAGTGGTTGTCAGTTATTTTCTGTCATACACGGGGGGACAGAAATATACTTGTGTTATTACATTATTATGTATTATTATTTATTATGTATTATTGACTACAAATGTGACGCGATCTGTTCCGTCTTTATTTATTCTTATTTTATTTTCTTATTTTTCGTATCTCTCATGTCTTGCCTTGGTTGTTTTATTTTGTGATTAAATGATTAAGTTCATCATGAAATTTTTGCAGAGCTGCTGGAAATGTGCATTTCTCTTAGAGATTGATAAAGTATCCTGTCTATATCTATTTATCTAGCTATCCATCCATCCACATGTCTGTTGTGAAGCTAATGGATACAGCAATTAGCTTCTTGACGTGGCTGTAAACACCATTGGACAACGCGCGCCTGGCGCCATTTCCGCGTTTTTATAAATTCCTGCTAACGACCTCACTATTAGCAGTGTTTTGACAACCCATCACATCCTGCCACCCCGAACACGGTTCAGCAAATCAGCAGCTCATGTGTATATGCTATGCGTGGACTGTTATGTCGAGCGAGCTCGCTGCTGCAGCAGCTGCACGCACAGGGGGCAAAACTCTTTGAGAAGCACTGATCTAAGACAACCTGAAGAGTCCAGTTGGGGTCGATGCAATGCCCTGAGATGAATGAGGTGTAGGTATAGTTTCCCAACCTTACGCAAAGCTTTAGGTTGTACAGTAACAACACCTTGCATGCATGCACATACACCACACGGTACACCCGCATGCAAAAGGAAGTGCACAAATCTCTCACAATGGCTTTTTTTCAGAACAAATTCTACATAGAGTCAAAGCTGAACCGTGACTTGAGACAGGAGCTGATGAACCTGTTTGCTGACCATGTTGCAGAGGAGCATGTCAACAAACTCATGCGTGAGTACTTTGCTTTAGTAGTGCCCCATTGATGTTTTTTTGGGGGGGAGTGTTGCAGCATGGTAGCTAATAGAGCTGAAACAATTACTAGAATGGTAACAATTTCTAGAATGTAACTTTTTTTTTTATTATAGTGTTTCAGGAAAAACAAGATAGTCACACACATCAGCTTTGACTTTGGAAAAGAGCAATCGACATTTTTGCCTCTTTCTGTTATCTTGCAAAGCAAACCACTGCAGAGATGTGTTCGTAGAGCGTGCGTAAGAACATTCCCACTCAAAGTATAGAATTGATCCACTTGTACTTGTGCATAGGAAAATGTGTACATTTATGCACAACTCCTACCATGCGTACACACAAAACCTAGTGGTAGAACAAGTGAAAGTACAAATAGCTATGGCTATGCTTGTCCAGCGTAAGCCGCGTCATCTTACTACATGCTTCACAGCTTGACCATCAAACCAGGCTCCGCCCATCCCCCCAGAGCAGACGAGCCGATGCCAAACGCAAAGCCTGCCCCTCAAGTTTATTTGTTCTTTCTTATTTATTTATTGGTGATGCACGCGTAGCAGTCTGTGCAAGTGACTCGTTGATTTGCAGTAGAGTGTTTGTGATGTTTGTCAGTTGATTGTTTATACTTCTCTACTTCAATTTTGGTGTCGGAGATATTCCTCTTCCTTGCCCTCTCTGCTATGATTTTGGAGAGGGAAAAAGTCCATTCATGCATTTCTAAAGGGATTGGTGACAAGAGACGGAAATTAAAAATGTTTTTTTTAATCCGATTCATCGATCAAGGTCACACGTTGTCAGTGGGAGAGTTACTTCTTGTTGTTGCTGTTTTCCTTCCAGTACTTCCTGAGGTGGCTATTGTCTCATTAATGTAACATGACTGACACCTAGTGACGTGTGTACCAACTAAAAATCAACTCTGAACTCCCGTTGTCGCTTCCTGTCCACACGTCTGGAACACATTTACTGCAGCACATCACGAGCACGAGTCTTATTAATGTCTAAAATTGCTTATTTCTTGTGATTGAAATCAACTATATTATGTAACAGGAATGTAAAGGTGACGATATGGGTATTATTTCATGTCAAGAGGGCTCTAATGTTAAAAACTGTTTAGAAGGTTAACAGAAATTCACTTATGACGGTCGGGTCTGGAACCAATTAAGCTCGAAATGAGGGATTACTGTGTTTGGGGCAAAAAAAACCATTAACATCAAGTATTTTTCTTTCAGCGCTTCTCATCAAAGCTCATGCAATGCCCTTCGAAGTGCAGCCATCAACCATGGCCAGTGTGGTTACAGGCCTCCACAGCCTCCGACCAGGTCCACGATTGCAAAACTGTTACTCTATACCAACATCCACACATTTCTTGTCTTTTTGAATTCTACGTTACATTAATTGTCTTGCAGAATGGGCCCAGTTAGCACCAGCACTCTTCTCCAGCTTTATTCCTCAAATCAACCCCCTCGCTGTGGAGTCATTGCTCTCCGACTACGCTGCTCACGACCAGAAACTCCAGATGGAGCTCTCCATGAATGGCTTCCCACGGTCTGTCTTGCCTGCGTTTACAAACAGTGTTTGTCATCTGTCTTTGGCTAGATTTACACTACAATTCAGGTTTGGATCTCCATCATGGCAATGTAAGCAAAAAAACAAAAGACATGGAGTCGGATAGCCACAGATCTAAATCAGGACTTAATCATATGTGGTTAGAAATCAAACTTGGACACATTAGATACAGCATCATCAAGTCAATGAGAACCATTTAAACAGAACTTTTTGTGAGCCGGGTGAGGTAGATCACGGGACTGCATCCGACGTCGTATCTGGTTGCAGTCGTCACCGGCTCAAGCAGATCGGGGTCAAACAAGGGTATTCGTAACTAAAAGGTAAGTGAAGTCAGTGAAAAAGCCGCACACGTGCGCAGAAATAGGGATTTCGGAAAAAAGTTATTTCTAAGATCGTCCATCATAACAGGAAAAAAGTTCAAGAAACAACCAAAAACCACAGGAAAATGTGGAGAAAAGGGGGTCTCTGGTCGAGTGGAGCCGAGTCTGAACACGCTCAAGTTCAACAAGCGAAATTGATACTAAAGTTAACCAAACTAACCAATGTTAAAATGCCCATGAAAATGGAAAATGCAGAAAACTACACATTTGCCATTTCCTCATACTGGTTGATCTTAATGCTCCAACTGTACAAGTGCTCCATTATTCCATGCACACAATAAATATACCGCCAGTATTACAAAGTCTGGTCTGTTGCAAGAAAAGAAAAAGGAAACATAAAGTAACATGTAAAAGGGGGGGTGAGGGAAATATGTGCCAGCCGTATTCAAACCATGACGCAAAATAATACATTTACACTCTTGTCATCAAGACTATGAGAACACACACCTTCACCTGCCTAAACAAATCCATCCGTCCATTTTCTATGCCGCTTCTCCTCATTAGGGTTGCGGGGCATGCTGGAGCCTATCCCAACTGACTTCAGGCGACAGGCGGGGGTACATCCTGGACTGGTCACCAACCAATCGAAGAGCACATATAGACAAACAACCATTCACACTCACATTCATACCTATGGACAATTTAGAGTCACCAATTAACCTAACATGCATGTTTTTGGACAAGTAGGAAGAAACCGGAGTGCCCAGAGAAAACCCACGCACGCACGGGGAGAACATGCGAACTCCACACTGAAAATGCCCTGGTGTTCTGGCAGAACGATACAATCTAGTAGCAATGTCAACGGCAGGCCACTGGGAAGCAACTTAACAGGGTCGCAAATGCATTGTTTACAACATTCATGTTGCTACACTCCCATGGAAAAACGATGGACACATACAGATATGTACTGTATGTATGCAACTGCTTAAAAATTTGAATCAAATTAATCCGTTTTCAAATTAACATGATTAATCTCCATTTTGCCACGATGTTTGAAATATGCCCATTTTTGCCGTATTTTATGAACGATAAATGGCAGGACACGATTATATCCCGTATATTTGTATGGATTAGCAGCTTCAAATGAACTGAGAATGTAAAATGTATTTGCCTCACGCTGGTCTCTTTAATAGTAGCAGAACTTTTGAATCACACTTTGACCGCATTATTTTGAACCATGGCGGGGTTGCGCTCAAAGACACCATGTAATTTAAGTTGAATTCAGGTTTAGGCAGTGTAGATGCATTTTCTGCGATTTCTGAGCATTACATTGGTGGTGTCCAACTTCAGCAAACTGTACGTCCGCAGTAAGTTATGTTGGTGAGTGATAAGAATCCAAGAACTTTGTCTTTCTGTTTATTTATAAATGGTTTAATTAATTTGAACATGCATACAAGTTGCATTGGAGTGCATCACATACTGTTTGTGTGCCCACCATGCGTCCTCTAGACAGCCTCTAGATGACGTGGCTGCAACCCAGCATTTGAGGTGTTTGAAACTGTAAACGGCAAAAGTCACATAGATGCTGGGGTAAATTCGGCCTTATATACGTTTAAAAAAAGATTAAGTTTAATACTTTCTATATTGTTGCTGTTTTCAGAGGGGATCAGTCTCGCAAGCGAGCCAACGATGACTCCTGATGAGAAGACGGCCATCTGCACGTGTGTCACTGAGTCATCTACACAAGACACCTCTGTTCATATCGATGCTTTGTGTGACACCCAGTAGCAGGATTGTAGTCTGCTGCATTACAACTTACACGGGTGACGGTAGGGTGGTCACCGCAGCGCATGGACACGTGTTTGTATGCGTGCCTTCATGGTGTCTAATGGAGGGATAAGCGAATGTAACGGTATTGCATTCCTAACCTTTGTAATAAAAGCGGCCTGGAATCCTTTTTCAGAGAACAGGCTAACAGAGAATCTTGCTGCTAATAACCATACAGTATGTTTGTATACAAAACCCATGTTTCGCTCCTTGTGTCTGTGAAGTCAGCAGCTTCATACCACACAAGCCAGGAGGGCAAGAAATGGGAAGTTAAACTGTGATTCTCCTCTTAATGTTGCCTTTATGCGTCGATAAACCGCACTGTGTTTCCAGTTCCGCCAAAGAGGAGTACTTCATATTCTGTGTACGGATTCAAGCTAACGTTGACAGTGATGTATCCTGACTTGTTTTGAGTATATTTTTTTTATACTAACACGTTTTGATTGTTGAAATTCACGTGTGTGTGTGTGTGTGTGTGTGTGTGTGTGTGTGTGTGTGTGTGTGTGTGTGGTAGCCTTACACGTAGGAACTTTGCTTCATAAACATAAACATTGTTCTTTTTTTTTTTTTTTGCCTTGTCTTTAATGTCTCTTCCAAATTTCAAACAACAAATATGCAAACACACAAACATGTACAGGTCTATAGGAAAAGTCGAGTGTCCAAGTGTGTAGTTTTTGTGTTTGTACATTCGTGTTTGTCGCACAGGCATTTTAGTTTCATAATTCACTCTTTTAGTGTAATTGAGAAACTCTGTCTTTATCAGTCTGTCCTGGGAATGCTTATGACTGTCATGTAATAAATACGTTAATTGCCAATGAGACATCTGTTGTTATATGTAAAAATGAGACCATGATAGCTAAAATTTATTGTAACCAAATACATTTTTTAAAATTAAGCCGTTCCAGAAAGTCAAAATTGTTAACCCAAAACCCGTTCAATAGTTTTACATGCAGGAAACAATTCAAAATGCATATAAATACATATAAATGATGTATGAAAGAAGTGAACACTTAAGGTTACTTTGACCTTAATTTAAGCATGAGACAATGTGGCAGCCAGATCAACACAGACGACTTCTTGAATTCAACTCTGTTTTTCTTATTGATCACAGCAGCAAAATAACCCAATATGGAGCAAAAGAAAGTTGCAAGTGCCAGCGTTTAGATAAAGGTGAGAAACTATTGAATTCAAGAAATAACTCATGGCAAAACACAAAGGTGGTGTCCGTGTTGACCTCACTGCCACATTGCGTCTTTGTCTCATGTCTTCAATGAACATAAAATGAACCTTAAATGTTCATTTATCATTTATATGCATTTAGAATATTTTGCCTGTAAACCTATAATTGTAAAACTCTAAAAATATGGGGTTTTTAAAACATTTTTTAGACTTGTGGCGTAACTTAGTTTCAATGTTGTAGCAAACTGCTCACAAGGATGTTTTGTGATTCAAATACATTAAGAACACACACAGAACTGACAGTATATTAATAACACGACAAGATGTACGCCATATTGTTCGCTAACCAGAAAATGTATGCAAACCGGGACAAAATTTTGGCGTACATTTTTGACATTAACCAAAAAACATGCTAACCGGGGCGTATGCTAACCATGGTGCCACTATCAGTGTGCACACCCTAAAATTATGCTTTCTTCAAAAATATTTGTACCAATTACCTGAACTGTGCTTTACTATAATCCTGCTTTTACCACTTTGGTAGAGATGGGCGTGTGAAGCTTCATGAACCTTTGAGGCTTTCCTTCAAATTGTGCCGGAACAGATTCAGAGCTTTGGTGCTTCAGGGAAAAGCAACATTAGCGACATCTGGTGGAAGAGTGAAGTCAAAGCAATCTGCGTCAGCAAAAGGAGTGAAACACAGGTCGCCATTACAAACGCACAAAATAACTTGCCAACAATGCTCATTTCGAACCGTCAATACGCGATGTGACGTATGAAGCTTCAAACGTAATCGGTCACTTGATATTTGCAGAGCGATACAAGCGCCGAGGCACTATTTCGAAGCAGTGTGATTCAGGAAGGCTGACACAAGCTTTGAGGCTTTGGGCTCATTTTAGCATCTCTACACTTTGGTCTAATGGGGTATCGTATCTACGGTTTAAAGAATACAGTGGACCAACGCACATTCACCATTCAGCAGCATTCACGGCCCTGTAAATTTGTGGCTTTCTGGTTTAAAAAAATAAAGGCTGATTTTTACACAGAAAATACATCTCATTCACCATAAAATGGCAATACTAATAATCCCTCATTTACAAATGAAATATTTTCATAGGGCATAGAAAATCTGTTTACAACCTTTTAAATACAATTTTAACATTATTAGAGCCCTCCAAACATGAACTAACACCCCTATAGTCACCTTTACACTTGTATTACCCAATATAGTAGACATAATAAGAGAAAATAAGACATTTAAGAGAGTGCAGACCTCCGCCAAGCGCCATATTTCCCCCATATTGTGATTCACACCAAAATGATACATTTTTTTGATCAGTTTTTGATATTTTGTAAAACCCATTGGAAACTTGTCCTGTATTTTTCTCCAAGTGCTCTAACCATTTTTTGTGGAGTTATATGCACAAATGCCGAAAATGGTCCTTTTAAAAAATTCCTGGATCACCCCCAAAATGAAATCAGTTCTTCCATATCCCAGTTCCCACAATTCCTGAAAATCCATTCACAACTTTTCAACTTATTTTGAACAAAAACAAACAAACAAATAAACACAGGCAAAAACATAATATGACTCATGCGCGTGTGTGTTGCTGTAAATGTTTGCTAGGGGGAACTGAGTGTGGGGCGGACAGAAAGTGACGTCACAGTTGCGTGCTGTGACGGGCAAAAGTTTCACAAAATTAGATATGCACGGAGTATAGATTTTATTTAAAAATAAAATGACATGAAACATTTTCATGTATTTTGGGGCCCTGACACGCACGCTGCGAATCACTGCCTTCATAGTGCAGGTGTGCCAAATACAATATTTACATTTTTTATTTGTTTTACCGCTGATAAAAAGATTTTTACATTTGTTCTAAACAACATCAAGAAGGGTAATGAATGCACCTTCACACTTATTCCAGATGTTTTTGGAAATAATACTGAAATATACAATCACTCCTATTACTTCTGTGTTGACAGTACGGCTGTGTGAGGAGGCCTCTAAATGTGTATGACGGAGCTCTCTGGCGGACCAGTGGAGGTGGAATCCCTTTACAGCATGCCCCCTCTGGCCAATGAGCAGGGACGCCACCCAAGCATATGGGCCAGGCCTCCCCAAAATAAACTGCGACCACGGTGCTGACAAATGTTGCTACTTTTACTGGTGACAGGTTACCCTAGCTACTCGCCTCCATATTTCCCCGTAAACGCCAAGGTTAACTCGAGAAAAGCAGGAAGGCTGGGCATCTGCCTGTATACAAACGTTTTCCCAAGTGGCAGCAACTGGAGGAGTGGAATCTCCCTTTGGAGCACAGGTGCGCCCTGAGGATACACCAGGCCATTCCCAGAGGCCAGCTGGGCTTACTCTGAAGGTAAAAACATAACATTCCCCACGTCCTGCATGGTGTCTTTTGGCATCAGCTTCATGCTCTGTAGGGCCTCAGAAAATCTCTGACATTGAGCTGACTGATCATACAGTTTCTTAATTCAATTACCGGAGCCCCCCCCCGTGTTTAACCAGGGTCCCGTTCATAAAAAAATAACCCCTTCTCACCTCACTCAGTCTTCAAATTACTGACCATGGCCGTCACTTTGCTTTGTTTGCTTACTGATGACTGTGACTGATCAAAAATCATAATAACAAGGTCAGACGAGATGAAGGAAGCTTTTTTGTTGATTTTCCTCATGTAAACTGAGCCCTCGGCTATTATTAGATATGACTTGGTGGGCTTGGAGGCTGTTTGCACAGGATTAATGTACACAACAGCTGCAGCTTCAGGTCTGCTGGAAGGGCATTGCAGTGCGCTTAATTGCACTGATTTGAGTGTCAGTAGCATATGTGGGGCCTATCTCATGTCTGGATTCAATAACTTCGTGTGAAAAAGTTGCGCAAGGAGGAAACTTTACAGAAATTGGGTGAAAAAGTTTTGCAAGTACTCAACCAGGTTGATTTGCAAGTGCACGAATAGGACACCCTATGACGACTGTACTGGAATTAGACGCAAAAAAAAAATGCTATTTTTACCTTCGGCTTCTGTATTTATGATGTCTTTGCAGCAAATGTTTGACAGGCTGACATTTTGCAGGTTATACAAAAACTATGTGACCGAGATTTTTTTTTTAAAAAGGGCTGGCACATGTGAAAATGTGGTGCGGGTTTGAATTTATGTGTCGGATACACTGACTTGTTACGGTCCACTTGCATTGGTGCCAAACGGGACAATGATCCACCAGATCCAGCAGATGGCGCTGCACCTCCAGGGCTGGAGGGGTCAGACATGTTTAGGACCGTCCAGGCTTGGTGGAAGTCTGCACCCTACTGGGTGTTTTTCTAGTATTTGAAATTGAGCTGCAACAATTAATCGATGATGAACTGATTACACGATTAATCCGCAACCAGTTCGGTATTCGATTAATTGTTGTTTTTTAAAAAAATGGAAATATCGTCTGATTTCAGCCTCTCAAACATGAACATTTTTTTATTTCTTTACTCATCCATGAAAGCAGATCTCTTATCTTTGTGTTTTAGGGAAAACAGGATATTCACACACATCAGCTTTGACTTTGGAACACAGTGATGTACATTTTCGCCTCTTTTCTGACACTGTATGTTGCGGACCAAACCACAAATAGTTTTATGTTTGGTCCATAACAGTTTGATCCATCTAGGCCAGGGGTCGGCAACCCGTGGCTACGGAACGACATGCGGCTCTTCACCTTGCTTTTAGTGGCTCCCTTCGCAATGTGGGAATATTATTTTAACACCCGAGTGGGGGAAAGACTTAAAAATACCCGACTTTTTGTAAGACCATGAACACATCCTGGATGGTGATTGGATGAGCATGGACAGATTCTGATTGCTCGGTCTTCTCCGCTAACAATGCTGGCTTACTGTACCTTTATGCTTGATATGTGGTGAGAAATTAGCCAGCAACCAAAAACGTTACTGACATTTTCGAAACAAGCACTCGACATTTTCTGAAATGTACTAATTTATTTCAAAGTAGCCCCACATGCTGGGCTCGAGCCGGCGAGTACGTCAAGGAAAGAGTACGTCAATTCATTGTGCGCAACATTTCTTAAGGCGTCAGCTAACGAAGTTTAACCAACGTACTATCACAACACAGCGCCACCAATTGGCATCCGTCACACATGCACACTGCACTTCTATTTGTTTATTCTGTTGTTGGAACGTGTAAAAAAGGGCACAATGGCTCTTTTGGTTGTAAAGGTTGCCGACCCCTGGTCTAGGCCCTAACCAATGAATCGATTAATCAAAACAACAAGCTTCAGATTAATCAACTAAGAAAATAATCTGAATAATTTGAAATGGGGGTGATGTGAAGGAGCATAAATGTAGTTCTCAACCCAACCGGTCAAGACAGACGGCCGCCCCTCAGTGGGAGTTTTTCCTTGCCTCCGTCGACAAACGCTTGCCGGTTGGCATGTGTGAGGCGCGTGGTTCTAGACCCGCTCCATGTGTAAAGTGCCTTGAGATAACGTCTGTTGTGAATGGGGAGTACTGTATATAAAAAAAAGGGATTTAACTTGACAACCTTGTGATTCATCCTGCAGTATGCAAGAGAACGCCTCTGAGCCGCCACCATCGCTCTCTCAGCTCTTAAGGGAAAGCTACCTGGCAGAGGCCCGCGCCCACCAGCGCCACAGCGAGATGAGCCGCTCGGACGCATCATCCTCACGTCTTCAGATTTTCGGCTCGCTCAAAGGAAAGGCTGAGGAGTCGGCGGGCTTCCACGAGAACCAATTGCCAGACCTGTCAGCCTTCCTCAACCAAGAAGAGCTGGACAAGAGCGTCAACTTGGCCCGCCAGGCCATCGGACACGAGCCCCGTGACGAGAGGGCAGAGGTCAAAGCCACTGTCACTCCAACAGCCTCTTCAGCTTCCATTTCTCCCTCTGTTCACCCCACGAAGCCCTCTCCTGCTCCTTACGGGCCGTCCTCCACTGTGTCCTTCACACAGCTAGATGAGCTGCCAGCAGCAAATCAAAGCAACCTCACAGCAGACAGGAAGTCGCAGAAAGCCTCTAACATGACGAGGAACAGCGGTGAAGGCCTAAACCACATCAACAAGTCAGCAAGGAATACCCCGTACGGAATGGAGACCCAGTCCAAGAAGGAGTTCCTCAACAAGGCAGCAGACTTTATCGAGGAACTCTCTTCTCTCTTCAAGGCCAACAGCTCTAAGCGGATACGACCAAGAGCGTGCAAAGCACACAGGAGTCGGAACCAGAGCAAGAGCCAGAACGATGGCACGGTATACCCCGTCAGCTCAGACAGCAGGGAGCGCACAGCCATGCCCGAGGAGGCTTTGGAGGACGGGCCCTGTCCCGTTGTCAGCCGCCAGCAGGAGGTCCAGCTTGACTCTGGGATTGGTCAGGTGGAGTTTCAAGACGGGAGGATTACTGAGCAACAGCAACTAGACTGCAAAGAGGTGGAGGTGGCCGAAAACTGCATTTTGACACAACCGCCATCGCATCCAAAGGAGCCAGCGTGTGAGCCTCCTCGGTTTATCCAGAAACTGAAAAGCAGAGAAGTTCTTGAGGGTAGCAAAGTCCAGTTAGATTGCATCGTCAGAGGACATCCGGTGCCTGAAGTCAGGTAAGGAACCTACATGTCCATCCTGGCATTTATTGTATTTTATCATATACACTAGGTCCCCAACTTACGAACACAATTGGTTCCAGACGACCGTTATGTCGAATTGTTCTTAAGTAGGGGAAAAGGTAATATTACCAATGATATAGGTACTACATGTACGTGTATACATATACAGTATATGTGTATGTATGTAAATATGAGTTTGGATGTAGTAGTAATATTAAACGAAGATAATTAATGAAAAAAACAATAATAAAAGTGATATAATAATACGTAATGATAAATGTTATTTACCTTTGAAGAGGTGTGGTCGAGCATACGTCGTTGTGGTGGAGTTGTCGTCGTCGTC
Organism: Dunckerocampus dactyliophorus; assembly: GCF_027744805.1. Lineage (NCBI taxonomy): Eukaryota > Metazoa > Chordata > Actinopteri > Syngnathiformes > Syngnathidae > Dunckerocampus > Dunckerocampus dactyliophorus. Next base: position 16,764,927 of record NC_072832.1, on the reverse strand, counting down.
GTTAGACTCTTCTAAAAGAGGTAGTGTTGTGTGGGTGGTGTAGAATTAAGCAGGCCTATTAACTCTTCATAAACTTTAATCACACGCTCTGTCCGGGTTGTATAATTTAGCTTTCCATTTAGCTTTATCTCCCCAGAGTCTAACTCTTCCTGTGTTGGTCCCATTAGCAGTGTCACAGTGCCCTCTAGTGGTCAAGCATGTACAGTAGCAGTATAAATACTGATTGAGTGACTACAAGGCAAAATAAAATAAAATATAGATCAGTCGGCTTGTGTTCGTATCCGCGAATGTTCGCTAGTCGGGTGTTCGTAAGTTGGGGACCGAGTGTAATATTTACAAATTTGCGTGAGGTATTTGAGTAGTTTTTGTCATAAGGGAGAAGGCTGGGGGTTAAAAATGCTGATTTAGTGACCTTGAACAACTCCTTTACTCCACTCACATAGTGTATATAGGCAATCTGTATAGTTTGGCTCAGTAATATGGTTCTTGAGACACACCTTGAATAAATTACAGTGACTCCCCACTTGAATATACGCAGATTTCTTATCAAAAAAGTATATTTTTTTTAGGTTTTAAAAATGTGCGTTTTTTTTTTTTTTTTACAAAAAACATCTCATGAAACATCTGTAATATTTTATAAATACAGTAATCCCTCACCACTTTGCGAATTTCACTCTTCACTCTATCGCGGTTCTTCAAAAATATATTAATAAATCATGCTGCTTCATGGCTGAATATTATTAGTAAAGAAATATGCATATTTAAGCACATTTTACATATTCTTTGCCTAAATGAAGCATTTTCAAGCATAAAAATGGCTTACTGCACTGAAATACAATACTAAATGAACTAAAATACAAATATAAGGTATTCACAAGACACATTCAAAGACTTTGTGAGGATATGTTATATTCTACACTGGTCACTAGGTGTCAGTAATATTACTGTAATGCAGTAATGCAGGGAATTTGTCATACTCAGCATGCAATTTGATTCTTGAATACCTTTGCATGCTTCACTGCTCTCCATTTTGTTGCATTTCGCTGGTTTCGGTTTGGGGTTCAGTCTGTACAGTACAGATGAATACATAAATATGATCAGTGTCTCACTATTATGTCAAATCACAGGGGCGCAAAAACATTTCTGTCCCCAAGTGGGGCATAACAGAAGATAACTGAGAACCACTGCTGTGATGTTTAGTGAGACACACAAGCACCAGACTTGAGCGCAGGAACAACAGGCTTTCATTGCAGGTTTGAATGAGTTACCAATGGGCACAATAATCCTTAACACGAGCCACTGTTGCAGCCATAACCCACACCAAGCTAAAACTCAACTCTCAACCTCCGATATCACTTGCTGCTCACACCACCGGAACACATTTACAGTAACACACACGAGGAAAAGTCTTATTTATGTTTTAAATTGCTTATTTTCTGTGATTATGTCTACTTGGTTGGGCAATACGAGTGTAAAGGTGACTATAGAGGTTTTATTTCATGTTTGGAGGACTTTAGGACTGTATTTAGTAAGGTCATAAACAGGTTTTCTATGCTCGACCTACGAAAACGTTCCATTTATAAATAAGGAATCCTTCACTTATCACGGTCGGGTCTGGATCCAATTAACCGCATTAAATGAGGGATCACTGTATTTTTCCCAAATGGTAATTCGTCAAGTTTGATTTGACTTTAGATATTTGGGGAGATTTATATTTGGGGAGATATATGTTAAGTGTAAAAACATTAAAAGAACAAGAAATGATTGTGAAATGATTGTTTTGATAGGAGAAAACACATACGTAGTATTTACAGCATGACCGCAGGCCACTCATTGTCAGAAGTGCAAGTGTGTTTTTTTTTCCTGACAAAGTCAAAGTAGACTTTTGGTCAGAAAATGTAGCCTGTGCAACACGTGACAGACTGATTTTGTAGGTAGAAAAGTGAAGATGTGGCAGGCAGGACATGAATGAAGCAGAGGTGTGACAAGAGAGGGGGCATGGCCTTGTTAGTCTACGGAGCATTGTTGAGGCACTAACATATACTTGTGCAGGGAGAATGCAAGCGCTCTGCCATTTTTAGACCGGACTGGCACTGTGAGCTGTAGTCGCGTCTGATAATGGAACCCACTGAGCTCTTGGCAGTCGTCTAAAGACACGCGGCTCTTTGGTAAGATGATTTATTTGCCTGCTCTTATGGTGGAAAACTTTACACCGCTTATTATTTAAATGCATCTTTTTGTTCACATATGAGAATTCTCCAAGCGTACTTTTCTTGTTCTATTGAGGTCACCGCTAACTTTATTAGATTGTTTCGGTTTCTTGTTTCTTTTTATGTTTTATTTTGAAGTTTGAAGTGCTCGGCTGTGTGTGTACATTAGAGTTTAGCAGAGTTCAGATTAGTGTTGTGCATATAGTCAGAATTGTCAGGCTCCAGAGGGAATCTCCTCCCTGGTGCTGGGCTGCAGAAGGAAAATAGCTCTGACAGGTGCAGTGAGAAGGCACCAACTATCCTCTTTACTAGTCATGCTTTTAATTTAGCCCCTTACTCATGACAAATGACTCTCTTGGAGCGCAACATCCCGCTGTCAGGCTATTCCCAGGAGGCCTGTAAAGGAAATCCAGGGTACCTTCACTGACAAATCATAAATGCACTTATTGGGTATGAATATTTGAATCAGGTGGGCTTGATGACAGCTACGGATGGGATTTACGGACATAAGATGTCACACCTCACCTCATTCCTGTTTGTTTATAGGCTGGATTTTTAGAAAGCATCAAGGACTCATCGACTCAAAATAGATGTTCTGAGAGGCCGCTGCTCATGTTGCTGCATGGTGCATTGGAAGGCAGTTAACGTTATACTTTTACAAAGAATAAATAGATTAAAACTACTAGACTGCTAGATACTACTCCTTAGAAGTGACTACCATGTGGTACAATGTGGTATATTTTATTTATACTACAGTATCCTCGGTTAGTCTCCACCGAACTACCTTTACTATATAAAAGTCTTCAATGGTAACTAGAGGCGCAACAATTCCTGGAATAATTTGAGTACCTCAACTCCAAAAAATGTTTTTTTTCTGCCTCGAGGAATCGCTTACGTCACCAACGAGCTTACGTCACCGCCGCGCTTTCGTCACCCACACAGAGAACGAAGAAGGAAGTGGGACGATTGAAGAGGCGAGAGAAAGCGACAAGGCAACAAAAGAGAAGGAAAACAAAATGTAAAAAACAGACAGAAAATGTTGCTAAACAGCAAGTTGAACACCGTGACGTGTATCCGCTGTAATGCAGCACTTGCATACCACAACAGCACACCTTATATGTTGCATCATCTCCTCCCAAATGGAGCGGAAGAGCCGAGACTAGGTTAAATTAATGTTGAGCAAATCAGTGAGGTTAAGCTTAATGTACTTTACTAACTAGTGATGTGTCGGCCGAGAACGAATCGGCTCTAAGAGGCTCTTTGAAATGAACGACAGGAGCCGGTTCGCATCGTTGGGAGCCAACTGGGAGCCAATTGCTTTTTCCCTCGTCTTTTTTTTCTATAAGGTGAATGTCATTGGTGAAGATGTGTGGCGGCGTCTCTGTGTCCACACTGAGCAGGGGGAGGGGCGGGGTTAAACACGCTGTGGTGCTCTTAAAGACGGTTCATTCATTCGTGAGAAATTTGCATGTAGAGGTTTGACCTATTTTGACCAAATTTGTCTATTGAGATGGGTCTTCGTTTTTGTATTTAATAATTTAAAATTATATTATACTTTTGTAGCTGCACATTGAGGTTTAAATAAATCAATTTCAACAGTAAATATTTGGTATCATGTATTTTTACATTAGTAATTAATTTTACACAAAACACATCATTTGGTAATACATTAATTTAAGATAACAAAAAAATCTGAGGAGCCACTTGGGAGCCGAAAGAGACGGCTCCCTTTAGTAAGCCGAGTCAAAAGAACCGGCTCTCTAAAAAGAACAGAAATTTCCATCACTATTACTAACATAACGTTAGCTGTGTGGAGGGCTAGCTTTCACTTAATTATGACTACTGTCTAATGTGTGGCAGTTTATTACGATGGCAACGTGACTTCATACAAGGTTTATTTCATTTGCAAAAACACGGCACTGTGAGTTAAGAAGAAGAAAGCATTTTAGCTCACTAATCAGTAGCTGCTCATTTCTAGCAGACAATACTGTGTAATGGAACAAGGAAGCGAGTGTCTCACTCCGTTGAGAGTAATGTGTTCCACCACAGAAGGTGCCTTCATTTTACTTTGAACACTACAAAAAGTCAATATCTTGTAAAGAATATTTGTCTTATTTTTAGTCAGCCTGTCTACGTTTAGGATTTATAAATGCACAGCCATCAACATCATGTAATATGTAATTTAGTCTTAGTAATGTCTTAGTAAAGTCATTATCATTTCTCTCCTTTTCCAGTAAATAGTTACAGTCTGGGATGCATAAATTCATCTACGTAAGCTCCATCATGTAGTCCATCAGACCCAAGAAAATACAGTTTATTCCTATGCACAATGTGAATTTAAGAAATAAAACGGTTGATTACCTAAGCAAAAATATGTTTTTTCCGTTTACTTGATTAATCGAAAACATTTTCAGTAGAATACTCAATTACTAAAATATTCAATAGCTGCAGCCCTAATGGTAACAATACGACTAACTTAACTATAATGTTGTTATGGGCTATTGGGACTGTTCCGCATACCGCAAAATACTTTTAAATTGCTATACTGTATAGAAAATAATATAAATATTATATTAATATTTATGATTGATTTAATGTAATATAGTAATTATTTTATTATTATTATTATTATAAAAATAATATATTATACTATGATATCATAATTTTAATATTCCTATTTAAATATTATCAAATTAATATACATCTTAATGGCATACTGTACAATAATAAAAATATGAAATAAATGAATGAAAACAGTCGTAATCATATCAAACTTTATTTATAAAGCGCTTTTCCTGCATATAAAATGCAACACACAGTCCTTTACAGAGTTAAAAACAATGCCCCTGACAACCCCCTCCCCCACACCCCAAGCACACACACACACACTCACGCACATACAAATGCAGGCACAATTGCCCATAATAAGAACAGAACTCCTTACTTTTATCCCTGTGGTTGGAAATTTTGGTGGAAGGACCAGAATTTCCCTTATTTTCTGCAAGATTTCCCCTGTTTTCAAATGCAAATGTTGACAGGTGTATTATATCCGTCTCTCCTCTCGCTCAGCTTTTTATGATGTACATTTTCACTTTCATGCTGATGGCTTTCCTTTTCTTTGGCGCACTGTCAATTGGGCGCCATAACGAAGTGCAAAAAGTTAACTAATAAGTAGAGATGCTCAGTATTGGCTTTCTTAGCGCTATCCAATATCATCAAGCACTTCATTACAGACACCGATATCAACCGATACCGATATCAGCAGCAAAGCTTCTCTCAGACTAATGTCATGTAACTCATTCTGCTTCTTCTACTGGATGCATTACACAAATAAACACTATTTGACAAATACTGCAAATTCACCCCCCCTCCCCCCTGTTTTGAGGCACCCGCAATTTTTTTTGCCTGATTCTGATGTATGTCCATAGGGACATGCATCTGACATGCATCTGAATTATGGCCGCGTGGTGGACGCATATGCCAGAATGCAACCAAGACACATGCTATTCCTGAACCCACCCCATAATTTACATTGGACATTGAACGTGTGCTGTACATGGCTATTCAGGTGGAAGTGCAAAATAAAGGTTCTGGCATCATGACTATAAGGAAAACTGTTGTCTATTCTCAATGAAAATTAACCAGACAAGCGATCCCCAGTGACATAAAATTATACTCAAATCCTCGGAATTTACAGCTGCTTCAAATTGGAAAATATTTCAGGAAATTGAGCTAAAATGGGTTTCTCCTAGTACCGGTAATTTTATAAATAGAATGTTTTGGCTTAAACGATATATTCCAAGGATAAAAATAACAACAAACTCTTGAAATTAAGGAAATTAATTAAAATTGGCCTCAGATATCACCAGATTGCAGGAAATGAGGTCTAATTTTAAAAATTTTTCTGGGGGAGGGCCCCCTGAACCCCCACTCCATTTCCAGCGCCTCGGCGTACGACTGAGGTTTTCCCAGGTCAGTTGAGAGACATAATCTCTCCAACGTGTCCTGGGTCTTCCCCGAGGCCTCCTACTGGTCAGACGTGACCTTCAACTTCCCCAGGGAGGTGTCTTGACCAGATGGCCGAGCCAACTCATCTGGCTCCTCTCAAGCCTGTCCACACAGGAATGTTCCTTTTTTTTTTTTTTGGCGGGTTGAAAAAAATTAATGTCCACACTTCCTAGATGGAAATGAATCACTGGGTGAAAACAATGTAATACACAAGGGACACCTACGTGTGGCGCTGTAAACAGACAGACAGGCGGAACCACGTGACACACCAAACTATAGAAGAAGAAAGAACGCATGCCCATAAATCTGTTGTTGTCTTCCGGTTTTCAAGGCTCATCTAGACTTGTGACGAAGTGGAATTACTTCTATTTTGGAGAAAACACAACAAAACATCCGGAAAATGTCGGGGGGGGGGCGGGCTAGCGGTTCTACTCTGACTTTCTCCTGGATAAAACTGCTTCACACCTTATCTAGGGTCAGGTGACATAATATGACACTAAATGACAAAATAAAACCTTATTTGACCTTTTTCAAGTGTATGACGATAGATAATGCTTCTTTCATTACAAAGATATTACAACCCATGTCACTGATGCATGAAGTGTCCAAAGAACGCAATTTATTGTGCACGGTTCCATGTTAAGGGTATGCTGAGACAATGTCGAAACTGGCAAAGCTCACTGGTGTCTTTTACAAGCAAAAGGGAAAGGGCTCGCTTATTGAAATGTTTATATGTACGTGTAACTCAGCCAAAAATGCTCTCAGGGACACACTGCCTGGCTGCAGCTTTGTAGAAACACTGGCAGAAAGTTGACATAAAGAAAATAGTCTGAGGGGAATCACTGAAATAAAATCAGGTCACACACAGTCCCTGACAGTATATGCAGATTTATCTGCGTTAGGCAGTATGAATATGTAAGCAATGAAACCACGGCACAAAATTGCTTACTTGAAAGTGTCTTAATCTGGTTACTAGCTGACGGTTTTGATAGAGCCAAACCGCACTATTCAGTCTACAGGTATTAAATAAAAAACATGAATGCATGCGGCAGCATGACGAAAATGTGATCCCGGGTTCGAATCCCAGCTTGGACTTGGGTAGGCGGAGTGAACTGTCAGGAGGGAGTGAGAGGCAGGGAGGACTTTCAATATTAGTGCAGACCTGCCAACATGTATGAATTTGTTGTACTCAGGATTCAATTTGACTCTTGAATGCGCTTGTATGCTTCACTGCTCTCCATTTTGTTGCATTCCGCTGGTTTCCGTTTAGAGTTCAGTCTGTACTGTACAGATAAAAAAATAGATATCATTACTTTCTCAGTAGTATTTCAAATCAAGGGAGCGCAAAATAATCTCTGTCCCCCAATGGGGGCATTACAGAAAATAACTGCAAACCACTGGGTTAACTGGAGATGCTAAACTGTCCATAGGTGTGAATGGTTGTTTGTCTACATGTGCCCTGTGATTGAATTCGTGAGCTGGCATTGGCTCCATCTCACCAGGACCTCGAAGTGGTGCAAGATGAATGAATGAATGCATGCCTGCATACAACAATTCACTCTATCACGGTTTTTCAAAAATATATCAATTAATGAATCTTGCTATTTCATGGCTGAATACAACCTGTTATCAGTATTTACAGATCTTTTGCCTAAATTAAACATTTTCAAGCATAAAAATGGCTAAATTAACGAAAATACAAATGTAAGGCATTCAGAAGACGCATTCAAAGACGTTGTGATGATGTGTAGTAGTCTACACTGGTCACTAGGTGTCAGTAATGTTACTGTAATGTTCGGTGAAACACACAAGCACCAGACTTGATCACCGGAACAACAGGCTTTTATTGCAGGTTTAAATTATGTCACAACAGACGCAATAATCCGTAATCCACGCTAAGATAAAAGTCAACTCTGAACCCCGCTCCCCCACTCAGTTCCCCTAGGGAACACATTTCTGTTGGGTTATGCATATGTAACGGTGACAATATAAACCACATTTAGGAGGTTGTGAACAGGTTTTATATGCTCTAACTATGAAAATATTATATATATATATATATATATATATATATATATATATATATATATATATATATATATATACATATATATATACATATATATATATATATATATACAGTATATATATATATATATATATATATATATATATATATATACCGTATATATATATATATATATATGAATATGGAATCCTACTTGAAGGCAATTCACTTATGACGCTATCCAAGGTTCTATTGTATTGAATGAAAAACTAGCCTGACCGAAATTCAGTCATATCACAAAGATTGGGAAAGTCTAAGCCGAAGTGTTATATAGCAGCTACAATACGTATGTTGCAGTGGGGGTTTGCAGATAGGTTTTAAAAAATGTAACTGTATCCAGTAGGTCCGTGCTTTTCGTAGGGGTTACTGTGTTGGACCACCAGCGAATGGTAAAAAATGCAAGTAACTGAGACGCCCATAAAATTTTTTAATTTTTTTGGCTCCTCCTCCCTCCAAATCTTCCTCCTAGCTTAACACTGTTCTCCTCCAATTTCGGATCAACTTTTGCAATAAGAGTAAAGTAATTATTGGATTCGATTCAGCTCCAGAACACTCCCCTTTTCTCTTTCAATTGCCATTGTTCACTCGTGCCGATGTTTCCAAAATTGTGACTTTGCTGAGTTGCAGGTGGTTCTGTGAGGGCAAGGAGTTGGAGAACAGCCCTGACATTCAGGTCATCACCAATGGCGAGCTTCACTCTCTGATCATCACAGAGGCTTTTGAGGAAGACACCGGACGTTACTCCTGCTTTGCATCCAACTTCTACGGGACCGACTCAACATCAGCTGAGATCTACATTGAAGGTGCTTCTTGGGACTATTAATTTTCTTTCATCGCGCATACTGTACTGTAGTGATCGTGTAAAATCCTAAAATGCACACATGATTCTGCAGGTGCATCTTCTTCAGACTCTGAGGGGGAACAGCACTTTGAAAATGTAGCCCAGTAAGTTCTCCTACTGCCACTATTTGCATCTACAAAGTACACATGAGTGGTAATAGCAACCTATTCTTTACACTATTTGATTTGAAAAGCCTGGAGAGGAAACAACCCAAGTCCACTGTGTCATCAAGCCAAAGCTCCACAGAAGTTCCAGAGTCTTTAGCAAATCAAACCATAGCAACTGAGGAGCCACTGAAGGAACTCAGCACTTTATCTGTCCCAGTCCCGGTTCAGACAACAACCACCTCGCCTCCGGGCCCAGAGAGTCCTCAAGCGCTTGCAGCCTCCACAGCTCATCCAGAAGAGAGTGAAACAACAATATCACCCGTGCAAGTGTTTGCTACGTCACCACCAGCAGACCTCACAGAGGGTCTGCTGCTGTCAGGGGCTACGTCTCTCACGTCCACAACACAGCCAGGGCAGACCGCGGAATCGCCACAGCCTTTCAACCCTGTCCTCTCATCTGTGCTGCCGTCCCACGCCGCCCCAACGCAAGCATCCCAACCTGAGGTAGGACTGATTAATTTGATATTTTTCTCCTCCAAACATTTGCTTTTTTCTGTGCTTCCAGAGTCAAACTTCCAGCCTGCAAGGCTTGAACGGGCAACCTATCATGGCTGCTCCTGTTTTCACAAAGGTGGGTACAGTCTGAATAGGACTATTGTGTGTGTTTGTTGTCAAGGACATGTTTTGTCCTCACCCCACTAGAGGCTGCAGGACCTGGTGGCATCAGAAGGGCAGCTGGTGGTGCTAGAGTGCCGTGTGAAGGGAGTGCCATCCCCTCACGTGGACTGGTACAAAGAGACAAAAATCATTGAGGACTCTGCTGACTTTAGGATCCTACAGAAAAGTAAGCGTGGACTACACACAGTCCAAGATTGATTGCTAGTATGTTTTTTTTTTTTATTATATTATATCATATAATACTAGGTACCATTCTACAATAAGGGTACCTTTCTGAAGAATCACTTAAACGTTTAATTATTTTCTCCTTCATGAATGCTTAGTATACATTACAAAAAGGTTAGATATAAATGATCCAGGCTTATGGTATCCTCATTATTACTATTGTCTGTGTAGACTGCAATTAGAGGTGAAAACAACATGAAAACCAGAGAGCTAACTGTAGGTAAAAATGCAAAAAGCAATTTGTGAATCTTTTATCTTTTATGAATTATAATTTTAATTGTATTTTCATAGTTGTTTTTTATTCTTACTTTATTATTCAATTTATTCCTCTCCCTTTATTGTATACAGTAGTTATCCACTTTTTACGGGGGTTACATTCTAAGACCATCGCGAATGGCAAAAATGGTTGAGTAATTGATACGCCCATAAAAATGTCTATATTTGACACACGACTTGCTCCTCCCCTTCTAAACCCTCCTGCTAGCATGATGTTGACGTTCTCCTCTGATTTTGGATCAACATTTGCAATAAGAGTGACTCTTGGCAATTATTAGATTCCATTCAGCTCCCTGCAATTGGCTGGCGACCAGTTCTGGGTGTACCCCGCCTCTCGCCCGAAGTCAGCTGGGATAGGCTCAAGCATGCCCCCGCAACCCTAATGAGGATAAGCGGCATAGAAAAGGGATGGATGGATGGATTCAGCTCCAGAAACCTCCCCTGTCATTCTTCAATATGCCCCACACACTTATAAAACGCAATGAAAGTATAAAATGTAAAGGTAGTCACCACTAATGTATGTTAATGTAATATGATCCATAAACAGATGGACTCGCATTCACGGTATAGAAGTTATATATAACTTTCACTGTTGTGGCTCACAGTAACTATGGTGCGGTCAAGGACCGCCAAACAAAGTGTGAAACTCAACACTGTACATTTTACCTGTATTATCATGTATTTATAAACGATCACCAGCGTAGGGTTGATATGATGAAGGGATACACCGATCCACATTTGCTGTACCTTATACCCGTATTTATAAATTATTTATTGGTTATAATATATCAATTATTAATTGGCTGTCTGCAAGATAAGGCCTATTTTGGGAAAAAAACAATTCTAAATATTTTTTGGACCAAAAATCATTAACTTTTCAGGGCCGTGAATGCTGAATCGTGAAAGTGCAGGCCTCCACTGTACTGCATACAGTGTTGCTGGCGTAATTTCCCTGAGGGTGCACGTCCAATGGATCAATTAAGATCTATTCAATCTAATGTAATCTTATTATAGAACAGAAGAGAAAAACTATTGTTAAAACTGTTGTAAGCTATTGTCCAAATAGTTTTTAATGTCATTAAGTAACTATCGACAGTATATATATTTATAAAGTGGTATCTCATAAGGATACATGAGCAAACTACAGTAACTACAGTAATCCCTTGCTACTATTTTGCGGCTTCACTCCATCACGTTTTTTCAAAAATATATTAATAAATAAATCGTGCTGTTTTGTGGTTGAATGCAGCCTCGTATTAGTTCAACGATATGTGTATTACAGCAAGTTGTACAGATTTTTTTTTGCCTAAATTAAGCATTTTCAAACATAAAAAGGGCTGAATGAACTAAAATACAAATAGAAGGCATTCAGAAAACCGATTCATAGACATTGTGACGATATGTAGTATTCTACACTGGACACTAGGTGTCAGTAATGTTACTGTAATGCTCGGTGAGACACACAAGCACCAGACTTGATCGCCGGAACAACAGGCTTTTATTGCAGGCTTGAATGATCTCACAACAGGCATAATAATTCCTATAACATCTATGATAATAAAATCTCTAATAAGAACAATGGGCCTCATTCACGAAACGTTCTTACGCACAAATCTGTTCTTAAAGCCTTCTTACGAAGATTTTTGGCATTCATGAAACGTGTTCTTAACTCACAGTTCTTAGATCTAAGAACAAATTCTACGAACGCTCAGGAGGACTCTTACGCACAAGAAAAGCTTGCACTTTCAATGCGCAATCACCCTCATGATGGATTTTGCAACCTGATCCCAAAAAATGTAGTGCAAATAGAATATCCCAACAATTATTTATCATCAAAACAACTAAAATATACTCCATGGATAAATATATATTCAAATCCCAATTCATCAAAAAAAAAAAGTACCTGGCTGGACGTGCGCTGCGCAGAGAGAGAATGTAAAGGGACCATTAGATTTATTTGCTGAAAGCCACGAATATTTGATGTCCTGCTTCAGGCTTCAGGCTTCCCTCTCTGTTCTTGCAGGTGTGCAGGATCATCAGAATAACATCGCAATGAAACGTGGTGTGCCTATTGCGCACTAGCACCCCCAGATAACGACATGTGCCCCCAGCCAAGTCTTGAGCCAGAGCACGGGGCTGCTGTATTAATTAGGCAGCGTCTAATCAAATGTAACCACAGAAAAAATACATTGTCACACACAAACTATGTATTTTGACTTTATTTTTCCATCATGATTGTGTAAATATTTTCTAGAGTTTCCGAAATGGTTTGGTTTCTGATTGATGGCCCGCCTCCCGTTTCCTCCAGATCCCTCCGGTGCAGTCCAATCTTTTTTTTTTTTGTCTATTTTAAGTCAAAACACTTCTTTTTAACCTCTGCGGTGGTGCGTTTCTCCGTGGAAACGGCATTTATGTTTCCTGCAATGGTGCTCCATGCCGACTCTTTTTGGATGGCCTGATGACCGGTGGATACACGTGAAAATAAGGTGGTCTTGTGTTCGCTCACTCCTTTTAAAAGCACCTCTATTTCAGTAGAATTGAAGTTTTTCTTTCGTTTGTTGTCCAGCTGCTCCTCAGTCTTGCCCTTGCGCGTTGCCATCTCCGCCTCCAGCTGCCCGTTGCGCACGGCACATTTTTTACCTTGTATGGGAAATAATAGGCGGTGACCTATGCAAATTAGGGCTCACATGCACGGGCATCGCAGTTGGCATTCATCAACCTAAGAACACCGGTGCGAACGATTATCCCTACTTAAGAACGTGTCGTGAATGCGGCGCAGTTTCCAACCCGCGCCTTCTTAAGTACACTTATTAAGAAGACTTTTAAGAAGATTTTCGTGAATGAGGCCCATTGTTGGTTAAAAAGGCTATTGTTGCTGCTGTGACCCATGCCAAGCTAAAACTCAACTCTGAACCCCCCACGTCACTTCCTGTCCACCCACTATTGTGCTCTCCCAGCAGCAGAACACATTTAGAGCAACACAAGTCTTAACTATGTTATATGTTATGTATAAATGGCTTATTTTATGTTATTTTATGTTATGTAACATGATAACTACATGATAACTACAGTAACTAACAACTATCCTAACTACGAAAATATTGTATTTATCAATAATGAGTCTTTATTCACTTATCACTTATTACTTAAAATTCATTTATCGCGATTGGGTCTGGAACCAATTTACCGCAATAAACGAGGGAATACTGTATACTAAATTTACCTTTTGTTCAACATTATTCGATTTCTTTGATGATTGGCTGCTCTGAGCTCCAGAATTTGGTTCCTTGGCCTATAATGTTAATAAATTAAAGAATAAACAAAATAAAAAATAAATTACATACAAATTCCTCATTTACTGTATCACCAAAATGATGCAAGTTCATGTTTTGATGACCTTCACTTTTCAGGACACCTAAAAAAAAATGTCAGTTGTTATAACGTTGATGCTTTTTCCACCCCAGAGCCCAGATCTCCAGCTGAATCAGGTAGGTATCGTGAAAAACATCAATGTTGTCTGTGTATGTGTGATTACGTGTGCATAAATACTGCTGTGAAGTGTTTAGTCCTCGGTTCAAGGCTTCTGCTCTTCTTCTGTACACAAGCCAGGGCTGCTTTCCTCTGCACCTTATAAGGTAGTCTCTCATCCTGTGTCAAACCACCATGGCAGATCCTTTCAACCTGCCATTTAGCTTCACATAGACTCAGCTTCACATACAAAGAAACTTTTCAATGGTACTTTTTGACCACAAGTAGTGCTTCTCCTCGGTTAGAACTCTCAACAGATCAGAAACTAACAAGAACAATTAGATGACACGAGTATCACTTTTGTTTCTCAAGAGGAAATATGTACGTTGGTCATCGCTGAAGTCTTTCCTGAGGATTCAGGGATGTTTACTTGCACGGCAAGCAACACGTATGGAATAGCATCCAGTACTGCAGCACTAAAGATCAAAGGTAACATTTGTGTTTTACATTTTACTCTCATATCAATACAATGAACGTACAGTACACCTCATGTCACCTCTTCCAGGCAATGGTGGTAACAACCATGCAATTCGGCCTTTTTGCACTTTAACTGTGGAGCCCAGTCGAGTCCAAGAACCCTCTGTATCAGATCTCACCTCTCCTCCTGTAAAACCTCACACAGACATTATGTTGACCAATACCATCAAGCCCCACTCCAGCACCATACGCCTGGATCCATTAGTCAATAGCAGCTTACGTCTGGATCCTTTAAACACCAGCACGCTTCGTCTGCACCCCAACAGTTCCAGCATGCTGCGTCCGGACCCCTTATGTATCAGCCAGCCCGGCTTGGACCCCAGCAGCCTTCCCGGTGGCCCCAGCCTCAACACTCGCAGTTTTAGCATCCCTAACTTAGACCCGTTCAGCCTCCACCAGGACCCTCCGGAGAGCCCGGGACAACTGCCTCCACACCCTAAACCCTTCACTTCACAGGAAGTGTCCGGACCACCTCCCGACGCAAGCCCCAATATCAAGGCGACCCCAAACAGTGATGGAACTTCTGTTACGTTACCCCTCCCAGATCCACCTCCAAACTCCTGCCTGAAGTCAGGCGTCCTGACAAACCACAAAGACTCACGCTCTAGCTCCAGAGTCGGTCTGCGTGTGCATTTCAAACTGCCTGAGGATGAGGATGATGAGCAAACTGACACATTCGCGCCACCTGATGAAGACACATCTGATGACTTGGTCAACAAAGGACCACCGCCAGTGCTGGCAAAACCCAAACTGTAAGTAGACCGGATATATGACATTGTTTTTCTGTTGCGTTTAGACCTGCAACAATTCATGGATGAATCATCCAATTAGTCATCCATGAAAGCAGACCTATTATCTTTGTGTTTTAGGCAAAACAAGATATTCACACATATCAGCTTTGGAAAACATTTCTTTTATTTGCCTCTTTTCTGATATGTTTTGGACCAAACCAAATTAGATCAGATTCAGTTCCAGAACTCTCCCCTTCTCCCTTCAATTACCATTGTTCACTCGTGACGCAACGCAGGTTCTGTCAGGCGTGGTGGGAGCCACGACAGGAATCAGGATCCCAATGCAGACAACCAGAGTCAAAAATAGTAACAAAAATACTTTAATACGAAACAGAAAGAGTCCACAAGGTAAAAGTACAACTAAGGAAAATCCACTAACGGTTAACCAACGAAAAACACTGACAGCAAAAGGCTGTCAGGAACAAAAACCAAAGTACAAACAAAAAACACTGTAGGCAAACCTGACAGGAGATATCTTGGATACAAGGCTGAATGAACAAGCAGGTAAGGGAGCCAGAATGCAGGGTAAGGAACAAGAAGCCGGGCTAAGCGGGAGCAAGGAACAGGAGGTCAGGGAGTCAAGGAGTACAATCTGGCACTGGTAGATTGTTTGGCTGCAGCTTAAGAAGGGAGGAGGTAATGAGCTGCAGGTGTGTGTGATTAGGTCTGGGTCATGTTCAGGGATGTGCTGCAACACAAAAACAGCAGAGGGCAGCAGAGCAGAATGCAGAACATGACAGTATGTCCCCCCCTCATAAGACGCCTCCTGGCGGCTTACCTGGCTTGTTAGGGTGGAGATGGTGGAAGTCGCTTATGAGTGACGGGTCCAAGATAAGGGAGCGGGAGACCCAAGAACGCTCCTCAGGGCCGTAACCCTCCCAGTCGACCAGGTACTGGAATCCTCTGCCCCTCCTTCGGGAGTCCAAGATAGCCTTCACCGTGTATGCTGGATGGCCATCGATCAGGCGCGGCGGAGGAGGCGACTCGGCCGGGGGGCACAGGTGACTGGAGGACACAGGTTTGAGGCAGGAGACGTGGAATACCGGGTGTACTTTGAGTGCTGGAGGTAGTTTAAGTCTGACGGCGGAGGGACTGATGATGGAGTCAATTAGGTATGGTCCCACAAATCTGGGTGCAAGCTTCCGGCTGGTTCCGGCCAGTGGTAAGTCCCTGGATGACAACCAGACTTCCTGACCGACCTGGTAGACGGGTGCCGGAATTCTGTGGCGGTCGGCCAGGCGTCGATTGCGCTCCGCCGTGCGGTTCAGTGCAGCTACCGTCTCTCGCCAAACTCTTCGGGCGCGGCGAAGGTGGATCTGGACCGATGGTACTGACACTTCCGCCTCCTGAGACGGAAAAAGAGGAGGCTGGTATCCATTGGCGACTTTAAAGGGTGACATACCTGTGGCCGAGCTGACAAGGGTGTTATGCGCGTACTCCACCCAGGGGAGGTGGATGGACCAGGATGACGGGTGTCGGTGGCAGACGCATCGTAAGGCAGCCTCGAGGTCCTGGTTGGCCCGCTCTGTCTGGCCGTTTGTCTGTGGATGGTGACCAGATGATAAGCTCACTGATGCCCCGAGCATCTTGCAGAAGGACTTCCAGACCTTGGAAGTGAATTGGGGCCCTCTGTCGGAAACAATGTTGATTGGGATTCCGTGGATGCGGAAGACATGTCTCACCAAGAGTCGCGCTGTGTCCAGTGAAGTAGGTAGTCCAGGTAACGCTATGAAATGTGCCATCTTGGAAAACCGGTCAACAATGTTCAGAATTGTGGTATTTCCTCTGGAAGCAGGTAGTCCAGTAACGAAGTCCAAAGCTATATGTGACCAGGGACGGGTCGGGATGGGCAGCGGTTGTAACAGACCCGCCGGAGGTCGATTCGATGACTTATTTCTGGCGCAGACAGAGCAGGCCGCGACGAACTCCTTCACATCCGCCGCCATGGAAGGCCACCAAAACCTCTGCGCCAATGCCAGTTGAGTTCGTCTGGTTCCTGGGTGACAGGTAACTCTGGAAGCGTGACCCCACTGCAATACGTCCGACCTCAGCGTCTCAGGAACAAACAATTTACCAGCAGGACAACCCTCTGGAGACTCCTCCCCTTTAGTTGCCTCCGACACCTTCTTCTCCACCTCCCACCGAAGAGCGCCCAACACTCGGGCCACAGGTATGATGGTTTCCGGCGCTGTTCCCTCCTCCGTGGGACTGAAGACTCTGGACAGGGCGTCAGGTTTAATATTGCGTGAACCGGGTCTGTAGGTGATGGAGAAATTGAAGCGTGTTAGGAACAGTGACCAACGGGCTTGTCTGGCATTGAGTCTCTGGGCGGTTCTGATATAGGACAAGTTCTTGTGGTCGGTGATAACTATAAAAGGATGAACTGCGCCCTCCAGCCAATGCCGCCACTCCCGCAGCGCGAGAACGATGGCCAACAGCTCCCTGTTGCCCACATCGTAGTTCCCTTCAGCCTGTGTGAGGCGACGCGAGAAGAAGGCGCAGGGATGCAGTTTCTGGTCGACCGGGGACCGCTGGGACAGCACGGCTCCCACTCCCGTATCAGAAGCGTCAACCTCAACAGAAAATTGTAAATTAGGATCAGGATGTACCAGAACCGGAGCGGAAGTAAACAAGGTCTTGAGTGTGTTAAACGCAGAATTAGCCTCTGGGGTCCATACAAACGGAATTTTAGGTGATGTAAGCCTAGTCAGAGGTCCTGCTTTGCTGCTGAAATTACGTATGAATCGCCTGTAGAAGTTGGCGAACCCGAGAAACCTCTGCAAGTGCTTCCTTGATTTGGGAGTAGGCCACTCGACCACCGCCTGGATCTTGGCGGGATCGGCACGCAGTTGACCTTTCTCCACAATGTACCCCAGAAATGGCACCGAAGTGGCGTGAAAGTCGCACTTCTCTGCCTTAACGTAGAGCCTATTCTCCATTAAACGCTGGAGAACTAGTCGGACATGAGTGGTGTGGTCTTGAAGATTCCTGGAAAAGATAAGTATGTCATCCAAATATACGAAACAGAATTGATTTATCATGTCGCTGAGAACATCGTTAATGAGGTTTTGGAACACCGCCGGGGCGTTCGTGAGACCGAAAGGCATCACCAGATATTCGAAATGCCCCAGCGGTGTGTTAAACGCGGTCTTCCACTCATCTCCATCCTTTATGCGTACCAGATGATAGGCGTTGCGGAGATCCAATTTTGAAAAAATGCGTGCAGAGTGTAAAGCGGAAAAGGCAGAATCCATAAGTGGCAAGGAGTAACTATTGCGGACCGTGATGCTATTGAGCCCCCGGTAATCGATACAGGGCCGTAGAGATTTGTCTTTCTTGGCAACAAAGAAAAAGCCCGCCCCCAGTGGCGAGGAAGAGGGTCGAATAAGACCGGCTGCTAGGGAAGAGGAAATGTACTCTTTGAGGGCTTTTTGTTCTGGAGCGGAGATGTTATACAATTTGGCGCTAGGAAATGTGGCGTTAGGGAGTAATTCTATGGCGCAGTCGTACGGTCGATGAGGGGGAAGTGTTTGCGCACGGTCCTTGCTGAACACTTGCTTTAAGTCGTGGTATTCGCTAGGAATTCCTGTAAGATCTATAACTTCCTCTGGGGATATGGAAGAGGGAACATTGGATCGAGCCGAACGGAGACAGTTAGCGTGACAAAACGGGCTCCAACTGGAGACGTGCAATTTGTTCCAATCTAAGAGTGGGTTGTGAAGCTTAAGCCAGGTTAACCCCAGCACTAGTGGTGCGGACTGGGAGGGCATGACATAAAAACGGATGGTCTCGGAGTGGTTACCAGAGAGATGAAGGATAAGCGGTTCGGTTTGGTGTGTAATGGCCGCCAGGAAGCGCCTATCCAAAGACCAGACCTCCTTCTTAGCAGGTAACTTAATCATGCTGATATTATGTTTGAGAACAAACGTAGTGTCCAAGAAACAGTCATCGGCGCCCGAGTCAATAAGTGCGGTTATGTCAATACTTCTCTCTTTCTTTATAATTACTCCCTTAATTTGAAGTCTCTTGAAGGAAACCTCCTCCGCTGTAGTGGCTGAATCATGGAGGTACTCACAGCTCCCCATGGCTGGATGGTCCTCCGTAGCCGGTTGGTTGCTCCTGGATCTTGGCTTTAACTCCGCTGCTGATCCAGAAGTCGATCCTTGGCGACGATGTGGTCGAATGGGGCATTGGAGGAGTCGATGCCCCGGATCTCCACAGTAGAGGCAGAGGTCCAGCTTGCGACGACGTGCTCTTTCCTCGGCGGCGAGGCGTCGTCCCCCAAGTTGCATGGGAACCTCTGGTAGTACGGCCACGGCGTCTCCGATCCCTGGTTCGAGCCTCTGTCCCTCAGGAGATGGTAATGATATCCTGGTAGGAATTGACAACCTGCCGCCGTATCCCTCCTTGGTGTACTCTCTCACCCTCTCCCTTATGCGGTTCTCTAACTCTATGGCTAAATTGATAAGGCCGTTGAGGGAAGTAGTGTTGTCCTTAGCCACCAGCTCATCTTTAATGTGTACATCGAGTGCTTTGCGAAAAATACTTCGGAGAACGGTATCGGGATACCCACTCTCTACAGCAAGCACTCGGAAATCAATAGAAAAATCTGCCACCGAGCGTCCTTTCTGTTTCATGTCTAGTAGTCGGCTAGCTGCTTCCATTCCCCGAATGGGATGGTGAAAAACCCGTCTGATTTCTTCCAGGAACATAGGTAAGGAGGTGCGTATGGCAGGCATAGATGTGCTCGCAACCATAGCCCACGTAGCGGCTCTACCCGAGAGTAAGCTCATTATGAATGCTACCTTGGATTGGTCCGATGTGTACGTGGTGGGCTGCTGGTCAAAAACGAGGGAACACTGGTGTAGAAACTGGTTGCAGGAGTCCGAATCTCCAGAGAAGCGAGCAGGGTGAGGGATATTAGGCTCTCGCAGCTGATGAGATACAGGTGCGTGTGCAGCTGCGCCATGTGGTGCGTCTAAGGCGTGTGGGGACGTACCGACCTCTGGTGGCGGGTGAGAGGAGGTGCTGGCGAGTCGTAGGTTTAGAGCGTCCATGCCGGCAGATAGGACCGATATGGCCTCCATGATGCCTTGGAGGGTCTTCTCGTGGCCACCGACTAATTGGCCTTGATGTGCCAGGGCCGAGCGGAAGTGCTCCATGTCTGCGGGATCCATTTTGGCCAGATTGTTCTGTCAGGCGTGGTGGGAGCCACGACAGGAATCAGGATCCCAATGCAGACAACCAGAGTCAAAAATAGTAACAAAAATACTTTAATACGAAACAGAAAGAGTCCACAAGGTAAAAGTACAACTAAGGAAAATCTACTAACGGTTAACCAACGAAAAACACTGACAGCAAAAGGCTGTCAGGAACAAAAACCAAAGTACAAACAAAAAACACTGTAGGCAAACCTGACAGGAGATATCTTGGATACAAGGCTGAATGAACAAGCAGGTAAGGGAGCCAGAATGCAGGGTAAGGAACAAGAAGCCGGGCTAAGCGGGAGCAAGGAACAGGAGGTCAGGGAGTCAAGGAGTACAATCTGGCACTGGTAGGTTGTTTGGCTGCAGCTTAAGAAGGGAGGAGGTAATGAGCTGCAGGTGTGTGTGATTAGGTCTGGGTCATGTTCAGGGATGTGCTGCAACACAAAAACAGCAGAGGGCAGCAGAGCAGAATGCAGAACATGACAGGTTCCTCACACATTTAAAGTATAAATTGTAAAATGCGGTTCTTTTGTTTAATAGGTAATATATGCCAGACAACTATTTTCTCAGACATGAAATCAGTTTTCATTCCTGACAGTTTCGACTGCTCACTCACAGTCTTCTTCAGAGTGGTCACATGAGGTATGAAAAAATTAACCCTCCTGCTAGCTTGACGTTGATGTTCCCTTCCAATTTTGGATCAATATTCGCAATAAAAGTCACTGTTGTAAATATTAGATTAGATTCAGCTTCAGAACCCTGTCCTTCTCATGGCTCACACACGTATTAAATGCATTTTAAACCATAAGATACAGTATATAGTTACTCACCACTAATGAATGATAATGTAAGATGATCCATGAACAGATGAACAGATGATGAATCTCAACGCTTGATGAAAAAACATTATCAGTGAAGCATCAAGACATAAACATGTAAAAATTGTAGGCTTTTTAAAGTATGCTGTTGTAACCCACCTGGTTCAGCCAGCCATGCTTTCCGCACGGGCTCAAACCAGGGTCGGCAGAATGAGATTCGAGAGCGCTATCAGCTAGAGCTGATCAACACGACGTCCAGCGTGACTCTGTAGGTGTTTGTATTAATTAGTACATTACATATACTAATTTATATACTGTATACGTTTCACTTTTGCATTTCACAGCAACTACGGTACGTTCCAGGACCACCGAAGAAAGTGGGAAATCTCAACCGTTAATGAAAAAACATTATCTGCGGTGCATAAAGAAATAAGCATGTAAAAAGTGAAAATGAAGTTCACCTGTAAAGGTTGTCGTGCATTTTAAGTTCGTCCTGAAATATCCCTAACTTTTTGTGAGCAGTGTAGATACCGCATGTGTCAATGTTATCGGAACATATGATATCATTTAGGAAAAAATGGGAGTTTCTAATTTTGGTGTTGGAGCCGATTATGTTTGGGGAAAAATGATATTATTGTCCCCCAAATCACATTTGATCCTCCCCCTCTTCCTCCACTCCAAATATAAATGCTCCTCCTTCTGTTTGACTATCAGATGCTATTCACAAAAGCATGCAAGTGACTTCAAATGTGGACTTTCAGACTCTCCAAAACAAAGGATGGCGTTTTCTATTTGTAAGTTCACATGAATGCTTATATTTCTTCTTCTACTGTAACTGGTTAATGTTTTGTCATTTGCTGCTGTACTTTGAAAAATTTTAAAAAGGAAGAGTTTGGTTAATCTGTATTGCTGAAATGAATATACTGTATATATATATATATATATATATATATATACACATATATATGAAAATATTGTATAAGATTCATATTCAAGTGACTCATCCAGCGTTGTTTTTGTGGCCAACTTGTTGGTGGTCCATAAAAGGGCAGATGAATCCTCAGGCTGATTTTGGCTCCCGCCTTTTGGGCTTTACAGGACTGACGGGCTGTAATTCCAGAGCAGCATTGCTCACCATGTATAGCGTCTTTTCAGCTCATCTCTTATGTTGCCTCTACTTGATTGACAGGGACCCGGCTCAGCTCCAGCTCCTTCACAACCAGGTTCTCATGGAGCAGCAGCAGCAGGACGGTGAGCCCCCGACCCAAACCCACAGCCAACCTTCATTCCAGGTTAAGCCAGAGGCCCCAAGCTCTCGTGAAGGTCCGCTGTGGTCCCTCAGAGAAAGCCATGAATCCCATGTGCCCTATCTCAATACCACCTCGCAGATGACACCCCAATCTGCACCTCCTCCTACACCCGCACTGACTTCTACTCCTGCGATCAACACTGCTACACCTCTATCCACTCCTCAAGTTACCTCCTCCCTGGTGACATCTCCTCCACCTATGCCACGCCTTGGCACAGGTCCGCCTCTCAGTGTAGCACCTTTGACCCAGATGAACACCATCCACGCCTCCCATCTCAACCTATCAGCAGCAGTTCTTACCAGAAGTGCACCAACGCCACAGTTTTTCTCCCCGCTCGCGTCGACTAACTTTAGTCCGAGCTCAACAGATTCAACGCCGGCCTCACAGAACGTCATGTCTCCTGCCGCCATCCTGAGAAGCACCCACGCCTCCCTCATGAACCTGACCGCTACCTCACAGACCTTCAACTACGCTCGCCCTAAAGAGTTCATCACAGCTCAGACCTTCTCACCGGTCAGGAGTCCCTCCCCAACAGAATCCCCAGTCCCACTTCTCCACGAGCTGGCAGCTGAGCTCAACTCTTCTGCAGCCAGCTCGCCAACGCTCCCACCGTTCTCGCCCCCGCCCAGGACCTTCCCCACGAGAGTGCTCCAGTCCCCTACCAGCCCGCCATCACTCATATCCTCACCCACGCCAGGCTTGAACAGTGTGTTTGCATTCAGAGCCCAATCACCTCCTCAGGCCTCTTCCCCCACCTCCAGCAGCTCCACCCCAAGCCCCATCCAAAACCCAGTGGCTTTCCTGAGCTCCATCCTGCCTTCCCTGACCTCATATCAGCCTACCAACTCAATGGGCCTTCCCAAAGGAGCTCCGTTGGGGTACTTTACATGTGACCATTACTGCACTAATTGGTGGGGCTGTCACGTGTTCTAAAACATTTCTTTTATCTCCTAAGGTTAAACAAGAAGCTACCAAAGACGCGTCTACCGTCTACTGAAAACATTCGCGAGAGCAAAGAAGCCCTTCTTCATGACATTCAGAAAAAACTGCAATTTAAAGACGATCTTCCCATTTTTGCACACCAACAGGTACCAAAGGTCACTCATTTGAATGAAATCTTATATATGCCATCACTAATTTGAACTAACCAGTAGTTGTAGTCAAGTTTTTAACAATTGTGTGGACATGAATCACATATATTAAGTCAGCTTTAGCCACATATTACTTTGTTTTTGTCAGTATAAATATTAAACAGCTTATTATTATGTTTGATAAATTAGTATACAGTGGATCCCTGCATCATTTTTGGTCAAAAGATCATTTTTAAAAAGTTTTTCTCTGAAAATAGGCAGTTTTTTCCACAGAAAATTCATCCCATTGGTGATGGTGCAGTATCAGTATTGGGTTCTGATACCAGCGTAATTCACGTGTCGAAAATTTTCGATATCACCTGTGGCCATTTACTACCCATGAGCCATGTCTGCGCTTTAGCGTTGTCAGCTTGCTGTGTTGTCAACAAATGTAGCTCAAAGAATATCAGCAAACTTAGCCAAAAGCATATCAGCAAACATAGTTGTCTCCACACATGCACTGCTGCCGGCCTCCTCACTTGCGCTCACTTACAGCAACTTGTATCCAGTTGCTGTCAATGTCATCAGGAATTCAAGCAGCTCTTAACTCCACCTTACGCATTCACGGCTGCACAAAACAGTTGGACATCACAAACTTCAAATGTAACGAATGCCAGCCAGTGAGGCTGTGCGAGTGTACATTAGTGAACTTCACTTCCTTAGCCTTAAGAGCCATGCTGGGTGGCGGGGTGACAGCCCGGGCATGTAGCTCGGCGACTAGCACACTTGACTCTCATTCCTAAACTCCTGAAGTAGGATTCCTTATTTATAAATGAAATATTTTCGTAATTAAAGTATAGAAAACCTGTTTATGACCTTCTTCATTTAAGACATAAATAAGACTCGTACTCTTTTGTACTGCTGAAAATGTGTTCTGGTGTTCGGGGTCAGGAAGTGACGTCGGGGGGTCAGAGTTGAGTTTTAGCTTGGCGCTGGTTACAGCCGCAGCAGTAGCTCCTGTTTTTATTAGGGATTTTATTAGGGATTATTGTGCCTGTTGTGAGATCATTTCAACCTGCAATAAAAGGCTGTTGTTCCGGTGATCAAGTCTGGTGCTTGTGTCTCACCAAATATTATGGTAACATTACTGACACCTAGTGATTAGTGTAGAATACTACATATCATCTTTGAATGCGTCTTCTGAATGCTTTAATTTGTATTTTAGTTCATTTAGACATTTCTATGCTTTAAAATGCTTAATTTAGTCGAAAAAATCTGTAACACTTGCTTTAATATGCGTACTTATTATAATAATAGGCCATATTCAACCACGAAACAGCCTGATTTATTCATTAATATATTTTTGAAAAACCGTGATAGACCAAAGCAGCCAAATTCGAAGTGTGAAGTGGCGAGTGACAAATTTAACCTGTTTTGTTCAGTAAAGTGATTGCTTGCCGACCACCTCATCACCCAATCATGAGTACTTATGCATTTTATATTTTAAAATGCGTTTCTTAAGGCGTATTGGAGAGAAAAGGGGGGGGGGGCTTCTGGTGCTGAATCTGAAGTCACTCTTATTGCAAAACCAAAATCCAAAGCTCCTGGAGGGTGTGTCAAAAATAGACATTTTTATGGCCGGCTCAATTATTCTCGTTTTTCGCCATTCGCAGGTGGTCTTGGATGGCAAAAAAGCAGGGATCTACTGTATAATGATTATTGTACAAAAACCTTGATTTTGTCTTGCAATACCTGACCAGAACCACAAAAGAAGTCATACGACTTAATAACAACAATGTAACATATCTTACTCATTTGGGTGTAGAGCAGGGTGTAGAGCAGAGCATCATTCCCACCTCCTTCATGACGATCGATCATTATGTGCCCATGTACTGTAACAACAATGCATGTGAATAACATTCATCAGCTTATCTCTGCGCTTCTCCATCAGTGGGTTTGTGTGTCTTTGTGGGCGCTCATCATCCATCATCCCTATCCTCTCATAGAAGCTGAGTAATGAGGGGAAAACAGCGAGCAGACCCCTTGTTGGACCAAACTTTCCAGCTACTGTCATTAACTATGATGAGGTACAAGGATCATCTCATTGCAAGCACGGTGTCGGGACGCTAACATGTCAAGATTATGACATTTCATATACAGTGGTAGTCAAACATTTGACACTTTTTCATGCTTTTGAATGCTGTGTCCAGTGTTTCGACTGATACTGTATATGTATCCAGTTACTGTCAATGTCATCAGGAATTCAAGCATCTCTTAACTAATATGTAACTTGCACGAGGAAATACTTAAGGATTCTATTACATTATGCTCATGAAATGTAATGACTCACTTTCCCCCTTTAAGCTTGCATTCCCTGTTTCCGTAGCACACATCCCAAACATTACATAGCCTAACTTGTTTTTAGAAAATAAAACTCCATGGAAGTTTGTTACTCTGAGGAATCAGAAATGTACAAAATGCAACAAAATGTAAATATTTAATTGATTTCTGGTCTCTGTTTTACCCTCTCATTTTTTTTGCTTTCCAGCAGCTTCCACTGAAGTGGTATTAAGTCACCATATGCATTTTAAAGTAAAGACTTCAATACCACTGCAGTATGGTCAATGCATGCATGTTCGTGGTGTCTGATGTGCACGTTATTACGGTAACACAATGTCATTATTTCCTACAGGTAAAACGTTCATTAAAATTGCTTGCGATTACTTTTTTGTGGTGCAGGGGTGTCCGTAGTGCGACCCGTTGGGGCCAGTTATGGCCAGCAGCTCGTTCTTTTTTTTTTTTTCATATTGAAAAAATTAAATGAATTAATTATTCATGAGATATAATAATCACTCCCCACTTTGCTTTTCAAATTTTGCAACTTCACTCTATCAAAGTTTGAAATAAATGATGATGATTAATAAATGATGCTGTTTCATGGTTAAATAGGGCTTATTATTAGTCAAGAAATACACATCAAAGCAAATGTTACATATTTTTGCTTAAATTAAGCATTTTCACGTATAAAAATGGCTAAATGAAATAAAATACAAATATAAGGCATGCACAGATGCTGGATAATGTAGTATTCTACACTGGTCACTAGTTGTCAGTAATGTTACGGTAATGTTTGATGAAACACACATGCATCAGACTTGATCGCCGCTGCAACGACAGGCTTTTATTGCAGGTTTGAATTACCTCACAATAATCCTGAATAAAAATCCCTAATAAAAACACGGACTGTTGTTGCAGCCATAACCCACGCCAAGATGAAACCTCGTACGTCATGTCCTGTCACATACTTATAGCAAAATACGAGCACAAGTCTTATTTATGTATTAAATGGCTTATTGTCAATTATTATGTCTACTATATTGGCTAATACAAGTGTAAAGGGGACTATAGGGGTTATTTCATTTCTAGAGGGCCCTAACAATGTTAAAAAAAAATGTATTTACTGTACAGTAGAAGGTGATAAACAGGTTTTCTATGCTCTAATTGTGGAAATACTCCATTCATAAATAAGGATCCTACTTTGCGTATATGAACTTATCAAGGTTGGATCTGGAACCAGTTTTCCGAGATAAACAAGGGATTACTGTAAATCTATCCATCCGTTGAAAGTCAACATTATTGACTTCAATGCAAAAAGAACTAATAATGTTAAAAACTGTATTTAGAAGCTTGTAAACATGTTTTCTATGCTCTCACTACAAAATATTACCCTCAGCAGCCTTAATTTTTCTGTATGCAACCCTCAAATTTTGGATACCCCTGATGTAGTGTTTCTCTTTTTTCTCAGGAGTACAAAGTTTCCAATTTTGAGCAGAGATTAATGAGCGAGATTGAGTTCCGCTTAGAGCGCACGCCCGTGGAGGAGTCGGACGACGAGGTACAGCATGACGACGTCCCCTCGGGGAAATGCATCGCACCCATCTTTGACAAGAAACTGAAGAACTTCAGAGCCATGGAGGGCGTGCCTGTCACTTTCTCCTGTAAAGTTGTTGGCATCCCCATTCCAAAGGTGCTGGGTGCACGTCGAGTTGGGCACAATATATGACATCATACCTTTTATTCATTCATTATATATGTCATCAGGTTTACTGGTTCAAGGACGGCAAGCAGATCTTGAGGAAGAATGTCCATTACAAGAAGATAAGAGAAGGTGATGGTACATGTGCTTTACACATCCAGTCCACAACTGCTGATGATGATGGAAACTACACCATCATGGCAGCAAATCCACAGGTAGCATCTTGCACAGAACTACCTCTTCATCTCTGCATCCTTCTGTGCAAACTCTGATTTACCATTTCAACCATTTGAAGGGCCGAATCAGCTGTTCGGGTCATTTGATCATCCAAACAGGACCACCCCGAAGTCGCCTGACCCCTATCAACTCTCAGAGGTGAGCAGGAATGAGTGTTGCATCAGGAAGGTGCATCTGGTGTAAAAACTAAGCTGAGTAACTTGTGTGATTAATTCGCTGTGGTGACCCCTGACAGGAAAGCTGAAAGACTAAAATATATATACAGCGGTGATTTCCCCCTTCCTGATTCCTTATTTCTTCCTGATTATTAAGGGAGAAAAAAAATCCAAACCTACATGGCCCTGTGTGAAAAAGTGATTGCCCCCTTAACCTAATAACTGGTTGGGCCATCCTTAGCAGCAATAACTGCAATCAAGAGTTTGCGATAACTTGCAATGAGTCTCTTACAGCGCTGTGGAGGAATTTTGGCCCACTCATCTTTGCAGAATTGTTGTAATTCAGCCACATTGGAGGGTTTTCCAGCATGAACCACCTATTTAAGGTCATGCCACAGCATCTCAATAGGATTCAGGTCAGGACTTTGACTAGGCCACTCCAAAGTCTTCATTTTGTTTTTCTTCAGCCATTTAGAGGTGGACTTGCTGGTGTGTTTTGGATCATTGTCCTGCTGCAGAACCCAAATGGGTTTCAGCTTGAGGTCACGAACAGATGGCCAGACATTCTCCTTCAAGATTTTTTTGTTGGACAGCAGAAGCCATGGTTCCATTTATCACAGCAAGTTTTCCAGGTTGTGAATCAGCAAGACAGCCCCAGACCATCACACTACCACCACCATATTTTACTGTTGGTATGATGTGCTTTTTCTGAAATGCGGCGGTACTTTTACGCCAGATGTAATGGGACACACACCTTCCAAAAAGTTCAACTTTTGTTGTGTCAGACCACAGAGTATTTTCCCAAAGGTCGTGGGGATCATCAAGATGTTTTCTGGCAAAATTGACACAAGTCTTAATGTTCTTTTGGTTCAGCAGTGGTTTTCATCTTGGAACTCTGCCATGCAGGCCGTTTTTGCCCAGTATCTTTCTTATGGTGGAGTCATGAACACTGACCTTAACTGAGGCAAGTGAAGCCTGTAGTTCTTTGGATGTTGTTGTGGGGTCTTTTGTGACCTCTTGAATGAGTCGTTGCTGCGCTCTTGGGGTAATTTTGGCTGGCCGGCCACTGCTGGGATTGTTCACCACTGTTCCATGTTTTCGCTATTTGTGGATAATGGCTCTCACTGTGGTTCGCTGGAGTCCCAAAGCTCTACAAATGGTTCACTTTTTCACCGTGTACGTTTGATTTTTTTCCCTTAATAATAAAAACTTTAAAAGTTGCCTTTAAAAACTACATTTTGTGTTCAGTTGTGTTGTGATTGACTAATATTTTAATTTGTTTGATGATCTGAAACATTGAAGTGCGACAAATATGCAAAAAAAAAAAAATTGGGAAGGTGGAAAACACTTTTTCACACAATTGTATATTATTATTATAAGCTACTTTATTTTATTATTAAAAGTTGTTACATTTTTTTCACCATCTTGATGTTGTATATTGTGTAGCTTCCATTTTATCACCCATATAGTTGCTTGTTCAATAAAGGGTAAAGGACCCGCAGAGTTTACTCATCCCACCTATGTATCCCATTTTCAGGGTACGAGCTCGCATCCAGGAAGTTGAAGGGGAGCAAACCCAGGAGCGTTTTTTCCGGCCTCACTTCCTCCAGGCTCCAGGAGACATGTTGGCACACGAGGGGCGGGTCTGCAGACTAGACTGTAAGGTAGGTAGCAAGTTCAATTTCCTACTGTAGAAACACAATCCACCATAAAAATGATCTTCGTTTGTCTCCCAGGTGAGTGGTCTGCCCAACCCTGAGCTCATGTGGTTGGTGAATGGTAGGCCAATCTATCCAGATCTTTACCACAAGATGCTAGTGCGTGAAACTGGCATCCACTCCTTGGTTATTGACCCCCTGACGCAGAATGACGCCGGCACATACACCTGCATTGCAAGCAACAAAGCAGGGCAGAGCTCTTTCAGTCTTGAGCTCAAAGTTGTGGGTGAGCAGGTCAAGTAGAATGTCCACTGGAGTGGTTGGTGTTTGTGCTACTTGTGTTTTGGAAGTTATTGTAATATTACTCATTTTTGCTTCAGAGAAAGAGATGAAACATCCTCCTCAGTTTGTGGAGAAGCTACAGAACATGGGAATCCCTGAGGGGACCCCCGTCAGGCTAGAGTGTCGGGTGATGGGTATGCCCCACCCGGTTATATTCTGGAAAAAGGACAATGACACCATTCCCAGAACGAAGAGCAGAATGAGGTCAGTGAGAGATGCAAAGCTCAAACCAAGAGCAGACGGGATTTATTTGATCTGCAAATGCATGAAGGGCGGGTTCCCATAGCTAAAAGGATGGCAAGGTTTACTCTGGGGTTGCAAAAACCTTTCTTGGGAATATATGCAAAAGAACAAGAATAATGGGAATAACCTGTGTTAGCTCCTTGGATATACAGTATCTATTAAAGGGATCAATCAGCCAACAATATTATTTCACCAATAGCTTCCTATGACAAAACTATGTTTTCATTACAGTGGATCCCCGCAAATTTGCTGATTTTTGGGCCAAAACTATTTCTTTATCTATTTCTCTAAGAATACTACAGAAAAAACCTAAGTCGGTGTTAATTTATAAATATGTAATAATACAGGTAAAATGTAAAGCACACATGTACCACTGTCTAAAAAAAAGCCCATAATTTTTACATGTTTATGTCTTTATGCTTCATTGATAATGTTTTTTGTCAAGCATGGAGATTTCACACTTTATTCGGCAGTCCTTGAACACACCGTAGTTGCTGTGAGACGCAAAAGTGAAACTTTTTTATTTCTAACTTCTGCACTGATTCCACCTGTTTATCCATCATCTTACATTATCATTCATTAATGGTGAGTACCTATAAATATTATACTTTAAAATGCGTTTAGTAAGTCTGTGAGGCATATTGAAGAGAGAAGGGGAGGATTCTGGAGCTGAATCAAATCTAATAATTACACTGCAAATGTTGAGCCAAAATCGGAGAATGTAGACATCAAGCTAGCAGGAGGGTTTGGAGTAGGAGGAGTGAGCCATGTGTCAAAAATGACATTTTTATGGGTGTATCGATGACTCGCATTTTTTCGCCATTCGCTGGTGGGCCAGAACAGATCCCCTGCGAAAAGCGGGGATCTACTGTGCTGTCGTCCCTCGTTTATCGGGGTTAGTTGGTTCCAGACCCAACTGTGATAAGTGAATTTCTGAGAAGTAGGATTCCTTATTTATAAAAAGAATATTTTCGTAGTTAGAGCATAGACAACCTGTTTGAGACCTTCTAAATATGTTTTTTTAAGCATTATTAGAGTACTCTAGACATGAAATAACACTTCTTTAGTCACTTTTACACTTGTATTACCCAATATAGTTGACATAATAACAGAAAATAAGACGTCTTAGACATAAACAAGACATTACATAGACTCACACAGCATCGACAGCATACTTGGTGGCTATTGTCTCAATGTAATGTTCCTGACACCTAGTGGCTAGTGTAGTAGAATACTTTAATGGCGCAGAGAACACATATGCAGTGAATATTCACACAGGAGTTGCTGTCAGCCACAACTCATGCCAGACACTGGCACTCTCCACACTGCACACACAAAAGCAAATTATACTACCGTACATATCACATCTTTATACTACACATCACATCTTCTAAATGCCTTATATTTGTATTTTTGTTCATTTTGCCATTTTTATGAAAATGCTTAATTTGGGCCAGGATTACGTACTATTTGCTTATATATGCATATGTTCCCACTAATAATAGGCTGTATTCAACCACAAAAGTAATAATTTATTAATTAATTTTTTTTTAAAAATGCAATAGAGTAAGGGCATGAAGTAGGAAAAACAGCGTAAAAACAATAACTTTTACCAAAAATCCATGAATTTGCAGGTATATGAATGCAGAATTGTAAATGTGCAGGGCTCCACTGTATTTCTTACCATCTACTTAAAAATGAATGTGCTATATTTAAAAGCATTGCGTGTGTTTCAGCATGCAACAGGACGCCACAGGATACGTATGCCTCCTCATCCAGCCAACCACCAAAGAGGACGCTGGCTGGTACACTGTGTCAGCCAAAAACGAGGCTGGAATTGCATCCTGCACCTGCAGGCTGGACATCTATGGTACGAACGTGATGAGTACCTAGATCAACTGTCAGCAGCTTTACTGGAGAACATACGTGTCAACATGTATTATGACCTTCAGCACAGTGGCATCAGAGCGTGCCCGCGCCTATGAAGAAGACTCCACGCACTGGCAGCCGCTACGCCGCTCTGACGGGTCAAGGGCTCGACATCAAGTCGGCTTTCCCCACGTCGGAGACCAGCCCCTTCCTGTTCTCCAGCTCCCCTTCTGAGGCCACTCTGGAGAGTGACGAGCTGTGAGCGGCGCCGCCCGATTACCCGGACGGCTCGTCACAGCGTTTGAGTGATGCGTTTGAAGTGAGACACTCGGAGGAAAGAGTGATTGTGAAATGATTGTGCCAATAGCACAGTGTCACCATTCCGGTTTACAAAGGTCATAGCACGAGTGTTCCAAAACAACAGATTTGCAAAGTCTTAACTCATGAGCCATCAATGGAGTTGAATTTGCTCTCCAACAGGTTTGAATGATTCACATTTATTTGGGTGTTTTTTGTTTTTTTTTTACAGTTGACAGAAGTTCCTCATTGATGAAAACTAATCATTGAGTTCTATTATTAGAAACATAAATGCATACTTGTAATTAATATTACATTTTTAACCAAAAAAAAGATTGTTGAAATGATCATACACTGTACTTTTAAACATGTCATCATTTAGTCAAGTGGCCGCCAACACCCCCAACACCCAAGTGCATTATTTATGTCAAACTAGTCACCTTTTTGCATCATGTTCTTCCATGTTGATGGCTACAGGCATTTTAGGAACACATTCTTTATCTCACTGTGTGTAATACTATAAAGTATATTGTGAAACCGGGGAGGGACGAACGTAGGCTTTGTAGTAAAAGTGAGAGCAGTGACATCCATGGCTGGTAAGGTATTGACTTTTTAACAAGAAAAAGAAGAGAATAATTCGCTTCAGGTAAAAATGTTTTCAAATCCTTCTTCATCCCATTTATTTATTTATTTTTATAAAACTGACTGAAACCCAAAGTTCTATCTTGGCGCTCTGTTACATTGTTGTAAAAGTCCTCCTTATCTTCAGTTTTAAACGTTGTAGAAGGACGGCACTTACGCCCCCTCCCGGTGAGCCAGAGTATTGCGCCGTTGACCTGCAGTTTAATGTCGGATTGGCGAGAATAATCATGCCACACATTATTTACTCACATTCAAAAAGGGTAAACTGTTCACGCGGTCTTATCGCAGGATTCAGCCCAGGTTTGACGAGAAGAAATGTGCACATTCAGCGATTTTTACTTCAAAGAATCTTACAGAATATACATCTATAACGCAGTTCAGTGGACAAATAGTAATATTTATTTTATGTTATTATTTGGCGTCGTTTTCACTAAGTGAGTTTTTTTTTTTTTTTTTAATGATGCCATTTATAAATGACGCCAGGGCAGTCTCAAAGAGGTCACAGTTAGTACCTTTAATTGTGAGTTTGAGAAAGATTTAAAACACATATGCTTCTGATGTAATGTTGCACACTGTAAAATAGTTTTGTCTTCCGAATAAAGTTATATTTATTCAAGTGAGTGACGTTTGCTTTCTAATTATGGATGCCATAACACCAGTGTCTGGCAAATTCATTACAATTCCCAAAATGTAATTGAATTAGTAACCAAGGCAAGTAATTATTGTGTTATTTCTTTGAAAAACTATTTTTTTTTTTAATATATTATATATATATATATATATATATATAAAAAAGAACTGGTATTTAGCTTTGTAATGGCCTATGCAGTTGTGAGACGTTTCATAAAATAAGACTTAGGATCGTGACTTGCAATTCTCTACCACAACGCTAGGCGACTGTGTTTGTTGTAGTTGTATTGTACTCTGGCCAGCTATAATTCACTGTGTAGTCGTGACGGGAAACCTTGGTTATCGTCATTAATTTGCTCCAAAGTGTCCGACTCTAACCAAAATGGACGTTAACCAAATCAATGTTTCCCATAACAAATCCTGTAAATCCAAATAGTCTTGTCACGTCCGGCCAAGGCCGGGTTTTGGATCCCAAGATGCAGAGAGTGAAAAAACACAGCCTTGTAACAAAAAAATGTTTTAAAACAAAAAAAAGGCGGCTCCAAGCCAAACAAGGGTGAACAAAAAAATGTTAACAAAAAGACACTGGGCATAAAGCCAGAAAGAAAACAAACAAACAAAAAACACGGCTGTGGAAAACTAAGGCAGGAACAAAAACCACACTAGTGTAACAGAGAGCTGCTGAAAAAAGTAGCAGAACTAACCTTAGCGAGAGGCAGGTCAAACTGCGAGATTAGCCCGCAGGGAAGAATACAACGATACAAAAAAACTAGACAAGTGAGAAGTCACCAGGAGAGCAGGTACGGCTGTAGGTGAGCAGGTGAAAGCAAGGAACAACTAGTGTCTCACGGCCACCTCGCAGAACCTAATGAAGGTGCCGGAGATTGAACGCAGCTGTGTGCAATCAGCTCCACCTGTGCAGGACAGCATGCACTACAACACATGGCAGACAGGCGGCAGCAGAGGGACAAACAAGTGTGTTCCACAAAGCCAAAAAGGGTAAAAAAAAACAAGTTTTTATAGTTTTATATAGGGATGAGCCGATACTCGTTAGGGATAATGCATTTTTACCGAATACGAGCATGAAAGGAGTATATCTCGTCATTACCTGTAATCGTGGTGAAAGAAAATCCTCATTATGTATTCACTCTTCACGCTCCAGTCACACACAGCGGCCCTCAAGCTCAACCTCAACCCATTCAAAGGGAAGGACCCCAACATCTGGCTGAAATACAAGACATGGAGGATGAATACTTATCGATCAGTGCTCATGGAAAACTTTTATCAAAATGTGACCACGCAAAATGCTAATTTTTGAGCCAGAATTACTTACTATGAACTTAATGAACCTATTAATTATGTTCAGTATTTTAAGTTAATGAATATTAAAAAAGGTTTATGTATTTTAAGTGTGGAGGGGTAGGGGTTACATGGCATCAAGTCAAATGTCTGAAGGGGTAGGCGACTGAAAAGTCTGGGAACCACTGAATTAGATCACTTGTTACTGGAAAACAATAATGGCGTTAGTAAGACCATTATTTTTGACACGTTCTCCGAACCTGCTGACTAAAAACCTGACAAAGGAGTCAACATTTAAAGTTGAGGTGCACTCAAAACTTGCTTGTTTTTTTGCTGTATTCATTGTTAAGTTTATGAAAAACAGTGTCAAATAAAAACATGCACTCACAGAAATATATGTCAGTGATAACAATCGTGACGATTTGAGCATCACGTGATTTTTTTTGCGATAATTCACTTAATAACGTGGAGTCATATAGCCGAGCTTCTTGCTGTGTGTGACACTTCCATTGCTAATTAACGCACATGATGGCGGCGGACACAAAAGGTAACTATTGTTATTGGATCACTTTTGGAGTTCTTCATACTAGGTCAATATTATCTGTGTAGCAGAAATTGTGTGCATATTTTGCAAACAGCACATCAATAATGGCTTCCACTGCAAATCATTTCACAGGATGCAATTACACTTCAAGTCAGAGCCAATAATACATCAACCATCATATTGTCATCAGGTTTTTGGGTCCTTTTCCCACCCCAATATCCTCATGACACCAAAAATAGTTTGAAAAAAAACAATATTAAACAATAACAATGAAAATTAAAGGACTAACTTAATAAAACTAGGGCTGTAAAAATAGCGCGTTAACGGCGGTAACTAATATATTTTAATTACTTCTGTAATTTTTTTTTTAGCATAATTAACGCATGGCAAGCTAGGTTCTCTGTTATGACACAGACGGTGGCACAGCGTAGCTCCCCAGTCGCACAGTCACACAGTGTCTGACGCTCTTTTATAACTTTATTCTTACCTGAACACATCAGCTGCAGTGCAATTCCAACACCATATATGTAACTCATAATCCAAACAAACACGTCTCTAGTCCATTCATTGCAACAATACTTCCTCATTGTCACGAGACAAACCGTGAGATGCGTTCAATGACACTCTGAACGTCACAAGAACGTATTTATTATGCGCGTATGGGTGGTCTAAATAAACAGAAATGCAATGAAAATCAATAAGATTCTCATCAGTCACTTTGTAACTCCATCCATCCATTTTCCATGGGTTGTGGATATGCTGGAGCCTATCCCAGCTAACTTTGGGCGAGAGGCAGGGTACACCTTGTTGGCAGGCCAACCAACACGACTATTTCTTTTTTTACCTTTAATTGCGTGAAACTAATGTACTGTTTGACATCAAGATTTGATGCCTGTTTTAGAGAAATACTAACACATGGGAAGTTAATTGTTTAATCATATATTTTTCAGTTAAAAATAACACAATTTAACAAAAAAATAACGATTTCAATATCTTTTTTAGAAAAATCTGTCCTGCTTAATATAAAACAGTATCAACTTCCATACTTAAAGAAAGGAGAGGTCAGCTATTTGTGTGTTATGTGACTGACAACATTTCCATTGTACTTTATTTACAGAGCACATCACCACCCAAACAGTGTGCTCATTGTATTTATGTTATTTTGTGCTCGTTTGTCATTAGATACGAGCATCATGTCTGAATTGAACAGTTATAATAAATACGAAGAGTTTACGCAAACACTCTTTGGCGAGCTTCTCAACTGATCAGACAGCGAGCTGCTGGTAGTTCACGAGCTACTTGTTAAGAGCGTCTCTATCTTAAAGCTGGATATGTTGTGTTTATGTGTTTATGTTGACTATCTTAGACACACAGCTAGTGTTTTGAAGACAAGACACATTTATTATATTGGTGACAAGACAGCAAGGTTGTTAAGTGACACTTTAAAAAAGTAAGTTAGCACGTGCCCCATGAACTTGTAGCTTGCCTGTGGGACAAAAACGAGCTCCGAACGAACCGCTTTGCTTGTTTGTTTTAAACACAAAATGTCACTGTGGTAAAAAAGAACAAAAAAAGAGTCACATTTGGAGTCCGTGGACCAGAGGCGAGGCAGATATATAACTAAAGCTAGCTAGCTGCCGCCAAGGAGATGGTGGAGCTAGGCAACATGTGTAAACAAAGATGGTGGAATAGTCAAACTTCAATGCGAGTCAAACGTGAGTGATCACACACGCTGTCATCGATAGGCTTAGACTGTGACAAGCTTTTGTCAATTGACTACACATTTCACAGACTATTTTTCATTCTAACCGTAATAAGGGACGCACATGCGCGAGTAGATGAAAAATTCACTCACAGTGTCTCATATTTTAGCCGCAAAATGCGACCATTTCGTCACAGTCTGGAGCCCTGTAGCAGAAGAAATGCGGTTTGACGTACTGCCACGTTGGCACGCTTTTACACGGTCGAACGTCTCGTGGGTTTTTGACTTTATGTTTCCATCTGTGGGGCAGTACGGAAACATTTGTCCCGCAAAGTTTTCCGATCATCTGATGAGGCGAATGGTGTCTTTTTAGAAATGTGAACAAGCTTACTCCGTCTCCTCGAGTGTTCCAGCAAAAGCTTTCAACAGAACAACAAGCGGGCATACTATAAAAAAATAAATAACCAGAACAAGAAATTCACCGAGAAGTGGAGCATAGCAGCAGGGAATGCGTTGTATTTCGAGCGTGTCATATACTGAGCAGTAGATATTAGCTGGGTTAAAGCATTAAAAGCGGGTTCATTGAGATTTGCCCTTGATTTTTGTCAGCTTGTTTTGACTATGCTTATTATCTTAAACTGAGGCCAAATTCAAAACAAAAAGGAGATCCCAACAGCCAATTAAGCATAGCTAATCAGTCCAATTAGAAGGAAAGGGAGTTCAAATAGGCATAAAATTACATTTACCTTACGTGACCCAATTAGACAGCCAGCCTCGTTTGACCAGCTGCTGAGCTCTTCGCTGGCTACTTGTTTGTGTGTGTTGGAAAAAAGTCCGAAATAGAAATATAATACAAGCTTTGAACGTCAGTGTTGTTTCTATCCAATAAATACTCAGCTTGCTACCACTTAGATTAGTATTAACATGGAAATACCAAACAAAGGGTCTTCATTCAGAACAATATGAGCACATTTGTAATGTTTTCCTTAAGAAGATCCTTCCATACACTTTCTCCATACGCTTTGTGGCCTAATCTCAGTTTCTCCATAAGGGGATCTGGATTAAATGCGGTATGTGTTTCTGTCGGGGCAGACGGGTCACTTAGTTGTGACATATGGCTTTTGATGACACGGCTGAGTCGTAGGTGCTCAAACAAGCCAATCATGTGACGGGTCGGGGTGGGGAAAAGGGTGGAAGACACGGAAAGGCCGGGCCTCATCTCAGACAAGGCCCTCAGACAAGACAAGCAGCAGCTGGCAAACTACATCAATCTGTAATCAATGAACCAACTGGTAGATGGGATTATATGCCTAATTGCACAGCTAACCAGTCCATCCCAAAATGAGCAGACAGCATCAGCTTGTGTCCATGACCCAATAGCAGAGGTGGCCATTATTCTGGGCCTCTATAGTGATTAATCATTCATAACCTGCCACTACAGCCAAGCTGGGAGTTGGTCAATACGGAGCAGGGAGGGAGCACAGCAGCAGAATGGAGTCAGTTCATTGACCAGCAAAATACTACTTGTATTATTATTCATTCTGCAACACTGCTTCCACAGTGTATTGCTGTTATGAACCGTTACAATTACTTGTTGACCTTTTTTTTGTTAAGTTCTGAAGAGTCAACTTAAAGGTAAAATATGACTTTTGCACATATTACATTTATTTTCCTAATCTATTTCCTTCATCTATTGAAAACGTTTATTATTGTTTTCAGCATTCAATATGTAAAAGTATAAAAACGTTAAGGCCACAATGTTGTGGTTATATGTTGACAAGACTGTACAGTAATCCTCACTGACTTCACGCTTCAAATTTTACAGCTTCACTCTATCATGGTTTTTCAAAAATAGATTCCGAAATTGTGCTGTTTGGTGGTTGAATAATGCCAGACGTTAGTAAAAAATATATAAGTGTATTTAAGCTAATTTTACAAATGTTTGGCCTAAATTAAGCATTTTCAAGCATAAAAATGGCTAAATGAACTAAAATACAAATATAAGGCATTTAGAAGACGCATTCAAAGACGTTGATATGATATGTAGTATTCTACGCTGGTCACTAATGTTACAGTAATGTTCGGTGAGACACACAAGCACTAGACTTTATCACCGGAACAACAGGCTTTTATTGCAGGTTTGAATGACCTCACAACAGGCAATAATCCCTAACACGAACTACTGTTGGGACCATAGCCAACGGCAAACAAAAATTCACCTCAGCAACATACACAAGCACTTATTTATTTACAAGTATTATTTATGTCTTAAATTTTTCTGCTGTGCTTTTCCACTACAATGGGTAATGCAAGTGTAAAGGTGACTATAGGGGTGTTATTTCATGTCTAGAGGGCTCTAATAATCTTAAAAACTCTATTTACAAGGTTGTGAACAGGTTTTCTATGCTCTAACTCAGAAAATATTCAATTTATAAATATGGAATCCCACTTTGTGGAAATTCACTTATCACAGGCAAATCTGGAACCAATTAACCAGGATAAACGAGGGATTACTGTACAGTGGATCTCCGCATATTCACAATTCAGCATTCACTGGCCAATTTTTAAAAATTATATTTTTTTTTTCTTACAAAACACATCCCAGCACGTAACTCCCATGAAAAGCTGGGATCTATACTGTAATAGTGGATTATTACACCTGTACAGTATATAATATATATTGGAATGGAAGCATGGTATAGCCCAGGGGTGTCCAAACTTTTTCCAGCGAGGGCCACATACTGAAAAATGAAAGAATGCAAGGGCCACTTTGATATTTTGTGAACCAACACGTACAGATATGGTAAGAAGCTTTATGTAGCTCAAGAAAAAACTGCGTTTCACCTTTGTAATAGGTGAAATGCTACTAAAAACTACGTCTTTTTCATAATAATACGAGTTTATTCTTGTAAAATTGCGACTGTTGTTCTTCATTCGATTATGACCTTTTTTCTTAATAA
Source organism: Dunckerocampus dactyliophorus (assembly GCF_027744805.1). Classification (NCBI taxonomy): domain Eukaryota; kingdom Metazoa; phylum Chordata; class Actinopteri; order Syngnathiformes; family Syngnathidae; genus Dunckerocampus; species Dunckerocampus dactyliophorus. The sequence continues at coordinate 16,724,699 of NC_072832.1, read as the reverse complement.
TTTCACTTTATTCCCACTTTATTCTGGGGTTTTTTCCCATTTCTGCTGTTTTTTTTTTATTTTCCAACTATATCATTTCAGCTTTCCTCTTGTAAATTTTCTTCTCATAATTAGAACTTCATAATGTATTTTTTCTTTATTTCAACATTGTTACTAAAATGATATTTTTCCTAATTGTGCAAGTTTATTCTCATAATATTGCAACTGTTCTCTCTATTTTTTTGTCTTAATATTTTGACTCTACTCTGGTAAAAATTCTGCTGTTGTTTTTTTTTTTTGGTATAATTTTCGAAATATTTCAACTTTCGTCTCCTAACAGTTTGACTTTATTCCTATGTTATGAATTTGCAACCAAAAATTACAACTTTATTCATTGTTCTTGACTTTTTAAAAAAATCTTCAATATTTCAACTTCATGCTACTAAAATGACATTTTTCCTCATACTATTACTTTATTCTTGTGAAAGTATGACTTTTTTTCCTTGCAAGATTACAACTCTTCTCTTACTATTATTACTTTTGATTGATTTTCCCATTTTTGCTGTTGTTGTTTTGTTTTTTTAAGTTTCCTTGTTAAATTACATTTTTAGAGTGTGCTGCGGGCCAATAAAATCACAGCGGCGGTCGAAAAAGGCCCCCGTGCTGCACTTTGGACACCCCTGGTATAGCCATTCTTATAGTTATTACAATAAAATCTTTGGCATTTAGTGAGTATGAATTCAACACTTAATGTAACCAGATGGGAAAGACTAGGCAGACTAGTCTGCCCCTTTTTCTTGGCCCCAATACTCAGATCAATTATTTATTTCACATGTGCTTCGCTGTAATTACGGACATTAATGCACCCCACATACTGTGAGTCAATACAGCCACAGCAAAAATCATCAACCATCACAAATCGTAGAAACAATGTAGCTAATAAGAATAGTACCCTTTTTTTTTTTTTTTAATCTGACAAATGTCATTTTCAAGTTTTGACGCAGTAATCTGTGCACCATCTTTGGCCATATTGTTCAAGAGCTTTAATCCCCTGCTTTTCACTTGAAATCCCTCAGGTTACGGAACACACTCACACTTGTGTTGCCTCAGGCTAATCTCAGATTATGCTCCTCATCGCGTGGTCACCCGTGATATGAGAAGTGAAAGGAGACTTGGTGGCATTTGTAACATGATACAAGTTAATATAGCTGTATATTTTAAAATGATGAGATTACATTTTATTAAGTATTATAGTCATTATACCTGTGAATAATGCATTTATAATTGTGTTATCTGTTAAATTTGTATTTTAATGATTTGGATTTTTTTTAAATAAGCCTATCATCCATCATGGAACTATATTTTGTTTTTCAAGAAATATAAATATAAATTAATATAATAAAAAAAATTAAAATGACGAAAATTGACAATTTGCATACCTAATGTAGTGTCATAAAAGGAAAGTATATTTGATGAGGATTTCTGTATATATGAATGTAAACTAGGACGTATGCATACGTACTGTCAGATTGATAGAGGTTTGTTTGCATCATCATCTGTGCGGAGTTGTGCTAGCAGATGGTAGACTGCAGTGTTTGTTGAGTGTTTGTGACACATGGCTCCAAGTGAAGCCTTGACCAGATAGCCCAGCCCAAGATAATTGGAATTTCATTAAGTTTTTTTTTTGTTTGTGTGTATGTAGAGTGTGCATATACATGCATGTGTGTGTATGCGCTGAGAGTGGGTGTGTAGGAGTCTGCTGCATGGGTCTGAGGGGGTGGCAGAGGGCAGGGACCCCACCTGCTGCCACCTGTTCATCTTGTGTGTGCCTTATAAAAGCCACTCCCTGCACTGGACCACAGATACCTTGGACTCTTCAGGCTGTTCACTTCCGATTTGCTGTTCAAAAGCAAAGGACAAACTGAGACTGAGGATTTTCTGGTTTCATTCTCTCACACACACGCAAAAAACATGAAGCCTCGCCGCTCCAGCTGCACCGACTCAGGATCCGAGTCCTCAGAACTGGACTCCAAGAGCCCAGAGAAATACGAGCCGGCCACACGCCGCAGGATGGCCGCCAACGCCAGAGAGAGGAAGCGGATGCAGGGCTTGAACACGGCCTTCGATCGATTACGAAAGGTGGTCCCACAGTGGGGTCAAGACAAGAAACTGTCCAAGTATGAAACCCTGCAGATGGCTCTCAGCTACATCATGGCCCTCAACCGCATCCTGACGGACGCCAAGAGGCACAACACCACTCACAGGCAGTGGCTGGACTTGCAGTTTGACTGTGTGCAGCCTGACGACTACCAGTACTTGATGAGGTACGACTCCAGAGGAGAGGACTATATCACCTCCTCGTTCTCCTATCAGCTGGACGGACATCAGCTCCATGCTTAAAACCCCCCACTGCCGTTTGGCGTGTAGAACAGTCATGTTGTAAATAGCAATGTGAAGCATTCTTTCTCCTGGTGAGGAGATGGTAAATACGTTTGTATTGATTTATTTCTTCTTTTTGTGGCTTGTATTTTTGAAGTCTTGTTTTCTTTTGTTTCGCTGGGATATTGAGCAGGCTTTTGTTCGATGCATACATGTAGTGTCATTATAATGACCGTTACATTGTACTCGGGTCATATGCAACTGTGGATTCACAGCAGGTTTTTGATACGGCCCTAAAATGTTGTGCAATTTTCAAGGAATGGAGAGGAAATATTGATGTATTGGCTGTGCAGGTAATGCTAATATGTATTTTTGTAGAGCTGAAAATTGATGTGATTTTTTTTTTTACATGCTAAATTATGGATTTTGGATTGAGAATAAAAATATTTTGTACGTCATTTTTTTGGTCTCATCTGTGGAATTTTCGCATCCTTCCATCCACTTGCAGCAGAATCTCACTAGGCTGTCACTGACTGTGTGTCACTAAAACAGATGATGTCGTTATAATTATAGTTCAGTCTTTATTCTACATGTGCGTGCCCGTCAAGCTTGCTTACCAAAACCACTCGCAGAGCATCCTCAGCTGTAAATCGTCCTTTTGTCCACACAACATCTGCGGACAGAGATAAGGAAATCTTGCGTCAGCAGGGGACAAAAAAATATATAAAAAATGATTTAAAATATGTTTATTAGGCGGGAGAATTCAGATCAGAAGAGCCGCCTTTGTTTCAGAAGGTTGTATTTATGTGGTATGGTAAATTACATTCAGGAACATCACGTGGTTACGGTTGCACAATTCAACATGCTTATTCTGCCACTGCTAATTCTGGACAAACCATGCAAAGAACCTGCACGTATGTTATATCACTAGATAGGACTCCATGGGGGGGATGAGTCCTATTTATATTTAGTAAGATTTTGTGTAACCATGTCGGTGTAAGAGACAACCCGGCCACCTTTTTAAGAACTCACACTTCAGGCAATACTGTGCATATAACATGCTGGCAACCTGCAAGCATGCAATGCTGGAGGCTGGAGCTAAGCAACAGGCAGGCCCATTCACAATTTCCGTGGCAATGTTTGTAGTTTTTAATTCAAATTTGTTCACTTCCTGTGTGAAAAGAAGGACGGTGTTATAAGAAAAATTAAAAAAAAATATCAACAAGCAAAGAGGAGTTAGAAAAAAGACACTGTATAGTTTGTACACTGTTGAGGAAAATGACAATATTTAAAAAAATTATAAAAATAAGATGAAAATTTCATAAAAATAATAAAATAGGAACACATTTTGTTTTCATATTCAAATAAAAAAAATTTTTTTATTAAAAACATTTTTAAGTAGATTTTTATTTATTTGCTGTTTAGCAGGTCGACACAAGGCTGTTTACTGTTGGATCGCTACAGATTTAAATGGGAGTCATTGGCCATTGTTGCAGATTCGAAAAGTTTGAATGGTGGCACAAGCCAGAGCTGATTAAGGAAGTCTGTGAGCAAGACCGCGGGCTGGCTTCAGCCGAGGAGCAGAAATTAAACTCTATTGTGTGCTAATGGCTATGTGTAATCTCTTAGTTCAGAGTCGCTGAGGCGTGAGAGTCCAGAGCTGGACCCAAACACTATCTGCATTAAATATAAAACATCCACAGCCCTGTAACACTTCCACAGCCCTTGTTAACATCCAACTGTCATTTGAGACTGCAGTGTTGAGTCACAACAAACATCTGAAAAATAATATGCTGTTTATAGCTCAGTTATGTCCTGATATGGCCAAAATATCTCTATTAAGGCCACTTCCATGCATGATATGGGGCATGAACTGCAAGGGGCATTTTGTTTTGGCATAAGAGAAGCTGGAGGTGGCAAACATTGATACAGATGGTCATAATGATTCATTTGCCACGTTGAATGAGTCAAAAGTGCGTGTCAGTGACACTGCAATTACGCTCTTCATTAATTCAGTCACAAGCAGCGAACAGTTGGCCTCCAGAACAAAAAATAGAGTCGACATGTAATTAATTGATTTCCTCACGAGGAGCACATTACTGCATGAGTTGTTAATGAGCGGTGACAACAATGCGCTCAGCAGGACAGTAATAGAGAGGACTGAACCAAATGACAACATCGTCATGCTGGATTTTTGGACTGGCACCATAGCAACTTCATAACATCTTTATACTTTTTAAACAACGTGTTCACAGCAATCATTTGATAGAATAGAAGGACAATTAGCAGAAATACACTAGGAAGAAGCCATTACATTTTGGTCATGACCTGGATAAAGACTATTTACCAGAGGTGTGGACTCTAGTCACTTGTACTCGAGTCAGACTCAAGTCACAATTTTGATGACTTTGGACTCGACAATATCATCAAAGACTCGCAGCTTGTCTTGGACTTTGACATCAATGACTCGGGACCTGACTTGGGCTTTTGTCTAATGACTTGAAAATATTTGAACGTGATCGTTGTTATGTCATTTCCAGAAAGACAACATATTTTCCCTTTGAGTGTGCCTCAACGTCTACATTAACACTCAATCAGGTTTAAGAACAAACTGCAAATGTGTGGATTACATAAATCCTGAATGCTATGTCAGCACTCTTTTTCTATGACTAAGTCTTGTCACACTGGTCTTATTTTATTTGAATTTTTTTTAATGCATTATTCAAAATGCATTCATTGTACAATATTTCCATCCATCCATCTTCTATGCGGCTTGTCCTCCCAAGGGTCGTGGGGGCATGCTGGAGCCTATCCCAGCTGACTTCTGGTGAGAGGCGGTGTACACCCTGGACTGGTTGCCAGCCAATGGCAGGGCACATATAGACAAACAACCATTCACACTCACATTCATACCTATGGACAATTTTGGGTTGCCAATTAACGTAACATGCATGTTTTTGGAATGTGGGAGGAAACCGGAGTACCCGGAGAAAACCCACGCACGCATGTGGAGAACATGCAAACTCCAAACAGAGATGCCCAACGGAGATTCAAACCAGACTGTGTGGCCAACATGCAAACCACTAGGCCTCTGTGCGGCCTAGTGTGGTCATTGAATTTGTCAAATTTAATAGATTGTTACATTGTTAAAATGGCATTTTATTTGGGAGGCTTTTGACTTGTAAGGAATCGAAAATGTTAAGCCCATGACTTCGGCATTGACTCGACTTGTCTTGTCCTGACTTGGGACTTGACTTGGACCTACATGTCTTTACTTGAGATTTGATGTGAGATTAACGTCTTGAAACTTACTTGAGACTTGTAAAAAACTGACTTGCTCCCACCTCTGCTATTTATTATTACACTTTGGAATCAACGGAAGACTTTATCGCAGTACTGTATATACGTGGTTGTCTGACTGCATTTGAGTAAAATCCGTGTTTCCCATACATCCATTTGTGCCGGCGTGCCACAGATACATTTGGACCGCCACAGATAGATTTCGCGCTACCTGTTTACTCTTGTTCACAAACACATTATAATGGGAGTGTCTGTGTATCTTATCATTACAACGGCATTGTAACTCTGCTACTTAGCTACTTAGCACACCTTACACGCACATACCACAATCACACAGATTAACCACATGTCAGTCAATTTTATCAAAGTGTTTGTCTATCTCAGTCAGTCTTGAGTGGATTATTTTTCTTGTTTTTTTCTAACATTTTCCAACATGGGGTGCCAGGTTATGCACATGATGTCAGCTCTGTCTGATGACACCAAACGTTCCTGCAGGAGCTCCTCCCTCCACAGGCTTATGTCACCTACTCCTTAAAAATCATCTGACTGAGCAGGTGTTCAAAAGCTGCCCGCACCGCTGTGCTTCACTTTCTTTTCTGTTTCCACACCATGAAGACTCTGAACAACCGGGCCGACAGCCACCTGACCAGCCAGGTTGAGTGTGAGTTGGAAAACATGGGTTCATGGGTGAACCAGGGCTACATTGGCTCCCCACCACCTTTGCCTCGAGCCGTCAACACTGTCTACAACCCGCAGCCCCTCTTTCAGGGCTCCATGGAGAGCATGTACAACGTGGACACCCCCGGGCCGTTGCCAGAGGAGCCTCAGTTGGTTGATAAAAACCTGGTGAAGGAGCGCAGAGGGTGCTGCTCTTTCATCAAAGGTAGGAAAAACTTATGACTTAAAATTCGTTGTACTTTAATTAAATATACACAGCAGCACTCATCTTCCATGCATAGAATTGCAAAGATCTCTCCCAAATTGAAGTAAATCATTGGTTTGTTTTCTATTCTTGTTAGGCTTGTGGGGCACAACACTGACTGAGAACACGTCGGATAACAGGGAACTGTTTGTCCGCACCACTTTACGAGAGTTAATGGTCTACGTGTTGTTCTTGGTGGATATTTGTCTGTGTAAGTAGCTCACTGTATGCATGTCCTTTGTTCCAATGTTAACGCAATGATAATGCATTTCAATTCTTGATTTCATACAATAATGTGAACTTACAGTATTGGCTGTACTTCTTCGTGCTTGAACTTTTTTTTCCTCCCTTTGTGCTTGCAATTCATGTCTATTAAATGTGCCATGATAGTATAGACGTCCACGTAGCTGACCTTTGTGCAGCTGGCGCAGGTCGGTGACCAGTCCAGGACGTAGTCAGTCCACAGTCAGCTGGGATAGGCGCCGGCCTATAGGGTACCCCTGAAACAGATGAGCGGTATCAATAATAGCACTTACAGTAACTATCACAATATTCCATTGTCAGAACACAGCAGAGCCTTGCTTTTCGCAGGAGTTACATACAGGGACCACCAGCGAATGGCAAAAAAAACACGAGTAATTAATACACCCATAAAAAATGTCTATTTTTGACACCCCCCCAACCCTTGACATTCTCCATTTTCCAATTTCAGATCGACATTTGAAATAAGTAAGTGACTCTTTAATTATTAGATCAGATTAGCTCCAGAACCCTCCTCCTCTCTCTTCAGTTGCCATTGTTCACTTGCCACACAATCCAGGTTTAAGCCCTATTACAGTATGCCTCACACACTTATTAAACACATTTAAAGTAAATGTATAGGTACTCACTACTAATGAATGATCCATGAACAGATGGAATTGGAGTCACGGCACAGCCAGTCACAGCACGCAACTATGGTGTGTTCAAGGACTGCTGAAGAAAGCGCAAAATCTCAACGCTAGACAAAAAAATACTATCAGGGAAATTGTTTAAATTGTGGGCTTTCTAACAGTGGAACATGTATGCTGTATATTTTACTTTTATTATTCATAGTTTTGTACAGATTTAAGGTGTATGAGATGTGTCTTCTGCGGAATAACCAGCTTATTTTTGGACAAAAAAAAATACATTTTGACTGAAAAAACATAAATTTGCGGGGCTGTGAATGTTATATTGTGAATGTGCAGGGATCCACTTTACACCATATGACTATAATATACACTGCATTGTTGTCATCATCTCACAGTGAGATAGTTGAATATTCACCCATATTCACCATTACCAAATATACTCCCTTGCTTGATACAAAATCAAATGTGCTAAAATAGGAATTGAAAGTTGGAAGTGTTAAATAAATTGGGACTTTGGACTTACCATAAAAGCCTTATGTTTTAATGCCGATCACAGATGCCCTCCCCATCCCTCCACCTGAGAGCCTTTGTCCATCCGACCATTTGCTGTGAAAGGGACATGACCACAGCCCTCTTGCCTTTTAGCGATAAGAGCATTTGGCCCCATCTATTGTTTCTTTGTCTGAATTACACTGACATTGTTTGATGAGGGCTATTTGTGTCAGGGCGGCGTGCTCCCTCCTCAAACAAATTACAACCTCTAATCTGGATCCATTTGATGGCTGCGACGTAAACACGTCTAAACGTGCGAGTGTTTCATGATGGCTTGTGTGTCCTGCGTGTGCGTGAGCGGTCTTATCTTGGAACAGCTGAATGGAGCTGCGTTTAGAGCGGAGCCTGAGCAAAGCCAGATAGGGATCAGTGGTGAGACATTAACAATGTCATCATGTTGTCTTTCAGTGACATACGGCATGACCAGCTCAAGCACCTACTATTACACTAAAGCCATGACAGACCTGTTTGTCAATACAGCTGGCGAAAGTGGGGTTAAGTTTCAGTCCATTAGCACCATGGCCGATTTCTGGACGGTGAGTATTTCTGCGTATTCATTTCTTCCGTTGCTTACCACAGTAAGACTCTGTGACATTTAACATGTTTGTCTCGGACCAGTTTTCTGAAGAGCCATTGCTAGATGGCCTTTACTGGACCAAATGGTACAACAACCAGTCCATGGACAGTGGGGACCAGTCCTTCATCTACTATGAGAACATGTTGCTGGGGGTCCCCAGGATGAGGCAGATCAAGATCAAGAACAACTCTTGCAAGGTTCACAAGGACTTCGAGGATGAGATCACAGGATGTTACGACGTCTACAACGACAAGAAGGAGGATGATCTCAGCTTTGGTCTAATCAATGGCACTGCGTTAGTTACTCCTTTTTGGCACTGCAGGTTCAACGCTGACGGTGTTCTTCTTCTTTAGATTTGAGATGTGCCATCTTGTGTCTCTACAGATGGACCTACAACACAGAGAAAGCCATCAAGGGTTCCTCTCACTGGGGATTGCTGACCACCTATAGTGGAGCGGGGTACTACCAGGACCTGGGCCGAACAAAGGAGGAAAGTACAGTTGTACTGAAGGAGCTGGAGGACAACCTTTGGCTGGACAGAGGAACCAGGGCTGTCTTCATCGACTTCTCCACTTATAACGCAAATATCAACATGTTCTGCGTCATCAGGTCCAGACTGCACTCAGAAGTCATTGATCGGTGCCCGTATTGGGTTTAACTTTGCTCTGTCGACAGGTTGGTGGTTGAATTCCCAGCAACTGGTGGAGCGATCCCTTCCTACCAGATCCGAACAGTTAAATTGATTCGCTACATCAACTACTGGGATTACTTCATCCTCGCCTGTGAGATGGTCTTCTGTTTATTCATCCTCTATTATATTGTTGAGGAAATCCTTGAGCTTCGAATACACAAGTTCTCTTACTTCAAAAGCATCTGGAATATACTCGACATAGTGGTCATACTGGTAAGAGTGCATAAACAACACAAGCAAGTTTGAATGATCCTCATACACTAAAACATGTTTCTCATTTCTAGCTCGCCATCGTTGCCATTGTATTCAATATTTGCCGTACCATCAAAGTGGACAAGTTGCTTGGCAAATTGTTGGAACAACCAGAAATCTATGCCGACTTTGAGTTTCTGGCATTTTGGCAAACACAATACAACAATATGAATGCAGTCAACCTGTTCTTTGCATGGATCAAGGTTCAGTACTACTTTTCTGCACCCTCAGCATTTAGTTCTCCTTATGAAATAATGTGTGTTCTCCGTGTCCCTGCAGGTGTTCAAGTACATCAGTTTCAATAAGACCATGACCCAATTGTCCTCCACACTGGGTCGCTGTGCAAAAGACATTGTAGGATTTGCTATAATGTTCTTCATTGTGTTCTTCGCGTATGCTCAGCTCGGATATCTGCTCTTTGGTACAGAGGTTGAATCCTTCAGCACCTTTGTCAAGTGCATGTACGTCCACAACAGTAGCATAACTCGGAACAATTTGGCGAATAGACTAAAATGCTGTCCACCTTTTCCCCACAGCTTCACACAGTTTAGGATCATTCTCGGAGACTTTGATTATGACGCCATTGACCGTGCAAACAGAGTTCTTGGACCAATTTATTTTGTTACCTACGTCTTCTTTGTTTTCTTTGTTCTGCTGGTAGGTCATCCAGATACATAAATTGCTGAATTGGACAGTAATACAGTGTATTTAGATGTTATCTTTCCATAGAATATGTTTCTGGCCATCATAAATGACACGTATTCTGAGGTGAAGGAGGAGCTCTCATCCCAAAAAGATGAGCTTCAGATCACTGATATCATCAAACAGGTAACAGAAATGGTGTATAAATGGGACTTTAAACCCCCATATACTGTATGATTGTATATTCTTTGGATCGCCTTTCAATTCAGAGCTATCTGAAGACATTCATGAGGCTGAAACAGAAAAATGAGAAAATATCAGATGTCCAGAAGGCTCTACAGACTGGATCTGGTGAAATTGAATTCAAGGATTTTAGAGAAACTCTGAAGGAGTGAGTGACAAATAGAAAGGGTGCATCTTGTCCCAAAGTTCCAAAAGGAATCTTGACCACTGTGATCATCTCGCAGGATGGGACATGCTGATCATGAAATCTCTGCAGCTTTCTCACAGTTTGACCGCGACGGGAATCAAATTCTTGACGAGGACGAACAGGAAAGGATGAAAACAGAATTGGAAGAAAAGAGGGTCTGTCTGAACTAAATCTAGAACGTCTTCATGTCAAAGACCCATGAAAATAAAGATTGATCTTTGTTTTGCATTTTCGCAGGACGCTCTTTGTGCTGAACTCAACAATCTTGGAATGAACTACGGGAAAGATTTAGGGGGAAAGACTCCTGCGGCCTTAAGTGAGCAGAAGAACAACTCTGTTCACCAGTTTATGGACCGCGAACAGTTTCTCAGGTGAAATTCCTAAATGAATCAAGACTTTTTGAACATCACATCTGACATTATTTGGGTTCCTGTACCCTGACTGTCTCTCTCTCCGTCAATGGCAGATTGGCCAGGCAGGTTCTCCACCTTGAAAGCGCCATGTCTGGCATCACAGCCAAGATTGAGTTGATTTTGGAGAAAACTGGGATAGGAGACGTAACTGAAGGGAATAACAACACTGGGAAAGAGTCAGTGACCAATCATGTTGTGAGTATCGGCGCCTCTATTTACACAACTCGTGAAAAGTTAGGGATATTTGGCTTTTAGGTGGAACTTCAGGATGATGCTAAAATGCAGAACCTTTACAGTGAACTTTAACCCTTATATTCACCTCAAATATCCACAAATATCCACACATTTAGGATATTTGCCTCCAGAAAAATGTTTACCAAGTTTTTGTGTCAGGGACTGTATTTGTTGAGTACGTACTTAAGCCCTTGATGATGAAGCCATGACCTGTTCTCTAGCGCCACCATCAGTCCAAGTTTTTAAATTAGAATGATTTTATCTTGAAAAGTTTTCATCCAAACCTTGTCAAATTAACCGATAACATTAATGGCCACAAGAGTATGAAGACTAATGGTTTTGGTGAATGATGATGAACCATGAACCAGAATGAACCATATTGATTAATGTTGGTGATCCCCCCCCCTTCCTGTCATAAACACATTTAGTAGCTCCTATTTATCACTTTTTAAAATGTATGGTCAGTCACTTTGACGTCTCACTCAACCCTTCTCGGGTTTGTGACTGGGTTGGGACCAGCAGTGTCAGAAAGTTTTTTTTGGTTGTTTTATTTGGTGTGTGTGAGGAGGTTTTCCACTTATCCAAGGTCGGGTCACAGGGGATGGGCTTCCATGGCAGGCGTATGGTCGCCGTGCCTGAACCCAGGAAGCATTGCCAAGCACATCCCAAAGAGGCAAAGTGGGTCCCACCTCCAATGGGCTCACCACTCATAGGAGGGGCTCAAGTGGTTGAGTGCAGTATGAAATGGGTGGCAGCTGAAAGTACAATACAATACATATTATATCATATCAGTTTTTCACCCCCAATGTAATGTATCAACTCAAAAGTATCAACTCTACACTTGTAGGTGTGTGGATGTTAGGTCACACACACACAGACAGGCAGGTGTTTCACTTATGCTCAATTGTAACTATCAAATTAGAAAAAGTCATGAAATATGAAGCAAAGAATAAAAAGTCAACTATTTTTTTGAATGATAAACATTGAATGGGGTCAAATTGGCCCCAAGGATGATAGCAGGGTTATGTCCAACTGTTCAATGCTGTTCTCTAGCAAGGAACTAAACAGAAAAAAACAGGTGTGTGATCACTGAATGGGCCAATAGATGTCCTACTTTAATTAGAACTATTTATTGTGTTCACATTTTCACATCGTGAGACCACGACAACAACTAACAATTGATCAATAGTACCTGGCCAGTGCAAGGATTCAAACAGGATGTTCTCAGAGGGACGTGGCTACTGAGCCGAGCGTCACCTAGATCCAGTCCAATTACTCAAGTGCATTTTTAGTCTAATAGCTTCTCATAAACGCCCTTCTTGACACACACACTCACAGTGCACAATCAGAGTTGCACAACACTTACATACTGTATGAAAAATACTGGGACAAGAGGCAAGCACACACAACAGGTGCACTGTTCTCTCGCTCTGTCTCACACACAAGCTTAACTTTCATTTCCTCTTTCTTGAAGGGCAAGGTAACTGCTTTATATGCTCTGTGTAGTTTCATTCTGGGCTCTTTCCTCAATCTTCCTCATTGATGATGTTAGCGTCCGACGCTGTAACCAAATAAATTCTTCTTTTTTAATAGAATTTGAACCTTTTCAATTGTATGATCATTGACTACTTCTCCAATAGCCATGTAGTCCCAAGAATCAGGAAGACAAGCTCAGGAAAATAGCCTTTACAGTTGAGTCGTGGTTGGCACACATACCTGTTGGGAATTTTGCCTTTCACGTCCCTTGTGAGACAGAAACACTGAACAGTTTAGAAGTCAAATTAAGTCAACCTGTAAAGGTTACAGTGCATTGTAGGTTCGTCCTGAAATTTCGCCAGAAAGCAGAATATTTCTATCTTTTGGTGAATAGTGTGTATATTCCTTTCAAACATAAAACATAAAATAAATCAAAATACACAAAGGCATTAGACCAAATATGTTTGAGATGAACAGATGTTGAAATTATTGATTCAGATTGTTTTGTTGGTTTGTTGGAAACTACTGCAAAATAAAATACAGCTGACAATGATCTAGAGTGCAACTGTATGTCCATTTCTTTCCAACTACCCCTGTGCAGGCTGATAAAACTGCATCAGATGGGAGTATCCTTGTCTGTGTGGACCGAGGGACAAAACCTGCCATGTCGTCAGGGAGAATTCGTACCATCCCTACTTACGACTGTCACATGTGATCAAACCCGGAGAGATTACATGATGGAATGTCTGCCATAGCGAGAAGGGGAACGAGTTAACAGAACAAATATTTAGTGCTTTAAAAGTGGTATTTCCTTAAACTTGCACAATTTTAAAAGTGTTATTAGATCAATTGTTTAAATCAGGAGTCTCAAACTCAATTCAACTGTGGGGCCGCTGGAGGTAGAGTCTGGGTGAGCCTGGGCCGCATCAAGTATTCAGTTTGGAATCATGTTTCAACCAACCAATTGTCTCGTCAAAAAAAATAATCACTGTGTCATAAAAGAAATCATGCTATCACACAGCAATTTAGGGGCAACTACTACTACAAGTGAATAATAAATAACTTTGCTAACTCTAACATTGTAACTTTAGCATTTTCTTTACAAAACAAGTGCCGAAAAGCGTGCTGGGAAGCTGGAAGCACTTCCAATTATTTCCCATACTAGCTGTAGCTGCCCGATGTGTTTACTTACCTGTTACATGTTGACATTTTTATGGTGGCACTGTGATTGTAGTAAGTGTTCTGTCTAGTGCCTCTCACCATCTCCCCAGGGTTTGCAGGCTGCACTTACACTAAACTCTGCCACAAAATACAGTCCCGCGGGTCACAAGTTAGAGACACTTGGTTTAAATGAAACACACGTTTAAGGTGTGATCCCCTTTCATTGAAGCATGTATATATTGTACATTGTTTTTCAAGTTTGCATGCACTACAGCTACAGATTAAAGATTACGCTCAGTTTAGACTACAATGTAGTGTTGGAGCTGCAACATATACAAATATTTAAATAGAATTTTGTGTACTATATCTAATATTCATGACTGAAAAGCTATCTAGATTAAAGGTAGTTTATAAATGTTTAAGAATATTTGACCATTTACTCAAAGTCTGCCTTCTTTGCATAGTATGGTTTTGTCTCCAAATTTTTACATTTTTTTTTTAAAATATATTCATACTTTATGTAATGGTCTACTAATCATGAATCACATTTATCCAGGTTGCTCAAATGTAAGCAAACCAAGTTGTGTTTAGATAGAGGCACTTCAAGGTTGTAAATGCAGCTAAATACTGTGTCTATTAAACATACCAAATCATCTGGTTTGAATGTGTCTTTATTTGAAGTGACTAACTGTGTTTTAAAATGAAAGCCATTCCCAGCTTCTATTAAACATCACTTCTGTTATACACATTGTCATTACATTCAATATCTGATGCAACAAATATATTACAATCGTGCGGTTCAAGCGAAAACATCTGCAACCTGCGACTTGGAAGAAAATAGCTAATTCTTCTGTGGAGAGTTTATAGTTGGTCAGATCAGTTGAATACGTTGTTGGGATTTACTCATGACAGTTATATACAACCTTATGAGTGTTGTATTAATGTCTGCTATCAGTTATCGTCACTCATAGTATGACCCTGTTTTGTTAATCCCCTCCCCCCAGCTCCCTACACTGTCCCAAAAATGAAATCATTATCAAGTATGTTTACTCTACTAGTCATAAAAAAAAAAAATGGCACCTATGCAATTAAATCACAATTTGCCTTTAAGTCAAGAGTGCACAAAGGTGCAAAGTAGAGTTTAATGTCCAAAAAATGCAAAAAAACATGCAAAAAAACCCAACTCTGACCAATGTTCTTCGCTTAGGTCTACGAGCCTAATGCCAAGGTTACAATAGCTCAGAAAAATGAATACTTGATATTCCTCTAGGAAACCAGCCCAGAATCAGCATAGAGGACATTTTTTTTTTGCTGTAATTATATGTAAAAGTGAACCTATCGTGGAGTTTCTCCTTTGCTACGGGACAGGTCCTCTATACTAAAACATATCAAAACTTACTAAGAACATGCTGTTGATCACTCAGAAAAAAGCAAGCTTAAGGAGCTGTGAAATGAATCTTTTTCTTGTATATAAAACTAAGAAATGCCTCCACATCTTATGATAATTATTTAAATCCACAGCACTCCATAGAAACGGTTGAGTTCTATTCACAAAGCACTTGTCATTCATATCAAAAACAACGTGAATTTATGGCTGTTGGCTGAACACAGACCAACTACTTAAGGTTGCCGTGGCTCGTTGCCATTGGAGCAATGATGGGTTACATGTGACACACCATATGTCGTCTCGATAGACTTGAATGAAAACTATGAACGTACAGAATGGAGTTTCCTTGTATTGTTGGAAAGTTGGGCACTATTGTTTAAAATATTGGTTAAACCAGTTCTTGTGGGGCAACTATGGGCTTTAAGAATATGGCCACCGGCCCTTGACTGCTGGTTCTTCTCATTACACTTGTGTTAGGACCAGTTCACTGTGTCTGGTACCCAGCCATGTTGAAGTTGGTCAGGTTGGACACAACTGAACCTGCTGAAGCTGCAGCCTGAGCTGACGGAGAGCCAAATCCTCCGACCCAGGCGGGTGACTGGGATTGCCTGTCAAATCACCATAAAAATAGGATATACTCAGAATACTTGGAAGTTAGGTCATTATGCATTGTAATTTTAGCAAATATGTCTTGAGCATGAAAGGTTTTCATGAAAACTGGCATGGATTTAATACGCACTCTACTCCAAATCCTTGTTGGTTCCACGACTGTCCATACATGCTGTAGGAGGGAACTTGCCATCCATTTGTCACATACTGCTGCCCATACTGCTGTTGTTGCTGCTGCTGTGTATTACCATAGAGCTGATTCCACTGCCCCCACTGACCATACTCAACCTGTGTAACAAAAAAATAAAATTAAAAATGTTATAGCATTTTATCACTAGTGTACATATATAGTGTATGTACTTGTGCATATACCAAGACAGTATTTCAATCCATCCATTTTCTATGCCGCTTCTCATTATGGTCGTTCATTTATTTTATTATTCAATTTGAAACGCCGCAGTAATATTATTTTGGAGTAGCCTTTTATTGTGGCCTGCCTTAGGTACACCTGTGCACTACTCATGTTGTCTAATCAGCATCTTGATATGCCAAACCTGACAGGTGGAGAGAATATCTCACCAGAAAAGAAGTTCTCACTAACAGATTTAGACAGATTTGTGAACAATATTGGTGAGAAACAGGCTGTGTGCAGACATTGAAAAAGCTCATGAAAGATTTGCTCAAAAACAAGTATTTCTGGTGAGTGTACATACACTGCTTCTTAACCAGAAATGGCCAATAACACCTTACGACCTCCAGTTTGACTGCCCGGTCAAATTGCCCCGAACAGTATAAATGTGATATAAACATGCAGTGGCAAGTATGTCAGATCAACCTTTTCTGTTTTATATGTTTATTACACTAATTAAGGTAAGCAGCTGAACAGGACAGGTTAAAAAAAGAGCTTCCTACAGATTTTACATTTCAAAGTTCCAGACTTTTTCCAGACTCAGTAAATAGATGGTAAATATGGTTTGTAACATTATTAGCACCCTCTATACATGAAATAACACTCCTATTGTCAACTTTACACTCCAACTACCCATTATAGTAGCCATAATTACAGTAAATAAGCCATTTAAGACATAAACAAGACTTGTGTGTGTTGGTGTAAATGTGTTCCAGTGGCGTAGACAGGAAGTGACGTCAGGGATTCAGAGTTGAGTTTTGGTTTGGCGCGGGTTATGCAACAATAGTTGGTGTTAGGGATTGCTGTGCCTGTTGTGAGATAATTCAAACCAAACCTACAATAAAAGCCTGTTGTCCCAGCGATCAAGTCTGGTGCAAGTATGTCTTGACACCTAGTGACCAGTGTAGCGTACTACATACTATCACGTCTTTGAATGCCATATACATTAAGTCCCCTACTATCGAACATCCGACGTGCGAACACTCGTAGATACGAACACAAGCCGACAGTTTTTTTCATGATTTTTTTTCGAAAATTGCCATATTTTGTCATTTAAATTTTTTCACAATACAAAGGCACTATTTTTGTATTGCGCGCCATTTCGCCGCTACGAATGGTAGGTAGCAGCATCCCTCTCGCGCGATCTTTCTCGGTTCGTCTGCACTTGTCGCTGATAACATCTCGGAGCACGCTGTTTGTACCCCACTCGATACTTTACAGAGACATTTGTTATCCGTTATCACGGCTGATAAATCGAGTGCAAGTGCCAGTAGTAGTGGTAGGAAACGTCAAGCAATTTCTATGGAAACGAAGGTGGCCATCATCAGGAAGTTGGACGATGGCGAGAAAATGGCTAATGTAGCGCGTGCTTATGGAGTGAATCGCTCAACCATAGGAACCATTTACAAAGGCAAGGTTCGAATTATGGAACATGTGAAGACTTCTGTACCAATGGCATCCACTATCATTAC
The DNA here is from genome assembly GCF_027744805.1 of Dunckerocampus dactyliophorus. Classification (NCBI taxonomy): domain Eukaryota; kingdom Metazoa; phylum Chordata; class Actinopteri; order Syngnathiformes; family Syngnathidae; genus Dunckerocampus; species Dunckerocampus dactyliophorus. The sequence continues at coordinate 16,706,921 of NC_072832.1, read as the reverse complement.
AAAGAGGAGTCTAACGACGATGAAGATTTGTCCTTTCTTCAATAATTCCTCCTCCTGCTCCACCACTACCACCAGCGATGTATGCTCGACTACTCCTCTTCAAAGGTAAATAACATTTACCATTACGTATTATTATATCATTTTTATTATTGTTTTTTTCATTAATTATCCTCGTTTAATATTACTACTGCATCCAAACTCATATTTACATCCATACACATATACTGTATATGTATACACGTACATGTAGTACCTATATCATTGGTAATATTACCTTTTCCCCGACTTAAGAACGGTCATCTGGAATTGTGTTCGTTAGTTGGGGACTTAGTGTATTTATATTTATATGTATTTTTTAAAAATAATAGGCTGTATTCAACCATGATGCTTAAGTAATACAGTATATTATATATTAATATATTATATACAGGGTGGGCCAAAAGTGTTACTTCATTATCTGTTTCACCATAATGAAGTAACGGTAACCCTACTTTTGGCCCACCCTGTATATTATTATATATTTTATTTCATATACAGTGATCCCTCGTTGATCGTGGTTAATTGGTTCCAGACCTGATCGTGATAAGTGAATTTCCATGAAGTAAGATTCCTTATTTATAAATGGAATATTTTCATAGTTACAGCATAGAAAACCTGTTTATGGCCATCTAAATATCGTTTTTAATATAGGAGCCCTCTAGACGTGAAGTAACACCCCTCTAACATTGGCTTCTCTAAACGATATAGGACACATAGTAACAGAAAATAAGACATTTAACACATAAATAAGACTCATACACATGTGTTACTATAAATGTGTTCCAGTGCTAGGGAACAACAAGTGAGTTGAGTTTTAGCTTGGTGTGGGTTATGGCCGCAACAGTAGCTCGTGTTAGGGATTATTGTGCCCGTTGTGAGATAATTCAAACCTATAATAAAAAAACCTGTTGTTTTGGCAATCAAGTCTGGTGATTGTGTTTCTCACCAAACATTACAGTAACATGACTGACAGCAGTGTAGAATACGACAACTCATCACAATGTCTTTGAATGCATCTTCTGAATGCCTTATACCAGGGGTCACCAACATTTTTCCTTGTGAGAGCTACTTTTACAAAATGAAAATGCCCAAGAGCTACTCATTTTTGTAACATTTATTTTCAGAGCTTACTTTAAGCCCAAACAAAGCGAATATGCTTGTTTTACCAGAACATTAACAAAATGCTGGTGTCCACAACTCACATTTTGTATTTCAGAATGCATTTCTTTCTACTGTTCTTTCATTATTAACTGAAAACCTGAATGAAAAGCAGGCTTGCGGGCACCACGTTGGTGAACCCTGCCTTATACAGTCGCCCCTCCCCACTTCGCTCTAATAATGAAGACTATCACCAAAATATTCAAATTGACCTAAAATCAATTAGCTATATGGCTGAAAATTGGAAACAATTGTTTGTTAAATAATTAAAAGGACCAAAATTAATCTGACATTCATGCCAATAAAATTTATGTATCCTTCTTACTGAAACTGTATACTTACAATTTTAAAAAGTTACATTAGATGGGTTCATTTAGACAATATTAGGATCAAATAATATTTCCCCTACCTGCTGTGAATTTTTGGTCATATCAGATGATTCTTTGCCCCAGTAGCACTTCACTATGTGTCCTTCAATGACTGTGCCATTTACTGACACAATGGCATGGGCCGCACTATCGTGGGAGGAAAACCTTCAAAGTTAAAAAAAAAAAAAAAAAAAAGAGTTAAACAGGCAACTTTACCCAACATAGAATTTGAAAGGAAGAAATGACAGCTTATGATATGGACAATCACAACACAATCATACAATGCAGTAATAAGGTTGACATCTAGAGGCCAAATGCTGCTATCGATGATGGAAATTACCTGATGAAGGAGTATCCCTTCTCTGGGAAGACTCTGATCTCCATAATCTGACCAAATGGTGAAAAAGTCTGCCGCATTAATTGATCTGAAAGAAGTGGAAAAAATATGCTACTGGATATTTGTGGAAAGTGACAAATGCAGTACAACACTGCAAGGACGACTTACCAGACAGTCCAGACTGAATCCCTCCGCAGTACACAGTACAGTTCTGAGGACTGGACTGGCTCACAACATCATCAAACCTCAGCTGCTTTGAGCCATCTGACATAATCACAAAACAACTGAGACACAAATAACACTGGCACTGAACAAGAAATCATTTGTCTCGAAAACTTACTGTCCTGAGAGGTCTTTGGAGCAGGTGGCTTTCGTGTTGCCCAGTTGGTCCGGATTTGACGTCCTCCGAGCCACTGGCCCCCCATGTGAACAATGGCATTCTCTGCATCCTATAGAGACAAAAAAAGGACTTAATCCTGCTAATTTGCTTAATCCATTAGAGTCATTATTAGCCGCAGTATTAGGGGTAGGAATACTATATAATCACACTGTGTTAGAGTATTTAGATACAATGACTACATATAGAGTATTTACAAATAATGTTGAGTATTTACATACTGTCTGACTATGTGTGTTAACTGTAGTCTACATAGAACTATTACTAGTAGAGTAATAAACAGGAAAAGAAATAACCTTTTATTTGTGTTGTTGCAACAAACTTACCAGTTTGTTGTAGAAGGACACAAATCCATACCCCTTTGATTTGCATGTCGCCAAGTCCTTCACGACACGAGCATCTCTGAATGCAAACGTGAAAACAAACTCAATGAGTATTCCTGTCACATATTGTTAAGACTAGAAAAGCAGCCACGCAAAACACACTTAACTGCGAATCCACTACACTGTCCCATATTACTGGTAGCTATCAGGACCCTGGAATGAGCTTTGACTCAATGACTCAAAAACAATTACGTACGTATACATGCAATCTACAGATAAGAGTTTATAGAACTTAAAATGTATTAACAAATCTTTGCTAACAGAGCACCATTTTTGTCCACACTACAATATCATCTACTTGAATTTTTAGGAAACAGATTATATACACTACCATGCATTCTTAAAATCAGTTGTATAATCCTCTGTTGGTGCTCTTCCTACAAATAAAAAAATGTATAGAATGCACAAAAACGGAAAATAATAATTGCATAAATGGCCAAATTTCTATAAATTGACCTGGTCGGTTCTTTACCACCAATATAAAGTAGCATTTGGGCAACTGCAATTTTGAGAAATTTAATTTTTTTGGGAAATTTTGGAAGAGCAGCTTCATGTGTTAAAACTATGCAATTCAAAATGAAACAATTACAGATTTTGAGGAATACATGTAATATTGAATGTAATAATCTACGCTATAACACGTAAATACAAAGCATCTACAAATGAAGACAAGAGGAAAAATGGAATAAATAGAGAAAAAAAACTACATCTGAGTCTCCAGAGTGCACAGTTCCTTGCTGTTAGCCTTCAAGCTCCTGTCCAATCCTATGAGCATTTCTGTAAAATAACCAAAATGCTATTACTTCACTGAGACTCACATCTAAAGGCTGTTAAGGTTCACATACAAAGCTTACATTTTGCTGACACGTACCATAAACTAAATATGCAAAGAAGAGCAACAGTTGGCAAAAGGCTGACAATGCAAAAAAAACACAAGTGAACTGCAATGTAGCTCTTTATGAGGGGATGGGTAATAAACTACCGACAATTTGACTGTTTTTTAAGACAGATTACAGAGATGTAGAAGTGTGTAATCATATCCTAAGAGGTTCAGGTAATAATATCTACCCAATGGCTTGTTATACTGATGGATTGCCGCTATGCTTATGTGCACATTTACATAATTTGATACATTTAAATCGACTTCAACCTACGACACAGCTGACCAAACAACACTGTTGTTGACCTGAACCATTTGTGTGAAACATAAAAAGGCATATTGCACAAAACTTAGACTCACCAGTCAAAGGTTTGTACACACCTTCTAACTTGGTCATGCTGTGCAAGTGTGCCCAAATATTTGACTGGTATTGTCTATCAATAACACATATTTGTGTTAAGCATTTCACAAAACCTTAAATACTCCTGTCAAAGACGCTTTACAAGCAGAAAATAGATAAACTTGGATTTTGTCTTATTTTTGTTTGCCTATTACACCTTACATATGTTTATCAGTTATTCATTCTCTCTTCTTAACGGAAGGATTCAATTGTCAGTGTACAGTAGAGCCCCGCTTTACGTTGTATTACGCTCCCGGACAACCAGCGGGGGGGGGGGGGGGGGGGGGGGGGGGGGGGAGTACAGTACAGTAATCCCTCGCCGGTCTTTAACATTATTAGAGCCCTGTAGACATGAAGTAACACCTGTATCGTCATTTTTTTTTACACTGTATTACCCAATATAGTAGAGATAATAGAAAATAAGCCATTTAAGACATTAAGACTCATGCTTTTGTGTGTGTGTGTGTGTGTGTGTGTGTGTGTGTGTGTGTGTGTTGCTGTAAATATGTTTTCTAGAGGAGCCAAGTGACGACTGGGGTTTAGAGTTGAATTTTAGCTTGGCATAGGTTACGGTCACAACAGTAACCTGTGTTAAGGTTTTACTGTGCCTGCCGTGAGATAAATCAAACTGGCAACAAAAGCCTGTTGTGCTTGTGTCTCTTGCCGAACATTACAGTAACATTACTGACATCTGGTGACCAGTGTATAATACCACATATGACCACGTCTTTTGGGTGCCACACACGGAAGGCGACATTGCTGAGACCTGGTGACCAGTGTATAATACCACATATGACCACGTCTTTTGGGTGCCACACACGGAAGGCAACATTGCCTTTACTCCATTCATTTTCAATGGAACCTGCGCGACAGGGCGATTATCGCGAGTCACCGTCCAGCCAAGCGACATGCGAAATATGTGCCTGTGAAAGTTTGTGCTCGGCATGTCATCGTGCACACGCTGGCTTGCGACGCAATCCCAGAAAGTTGAAAAATGTTAAACTTTTCATTGCTGTCTCACAGACGAGGACCAATCGGCGGGAGTTTCATTGATTGACCAATGAGCAGACAGGATGCTAATCAGTATACTCTTGCAGGTAAACATGGGGGAAAAATTAATACTTGCTGTTCCTTGAGCTATGTAAGTTTATCTTCAATACTAGCGAGATCCGATACAAGCAAGAGTACTCGATCAACACCGGCCACTTTTTTTTTCCCCTCCACATCTGACAGTCAATCAAAACGATGGGAGACTCATACAATTCGCTCTGGATGTGAACGCGTCACTCACCAGTGTAACTGGTCACAGCCGCGCTCGTCGCCTCCTGTGTGCAGGATTTGCTAGGCGTTGGTGATGAGTTTCGCCAGTTGGCAGTTGTTTGTCGCCTCCCGTGTGTGGCGCCCATTTTGTATGCGTTGTCTGAATACCTTATACAGCAATCCCTCACAATATCACGGTTCGATTATCACTCCCTCACTATATCATGGTTTTTCAGGAATAAATGATCGCAGTTTCGTGATTGACTACGGCCTATTAATCAAAAATACTAATATTTAAGCAAATTTTATGTATTCTTGGCCCGAATAAGGCATATAACCTAAGCATAAAAATTGCTCATTTAAGGAAAATACAAGGCCTGGGTACACTGACTGTACTGTACAGCACAGGAAGTTATTGTTCAGTGTCCTCAGCACTGATTGGCTCAGCTTCACGCAGTATCCACCCACATGTTGTGTGTCTCACACGTGCTTCCTACGTTGCTGTTGCACAGCTGAGTGATTTTATATAAACTCCACAATGGCTTCTAAACGTGCTGCCTTTTCTACAGTCTTGTTTCTGTCTAATTTCTGTCATATTTTCTATTACAATAGAGTACAATATTATATTTACCATATTTGCTTATAAGTTTAAAGGTGATTATGGTGTGTTATTTCATGTCTACAAAAAATATTTAGAAGGTTTTAAACAGATTAGGAAGTACAAAAATATCCAATTTATTAACATTGACTCATCCATCACACAAATTAATTTATCACAGCCGGGTCTGGAACCATTTAATAGCGATAAAAGAGGGATTACTGTATTTCTAGCCTGTACAAAACCATTAAATAATAGCGTGACAGAGTGAAGCCGCAAAATTCAAAGCGCAAAGTGGAGAGGGATGACTGAATAGGGCATTCAGAAGACGCATTCAAAGACGTAATGATATGTAGTATTCTACACTGGTCACTAGGTATCAGTAAAGTTACTGTAATTTTCGGTGAGACACATGAGCACTAGCGTGATCACCAGAACAACAGGCTTTTATTGTGGGTTTCAAATACCTCCCAACAGGCACAATAATCCCTCACATAATCTATTTTTGCAGCCGTAACCTACACCAAACTAAAACTCAACTGCCCTAGCACTGGAACACATTTACAGCACGAGCACAAGTCTTATTCATGTCTAATATGTCTTATTTTCTGTTACTATGGCAACATATTAGGTAATACGAGTGTAAAGGTGACTATAAGGATGATATCTATTGGCCTCTAATAATGTTAAAAAAAACGTAATTAGAAGGTTGGAAATATAATTTCTATGCTCTAACTACAAAAATATTTGATTCATAAATAAGGAATTTTACTTTGCGGAAATTCACTTTCCACGGTCAGGTCTGGAACCAATTAACCTTGATAAACGAGAGACCTCTGTAATTGCTCCGCAGATAAAGAATCACGCAGGCTTGCCCCATGGACCCCCTCTCGCCCTCCAAACCCTCCTGCTAGCTTGACGTTCTCCTCAAATTTCGAATCAACAAATTTGTAATTATTAGATTAGTATCAGCTCCAGAACCCTCCCTATCTCTCTTCAATTACCACTGTTTGCTCGTGACACAATACAGGTTTTCTGCCCTAAATATACTTCACACACTTACTAAAGAAATTTTAAAAAGTATAAAATGCGTAGCTAATCACAACTAACAAACGATAATGTAAGATGATCAAAGAACAGTTGGAATCCGAGTCACGGTGTAGCTAGTCACAGCAACAACTATGATGCATTCAAGGACTAGGGAGCAAAGTGCGAAATCTCAACGGTTGCCGAGAAACCATTATCAGTGTAGCATAAAGACAAACATGTAAAAACTGTGGATTTTCTACCAGTGGTTCGTGTATGCTGTACATTTGATCTGTATTGTCACATATTTATAAATTATTACAGTTATGGTAAATGAGATGTGTTTTCTGTGGAAAAAAATGGCCTACTTTCAGAGAAAAAAAAAAGAAAAATATTTTTGTGATCAAAAATTTGTGATTTTGCGTGGCTGCAAATGTTCATTATGAATGTGCGGGGAACCACTGTATTGTAAATAAGTTATTGTTGCTACACTAATACCAGTTTTTGAGAATGGTAAAGTAAAACATTCTTATAAATGTTGCATTAATGTTATATGTTAAACGAACACAAAAAAAGACAAAAAACTTACGAGATTTTCCCAAAAGGTGCAAATGCAGCCCGCACATCCTCAGTGGTAATCTCAGGGCTCAGATCACCCACAAAAACATGGAAGTGGTCTATAATGACACAATAACAGACAATTTGAAAAATGGATGACTCATTATTTAATTTAGCAAGTACATAATAGGCCTCTGCTCTTACTGGATGTGTCTTTCTTTTGACTACTAGGAGTTGTGGCCCAATTTACTTTGACCTCCTGAAACAAAACAAAAAAAAACATTTACATACCTATGAACAAAATCAACACCATCGTTCCCAAGGCCCAATAAAAGGTATTTTACCTTTCCTAGTATTTTCCTTCCGTTCATGGCTGCTAGAGCTGCTGCAGCGTCTCTGTGCTCAAAGAATTCCACAAAGCAATAGGGATCATTTGTTGTATGCTGCAAGAGATAACCAAAAGGTTAATTCAGCCTTTAATTATGTTGTCTATGCTGTGCCCTAACAAACAGACAAACATCATTTTTCAAACTTGCAGTCACATTATTGACATTCATACTTTTGAGTCAATTTAATTCATATAGTGCCAATTTAGAACAAAAGTTACAGCTGGACGATTGTGCAAAAAAATGTGAATCAGGATTTTCTTGTTTAGAATTTAAATTGTGATTTTTTTTTCCATGCACGCCTCATTTCTTGTTCTGCTTTAAAAAAAAACGACTTCCAATGGTCTTTCTGCTGGTCTTTGAAAATAAAAATGGGGTGCCCCATCAGGCCCAGAATTCCTGGTAGCGCCACTGTATGTGTGTATTGGTGTATGGTTTTCTGTTGCTGTTTGGTTTATCTATGAGTACACACAAAGCAATACATCCCCATAGTATGCTGCCGGGTTACCTCTGTGATCATTTTACAACTTTTACAAGGCCCTATCTGGGTGAAGAGTTGTAGAATTAGAATCTCCGTGACATCCCTGGAGAGGTTTCCCACGTACCTAGGAGGGGAAAATGGAGAGAAATGTCTGTAACAACTAAAAACAACGAGCGAAAAATCGACACTGTCGAAAGAGTACGTGAACAACTTGATGTAAACGTGTTTGTGAGCCGGGCTAATTGCTACCTTGATGGCTAACGACATTTGCCGTAGTTGGTTAGACGTCATTTACGTAATAGAAACATACACATATTCCTGTAACAATGCTTGTAATGTCATACTTTTGTAAACAACATCACTCAAACATCGGAATATTAAACGTTACTGTTGTACAACCACAAAGATAGCATTGACAGCGCGTCTTAAGTTAGCTACCGGATCCCCAAATGGGGAAAACAAACGTTAGCAAGATTGCTAGCGCTACTCACAATGTTCTAGGGTATGTCTCGTCGTCCATTGTCAATATCAGCAGTCACAAATGACGAAAAATTCTGTCTAATTACTAGTAAGCTAAAGTTTCTCGGTTTCTAAGCGCGCTGTATGAACGACTTGCTAACTAGCCAGAAGCTAGCTAACCGGACACCAGACCCTACGTCACGAGTACCGAGAGCGCATGCGTGTTTGGACATTAATATCTATGACAGAGCCTTGAGTCTACACAAATGTGTTCTCACTTTTTTTTTTAAATATGAAATTCATTTTCATATTTAGAAATGAAAGCCTGTTTATTAATTTAGCATCTCAGGACTTGGCTGGAATCTTCCAGAAGTTTCTGTAGGCACTTAGGTGACCTGTGAAAGCGGATTCACGTACATTGTATATTATAGTAACTACAGTATTTCATTTAATTGAAAACATGATTTAAGTGCCTCCGGCAGACAAATAACATTTTTTAAATTGAACTGAACCATATAAAAATTATTATATACAATACAAAATTATTTATAGTCAGTCGCAGAAGAGGCTTAATCTATATACTTTGCTCAACATCTATAAAAACTGTCACTTACTTTCAGGAAGGAAGGAAAATGCACTTATATTAATCTTCAAAAATATATATTTAAAGTGCAAAATTAAAAGGTTGTCACTGCAAAAAATTCTGATAGTTAAAAAAAGAATTGATTTTAGTTTTAAAACTTAATTGTAAACATCAAATAAAAAATGCATAAACATTTAATTAATTATACCAACAAATATAGCAATATTTTTTGGAGTATTTGGAAGAAAGAAAGTTTGGACTTTTTGTTGGGTTATCTCTTTTTCTGCCATTGTTTCTTGTTCTTTGCTTTTATTTTGTTATGTATGTTTTTATCTTTTGCACTAAAGGGACTGCAGTACACTGGTGCCTTGGTTAACGCCATTAATCCGTTCCAGAAGGTCCGACTCAAACTAAAACGGACTCTAACCAAAGCAAATTTTCCCATAGAAGATAATGTAAATACAATTAATCCGTTCCAGACACCCAAAAATGTTAACACAAAACACATTTTATAGATAATAATTATAGTTTTACATGCAGAAAACGATGCAAAAATAATTGCCACTGACAAATGAATTGCTGTTTAATATAGTAAAGGAAAAAAAACAACCGCTGGTGGTAGTGATGTCCCGGAAGTGCGCCGGCGAAGATGCCTGGTATCTGGTGCTATGTTTGACTTGGTATAACGTGAATATGCTACTGTAAGCTTATGTTTTGTTGTTGAAACCACAAATGAGTGTTATGGACGTAAAATATGACTGGGTTGATAGACTGTTACGTGGAAAATGGAGTAGATGTGTATGCATGTACAGTATGCGCGTGCACCACAGCCCATGACGAAGCCACGCCTGTCACATTTACATACCTCTGAAATGACAACGGTCTTCTCTTTAAGCTGCAAAATTTGGTACTCTTTTATCGGTACGGTCCATCGCTTTTCTTTTTCATGTGGTCCATGTGTTTGTTACGTCGTGTGCCTCTCTACAACTCTGATATAAACAAACGCTGTTGTCCTAAATTGGCGCCCGGGGCCCACAGTGCATTGCACAACCACGTGCAAGTATCGCAAGATTTCATCTTGTGCGCGTGATCCAAAATGGAGGCGTAAAAAAACTAGAATGTATTTTGGACGCTAAACAAGCGGGCGAACGGAAACCAAGGCAAAACTTGAGCAAACATTTTGGATGTTAACCTAAAAACATGCTAACCAAGGCAGACGTTAACCAAGGTACCACTGTACCTTTATTCTGGTTAGAGGGAGTTGGGGACTGCACCTCTCTTTGATTTCTTATTAGGGTTTTATTTTTAAAAAATCTATTAATGGAATTTGTTCTTATTTGTTTGTCTTTGTTCTGTTTTTTTTAATTTATTCATTTCACCTTTACCACGTCAGATCAACTGAGAACAGCTTCTCGTCAATGGTATCACAAAACACACTTATGGCATTTATCTTTTAGATGTTCAGTGAGCAGAAGTTTGACATTATCGGGATGATAGCTTGAAATCCAGGTTTTGCCTTGTTTTGACTTTTGAGGCATATATTTCTAGAACATGCCACATTGTACAACTTTTGCTGGATTCATACAGCTGAGTTTTCTGGGCTTTGTTTGAGTTTATCCATAAAATCCAGGCAGTTCTACTTTCATATTCTATTGGAAATGAATTAAATCCAATGAAGGAGTGAGTGTCATCAGAGGTGTCACTGTGCCCACACTGCTTCACACCACTACAGTTTACAGAAACTTACAGCAAGTAAGGGTGGATGAAGCTGCAAATTTTGGTATTGAGCCGATACAAAGTAAATACAGCACTGGTATTGCCGATATTGTTATTGATATTGATACTTTTTACTTGAAATTTTTCAAGTTCATTGAATGATTTTGTAAGTTTGCCAAAAGGCAAATATTTTAGCCACACCGTGGCCGAGTCGTTAGCATGTTGGCCACGCTGTGAGGAGATCTGGAAGACCTGGGTTAGAATCTGCGCTTGGGCATCTCTGTGTGGAGTTTGTATGTTCTCCCCGTGCGTGCGTGGGTTTTCTTTGGGTACTGTGGTTTCCTCCCACATTCCAAAAACATGCATGTTAGGTTAATTGGTGACTCTAAATTGTCCATAGGTATGAATGTGAGTGTGAATGATTGTTTGTCTATATGTGCCCTGTGACTGACTGGCGACCAGCCCAGGGTGTACCCTGCCTCTCGCCCAAAGTCTGCTGAGATAGGCTCCATACCCGCGACCCGAGTGAGGGTAAGGGGCATAGGAAATGGATGGATGGCAAATATTTTAAGCAAATAAAAAATCAACAAACTTTTGTGAGCAATTTAATATATAAAAACAACAATATAAGAGTGTGAAAATTCAGGCTGATATTGGTGACACCGATACAGTACCTTGGAAAAATACACTTAATGTGTCTGGCAAATTTTAAAAAGTAGTACATTTCAAATCCTAACTTGGCTCATAGCATAAAGACCTCACCAGGGAAGCATCCAGATAGATACACTTCAACTGGCTCCTGGATGTGAAGGATCAGCAGCTCTACTCTGAGCTCCTCCCAGATGACCGAGTTTCTCACCTTATCTCTTACGGTGAATCCAGCCACCATAGAGAGGAAACTAATATCAGCTGCTTGCATACGCAATCTCGTTCTTTTGGTAATGACTCATAACCCATGACCACAGGTGAGGGTGTGAATGTAGATCAACCGGTAAATTGAGAGCTTTGCCTTCTGGCTCAGCTCTCTCTTCACAACGGTCTAGGTACAGAGATGCCATTACTGCAGAAACTGCGCCAATCCACCTGTCGATCTCATGGCCAGCATTCCCTCACTCGTGAACAAGATCCCAAGATACTTGAACTCCTCCACCTGAGGCAAGACCTCACTCCCAACCCTAAGGGTGCAAGCCACCCTTTTTCGACTGAGAACCATGGCCTCAGATTTGGAAGTGCTAAGTCTCATCCCAGAAGCTTCACACTCAGCTGCAAACCATCCCCGTAAACACTGAAGGTCACAGCCATCAGGACCACATCATCTGCGAATAGCCGAGATCAGGTTCTAAGGCTCTGCATCCCCCCAATGACTTGGCTGCAAATAGAAATTCTGTCCATAAAAATTATGAACAGAATCGGTGACAAAGTGGGGCTTTGGTGGAGGCCAACATTCACCAGGAACAGGCTCGACTTACTGCTGCCCATGTAAGCCATGCTCCTGCTCCAGTTTTACAATGACCGAATGGGACAGAGTAGCGTGCCACAAACCCTGTACTCCCGGAGCAACCCCCACAAGGCACTTCAAGGTACATAGTCCAGTGTCTTTTACAAGTCCACAAAGCACATGTGGACCAGTTGGGAAAATTTCCATGCACTCTCCAGCACCCTTGCAAGGGGACAGAGCTGGTTTAGTGTTCCGCAACTAGAATGAAAAGCACAGCGCACCTCCTGTAGCTGAATTAGCTGAAGCTGTGGCTGAAGAACGGTCGTACCCTTTGTGATAGCAAAGTTAATATTTTAGTAATCTTTTCTTCTCCCAAGTTTAGTCTAAACAGTCCTAACATATTTCTTCCAAAGTCTCTGCTATGAGGAAGACAGGGTCACACAGTGACCTCAGCCAACCGGGGGTATCCCAGTGGTGCCTGGCGGTTCATCTGATTTATTGTTCCTTACCTGGGGAGAGGAAGTGTCTGTTTTGCATGAAAAGGCCTTTGTGTATGTGCTTTTAGGTCCTGATGACAAAAGCCTGTGTGTCCTTTTTGTCTCGTGGCACTCTACAGCAGACAGTAACATTGAATGTTCTCTATGCTTGATTGGTGCCTTAATGAAGCTTTGATAATAAAATAGACAAAAGACAATCAATGGTTTTATGTGAACATTCTGTAGTAATAGAAAATTGCCAATATCTCCACCTCTCGCACCAGCTCAGGCTCCTTCCCCACCAGAGAGGTGAGGTTCCATGTCCCTAGAACCAGATTTAGCCGCCAAAGACCAGGGGTCAGGCAGGCGCCCGCCCCCGACTGCCACCCAATGCATATTGCACCGGACCCTTATGTTTGCCCTCACAGATGTCGGGTCTACGGGCGGAAGATCCCGTGTGGCTTTTTTTGAGCTGGGCCTCACATATGCCACATCAGGGTGAAATGTTGGTCTCTCCTTGAGGTGTTTTGCATTGGGTCTTCTGAATACATTGATACCGGTACATTTTATTTTTTCAGATCACTGAACAATTTTTTGATTTTGCTTTTAATTTGTTGATCATGATTCTAATCAATTAAACAGAGAACAAATGTTTTCAGCAAACAAAAATATTTTGATCAACAAACTTATCTGTGAACAATTTAACAAGATGTATTTACAACAATTTAAGACAATGTAGCAATATCAACAAAATAAGTACATTATTCTTATTCCTTTTATACAATTGTGTGAGAAAAACAATGCCCCAGGGCCCTCCTGTGTCAACGGACTTATTCAAGGAGTTTGTAAACAATATAAAAATAACAACAATGTAACACTAGGAACAACACACAGATATTTGTGAAAATAACAGTAGTATCGACTTGATACTGTACCATCCTTGTATCGATACTTGGATCGATCTGCCCACTGCAACCAGAGTCTTCCTAATATGTTTGAGGAGTGGGTGAGCGTTTATTATGAAGAATGTAGGGATTCCCTTGTATGATCTGCAAAGACAACTTTTCCTCCCCGCTGTGGGTTCATGTAAATCCAAATTGGGATTTGCAAAATGGAACACATTCGGCGCAAATATAAAAGCAGCAAATGATGAAACGAGTCTATGTGTTGGGGGTGTGCTGCGACATGAGTTAGCGAAGCCATGCCTCTGTATCCAGCGCTGTCCGCCCCCGACATTAACCCGGCTATTTCCAGAAACTTCCAGCCCACTTTTCCACGTCACTTGAAGGAATCTTTTAAAGCGTCCGTCCCCAGTATTAAATGTCTCAGTATCGGGCAGCCAGCGGCATGAACGCCATGAAGACGCAGTCACCGACACCGAGCATGGCGAACAACGACAACGACCCCCTGCCCCTCGGCTGGGAAGTCAAAATTGACCCTCAGACGGGCTGGCCCTTCTTCGTGGATCACAATAATCGCACCACGACCTGGAACGACCCGAGACACGACACCAAAAAGGTAACGGTTACGCGTTAAAGTTGTATCTAAGGCCGTGTGAGCGTGTGTTACAATAGACGTCGCGTGATGCTAGCGGCTGTTGTGACCTGTTAAATGGTCCGCGCTGCGCAGTTAGCTGCACCGCTGTATGACATGAGCCGTGTTGACGACAGGCCATGTTTGCCCCCCCTACCAGCTTTTTACAACGACTACTGATCTAACAACATCATTATCCCATGACTCATCCTGCAGTATATGTAAAGACCACCGTTCACTTCTAATATCACTTCTTTCATGGCGACAAACGCCTCCTCATACTAAACTTTTTCCATACAAGGCTTGAGGCTGGTCCACTTGGCCGGCGGGTGGGGGGGGTGGCAGGTTTGGGGGTAGACTATATCAATATGTTATGTCATGTGTATTATATTCACTGATACATTGAATGGCAGAAAAGGTTCTTGCACGCTGCCGCTTGTTAATCCTCAGTGAGACATTGCTGTGGAAGGCAGAAGCTTCTGGAAAGAAGGCAGCTGTCAGTGGATAAAATTGGTGCAATGCTGTTTCCCTGCCTGCAACAGTCCCATACTGAAATGGCCAGAGGGTAAAAGGGTCACTCCCGGAAATGGAATAACTTTGGTTTTGCACACATGAACAAACCGCCTGCCACACTTCATTTCAAAGCAGTGCTGACGTTTTTCAGGGCTGGTTGTCAATGGCTACAAGCAGAACTCTGTGAACTATGACTAAACCTGTTGCTTGTACCTTACTCCTCTGGCAGGTGGCTGTCACTGGCAGGTGTCTAGACACAAGTCATCTTTGAAACGATGCAAAATACCCTTTTTATTTTTGCAACTACATGTATTTTTTTGTTGCAAGACCAAGCCTTCAAACTTCTTGTAATTATTGCAATAAATATGTTTAGCATGAGTAATCCACCTGCCGTTGGAAAAGTATTAAAAGTGGAGACAAATGATCACAATAGAAAAGTTTTGTATATTGTTTATATGTGATATTAGCAATGGTGCAGGAAAAATTAATAGCCAGCGTTTTTTAGCATTTTTTTCCATTTATGTAATACTCAAGAGGGTGATAGATTTTGCATCCCTCTGTTGAAATGTTTTTTTTTTTTTTTTTTAACCTGTCACCTTTCCATTTGTGTCAGCATGGTCTGTAGCTTTTGATTTTGGAGCGCACATTCATTTAGACTGTTTGTAAATGTAAATATCGATGTGGAGGAGTAGGAAATTGAATAATGTATGAGCTCCATTTTAACATAATACTCCCTCAGCTCATCCATCAGCAAAATCTGCTGAAGAACTTAATTACATGGTTATTTATCACAGGACTGCTATCTATTTGTGGCAGTTGTGTGTTGGTATGCATACTTTGCTGTGGTGCATTTGCATGTAATTGTAATGGCCGGGTGAACGTGATGGGAAACACGTGGGGGACAAAAAGTGAGTAAAACACAAAAAATGCAACAAATGTGTTTTGAACTACAAATGAAATTTTGTCTGTTTTCGTTTTTTTTCAATGCCACTAACAAGACAGGGCCGCCTGTGAGTGCTTTGAAATGGGCGAGGAGCCCACCGCCGCACCCGCTGCTTGTTGAGAAGAGCAATACGTGCTTTCATGTCACAATCTCTGTTGAAAGGCCACAAATTTGACATGTTTATGTCTGTGATTCATTGATAATGAAACCTATACAAAACTTTTTCCGACGCTGCCACATCTTAATAAACCCACCAAACAGAAGACAAACTGCCGTGTTCTTTAACTTGAAGACACCTTCGGCACTCTAAATCAGTTAAATCCCATGTAACAGCTCACCCTGTTGAGAGCCTCTCCATTTTAATATCCAAAAGTCTGTTCGCTAGATTTGTCATTAGTGGCTTTGAAAAAAAAAAAGTGGTCCGATTATTCACTAAATATAGTAACTATTGCTAAGTTGGTAACACTGATCCCTCCTGCTACAGCTTCTTATTCTCTGGCAGACCAGATGCACATGAGGTGTGTTAAACTAAGTTAGACAGACAGTCCCATTATAATGCGTTTTATGAGAGAGAGCGAACAGGCAGCGCCAAATTTCTTTGTGGCAGTTAAAATTTTTCTGTGACGGGCTGTGAATGTATGGGAAACACTGTTAATAAAAACAGCATTAATGTAATCATCTAATATCATACTTTTAATGAAATATCTTTAAAATGTGATATTTAAATTATTACTTGTACTAATTCAGGTCAGAGAAGTGTCAACAAATGGACCCTGCATGGATCAAAGCCCACAGGAGACACAGAAGAGCTTTGTGAAAGAGATGAAGCACCCCATCCTTCGCCCGGGTTATGTCCCAATCCCAGTCTTCCATGAGGGTGCAGATCTCAAACAGCAACAGTACCCGTGCTATTCCTATATCCAACCAACCACAGCACAGAACATCAGAACAGAGGGGCAGATTCCTTCTCCAACAACAGGTCTTCACTGTAGGCCGAGATCACCTTTACATGGACCTGGTGACAACTGCGCCACAGGGCCTGGAAAGGCCGGCTC
Source organism: Dunckerocampus dactyliophorus (assembly GCF_027744805.1). Lineage (NCBI taxonomy): Eukaryota > Metazoa > Chordata > Actinopteri > Syngnathiformes > Syngnathidae > Dunckerocampus > Dunckerocampus dactyliophorus. The sequence continues at coordinate 16,689,934 of NC_072832.1, read as the reverse complement.
GCCTGTTTCACAAACTACAGAGGTTGGTTTCTAATAAAGAAAAAAACATACTGTACAGTTTACAGTATTCCCTCACCACTTTGTGCTTTAAATTTTACGGCTTTACTCTCACGGTTTTCAAAGTATAATAAATCATGCTGTTTTGTGGTTGAATACAGCCTATTAGTCAAACTTATGCATATTTAAGCACATTTTATGTATTTTTTCCTAAATTAAGCATTTTCAAGCATAAAAACGACTAAATTAACTAAAACACTGTAAGGCATTCAGAAGACACATTCAAAGACGTGATGATATGTAGTATTCCACACTGGTCACTCGTTGTCAGTAATGGGACTGTAATGTTTGGTGAGACACACAAGCGCCAGACTTGATTGCTGGAACAATAGGCTTTTATTGCAGGTTTGAATGATCTCACAACAGACACAATAATAAGCATGAGCTACTGTTGCGCCCATATCCCACACCAAACTAAAACTTAACTCTGAACCCCCAACGTTACTTCCTGTCCTCCCCCCACTCAGCTTCACTAGCACCGCAACACATTTACGTGAACACACACAAGCACAAGACTTATTTATGCCTTAAATGGCTTATTTCCTGTTATGTCTACTATATTGGATAATACGAGTGTAAAGGTGACTATAAGGCTCTAATAATGTTAAAAATCATATCTAGAAGGTAGTAAACAGGTTTTCTCTGCTGCTAACTACAAACATATTCCATATATAAATAAGAAACCCTACTTTGCGGAAATTCATTTATCACGGTCGGATCTGGAACCAATTAACTGCGATAAATGAGGGATTACTGTATATCTACAATGAAAATGTACAGTACAAGCATGAAATTCTCACTATTTCCTGCTGAATTGTTTTCAAGGTATACACCGGCCCACATAACCAACCCCCACGGCCCAGTAGCACTGGTCTACAAGCAGGTTATATCCCCATACCGGTTATCCATGAAGGTGGAGGAGGTCAAATGCAAGCACAGCCTCAGTTAAATCAGTCCATCCACTCTCAACGTGTCCCCTACTCAGAGCATCAGCAGCCCTTCCACCGCCTTCAGCAAGAAGAATGGCCTGGCTATTCTGCAGCAATGCAACCTCCGCGAGAAAGGGCTTCTCCCATATTGTTTCCCCAACATCGTGATGCTGCTGCTATTCACCTGCCACATAATAGAAGAAGCCAGTCACCTATTGTAACACAGGTGTTGGGTGAAAGACCACAGGTAATTATGCTTAAGAGTGTCTTCACTTGAGATGTTGACTGACAAGTTGAAGTAGGAATCAAAATTAACATTGACATATGTTAAACTTTTTGTCTTGATAATTATTTAATCTCTGAATCCACAGCATATCATCATGAGAGAGCCCCCTCAGAGATTGGAGCAGGAACAAATAAGCCCCCAGCAGAAAACAGAGAACGCTCAGGTCTCTCAGCCTTTGTACACAGACGCTGACGGCCAGAATCCTCCTTTTCAACAGCCTACACCTCAGCAACACCAACACTTCCAACAGCCTCCGCCTCAGCAACCACAGCAGTTCCAGCAGGCACCCCCTCAGGCATCTCTACAGCCTCATCAGGCCGAGCAGTTATCACAACAGTTCCCACAGCCTCATCAAGCAGAGCAAAACACTGCAGACATCCCAGTTCAAATACCACCAAAACCAGAAGCTCACGAAACAGCTGCTGTCGCTACAGAAGTCCCGCCTGTAAAGGTAAAGGTAGAGGCAGAGCAACCACCCCAGTGTCCTGTTCACCCAGGCTTGGCCAAGGTACAGAAGATAGTCGAACGGGTTGCTAAACTGGAGCAGGAGGTGAAATGCTTTGAAGGAAAAAAGAATGATAAGAAATACTTGTTACTGGAGGAACTGCTGACAAAAGAGCTCTTGGCGTTAGACTCAGTTGATCCAGAGGGTCGCGTGGATGTGCGGCAGGCAAGACGAGATGGGGTTCGTCGGGTTCAGACCATACTGGAAGAACTGGAGCAACTGGAGGAACCGTCAACTAGGCCTGCTAGCCAGGCCTCGATGGAGGGTGACAACGTGACACAGAAAAGAGAGCCCAGCATGATCACAAAGGAGAATGCTGAGATAGCAAAGGAGATATCCTAACAAGAAATTGGTGGTGTTTATCACGCTCTGCACAGTATTTGTGAAAGTTGCATGCATTCATTAACTGTGTTGGTATTTCTTGCCATTCAACACATACTGGTGGTCCTCAGGTTATAAATGAGTTCCATTCTTAGATTGTGATTTAAGTCGATTTTTAGTGTAAGTTGTAATTTTTACCTAAATTAACTCCTAAGTCACTCGCACTGTATACAGAACACATGAAGGAAATATAAAATATAGAAATCAAAGATTAAATACAAGAATTACCAGTATAAAAAGAGAACAACTTCTTACTATTATTCCTGTGGTTGTTCTACCTTCTTAAATCATTGTCCCAGGCTAGTCTGGAAGGATAACCTCTTCTCTTCCCAGAGCTCCTTGTAACAGTGCCAATGCTTAATGAAGACAAACAGTGGTCAGTATTGGTGAGCGTTACTCTCTGTCAGAACTATTTATGAGGTTCATTTTCACTTCCATGGTGATGGCTTTCCTTTTCTTTGGCACACTGTCACAAAGGATACATAATAAGAGTGCAAAAAGTTAACTAATAAGCGGTTATCCTTCCTCAGTGTAGCTGAGCCGGCAAAAGTCTTGACACTTGTCATTTTTGCCACATGCTCGAGGCACACACTGCTTTCTTGCCTTGTGTGGCACATATCTTTCCACCACTCACACTGTAATTCTCGAGCAAGCCTCGTGTTTGTGGATAAAAATTAATTAAAAAAAACAAAAATAATTTATGGGAATGGGTTCGTAACGACGAAAGGTCGTAACACGGAACTTGGTAAACCGAGGACCACCTGTAATTGATGGGAGCCCTGTGCTGTTACGTTTCTCAAGACGACGTTGTTGCCTTCAGTGTTGTGCCAGTGTCTTCATAAAAAGACAGCTGTCATGAGTAAGATGTTGACATTAAGTTGTAGTCAAATTCAAGTTTGATTAAGAGGCCTTTATCAAAGAAAGCAAGTATTTTCTTAACAAATGTTATGTGTAGTTGCCTTTTGTCTTGATTCAATATTGTATGGAGCTTTCCTTAATCCAGTCTGCATATCTCTTTCTACACACAAGTAGAATGAGTGCAAACATTTGGGGCTTTAAGGCAGAACCCACTGCAAAACACTGTCAACACAAAAGCATTTCCCCTTTATTATCATGTTAGGAGTTTTTTTTGTGCCAAAACACAATTACTTAGGATGCTGCTTTTTGGTACAGAAATAATTTTGTCATCATGGAAATGTATCACACTGAATGATCAACATCATTTTTGGAATACTTGTTACACCAGCTTTGATTGATGTGTTTTGAGTGTTTGTATACACATTGGTTAACTTGTAATTTCAAAGCATTATACCAGTATTTATATTTCACTATATAGTATTTTACTATATTTATGAATGTGTAATGACAAATGGACCTGAGATGTGAGACAATCAGCACTTGGTGCTAATAAGGAATCAAGAGTCGTAATTTGTTTGAATGTTCTTTGCAGAATTACCAAAGCCACAATCTGTAATAGCACAGACAAAAACTGCCTTAAGTGCAACAAGACACCGAGCTATTGCTTAAAAAGTGTCAAATTAATTTGTTTTATGGTTAGCCTTGCACCATTTGTGGAATGATGAGTCACCAAAGTGAGTCCTCTGTACTGCCTTATACAAACACCCCTCACAAATTATGGATTGTGGCTTAGTGTCGATCACGGGTAATGAGTAGCAGATAAATGCTTTGTTGAAAGCAAGTTATATTGGTACGGTTGAAATAAATTGTATTTGACAGTATTTTTGACTAATATTTTGGTCCCCTAAATAAATAATATATAGATAAGATATAATTTTTATGACGTTATGGGATGGCACTAGTATAGTAAGTATAAACAGTAACAATAACAATTGCATTTGTGTCTTTGGTCAGCTGCAGCCTGTATTTCCCCCTCCCGACTCCTCTGAGTCATAGCTGAGAACGTGTTTAACACACGTGACGTTTGCACCCAAACCCACTGAAAACTCTGATAAGATCATCTGTGCTGGTTAGTGCTGTTAAATGGTCTTTTATGCTGTTTTAGTTTTTTATATATTTTTTTTTAGGTTAATCCGAGTTCACCTCAATCCCCCATTAGCTCCGAATGAAACCAAAATAGTCTCAATCGTCAGTCCTGCATTTGTTCCGTTAAAATCATTGATTGTGCTGCTATACTTTTGAAGTTATTAAAGATTTATTGAAACCCCAAAAGAGCACAATGAATCTTTTTTTTTTTTTACAGCATAAGCACAGCCCTAAACAACAAAATCCTTTTTGCTAAATTTGGAGCGTGTTGGGGGGGCTGGATGACATCATGACCAAACACTATTTAATAAAGCAAAAAGTAAATTAGCACAAACAATTTTAACGGTACAAACGCAGCACAAGACTTTTATTTTCATTGGGAGGAAATGGGCTTAGTGAACTTGGACTGACCTATGAATAATCCTTCATTAAACTGGAAAACTAAAATAGGACCAATACCACTTTTAATCCAGCACAAGCGCAGCACTAAAGAATGTCTAATTTGGAGCATGTTGAGGGGCTGGATGAAGTCACTGGGCACTACTAGTCAAAAAGTAAAATACTACAAACAATTTTAATTGCACAAACGCAGCACAAAAAATTAATTGAAAACATAATTTTGGTCGGATCGGAGGGCGGACAAATAGTATGTGTGCCTGCTCAGCCACACTGAAGAAGAATAACATGGCCTTAATTAACTTGTAACAATTATGTCTCTAAAGCTGCAGTGTGCCAAAAAAAAAGCCATCACCATGGAAGTGAAAATGAACATCATAAAAAGATAATATTGGCCACCCTTTTGGTCGACTGTCGCCACCATCAAGGATAAAGATGATGTAATGCTAATGAATGCTAAAGAGGTCATGGACTCCATGCGCTGTTACAAGGAGATGATCAGGGAGGAGAAAAGGAGGTTATTCTTCCAGGCTCGCCTGGGACAATGTTTTAAGAAGGCAGAAAAGGCCGGTATGACAATCACAGGTATAAACTAAGGAGTTGTTCGCCTTTTATAACAGCTTTATTTAATTGTTGTATTTAATAATCGTATTGCTGTGCTAATGTCTTCCATGTGTACAGTGAGATTAAATTTAATGAAGGTATAAATTCCGACCTGACCTGGTTTGTACGAATCAGCCCAAACGATTGAGATGATTTTACCGGAGTTTCACCCAGGTCGTTTTAACGTCTGTCTATGTGGTTGGTAAACAACAAAAATTATAGATTTACAAATTAAACAAACAAACGAAAAAACTGATCAAGGACTATTGAAATTATTCATGTTAGCCATGACAGTTCAGTCTGAACCGCCTAATGCACATATTACCTGTTTTCCGGTGATGACAAGTCACGTGCCATTGTTTGGAGCAGGAAACTGGTGCTTCCTTGATGGCTTCGGCAGCAGTTTACCGACTCCCGTCCCTATTTATTTATGCCTTATTTCCGTCCAGCCTGACTATGGGGAGGAATGCGTGTCCAGTGGTGGGGAAGATGAATCGACAATGTGCGTACAAGTGGGGCAAACACATCCGACGCGGATCCAGCTGCTGCTAGCTTCCTAGGTAGCTTGTAGCAGTAGCTTACCAGCCGGAGTGAGCTAACAGTAGCTAGCCATTCGCCGTCCGGCTGACAGTTGTCACGGTTGTTCCTCTAGTTAGTGGCTTATTTTGCCTACGGTCAAGGATACAATGGAGCTGTTCCAAGCCAAAGACGATTATATTCTTCAGAACGGGGACTCTGCTCTTTGGTGTAGCCGAAAAGACGGCACCATGAAGATGAGACCTGGTATGTAACATTCCTGCAGTCGCTCTTTTTCCTTAATCACCCTCTTGTAAATTGTAGTGTTTCTTAAACTAAAAGTAAATCTCTCACGTTATCGTCATGATTTCCTTGTGTACTTACTTGTACACTGTACGTTTAAGCTGCCTTGGGGATGTACCAGTAACATCACCCATAATATGGCCATTCATCACTTTTTTAATGAGTGTACACCTTCTGTGAAGTGTTTTAGCTCTTCACTTTTCCTACTTTACTAACAAGTTCCTTGGTGTAGAAAAAATATATGTATATGTGTGTATATACATATACTGTGTGTGTGTGTATATATATATATTTACTGTATGTATATGTGTATAAATAAATATATATATATATATATTTACTGTATGTATATGTGTATAAATATATATATATGTATATGTATGTGTACCTTGAAATTAAAAGGGTAGCTTTAACACAACATAAAGGCTTGAACATTTTAATTGACTTGTTGTAGTAAAACCAGAGATTCCGGTTCTTAACTAGAACAATTTACCAGTATTATTAGACTCAAGTATGGTAGCAGTAACATGTTAATACATGACAGTACCAGACTACACGATGATTACTGGGAACACAGAGTTCATATTCTAAACAGATTGAAACAAGTATTGTTTGTATAGGATTAACATAGTTCCTACTCTGTGTGTCAAATACTAGTACCCTTGGAGCAGTGACAAAGAATTGATTGCGGGTTATGGTGACTATACATTGTAAGTGAAAATGAAAGAACTGCTGAATTAATTGACTTTCCAGACCGCTGAGGCTGTTGATACCTGAAGTCGTACGGTCGTGTAGCCAGGTTTACAGTTGCACCACTGTTTCATATTTAATTGGAACACAGGTTTCCGCTCCTCTCTCGACTACAGAGTACAGAGTGCAGTATTTCCAGAAAACAAGACTAATTGGAGTAATATTATACTGCATGTTTCCCCCCCACAATATTTTCGCTCTCTGTTTGTGTGATTTCAATGCCAGCATTCCCCACCATTATGAGCCACACCCTTCACATTTTCCCTAAAACTTCCTCTCATTTATTGGCAAATCTGTTACCAGCAGTCCAGTTTTCCTTTGAGTCACTCTCCCCACTGCATGACCTAAACTGATGTCATGCTTACCCAGGGGACTATTGTAACTCCCGATACGTTGGCGTGGAAGTCCTCCAATCGGCGACTAGAGCTGGTCCAAAATGGGGCTGTTTGCCTGCTCACAGGCTCTAAAAGACACAAACACATCACTCTTGTACTCGCTTCTCTCCATGGGCTGCCTGTTATTTTTAGAATTCAGTTTAAGATGTTATTATTTGTTTTTTAATCTCTTCATCGGCTGACGCCACTTTATTTATCAGAACTGCTTGTTCTGCACACTCTGGTCAGAGCTCTGAGGTCCTGTGATCATCGTCTGTTAGCATGCCCAATGTCTAGGCTGAAAACCAGAGGAGACAGAGCCTTTGCAGCAGCAGGCCCCAAACTCTGGAATGCTCTCCCTCCGAACCTTACAACTGCTACTTCCGTCAAGGGTTTCAAATTAATGCTAAAAACACACTTGTTTGCACTGGCTTTTAATGCAAGCTGAACTGGATATTGCATTTTTTGCTTTTTAATTTGTACTTTTTATTGTATTGGGTTTTTTTTTAAGCTATTTTTATAGTTTGCTTTGATTTTAGCCTGCTTTTATTTGAGCCTTTTACGTTTTAATGTTTGCATTTAATATCATATTTTTACTTTCATACTATACTACTTTATACTACTTTCATACTAGTTACTCATGTACAGCACTTGGAGACAATAGTACAATTGTCCAGCTCCCGGCGGATCCCGAGGTGTTCCCAGGCCAGTTGAGAGACATAGTCTCTCCAATGTGTCCAGGGTCTTCCCCTACCGGTTGGACGTGCCCTGAACACCTCCCCTGGGAGGCGTCCGGGGGACATCTTGACCAGATGCCCAAACCACCTCATCTGGCTCCTCTCAATGCGCAGGAGCGAGCGGTTCTAATCCAAGCTTCTCCCGCATGAGAGTGCTCTAAAGGAGAAAACTCATTTCGGCCGCTTGTACCTTGTACGATCTTGTCCTTTCGGTCACTACCCAAAGCTCATGACCATAGGTGAAGATAGGAACGTAGATCGACCAATAAATTGAGAGCTTTGCCTTTCGGCTCAGTTCCCGCTTCATCACAACGGACCGATGCAGAGTCCGCATCACTGCAGACACCGCACCAATCCGCCTGTCGATCTCGCGTTCGATCCTTCCCTCACTCGTGAACAAGACCTCAAGGTATTTAAACTCCTCCACTTGGGGCAGGATCTCATCCCGGACCCGGAGGTGGCACTCCACCCTTTTCCGAGTAAGAACCATGGAATCGGACTTGGAGGTACTGATTCTCATCCCAGCAGCTTCAGACTCAGCTGCAAACCGATCCAGTGAGATTTGAAGATCACGGCTCAATGAATCCAGCAAGACCACATCATCTGCAAAAAGCAGAGACCCAATCCTGCAGAGACCCAATCCTGCAGCCACCGAACCGGAACCCCTCAACTCCCTGGCTGCACCTAGAAATTCTGTCCATAAAAGTAATGAACAGAATTGGTGACAAAGGGCTGCCCTGGCGGAGTCCAACCCTTACTGGAAACGGGTCCAACTTATTGCTGGCAATGCGAACCAAACTCTGACACATACAGGGAACGAACCGCCTGAATCAGGTGGTCCAGTTCCCCATATTCCTACTTTCCAAAACCCTGAATAAACCTTACCAGGAAGGCTGAGAAGTGTGATCCCACGATAATTCGAACATACCCTCCTTTCTTAAAAAGAGGGACCACCAGCCCAGTCTGCCAATCCAGAGGCACCGGCCCCGATGTCCACATGACGCTGCAGAGTCATGTCAACCAAGACACACCCACAGCATCCAGGGCCTTAAGAAACTCCGGGCGGATCTCTCGTTATGGACAATCTGTGACGAGCACAGAAGTCCAATAACAAAACACCGCTCGGGTTCAGATCAGGGGGGCCGTTCCTCCCAATCACACCTCTCCAGGTCTCACTGTCGTTGCCAACGTGAGCGTTAAAGTCCCCCGGCAGAACAAGGGAATCCCCCGAGGGAGCACTCTCCAGCTCTCCCTCCAAGGACTCCAAAAAGGGTGGGTATTCTGAACTGCTGTGGGTGACACTACCAGGGATGTAAAAGCAACTTAGCACCTAGGATCAGTGGGACATGCAAACTCTTTCACCAAGATAGGGTGGTGGCTCAGGAAGGAGACTCTCAGTCTCTTTAACAAAAATTGCACTTCAAAATTCACAATCATAACCGAAAACAATAAAAAAATAGACCCTGTCTCTCTCTAAGGAAAAAACAGTCCAATAAAAGCCATACACACACGTACACACGGTTATGTAGTGTATTGTTAAACTAAACTGTAGGGGGTCATATTTGAGATGGACCACATATCTTTGGTGGCGGAGTAAAATGCAATGCTTGTGATGTCCTTCAACACGTCTTCTTTCACTCGTTTGTACAGTTCAGGAATTACTGTTTGTGACATGTACACATACATTCTCCCAGGCAATTTGTACTGTCTAACATTTCCGGAAATGTTGGCTTTTCAACCGTCTTGAAAGGTTGCATTTCTTTTGCAATGGAGCAAGCGACACTGTCTGTGAGCACTCACCATTTTGCGCTGTTTGTTTATATTTACATTGCCGACCAAACACCTCAATAAGCGTTGGTTGTATTGCCCTTCTTCCTATAACTACTTTCGAACAAATGCAACATATCGGTTCATCTGTGTTAATGTGCTCACCTTGTCCATTCTGTTTAAAATTGAAATATTCCAACACATTGCTTCTGTGCCTTCATTCATGTTAGCGTATGCTGGCTCATGAGGCTAACTTGCTGGTAGTACTATATGCACTCACAAGTAGCCCCGCCACCACATAATGTCTGAGAGGAGGGTTCACTCTTTCCGTTCATTCCACTGGGGCACCAACGCGCACTGACAGATGCAGAGTGAACCCTCTCGTCATTCAGCCTGTGTGGTAAAGAGAGACGAAACAAACACGCATGCATGCATGTCAGTTTATCGAGGCCGGCATAATTATCAACATAGTTAATTTTTTATTGTTTGATTAATCGATTTATTGATTATGGCAGGCCTAACTATGGCCCATTATTAGTCAACCAATATTGAAAGGCAAGTCATATGTAGTATTCTGGTCACTAGGCGTCAGTAATGACACAAAACATTGATGACATTAGATTACATTACCTTAACACTGCATGTAGTCAGCCATGGCATGTCCGACATGATACAAGTGAGAAAAAGTTCTACCATTGTGTGTGGAAGTGATAAGTTTTTGGGTTCTTCGTTTGTCCTATTTCCCCATTCCGTCTGAAGCCCTTTTATGTTTAGAATAAATACATTGGAGGCTAACTAGTTATGTAGCTTGCTAGCATGCTGTGCTTAAAGCTGTGGCCGTCTCGTGTATCCCTGCAGTGATCCCGTAGCCTGCACATTAGCATTGTGGTGCAAACAAAGAATAATAGGAGTGTAATGGTGACTATGGGGTGTTACTTCATGTTTACATAGTTCTAATAATGAGAGTGTAGAGTGAGGAGCAAACTTCCAGCACATCATCTCTAAACAACTCCTAACTCCAAACCTCGACACTGCAACATTATCTGGAGCAGTTCAGAATAAATGTTTATCTAATAACGTGACAAAAACAAAAAAATACATATACTCACTCATAAGTACTGGTCTGGAAGACTTCCAGTGGAAGTGGCAAACAAACCCTTTCTCAGGCTGACATTAATAAAATAATATAACAAATGCACACAGAACGACGAGTAACTCCAGCAGAAGTGAATCGATCCTGGTCCGACACAAAGAAAAGCTGTTCATGTGATGATGCATTCCATAAGATTTCAGACATCAACTAATCAGAGGGCTGAAAAATGCTGACATGACTGTACGCTAGCTGGCCTGCTGACATGACTGTACGCTAGCTGGCCATTGCTAATAGTGTGTAAGTGACATGGGCCAGCACTCCTGATTCTGAAGGCCTTGGGCAGATTACGTTAATATGGCAACACATAAAAGCTGAACTCTGGACAAGAAAATGTAACGTGCACACAAACGAGAAGCAGTGCAGCCAAGAGACTACGCTACAAAATGAAGATAATAATACTGTAGGGAAATTTAATGGAACAAATTGTTTAATTTAAATTGTAAATGTAGATCAGTGTTTCTGATAGTGTTCAGGCCCACAGAGAAGGCTTTACTGCCTCCCGCTAGCTTGACGTTGATGTGCTTCTCCGATTTCGGATCACCATTTACAATTAAAGTAACTGTTGTAATCATTATATTCAGCTCCAGAACCCTTCCTTTCTCTCTTCAATTTCCATTGTTCACTCGCAAAACAATCCATGTTAAATATGCCTCAACACTTTTAAGTATAAAATGTATAGGTACTCAACGATAATCAATGATAATGTAAGATGATTGATGAAATGATGGAATCTGAGTCACAGCACACAACTATGGTGTGTTGAAGGACCCAGAACAAAATCTCACGCTTGACGAAAAGCAAAGCAAAGCAAAGACAAATGTGGGCTTTCTGGTTTATGTATGCTGTACATTTTCCCTGTATCATCATGTATTTATGACTTATCACCAATTTATAGTGAATGAGATGTGTTTTCTGCAGATTTTAATTGTTTTTTTAATGTATTTTGGAGCAATAAATGCTGAATCGTGAATGTGTGGGAATCTGCTATACGTAGTTGTTTCTTGCAACAGGTATCTATTCAATGACAGGAAAATTCCATATTATATATTTGATTAAGTTACCATAATCCAATTTGCAGGGCAAATATAAAGATCTAATAATTAACCTTTATTTAATCATTGTATAAAGGTATGTGATAGTCTATTTCTGAATTTTCTGAACTCCTGTTTCCATGTTGCATTGAGCAGAATGATGCTATCAGAGGTTTTTAGATACAAACTAATTGACACTGAATCAATAGCATCTTTGTTGGTTGCACTCCATTTTCCCTAATTGCTTGAAGACTTGATTAACCAACAATCCAATCCACACAATCAACGTGATTCCTAATCAATTTTGCCCATCCTGGATGCAATGTACAGCTGTCAAGAAAATAACCTGGCTGTGGTGTCAAGCCTTCAGTGTTTTAATGTGTCCATTTCTTATCTTCTTGTGCTTTTAGCAACAGACCTGCTTCTGGCTTGGAACCCAGTATGTTTGGGTCTGGTGGAAGGTATCATAGGAAAGATCCAGCTTCATGCAGGTAAGAAAATGAAGAAGTCCGTAAATGACATTTCCAACATTTTAAAAGAGAATTGCCTGTGGAGTCTGTGGACACTTGATATCACAAATCTTTCATTACGGAGACTTGCTTCGTGCTGGTGATCAAAGGTGTGAAAATGTGTGTAAATGTACTTTGAAATGCATGTACTGATGAAGAGGAGTGATCTGTCAGCGGTGATTCAATTTATTTTTTTTTTTTGTCAAGTTATTTTTACCCTACACATGAACAATTGTCTTTTTCTCATAAACATGATAGTTTAACATGAGCTAATACTGATTTATTCAATATTTATTCACCAGATGTCTTGTACTGCAACATTATAATAATTTAATACAGTATATGCTGTGAGGCTGTTTTTTTCACACCTTTCGGAATGTGAGGAATTCTGCACCCATGATACAACTCCCCCCTTCTTCTGCTCCTCCTGCCAGATCTTCCGCTTGGCCTTGTATTAATCAGACAGAAAGCACTTGTTGGCTCTTTGCCAGGCAACCACAAAGTCTACAAAATCATCAAGATAGCTGTCATTCCGCTGTCTGATGAGGAGCCGCAGGAGCTGGAGCTGGAGGTGCGCATCGTAATTCTGTTATAATACACATGGCAAAGTGTATGATACTTGACCTTACTGAGTGTTGCTAAGAATACCATAAATGCGTCAGTGTATGATTCATATTAGGCGGGCTATCAGTTACTAGAATGTGTTTGTGAAGCTATGTTTTGTTAAATGTCCCACTCCAATTTAGGTAAAAATGAAAATCATGTTAGAGAGTTTAAATTTGTCGAGAGAGCGCTGAGTATTACTAAGATCTCAGGTCTTTCAGGGCAGCTTCATGGATGGTGAGACAGAATATTTCCAAGTGAGTAATAATGGCGGTGATAGATTGCTCCCAAATAGACTCCACTTTGTTCTGCAGAATAATAATTCCCCCTTTGATTGCAGAAATCTTATTGCTCCATGTAGTTGTCCATGTGATGTAGATGTTGGGCTGTTCCTTTACTAGCAGTGCTTATGAAGTGTAAACACATCATCATGTCAGGTCTTGTTCATATTGTCAGAATATTTTTTTTAACAGCAGTTAATGTTTTTCAGTTTTGCAAAAAGCATCACTTTGGAATTGACAAAAGCGAGAAACTGGTTCCATCTCCGGATGAGTCAAAGTTGATGAAAACCTTAAGCCAGATCAAATCTAATGTGGCTGTCCCCATCAAGAAAAAGGTTTGTGTCTCTACATGTTGACGCCCACTTCATGCTTTGTGCATTTTGGATGTTTTGATGCTGCACTCTGTCAAGTTAATACTGTTTCTTCCTATCCACTTGCCCAATCCAGTATTCCCCTGCCTTCCAGGTTAAAGAAAACAAAGAGAAAGAACGTCTTGAGAGGCGGCTGCTGGACGAGCTGTACAAAATATTTGTGGACTCTGACTCCTTCTACTATAGCCCTACCTATGACCTGACAAACAGTGTGCAGCGCCAAGGAGACTCACATGGGGCAAATTTGCCACTCTGGAAACAGGTTTGCAGGGAAAGAACATGGACCTGTGGACCTATATTATACCGCAGCCATAAACCTGTTGCGTATCAGTGACTGTTGTTTAATTCTTTGTGAAAGGTGGATGATCGTTTCTTCTGGAACAAACACATGATTCAAGATCTCATAGACCTACAGGTAATATTTATTCCATACAGAATGCCACTACGTACCTAGCATTTTTGGAATATTTTACTATATATATAATATAATATATTTTACTGTCAATTAAAAATGCTAACTGTATGTTATCTATTCCTATCCCTATCCCAATAAAAAGCATGTTAGTTCAGTTTTTCTTCTCAAAACATAATGTTTTTTGTAAACAAAAGTCCTATAAAGTTGCATTGTTTTTCTTTGGGCAGTGTGACACTATGTTGGTAATTTAAAGTACAATTTGGCGCTAACCTGAACATTCTATGGTTGCATTACCAAGTGGGAGATTAGAAGACCAGTGTTTCCCATACATTCATTTGTGGCAGCTCACCACGACTAAATTTGGACCACCCCGAATAGATTTGGTGTTTCTTGCTTTATGTATTTAATCAGTAATAAGATTCAAGTGGTCACGAAAGGCGAAGTGGAGATTCAGACATGCAGGGTGCAGAACAACTTCACAAGCATGCCGCCCAGTCTTTGACTTAGCAGGAGTCATGACTAGCGATAGTGCTACGAAAACCATATTCCATTGGGAACATGGGTAACATTTGGCCTTCCTGGTGAAATATATAAACCAGGGGTGTCCAAAGTGGGGACACCCGGGGGCCAATTGCAGACCCGTGGGCCTTATGGGCCTGTGGGACATTGTACAATACAACAAAAAAGAACAAAAAGCTGTGTTGTAACGGGAAAAAGCTGAAATGTTGATGCTAATAACTAATACAGTAGTACCATCTTTATCGCGGTTAATAGGCTGTAGAACCGACTGTGATAAGTACATTTCCACAAAGTAGGAGTTGCTCTTCATAAGTTGAATATTTTCATAGGTAGAGCATAGAAAATCTCTTTACACCTTTATAATACAATTTTTAACATTGTTCGAGCCCTCTAGACATGAAATGACACCCCTATAGTCACCTTTACATCTGTTTTATCCAATGTAGTAGACACAGTAAAGCCATTTAAGACATAAATAAGACATAAATAAATGCTTGTGCATGTTGCTGTAAATGTGTTTTGGGGCTAGGGAGGCTGACGTTGGGGGTTCAAAGTTGAGTTTTATCTTGGCTGTATGCATGTGAGATAATTCAAATCTGAATAAAAGCCTGTTGTCCCGGTGATCGTCCGGTGCTCTCACCGGACATTACAGTAACATTACTAGTGACCAGTGTAGAACATATCATTGCAATGTCTTTGAATGCGTCTCCTGAATACCTTATATGTACAGTATTTTAGTTTAGTTAGCCATTTTTATGCTTGAAAATGCCAAATTTAGCCCCAAAAAATGTAAAAGTTGCTTAAATATGCATAGTCTTTACTAGTAAGCCATATTCAAACACAAAATAGGATAATTTATTGATATATAAAAGAAGCGTGATAGAGTGAAGCTGTGAAATTTGATGTGCAAAGTGGAGAAAGATTTACTGTATTACACAAAGGTTTGTCTTTCAATATACAGTAAAAGCCAAACATTTGGACACACACAACACAACTGATGGTCCCAACCCCATTAATAAGTTATAAATAAAACAAATAAAATAACAAATAAATTCCACTAAGTAACCCTGACAAGGCACACCTGAATATACAATGTAAACAGTCATGAAAATAAAGAAAATGCGTTGTGTCCAAACTTTTGGCCTGTACGCTACAGTATGTAATGTTTTTTTTTTTAAATAGTCTATACTGTATATGCACATGCGTCATAGCCAATTATGCAAATTGCACAATGATGTCACCCCCTCCCCTAACCCACCACTACCAAAAGAGAAGGGAAGGGAAATTCACAAAAATAACTGCTGCCTTGCATAGCATGTTGGAGGTTGATTTGGTACTGTAAATTTACCAGTTATTTTACATTCCAACCTTTACCCGTGGTCACTAACTTTGAAAGAAAATGGCATTGTGTCTGTCAAAATAGGTTGCCTTCCTAGTGTGGGACTGTCTCTCTCATGCGCTGCAACAATGTGAGGCACACCCATTCTATTGTATCATTGTATTTCCTTAAGTCGCCATGGCCAGTGAGAGCACTCAAAGAAATACAATAGGTAACAACCTGAGTATAGCACAGCCCTCCAGTACAACACTACAGTGACTCATCTCCCTGGGAATTCGATGAATTGGTGCAAGATTGTCCTGGCCAAAATTTCTCCTCAGCCAAGTATGAGTCACATAATACGGGAGGTTATGTTTTTATTGGTGTTTATTGGTTAGGATTGCTGAAAAACTACACAAGCAATGAGCTAAGGTACTGTATAATGCTGCATGTGGCATTTGGCACACTGTAATGCACATTACCATCACCTACAGGACTGCAGTGGAACAATACGGTAATGATTTTTCGAATAGTTAGACCAATATGCTTGGGACTGTTTGGCCTTGGTGGCGGTCCATGTCCTAGTGACTGCCATTTTAATACTACCTGTAATCAACTTGATGATTCTGAATATATTATATTTTGTTTGCACTAGATCCCAGAAGTAGACTTTTGGGTGATACCAATCATCCAGGGCTTTGTCCAAGTGGAGGAACTTGTAGTGAATTACGACACCTCTGATGATGAGCGGAGCAGCCCCGAAACCCCACCACAGGAGGTAACCTGTGTTGATGACATCCATCCCCGCTTCACTGTTGCGCTCATCTCCAGGCGTAGCCGCCATCGTGCAGGTAGTGTCAAGCTAGTGTTGGGTTTAAGTTGATGATGACTTAGTATTTTTTTTTTTATATTCTCAGAGTGAAACATTATGTGTGATGAACATATTCTTTAAATAGCGTTCACGCATTCTTCTTTCCCAAAGGGATGCGGTACAAACGCAGAGGAGTGGATACAGATGGCCATGTGGCTAACTATGTGGAGACAGAGCAGTTGATCCACGTGCACAGCCACACTCTGTCCTTTGTGCAGACTCGTGGCTCTGTGCCTGTCTTCTGGAGCCAGGCAGGATACCGCTACAATCCCCGGCCACGCTTGGAGAAAGGTCAGTGGTACCTCTTCTTCTTGCATGCATGATTAGATATGTACTTACTTCTGAAGGTACTTAATTCAGTAGTAGGGTTCTAATGCGTTATTTCACAATTACCTGATTAACCGTATTGATCAAACATATAAACTAGTGTTGTTGTAGCCATCCTTTTTTTGAAATGGTATTTATGAAATGGAATATTGTGGGATTACCAAGTGAAATAATATATTACTATACTACAGGGGTTGGGAACGTTTTTGGCTAAGTGAGCCATGAAAGCCACATATTTTAAAATGTATTTCCATGAGAGTCATGTCTTTTTTTTTTTTTTTTTTTTTTTTAACACTGAATCCAACTAAATGTGTGTGTTTTTCAGCAAGACCAACAATTTTATGATATAAGTCTCTGAATTTATTATTTTAATAACATTGTTATAGAGAAGCTAACCAATAAGTCAGTGTGTGAGTCAGGTCCCTAATCCAATAAAAGTCCATCCAATAAAAGATAAAATTGGAAAAAATAGGAGTGCAAAACATATAGGATAGGGCTAATCATTTGACATGGTTATACAGTAGATTAATTTGTGGTGTGATTGAGAATATATGACATTTTTTTTTTTTTTTTTTACCAAACTCTTCAACGCAATCGTAATTTATTGACGATCCCTAGTATAAACAAGTGGCACTTCCCGTGCGAGCTCCCCACACCATGACACAGCAGTGCGGGCACTGGGGCGGGGAAATACCGCTGTAGCTATGGAGATATCCAACGTGAAACTAACTTCACCACGTTACACTACAGACATGTCTGCATGGTGATGTTGTGTTTTCTTCTTCTTGCGTGTGGCGGGAGTCAAGTGGCAACCAGTTTTGAAGAGCATTACTGCACCAACTATGTTGGAGTGTGGCCCAGAGTTACGAATGTTATACGGCAACCGGATCGGCCCGATCTCGTGGCGGAAGCTGATTTTGTCCGATCTTCAAAATACAGCGTATCGACAGCCTATCCCGATCCTGAAGATCAGACTGGGACATCCCTGTACACTACTATTGCTACACATTCTCTATTTTTTTTCCCCTTCCTAGTCAAAAATGGAAACACGAGACGTGAACAAACTTTTTAATATGTACTGTAACATGTAAAAAGTTTGCCAACCACAGTAATCGAATGCCTTTGACATTTCAGAAGAAAAGGAGACCATGGTGTACTTTGCCTCTCACTTCGAAGAGCAGCTTAAACTCTACAAGAAACAGGTTGGTTTTCTGTGTGAATGAGTGTACAGTGTCTCGCAGAGGACTGCAATCTCCAGTGGTGAGGAAAAGTGTTAGCCTCCTTTCTGCCTTGGTCCCGGTCCTGTCATTGACTAATATTTACATTTGTTTGATGATCTGAAACACTTAAGTGTGACAAACATTGAAAAAAAAAGGAAATCAGGAAGGCGGCAAACACTTTTCCCACAACTGTATATAATATTGTTGTTATTATTACATACATTGTAGATATTTAGAAAATAATGGATGTGCGTTGCCAAACAAGCTGAACACTGACTACTTTAAGTATATCCAAGTTTCATTTCCAAAGTATTGTTCCTTGAGAAGATATAATAAAATGGTTTCTGAAATGTGACAGGCATACTCACTTTTATGAGATGCTGCATTGCAGGGTGGACTGCAGGGGCGGACTGCAATTTTTAAAAAAATGACAAATAGCAATTTTTTATGACTTATTTAACTTTTTTCCACAACTACCAGAACATGAACTGAGACCATTGCAAAACTGTTAATTTAATAGAAAAGTTGCTGAGAGCACTGCCAACATTTAAATTGCACTTTATTTACAAAGCGCATCTCCACTCAGTGTGCTCATTTGTCATTAAATACAGGTGTCATGTTTGAATAGAACACTAATAAAAATACAGATGAAGCAACTATTCTTTGGTGAACTACTCAACATCAGCTGGTGAGCTGCTGCTAGCTTACGAGCTACCTGTTGGAGACCCCTGTGATAGCATCTAAACTGTACACAGATGCATAACTTTGACACACAACGAGTGTTTTGAAGACAAGCCATAAGTAATAATAATGACAATAAGTATAATATATAAATTATATATATATGTATGTATATATATATATATATATATACACACAGTATATACAGTATATTCATAATATATTACTTAAAATTGTTTTTAAAAAAACAGCATTTTTAAGGTGTGGCGGCTTTTATTTTATAGTGGCGCACCGACACGATCAATTACATGTAGCGGAAACCCTGTACTGTATTCAACATCTAATTTTCTCATCCCCCAGCAAGTCCTTAATCCTATATACAGTAGCTGGCTAAATTACTGTATTTGTATCTTCAGGTCATCATCAACTTAGTTGATCAAAGTGGACGAGAGAAGCTGATTGGGGATGCGTATCTTAAGCAAGTCCTTCTGTACAACAACCCAAACCTCACCTATGTTTCATTTGACTTCCACGAGCACTGGTGAGAGAAAGACTTGGCTTGGTAGTACAATTTTCCCTGTGACATTTAGGTTTGATTGTATTTTTGATAACAAAATCCTTTGCTCTATCTCCTGCTCTGTATCCCAGTCGCGGAATGAAATTTGAAAATGTACAAATACTGACAGATGCCATCTCTGATATCATCAGTGACATGAAGTGGGCCTGGTAAGTTTGTCATTATTTGTAATTAACAGAAAAAATGTGGAAAAAAAAAGAAAAAGAAGTCCTTTTTAAAGTTAAAAAATGTATTAAATCATTATAGCACTACTATGAAGAGGTTTATTGTGATATACAAATGTATGTATACTTGTCCAATGGGTTTCTCTGCCAGGGTGGACCAAGCTGGAGTCATCTGTAAGCAGGAGGGAATCTTTCGAGTCAATTGCATGGATTGTCTAGACAGGACCAACGTTGTCCAGGCTGCTATTGCTCGGGTGGTGATGGAGCAACAGGTTAGATCTTTAAATCATCTGGAGTAAGAAAAAGAATAAGCATCTTCAATCTTTTTCAGCAGCTGTCATGCTGCTGCTTGTGCGCTGTACTTGAATACTCTTGCTCAGAATATATTTCACTGTCCCTCTTCTCAGCTCAAGAAGTTGGGTGTGATGCCTCCAGAGCAGCCCCTGCCTCTCAAATGTTACAGGATCTATCAGATAATGTGGGCCAACAATGGTGACACCATTAGCAGACAGTATGCTGGAACAGCAGCACTTAAGGTAACATTTTTTTTTTTATTACTTCTACTATGTAGTTATCCCTCGTTTATTGCATTTAATTGGTTCCAGACCCAACCGTGATAAGTGAATTTCTGCGAAGGAAAAATTCCTTATTTATAAGTGAAATATTTTCAATTTTAGAGCATACAAAACACTGTTTACAACCTTCTAAATACGTTTTTTAACATTATTAGAGCCCTCTAGAGATGACATTACACCCCTATAGTCACCTTTATTATTTTTACCTTCATTACCTAGGGGTGTGACAAGATCTCATGTCACAAGATTTCTCCTTCAGAAAAAAATACTGTCTCGTGGGTACTCGGTCTGGGACAATAATAAATAAATGAATTAATCACACAATAAATGAAAATTAATTCTATTTAATCAATGAATGAAATGAATTATTGATAATTTTGCCTTCCTCAATATATTGCCATGTGCATGGGTGTCTGTTTTCCCTGTTTCCCGCCTCCAAACAGGTAGGAAATGGGTTCACTTTGTGCATTGGTTTCAGTACCTTGTTGTGTTTGACCCATAGAAAAACGGCATGAACGGAGTGAGCCCTTTTGTCAGTCATATAGTCTCTTTGTATCGGTGGGTGGAGGCGGGACCGCTGTCATACAAAAAAGAAAAGTGTAGCCTCGTGAGAGCAATGCAAGGTAACATAGTAGAAATTAAATTAGTATATTGCAATATACAGTCAAACCTGTCTTAGCGGCCACCTTTATAGAACGGCCACTTGCCTATAGCAGCCACTGAAAAATCCCTTGCAGCAAATTTACATGTTATAGACCCTGTGTATAGCAGTCACCTGTCTAAAGCAGCCAGCGGCCATCCATTTTGTCTCCCTTGGTCAATATCTGACTGCATATAGCGGCCAAATTACCAACTCAAGTAGAAGCTTCATGCACGAAAAAGTTTTGTTTTTCAATCAATGAAGCCGTCGTGTGTAGACTTTAATTACTGAGTCCTAGCTCAGTCACAATCATTCACAAGATCCACACAAACTGTCAGTTGTTCCACATAAAAAAGCCGTCTTCTTTTGAGCTTGCTATTTCCTGGTCAAACATGCAACTTTAAGAACATTTGCACCAAAAAGTTACCGCAAAGTAGGCTGGGAAGCATGACGTGCTCCCAGCGACGCTACAATAAAAAAAAAAACTTACGCTAGCATGCATGCGGCAGCGGGAGCAAAACTGAGTTCAGTTGTACCTAATTGAAGTATTTTAGAATGTACTCACGTTATTTTTTATCAATCCTCATCCACAAATCCATCAAAGTCCTCATCTTCTGTATTCGACACAAACAAAGCCGTCTTCTTTTCCGTTCGCTACTAGTCTGTTAACTTGTCAGTGTTATTCAGCTCCGAAGCAAAGAAGGAAACTTCTCCTGTTTCTTCTGCCAACTTTATTTCTTGAACGCGGCCACCAGACAGCAGCTCAGAACACACACGCATCTCTCAGCATCGTCTCTCCTTCCTGCTTGCCCACAAGGCAAAGGTTAAACAAGCCCCACAACATAGCTGTCCAGCCAATGCCTGTAAGAAATGACACCGTTTATATTTTCTGGTGTGCACTGGTCAATACTGTAATTCCGCTTGTTGTGGAGAAGGAGAGACTCACGTCGCCGATGCACTTTAATCGCTTTATTAACAGCGGAGAACACTGCCGGACTTTACATCCACGCCAACATAAACACACTTCCCAACTCTCTCCAAACTCACAGCTAGCACTGAGCCTAGCTCTCCTGCTCGGAAGGCCCACCGTCACTTCCCGTCACTTCCTGATGAACTAAAGCTGTAATGACACTCTGCCGTATAAAAAATAAAATATTAAAAACAAGCGTAAGACATTACTAGCACAGCTTTGTTCTGTGGGTCGTGGATATATTCTATCAGTTATTATTAAGCCTCTAGCTTCCTTTTAGTAAGTAAAAACCTTGGCTATGATTGCACTACATTGTCATGTAGACCTACAAAGTACACTTGAAAGAACAAGAGGTGAATAAATGTATTGCAACTGATGTGAAACTGATGAGGGGTAGGATTAAATAAGCTTTGCTTCTTCCTACTCCTTTTTGGACATGCAAAATTGTGAATTGTACTATGTGATGTGCTACTGTTTGACTCATATGCATGTTCAGGATGAATTAAAACCATGAACCATGAACCATGATAATAACAAGCCTAGTAGTGCTGTACAACTTTTATCCGCAGTCCGCAGTGCCCTCTACTGGTCAACATTATTAATATTATTTGTTCCCTTTTTTTTCTTTTTTTTCCTCTACTGGTCAACATTCAAACTGGATGCCAACCTGTCTATAGAGGCCACCTGTCTATAGTGGCCACTTTTACAGACTCCCTCTAGTGGCCGCTATAGACAAGTTTGACTGTATTGTAATATATTTTTTCATAGTACATTTTTTAAAAGTAAAGTGAAAATCTCATTTCATCTCGTTCTCATAGATCCAATTTCGTGTATCGAATCGTCTCTTGAACTGAGTGTCTCGTGACACCCCTATAGTATTCTTCTGAATGCCCTATATTATTTTTTAGTTTTAGCCATTTTTATGCTTGAAAATGCTTAATTTAGGCCAAAAATACGTAGAATTTGCTTACGTATGCATATTTTTTGACAAATAGGCCATATTATACCACATATATACCACAAAACAGCATGATTTATTAATTAATATATTTTGGAAAAACCATAAGCGCAAAGTGGCGAAGGATTACTGTGTTGCGATTTTTTTTTTTTTTTTTTGTGTTACCGTGTCTGGGTTTCACTCAATATTACTCAACAGTGTTGGCAACTCAATGTATCAGTGGATACACTGTTGTGTTTTCAGGGAGATTTTACCAGAACAGGTGAGAGGAAACTGGCTGGCGTGATGAAAGACGGTGTGAACTCAGCCAACCGCTACTATCTCAACCGCTTCAGGGATGCTTACAGACAAGCAGTCATCGGTATTAAAGACATACAGTATAACTGTAGTGTGTCACACTCCCAAACAGCCCTTGACAGATTTCTCTGCCTCTCCCCGCAGACCTCATGATGGGTCTGCCTGTGACAGAGGACCTCTACTCCATTTTCAGTAAGGAGAAGGAACATGAGGAGAAAGAAAAGGAAAGCCAAAGAGGTGCTCAGGAACAAGTCAGCCTGCTGTTGCAGACATACATGCAGCTTCTCCTGCCAGACGATGAGAAGTTTCACGGCGGTTGGGCTCTCATCAACTGTGACATGAGGTGGGTGGCACAATTTGTGAAATGTTGGGCTTCACTTCACACAGCGCTTTTCTGCCTTCACAGTGCTCAAAGCGCTTTTACACGAGCCAAATAATGCTGAATGGACTATATTGTCATGAAAGCAAAAGTAACAGCTCATTCATGGGTGGCCAAAAATGTTTTTTTTATTCTGTACCAGCCTGATCGATGCCTCTAACAAAGATGTGGATGTGCTGCTGCTTCTGTCCGACAAAGCCTATTACATCGCTTTGTAAGTCTTAACGACATCTTCCAACATATCTAAAGGAAGCTGTTCGCATTGCTCATCCTCTGTTTGTACTCTTTTGAACTTTCACAGCTATGATGAAGAAATGGATAAAGTCAACCAATACCAGCGCCTCAATTTAGACGGCTTGGAAAAGATTGAAATTGGTAAGTCTTCATTTTCACTCAAAGAAGAAGTAGTGAAGGCTTTTTGTGCACTGACTGAGTCACCCAACACTTCCTAAAAGTGTGTTTAACAGTTTCTCAGCAACCTCTTAGTAACATTGTCACTGAAAATGATTCACTTAAGGAAATGAAAATGAAAACATGGAAGTTGTGAGTGAGTTGTCAGTATTCTTTTGCAGGTCCGGAGCCGACGTTGTTCGGCAAGCCAAAGTTCTGCTGTATGCGTCTGCATTACAGGAGTGAAGAGACAAGTGGATACTTTCACACGCTTCGAGCGGCCACACGAAATCCTGAGGATGACGGAAAAGGTAGGACACACCTTTTGAAAAATTACAGCGGCTTAAACCAAATCTTTTGAAATCCTAAACTCATATATTATCTTTCAGATACACTACAATGCATTGCTGAGATGCTTCGCATTACAAAGCAGGCCGGGGGGCTGGACCTACTAGTGGTTGAAAAGAAGCTGGAGAGGTTATTAGGACATTTTGTAGTAATATGTACAGTAGATCCCCACGATTCGCAGGGTTTATGTGTAATTGAGATGCCCATAAATATGTCTAGTTTGACAGTGTAGCACAAACCAAAAGGAGGACATCAAACCACCTCCCTCACTCACGGTGCAACTAAAAATAACACCGCAAGTAACACATGGAACACACCATGTAACTGCACTACATGGACTATGCGGGTATCAAAATAAACACTTAAACACTAATATGTATGCAAAACTATACTATTTTATACAGATTTATAACCCACAAGGCATGCTGGGTAACTTCCTGTTGGGAGCATGTGCACATGGGTTTTCCAGCATGCGTCGCAGGTTATAAATGATCATAAAATAGTAGAGTGGAACCTTGGTTAGCGTCATTAACCCATTCCAGAAGGTCCAACTCTAACTGAAACATACTCTAATCAAACCAATTTTTTCCACCAAAATGTTAACGCAAAACATGTAGTTTTTATAGTTTTAAAATGATAGTTTTACATGCAGAAAACTATTCAAAATGCATATAGATACATATAAATGATGAATGAAAAGGATAAATGAACATTTAAGGTTATTTCTACCTTTATTGAAGATGTGTTGTTGCCAAAGACACGATGTGGCAGCGAAATCAACATGGACACTACCTCTATGTTTTGCCATGAGTTATTTCTTGAATTCAGTAGCGCTTCTCATCTTAAGTGTCTGCTTTCCTTATTGGTCATGGCTACAAAATAGCCCAAATTGGTACCAAAGAAAGTTGTAAGTGCCAGTATTTTGCTGAAGAAAGTGAGTAACAGTGTTGAATTCAATAAATAATGTAACTCACAGCAAAACACAAATGTGGTGTAAAGTGTTGATCATGCTGCTACATCATGTCTTTCACAACAATTACGTCTTCACTGAAGGTAAAAGAAACCTTCAATGTTCATTTATCCTTTTCATTTGTCATTTATATGCATTTAGAATTGTTTTATGTATGTAAAAATATTAAAAACTTTTATATAACTGTGTTCACAAAGAACTGTGATGGAGCTGACTTCCGGTTCCTATTTCCATGTATTAGCAAGCTGCTAAAAAGGAGGTTTTGTGATAACAATACATTAAGAACACAGTTGGACTCATGCAGTGTATTAAGAACATGACAAGACTTACGCAATATTTTACGCTAACCTGGAAAATGTACACAAACAGAGGCAATATTCAATTCAATTTTCAACATTAAATGAAAACCATTCAAGGTTCCACTGTATTATTTTGAATATACATTGTATTAGTGTGTAAGCGTGTGTTGTGAAACCCGCATAGTCTTTGTGGTATCTTTTACAGCGTGTGTTTCACATGTTACTTGTGTTATTTGTGGTTGCACCATGAGTGAGGTAGGGAATTTGGGTTGATAAGCTCCTGTTGGTTTGTGTTGTGTGAGTAAAAGTGTAAATATAAAGCTTATTTACTGCAAGCAAGTTGAATTATTACCAACGTAGGTCAAATGAGATGAGTTTTCTACTAATAAACCTATTTATGAAGATTATAAAAACACAAAATGGCACTCTTTTGCACAGATAATGTTTTGATAAAAAAATCCTTGATGTTGTGGGGTTACGAATGCTGAATCACAAATATTTGCAGGTATCTACTGTAATATCCAACCATGTCGACATAATGTTATCCTAAACAACTGTCTGTCGGTGTTCCAGGCGTCAGACCAGACCTCATGAAGACATAATGGGAATTCAGAACAAAACTTGTGACCAAGTGCAGGGCAGCTCTGGTCTGGCTCAAGGTAAAAGTTTCCTCCTCAACAAATTCTCATCTCTGAACCAGAAAGTAAAACAGACCAAGACCAGCGTAAACATTGGCCCCTTCAGGCCCCTCGGGAAGCTAGGAAACTTCTCTAGGCCTGATGTTAAGGTAAATTTCCTGAAGCCAACCATGCATGTCAACTTGTGGAAGTCGGACAGCAGCTTGGAGACATCAGATGGCAATCCCGGCACCGGGACCTTTAAAGATATCGGTAATATGAACTTTGATCTCTCTGATGACTCTGACTCCTATAATTCTGACCCAGAGCACTCATGCGCCGGCTCCTTTGAAAACGTGGACTATGTGCTGCCCAGCTGTGGCATCGTAGCATCAAACACACGACTGGGCAGTCGCTCCCAGTCCATTGGTAGCGTGGAGCTCAATATCCCTTCTGTTATTCAGGTCAGTGACTGTGAAGGACATGAGGTCAGTGAAGACAAGTCCCCAGGGGCTGCCTCAATGGCTGAAGAAGCCATTCTAATTGACTTTGGTACTCCCATCGATGCCTACTGCCACCAATTTGTCCAGGATGCACAGACCAAACCCGTTGAGGTGTTTGGAGAGCGACCGTCTGCCTCTGCCCACCCAGTTAAGCCCATAGTGCCTGTGCAGAATACAAGCCCAGCGGACCCCAAGCAGCCAAGCACAAAGCAGGAGGAGCCGCATCTCCCCAGGCCGTCCCAGCTTGACGTCCAGTCCACTACCTCCGCGTCCAGTCTCCTCACCGTCCAGAGACCGACTTCTGCCGTCTCAGGAGGCTCTCAGAAGAGTCTGGGATCGCAGCAGGAGGGCAGCCTCGGCCCTTCACCTGCTGACAGCAATGGCAGCCGGGTCGTGTCCCCTTTTGCCAAGATCAAGAGCTCCATGGTCCAGGTGGCCAGCCTCACCCAGGCGGGGCTCACTCAGGGCATCAACTTTGCCGTGGCAAAGGTTCAAAAGAGCCCAGAGCCAGACACAGTCAGTGAGGTCCAGGAGAGCGAGTTGAAGGCAATGTTTACACAGTGCCAGACGAGGATCATTCAGATCTAGTGCTTTGCTGGTAGCAGCAGGCTTGGACTTAGCCTCACTCCTCGGCCAACACATGTGCCCTCAGTTTTACCCTTTAGTCAAAGTACCCAGTGTTGGTGTTGACAGTCCTCACATGACAGTGAATGTTTACATGCACAACAATTGGAGTTTGCCTGTTTTTGTTGTTTTTTGTTTTTTTTTTTAAGCAAGAGAGTTTGCACATTCTAATGACAGACTACAAATCAGGCATTGGCAATTTGATGGCTTAGCAGCTTGTCGTTAGTATATTTTCTAGAGAAGCCAGTCCTGACAGAAGTCTTAATAAGCTAATTATGTTGAAATAGTTGTCTCAAGAAATCCATGTACTGTACGCACGCACGAGCACGTCAGAGACACGTTTCAGTGAAGGAAGCATCACAAATCTAAAAATCCTCTATTTGAGCTCACAGAGCAGCTCATTTGATCAAGTCTAGTTTTTGTATAATAAGGCACAGTGTGATTCAACTTAAATCACACTTAGGTGGTTATTTCAATAGAATAATAATAATTACAAGAATTCATTCGAGCTGCATCTAACGGTTATTTTCTTTCTCCATTATTCTGAAGCTTGTTTTGATTCATTGAGTCGTGGGTTGTTAGTGGTTTGTTCCGCAACACATCAAAAAAGAGGCAAAAATGTTGATAACTTTTCCAAAGTCAAAGCTGATATGTGTGAATATCTTGTTTTGCCTAAACCACAAAGATAATAGGTCTGCTTTCATGGATGACTAAGGGAAATAAAAAAAAAAAATCACATTTGAGAGGCTGAAATCAGAGGGTATTTACATTTTAAAATAAAAAAACATTAATCAAATACCAAAATAGCGGTCGATGACATTTAAAATCCATGGATTAATTGTTGCAGCTCTAGAATTAATAACGACATAGGTTGGTTATTGAGGTGTGAATGATGTGCATGTAAACATGACACTGTCCTTTGTTGTCCATGATGCTCGCATGAAAGGTTGGTGCTAAAATGACCGACTTTGACGAGACATTATTTAGCTGCAGCTCTAGATTACTAATAATGTACGACATGTCACCCGGTATGTGCAGGACACCTATTGATATTTGTTATACAGACATCGTAATAGCCTCCGTAACAACTGTTGTAGAATCTTTACCAAGTAACAAGGATGTTTAGATCTTAACTTTTAGCCTTTTTATAGCGAGACAACAAACCATACGTAGTAATCCTATGTAATATCAATGTTGTCAAGTGATACTGTAATGTAACTTCACAAGACCTTTGTAAGAATAACCAGTGTGTCCAGAGTATTGGTTCTGTTCCTTGTGTAGAACCTCCCTTTGTATGGATGGTAGGGTGGCAGCTGAATACGTTCAAAGAGGTAAAAGCATAATATATATATTTTGAAAAGATATATCATGAATAAGAAAGAAACTACTGGCAAGGTTTGTTTTTATAAATGTCTTTAAATAAGTACTAACTGTACTGAACTATTTGAACTAGCGCTGTAGATTGTTGTATAGTTGACCAATACAGCCGAGTAGCACATACAGTATAGGTGTTGCACCCACCCAGTTATTAGAAAGTACTCCCAAAATGGAAAGCATATTTGCCTTAACAGGGAATTGAAGTGGGACTATATATAGTATGTATAAATATATCAGGTCGGGTATATTCATGATCAGATCTCCATTTTTACATGTTACATTTGGTGTACTGTATAAAAGAAAACGTTCAGGGTAACAAACTACGTTTTATCTTGGGATATTTCAGCAACTGCCGCACTTCGGAAATTTGTATGTACAAAACTCTCATCATCGCACTTGATAATACAGAAATAGTCAAATTAGTTTCGGCTTAACCTCGCAACCTCATTGCCTCATTGCGATCTGGAAAATTAAAATTTGAGTCTGCCACATGTGCGACTTGATCTACAGTAGCTCAGAGGGGTTCAAGGTGTATTTATTGGCCCGTGGCACATTCTAAAAATATAATTTAACTAGAAAACTAAAAAAAAAAAAAAGCCAAAATGGGGAAAAAAAGCAGTAATTTTACAAGAATAAAGCGAAATATTAAAAATATAAAGCGAAAATATAAAAATATTGATAAAATCTCAAATTTTATTAAAATATAATTGTGCGAGAATAACATAATATTATGAGGAAAAATTTCAGTGGCATAAATTAAAAAAATAAAAAAAGGACGTGCGGTTGAAATATTTTGAAAATTAAAAAAAACAAAAAACAGCAGCACAAATGGAAAAAACAGTTGTAATTCTATAAGTCAAAAAATTATGAGAAACCAACATAACAAAATTAAGCTGTAATTTTTGGAAAATTAAGTTGGGCAAAAAAAGTTAGAATAATATTGGAATAAAGTCATAATAGTCATAGTATTACAAAAAGAACATTTCAGAACATTTACCAAGAAAGTTGAAATACTTGGAAAAACACCCATCAAAAATGGAGGGGAGAGGGGGATGAGTGAAGACCATTCATACCAGTAATATGCTTTGTCACTTAAATCACGATGCTGAGATGCAGTTTTTTTTTCTCGAAATATGTATGTATAACTTCTTAGCACATCTACGTGTTGCTTTACAAAATATCAAAGTGGCCCTTACGTCCTGTCGTTTTTCAGTGGCCCATGGTGGAAAAACTTTGGACACCCCTGATTTACTTAGACAGAATGATGATGAAGGGCTTGCGTCACTGTATCATGTTGTCTGTTGTAGTGAAATAACAGTGAGGCTTTGAGATGGAATATCCCAAGATAATGGCTCATATGGTTCATATTTACTGTTATGTTGGCCTGTTTTCAAGGCTTGGTAGTTTGCTTTGTAGTCGCTACATGCGTTAGTTATTATTTAGTAGAGTGGAGCTGCCAAAAGCTTTAAAATATGGCTGGAATGCAACATTTTAAGCAGAAGTGGTATTTTAAAAGTGCATCAGGAATGCAACACTTGAGCGTAAAAGTGTAAATAAGATTTAAAAAAGGAATCCTCAACATTCCTAATACAGACCACAATGCTAGAATATTGGGATCTGTTTTATATGCAAGAGTTCGTAGTTCATGTCATGTAATCCTATTATGCTGGGTGATAGTTTTCTCCTTTTGTTTTGACACAAGTGCTTTAGCGAGCATCATTCATTTTCTGTGTGTTGTGCCTGTCCTCCACTCCCGTGAGGACCTCACAAGATGACATCATCCGACCAGAGGTCACAGCATTTGTTTTGCACCGTTTCACCATGTCATCTGCTTGTGGTCACATTGTCTCCTCTTCAGCAGCGCTCATCTGCAGTGTTGATGTTGGATTAGAATATTAAAGTCTCATATTTATTCTCATCCTCTTTGGGTGTTACTTGATGGTAAAGTGCACTGTACACCTTTGTCCAATATTCCACTGGAATAAAAAGTATGAGTGAATGTGTTGCAAGAGGTTTCTTCAATTAGATTTACATTCATGCTTTACTCATTTTGTAGCTAGAGCATAGAAAACCCGTTTACAACTGTCTAAATACATTTTTTAAAATCATCATTAGAGCCTTCTAGACTTAAATAACACCCCTATAGTCACCTTTACACTTGTATTACCCAGTATAGTAGACATAATAATAGAAAATAAGCCATTTAAGATATAAATAAGACTTTTTATGCTTAATGGTTCATTTAGGCAAAATATGTAAAATTAACTTAAATATGCATATTTTAGACCAAGACACCGTTTCCAACCGTGAAATAACATGATTCATTAAAATATTTTTTTGAAAAACGGTGATAGAGTGAAGCCGCAAAACTTGAAGCGTGGTACGTTCATGTATTACTCATGAGGGAAAAGACTTTTTTTGTAACACAACTTTATTTACATTTGTAGAAAATGATCCCACTGCAGATTGTGCACAGACACACTGCTGTGTGCTGCTACTAAAGTAGCGACAGCAGGCTATGACAGTGAGGCACAATGACAACTCATTTTTATGACAAAGATATGCTAAGTAAGTATCAAAAAGATAAACGGCCACTTCATTTGTTGCTCTCAACAATTATGGCTCATTTCCGTTGACACTCTTGTGCTGCTCCATCCTGCAACTTCGCTGCATCTCCATGTGTTTAGCCTTCAGCCAGATGTCTCTGGTCAGAGAGGTCTGTCCCAGGCTCAGTGACAGCAACCTGATGGCACAAACAAGTCAGTCAGACACGTCATATTTTCCTCATGTCAAAGCAAATACAATTGTAGCCCACCTTGCCACAACAAGCATTCGGTGCAGGTCCTCAGCAGTGACACTGTGGGGATCGTCTTTCCTCATGTCTACAAAGTCATCCTCAACTGACTGAAGGGAAAACAGGGAAAGAAGAAACATTTCACAAATAATTGAAAACGTTTTGCTTTTGCAGAGCTTTTAGCAAGCTTTCTAGGGCAAAGCAGTAACAATGCTTCACCTTGGTCACTTCATCAGAGATACTGTAGTCCAGCAGCCGGGCCACGCTCAGGTAGAGTCGGAACTTGTTGAGCTGTGAGGAAGTCTGCATATGTATGGAGATGCTACTGAGGTGCTCATCCATGTGTGCTGGGGCGACTTGAGGCTGCAGGTGTATCTGACAGTCTGACTGTGGAGTCCAAAGAAATATGGTCAATGTTTCAATTGCAGGTGTCAGAACGTCATTGTATCATAGCATGCCAGGCGGAAGCAAAGCTCGACCAGCCGCCTGTGATCACGTGACTTCTAACAAACCCTCGGGGTTGTTTACAATGTGCTGCCCAAGACTGACGCCTCGCTCTGGATTGTTCCTGTGGCACACAGCTGCCACCATGGTAACATATTAGACCAGCACACAGGAATAGCACACAGCACATTCCTTGCACTGTTCACAACAGAGTGAGACTCAGGCTTAAAGCCTCTAGCTGTGTGTGTGGGGGGGGGGGTGTTCCTGTATTCAGCCAATGGCAGCTGAGACAACAGTGTGATGCTGGCTGGAAACAACCTCCAGCGTCGGACATGATCCAGTCTCCGGAGAGACGGGCGGAAACCCAACACCTCCCAAGCCTGGATAGGGAGAGGCTTGGCTGTGGTGTGGGCGTAGCGTCAAGTGAGATCAGTGTGGCTGCACGCCTCCTCCCTGCGTGTCCTCACCGGCAGCAGTGAGCGGCCCTCTGATGCGACGAGCACGTTAATATTGCAGGGGAATTCCATCTGGTGGTAGTTAAAGTCATAATCAACCTTCTGCCAAGAGATCAGATTGCCCAAAGCTGTGACATTGCGCACACCTACAGCACAACACAGAGGCGGTCTTGTTAGTGTCAAATCATGCTTTTTGACCTTGTGAGCTTGGGTAGACCCTTTGTTGTGTTGGCGAGTTGTACCTGTTGTGTCCAGCTGTCCCTGCTCCAGCTGGGTTTCATCCAGGAAGAGAGAAGTGTTTCTGGCCAGCTGCAAGGCTCCACTTACCAGCCGGTTGGCTACATAGTCCTTCTTCGGCACCAGACTCATTTGATTCATGTTCTGAAGGCTCATGCCCAGATAGAACGACTGCAGTGTTGGGGGAATAGAATAGTAATTACATTAATACACGTTTTTTTCAAGTGATACATTCTTGATATTGTAATAGTGTTCCCTCATTTATCGCGGGGGATAGGAACCCAAAATAGCCTGCAATAAGTGAAACCCGTGAAGTAGCCAACTTTGTTTGTTTACAAATATTATGATTTATGGCTGTAAAAACACCTCAGCATACACTTTAAACTTTACACTTGAAAGACTCTCGAAGTTCAAATTTCATTTAAATGATCAATCTACTAGGTTGGACGCAAGAAATGATTAAGCGACTCACGCGTATTCACTCCTCTGACCGTGCCTCGTCCAGGTGCCATTCGGCTGTAGCGTTTTTGTATCCTTGCTAAAACATATTGCTCCTGCTCAAACTGAAGATTCATTTAGCCGGCTAGCTACTTCTTCTTATTCTTCTATTGTTTATTGGCTGCTAGCAAGCAGTGCACTCAGTTAGCTAGTTTGCCAGCCACCATTGACCACAACAAGAAACCACACGAAGTAGATTGGCTGTAGACCATTGTCATTCAATCAGGACACAGAACACAATGGGCGGGTTCTCCCTTAGCCAATAAGAACTGTTGTGGCCGTAGACATAGATGCCGCATCGAGTGGGTTTGTCCACTGCTGCGATATGTCAACGTTGCCACCATATTGGAGGTGTCAAGGCTGCGCTGTAAATGAATACAAGTAAATGTGCTTTACACTTGTGTGTAAATGTATAAACGAGAGGCATTAACTTAAATTTCTTTGTAGAAAAGCGCTTTACTATGTCAGTACATTTACTTGCAAGATGCATTTAGGTGCATTACCTCAAACTCACACACTGCTGTGACGCATTTTAAAGCAGTAACAATAAACACATGAACACAAAGCCTATACCACAAAGGGTCATCACTATTTGCGAAAATTATTTTCTTTTCACGAGGAACAGAAGTTTGATACAGATAATGAGTTAATTATTGGATGAGCAGAATTAATTGTAGAAATTGAGGAAAAATTAAGAGCGCTACGTGTCTGCAGCTAACGGTGATGCTGTTTGTACTCACGGCCCTACAAATTAGCGAATTTTTGGTAAAAAAAAAAAAAAAAAAGGGGGGGGGGGGGTAATTCTCAGAAAATAGGATATTTTTTTCGCAGAAAACAGCTCATTCACCCTAAGTCAGGTAAAATGGAAGCATACATGCACCACACTTTTTTGTGTGTGTCTTTATGCTTTACTGATCATTTTTCGTTGAGATTTTGCACTTTGTTCGGCAGTCCTTGAACACACCAAAGTTTGCCTTGAGATGCAAAAATGAAGCTTATATATAACTTACACACTGGGACGCTACACTCGTCCATTGTCTTACATTATCATTCATTAGTGGCGAGTACTTTGCTACTATGCTACACTCGAATGTCAACGTCAAGCTAACAGGAGGGTTTGGAGAGGGAGGGGGAGCGAACCGCATGTCATTTTTATGGACGTATCAATTACTCGCCATTTTCTGGAGGTCCCGAAACGTAACGCCCGCAAAAAGTGAGGATCTACTGTACACTCAAGCTGGCCATGCCAGTGATTCCTAACCACTGTGCTACATACAGCACACTCTTTATTTTATTTTACTACAACTACTGTATCTTTGTTCATTTAGCTATGCCAGTGATGCATTTTTCCACATTTTTCCTGTTCTGTGTCAACAGCACGGACATATAGTAGTAGTAGTAGTAGTAGTAGTAGTACTAGTAGTATCAGTACCATGACATACGCGGGAGGCTTTTGCATGATGGGATATTTACTCACAGAGGGAACAAGTTGTTGGATGACCTGGTAGAGACGTTCAGTGTATGAGGAGACAGTGGGACACCCACTCAGGTTCAGGGTGAACTTGCCCAGTGGTAACACATCCCGCCTTGCATACCTACACGAATACCAAGACTTGAGTGAAATCTCATTTGTGACAACACATACAGTACAGGTGGCACCTACACGTTGGAAATGAGATGCAGTATGAGGTACTCAGCTGCCAGGGAATCTCCCAGAAGGACATGCGTTAAATATGTCAGGAAGTCTGCCCTGACAGATGCCATCTCACTCAGGGTTGAAGATAAAACTTCAAGAGGAGGGAGAATAAAACAAATGAGATTGAAGATCATTCACGGGGGTTGGTGGGGACACATTTTACTCACAGGCACTGTCGTCCGGCAAGGTGGCAGAGGGCAGTAGAGGGTTGTTGTGTGCTAGTGGTTTGGCGTAGAGCATGTGGAGGCGAGGAACGAGTGAGGCGGGTGGGCTGTGCACTCTCTGCTCCTCCACCGTTTCCATTGACTCGGAGGGGTCTATCAGGGATGAGAACGCGTCCCTGCGTGGATGTACGAAATGTCAGCCGCACGTCCCCATCTCAGGAATGTCAACTCCATCTTAATATATATCTTACCTGTCTTCTGCCAGAGCACTAAGGGCAGGACTCACTGAGAGGATTCCGTAGACTTCTATGGTCTCATTCAGTTTGAAACTGTCCCAGTCCTCGTAGACCTGCCACAAACACACACACTCTGACCTATGACCTGCTGTCTGCTAAGAATTAAAACGTCTCTCTTGGGCTGAACAAGACTTTAAAGCAGAACAAGACAATGAGGAGTCTAATACAGTAATCTCTCGTTCAACCAGATTAATTGGTTCCAAGCCCGACCATGATAAGTGAATTTCCATGAAGTAGGATTCATTTTTTATAAATTCAATATTTTCCTAGTTAGGAGGATAGAAAACCTGTTTATGACTTTCTAAATACATTTTGTTGATCATTAGAGCCTTCTGGGGATGAAATAACACCCCTATAATCACATTTACACTAGTATTGCCCAATATAGTAGAAATAATAACAGAAAATAGGCCATTTAGGATATAAATAAGACTTTTGGTCGTGTGGGTTGCTGTAAATGTGTTCCCTAGGAGAGTTGAGTGGTGGGGCAAATAGGATGTGACGTTGGGGGTTCAGAATTGAGTTTTAGCTTGGTGTGGGTTACAGGCTTCTGCCAGTAGCCCGTGTTAGGGATTATTGTGTCTGTTGCGAGATAATTCAAACTTGCAATAAAAGCCTGTTGTTCCGGCGATCACAAATCTGGCTCTTGTGTGTCTCACCAAACATTACTGACACATAGTGACCAGTGTAGAATACTACATATATTACAGAGTCTTTGAATGCTTTATTTGTATTTGAGTTCATTTAAGCATTTTTATGCTTAATTTAGGCAAAACAAAATGTCAATTTTGCTCAAATATACATGTTTTTGACAAATAATAGGCCGAATTCAACAATGAAACAGCATATATATATATATTTTTTTAAACGTGACAAAGTAAAGCTGCGAAATTTGAAGAACAAAGTGACAAGGGATTACTGTAATTCCCCCCCACACACACACACGAACTCCCCCCTCCCCCCCTTAAGGACAAGGCCTTGCACATGATGTGTGTGTCCGCACACATGGGGGAAAAAAAAACAACCCGGAGGAAAAAAAAAATCATCATTCGCATTTTTTGGCAGAACGGTGCAGCCCTGACATCTCGTCATCAAGATGCCAAGATTCCGTTCAAAAAGGAATACAATAGTGAATGGATAACATACCTTGACTAAGCAAGAAGGGCCTTTCTCGCCTGGTAGAGGGAAGTTGAGGTTGAGATACGTAGCAGACGGCATCTGGCTGGGAGAAGCTTCAGCCTCCTGCCGGTGAGCCTCCCTGGTGCTGCGTTCTTCCGAGGGAATCTGAAGACCTGCAGGCAGGAGACAGGAGGGGTATGCTTACTTTATTGTTGCTTTCAATCACCCACCACTAAAGTGGATTAAATATGGTGAGAGATGCAGGATTAAAATAAAGTTGACAGAAAGTGCAGCGATAAAATTATATGATAGAAATCAAAATCCTGAAGAAAAGGACTGTCATGTGCCGTGATCCAAAACTATACACGATTTCAGACAACTTTGTTGACACAGATTAGATTTCAGTCTAAAAAGACACATGCTTACAAACTAAATAAACACAAATATGACACACTTACACACTTATGTTAACACTTCATCTTTGAAAAAGGTCTCTACTGAGTGATCTTCACGATATACAGTACTGTATATGATTACCATATGGTCATGATAGCAAGACTTTTGCAAAGCAGCTCATACCTGTGTGAGGTTCCCTCTGTTTCTGTGGCTGAGCGTCCACGCCGTCCATGTCATCATCTTCCTCATAGCTGCGCTTCTGTCTACTCGGCACATACGAGGTGGACGGTTGCACTCTTGCTTGACTGGAGCCAGCATAACTGTGCAACAGAGTTAAGAAAAACTGGGCAGTAACATAACAAAAGACTTGCAAGTTGATTGGCAAGCATCATGCACACGTGAGAAGGATATCTCTTTCACCCAGGAGTTCTCACCAGGAACAGGTACACAGTAGAATGTCTGTCTTTCAGCCGTAACAATATTTTTGGAATTAAAATCCACCTGGAAATGAAGACGAGAGTCATGGCTGGCAACAGTGGAGCCATTAGGGCTTGTGTGGGTTTATGATGACATCCCAATAGTGGACTTACCCCACATTCTGCCACATCTCTGTACTTCCCACACCTCAACACCTGACGGGTTGCAATAGTATGAGAGTACAGTCTAATACACTGTGAATATTTACAGAAAATGGTTCATAAGAGGGTAGGAATGCTCACTTTAGCTTGTGAAGATGGATCAACAGTCTCATACACTCCCATGTAAAACTCTGGGTCAAACATGTCCTGAATTAAACAGCGAAACTTGACCAGGCTGTTGGGCTTCAAGTAGTGCAATGGGATGTTGTTCATAGATGGAACCTTGAACAGGATGCATGGATTATCATTATTGTCAAGACAAATTAGGCACAACGGGGAGTTAAAAAGGGATCTCAGCGTTACCCATGAGTGAGCATCCTTTTCTTTAAGACGATCTTTGAAGAATTCGACCAATTTTGCTTCCCATCCAGAATTGTGGTTGTTTTGCGATGCAGCTGAAATATCAACACCATATTCTTATTCATTCATTGCTTGTTGGCCTCACAGTCTGAAGATCTCCGTTTGAACCTCTGTGCAGTTTTGATTTTTTTTGGTAAACCAGCACTTATCACAGGTAAATGAATGTTTATCATAATGTACCCATAAATAAAATGTAAGAAACCACCTAAGTGTCTAATATGAAAACGTAAAAAATGCATAGAAAGATGGTCCGTGACAATAATTGTTATTTCTTCGCAATATGCACGATGTATATATACAGTAGGTTACATATATACTAACTACAATATAGACAATGTGGATGGCTCCGTGAATGCCTCATAATGTACTGTCAGATGTGCAGATGATGCTCGTCAAAACTTAACTTGTTTATTCCACGAAGGGTAACGCAATGTTGCTGAAGGTGAACCTAAGGTAAATTAATCACAAAATGACAACATATCACAAAAGACAAGTTGTTTGCTGTCACGAGAGAATAAGAAAAGACGTCCCCAACAGTACGTGATGGCCATGAGCCACCACGCTCGCCAGCTCGACCCACGCGCGAAGCTTTCCTGGTAAATAGTGAAGTTCCGGTGAGTTTCTTACCGAACAACTCTTCAACAACACCCAGAGGGTTGTTCATCCAGTCATTTGTGGAAGACATTATCTGGTCAAGAATGATGGCGGTATGTAAAATGTGTGACAACAATAGTTACTTGTTACTTGTGACAGAATGGCAGAAGAAGCCAGGGCGGGAAACAAGCGTCACTGGGCGAAGGCAGAGGTACGCTCGTTTTAGTTTTCGAGACCTGCCGCAGGTGGGGTTATAACTGTAGTTTTTCTTATTGTGTTAGTTTTGTCTGTTTTCTACGTGTTGTTGTATCAGCACAAGTTTCAGCGCTTACAGACATTTACTCACTAAATAATTAATATGACGCATAAGCCAAATAAAGTAAAACTGTCACTATGCAATGACGACCTCCCATCTACAGATGGCAGTAAAACCGGATGGCGAATGGTCCCCTCTTCCGTCTTGCAAATGCTGCATTCAGTTGACCAGCGCAAGTTTAGTAAATCTGTAAACTACACACGGGAGGGATGTATTGAGTCACCGAATGAGTGGTATGCTATAAAAATCAGACATATGTGCAAGAGTGATATTCTTTTGAAAATGCTGTGTTCCTGTTACCTTGGAATTTGGCAATTTACGATTGCAATAGTGAGTTATCGCCTGCTTTAATTGAGAAGTTGAGTTTTCTGTCAATAATTGTACATTTTTAAATTACACTCAAATGATAACAATATTGCGAATCAATTTAAATCTTTCAATATGTTTAACTTACTAACTACGAAAGAAGACCTCTTTCGTCCCAGTAGAATCTGAATGCATCATGTGTGTACTGCCTGCCTGTTCCGGTAGTGGCTACGTGTAACGTGTAATTTTAGAGGAAAATGGCAGATAGAAAAAACAATAATGTTCCTAACACAAGCGCAAATTTATTATTTAGTGCCGCTCCCGAGTTCACATTCAATTTGCCTTTCATGCCAGTGAGTCAGGCCTCTGGCTCGGCAGTGCTGTCAGGAGGTGAGAAGAAATACAGTGGAAACGATATCGTTAGCATGCGAGCTAGCTAGTTAGCTGACTTCCTGTGGGTTGTCAGTATTTATGTTTTTTAAAGAAATGATAGACAAGTGTTAGAGTATTTTTATTTTTTTGTCTGCGAGGCGTTTGCTTGACTGTTTATCCAAATGTGCCGTCTTGTTATTTGGTAGACTTTATAACGTACGGGTTCATTTACAGTTCAGATAATATTCCTCATTGTGAGTTATCGTTATTATATGTCATTATATGATGATGTGTGTTTTGATGCCATCACCTACTTAAATTTTTAGAGCATTTGTTGACAGTGAATCTTATTGAATTGCAATACCTGATCGTTGTAACTGCCCTATGTTATGTAAAACCTAAGGTAAGCATGTTAATATTTTTTTTAAATGTGAAGTTGTGATTTCTTTCAGAGGATTCTACTGATGTTGGCGAGGAAGACAGTTTTTTGGGTCAGACTTTTGGGAATGTACAAGCTCCCTCTACCTTCAGCTACTTCTCCAACCCAGTAACTAGCAGTGACCCGTTTGCTTCTATTGGCCAACCACCATGTCCACCACCATCACTGGCAGGTGCAACCATGACAACCGTTGCAGCGTCTGTTCCTAGCAGCGTTAATATGGCTCCTCCACCACCTCCATGCTCACAGTTGAACAGTGCTCCTCCTGTATTTGGCAGTACAGTGTATCAGAGCCCTATG
Organism: Dunckerocampus dactyliophorus; assembly: GCF_027744805.1. Taxonomy (NCBI): domain Eukaryota; kingdom Metazoa; phylum Chordata; class Actinopteri; order Syngnathiformes; family Syngnathidae; genus Dunckerocampus; species Dunckerocampus dactyliophorus. The sequence goes on along the minus strand of NC_072832.1, from coordinate 16,649,915 downwards.
GGATGCCACACTCCTCCCCCTGGCACAATGACCCCACCACCTGCGCAGGTGCAGCAACATAGTCATAACCCGTATCGACACACTGCCACCAGCAGCAAAGCTAGTCCTTATATTCCAGCTCCTGAGGTCCTACCACCAAGCCAGGCATCGCAACACAATCCCTACTCTGTCAGTTCAGGGCCACAAACATTCCCCCCGTCGGGACCTGCATTCTCAAAGGTAGAAAACAGTAACTGATATGTAATCAAAAATACCAAGAAGATAACTTATATGACTGAAGTTATTGATCAGCATCTTCGCCTCCTCTCAGCCTCCTCCCACTCACCTTCAGGCACCTCCACCTCCAGCCAACCCTTCTGGTGCAGTCGTCCCTGCCGGCCTGAGTGTGCAGTACAACTACAATGTTTATGAGCCTGTTCAGCCTCACTGGTTCTACTGCAAACTAGTGGAGTTAAAAAGTGTGTGGCTTCCTTTCAGCATTATTGACTCCCTCCAGCTTGAGGAGACGTATAACTCCGGTATTACTAGCACACTTTATATATTTTAGCTGAAAGTCACTTGTAATAAATTGTAATAACTTAGGGAGATTTATCATTTGTGCCATTTTGGTCCTGCAGTTCAACCAGACCCAGAAAATGTAATTGTGCGCACGGACGGAGGTCGTTTTGATGTGCAGCTCTATGACCGCATGCGGTCAGCGGTTTACTGGGAGGAGGAGCCTACAGAAGTGCGGCGTTGCACCTGGTTTTACAAAGGGGACACAGATAGTCGATTTATTCCTTACTCTGAGGAATTCAGCGACAAGCTTGAGGTTTGTCCCATGACTACATTCAACTGGAAGCAGATTTGATCAAATTTATGTGAATTTTCCTGGAGAGTCAAATTAATCTTACAGTCATGTACATTCAAAGCTTCACTCATATCTTTGTTGTGTCCACAGGCAGAATATAAGAAAGCTGTATCTACTAACCAATGGCACCGTAGACTGGAGTTCCCATCTGGAGAAACCATTGTCATGCACAACCCAAAGGTAAACCTCACTTCTATTTACCAGGGTCCACAGGTGCTTAAATGTCATTAAAGTAACACACACTTTAACATGGGTGTTTCAAGTTTGGACACTGCTTGCATCTTAGAAAAAGTGATAGAAATTCTATGTATTGATTTCACTACAAATAAAATTACAGTAATCCCGCGTTTATCACGGTTGGTTAGTTGGTTCCGGAACCGACCATTATAAGTGAATTTCTGCAAAGTAGGATTCCGTATTTATAAATATTTTCATAGTTAGAGCATAAAACACATGTTTACAACTTTCTGAATAAGTTTTTTTTAACATTATTAGAGCCCTCTCGACATGAAATAACACCCCTATATTCACTCATATTACCCAATAGTAGACATAATAACAGAAAATAAGACATGACAAGACTTGTGCTTGTGTGTAATGCAGTAATTGTGTTCCAGTGCTATTGGAGCTGAGTGGGGGGAGGGCAGGAAGTGATGTCAGGGGTTTAGAATTGAATTCATACTTACACCAAGTGACTAGTGTACAATACTACATATCATCCCAGTATCTTTGAATGCGTCTTCTGAATGCCTAGTATTTAGCCATTTTTATGCTTGAAAATGCTAAAGTTAGGCAAGAATACATAACATTTGCTTAATTTTGCATGTATTTTTAGACTATTCAACCACGAAACAACATGATTTATTAATTAAAATATTTAATATTAAAATATTTAATAAATTAAAAATATTTAATTAATAAAAAATGTATAAACTTAATTTGAACGTGATAGAGTGACGAGAGATTACTGTACTTTGCTATTTGCTATTGATAAATGGTAATCAATTAGAGCTGTGAAAGACTTTATGTCAATCATTTCTTGATTATTGTATTTGAAGTATGTGTGGTGTATGAAGCTTTATCCCTGTTTCAATACTTGTGGATGTGACTGGAGCTTTCTGGGTGAATTGCATGTCTGTTACTAAACCTGTTAGTAAAATGTAGATTTTCTAGGGCTTCACTGATTAAAATTTTCTGGCCGATCACGGATTAAAAAAAATGCCTGACCTGTCGATTCCAGTTTTGGCCGATACAATTTTTAATAAATGACAGCATACCACTTCAATGTTCCAATCTTATTTCGTTGGAAAACATTGAACAATACCTGTGAAACAATACAAACTTTTTTCACATTGACCAAAAATGGCTGGTTGTCCAATGCCATGAGCTCCATGATGTTCCTCGTAGTGGCTTTACTCTTTCCACTGCTCATAACTGAAGTCTTAACTCATTACCAGCTGTCAGTCTGGCAGAGCAAAATGGGACAGTGACTGACTTTCCGACCTCGATAAGATCAGTGGCTAAGATTGTTTTTATTTGTAACGTTTGGCCGATCCCCCAAAATTAAGGAAATCGGCGCCAATCAATCTTAATATTCCCTTCATTTCCTCGCTTTGCTATTACAATTATATATAGTATATATTTTTTACATTTCAATTAAAAGTTGAATGTCAAGTTGTTGGGTTTTTTTGTTTGTTTTTTTATACAAGTAAATGTCCAAGACAAATTGATCTTGGGAGTGCTTAATATGCCTGAATGTGACCTTTGAGATTTGGATAACGTTAGCCCTGTCGTTGTTGAATCCTGATTTGCTTTGTTGTCAATTCCCATGTAGGTGATAGTGCAGTTTCAACCCTCCCCCTTGCCTGATGAGTGGGGCACTACTCAGGAAACACAGACTCGGCCCAGAGTGGTGAAGAGAGGGATCGATGATGACCATGATGAAGTCCCTGACGGTAGTCAAGTTCCACTTTACACAGCTGACATCATTTAAGTGTGGGCTTGAAACCAGTTTGTCTTTTTTTTTTTTTTTAAGCGGAATATGCAGCTGCTGGGAAAAAAAACTATGATTTGAGTTTCAAGTTTCAAGAGTTTCAAGTTTCAGAAGAGTTTTATTGTCATGTGCATGGTAAAACAGCAGTTATACTATGCAATGAAAATCTTATTCTGTTGAGATGATGCTGTTTAAAAGCCAGCCATCATAATCACTTCAAAAGTGGAAAGCAGAATAATGCAGTTGTCCCTCGCCGTTTCTTGCTTCCAATTTTACAGCTACCACAGTTTTTCAACAATATGTTAATTTATAAACCATGCTGTTTCATGGATGAATACAGCCTATTATAGCCTATTATCAAAAACTATGCATATTTTAGCTAATTTTTGTGTTTGTAATTTTTTGGACTAAATTAATCATTTCAATCCACTGAAATAAATTAAAACATATGAGACATTCAAAGACACATTCAAAGTTGCTGTGATGATATGTAGTATTGTACACTGGTCACTAGGTGTCAGTAATAGTACTGTTATGTTTGGTGAGACACACAAGCACCAGACTTGATTGGCAGAACAATAGGCGTCACTTAATGATAAAAAGGGATGACTGTACTGCACTGTGAAATGCCTTTTAATGCCTAATTATGTGTTAGATGTGCAATATTTAATAAAGGCCATAGCTAACCTCGCTGCACTTTTTCCAGGAGAGCTCCCTAAGGTGGACCACCTTGTGTTCATGGTTCATGGCATTGGTCCCGTATGTGACCTGAGGTTTAGGAGCATGGTTGAGTGTGGTGAGTATAACATAATCATTGCAGTATTTGTACAGCCTTCATGATGTTCCTTTAATGTAATCCTTGCAAATGATTGTACTTTTTAGTGGACGACTTCCGCAGTGTGTCACTGAAGCTGCTACAGAGTCACTTTAAGAAATCGTTGGATGATCACGCCATTAGCCGGGTGGAGTTCATGCCTGTGCAGTGGCACACGGCTCTACATGGAGATGCCACAGGGGTGGACAGGTGAGGAGAAGCGGGTACAGACTGGCTGGGGAAGATCATGCTACTCAGTACTACTAAGTTGGCTGGGGAAGATCATGCTACTCAGTACTAAGTTTGTAAAAAAAAATTGTCTTTGCAGGAGAATAAAGAAAATCACTTTACCCAGCACCGGGCGTTTACGTCACTTCACAAATGAGACCTTGTTAGATGTGCTCTTCTACAACAGTCCTACATACTGCCAGACCATCATGGACACAGTTGCCTCAGAGATTAACAGACTACATGCCCTGTTCTTGAAGAGAAACCCAGATTACAAAGGAGCAATATCTGTGGCTGGACACAGTTTAGGTAATACACTACTTTAAAAATAGAAAATCGCTGCAGGACACATATACACAAACAAGCATTCACACTCACATTCACTCTTATAGATAATGTGGAGTCTCCAATGAACATGGGATGTGAGAAGAAGCTCAGAGAGAATATGCAAACTCCACATTCTAACTTTCAAACTTTTGACTGTGAGGCTGACATTCTAACCGATAGGCCACCTTGCAGCCCTGGCTAAAATAATTACCTGTAATATGGATGAACTAATATACAATGATCCATTAGCATGTACTTTTAGACACCAGGAACTGTTTTTGTTTCCCTTGTTTCGTCGTGTATTTGTTGTAGCTATACATTGTTTCTTTTGCAAATAATTGTTATTCTACTTGCAGGATCCCTTATTCTCTTTGACCTGCTGTCAAACCAAAAAACTGATGCCACCCCTCCCACTATGCCCACTGTGAATGGAGACACCAAACAGGTAATATACACACCTGTATTATTATACATTGACTCTGGACAGGCCATATTAACAAATCACAGTAAACCCTCACCACTTCGTACTGTGAATTTTGCGGCTTCACTTTATCCCTGTTTTTCAAATATATATTAATTAACAAATCATGCTGTTCTGTGTATATACAGCCTATTATTAGTAAAAAAAAATGCATATTTTAGTAAAATGTTTTGGTTTTTTTGCTTAAATTAGAAAGAACTAAAATACAAATACAAATACAAATACAAAGCATTCAAAAGAAGCATTCAAATATGTGATAATATGTAGTATTTTACACTGGTCAGTAGGTGTCAGTAATGTTCTGCACTGTTCAATGAGACACACCAGCACCAGACTTTGCTGGAACAACAGGCTTTTATTGCAGGTTTGTGTTATCACACAACAGGCACATGGGCTATTATTACGGCCGTAACTCACGGCAAGCTAAAACGCAACTCTGAATCCCCAGTGTCATTTCCTGTCCGTCCCCCACTCTGCACTGGAACACATTTACAGCTAAACATGAGTATAAGTATTATTTTCTGTTATTATGTGTACTACTGTATATTGGGTAATAGGAGTGTCAAGGTCACTATAGGGGTGCTATTTCATGGCCAGAGAACTGTAATAATACAAACTGTATTTAGAAGGTCTTAAACAAGTTTTCTATGCTCTAACTATGAAAAAATATTGCATTTACAAATAAACAATCCTACTTTGCTGAAATTCACTTATCATGGTTGGGTCTGGAACCAATTAACTGGGATTACTGTCTATTTCAATGTTCAAAAGCCGTTTTAAACATTGCCTCTTAAAATTAGGTAGCAGCCCCAGTTCCACAGGCTGTCACCCCTCCATCTGTAGAAGAGGAGCCCAAAGAGGAGGGAGAGGAGTTGGAGGACCTTTCTGCTGCGCTGGAACATCTTGGCCTGTCTGAGTACAAGAGCACCTTTGATGAGGAAAAGATTGACATTGAATCCTTTGTAAGTGAACCTGTTTCCTCAATGAGCTTCAAGTCTGCCTAAAATAACACGGAACTGTGATTAATTACTTCCCCCACTATGTACCACATGTTTTTATTCTTTTGTTTTTTTATTTGTGCTTTCATCTATTTGTGTACTGGAAAACTAGAAGATGTCTAGTTGGATACATTGGGGGCATCTACAATAATGCTTAATGATTAGAATTATAATGATGTGGCTTCACTCATACTTGCCTTTCGTGTGTTCCTTTAGCTCATGTGTACAATTGAGGACTTGAAGGAGATGGGAATCCCACTTGGCCCTCGGAAGAAGATCGCCAAATTTGTCAAAGAAAGAGTGGCTAAACAGGCATGTTAGTCTGACAAAAGATGTCCTCCTTTTAAAGCAATGTCTAACCTGCTGTCATGTATATAGATGGAAGCTCAGGAGAAAAAAATGGAGGTCCAGGTGGACAGTCAAGTTGTACAGCCCCCACATGCTGCGGAGACTCTTCCTGATCCTGGTGTGAAGAAGCTGCCGGTGGGCGTCTCCTCCATCCATGTGGACTACAACTACTTTGAAGTTGGCACTGGGCAGGTATTTGTCTTTGTGTGGCTCAATAAGTCCGTTCCCCAATGTGTCCCCTTATAATGAGCACACATTATGTTTTGCTCTGTAGGTGTCAGTGGTCTACCAGAATCTGGACTTCAGTCCAGTGAGTTTCTTTGCCTTGGGTTCACCAATTGGCATGTTCTTGACTGTTCGAGGCCTAGAAAAGATTGAAGAGACCTATCAGCTTCCAACTTGCAAAGGATTCTTCAATATTTACCATCCGGTAGGTGTAATGGAAGGACTTACTTAGATTATTTCAAGTATGCTTACCTATTAGTTTTTGTCATACTTACAATTAATCCTTATTGTATTCATTTTTGCCTAAATAAGAGGCTGTATGTTTTTAAAATGCATTTTTGTATCCCATCAGGAAACACGTTTTAATTGGATTACCTTACGTCACAGATCTGTAACTGTTTGTAAAAGTAATTGACACATCAACATGGGCCAAAAATGGTATTTCTTTCTTCACTTTTGACATAAGGATATTATTGTCAAACCTATGTCTTTTTATAAATCTACAAACCTTTTTTCCTTAAGATTCTCTGTCATTCAGAAGTCAGTTCACTCTTTAATTTGAGCTGTTGTTATTGGAGCCTGATTGTTTTGCTGAACAAGCCTTATACATACCAGCGCTTCCCATACATGAATTTATTTGTGATCTGCCACTAATAAATTTAAGTGGACTTGGCTCTACGTGTTAGGTGGTGGTAAGCAACGTAACTCCTCTCTGAATTCCCATGCGGCATGCATTTCTACATGCATCTGTTTCTTGTCTCATGTATCTACTCGGTAATCAAATACAAGCAGTCACAAAAGGCAAAATACAGTAATCCCTCCCTACTTTGCATTTTGCGGCTTTACTCTATTATGGTTTTGAAAAAATATCTAAATTAGTAAATCATGCTGTTTCATGGTGGAATACAGCTTAGTCCACAAGAGTCCACAACTATACGAAACAGATATTTTACATATTTTTGCGTAAATTAAGCATTTTCAAGCATAATAATGGCTAAATGAACTAACATAAGGCATTCAGAAGACTCATTCAAAGATGTCATGATGATATGTAGTATTCCACGCTGTCAGTAATGTTAATGTAATGTTCGGTGAGACGCACAAGCATCAGACTTGATCGCCGCAACAACAGTATTATTGCACGTTTGAATTATCTTACAACAGGCACAATAATACCGAACACAGACTATTGTTGTGGCCGTAACCAAGCCAAGCTAAAACTCAACTCCGAACCCCGACATCACCTCCTGTCCGCCCCCTGCTCCGCTCCCCTTAACACCGGAACACATTTACAGCAACACACATGAGCATAAGTCTTAAATGGCACATTTTCTGTCATTATGTCTACTGACTTATAGGGATGTTATTTTATGTCTAGAGGGCTCTAATAATGTTAAAAGCAGTAGAAGGTCGTAAACAGGTTTTCTATGCTCAAACTAAATAAGGAATCCTACTTCACGGAAATTATCACTGTCGGGACTGGAACCAATTAATCTCGATAAAGGAGGAGAGATCTAGACATGCAGGAATCCTCCACAAGCCTGGGGAGTGTTACCACTGCAATACTACTGCCTTGAAAGGTGAGGTGTGGAAAGCGTGCAGAACAACTCCATGTCAGGAGTCATGACTAGCAATTGTGTTAAGAAGACAAGAGTCTGGAGACACTCTTCCGTAACTGGGTAACACTTCACCTTCCCGGTGAAATACGTAAACCTGGGGTGTCAAAAGTCCCCATGGTACATGTTACTCTGGTAAAAATAGACACGAAAAATAGAGGAAACAGATAACTCGCTGGAATGTTGATACTGATATTAACACACATAATGTCTTAAAATACATGTACGTTTTTTAGTGTTTTTAAAAGATGTCATGTACATAAGTCATTATGCAAATTTGACTATCATCTAATTTGATCAGGGAATGTACAAATTCAGCAATTTGTACTTGGATTCATTGAGAAAATATGTTTCTAACACATTACAATGAACAAATATTAATATTTATGTTATTGTTTTTTAAAATTTGTCATCCTTACATGTTTGACATATGCCTCCCGTGACTGCATGTCACTGGTATGTTTTTATCGTACCTTATAAGTTGGCTTTACAGTTGGGATTATTGTACCACTGCTTGCTTTGTCATGCACTTGACACGCTGCTCAAAATATGTTGCTCAAGGATTCATCTATGTGTCTCATCTCTTTCAGTTGGACCCAGTTGCATACAGGATTGAGCCCATGATTATACCAGACTTGGAATTGAAGCCTGTTTTGATACCACATCACAAAGGAAGAAAAAGGCTCCATCTTGGTACCAAACTACCAGTTTTCTCTCAATATGTGCCTGTGTTTCTTGTGAAATACATCCTTCAATAAACGATGAAGGAATGCCAGTCATGTCTCTTGTGTTTCAGAGCTGAAGGAGAGTCTCTCCAGGATGGGCTCAGACCTGAAGCAAGGTTTCATCAGCTCGCTGAGGAGCGCCTGGCAGACGCTCAACGACTTTGCTCGCGCCCACACGTCGTCTGCTCAGCTTCAGGCAGAGCTGGCCATCGTGGCCAATCAGATCGAAGAGCAGGAGAAGAGAGCACAGGAAGGTTAGCTTGGAGGACATGAGAGAGATGGTATGTGTGGCGCTGTTTGTGATGTTGATGTTTTCTTTAGTTTCTGAGCAAAAAACTTTAGAAATGCCCGAGCCACAAAAAGAAGAGGAACCTCAGGTGAGGATCGGGATGCTGAACGCAGGAAATCGCATCGACTTTGTCCTGCAAGAAAAGCCCATTGAGAGTTTCAATGAGTACCTCTTTGCTCTCCAGAGTCATCTCTGCTACTGGTACCAGACCTTTTTTTCATTCTATGCTTTCACATTTCAAATTTCTCTTGAATACCGCATTTGTTTTGTAGGCAATCTGAAGACACAGCTCTGCTTATCCTCAAGGAGATCTACAAGAGCATGGGGGTCCAGCCAGAACACGTGGTACATTAGCACAACAAAGGTTTATTTCATGACAGTTTTCCTGGATTATGTTTATTATTTTTGCTCATTTACTTTGCTATCATGTGATTTATTGTATGCAAATGTATAATACAGTTGTATTATGCCATTTGTCTTAAATTAAGAAAACTGGCTTGTAGGTGAAAAGACTTTTGACAAGTTTATTAGATTTTTATAGTATAAACTATAGAGCTGGACAAGGAACAACTGTCAGATAAATGCCAACGGGCAGGAATGAAGTAGCAGCAGTTAATGAAGACTTCTCAACATTTTATGGCCAATAAATCATTTCCTGGCATTTGCTCTTTGTGTTGTGTATGAGAAGGAGATATTAACGGAATGAGCGTTTTACCAAAAGCTTCACTAGTTGCAGTAACATTCACAGCAGGGTGAGACTCTCTTCTGTCAAAAAAGCCCACTTAACCCACCCTTAAACAGATTTTCTTAGCTCTGCCTCTAACCTCAGTGAATGACTAATCAGATGTAACACGGCCTCTGGAATAAAAATGAAGAACATCAGAATGCAGGCACATGAGATCAACATAATAAATTCACATGAATAAAAGACAAGTATTTACAGGAGTGTCCACAAGTGGGAATAAATAGTGCTGAGGAGTGACACACTTGTTTAGACAATAATCTTGGTACCAGCAGACCCTAAATTAGTTCTGCATGCTCAAATGAGATCTTTGCACCTTCAGCTTGTCACAATAACATGCTTCTCTGCTAAGACAGTGACCAAATGTCATATAGTTACATAAAGTACAAAAGGTCCCTTTTCACCTCATTGTCAGTCTTAAACAATAAATACATAATAAAGTTATAATAATAACATGGCTCCACATTGTCAAAAGTGGAGCTATATTTTGTAAGGAATTTGCACTTTTTTGTTCAGTTCATAAAATTTGAATAGCTCCATAATGCAAGCATTGTAATTGGCTTATGTAATGAAAGTGGCTTCTGGCTGAGATCACGTGGAGAACTGTGGTTCAGCAGGAGTAATTGGTCCTGATACAGCAGGAAAATGGTTGGTCTTTGTGGAAAGGACCGCCAGATGTGCCCTTCAGCAGGTAAAGTAGTAATGTAATGGTTTGCTGTAGCTCATTGAGCCATGTAGTTGTTTTGTACATTCATTTGTCTACAGCTCTGCAGCAAAATGCAGAATGATGCCACACTGTCTTTGCAGGAGTGCATTCATAATGTCAGCATATCACAGACTTTACATGGACGTGACGGACACGCAGGAAGCTGCTCAGTTGTCTGTTTTGCTCTGAGTCTTAAAGGCCTGCTTGCGGAGGTGTGCCTCGATTTCCTCACGGAACACCAGCATTCCCAGATGAGAGTGGGAGGCCTCGTTCATGGCTTTGGACTGGATGCACATGCGGTACTGTTCTGGAGTCAGCTCGTCCGCACACTGCTTCTCGTGCCACAGGTGGAACAGACCTGACACTGGCGTCCGGATCACTATCAGGTCGCTCCGAAGATACTTCCTGTACAAGTGGACGTCTTCCACGCCCCAGCCTTTCACTTCAAGGTCAAAGCCCCCTTAGAGGGAAATGATGTTTAATGATGAATACTGAATGAAATCATCATCATCAGTGCTTACCAATATTAAGGAAATCTGAGCGATATTGACACGTCATTCCAAAGCCAAAATCTCTCCAAAAACCAGCATCCTTCTTGTGAACCTATTTAAAATAAACACTGGTGATCCATGGTGTTTCAAATAACTCAAACTACATCTTTATCTTACCAGCTGGAGTTCAATAGGTGGAGCCAGCTCCAGATTTCCATGAACTATGGCGGGATTGTACAGACTGAACACCACAGGATAGAACACTTTCTTGTCTAGAACACAAAATGAGGCCTTTACCCAAAAAAAAAAAATGTATTCAATTAAAAGCAACCGTTTGTTAAAACCTACTTGGAGCAGTATGGAGACGACATGTATTGAGGAAGTCCAGCGTAAAATGGATGTCGACGTCACAGAAAAACATCAAAACGTCGCCTTTGTTCCAGGCGTGTGCTCCAATATCCAGCCCCCGACCTCGGGAAAACTCCTCATCCACTGGGATTAGCGTGTACTTTGAGAAACCCTCATCTCTGACAAAAAAACAATGCGATATGTATTGTAAGTTATCAAACAATGCAAAAAGGGAAATCTACAGTAAGCAAGAAATATCAGAACAAGAAAAAAAATATTTTCTATACAGTAGAGCCCCACATTTCGCGGGGGTTCTGTCTTAGACCCCCCGGGAATGGCGAAAAACAAGTAACTAAGACACCCAGGAAAACGTCTATTTTGACACTCCTAACACAGAGGCTCCTTTTTATTGGTCCACAGCACATTGTAGAAATAAAATTAAAATAACAGCAAAAAATGGGAAAAATACAGCAAAAAACTGAAATGTTTCTACAAGTACCCACTACTATGTTGTACTTTTTTAGAGTTTTTAGAAAATAAAAAAAATATATATGTAAAAATAGCAAAGTGACCCCCCCCATCCCACCACCACCAAATGCCTCCCTCACTTACAGCGCAACCGAAAATAAAAAGTGGAACATAACATAACTGCACCACAGGGACTATGCGGGTATTGAAATAAACACTTACACACTAATGTACATGCAAAACAATACTGCTTTAGACTGATTTATATCCCACAAGGCATGCTGGGTAACTTCTTTGGTCAGTGGTCTGACATTTTAAATGCCTGGCAAGAATTTAATCTTGTTAGTTAAAACGAAGTATTGGTGACCTTGATTTCAGTTTTGGAAATGTAAAGTATATTCACAAACCTTGACATCGTCTCCAACGACGACTTCACCTCCTGAAGCCCCTCTTGTCCGAAATAGACCACCGTAAGGTGAACCCGCCTGTCCTGCTGTATGCACACCTCCCTAAAAGACAGGGTTTTTTCCCCATTTCATGAGTATCAAAAGGCAAAAGAAGCTAGATCCATTTCAGCATGAACAAGTTGGGACGCGCAAGGAAGAAACAAATGTACTCACCTGAAGTTGTGCAAGAACTGTGAGAAGGTTTCTACTCTGCCTGCCAGTGGCACAATGATGTTGATAATCATTCCAGATGTTACTACAGATGTGCTCCTGACTTTCATCAGGGGGCCGAAAGGCCTGAAGAGCGTCACGTGACGGAAGGTGCTGGATTCCTCTTTAGAGAAGAAGAGCTCATAAAGAGAGCCTTTGTCTCGTTCGGTCCTGTGAATGCCTGCAAATATGGGACAAGGGGGTGCAGTCAATTACTGTGTGGATGCTGAGAAACAAAAAACTAAATATTTATCTTATCTTCCACTCATTTAGATGCTTCACTGTAGGACAAGCAACCATGTGTGGCATCTCTCTAAAGTGAGTACACCACTCATCCTTTTATTACAGTATGTCTTCACAAGGGACAATACTATAGACATGAAACATGAATACACTAGTAGTCACTGTTCGGCTTTTATAACCGTACAGTAACCCTTCATTTATCGTGGTTAATTGATTTCAGAATTGAATGTGATAAGTGAATCTCTGCAAATAAATTTATAATGGCATTATTTATAAATGGAATATTTTCTTGGTTAGAGCATAGAAAACATGTTTCCTACTTTCTTAATATGATGTTTAACATTATTAGAGCCCTTTAGACATGAAATAACACCCCTATAGTCACCTTTACACTCGTATTTCCCAAAATAGTAGACATAAGTAGGGGTGTCACACGATACTCAGTTGACGAGATGAGGCGACGCATGAGATTGGGAGACAAGATTTGTTTACCTTTACTTTTAAGAAAAGTATAAAGAAAAAAAATATATATCTACTAATTGAATTTCTACTACGTTACACACCTCTGCACTCTATGTATGCTACCAGCCCGCCTCCACTCACCGAGAGAAAGAGACTGTGTGACTGACAAAAGGGCTCACTCCATTCATGCAGTTGTTCTGTGAAACAAACACACCAGGCTACTGAAACCAATGCGCAGTGAACCCTCTTCCTGCCTGTTTGGAGGCGAGAGACGAGGAAAACAGACACGCATGCACATGGTGAGATCTTATGACACGAGATCTTGTGACACCCCTGATAATAACAGAAAATAAGCCGTTTAAGACAAATAAAACTCATGCTCGTGTGTGTTGAGGTAAATGTGTTCCGGCATTAGGGCAGGCGAGTGGGTGACAGACAGGAAGTGACGTTGACGGTTCAGAGTTGAGTTTCAAACCTGCAATAAAAGCCCGTTATCTCGGCAATCTAGTCTGGTCCTTGTGTGTTTCACCGAATATCACAGTAACATTACTGACACCTAGTGACTAACGTCTTTGAATGAGCCTTCTGAATGCCTTGTATTCTTCTTCATTTAGCAATTAATTTTTTCATTTTATGCTTAATTTCGGCAGAAAATACATAACATTTGCTTACATATGCATATTTGACAAATAATATTCAACCACGAAGCATGATTTATTCATATATTTTTGAAAACCGTGAGAGTGAAGCTGTAAAATCTGAAGCGCAAAGTGGTGAGAGATTAGTGTACCGCTTTCAAAGCTACACACGGACTACTTAAGTTAAATCAAAGTTTCATTTTTATTCCTACTGTACTTCTTGTACTTGCTGAAATGTGTGGTGTGTGCTCCTGTTTGTGTACTGTAAACGCCGTGTGCATCACTACGAGGAGGTACAGAAAATCCATGTAATTTCTCCCTGCCAATCAGTGAAGAAAGGCAATGGAAAGCACTCACTAATTCTGATGATAATTATGATCATTCCGTGTGCTGACTAGTTCATTGTTTTCATTGTTACTGTTGTTTCACTGAAAGTGGTTATTGGTACAGTACATAGTATTCAATGATGTGTGTTGGCACCTCCGCGTTAGTCTTGATGTAAGGCAGTACCAGGTGTTACCTTCTATAAAGTCACCCTCTGTGTAAGTTTGCTTCTGAAGTGGAATGTTATCCTCCACATCGTCCTCCTCATCAGGGTTGTTGATTATGTCCAACGCAGCCTCGATGACCTCCACAAGTTCGTCTCTGCGGTCTTTGCGAACAGGTTTCTCCTCCGGGTGCCGCGTCAGCCCCATCTCCAGCTGATAAACCTTGGAAGAGGTGAAGCTCTCAAAAGGCACCAGAGCGTACTCGCTGGGGAGGCGAGCCCCCGTGTTGACCTCAGCCTTGTCAATTTGAGAGTGCAGGAACTCCAGTAGATCTCCTGGCTCTTGGTCGTTGCTCTGAGACAGTCCCTGCACCCCGGGGAGCTCCTTCTTGTCCTGCAGGAGCTTCAGCTTCTCGTTCATTTCCTGCAGCTCCTGCTTGAGCTGGGCTATCTGCCGCTTCAGACTGGCGGCGCGGTTCAGGTGACGTTCCTCCTGCTCCTGCAGCAAGGCCTGGTAGTACTCCTTCCCGTAAGTCTCCCCTGCTATGCCGGGTAGGACCAGGCTGACGTCGGGTTGAGCCGTGCAGTCCAGCAGGTAGGTGAAGAGCAGCAGCACCAGCAGAAGGAAGAGGCCCAGGAAGATCCAGCGGACCCGGCCCTGGAGCAGCAACCCCCGTCTGGGCATCACGCTCTCAAACAAGCCAGAGCTGAGGAGTCTGCATTCCCTTGTCCCTCTGACATCCACTCTTTCACATCACTTAGGACAAAGAGTACTTTGGCAACAACGAAGACAGAGGTGTAGCACTTTCATTCCTTTATGTTCTTCAAGGGTATCTCCTGAAAAAATACTTCCACGTAAATCCATGCGATCTTCACCTTCAGGGGGGGAAAAAAGCCACATTAAAGACCGTAGTAGTAGTTATCGTACTGCTTTGCCAACTATTAGGTAGACCTTCAGAGAATGGACACCATGTTTCAGAGAAGGTGAGTTATTTCACCTGCTGGGCCGGACCCAGTTACATAACACAGTACAGTCCAACACCGCCACAAGCCTCCAAAATGAACAGAAATGAAAGCGCTTCTCTGAAAAGCACTTAGCAGTCCTGCTAGCAGGACCGCCACACAACACCCACACAAACAGTGAGCATGCAACTTCCTGTTCAACTGGTTTTCTTGGAAAATAAAAGCGCCAAACTGTTGCGTACACACGCTGAAGCAAAAAGACATAGTTGAAGTCACAAATATTCAACCTTGACTGGAAATGTGATTTATTTGCAGCAGCTTTCAACAAAACACACGTTTAAATAGCTCAACACAACTAATATTACATACTAGAGCTGCAACAATTAATTGTATTCGTTATAGATCATCAAAAAAAACAGTAGCCAAAAGCATTGGGACACCTGATCCATTCCATTCTGAGAAGACAAGACATAGAATGTGTAGAAGAACATTTGTGAGATATGACATTCCTAATGTAGGACATGAGGGAGGGCCTGGCTCCCAATGTGTGTCACTGAGGTCACGACTCTCACGTTCTTCCACACCGAACTCATGCTTTGTACACGATGGGCACAGTCACGTTGGAACAGCAAAGGACCTTCCACAAACTGTTCCCACGGGACGGCGTGTGTGTGTGTGTTGCTATATCAACTGGCATTGTTAAAACAAACAACATTAAATTACTCACTCGACATTTTTCTAAGCATAACCGAACACAAGTGCATCCAACACACACAGTTGTTTCTTGAAGGTCATCTAATCAAGGCCTGACAAGCGTGCTGCAGTTCTTCTACCCTGACAGCTATATGCCTTACCTGGCCCCACAAATCAATCTCCAGGTTACAATGAAAAGCAGCAGGATACAAAGTTGTAAGGGACACCATTACGGGGAACAGGCAGTTCTGTTGTTCTTATTCGCAGCTTCATGATAAAATCCTTTCATTTTCGGGGTATTTTGACAACAAAATTTGACAGTTCGGTGTTAATTTGGCACGTTGCGAAAACAGCTAATATGAAATGATATGCTGCTGTGCTGATTGGCTGTTACCTTTCAAAAAACACAACAAAAGTGGCATGTTAAAGAATGTATACAAACCTGCTGGACTTCTGATTTCATTGCAATTCAAGGTTGTGAAATCAGTAACATCATTATCACCATCATATTACAAGCAATGTTATCAAAGTTATGATAACAGTAGCATCACTATTATCATATCGGTATGAAGGTTCTGAAAGACGTGTTTCTGTGGCATCCTTATAAACTATTAGGCTTCTATTAGGCTATTAATCTTCTGGTGGTTTAACATTTAACTGCATATTTTCAAAACAATCAGTAATTTATTACGTCACTCACCCTAGCTTCCAAAAATGAAACCAACAGTGCCAAGTAAACCACGAAGCAAGTTAAATGTCATGAGAACAATATTTCCGGTTTAACCAACTATATTTCATTAAAAAAAAAAAGTTGCGGTGCACTATGAATCAATTCAAGTGCCGACAATTATTGTGAACTGTTTTATCCGGAAGTTAACCCGGTTATGCCTTTAGCTTAGCAGGATGGTCTTATCTACAGTGGTTTCGACTTATTTTCTGTCTATTAAACGTCCCGCTTGGCAGATAAGTAGTGGAAACCAAATTACTCACATCATCGTACCTTTGTCCCTCGCCGTTTGTTCTTAAAGCTGCAAGTTTGGTGTGCAGCCCACAGAGACAGGCTGCCTCTTGTGTTGCAAAATGCCACGGAGCACAGAGAAAAGAGTGGCTTGCCATCCACTTCCGGTCAATACGAACCAATAGCACCGATGCTACCGATTGACGTCAGAGAACACGTTGACGCTCGTGATAACAACACAAATTTGCTTTATTACTCCGAAAAATAAATTTTATAGATTTATAATATTATTAAACAACTAAATAGTATTGATATTTTTTGTAAAAGTCAACTAGGTACAAGTTGTTTAGTTGCTAACAAACGTGGGAGGTGATGGTGAGTGTCATGCGAGTATCATCAGTTGTTGACTTTGATCATACTTTGTTATTATATTTCAGTTTGTAAATTGAATTATGTTATACTGATAATATGAATACTATATAAGTATTATATATTATTATATTCACAAAAAACCCCCCACATCTTTGGTCTTGCAGAAATCAGTACCCCACATCTAGAAAGGATAGAGACATCATTTACAAATGAACACACTATGAAATATATTTTGCTATTATTAGCTACAAAATAAATGTGCTATTTTCATGATACATGTTTAAATTGTTATCACTTTATTTAGACTTTTTGCACCTACATTTATAATAACATTCATAAATCATTTGCTTGAATGCATTCAGGATGTGGTATAGTATAGTAAAGGTAAAATTACAATACAGTACTGAAATTTCATGAGTAGACCGATGGGATAGTCTGACCAATACATTTTGATGCACAAAAAAGGCAGAAAAGAATATACATTTGTATTGTTTATTATTTGTAACAATCAAAAAAAAACATACCAATGATAATACTCATTAGTTTACACAGTCTTTTTCCTTCCATGTTTGCTATACAGCGAGTGAAAAAATGAAAAGGACATGTCCACCAGCTGCATGAAGTCATCAGACAGGAGTAGCACTCATGTACTGATATTTTTCATGTTTAAAAAGAATAAAAAAACAACAAACAAAACAGGAAATAATCATGTTTTTGAAACATTTTATGGGTACGTACAACAGAAAATTGCTCTTTGGACATTATCAGGAGCACAAACCTCCAAAGTAGAAACTTTACATTTTTTGTCCACTCAGTCCCAGCATTCTACAGCAGATGATGGTAAAGGTGTCCCCTTTAATTCCTGGGCTGGAACATGATCTTCACAGTAGCACATGAATATACGGAGGCTATTGTCGAAGCGGCACAGGCACTTGAAAGACATTGACGCTGACATACAATCTGGTACAACAGTCATGCAGTGATACAACGTGGCCAACACGGCCATGAGGTAATGAACGTACAGAGCTGAATGAAGCATGGTCTATGTTGATCCAGCTAGTTTTGCAGCAAAAGAGACCCCAGTTTGAATACCCGTGCAACAGAAATAAAAGGGAACCAACTTTAGCATCAGATTGTATATATACAGTTTTATAGAAATATACATATCTACCAGCACATCTTTTCTACAGCGTTGCTTGTCTTGCCTCATCTAGCTATCAAGCTTGTCCACAGCTTTTGCGGGTGAAGGCAAAGCCATCCAGTTTGCATAAACACTATCATTGGCATATCTTGTAAAGACTGGATTAGTGGCATCATGTCTGTTGAGCGGTACCGGGCTCTTCTCGGGCCAGTTGGGGTATGACATGCCTAAAAATGAGAACACATCATTTTTTCTGCACTCAGTGAAAGATAAGCAGCGTGCAGACAGCAAGGCTTTTCAATCAAACTCTGTAGCGCCCGGACACCAAACTGACACGTACGGCCGTCATTTTCGTCATTTGTTACTCTTTTTAAATGATCAAGACTTTAAATAATGCCGCTCCGGCAACCACTACATTCTCTTCTTTTAAGCAGTATCACCAAAGAGTTGCACTCAAAAGCCTTACTGTTTCTCCATTCAGTACTATGGAATGATTATAAATGAATAACTTCACGTGAAAAATGTAAGACAATCTGGAATTCAAACCACAAGTAGTGATCGATTCAGCAAGGACCTGTTTCAAATGTTACTGGTTTCCTTCAGTGCCAACAAATGAGGACCAAAAAAGTACCCCCCCCCCCCCCCCCCCCCCCAAAAAAAAAGTACAAATAAAATGTGGACGAAGGGTGAGTTGTGTTGTATAAATGATAAATGATATAGAATATTCCGTATCTACAAGTGTGTCATTTTTGCTTTCCGGTACATTAGAAGCAGGTCCGAATAAAACAGAATGCAAGACGACACATATTGTTGTTCACTGAGCCTCTCATTTACGATGAAATGGTCAGGAATATTTAGAAAAAAAGGCATGCCCAGATCACAGTCACACACGCTCGACTATGGAAAGCCAATCATAACTTGCCAAAAAAAGACTGCCTGTGTGTCCTGTTTCTAAAATCTAGTAAATGCATGGGAAATTCTACCATAGAGCTTGTTTTCAATCCATGTGGAGGGGAGGGTTCGAGGGATAGGGGCGTTATTACAGTCCACAAGTGGTGTGTCCTCTTCAGACAGCGCGTCATCGTACAGCAGGGCGTCAGCAGGAGTGGACGCTGCCAGGTCCAGGTAATCCTGACAAAAGCAGATAAAGGTGTGATTAGGCTGTTTAGGGGGGAGGGGCAGGAGTGAGCAGAAATGGAATAATACTACACACACACACACACACATGTCTTTGTCTGGGATACACTTTTCCTAACAAAAGCGAACCAGGCTGCAGCATTCTGGGCTGATGCCACTTGTCTGTGTATATATAGCCTCACTGCTATGCTCTGTGATTATCTTGAGCCAGGCCACATTTTTTTCTTCAAGTGCTAATTATAGCTTAGCCTTTGGGTCAAAGATCTGACAAATGAAGCAGGCATACACAGAAGCATCACGATTCTGTCCTGCCACACCTTTCCAAATAAGGGCTTGCATGCTAATATACTGTACATGCAAAACTACTATGTTATACGAGGCATGCTGGGTAACTTCCAGTGAACTTCCTGTTACCCAGCATGCCTTGCGGGTTATACACTAGTGTAAAATAGTATTGCTATGCATGTATATTAGTGTGTAAAAGCCTATTTTGAAACCCCCATAGTCCGTGTGGTGTGGTTACATTGTGTGTTCCACATGCGTTGTTTGTTTTGGTTGGACGGTGAGGTCGGCATTTGGGTTGATGAGCTCCTGTGGGTTTGTGATGTGTGAGTGGAGGGTGTAAACAGCAAGCCAATTCACTGCATATAAAGCAGGGTTGTCCAAAACTACAATCCGGGGGCCATGCAGCTTGTTTTTTATTCATGTAGAAATTACATTAAACAAAGAATGAAAACAACAGCAGCAATGAGGAAAAAAAGAGCAAAAAAGCGTAACAACAATACACTGCACCACCTATGACACGTAAGTTTGGTTGTTAAACACATGTGAAAAAAATGGCCACGGCCTTTTTTACGGAATTAAACAAAATGAAAAAAAAAACGGACCCCGCATCCTTTGACTTTTCCATATGCGGCCCACGGTGGAAAAAGTTTGGACACCCCCGATATGAATAATGTCTCGTCAAGAAAGTGGAAGTTTGCCTCTGACTATTTTTTTTGCAGCTCAAGCTTTACCAATGTAGGGCAAACGAGATGGGTTGTCTACCAATAAACCTGATTATGGAGATTATAAACACAAAACCGTGGGTTTTCCTACAAATAAACAAATAATAAATAATGCTAAACGGCGAATGTGCAAGGATCCGATGTACTGTAAAGCTGTTTCTGCATTGGGCTCCAACAGTTAGACCTCACCGCCTTGTAACAAGAATAATAATAATAAAAGCAGCAGCACAAGTATAATGTGCCACATGATTTCTCCCAGCAAACTAGTGACGAATGGTTCCTTCGTTAGCTTTCTGCCGCTTATCCCGTTGAGGGTCATGGCTGAGCTGGAGTCTATCCCAGCTGGCCTTGGGCAAGAGATCCCAGAACAACTCACACTCAGACCAATGAGCAGTTTAGAGTCTCCAAAGTATGACGTAATTAAGTATCAAGTATTTTTTTATGTATTATATATTAAATATAACTTTCAATGGAATGGGAATAATGCTGCCCTGAGGAGTCAGTGCTGGGCAAAGTACATTAAAAAGTAATTAGTTATAGTTAGCCGAGTGGTTAGCACGTTGGCCACACAGTCAGAAGATCGGGAAGACCTGGGTTGGACTCTCCATTGGGCATTTGCATGTTCTCCCCCGTGCGTGCGTGGGTTTTCTCCTCCCACATTCCAAAAACATGCATGTTAGCTTAACTGGCGACTCGAAATGAATCATAGGTATGAAAGTGAGTGTGAATGGATAGGCTCTAGCATAGAAAATGGCTGGATGGACAGTTATAGTTAAAGATGCTCGATATTGGCTTTCTTAACGATGTCCGATATTGTCCAGCATCAATGCCAACATCAACTGGTGCTTCTTCTATTGGATGTATTTAAAAAATAAACACTATTTGTGCCAACTACAACAAATACTACAAAATGCAATGTAAGTTATTGGAAAAGTGCCAAAACAGTGCGTGTAACTTCGACTGGTTCTTCCTGAGGTGTGACTCCATGAGAAGGATTGAAGGAAGACGCCTCATTGCTGTACGTCATGTCCCGCTTGACAGCGTTTTTGGTTTTCCTTTGCCTTCATGTCATTTCCTGGTTTGTGTTCTTGTTTTGGTTTTCAGTTTCCTATTGGGCGTGATGTGCGGCGGTATCTGTTTCTCATTAGTAGTCAACGCTACTCTTTAGGTCGGAGCCACCTTACACACAAAGAGCAAAATGTAACACTTTGCAGCCGTCGCAAATTAAATATTTACAATCCAAAGGCAAAACGAGGAAATAATTCCACATACTCGGGACACACTCAGCTAGCAAGTTTGTTTCTGTGGAGGACGGTGCAGTTTGATGAGGTCTCAGTCACGCGGTGATATCAATATCGGCAGAAAGACAGATATTTCATTTTTATGACAATACCTAATGATATCCCTGGTTATAGTCACTTGTTAATTCTCAAAAAAGTATTTGAATTAGTAACAAAGTTACTCTGTCATAAATGGAAAGTTACCAGGGAAAGTAATTATCGATTTTCTCTTTAGAAAAACCTTGAAATACGTTAAACGAATGGGATGCTGATTTTTACCTGCTAGACGTAACGCCGTTAACCCCAACATTGCCTTGAATGCAAGTCTTGCGGTTTAAATTCCTAAAGCTGATGTCATGCGATTCTTCTTCAGGCCACAAACGAACAGAGACCAAACCAACAGCGCCTCTGCTGGTTGCAATAAAGTAGTGCACTCCATTCCTCTTCGGTTCCTCAATTCCACACAATCGGCAGAATTCTTACAGAGCTGTTATTCCGTTATTACGCTCAACATTTGTTATTAATAAAACACTTTCATATAAAGCGTTGTGATGTATTATGATATTTAAGATGTCGGATTCCCAAGTATTTCAGTGAGTGGCTTACAGTATCATTGATCAAAAATGTCTTGCACTACTTCACCATACCCGACTTTTCACCATCATCTTTTCCAGTTCTTTACTGATGTCAGAGAAAGTCGGCCTCTTGTCTGATTCTTGTTTCCAGCATCGGACCATGAGGTTATACCTGCGGGAGGAGATGTTTTTGCAGTGGCTTATGTAAAATGTCAGGTGAGGCATTTTCCATGAAGTGCGGTGCATTGCACACAGAGGATAGAACTAACAAAGTCACAAAGTAACAAAGAGGAGAGCTCACATTTCCTCAGAGCAGTTCTCTGGTCTCTCCATCCGGTAGCCAGTCTTCAGGAGGTTGAAGAGGCGTTCAGGTGCAATACCTGGGTAGGGATTACCTCCCAGTGTCACAATCTCCCATAGGAGCACGCCGAAGGACCAGCTACAAGAATATATCAAATAAAAGAGGTGTAAAAATGACGAGTCTCACTTTTTGGGAAATGTAGGATTGACTCAGTACTTACACGTCACTTTGCGTTGTGTAAATGTGATCAAAGAGGGACTCTATCGCCATCCATTTCACAGGTATGCGGCCCTTGAAAAAAGATACAGTGGTTTTGATGGTGAGTTAAAAGCTTGAAGTAATCCCTTGCCATTTCGCCCTTCAAGTTTTGCAGCTTCACTCTATCACGGTTATTCAAAATATCTTAATTAATAAACCATGCAGTTTCATCGCTGAATGTGGCCTATTATTATTCAAAAATGATGCATATTTCAGCACATTTTACATATTTTTTGGCTAAGTTAAGCATTTTCAAGCCTAAACATGACTAAATGAACTAAAATACAAAAATAAGGCATTCAGCAGACACATTCAAAGATGTTGTGATGATGTGTAATATTCTACACTGGTCACTAGGTGTCAGTGATGTTACTGTCATGTTCAGTGGGACACACAAGCACCAGATGTAATCGCTGGAACAACAGGCTTTTATTGCAGGTTTGAATTATCTCACAACAGGCCCAATAATCCCTAACATCGGGTACTGTTGCAGCCATAACCCACACCGAGCTACAGCACAGCTCCCCTTACACCGGAACACATTTGCAGCAACACACACGAGCACAAGTCTCGTTTATGTCTTAAATGTCTTATTTTCTGTTATTATGTCTGCTATAGCCGGTAATACAAGTGTAAAGGAGACTATAAGTGTGTTATTTCATGTCTAATAAGGTTAAAAAACATATTTACAGGTTTTCTATGCTAACTATGAAAACGTTTAATTTATCAATAAGGAATCCCACTTAGTGGAAATTCACTTATCATGGTCGGATCTGGACTCAATTAACTGTGAGAAACGAGGGATCACTGTATGTGTGATTTTTTTTTGCATGTATGCTGTTTAGAAAGACTTTTGTCTTCACCTTGCTCCTTTTAACGTAAGAGTCCTCCTCATACACATCTCTGGAGAGGCCAAAGTCTGAGATTTTCATCTTTCTTCCCTCTGCCACAAGCACGTTTCGTGCAGCAAGGTCCCTGTGAACAAGCTGTTTAAAAGCAAAAACAATCAGAGAACAGCTCAATGAAAATATGAGATGCAACGTGGAAAGATGCAAACCTTCATTTCCGCCAGATACTGCATGCCTCTGGATATCTGCCACGCAAAGGAGATCAGGTCACCCATGGTGAGCGCCCTGTCGTCTGGGTTCTCCAAGTAGCTGGAGTTTCGGTTGGCATCCCTTCCCATGAAGCTCGGGCCAACTTTCCGGCTCTCGCGAAGGAAGTTGCGAAGTGAGCCGTACTTGGCATATTCGACGATGAGATACAATGGACCTATTCACAGAAACGCAGTCTTCAGGCTCCATGTGCAACTAAGGAGCATGGCTGAGGTCTTACCGTCCTGACTGCAAGCTCCGTACATCTTTATGACGTGAGGATGGTTGACTTGCTTGAGTAACGTGAATTCTGACAGCAGGTCTCGCAGCTCGCTGTGGGAGGCGTTTTCTACCATGGATAACAACAAAGATTTGAATACATGGCACATAAATATTTGGCAGATGGCAGAACTTGTCACATAGCTACAGAGGGATCTAATGAAGCGTATGTCGGTGCTATTCCACTGACTTGTGAGGGACTAGCGCTTTTGGAGCCGTTTCCTAAAAGCAGCAAAGCACTTAGTTTTGGTAGTCGGTCAGCATGCTGCTGCTGTTAGAGTATATAAAGGATCTTTGCAGTGGTTCCTTAGTAACAGCAGGGTGCTCTTGTCAAATAAAGGGTCTTTGCTAGTGTTTTTGCAGCAGATGACTAAAAAGAACAGAGCAGGGGTGTCCAAACTATTTCCACTGAGGGCCGCATACTGAAAAATGGAAAGATGCGGGGGCCGCTTTTACTTTTATTTTTTTTTTTTAAATCAAGCCAAACAAACAATTTAATATATTGTATATATATACAGTATATATATATATATATATATATATATATATATATATATATATATATATATACAGTATATACAGTATATATAGACACACACATATATACACACATATATACACGTATATACACAGTATATATACAGTATATATATATACAGTATATATATATATATGTGTATATATATATATATATATATACACATATATATATACGTATATATATATATATATATATATATACATACATATATATATATATATACACAGTATTTACACATATAAGATGTATTTACACATTTTATCAGTGACAAAGTGTATTATTATTATTATTATGAACGGTTTCTCCTCATATTACTTTTTGGCATTTTTTTTTTAATGTTTACAAATATTTCAATGTTCTACTGTTTTTTTTCATACTTTTTTTTTCATACTAATATAACTTATTCTCATCATATTTGGATTTTATTATCATAACATTGTAGCATTTACCAAACCTAATTTTCCTAAAATTTCAACTTAATTCTTTGTTTGGTTTGTTTCTCATAATACAACTTTTTTCCTGTAATATTTCAACTTTATGGTATGTTTTCAGTTAATATAATGACTTTACACCCTTAACGTTTTGTCTTTATTCTTGTAAAATTACTGCTTTTTTTTTAGGGTCAAAAAATGGGCCATAAATGGACCCCGGGCCGCACTTTGGACGCCCCTGACTTAGAGGATGTTTGACTGGCGTTTTGGTAGGAGGTCCTTAAAAATAGCAGAGCGCTCTTGCCATAGAGAGGATCTTTGACTATAATTTTTTTATGTGGGTCCTTAAAAACAGCATAGTGCTCCTGTTATACAGAACCTAGGCTCCCAAAGTGGGGTACGCAGATTGCCGTGGGGGGTATGTGAATAAAAATTAAAAACGCCTTGACTGCATTAGCGGCAAACGCTGAGCTTTACCTAATGTGTTCGAACGCCTCATGTGAACAGCCACAACGCAGGTAGCAGCTACAGTAAGTACGGTGCAGAAGAAAGGTGAGAGCATGAAGTTGTTCATTGTTGTGTGTGTGTTACATGAACAAATAAGCAAGTTTGATGATGATCTTGTGCATTAAAAGCGTTTCATCTCTAAGATTCCTCAAGATGATTAATATTGTGTACTAAATGAGAGCTGGTCTTCTCACGTGGTGCTCACGTGTCATTTGTTTGTTGACTGGATGCACCGACTATGTTTGCACGTGGAAGTAAATGTATGCTTTCATCAGTAATGTGTCTTCTTCGGGTGTTGCGGGTGCTTTGTGTGATGCAGACTGAGACTTATGTGTATGACTTTCTCTGAAGCTGCTTTGAGTAGCGGTTTTGCAGCAGATTCCTAAAAACAGCCAAGCATTCCTGAGTGCTGTTGTCATACAGAGGATCTTCGACTATAATGTTTTTCAGTGGGTCCTTCAAAAACCACATAGTGCTCCTGTTATATAGAGGATCCTTTTAGTGGCGTTTTTGCAGCAGGTTCCTAAAAACAGCAAAGCATGTCTGTTATATAAAGGATGTTTGGACTTGCATTTTGGTAGTAGGTTCTTAAAACTAGCAGAGCACTCTTGTGCAATCTTAATGTAGAGGATCTTTGACTATAATTTATTTTTTTTTTTAATCAACAGAGCGCTCCTGCTCTGATTTGAGTAGCGTTTTTGCAGCAGACTCCTAAACACGGCTAAGCACTTCTCTCATGTAGAGCCTACGCTCCCAAAGTGGGGTACATGTCATAGGGGGTACGTGAATGAAAATGAAAAACAATTAACGCCTAATACTCACAATTACGAGTGCACCTGAACGCCTCATTTTTCAGAATGTGGCCCTCTGGGGAAAAGGTTTGGACACCCCTGATATAGAAGATCTCTGACTAGTGTTAACATAATATGCTAACATATATATACTGTATATATATACTGTATATATATATATATTATATACAGTATTAGGTTAACATAATATGCTAACACTAGTCAGAGTGTTATATATATTAGGTTAACATAATATGCTAACACTAGTCAGAGATCTTCTATATCGGTTGTGTCTGCTACACTTCAGACGGTCTTACCTTTCAGCATTTTCACAGCCACCGTCGTGTAACCTGCTTTCCCTTTAAGCCTGAATGCTGTTGCCTTGACGACTTTTCCAAACTCTCCTTCTCCCAAAGTCTTGCCAAGCACCAGGTTTTTACGAGGGAATTCCCACTTGGGGTCCTCCTGTTGGAAGAAAACAAACACGATGTCGCAAACTCAGCATCCAAACACGATGCAGGAAGTGGGCAGCGGCTTACGGGTATTTTAAAGGTGTCAGTCTCGATGGATTCCTGCGAGCCTCTGCGTAGGTTGTTAGCGGGGAAGCTGATCGGATAGGCCTGGGCGGGCCGGCGGAAAGTCATCTCAGCGGACGCTATGGGGGGCTTGGGCGAGTTCTTGTGGTAGCGGTGGATGAAGTATGAAGAAAGGAGGATGGAGACGATGAAGGAGAGGAGCAGGGCTGTGGCGATGACAGTCTTACACATGTCGTCGCAGATCACCTCTGGGGGAGACAACAGAGGGTTTGGACCTGAAGTACACTCTCATAATGACATCTTGAATGTGTGAATGCTGAGAATGCTATTCTCCGACAAAAGAATGACAGATATTTTCAGTGTGTCATTACAATTCTCTCTATCCATTTTCCTACACAGCTTGCTCTCATTAGGGTGACGGGTGAGCTGGAGCCTATCCCAGCTGATTTTGGGCAAGAGGTGGGGAACACCCTGGACCGGTCACCAGCCTATGGCACGGCACATACTGTACATACAAACATTCACACTCACATTCACACCTCCGGACCATTTAGAGCACAGGTGCCAAACTCAAGGCCCGCAGGCCAAATGTGGCCCGCCACGTCATTTTATGTGGCCCGCGAGAGCAATTAAATAGGTCAAAAGCGTGCTTTGATCAAAAACTACATTTCCCACAATGCCTATAGACTACAATACGAAGTGACGGCTCACCGCCACTAAACGGCAGTGTCTCCACATCAATGCCAACGAGTTGAATTGACAAATAAATAATGATCCCAAAATGTCCAGAGAGAGAAAAGTTGATGCGGATGGAAGACCGTTTCAAGAAAGATGGGAAGGCGGGTACTTGTTTATGCTTCAAGGAGAAAGACCGGTATGTCTTTTGTGTCACAAAGCGGTGTCGGTTGTTAAAGAGTACGATCTGCGTCGGCATTTTGACACTAAACACGGAGCTAAGTACGCCAAAGCTAGCCTTCAAGAAAAGCAACAAATTGCCCAAAAATTAAAAGGCAAACTGCGGTTGCAGCAGAGTGTGGTCACAAAATCCACAGCCAAAAACAATGCGGCAGTGGAAGCTAGCTTTATTGTGGCTGAAGAAATTCCCTACGCTTCCAAGCTGACAAATTCAAATGATTTATGTTGTACCAGAGCAACAAGTAAGGATATTTTTTTTCTATGCAATTGTAATGTTTGTCACTTGAATAAGTAATCAATTTAAAATTATTTAACATTAAGGAGTTGTTATGTTTATTTTACATTACATTCAATTACATTTAGTTTTATTTATAAGTTACATCTGGCCCTTTGAGGACAGCCATTATGTCGATGTGGCCCTAAGTGAAAATGAGTTTGACACCCCTGATTTAGAGTCTCCAATTAACATAGCATAATGCATGTTTTCGGTATGTGGGAGTAAGTCTGAGTACCACACAAAGACCACACACAAATGACCAAATGGAGCTTTGAACCCTCAATCTGAGGTAATTACAGTTACTAGAAGAACTAAATAGGAGACGAAGGAACCAATATATGGAATTTTTCTGCCAGGTCAATGCAAGATCATTGACAGAGTCACATTGAAAGCCAAAAATGCTAACACAAACACATTTGTATAGTTTTACAATTACAGTTTTACTTGCATAAAACAATTCATAATGCATAATGTTGAATGAAAGGGATAAATAAACATTTAAGGTTACCTTTACCTTCATTGAAGACATGACAAAGCAACGAGATCAACACAGACGCCTCCTTCGTGTTTTGCCATGAGTTAAAACACGCTAACCGGGGCGTACGCTAACAGTAGCCATTGTTCACTACTACTACACAGGAGGCTAAATAGCTAGCCAATGAGGGTTGTGGCTGCTCATTCTCAGGAAAACACTGCCCCAATTCAGAGCATTGCAAGTCACGTGCTCAGCCCCCCGCCAAAGAGCTATAGCATGATCAAGATCATGATCATAATGACTGTAATGTAGTGACAGTGTATTGCTGTCCCAAATGTATTACTGTGGTTGGAAACGGAAATGACAATTGCAATATTTATTCGCTTTCTCTTCTTCTGTAGATACTGTAGTCCCTGTCCTTCTGCTACGAAGCCAAGATGGCGATGACGGAGGGCGGTTAGGCTCCATTGCTGCACACTCACCATTTGGAGCGTGTTTAGCGCAACATCAGGGCACAGAGCGCACTGCATTTTGCTGTATTTCACAGTGTGAATGTACATAAAATGAATTAAGACGCAGCCCATTTCTTTCTCTACGACTCACCCTCAATATCTTCTTTCTCACAGAAGCATCTCTCAGTGTAGCAGTAGCAGGTCCCGTAGCCAGCCTGGATACCGTTCCTCAGGCCGAGTTCATGACCGCCAATGACAGTCTCTTCTTCACACACAAAGTGAACACTGTCAGTGCAACAGCCATGCCTTCTTTTCTGATAGATATGAACAGAACATACTTGTACAGTCTTGCGGGCATATTGACGTGTCTTTGCTTTCAATAGCATCACAAAAGCTGTCTGGACATGTGCGCAGGTCAGGTGAACAGGTGGAGTAGTTTTCAGAAATTCCTGCAATAATAAGTAGGGCAAAAATATTATTCCTGTAAATAATAAAATAGATAAAATAAATCATAATAAACATAAATAATCTGTATAATATACATATATATATGTTTATTTGTTTTTATAAAACAATGACAACAATTTTAAACTGACAATTGTTGCTATTTGTTCTTTAAAAATATGTACTTCAAAAATGACCTTTTTCGGTGCCTTGCCTCCACTGGCACCTCCCAGTGGTCGCCCCCAGGCCTCGGGTGGACTCGCAGTCTCCTCGCCGTCTGTTTTCTGCACAGGGCGGGAACTGCTGGCTCTCCTGACCGCCCTGGTTTACTGTGTAAAACAGGAGCAAATGATCTAAATCAGACGTGTCCAAAGCGTGGCTTGGGGCCATTTTTGACCCACACCTTGGCATATTGTAAAAAAAAAAAAAGGAATTAAATATTAATTAAATATATTATTAGATATTGCGCTAATTTGCTTTGTCTCCTGTGGATGTTTTAGCATGTATTAACTAGGGCAGTTAATGCGTTAAGAACGAGTTAAAGGAAAGTCTCTTCTATTTTTCTCGATGTGCGATTAACGTGCGCACTTCCTGTTTGACCCTCGGCCCACACCGTAGTTTGAGAAAACGCAGCGGTGTTGCAGTTAATGTTGAGCCACATACGGGAAAAATATTGAGCAGAAACGGACAAAGAAAGCGTATTTTGAGCGGTACGTTTAGCTTCAGATGGCTCTCTCGACAAGACCAAAGTCGTTTGTATCTACTGTCACTGTGAGTTGAATTGTCATCGGAGTACGTCGAGTCTCAAATGCCACTTGCTGGGTTCAGATGGGGAAACTGAAGATGCCGGAGAATGTGTTGGTGGAGCACTGCAGGAATTTTTGATTGTCATTTGTACAGTGTTACCATGACATACAGTATGAGTGTCCCAACGAAGTAGTGTTTTTTTAATTTACCAGCCGTCTCTTGGCTGCAAGCTAAAATTTGGGATACGTGCTGCTAGTTACCGGCAGGCACGGTCGAAGACAGCTATTTGAGGGGCTTCTACCACAAAGGTGGAAGTGAGCGAGCACACACACGGCGCTCAATGAGATGTTAGTAAAGGCTGGCGAGGGAATTCATTATCATGCGATTTATTATTGTTTGTGCTTGAACTGCTGTGTTTGTCAAAAATGAAAGAATAACACTTGTACTTTGCAAAACCCATACTACAAGTGTGATACAGTGTGAGTGTTTGTGTGTGTGTGTCTCGAAAAGAGTGTTTGGAAGTGAAGTGTATGCTCTAGCCTGACTGCATTACAGTATAGTTCTGTAAACTACTGAGTGTACTTGAGCACTTTATTTTTTGTAAGTCGTCAATATTTATTTTTCTAACACCCTGTTTTCATTTCAGTTCGTTGGTGGGTGTTTATGCAAACCTTTATTAGTAATGTTAGATGTTTTGTGAGATTATTTGCTTGAGGAAAATGACATTGGAGTGATGGACAGTTTACCTTACCAACGTCTACTTGTTGTACATTGTGTTTGGTTTTTATACATTGAGGTCCATTTTGTGTTGAGCTGTTTAAAAAAACAGAGTGTTTAATAAGCAAAAGGTTTGCATAAAGCAAACATATTATCCAGTGTCATGTTGAAAGGTGCATTAAAAACTCTTAAAATTATCTTCCAAAGGTACATTTATCATAGATTAAAAACTTCTATCTGCAATTAATTGTGATCAATTATGAGTTAACTATGGCCCTAGTATTAACCTATGATGGATTGGTTTTATCATCTTTAATAATGCACAAAATGTATCAAAGTGGCCAATTTTTCTGTGTGCAGCCCTCAGGGGAAAATGTTTGGACACCCCTCATCTAAATACAAATGCAAAAATGCCACTTATTTCTAAGTCTAAAGCAGGGCTGAAGATGATGGAACACCAGAGGCTCACGACTAAACCATTCTTGTATTTAGCTGATAACTTTTCATAGGAAAACGTTGACTTAGTGTGGTTGCAGGTGTTTCACCTTCACTATCCAGAATGACTTGGATCTGAGTGCTGGCCTCCATCTGCGTGTGCTCCTCCTGAGCTACAACAACGTACTGCAGATCCTGGCACTCTGGTTTCCGCAGCGCCTCTGAGTCGTTCACATAGAGGAGTCCCCACATTTCATCTGGGGCCTGTGTGATGCTGATGGCTGCATAGCAGGACAGCTCGTCAGCGGAGATGTTCTTATCAGGCAGCTTGAGCTGGTACGTGACTCTGAAGCCATCAAATTGCTGGCAGTTTTCCACACAGACTCTGCCCACCTGAGACGGGAAAATAATCAAAGAATGGAATGACGCTTTCAAATGGTGTACTGTCACGCGTTTCAGATGGTGTTTACTGAGCCAGCAGGGGGCAGTCTAGTAAAGGACTCAGCTAACCCTGATCATGTGGCTCCTCAGCTACATCAGCTGACTTTAGAAGACTAGATTAAATGTATAACACGCATGCAATTGGAAAGGGTGCACTTCAATCCTATATTGGTTGCCCCCCACACCCCAAAAAATGAATTTCTTTTTTTCTATAGGTGGTCCGTTCGTAGACTGTGATGTAAATTGAGTTTTAGTGTAAGTTGGAACTTATATGTAAATAACACCTAAGTGACGCACACTGTACAAAGAAGGACATACAAAATACAGTAAATATTAAATACAATAATTACATGAAACTGTAATAAAAAGAGAACAACTTCTTACTTTTATCCGTCTTAAAACACTGTCCCACGCTAGTCTGGAAGGATAACCTCCCCTTATCCTCCCCGATCTCCTTGTAACAGTACACAAAATCCATGACCCCTCAAGCATTCGTTAGCATTCAATAATCTATATCCTTAATGATGGTCGCGACAGTCGAGCGTTTCAGATCAAATATTGGTGGGCTCTCTGAGCTTTTTGTGATGTTCATTTTCACTTCCACTGTGATGGGTTTCTTTTTACTTTGGCGCACTGCTGCTTGGGAGACATAATGAAGTGCAAAAAGTTAAGGGATTAGCGATGTCATCCTTCCTCAGAGTGGCTGCACAGGCACACACTGTATTCTTGCAGCACGAGTCTCGTGTTTATGTACCAAATCTAAGTTTTGGATGTCTTTATGGCAGCGTGTTCGTAACCACAAAACATCGGAACATGGAACGTTGTAAACTGAGGACCACTTGTATTGGCCAAATAATTCTGGACTTAACTGTACAGTCATTCCTCGTTTATCACGGTTAACTGGTTCCAGACCTGAATGTGATAACTGAGTTTCCACAAAGTAGGGTTTCTTATTTAGAAATGGAATATTTTCATAGTTAAGAGCATAGAAAAGTGGTTTGCAACCTTCTAATTATTATATAAATATATTAGACATGAAATCTAGACATGAAATAACACCCCTATAGTCACCTTCACACTCATATTAGCCGATGTAGTAGACATAAAAGCCAGAAAATAAGCCATTTGTTACATAAATATTGCATAATATAGACTCACACGTTAGCATTGGGAGTCACATTATCCCAGAGTAGTACCTGCGGTGGCTATTGTCTCATCAATGTAACATTACTGACACCTAATGACTAGCATAGAATAGTATATATATCATACTCTGAATGTGTCTTCTGAATGCCTTGTATGTGTATTTGAGTAAATTTAGCCATTTTTATGCACGAAAATGCTTAATTTAGGTCAGAAATATGTAAAAATGCGTTTAAATTGTATTGTATTGTATTGTATGTACTTTATTTATCCCACAGCGGGGAAATTTACTTGTTACAGCAGCAAGCAAGCAAGACAAGTAAAGAGAACAGTAAAGTAAAGCATCGTGACTACAACATGGTTCAGGTGGTGCAGGTGTTGTAGAGCCTGACAGCGGTCGGTATGAAGGACCTGCGGAACCTCTCCTTCTTACACCGTGGGTCTAACAGTCTGCTGCTGAAGGAGCTGCTAAGGGAAACAACAGTGTCATGTAGTGGGTGAGAGGTGTTGTCCATGATGGATGTCAGCTTAGCCAACATCCTTCTCTCCCCCACTTCCTCCACGGAGTCCAGAGGACCGTCCAGGACAGAGCTCGCTCTCCTGATCAGTCTATTGATCCTGCTCCTGTCCCTGTCCGTGCTGCCCCTTCTCCAAATATGCATATTGCTTGACTAATACTAGGCTGTAGTCAACCACGAAACAGCATGATTCGTTAATTAATATATTTTTAAAAACGTGATTTATAAAGCCCAAAATTCAAAGCTCAAAGTGGCAAGGGACGACTGTATTTGCATATTTGAAGACAAGTATCAAATGGTAGGCTTCAGTGCCATATTACGCCCCTGAGTCCAGTAATGAAGTCCTGAGCTGTGGTCAAGAAGAAATCATCAGGACGTTGGACACCTTTGCTGGCAAGCTATTTGTTGGAGTTGGATTTTAATGAAAACTGTGACAAACGGACACCTGAAACAATCCCTCAACACGCCCCAGCCTCAGAGATTAGCTTGAGGGACTATATCAATCAACACACGTCCACCGCAACAAGTTGGCTTCGTGATTTTTCATACTCAACATGACATCAGCTTGGCGAAGAGAAACAAAAGTTCCCGAATGTTGATGACGATTGATGTACCCAAGAGTGTCAGAATTTCTGAGTACCTGAGCATAGAGTGAAGCCTTGCGTGTGAGCGTGAAGACATGTGTGATGTTGTCAAAGTAGATGTGGACGGGCAAGATGGTGACGTTGAAGTGAAGTAACACCGTTCCCTCTAGACCAGGGTAGGTGGTGTCATTGACCAGGTAGTCTAGCTGCACACTGCGATTCTCTGTCACAAACAGGTTCCTCTTGAGGACCAGCTCTAAAGTAGAGACATGAAAAACTTTGTTCAGAAAAAGACCTCATCATCGACAGATGCGTTGCAGTTGTTGGGATTACTTACGGTAATTATGAATGGTCTCTCTGACGCCGTTATGAGCAGCTTTCTTTTCACTGAAACTGCTTTTTACATCAAATGTTTCCCTTGTCCACGGATCAGTGTTGAGCAAGGTCTCAACATACCCTTTGTGACTCTGGTCCACGGAATACATGGAGGTCAAATCCCTGTCAAAAACAGATAATTTTCCAAAGGTACCACCCTGGAAAGAGACACAAAACACATCAGCGCGTCTAGAAACCACATTCCAGAATCAGTCTTTGATATTTCTTCTCACTTTAGTCCGATTGAAGCTGATGATAATATCTGCTGCCTCTGTTCCATTCACATAGGGTGCGTTATCATCCTCATCATTAACAAAAACATCCAGAGGAGTGTCCAGCGTAGTGATGGCGGTCTCTGTCCGAACTGTGCAAACCAGCAGGAGCCTGTAACGTTCACTCTCCTCTCGGTCCAAAGCTGCAGTCACAACTAGCTCTGAGGTGTTCTGGTTCACAGCAAAGGGGGCAGGTGTCTCTGTTAGAAAAGGAAATATACGACACTGCTTAGACCGCACTAAATATAGACCACATCTGTCCCTCAAGCTGAACACTAGTTATGACTCCCGTGAGGTTTGTCATGATATGCATTGTTTTCATTGTAAAAAGTTGTGAAGGACACCATAGTAATCCATAGCACTTTTTGGTCCCACAGAAGGTAACCAATCAATTAGTTGACACTGAATTAGGATGTCTGTGTGATAATGGAAATAGGAACAGAAGAAGGAGAATAACTCTTGTTTCCAAACAGCTCAATTGTCATATCACTGTGTTGTGTTGTGCTCCTCTTTGTGACGAAGGTTTGTCGTGATTCCAATCCAGTTGGAGGGTGCTATCCTACATGGTGTCAGAAGTGGGATGTTAGTCCATTTGTGGCATGCCCAATCTGAAGGACCCTTGGGATGGAGGGAGGTGGTGTGTTCTAAGTATAACTGTGTACAGTCATTCCTCGCCACTTCATGATTTAAATTTTGTGGCTTCACTCTATCTATCCATCCATCTTCTATGCCGCTTATCGCGGAATGCTGGACCTATCCCAGGTGACTTCGGGCGAGAGGCAGGGTACACCCTGGACTGGTCGCTAGCCAATCGCAGGGCACATACAGACAGGGCACAGGGTATGTAGTACTTTACACTGGACACTAGGTATCAGTAATGTTACTTTAAGACAATAGCCACCGCAGGAAGTACACTGTCCAGAAAAACACAAGGAACCCTCCCAATGCTAATGTGTGTCTATGTTATGTCTTATTTATGTCTAATATGTCTTATTTTCGGTTATTATGTCTGCTATATTGGATAATACAACTGTAAAGGTGACTATAGGGGTGTTATTTCATGTCTAGAGGGCTCTAATAATGTTGAAAACTGTCTTTAGAAGGTCGGCTTTCTATGCTCTAACTACAAAAATATTAAATTTATAAATGAGGAATCTTACTTCATGGAAATTCACTTGTCACAGCCGGGTCTGGAACAAATTAACTGCAATAAAAGAGGGATTACGGTACAGTCGGCCCTCGCTACATCCCGGTTTGAATATCGCTCCCTCACTCTATCGCGTTTTTTCCATGGCTTACTATTTCTATGGCCTATTGAAAGACAAGTCATATGTAGTATTCTGGTCAATACTAGGCGTCAGTACAGTAATGTTACATTGATTAAACATTACCTGCATTAAGTCAGCCATCATCAAAAAACAAATAGGAAGCTAACTAGTTGGCTGGGTAAATTGCCTCTTGTGTCACTTCAGGGATCCCGTAGCCTGCGCACAAGCGGTTCACAATGCGATTGTAAAACAACGCTAGCAGTATTGTCGGAGTGTATGTCTATGTATGGCAGATTAATGTTAGACTGGCTGTCCTGGATATCAATCGAGTGACAAATGTCATCGTGAGGATGGCTGATGTCGATCTTTTTTTCTAATGCAATGCAATCGACCCACATTATGTTTAAGATACAACAACAACAAGGAACATTCCTAATGTTAACGGTGAGTTATTATGTGTTATTATTGCTTATCATGTTTACTATATCATGTAATACGAGTATAAAGGTGACTATCAGGGTGTTATTGAATGCCTAGAGGGGTCTAATAGTTTCTAGAAGGTCATAAACAGATTTTATATGCACGAATTATGAAAATATTCCATTTATTAATATTGAATCCTACTTTGTGGAAATTCACCTATCGAGGTCGGGTTTGGAATCAATTAACTGCGATAAACGCAGGATGACATGTATACCCATTTCTTGTTGTCAGTATAATTATGTATGTGATCTGGATAACCCTATACATCCAGATTCAAACCCAGTTTAAGAGTGGGATGAAGTGAGATGGTTAGCAGTGAGGCCATCTGCGGTGGGCCCAGTTTGAATGGGGCGCCTGTGAGTTACATGGGTGAGCTGCTGGAAGGTGGAGGGAGTGTGCTACATTGGTGTGAACAAACTGATTACTATGCCAGTTTGAGGGTGAAGTGGTGTCAGAAGTGGGATGGTTCCCACAGTGAGGCTCTTTAATTCATACATGTCTTTGTTTAATTCATTGGCAGGTTACAATGCGTCATGTTGATATGACGTTACATATCTATGTTACATGACTATTCTATGGTGGAAACAATGACTGGGTAACTGTATGGGTCAAAAAAGCACAGGCCTCACCGACCAATGACAGGCCATCGAGATACTTTTGTGTCACAAACCTGACTCTATGCTGTAGGAGATGGTGTAGTTGGGGCAGACGTTCTGTCTTGTGAGACGTCGAAGCTGCATTATGGCCCCTGGGAACCTGTTCTCCATGATGTGTGGTTTGGACGTGTCTCGGTGAGGGAAGCACAGCTCTTTCATATCAGTCTGCGCACATTGGGGCATCGTGGCATTGACAAAGTCCAGGATGATCCGAGGGTTGTTTCGAGTGGCGCACAGGGACTTTTTGGTGAACTTAGGTAGCACCATAACATGGAGGGACAACTTCTTCACAGACCATAAAGGTTTATCTGATAAGAAAGACATTTTAATCTCAAACACATGACAGAACTTTTTCAGTATGGGAAGAATGCAGGCTAACTGGATCTTAATGTAGTAGATAACTGACAGCATCACTACCAGTCCTACATCAATGTGGAATGCTCGTATGTGACTCACATGGCAAGGCAAAGTCGCTCTCCTCCAAGGTTTTGTTCAAGGACAATACTCCAGTGGTGATGTCCATGTTAAACCAGGAGCTGTAGGGAGGTCGTTTGACTGAACTGGACCAGCACAGGTAGAAGTGTGGCTGCTCCGACTCGCCGTCCAGCATGGCGTGAACCTGGAGGACTCTGCTCCCTGCCGGCTGGCCAACATATATGGTCTCCTTGTACTCGTTCTGAGGGAAGTACAGTCCTTCAGCTGCTGGTTAAAATGAAAAAGAAGACAATTGAGTCATGCTAATCTTGAAGAACTGAGCTTTTTATGCAGGTTTTGACAACAATGCTGTTTAGCAACGTTTCATGATGATTAGCACAGAAATTGAACATGGCAGGTTTCTTTTGTTCCCTCTTCCTTTCCTCCCTCCTGGTTAGCGGAAATTGAAAGGAGGACTCAAATGACGCAGCTCTATTAATGAATTTCTCATGTGGTCGATATGCGGTTTCCGATCGTCCTTGTAGTCACCTTGAGGTGTTTAATTAGGCCACATCACATGACACAGAGGAGAAATGAATCATTACCTGCCAGAGGATGGGTGAGGGGCGCGTTTATGTGCTTGTAAGGCTACTCCACCGAGAGCTACATCACATCAGCTGTGTGTTTTACAGGAAAATCGAGATGCGAGTGTTCGTCCTGTAATTATATCCCTGCTATGATCCTCTTTGACGACAGTAGGCGACCATTTAGGGAGCGCACTAATGTCATTAGCAGACAGCAAAACTAGATTT
Organism: Dunckerocampus dactyliophorus; assembly: GCF_027744805.1. Lineage (NCBI taxonomy): Eukaryota > Metazoa > Chordata > Actinopteri > Syngnathiformes > Syngnathidae > Dunckerocampus > Dunckerocampus dactyliophorus. The sequence goes on along the minus strand of NC_072832.1, from coordinate 16,611,488 downwards.
TCTATTTCTGTTGGTGCAGTTCAGGCCTCGGCTCTGGTTTCAGACATTGATTTAATTTCACAGGACTTGGATGACAGGAGGCTGGATTGATGGATAAAATGTTCCTTCCTGAAAGATCGACATTCACTCAGGGTGGCTGCAGCCATCTTTGTTAGGATTGTTCCTCAGAAATAAAGGAAAAAAAAAACAGCCTTTGGATTGGTCGTCCTTTGGGACTCAAATCATAAGCAGTCATCTATTTTTCAGTTACAGCCACAAAATAAAACCCCAAGCAAAATATATGTACTTTATGGACAAACATTTGAATTAGTGTTAATATCTGTTTGACCCCAACAATTTTGTTAGTTTACATAAAGAATATTCTCAAACATTTTTTCTATTGTTTAATAATTGTATTATTAATAACTTTAAGTACTCTAGTACTAACGAGTATTTGTTTAAAGTTTCCCATAGTGTTAATGTATATGCAATGAATGTAATCAGCTGACAGTTGATGTAATGCCAACTAACTTTAATGTCACCAGATAAAATTTATAATAAGAAACAATGAAAAATACATCATTTTGCCTTTTTTGTATCTGTTTAGTTGAAATTGAAGTGTAAGTGGGTGTTTTTTCTGTCATTAAAAATACACATTTTTTAAGGCAGGTGTAAGCGTTTTCCAGCCACATTTGAAAAAATGCATTTTTTTTTAAATCAGGATTTGTATGGGGCTTGAAAATGAGAAAAGATATTTTATAACAGACAGAAAAAAAACACAAAACTTGGCGGGGGCACATAAAAGGTGCAGAAAACAGGCTGACCCTGTTATACCAATTACAGCCTGAAGAGGACGCCATTACCTTTGCAAGAGGGGCCTACTTTTGTTACATGGGAAAAAGACACTTAAATTAGTACAAAAAGATTACAAATTGTGATCAGATTCATCCCAGTTTTGAAATGAATTAATCTGACTAATCACTATTTGCGACTATGTCTGATATACGCCAATTTTACTGGATTTTATCAGCAGAAACCTGCATGGCAAAACAGGATTACATGTATTAACAGCTCCAAATGAGCTGAATATGTAAACCAAGCTAAAAGATACCACACATGCCTGCAGATCAATTTGCCTGACACTCGTCTCTTTAATAGCAGAACATTTGAATCACACTATTAACCATGTTACTATGAGCAATTAGAGGTTGCGTTCAAAGACACCACGTATGATGAAATCACAAGTTTCCGGTATATATTCCGAGATTTAAATGCAGCAAATTGTACTTCCACATTAAGAATTACGCAGTGGAAGATACAAATATCCCCTTATTGCTTTTCTTTGTCTTCCCATTTATATAGATCACATATAGATCATATACAGTATATATAGACCACACATACATGCATAATAAATATGATGTTGTGATGTTCGCAGTGGCCCTGAATGCATCTCGCAGGTGTAGAGAAAATGAGGAAGTGTCGGACAGACATGAGACATGTTAGCAAGTTGGGTATGCAGTCATGCCTTGTTTATAGCGGTTAATTGGTTCCAATCCTGACCGCGATAAGTGAATTTCCACAAAGTAGGATTCAATATTAATACACAAAATATATTCAAAGAGCATAGAAAACCTGTTTATACAGGTTTTAACATTATTAGATGCCTGTAGACATGAAATAACACCCCACTAGTCACTTTTACACTCCTATTATTCTTTGTTCACATCACATTCACTGCGGGGACATAACGGACGGCCGTCGCTAGCATAGCCAGCTAGCGAGCTAACTAATTAGCCTTTCCAATTCACGTATTCTAAACTTAAGGAAGTGTTTCAAAAAGAGTGGGGAAGAAGCACAAAGAAGCCAAAAACGTACCACTTGCACACAGAATGAGAGGAAAACCTTTTTTAAATTCGATCTCAGCCATGGCACGTCGGCTCTGCTCTGCTGGTTCAGTAGCCAGTCTCCATGCAGTGTGAAAGGTAATGTACTCTAACGTCAGGTCTCATAACAGTACCGATGCCTAGTGACCACAATACTACATATAACATGTCTTTCAATATTTTTTGACTAATAATAGGCCAATAGTCAACCACAAAACAGCAATCATTTATTTAATTTGTTATTTTTATCTTTTTAAACTGTAATGGACGACTGCACAGTATATATTGGAATTGGAATTTCAATAAAGTCATAAAAGCGCAATACATTTGTTACCGTCAACATTTTGTCTTTGACAGCCCTATGTTATTATTATTATTGTTATTATTATTATTATTATTATTATTACTATTATATACTTTCATGTATTTACTTAATAGGTAATAAATATCCGCTGGTAACTCTACCCCAAAAATAAAATAAAAAAATCAAATATTGTTTTAGATACGTCCACGTGGATGTCAGCAGCTTTTCATATAAGTAACGAGAAGGTCCAATATGTTAACCAGTGGGAGCAAAACATATTTATGAAAGCATAAATTGTCTGTGCAACACAACTTGTTTATATGAGTCAAAATTTAATTTCTCCCCAGGACTGAGGCCAACAGAAAGCAAGTAATCAGACTTAATTAATTGGACGGATCGAGCAGCCATTCTATCGTTGGTTTGTAAAAACATCATGACTCATTACCTCCCTCTAAAAATGACAGAAATGCGACATCTCATTTCCTCACACTATGGTGGGTTAATAGCTTAAATGACGTGCTGGTCGCACATGCAGGATTTGGAAGTGGGTATATACTGTATAAGAATAAAGTATTTCTGGAACAGCGTTAGCCTGTCATACCTGAGCAAATATTACCTTCAAAAGCTTCAAACAGCTACAAAATCTGACGCTGAGCTGCCACTTGTAGTCGTTTGGTCAAAAACAGGAGTATGTTTGAACAAGAGTACACTTGTAAGCAGCCATGTTTACAATAACTATCTTCTACTGCTGAGTGGCTGGTGAAATTGATGTGTAAAATGGGGAAAAACACTCTTAGACAACAGAAACAACAACAACAACACACTCTTTGCTTGACCTTGTTGAGATGCCAGGAGGTAATAATGACCTGTGTGTCCATTCCACCTCATATATTATCTGTGGAAGGACAAAAGGGACAGAGGCTCATTGCAATATCTGAAAGCAAACCACAGTGTGTCTAGAGGTCCTCAGTCAGAACTGATAGGGTGGGACGCCCTTTCTGTTGTCCTAGACAAAGACAGGAACTCAATTAACTCAATGCACGCTTGCACTGATAGATTTACCAGCTATGACATCACGAGCTCGCTAAGACTCACTACACTAACTGAAAGAAAACAAGGAAAAAAAAGCGTTGCTGATCAGGGAAAGTGCGCGCTGTACCTTCCTGTCACCAGTCCTCCTGAGAGCTGAGCCTCTGTTTGCCAAGGTCATCAGGCACTGCATGTGTCCTTGGTAACGACTCATTGGAAAGGCAGCAGACCAATCAATAACCGTACTAATCAACAGCCACGCTGATTGTTTTCCACTGATGAGAAAAGCTGATGGCAGCATGTGTAAAATCATCTCGTGGCAAATATAATGCGGCCACTCTTTTAAGCATGACCTTAAAATGATCCCGTTTTCTGCAGTCACAGAAAACGGGATCATTGGAACCATCAGTTTTCAAATAGGCCATCATTTGTGACAAAACTGCCTTCTGTGATATTACAGCCCATTTACTCCTGTTATATCAATTCAATACAAAGCTCGCAGCGCATTGCACCCAATTCTATCAATTCAACAAATAAATTACCTCAAAATCATCAGCTATCACGGCACCGCTGCTTGTAAAGAGGCAACAGTTAAAGGATTCGTTCGCCAAAAAGCTCCACCTTGAGATATACTGTAATTCTACTTTATTGATTATGACGTTTTAAAATCTCTCCCTCCTTCCCTCCAATGCACGATTGTTTCATCATGCCCGAGCTTTATTTAATAAAGCTCAGACTGGCATGCTTTTAAAACAGTATGGTGACGTTCAAAAGGAAAGTCACTTCCTGTCACGGTGCATGGCAGCGTTACAATATCTGATCGCTTTCCAGCAAGAGCTAATCAGTTACTTTACCCTGCTGCATACCTTAACACAATAATCAATTACACCCAGATGTAATCCAATTAGCTCTAAGAGAATACAAGAGCACTGGAGCCAATGAACCGTGTTCATCAGTCATCAAAAAAATCAAATAGAGCATCTCCTTGGGGGTAGCTGCAAGTCCAAATCAAGTTTAAGAAGTCCCACGGGTCTGTCAGTGGAAGCAAGATGTGTTCACGTGATGCGTGGTGCACCGTCACAGTCATTATCCTGCTATGAGAAGACATCAGCAGCCATTTAGTATCCAGCTTCACTCAAATGTGCACACCTGCAAGCACATGCTGCTACGCAGACAGATGAGAAAGACTTCATTTGTCATTTTACTAAAACTATCATGACCTTCCGTCCGCAACATGTCACGAGGCTCAACTGCTGAAGGTTCATACCCGAGTGTCGATCTGTAGCTGCACCTTGATCCAGACCCTCACCACGCAATCGGTGCCACGCCGCTACAAGGTTTTTAGGATATCGGCTTTGTTACACTGCTCAAAAAAATAAAGGGAACACAAAAATAACACATTCTAGATCTGAATGAATGAAATATTCTTATGAATTACTGAAATATACTGTAGTTGAATGTACTGACAACAAAATCACACAGATTATCAATGGAAATCAAATGTATTATTATTAGTAGTAATATTATTATTGGGGGTGTCTTGCTGTCCACCTGTTGTCCATTCCATTTGCACAACAGCAGGTCAAATTGATTGTCAATCTGTGTTGCTTCCTAAGTGGCAGGTTTGATTTCACAGAAGTGTGACTGACATTGCGATTGATTAAGTCTCCCCTTTATTTTTTGGAGTGGTTGATTTTTCATGCACGCCTGCTAACTGTGTACTGTTTTATTGTGTTATAATGCCTGTAACAATTTGTGACATTTGCACATTTCGTCTTTATTATCAACCATTTGTATTTCTTATTGTATTTTTATTGTATTTGTATTGTATTTTTATTGTATTTGTATTGTATTTTTATCATCTTTTAGTCTTTTCCGTTCCTTTATCGCTGCACAATACAGGTGGGTCATACTACAATTTTTGGTGTTAATTTATCCATCCATCCACATCTCCTCATTAGGGTCGCAGGGGTATGCTGGAGCCTATCCCAGCTGACTTCGGGCGACAGGCGGGGTACACGCCAGCCAATGGCAGGGTACATATAGACAAACAACCATTCACACTCACATTCATACCTATGGACAATTTAGAGTCTCCAATTAACCTAACATGCATGTTTTTGGAATGCGGGAGGAAACCGGAGTACCCGGAGAAAACACACGCACGCACGGGGAGAACATGCAAACTCCACACAGAAATGCCCAACGGAGATTCGAACCCAGATCTTCCTAATCTCCTGACTGCGTGGCCAACATGCTAACCACGAGGCCACCGTGCGGCGAGGGGAAATTGCTTTATGGATCATCCAGCATAAATTATGGAAGTAAATCTCTCAAAGTTTCTGGGACCGGCTGGCGGGAGGAAAGCGCGTATGGGCTGACGGAAAATGAATTTCCAAGTGAAGTGAAGGATCGAACAAACAGTTGGTGAGTGGTTGATTGGCAAAAGATAAGTCACACATTCAGAATAGTAGGGGAATGTGGACTACAAAATGGTCAGATATAATCAGAAATAATCTCATGTGGATCTGCACCAGTCACACAGACCACGAGGACATAAATGTCCTTCTTTGTTTCAGTCCTCGTTGTAAATACGATGTCAAACACAGAGGGCACCACCACGAAACTGGAAAATAAGTTAAGTCAAGGACTGTGTGAAACAAAAGGCCCAAATTCCCAAAGGGCAAAATTTCAATCAATGTCTCCTTGTCTTTTCATCGCAGCAAATTAGATTCTAACCATGCATGAGGAGGAAGCCTGACCCATAACTGACTAAAGGATCAGGCAGAGAGCTGGGGAAGCCTCCATGCATCTCAGACGGGGGTGACAAACCTCCCGGCAATAAAATAACCATTGTTGTCTGCAGACGACACAGTTCTACGTGCTTGTGATGCATTTTAGTAGCCTAATTCAAGTTTGTTTTTTTTTTGCTTCCCATAAAAGTACTATATTATCCATCCATTCATTTTCTATGCCGCTTGTCATCACTAGGGTCGCGGGGGATCGCTGGAGCTTATCCCAGCTGACTTTGGGCGAGAGACGGGGTACACCCTGGACTGGTCGAAGTACTACATTAGTGTTATTTATTTTAAGTATCATTATTATTATTATTTTACTGCTGGGATAGGTTCCAGCAACCCTAGTGAGGACAAATGGTACAGAAAATGGATGAATGGATTATTATTATTTTATTTATGGTATATATTCACTCTCTGTTTTTTAATTTGTCTTATGTAATGTCCCCACCTATTCTAATGTATTTATTTATATTTATTAGTAACAATTTATTCCTATTTTATCACGTTTATTAAATTTTAAGTTTATTTTTTTTCTTAGTTTTTCACGTTTAGATTTTTCCCTTTTCCTTAATACGACACAAACTATATTGTGTCTTTATTTTAACCAAGGCTGCAACTAAAGATTTATTTCTTATTGATTCATCTGAAGCTGTTGGTTCGATTAATCGAGCATTGGTTAGGCCCTAAACCAGGCGTCTCCAAAGTGTAGCCCGAGGGCCTTTTACAGCCCGCAGCCCTTTTCTTATTGGCCCTCGCCACATTCCAGAAATATATTTAAACTAGATAATTAAATAAAAAACAGCAAAAATGGGGGAAAAATAAGTCGCTTGACAAGAATAAAGTCAAACTATTATGACAATAAATGCATAATATTAAGAGAAAAAAGTAAGAGACATTTTTTTAAAATCATTCATTCATTCCTTCATTTTCTATGCTGCTTGTCCTCACTACGGTCGCAGGCGTATGCAGCTGACTTTGGGTACAGGTACACCCTGGACTTGTCGCCAGCCAATCGCAGGGCACATATAGACCACTCATACTCACATTCATACCTATGGACAATTTAGAGTTGCCAATTAACCAATTCATGTTTTTGGTTAGCATGTTGGCCACACAGTCAGGAGATGGGGAAGATGTGGGTTTAAATCTCCATTGGACATCTCTCTGTGGAGTTTGTATGTTCTCCCCGTGCGCGCGTGGGTTTCTCCGGGTACTCTGGCTTCCTCCCACATTCCAAAAATAAAAAAGGACAAATGAACAAAAAAGTAATTTAAGGAGAAAAGTTTCATACTAATACAGTGGTACCTCGGTTAACGTCCGCCCCGGTTAGCATGTTTTTCGGTTAACAGCCAACATTTTTGCAAAAATGTTGCCTTAGCTCGCGTTCGCCCGCTTGTTTAGAATTTGGTTTGTTTATGCCGCCGTCTAGAATCACGCGCACAAGACGAAATCTCCCGATACTTGTATGTGATGCGTTGTGGAGCCGCGGGCGCCATTTTAGGACAACAGTGTTTGTATCGGAGCTGTAGAGAGATAAACAACGTAACAAACACATGGACTGCACAAATGTGATGGACCGTACCGAGACAACGGTGCAAGAGGGTCCGTCGTCAAACTGATTTCAGAGGTATGTAAATATGATGTTAAATGTTCACCTGTCCATTCATTTGTCATTTGTAATTATTTTTACATCATTTTCTACATGCAAATCTATAATTATTATCTATAAAATGTGTTTGTGTTAACATTTTGGGACTCTGGAACGGATTATGTCATGATTTGCACACTGTTTTGGTCTCCTGCCATCTGCCGTGTCTTTGCAGTCCTGCAGAGGACGCCTCGCACCTGCTCGCCTGGCCAGCACACCTGCATGGGTTGGTTTAGAAAATGTAACAGTGGCTCCGGTATCCTTTGATTTTTTTTCTTAAGTATGCGGCGCTTGATGGAAAATGTTTTGACACCCCCGCCCTAGACGGACCAAATCAATAAGCACCAAACACAAACAGTCAGCGGTTTGGTTCGCAGTGTATCAGAAAAGAGTCAAAAATGTCCATCACTGTTTTCCAAAGTTAAAGCTGATGTGTGTGAATATCTTGTTTTTCCTAAAACACAAAGATCATAGATCTGCTTTCATGGATGACTAAGGAAATTAAAAAATATTCACATTTGAGAAGCTGAAATTCAAGGATATTTACATTTTAATTTTATTTCAAATACCAAAACAGTTGTCAATTAATTGGATAATGATTTTAAGCATCAATTAATCAATTAATTGTGGCAGCTATTTGCTATTTACTGTTATTTGCTTCTTGATAAACCGTAGCGTACCATAACCAAGATGAACAATGTCATCAACACACAAATATGGCGCTTGCATGCATGATGAGAAGCGACACTTTGCACAAGCTGATATTAAATGAAAAAAAAACCTCGTTCCTTCCCACATAACTTGCATCAGGTTGTTTTCAAAATCGGAGGAGAACGCACTGACAGCAAAAGAGACAAATCGACAAGATTAATGAGGCTTCCGTATTGGCACAAGACAAAACAGAAGCTTTACTAAATCATGTAATGTAATAAGGAGCTAAATAGCAGCATGCAGCAAATGAGATTTATTGGTTTGGTGCCTTGAAAAGAGAAAGATGCTGATGAAAATGATGCAAGCAAGAGGAAGAGAGAGACGTCAAAGAGGCTGCCACGGGATGGACGAAACATGGGTGGAGGTTAGCACTTGGTTAAGGTTACCAAAGGGCAAAGAGGGTCAAAGGTACAGAAACACGGTCATGGAAGAAGATAAACGGCTCGATGCTTTTATGTGAAAACATTTGCGGCTCACCCTGGAAGTGATGGATTACGTACGAATATCCGCTAAAAGGATCCAGAAAAATGCTACCATCGGGTCTGTGTGGATTTTCTTGGCCTTAATCAATTATTAGTCTGGCAAACCACTAATCATTAGCCAATGGTCAGTTTAATAAATACAAGATATTTATGCGCCAAAGTGCTTCCAACAACATTTTAGATCTTCCATCTCCCTACTTTATCCAAAAGTGTAGGCTGCTGTTAGTCCCTGAGCGTTAATTGCCCATTTCCTCTGATTCATTACCTCAGCAAGAAACACTTCACCAATGAGTAACACGCAGGATGGGAACGGCCGCGTAATGCATTAGGGAAATGTTTAAAACATTAAATACCCACATATAAGGCTTCCTTGATTCTTTTTCCAGTTATGCCATGAGTACATTAAACCACACAGTCGGTTGACACAACATAAGGCTGACCTTCACTGTTAAATCCCATTAAATACGATACTAATACTATATTATTTCCTTCATCGAAATGAAAATTCATGCAATTAACTACAAATAATTACAAATTACAAATGAAACAAATAAAACCCAATTTATAATGATACCAATAGCATCATTTCAAGCAGGGGTGTGGCCCATGCTGTTTTTTGGGTTTTTTTAGCCCTCAGAACGTCCATTCATCCATTTTTCTGTAATGCTTATCCTATCACGTGGGTATGCTGGAGCCTATCCCAGCTGACTTTGGGCGACAGGCGGGGTACACCCTGGACTGGTCGCCAGCCAATGGCAGGGCACATATAGACAAACAACCATTCACACTCACATTCATACCTATGGACAATTTAGAGTCGCCATTTAACCTAACATGCATGTTTTTGGAATGTGGGAGGAAACCGGAGTACCCGGAGAAAACCCACACACACACGGGGAGAACATGCAAACTCCACACTGAGATGCCCAAGCAGAGATTTGAACCCAGGTCTTCCTGATCTCCTGACTATTTGGCCAACATGCTAACCACTCGTCCACCGTGCGACCTCTAAAAAAAAATAAATGGAATTTTTTTTTTTTTTTTATGTGGTGGCCTGTTGCATTTTTTTACCGGCCCTCAGCACATTCTATGAAAAAATGAAAATGTAATCACATTTTATAAAAGCAACAACAAATCAAAATAAAACAACAGCAAAAATGGAAAGACGAGCAGTAATTTGATGGTCTGGGGCATTTTGTTTATTGACCCTCAGCACACAAAAAAATAAAACAACAGCAAAAATTTTAATTAGAGCAGTAATTTTACAAGTATAAAGTCGTAACATTAAGAAAAAAAAGTTGTACTACTACAACAAAAAGTCATAATATTACAAGAATAAAATTGTGATAGGAAGAATATTTTTTTCCGAAGCACATACGAGCTCTATAATAATAATAAATATTAAAGAAAAAAAAACGTTATGTTAGGGCCACACAGTGGCCGAGTGGTTAGTATGTTGGCCACACAGTCAGGAGATCGGGAAGATCTCCGCTTGGGCATCTCTGTGTGGAGTTGGCATGTTCTCCCCGTGCGTGCGTGTGTGGGTTTTCTCCGGGTACTCCGGTTTCCTCCCACATTCCAAAAACATGCATGTTAGGTTAAATGGTGACTCTAAATTGTCCATAGGTATGAATGTGAGTGTGAATGGTTGTTTGTCTATATGTGCCCTGCCATTGGCTGCCGACCAGTCCAGGCTGTACCCCGCCTCTCGCCTAAAGTCAGCTGGGATAGGACCCTAATTAGGATTAGCGGCATAGAAAATGGATGGATGGAGTCTGAAAGCCTAACAGTCGGAGTTACGTAGTGTGCTTGGGCCTCATCACGTGAACAGTCCACGCAAAGACACAAAGTTGTTCATTGTTGTGTGTGCGTCATGTGAACAAATAAGTACGTTACGTACGCTGTGCATTCAGAGTGCTTAATTTTGAGGATTTCCTTTTAAATTGTGTGCTAAATGAGAGCTAGTCTTATGCGGTGCTGTGACTAATTAGTGCCTTTTCTGAGCTGTGAGTCTGTCATTTGTTTCTGGATTGGCTGCACTGACGAGTATATTTGCAGTCAAACATTTCTGATGCAACGATTAAGGTCAGAAAAACAATACGGTCCATGCTTTCAGCAAACAACTGGGGTTTACATGGATTCAGGTTAAATGTCTGACGGGCTACGGGACTGTGAAAAAGTTTGGTAACCAGCGATTTAAAGGCAGACATCTCATTTCTAAAAACGTTGTTTGGGATGTGAGATGCACAGGAGCTCCATCAACTTCTTCTTTGTTGTCGTCATCGTCATTAAGAGGTTGGGCGAACAATGAAATCAGTGTGATGCGTCATTTTGGCAGCAGATGAACGGAGCGGCGTGTGCGCTTGTATAACAGACAATATTTTCCTAAAGAAAACAAACAGCCAGTGTTTGCCCGGAGATGTGAGCAGCTGCTGCACACCTGCCTGGCGCTCGCTCGCCTCCTCTGCTCCTTTTCTAGCTCTTTTACTGCCACGATCAGCCAGGTGAGCGCATCATAGGGAGTCTGTTTCAGCACCCATATAATCACCTTCACTTTCTTCATCAAACCAAGCAGGAGGAGAAATGCCTTCTATCACACAATAAGCCAATCAGGAATGTCAGAGGGTATATGATGTAAAGCAACATCAATCAGCCTTTGTTTGGCCTGCCGCTGTCAACATGACAAATAATCAGAGATTACATACGCTCATGTCACCTGGAAAATGATCATGAATCATTTTAACAGCCTCACAAGGAAAAAAAAAAGCTCCCTTGGGTAGATTACGTTTAGTCTACTTTTGCAGAAATGAAAGAAATCCACATGAGCACAAAGGCCTCATATGAAGTGAAAGACCAGGAGTGAAGAATTGAAGGATGCGGAGGACACTTTGATACATTAAAGATGCAAAAAGCAGTCCGTTGTAGGCCAAAAACATTTTAGCTTTATGTTACAGGTGGCAAAGCAAATCAGAGTAATATTGAATAATATGTCTCAATAATAATTAATTTTATTTTTTACAATATGCTGAGGGCCAATAAAAAAGTAGCTATTGGCCAATAATGGCCCCTGCGCACCCCTGTCAAACACTAAAGCTTATACAGTAATCCCTCACCACTATGCGCCTCGACTTTCACGGCTTCACGCCAACACAGTTGTTCAAAAATGAATTCACAAATGAAGGTTTCGTGGTTGAGGATGGCCTATTATTGTCAAAAAATGCATATTTAAAACAATTGTATGTATTTTTTTTGCCTAAATTGAGCATTTTTAAGCACATCAATGACTAAATCTACAAAAATACAAATATAAGGAATTCAGAAGATGCATGCAAAGATGTGATGATATGAACTTCTCTGCACTGGTCACTAGGTGTCAGTAATGTTACTGTAATGTTCGATGAGGTTTGAATTATTTCACAAAGCGCAATAATCCCTAACACGGGCTACTAAACCCACGCCAAGATAAAATTCAACTTTGAACCCCTGACGTCAATTCCTGTCCGCCCCCACTCACCTCCCCAGCACATTTACAGCAATACACACGAGCACGAGTATTAATTATGTGTTAAATGGCTTATTTTCTGTTATTAGTCTACGACATTTGATTATAGGGGTGTTATTCCGCGTCTCGAGAGCTCTAACAATGTTAAAAAACGTATTTATACAGGTCTTCTATGGCCAAATTACAAAAATATTCAATTTATAAACAAGTAATCCTACTTGGCGGAAATTCATTTTTCACGGTTGGGTCTGGGACCAATTAATGACTTACTTACAATTAATTACTGATTACTGTAACCTCTAACTAGACATTCTACATGCAGTGCATTGGTGGCTAATGCACACCAGCTTCCACTCTTAGTTGGAGTTATTTGTGTGAGGTCGGTGGTTCACACCAAACTCATCCAAGCATGGCTTTGTGCACTCGTGCCGAAATAATGTGTCCAAATTGTTTTATAAAACGAAGAATTACAGGTTTTAGGTCTTACAAGGTCTCTGGTCTTGATTAATTGAATCAGGGGTGTCCAAAGTGCGACCCCGTGGCCATTTTCAGCCTCCTGCATGTTTTTTTTTTCACTTGGTCTTTTATGCACAAAAGGAGAAGAATATCCAAGTAAAAAAAAAGTTTATACGCCCCTCAGTATGTGGTACACCTCAATACAACACAGAAAATACTTTGCTGCACACATTAATGCACGCTCCTGAGCCATGAGTACCACTTTAAATATAGACCACATGGGACTACAGTGTTAGTACAGTTGGGCTGTGGGATTGTGAATGGGATTATAATATTATGATTTATGGCTGTATTGACACCAACGTGCCATAGCTCACATAACATTAGATACACACAATGTCTGCACCACTTTATGCACGACAAGCATTGTCTGGCCTCAGCAAAAACATGGGATCTAGTTTTAAAAATAAAAAGTGCGTTAGTAATAGTTAATTAGTCTATTTAATGTGCTTTTCCAATCAAATACTGTGCTCCCATGTAGACACAATGAGGGCTGTGAATGTCAGATGACGTCTCATACAAGCACAATCAATCCAATCCAAACAATAAAATCGTTTTCCTCTTTAATGTCCACTATTTTAACGCACAGGCATCTTGTTAAAACAAGTCAAAGTGATGCTGGTTCTTACCTGGCAGCAGCATCCACAGCAGCAGCACCACGGCGGCGTTTCCCCGAGAGAAACCACAAGTTGAGCCCATCTTCGCCAACCATAAGTGAAAGTTGATGCATGCAAATGCACTTCACGCACTCGATGAAGCCATCGAACAGCGTATATGATCAAAAGCGAGAGGAAGAAAAACCATCAGCAGTGCGTGTGTGTCCCGTGGATCCAGCGGTGCCGAGCGTGGCTGCAACTGATGCTTCTGCGGCTGCACGGCGTGGAGGGGCGGTGGGATGAGGGTGGGATGAGGGTGGGGTGGTGTGGGGCTCACCGCCTCATTGCCCACGCTGCTTCCGCAGCAGCAGGCGGCAAAGGAGCTCCAGGAAATTTAAGAGCATAATTTAACAGCAGGTCAGTCATCTCATTAACACTCTGCAGGGGGGATAATTAACAATAACTATTAAATGTATTACTATATAGTTTTTTTTTTAAAGGCGCACTCAAATGCGCCAGGGGATGAATTTTAATCACTTATTAGTATTAAAGATCATTCTGACTTGATTTCCATGTAATTCAATTGACTGAAAATGTCAGAATACCTCAAAGTCAGCCCACCGTGACCCTAAGTGGTAGGAAATGAATGAATGAATGAAAAAAGTGTTCAAATTAAAATAAATACTTCATCCAGTTGATGAGCCTTTTCTTCCTAAATGACCTATAACACCTGGATTTAACAAAGCAAATACAGTCATGGAAAAATGATTAGACCCCCCCCTTGTTTCCTCAGTTTCTTGTTCATTTTAATGCCTGATACAACTAAAGGTACCTTTGTTTGGACAAATATCACAATGACAACAAAAATAGCTCATAAGAGTAACATTTTTTGGCAGTACAATGCTATAGCTATTCATGTAAAAACATAAGTGATTTTGATTATCAAGAAAACCATGGAAGTTGCTGGATATCAGCTCTTAAGTTAAACTCTTATGAGCTATCTTTGTTATCATCATCATATTTGTCCAAACAAATGCATTTTAGCTGCGCCAGGCATTAAAATGGATCAATAAACTAAAGAAACAAGGGGGGTCTCATTATTTTTTGCATGACTGTAGGTAAAAGCCTCCTGTTGGGTGATTATGTTTCATCTGGCAACACATTATTGAACCCTGACTGATGCAATGAGCAGCTTCTCATTTGTTCAACAAGCATGCGGAAAGACACATCCTGTGTTGATCCGTTTCAGAAGGGGCAAATTATTGGCATGCATCAAGCATGAGAAAACATCTGAGGAGAAACTACTAAAATGGAGTTCACTGTTCAATGCGTTATTAAAAAGTGGAAGGACAGTGGGGAACTTTCTGCAGTGGTCTGAAAATCTTGGCGAAAAATTCATCCAACTTTGGACAGAAATTAAATATTGCGACATTGCAGAAGATTGTGGAAAACGATGCCACGGTGTGCCGTAATCAAAGCTAAAGGCGGCCCAAACAAATATTAAAGCGTGTGACCTTTTTGGGGGGGGAGCAGGCGGTGTATTTATTTATTTTTGTATACGGACACAGTCTAATCTGCAGTCATTCCCAGCCTTCATTGAGTCAGAGCACAACTTTTTACTTTAGAAAAATCTTGTGGCACACCACCAAACAAAAATGTCACAAAAAGTATCTGTGGATCCCCGCATTCAAGATTCAGCATTCATAGGCCTGCAAGTTTGTGGATTTTTGGTGATTTTTTTTTTTTTTATTAAATATATTTTTAAAATTGACTGTATTTTTAATTTGTAGTTTTTTTTTCTATTTTTTTCCGTAGAAAACACATCTCATTCACCCTAAGTCAGTAATACTTTGTAAGTATGTGGTAACACAGGTAAAATGTACAGCATACATGTGCCACTGTTAAAAAAGCCCAACATTTTTGCACGTTTATGTCCTTATGTTTCATTGATTGTCTTTTCGTTAAGCATTGAGATTTCACACTTTGTTTATCAGGCTTTCAATGCACCATAGTTGCTGTGAGACGCAAAAATGAAACTTATGTATGACTTCTACATCGTGACTTTGATTCCATCTATTATCTTACATTATGGTTCATTAGTGGTGAGTACCTATACATTTTGTACTTCGTAATACGTTTAATAAGTCCATCCATCCATTTTCTTCCGCTTATCTGGGCCCGGGTTGCGGAAGCAGCAGTCTCATTAGGGAAGTCCAGACTTTCTAGTCTCCTGCCACCTCTTCCAGTTCCACCGGGGGAACACCGACACGTTCCCAGGTCAGCTGTGAGACATAATTCCTCCAATGTGTCCTAGGTCTGCCCCAGGGCCTCCTCCCGGCTGGGTAGGCCTGGAAACACCTCACCAGGGAGACGTCAAAGATACCCAAACCACCTCAACTGGCTCCTCTTGATGTGAAGGAGCAGCGGCTTTACTCTGAGCTCCTCCCAGATCACCGATCTCCTCACCCTATTTCTTAGGGTTAGTCCTGCCATCCTATGGAGGAAACTCATTTGAGCCGCTTGGATCTGCTGATCATTCTATTTCGGTCACTACCCAAAGCTCATGAACATAGGTGAGGGTGGGACCAAACATTAACTGGTAAATCGGGAGATTTACCTTCCAGCTCAGCTTTCTCTTCACCACGGGTCGGTACAGCGACCGCATTACTACAAATGCTGCACCAATCCACCTGTCACCCTCGCACTCCACCCGTGAACAAGACCCCTAGTTACTTGAACTCCACCTGGGGCAAGACCTCACTCCAAACCCTAACGGTGCAAGCCACCCTTTTCTGACTGAGAACCATGGCCTCAGATTTGGAGTTGCTGAGTCTCAGCCCAGAAGCTTCACACTCTAGTAAACGCCGAAGGTCATACTGATGAGGCCCTCAGGACAACATCATCTGTCAAGCGCAGACAAGATCCTAAGGCCCCCAAACCGGATAGCCTCAAAGCCTGCACCTACAAATTCTGTCCCAGAAAATTATGAACAGAATCGGAGACAAAGGGAATCCTTGGCAGAGGCCAAGGTTTACTGGGAACAGGCTCGACTTACTGCTAGCAATGTGAACCAGACTCCTGCTGCGGTTGTACAAGGACCAAATGGAACATAGTAGCGTTCCACCAACCTCGCCCTCCCGGAGCACCGCCACAGGACACCGCAAGGGACACGATTCAATGCCTTTTCCAAGTCCACAAATCACACGTGGACCGGTTGGGCAAACTCCAACGCGCGCTCCTGTACCCTCGCAAGAGTGTAGAGCTGGTTCAGTGTTCCGCAACCAGGACAAAAACCACATTGCCCCTCGGTTGGTTACTCCATGCAGTACTGCAGGACAGTCAAAACAAGTATAATGCTGCTCAGTTCAGAAGAGCCACAATAAACCCACAATCATAGTGATAAATGCATGCCTTTGTGACAATTTCAATCAAAACTTGTCATTATTACTTTGTGGATGGATACTACTGGATCTGATTGGACAAGTGGTGATAATATTGCAGTAATAATGGTGGTGATAATATGCAAGTTGGAGTAGTTTTTTGCTGCTAGTTGTGGGAAAAAACAGCTTGTTAAATCCCACCTCTAGGCTGGGTGACAAACTGTGTGGGACCTTGTGTGTGTGTGTGTGTGTGTGTGTGTGTGAGAGAGAAAGAGAGTTTGAAGGCCCTGTTAAAGTGTGTGACAGGATAGTGTGGAGTGATGCATTGCTGCTGCCTCAGGGCAGGACACCAGTCACTCATACAGCAATCGCTATGCAATCAATGTCTACATGCAGCAAAAACACTGTCTAGATCTTTCTGGACTGCATGTCAGAACTTCTCAGGAGCTTCGGTCCCGTTCACTAGTTGTCTCTTTATGATTCAACAAGGCACCATGTCTCGCAAGTGGGGAAAAAAACGAGGTCATTGTAGATACAGCAAAAATACAGTGAAACCTCGATTTTTGTACGGCCTACTTTTCGTACAATTCAGTTTTCGGGGATAATTTTTGACTACATTTTTCATATGGCCAAACATTGCACACAACAAACTGGTCACTTTGCCCTCATATAATTTCTCAGTATCGAATGCCCAAACAAAGCATCCCTTCCGCTGGTGACTCAGTCCCTATGCAAATGCAAAATAACCCGCCATGGGCCCAAGGAAAGATTCACGTGCCAGCACTTTGATCAAGAAATAATTCGCAATCTCGCTAGCATGTACGAAAAGTCTGCATCACCAATAAGTTCCAACCTGGCAAAGAACAAAGAAGTCAAGGAAGCTAATGTTGCAAAAGGGGTAAAGGTGTTAAATCGAAGATGCTGAGAAGTCCCCATGTAGTGGGATTCCCCTTCCGAACAATGACTTTTCCTTTCCTCTCCTGGCCATCTTCCAAACACCAACAAGAGTCTCAATAATGTTCCTGTGCAATTTCATTAGTCGTTTATATTTATTTCTCATGTTTTTTACATGTAAAACTATAATTATTATCCATAAAAAATATTTTTGGTCATATTTTTGGGTGTCTGGAACAGATTCATTGAATTTACTTTATTACTGATGGGAAAAATGGATTTGGTTTTCATACATACAGTTGTACAGTTTTCATGGGGCTGACTTTTCACTGTACTGCAAACACAGTACATTTGCGCATGATTTGAGTCAAGGCTGTTGCCTATGTGAGACCTACTGAGACTGCATCATCACCATTTGCACATTTATATTTGCACAGAATAGGAGAACGTGCTCGTACATCCTGTTTGCTCTATCATGGGACATATAACGGATCATTATGTGATATAGGAGTCTAAGAAGGCGGCATTAGAACGCTGAATCTAGGATAAAGTTTCCTCATGACAGACTATAGGTATCTTGAGACGTATGCATAACAGGAATCAATAGGAACAAGGGAGTGCGGGTGGTTTGGACACGCTATGTCACACCACAATGGCATCCAAGGAGCATCTTATTTAATGCTGGGATGGCATCGTATTCCGATCTTCACCAGCATGTGCTGTATGTAATCTATATTATCAGCTCAAAGGGATGCTGCATCAAGAGTGATAAATGCTTTAAACACAAAAATATATCTCAATACTGACCTTCATTTTCTTCCCAGTCACAACAATTGACATTGTAATGCATTCCCAATGCTTGTAGAGTGGTTATGCAAAAAGGCTAATAATGGACTTGAGTCTTCGTCAAGAACCTGGCAAGTGCCTACTGGGGATGGAACACCCGCTTCACCATATTATTCAATGTTAATAAAGCTTCTGTGAGTGTGGTAATAGGATTTCTGTGGAAAAAGGGGCACAGGCGGTGTCATTTCATTAACTAGGGTCATTTTGCAATGCATGCGCCACCTGACATGATGCTGATCTGTGCAGCCTCAGTATTCTCATCCACACAATCAACAATAGAGAAACTCGGTTCACGGAAGGTCCTCTTCTGTTGTATCGGACAGGCATGGTTGCATGAGTTCTGTGTGGAGGAACTCATGAGCCGTGAGCGCAACGCATTTAGGATCAACTAGAAGAGAAAAGCACAAAGCGGTGACCAACTCCAGATTTACAGTGGACTTTGTACGCCATAATTGCTGTGAGACGCCAAAGTGAGACTTACATATTCCAACTGTTCATCAATTATCTTACATTATCATTCATTAGCGGTGAGTACACACCTTGTAATATAAAATTCTACACCATTTTTCATCTATTTGTACCAGAGCTGTCAAATGATTACCATTTCTTTTTATCAGATTGATCACGGTTTGCAAATTAATTAATCCCGATTAATCATCATTTGCAACAATGTCTGAAATATGGGCATTTTTACTGTATTTTACTAACAGAAAGATAAATGACAGAACAGGATTGTATATATTTGTATGTATTAACAGCTCCAAATTAACTGAAAATTGAAATCAAGGTAAAAGCGCGTGCGTCTGAAAATCTATTTGCCTAACACAAGTTTTTTTAATAGTAGCAGAACATTTGAATCGCACTTTAACCGTGTTATTATGAGCGTTGAGGGGTTGCATTCAAAGGACAACGGCACTTTTTTAAATTTAATTTTGCCCTTCATCTACAATTATTATGTGTTTTTCTCTTTTCTGTGCGTTCTAAATATACAAAACAGCTAAAAAGAGGCAGCTAAGTATGCACGAAATGGATTGCAACTATTCCACCGATAAAGCCTTCGGAAAAAAAACTCCAAAACCCGCCAACAACGCTGCATTTACATAACGTGACCTGCATATTGTTATTATTATTTTTATTAACATTGTTAGACCGAAGAGCTACTTTATTGGCATAGTGACACCTCACCACACCATACCAGCTGGCTCGCTAGCTACTAGCTGGCTACTACCGAAAGGTAACGCTACATATTGGAGCTGTAGCCACTGCTGTTGTGTTTTTGATTTTAGGTGTAGCGATGGTTTCTATGTTGCTATGTGAAATCAATGGAAGGAAGTTCCAGTAATGCTTAAAATGACCAAAATATGGCAAAATACTGTGAGTATTACATGTTATCATGAATGTGGCTGTTACTACACGCTTACAGCATGGATATAAAACCATAAATTGTTGATGGAGGTTTTTTGAGATGTTTTAATAGCAGACTTTATAGGCGGAATAGGTGTGTCCCACTGCATGCATTAATTAGCTGCCTCTTTTTATCTGTTTTTCTATCTTTAGAACGCACAGAAAAGAGATGACGCGTGTTCTTGTCTCACATAAGGATTGTGGATGATGAGTAACATTTTTGAAAAAGTGCAGTTTTCCTTTAAAGACACCTTGGTATTTAAGTTGAATTACAAAGTGAGGGATAAGAATACCCACATATTGTTTTCCGTTGCATTTCTGTTTAATTAGACCACACATACACGCATAATAAAGACACTGTTGTGATGTTTGGAGTGTCCATGAATGCATCGCGCTGTCGTCTGGTGACAATGAGCTCACACTCGAGACGTGTGTGAGTTGGAGATACATACAGTATATGGTGTTGGAATTGCACTGCTGTTGATGTGTTCAGGTCAGAATAAAGTTACAAGAGCATCAGTGTGTGCCTCTGTCGTCATGACAGAGAGGCATAGCTTGCCATGGTGCGTATGCGTTAATTTAAAACATTTTAACATAGTTAATTAGATCAATTAGTTGACATGTTTTGACAGTCCTCGTTCAACATATTTATACATTTCAACAATCATTCTCTGTTTTTACGTTGCAGCGTTTCAAATTCTAACTACACCCACATTTCTCAACCCCTTCAAACCCCTTCAACATCAAAATGTTCAGCTCATTCAGGTCATGTAGGCTATCGGACAGGACTTTGGGTTAGTGGTTGTCTCCCAGCCTGATGGTTACTTGTTCAATCCTCAGTCTGTGAATCTATTTTAATACAGCTCTGCAATATTTCAACATGCATTCGACATTTCAGTGCAGCTTCAGCATTTACCTGCAATTTCTACTGAAACGGCTTCATCTAGTTTTTCAAATGTACTGTATGTAATAAGTGTGTGAGGCATATTGAAGAAATATGGGGCTGATTTTGCTGAATCTAGTCTAATGATTATACTGTAAGAGTCACTCTTACTGCAAATGTCGATTGGAAATGGGAAGAGACTGTCAACGTCAAGACGCAGGAGGGTTTGGAGCAAGAGTAGGAGCGAGCCGTATGTCAAAAATATGCATTTTTATGGACGTACCACTGATTTTGGCAATTCATAACCCCCTGTGAACAGCATACATTTTCTGTCCGTGTCATGGTCAGGTGCCCCAATACTTCTGTCCATGACATATAATACATGTAAGGTGTTGACATTCTCTGATGTATTGGATTTAATTTCCTTGATTCTCCAACAGGATGAGTGCGAGAGGCGTCTGTCCCATTAATGTGAGTTGCGCGTCTTGACCCCTGTTAAAGTACTGCCATTCACACAGCAGATGGCACACACACAAACACACACAATGAAAAAGAGGAGTGGTCATGGCAACAGACTTGTATGGTTGTGACCTGGTGTGTTGTGGAATCACTTGGTCTAATTTGTTAAGTACCACCTCACTATATTTGATTTAATCACTGTAATTAATTCACACAGCAAATGGCATACATTTCCTGCACTTCACTGCGGCTCTTATGTTAAATAATGTTTCACCATTTAGCTCTTTTCAGGACAAGAATAAGCTTATTTAGTCTTACTTTAGTATAGTTATAAATATAAGTAAGTCATTAATTATATGTTTTAGTTTTAGTAGGAGTTAATTTGAATTTAATTTTAGTTTAAGTCTAGTATTATGGCGCTGTAAGACAGTAGATAAAAAAAAGGCAAAAATATAGATAAATATCAAGGAAGTCAATTATAATTTGCTGCTATTACTGTGACCCTGAACAGGATAGAGAAAATAATACATTATTTTAATAGTTTTATTAGTATTAAATGTGAATGTAACATGTTTGTTTAAGGACCTCCAACAAAAATAATTTTGTGGGGCTAAACAAGTCATTCGTTAATGTCAATAAGTACCCTTAAAGTGTTAACTTCTGACAAAAAGAATTGTTTGGCTCCTTTTATTTACCAAATGCATCTGATTAATATGAGACAATATTTCACAGTGTGAACTATCAGTGTATTTATGAAAATAGATACCTATAAGAGAAAAGTGATGCAGCACTGAACTGGCAAAGATGCTATAAAATATGACTGCGTGGAGAATGGAGGGAGGGATAGGTGCTCCTATTTTTCAAATTTTGAGAAAAAAATTCTTCCTGTATAGTAGGTAGGCGACAATCACCCACAATGCAGTTCCCCATAAGCTTTGGAAGAGCCACTCCCAGTGGCTTGCCTGGAAGCGCATCTCCCAGCTGAACGGGAAGTAGAAGCCCAGGAGAGAGTGTCCGACGTACACGAAGATGGAGTTCATCCCTGAGGACGACAGGAGTGGAGGTAGAAATTCATGAAGAGCCTTGCACGATGTATAGAAAATATTTCTGTTTTTATTTCTGTACACCAGGAGCCTTTCAGGGCCATGGTCGGTACCTGGATATATGAATGGCTGGCCTCCCCACCAGCCCTTGATGTCACAGATAAAGTACATGCCTCCCAGCAGCAGGAAGGAGAAACAGCCCATACAGGTCACGTAGGACAACGACCTGGTAAAAGAGACCGCCACAAACATTTTGCTATAACATTACTCATTAGGATCGAGGGTGGAGCCTATCCCAGCTGACTTTGGAGAGGCGGGGTGCACCCTGGCCTGGTTGGCGGCCAATCACAGGGCACACATAGACAAACAGCCATTCACATGCGCATTCACAGCCATGGACACTTTAGAGCAGGGGTGTCCAAAGTGCAGCCCGGGGGTTATTTACAGCCTGCGGCACATTCTAAAAATACAATTAAACAACAAAACAAACAAACAAAAAAAACAACAGCAAAAATTAAAAAAGAGCAATCTTACGAGAATAAAGCCAAAATATTAGGAGATTAAAGTCATAATATTAAGAGAAAAAAATAGCATAAAGTTGATATATTGAAATATTGAAGACTAAAATATGTAAGTTTTTCAAAAGAAAAAAAAAACCCAAAACAAGCAACAAACCAAAAAAGAATAAAAAGAATAAAGTTGCAATTTTAGGAAAATGAGGTTGGTTGAAAGTTATGTATGTATGTTCAATGTTAAATCAAAAAGTGCACAAATAAGTTAACATATTATGAGAAAAAACATAATATTTCAAGAAAAATGTAAAATGTTTGTTAAAAATAACAGGAAAAATTAGCAAAAAAAATGTAATGTAAGGACAACACAAAGCTGAGATGCAGGCTTTTTTTATTCTTAATATCAAAAACGCTATCCGCATATCTATCTCCAATTAGCCCAACACTGTATGGTTGAGGAGGACACTGGAGTACCGAGATAAAACACACATGGTTTTCAATTGGGAGATGTTCCAATGGAGTTGAGAGCACATATCTCCAGACTGTGAGGCTGACATGCAAGGCCCATAAAAGCATACTTGAAGAACTTGATCTAAACCAGTGGTTCTCACTTAATTGAAATACTGTTGATAAGTGATGATATCTATTTATTTATCTCTACTATACAGACTTGACTCAAAACTAATACCATCTAAATGCAACAAAATGAAGAGCAGTGAAGCATACGAGCGTATTCAAGAGTCAAATTGCATGCTGACTACAACAAATTCATACACGTTGGCAGGTCTGCACTAATACTGAAAGTCCTCCCTGCATCTCACGCCCCCACTGACTGTTCAACCCAGGGTGGGCCCGCCCCACTATTTGAGAAGCACTGATCTAAACCCTGTGAAACACCTTTGGGATGAACTACACCAGAGATGGTGAGCCAGCAGGCCCTCTCTCAGGTCCTGACAAATGCACAAAGTCTTCCAGAAGAGTGGATGCTGTTCTAGCTGCAAAGCACAGACCAATCCTATATTTCCCAATTTTCACTTCTTGTCGTTGTAGGCCAGTCGTCCTAATACTTTTGTCCATATCGTGTATAAAGCATCTGCAGTGGATCCTTGGCGTGTGCCCCGTGGCCATGTGCCAGCCAGCCGTGTCCCGCCTGTTCCTAAGTGCAAGAATGTTTGATGCAATATCATCTAATGCAAAGTGGCTGCCTCCCAGAGCCTTCTAGATGGCTTTTTTTCCCCCCTTTTTTATCTCAGCTGAAGTGGGGCCAAAAAGGACTCTTGGCTGGGAGTTAATTACTGCTCGACATCCAGGCAGGGACTCGTACTCAAGAGCTCAATAACCTGTGCATGATGAACTGCCTATAAAAGCCCAGGAAGGTAATGGCGAGGGATGAGCGCCGTTTTAGTGAAGGGGGTGGGGTCCTGTGGAACATCACGGAGAATTTGCTTACACATCACAGATGAAATGGCATTCTTCCTGCAGCAGCATTAAAAGATGCCCATCATATTCAACGGAATGTGAAAGTGGAGCAAACTCAGTCATACAGTAGTCAGCATCTGAGCAAGTACAGTGCATATACAGTACAAGGTGAGTACACCCGTGCTAAAACACAAAGTTGTACTGAAGAAAATCTACACATTTTTTCTCCATAATAATGTGACCTCATCAATGCTGATCAATACATTCCAATCAACACTGAGTAATGCAATAATAAAAGATAAATGTCCTGCCGCAGGGGTATGCTGGATCCTATCCCAGATGACTTCAGGCAAGAGGCGGGGTACACCCTGCACTGGTCGGCAGTCAATCGCATGGCCTATGGACAATTTAGAGTCTCCAATTAACCTAACATGCATGTTTTTGGAATGTGGGAGGAAACCGGAGTACCCGGAGAAAACCCACGCACGCACGGGGAGAACATGCAAACTCCACACAGATGTCCAACGGCGATTCCAACCCAGATCTCCTGACTGTGTGGCCAACATGCTAACCACTAGGCCTCGGACAATGGCCGCATACTGAAAGATGAAAGGATGCAAGGGCCACTTTGATATTTTGTAAAGCAACATGTAGATATTCTAAGACGCTATATATATTTCAAGAAAAAAAGCTGCATGTCAGCTTGATGATATAGTAGGTGTAAAAGCGTATTATTGGTATGAACGTCGGTTTTTGCTCTTTTTTTTCCCCCCATTTATGATTTTTTTTCCAAATATTTCAACTTTCTTCTTAAATAATCTTAAAATAATCTTAAATAACTTTCTTCTCGTAATATTATGACTATCTCCATAATATTTGGACCTTATTTCCATAACATTGTAAAGCGTTAACTTTAGTTAGTTTTATTTGTTTGTTTTTCATAATATTAAGACTTTTAAAAACGACTTTTTTCTCCTTTTTTTTTTTTCCATTTCTACCGTTGTTGTTTTTTCCCCAAAGTATTTTAACTTTCTTCTTGTACATTTTTTTTCTCGCAAACATCACTTTATTTAACACTTAATATTTTGACTTTATTCTCATAACACTAGAACTTTTTCGGCAACCAAATTTTCTAGAAGTTACATTATTTGTTGTTTTGTTTGTTTTTCATAATATTATGAGTAAAAAAAATTACTTTTTAAAATATTTGAACATTATGCTACTAAAATGACATTCTTTTTTCCTATCATAATATTACAATGTTATTCACGTAAAATTATGACCTTTTTCTCGTGAGATTACACATTTTTCTCCTCACATTTTGACTTTATTCTTGTAAAATTACTGCTGATTTTTCCATTTTTGTTGTTTGTTTGTTTTGTTTTTTTTTAGTTTTCTTGTTAAATCATATTTTTAGCATGTGCTGTGGGCCAATAAAAAAACAGCCAATGGGCTGCCCTTTGGACATCCCTGGCCTAGGGCTTGATGAGTTGGTTAGTTTAGCCAGGCTGTCAGCATAAACAGGCTCTACTGGAGTTATGTTAGTCACAGCATAAACAGGCTCTACTGGAGTTATGTTAGTCACAGCTTTACAAACATATAACAAGATGCTTTGTCTTTGTGTGTTTCCATAAAGTCACATAACAGTTTGGAAAAAGTCTGCACTGTGGATAGGTTGATGCTTTTCCCAGATCCTTCTTCCATTCCATCACTGTGAAACTGTAGGCTGCTTCTGCCAAGGCTGCTGGTGGAGGTAGAAAGGATAAAGGATCCCTATTTTGTAGCTCGTAAGGAAGAGTGATCATGTTAGGTGGATGGACATAACCACTCTTCCTCACACTTCTGACAACCTGGGTGAATATTTACAGTTGCGTTTGTCATTAGAGGTAACTAAACGCGTGTTTTAGTAGCTGTGATTTGTGCCAGCCGGAAAACCCATCCTTTTTTTTGTGAGGAAAGTAGCTGGATTTAGAGGGTCAGGAAGCACTTACCAAAGGTTTTTATTGACAGGTATAAATCCTTCGTCTCGCGTGCACTTAGAAAG
This sequence comes from Dunckerocampus dactyliophorus, assembly GCF_027744805.1. Lineage (NCBI taxonomy): Eukaryota > Metazoa > Chordata > Actinopteri > Syngnathiformes > Syngnathidae > Dunckerocampus > Dunckerocampus dactyliophorus. Next base: position 16,585,153 of record NC_072832.1, on the reverse strand, counting down.
GATGGCTGCCGAGATTCCCTAAGGGGGGAAATGAAACAGATTTCAAATCGATGAAGGGGGATAAAGCGAGTAGTATTGGGCCACTAAAACGTGAGGCAACACAATCAAGCAAGCTCCGGCAGATTAGAGGATCAGGATCCATCAGGTCACATGGATAGAACCACAAACACACCGATTTGATCACCACGCAAGGGATGTTTCTTCAAAGAGAAATGGACAGGACCAGATAAACCATTCAGGGCCCAGTTGACCTCATAACCTTTGTATAGAGTATATAGAATCAGATGCGCCTGGCATCAATAAAAGTCCAAGCCTGTGTAATCTGTTCACATTTAGATATGATTTAGATATGTGGAGAAACATTTCGCACAAAGCCAGGGCAGAGATCAGAATCAGTGCTCGTTGTTTGGATATCCATCATCCGTGTATAGATGACAGAATCGATGGTGTGGAAATAGCCGTGGCGGGGCTGAATTCAGCCTCCAGGCTCTCCGGGCTCTCCAGGCTGCAGGATGTGGGATGAGGCTGGTATGTGGGCCAATCGCTCAATTTCAATCTCTCACTTCTGAAGCCTGATCATTTGGCTTTAATTAACAGGGCTTGTTGTTTTTTTTAGGGAGGAAGACGCTCTGCTGTCCCTAAATAATGATCTTTCATAAAAATCAGCAGCAAAGCGGTTTGGATTTTGTGGTTTTGTAGAAAAGTTGTTGTGGTTTGCTTCCTGCAAGACCTAATAATGTGTAAAACATCTTTGTTCCCTGCCTCCACACCATTGTCAGGTCATTAAAACTAAGTTTACTAATTCACTTTGTGTTTTTTTACAAATGGTTTTGTCAAATCTCTTGTTAACATCTTTGAGTGCTAACTTAGATCATCTACCTTATTTCATTTTGTCCCCTGAATCTATTTATCACCACGGCTATCTGCTAACATCATTATGTGGGGTAGCATCCGCATTATTAACTGTTCAACCATGATGTGAAGGGAATCAGAAATGTCTAATGTTTATTAATCTAGTCATGTGTTACTTCATCACTTCTTGTCTCTGGGAGAAATTAAATGGATGTAATTTATTTCACTTCCCTCCAGCCTAACAATCTACAGTAATAGGATTCACCAAAGGGAGACAAAATGTGTGAATTTGTCAATTTAAGACTTGAGGTTAATGATGTGAAATTTGGATGACAGATCTTTCATTGGTTGTCATACATAACAAATACAAAACCTGTACACGTGCGGTACAATATCCTGTTATTCTGTGTATTTTACAAAAGAATCGTACTCTAATTCCCGTAAAATGTTTGTAAGATGCAAAAAGCAAAACAGAAATACCCCTAAACTTGTGAATAAAACATAGATGATTGACACATGACTAAAAAGAATATAGTTTTCACCAATTATTTAATCCAGTGGTGTCCAAAGTGCAGCCCGGGGGCCATTTGTGAGCTGCTCACAGCTCACAAATAGGAGAGCCTACTTGGGGGTAATTCACTTATCACGGCCGGCTCAGGAACCAATTAATCGCGATAAACGAGGGACCAACGACAGACAGCTGTCAGTGGCACTGTATTTAACGACTGTCGTTTTGCACCACACATGAATGAAACCAGTCTTGATTGGGGCGTGTCTCTACCTTACAGAATAAATGCTTGGATTTTGCACTGTCCCCTCAAACTGGAGCTGTCCTATCTAGTCTTCCAGAATGAACTGATGAACAAGACAGGCCAGCTGTGATGGATTCACTACTCGGATAATACAATGTCCTAGATGAATGACAATATTCACAGGCAGCTGTATCAAAAACGCTGCATTTACGGGGACAATAATGCTCAGTTTTGACTGACCCTTGTCAGAGATGAACTCATATATCAGTTGAAATGTACACAGTACAAACTTCGTGTTAGATTTGTAACAGCGGTTAGATTTCTGGTGTTGGATCTTATCAGACTGCGCATAAAGTTTTGAGCTCTACTACTGTTTTTGTGTGTTTTCCCTGAGCCACATGGCCAGCCTCTTCCTTTAATCCGGCGCAGTTTCATTTCAAAGGCAGTGAAGCCGGCAGCCTGTCCAGCTCCATCATCACTTCAGGTCACATGACTGCCAGTTGAGGATGTTTCCCCTTTGCAGCAGGCAGGCCCTTTCATTTTTTATTTATTTATTTATTTATTTTTTTTAAGAACTTACATGTAATTGAAATAATAATAGGCAAACACACACTGGTATGTTGGCTTCCTACATGGATGACTGTCAATCTTGTTACAGCGGACTAACAACCTCCTGTCACATGTTTTGAGATGCAAAAGAGGTCATCTCATATAACCCTCGCTTCTCCCTGTGGGACGCATTCCCCCTCTCTGAGAAATAGAGGCCAGCTTGGCTCTTTTTGTTCTTTTTTGTGTTTGGAGACCACCCAGAATAGCGTGACGCTCCAAAACAAATGTGACCTCCAAGCTACGATGTGATTTCAACTTTTTTTAATGCTTTTAATCGCGCCCTACCAGTTTATCAACGCTGCCATTTGCTGTTTGGTCTGCAAATATTTGCACAGACTTGGCATGCAGGTGTGCAAAGCAACCTTGTTCTCCAGCAAACGGGAGCACAATGTAACTCAGCCAATATAGATTCTAAAACTATGTAATATAATATCGATAAGTAAGGTAATGAACATCCTAGAACCACCCAAACCACACATGTCCTCACTAAGCCCTGCTTCAACAGTGATGAACATCCAAGTGGCTGGGAAAAAACATTGCAGCATTTACCTGCAAGATAAAATATTCTCACCTAAGTACGTCATACAGACAAAGTGGTTTGTTGTCTACAATGTGTCAGATGAGGTGACCTACCAATATGATGGCCCACACTAGGAATCTGCACAGGATGTGGACGCTCTTCCCCTTGTAGAAAACGATGATTTTCCCTGCCTGTTGGGAGATAAGAGCAGATATCGTTAAAAACACATTTAAAAATGAGAAAAACACCAACAGCGAGAATGCTCATTTATTTGGCCTTGGGTAACCAAATAGGCCTGGGAGGTGTCCCTGATGTAGTGCTCACATTTCTCCCATCCCGTGGAGCCAGATGTGGAGTGTAAGTCATCTGCAGCCTGCCTTTAATTTGGTGATGATGAATACATTTCAGCCAGGAACATTAGCATGCGCCGACACAGAGAAAGCCAGCGAACACCTGGCGTGTCATCTAACACTCACTGACTGATGTGCTCAGCCTCAACAGCCCAGCGGGAAATGAGAAATGTGGGATTCTGAATGGTAAATTCTCACACCAACAATCTAAAGCACCAGACTCTGTCAGAAACTTTCCTCCTCAAGATTCAAAGGTCTTCCTGACAGCATTTTGCCAGGATTTGCTTTGGATTTATTTTAAATCAAACATAGACACATTATTTGTACAGTCAAACCTTGACTTTTGCATGCCCCAGTATGATTTTCTTTTCGGGAAATTTTACCACGGTTTGCCTCTAGTCTGTTTGCAATGTAGAGTATTGTTCCGTGAAATGGAGTGCCCAAACAAAACATCCTACACGGCGATGATTCACTGTATGTGCATTTTTTTATTGAGTGCCACTGCTAAGTAATCCACCATGGGGCCAAACGAAGTTGCGGGTGGCAGCAATTTGATAAGGAAGGTGAGAAACGCTGAACTTGATCTTGCTAGGATCAACAATGAGTTCCATGCAGTCATCAATTATAATTATTTTGCATTGTTTTCTGCAATGTAAAACCATAATTATTCTCTATCAAATTTATTTTTGTAAATATTTTGGCTGTCTGTAACAGAGTAATTGGGTGTACATGATTTCCTATGAGAAAAATTTCCTTGGTTTTCGTACGTTTAACAAACAAATGGATGATGAAAACCGAGGTTCCACTGTAATTATTTATCAATATAGGAAACGATGAATCCAGTTCAAACCGCATCTGTTCTGGGATGTTCTGGGCACCTGTTCCACCTATAAAGCCTTCTGAAAAAAACACCAAAAACCGCCAACAATGCTCCATTTTCATAATGTGACCCCCATATTAACCAAGCTACAAGACATTGTTATTGTTATTTATATTGTTATTAACATTGTTACGCCGAAGAACTACATTACTGGCGTAGTGACATGGCGCCACACCACACCGGCTAGCTACTAGCTAGCTAGCGACTGGTGGATGATGGGCAAAATTACAAAAAAAAGAGCTAATTTCCTTTAAATCTTCATTTCCTACAGGACAGGTGTGTACAAATTGCCATTTACCATTGTAGAAAAAAAGAAAAAAAAATAATAATGATACAAATCTCTGTCTTTTATATAGAAATAATATTTTCTGAGCCTTTTTAGAAAATAAAAAAATATATAAAAATACCAAAGTGGCCACTGCATTCTGCATTTTCATTATGTGGCCCTCTATGGAAAAACTTTGGACACCCCTGCCATAAGATATAACAAATATGATATAAATATGATATAATATAGTTAATAATAATACTAATAATATAGTATTAATATAGTTGGACATTCTTACCTGTTATACTGGTGGAAAGGTACCTTAGTTAACCACTGTTCATATCCAAATGTAAAAACATAAAACCCTTATTCATGACGTAAATGATGAAGGACAAAGGGGTAATGTTTAGGTAATTCGTGTCCCAGATGCACCTCATACATCTCACTAGTTAACAACTTGTAGCACAAGTGTAAAAATAAGTTGACTGTAAAATGTACATGCATTAAAACACTTAACTGTTGTAGCAATTGAACAAAAGTGAATCTGCTTGTTGAGGCTAAATCAGCTTGCGCAGAGGTGTCCAATCGTTTATTGGTCCACGGCACATTGTAGAAATATCATTCAACACTAAAAAAAAATGCAAAAATGAGAAAAAATACAGCAGAAGGCACAAAGCAACAAAAAAAGCTGAAATGTAAAATAATTTATAACACAAAGCTTTGACTTTAAATACTTGTCAGTGTTTTTTTTTTAGCTTTTTTAATAAAATAAAAAAATCTATATGAAAATGTCAATCTGGTTCGTTGCATTCCTTTCATTTTTCTGTATGCGGCCCTCTGTGGAAAAAGTTTGGACACCCCTGATCTTGAGAATAAAGGCTTCATCATGCTAAGCGTCACCGTGTCAGCTCGCTCCTCTACCGCCAACTCTCTGAAAGACCTTGACGTTCACCTCCAAAAAGAAATTTAACCTGGCATCAAAGGCAAGGTGAACCACGGGTCGGCTTTTTTTAGTACATGATGTCCTGTATGTAGCCCTTCCTGTTTTTTCCTCCTGCAAAAGCGGCATTTTTAAATTGAACGCCTTCCCCTCAACAATAAAAGCGACTGATGTTCCACATGCGTTAGTTGGGCTCCAACAAATGTCGCTTCAGTCGCCATTGTTCACTATACTATACAGGAAGCTAAATAGCTAGTCAAGAGTTGTGATTTCTCACTCTCAGGAAAACACTGCCCCTAGTGTTTTGGCAGAAAACTGCATGCACTGAGCCCCCGCCAAAGAGTTACAATAGGATCAAGACGCTGTCACAAGAGCCAGTGCACACTGTAGCATAATGAAGCCTTAAGTGTAAAAAAACAAAACACAAAACACCACAAAATGTCAAAAAAAGGCAACAATCATTTCATGCGATGAAATCTCGCATGACTTCAGCATCTGACAACGTTTTCCGACATTTTTTGCAACTTTTTTCAGTGTTTCTCAGTTATTAACGTAATTAAATGGGCTTAAATCATTGATATTGAACTCTTAGGTACAATCAGTTAACAGGAGTGGAAAATTATGTCAGACTTATTAAATGTGGGAGGTAAAAAAAAAATAGTGCAAATAACGTGGCTTACCTGCATTCCCATAAATCCCATCACAATGGAGTTGATTGTACCGAGAATCCCCTCTGGGTCGAATGGTTGTGTGGTGCGATACATTTCCTGCAGAAGGTAAAAATTGCTGTTTTCCATCTGCCCAATGTAAAGGTACAACTTCTCTGATATTATTAAATTAGACTAAAGACTTACTTTGCATGTGGGGTACCTGTACATGTTGTCACCAAACATCCACCTGTCGATGTATCCCGCCGCCCCTCCAGTGCAGTTTGGGTAAAGACCATTATCTCCAATTCCACCAGCTCCTAAATACCCTCTGATAACAACACAGGCATTAACATTAAGAAAACAGGAAATGAGTAAATGGATGAAACCTAGTAAATATGCAAGCTTTTTTTTTTCAACATAGCTGAAAGTAACAATTAATCAGGTTAACACCCGTACACACACTAGCAGACACAGGTGTGTAATTTTGTGTGTTAGGAGAGACACACAAAAAGCAGCATTTAGCAGAGGACTCAGAGCGAGGAAGATGGATCCTCTGCCTCCGCTCCTCTTACTGCACATGACAGATCCAGATAGTCTAATTACGCCCTCTCCAGCATCCAGTGCAGGCCCATAAATCACTGAAGATCATAACACCGGCAACACAAGGTGCACACTAACTGCTGCTGTACACCATTATCCAAAGTTGGGGCTCACACCATTAAGGAGAGCTGTATGCATTTTACACCCTCCGCATACGAGAAGAGTGAATTATTTAGTGGATTCACATGAGAGCAGGCTTGGACCTCCAGTACATACGTGGGACAGTTGGGTACAGGCAGGAGGAAGGTGACGCACAGCCACAAAGTCTCCAAGAGAATGATGATGAGCCACTGGGGCCAGTACAGCGTCACATCCAGAATAGGGGACCACCATTGACCCTGTGGCACAAACCCTTTGAATGCAATTTGAATGGCTGACAACAGGAATATTCATTTTGGTGTTTTGACTTGCTTGGTCAATATAAACATGAATGCTAAGAACCATATTCAGTGTTTCCCATATTTGTGGTGGCCTGACACAAAATAATTTGGATCGCTACAAATAGATTTGGCGCTAATTGTTCCCACTGGCTCACAAACACATTATAATGGGACTGTGAATGTGGTTTGTCATTCCAACTCCGTACTGTAGATGGCATTGTAACTTTGCTTCTTAAAACACCTCACACGCACTTAGTCGGAAGACGTGGAAGGACGGATCCGTGCTGCAAACTTACAGAGTATTCAGAACCCTCCTGATTCCATCTTTCAAAAGAGCGACTAGCCACAAATCTAGCGCCTTTTTCTGGTCTTATTGGGCAATTTTGGAAACTAACATGAAAGCATGTGGCACCTCGGCTAGCATACACCCTGGTTAGCGTGTTTTTTGGTTAACTTCGTAGGTTTACACCAACTTTTAACCTCGGTTTGCATACATTTTCCAGTTAACGTAGAATATGACACAGGTCTTGTCGTGTTATTAATACACCGCGTGGGTCCAGCTGTGTTCTTGATGTATTTTTATCACAAAACGTCTTTGTTAGCAGCCTATTAGCTTGCTACAACATGGAAAAAGGAACCAGAAGTCAGATCTGTTGCTCATGATGATGTCATCAGCGGTTCACGCCACTAGTCTTATGAATGTTAACACAAAACACGTTTTTAATAGTTTTAAAATTACAGTTTTACATGCATAAAAATGTCTAAATGCATATACAGTGGTGTGAAAAAGTCTTTTTCCCTCTTCCTGATTTTTTTTTTGGAGAGAAAAAATCCAAATCAACATGGCCGTGTGTGAAAAACTGCCCCCTCGTTACAGCATAATTTAACTGAGATTAATTGAGATTATCAGTCTGGAAAAGGTTATAAAACTATTTCTAAAGTTATGGGACTCCAGTAAACCACAGTGAGAGCCATTATCCACAAATGACGAAAACATGGAACAGTGGTGAAGCTTCCCAGGAGTGGTCGTCCAACCAAAATTACCCCAAGAGCACAGCGACGACTCATCCAAGAGGTCACAAAAGACCCCACAACAACATCCAAAGAACTGCAGGCCTCACTTGCCTCAGTTAAGCTCAGTGTTCATGATTCCACCATAAGAAAGATACTGGGCAAAAGCGGTCTTCATGGCAGAGTTCCAAGAAAAAAACACTGCTGAACAAAAAACATTAAGGCTCATCTCAATTTTGCCAGAAAACATCTTGATGATCCCCAAGACCTTAGGGAAAATACTCTGTGGTGAGACAAAAGTTGACCTTTTTGGAATGTGTGTGTCCCATTACATCTGGCGTAAAAGTAAAGCCGCATTTCAGAAAAAGCACATCATACCAACAGTAAAATATGGTGGTGGTAGTGTGATGGTCTGGGGCTGTTTTGCTGATTCAGAACCTGGAAAACTTGCTGTGTTAAATGGAACCATGAAATGGAACCACAATGTCAGGCCACCTCAAGCTGAAACAAACTTGGGTTCTGCAGCAGGACAATGATCCAAAACACACCAGCAAGTCCACCTCTGAATGGCTGAAGAAAAACAAAATGAAGACTTTGGAGTGGCCTAGTCAAAGTCCTGATCTGAATCCTATTGAGATGCTGTGGCGTCACCTTAAAAAGGCGGTTCGTGCATGAAAACCCTCCAATGTGGCTGAAATACAACAACCCTGCAAAGATGAGTGGGTCAAAATTCCTCCACAGCGCTGTAAGAGACTCATTGCAAGTTATCGCAAACGCTTGATTGCAGTTGTTGCTATTAAGGATGGCCCAACCAGTTATTAGGTTTAGGGGGCAATCACTTTTTCACACAGGGCCATGTAGGTTTGGATTCCCCCCCCAATAATAGAAAGTTTCATTTAAAAACTGCATTTTGTGTTCAGTTGTGTTGTCATTGAATAATATTTAAATTTGTTTGATGATCTGAAACATTTAAGTGTGACAAACATGCACAAAAATAAGAACTCAGGAAGGCGGCAAACACTTTTTCACACCACTGTAAATGATTAATGAAAGGTATAACATTTAAGGTTGCTTTTACCTTTACTGATGATGTGATTGTTGCCAAAGACACGATGTGGCAGCAAGATCAACACGTACACCACCTTTGTGTTTGCATTGAGTTATTTGCCACTTTCTTTGGCTCTATTTTAGGTTATTTTGCAGCCATATTAAAAAAAAGGGCAGAGATTTGAGGTGAGAAATACTATTGTGGTGTCTGTGTTCTCAATGAGCAGCTGGTGCTGCTATGGCCCCCTCATCTAAAAGCACTCACAAGCAGCTCCATCTTGCTCGTGACATAATAAAACACAAGAAGAAGCTCCATACAAATGACATGCACATGTCATGAGCAATTATTCAAATTAGACTTTGCCCCAACTGTAGCTTTTACAGGCTATGTGAAAGGGAATAGCAACTTCCCTACCAAGGCTTAAACCAACCATAACAGTACAGAAATGGACAAAGTTTATTTTGGTGATAAAAGTCAGTAAAGAATCCAATAGAGTGGCTTACTGCTTTTTCTTCATTCTCTTTGTGTCCACATAAAGTCTGCAGCAGAGCCAGGACAAAGTAGGTGAAGGCCAGACGCTGTAGCACACCAGGGATCCTGAGCCAGGACCATGACACTGCAGCACATGAAAGAAGTCTTTGAGTGATGCGTTCATGAGCACAGACATACAATAACTCACTGGAGTGAAGGTGTTCCTGCTGATCTGAGCATATTATAAATCAGAAAACTGATAATATTGGTAATGGGATCCGTCCAACCCATCCCACCAGTACAAATGCTACATTCCCAAGAAGACTGATGTACAGAACGAATCGGTCAGCATGCCGGATACGGACGTTGTGGGGAGTGGATCAAAGGTTCCCAGTTATCTCCTGGTCTGGACAAATTGAGGATAAGATTGACTCTTGGCTGAGTGATTGATGGTAATCTACACATTAGTTAATTGAAAAGCTCTTTGCCGCAAAATGTGCCGTAAAAACAATGAAATCCCAATCATTGATCAGGTCAAATCCGATAGGAGGAGGAAATCTCGGAAGGAGGAAGCTTACTGTTGTCACATTTGTTAATGTGAAGGTTGCACCCCGAGATGATTTACTCCTTTTGCTCTCCAGTAACACTTCCAACTCAGAGTAAAAACAAAACAATTAAACAGTGCTTTACAGTGTGCCAAGCAACAAGTTGTGTGCTTTTTTTTTATAGTAAATTACAAACAGCTGTACAATGGAGAAAAAAAGAAAAAAGCACATCACAAACTTCACCGGTATGTCGCCTACCATTGTTGGGGTCATTTCAAAAATATATAAAATACCTTGTATGGTAATCCCTCGCCGCTTTGCTCTTCGAAATGCGTTGCTTCACTCAATCACGGTTCTCAAAAATATGTTCATGAATAAATCCGAATATTAAATACGACCCATTATTAGTCAAAAATATGCAAATTTAAGCAAATGTTACATATGTTTCACCTAAATTAATTGCATTCCCAGCATAGAAATGGGTAAATGAACTAAAATACAAATATAAAGCATTCAGAAGACGCATTCAAAGACGTTGTGAAGATATGTAGTATTCCACACTGGTCACTAAGTGTCAGTAATGTCACTGTAATGTTCAGCGAGACACACAAGCACCAGACTTGATCGCCGGTACAGGTTTTTATTACAATTATCTCACAACAGGCACAGTAAAACCTAACACGAGCTACTGTTGCAGCCGTAACCCACGCCAAGCTAAAACTCAACTCTGAACTGCCAACATCTCTTCCTGTCCGCCCCCCACTCAGCTCCCCTATCACCGGAACACATTTACAGCAACACACACAGGCATAAATATTTATTTTTTTAAGCAGTAACCTTGTTTATGTTTTAAATGGCTTATTTTCTGTTATTATGTCTACTATATTGGGTGAAACGAGTGTAAAGGTGACTATATGGATGTTATTTCATGTCTAGAGGGCTCTAATAATGTTAAAATCCGCATTTAGAAGGCCATAGAGAGGTTTTTTTATGCTCTAACCAGGAAAATATTTTATTAATAAATAATGAATCCTACTTTGCGGAAATTCACTTATCACGGTCGGGTCTAAATGAAGGATTACTATTATGTGACCAAAAGCTATTAGTATTATTACACTTGATTTCAAATTTAATGAAAACATGTTCACACTTTGTCAATGCAAAAATATCTTAAACGCCTGCCCTGACCACACATCAGTTCACCTGCCTGCCCTGACCACACATCAATGGAGTAGCCATCAAACAACTGTAGACCAGCTGATTAATAACAGCAACAACATAAGTATGATTAATAACATATCATTTAACTAATATTGAAAACATGATTAAAAAAGGTTCATTATATTCAATATTTTTGCAAAAATGGATCTTGAAAAAGAGGGGTTGTCTTATATCCGGGCCGATGCGGTAATCAAAATGTTGAGCGTTGTAAAGTTGATAGGAGGCGAATCAGAGATGATGTCAAAGGTTATCCTCTGCCTTGTCTGACATTGAAGCCTATTGAGATAATGCAACTGCATTCTCTTATTAGATCAAACCTCCACAATGTAGCTGACGGCGTCCTTGGAGGCCGAGGTCGAAGCTGCAGTTTATGGTAAAAGTGGTATTGTTGTGAGAAGCCAGAGGAGCAGCTGCATGGGGCTGAGGGCTGTAATTCTATCTGTTTGGAATCGGCCATTACCGCGCCGCTTGTTTTTGCTCAATCTTCCCCTGTTAAACGTCCCTTGGTGCTGGATTGGGAATCCACACACACACACACACAATAACAATATTTTTGTTAACCCGGTTACACAGACATGCACCCAGGAAAAAAAGTCCATTAGCATCTGGCTAATGTGTGAAAGGCGCCCTGTGCATCCCCAGGTGGAAGATGAAATGAGGAGTCAGCCTCCTTTTCTCTGCACCTTTTAGCACAAATCTCTGAATAATTAGTCATGCTTTCAGTGTACTGTATCCAAATAAGACAATACTTTTTTACAGATAAGACTTTTGCAGCTCCTCAGTCCACCACATTGTGTGAGAAACGAACAGGTACATTATTTATGTGGCGAGTGGACCCGCTATTATGCTTTAATGATGTTCCCAGCACAGAACTGAAGTAAATAACAAACCCGTCCGCAAACAGGATGTTCTTGTTCCATTAGCAGCGCACGCTAATTTTGCACCTACGTGGTCCATCTCGCGGGGAGTAGTTGAGGAAGCAGAAGCCGAGCATCAGCAGGACCACAGTTCTCCACGTGATCTTGTGCAGCAGCTGCAGGCGGCCCACGCCTCTCCTCTGCATGGATCTGAACGCCAACACCACTGAAGTCCCGATGATGAAGACAAACCTTGAAGAAACACCATGTGATGTGAAGAAGGTTGGCTTTTTAGCTATTCTGTTTAAAATGAATGTGGTAACTAACAAATACAGTACACCTACCATGGCATGACCAGATCTGCCACCGTCAGACCTGCAGGAAATGTATTGACTGTATTATTCTCTATCAAGTGAATGAAGAACATGTTCTCCCCAATAGAGCAGCCTCCGTTATCAATATGATTAATAATCAGGTATAGTTCTGTGACAGCAGAGGCCCTTCAGCACAGAAAAGATTCATCAGATTGCCTCTAAAATCAATATAGAGTTATAGATCTGGCAAAAATGCTATTATGGACTTTAAGTGAGCACAACTCCAGGCAAAAAAAGGAATTTAAAGTAAAAAAAACTTTTTAAAAATGAATTTCATGTTTGCTTCCTATGCATTCATTTTCTACCTTCCCACATGGTTTCATCCATCCTCCAATGCTACTCCTCCTCCTTCCTTTTTGTTAATAACAATGAGCACTGATGGAATCCATCTGTGATGTGATGGGGTAATCAATTACGTGGATGTGTATTTGGTATGAAATCACATTCATCATAATTACTAAGAAGAGGTCAGAAAAGGGGAACTTATCATGTTAGGGTCTGCTTTTTTTTTTTTTTTTTAAAGAAAATACAAGAATAGAATTTAAAAAATAAGACAGATATAGAAATAAAACAAGAAAAAATACAATAGAACAAATCACAAGATGGTTATTGTGACCAAAAGCTATTAATATTACCACAATAGAGTTCAAATTTGATGAAAACATTTGTAGGTGAAAAAATATCTTAATCGCCCGTCATTTGTCATGTTTTACATGTTTTTCTCTGTTCTGACATTATTTACTGTTTCCTGTATTATACTCGTGTTCTGGCGCATTCCTGTTTCCACCTCCCATGGTGAGTTTGTTAGCCCACGCAGTCTGTGTGTCCGAGCCTACTTTGTTTTGGTACTTGGCCTTTTTTGTGTGCGATTTTGCTCGGTGTGAGCTGATCTTTTGAGTTTATTTAAAGACTCTATTGAGCCTACCTGCCATCATGCCGCTGCATCTTGAGGTAACGCCACATACAATCTTAGCAAAACGTGACACAATTTGCCTTCCACCATGTTTCATTATCGGAAAAGAAATGATGTAGCGCCACAGCACACATCATCTGACCGTTCCTTCTTCTCATGTTTGTTCTGCAGTTGGATTACAACTTTGGACTGCACATCAGATGCTGAACACGGTACTATAGAATGATAAACACGGTACATGTGCTAATTGCACTAACCATTGGTAATGTGCGGATCGACACTGAAATATCGATACTTCCGATAGCAGCTGTTCATGCTCTAAAATCGATTTTCAAATCAAAACATCGATACTTTGACTTCTGAGGCAATGTTTGTTGAAACAACGACTGATCATAATCGTAGCCGTGTGTGAATTGTGAATACAGTTTTTATTCTTATAGTAGTTCTTAATAACTGATCATTTTTTGTAATGGTTTTATTATGTTACTTTTTTTGTATTGTTAAAAATACCATTTTTCACATGTTTAATATGATTGTGTCCTGTTTTTTTCTGTATGTTTGTATATCGGCTTGGCTATATTGTAAATCACCCCGCTACCCCCCAGAAAATAAATAAATAACTTAAATAAATTATTGAATTATTAATTTATTGTATGCTAGCTGTAAACTGTACGCCAACCGAGGCAAAATGTTGGCAAAAATGTTCAATGTTAACCGAAAAACACGCTAACCGGGGAATGCCGAGGTTCCATTGTACATGCCCACACATGTAAACCTAAAAAAGAGAAAGAAAAATGAAAGGTACATTCAATAGTGTTGAATTTGAATCAAGCCACAACGGACATATGGTCATACAACATATATAATGCGTATACCAGGGGTGTCACGAGACACTCGAGGTACACGAGATTGAGCCTACGAGAACGAGACGAGACGAGATGAGATTTTAACATTACTTTTAACAGAAGTACAATGACAAAATATAAAAAATATATGACAATATATTGCAATCTACTATGCTACCTTGCATTGCACCTCTTGAGGCTACTCACCCGGCCTCCACCCACCGAGACAAAGAGACTGTATGACTGACAATAGGGCTCATTTCGTTCATGCTGTTGTTTTATGGAACAAATTCACCAAGGTGCTGAAACCAATGCACGTAGTGAACCCCCCTTCCTGTCTGCTTGGAGGTGAGAGACGAGGGAAACAGACACACATGCACATGGCAATATATTGAGGCCCGCAAAATTATTCGGTTTATTTTCATTTATTGCGTGATTAAGTAATTTATTTATGATCGAGAAGGTTTTGTCTGAACGAGAAATCTTGTCACGCTTTAATCTCGGGAGATCTTGTGAGATGAGATCTTGACACCCTTAGTAAACTGTATACTATATTGTACATACAGGTGCAGCTCAATAAATTAGAATATCTTTGCAAGTTCATTTATTGCAGAAGTTCAATACAAAAAGTTTTTTTCAGGAATGTTATTTCTTTATTTCTTAATCATTTTCATGATTGTAGCTTTTGGCTAATAAAAAAAAAAGTGTTTCATAAATATTGTAAACTACTGGTTCATGCTCTAATCAAAAAATGAACTGCAAAAACTTCATTGGTCTGTCAGTCTGAATTCGCATACTGAACGGAAATAACTTTTGCGCCATATTGTAATTTATTGAGATGATGACTGATTATTTAAGTCGCTTTTGTTCGTGCATTTTTCTTTGCTCGACAAAACACTCAATGTGACTTCACCGTTCCATGGTGCATGCTGAAAAAACCAGTATCCTCCTCCACCGTAGTTGACAAACACCATCACCGTGAGGGCAAACCTACAAAGACAGCATGAGTGAGCAATGGAGAAACATGCTGACTAATTTGTCATAAAAGCTCGATTTTCATGCACATGAAAGGAAAAAAAAACAAACACCCACATCTGCAAAGGCTAAATGGAGGCAACGTTTCACCTTTAATCCAAAAGGCTTTGTCAGTTTTGAAATTTTTAGTCTGTGGTTGGTGTGTCCCAATAGCCTTGGTGTTGTTGCTGGACGAGGCTGGTGAACAACCATCCTGCACAAGAATAGGTTGTTCGCCTGCCTCTGGTGGCAAAACAGCTCATTAGTGGCCTTTCTTCCAATTACCCGCGATAAATGAGGGATTACTGTATTTAAATATATTTAACTTTTAGCTATATATAGGATCTGTTGGGTTATAAAATGTAAAATATAAGTGGTGCCCGCATCATTTGATATTTTCAATATGCGAGCCTCGGTGGAAAAAGTTCGGACACCCATGATCTACACAGACACAATAGCCACATCTTTCTAATTTAACTTGTACTTTTTCAATTATGCCGCATTCTGCATGCAGGATAATGCAACCCGAGCATTATGAATCACTCAGGAAATGAACACTTGTCCTCTGGATCTCCTCGAGCAGGAGTGCTGACTATAGGCTTTGCGTCTAATATATGATACACTTTATGCTTTGCACTGGCCAAGGCTGCTGAAACACTGCCCACGTGATGGAGCTCTTCACTGAATCGCGCACACTGGCGGGAAAAAGGTGTTGCGTGCGAGAAATTTGAGACGTCTCGCATTACACGACATAAATGAGTCAAGTGTGGTGGCATTCTGCCGCTGGCTGTGGGGCAGACTGCATCCGCTCACCATCTCATTTGTGTGTTATTCAATAACAAAGAGAGGGTCTTTAAATGTCATAATGACATCAGTAAAAGTTCCCGTCTGATAAGATGCCTCCAGCCTCCATTTGATTAAGGGGCGCGCCAAGCCATTACTGCTCTTTTAGCTCCCAACCTGCAGATACAAGATTTTAATCAACCACTATCTTCTCCAAAGGGCCATCAAAGTGGAGTATATGCACGTGACCGTGTTCTCAATCTGATGCTCACATATATCACTGAAGTTTTGATGAGCGTATCCATTAGTCGCCATAGCGACAAAGACAAAGGTTAAACAAGTGACCAGACAGTCCCGGTAAAAGAAATCACTGAGATATGAGCATTAATTGGTCATCTCTTTAATGAAGTACTTTAAGCACCATCCTAACCACTATCCATGTAAACACTGTTTTTTCACTTTGTTGCATTTTTTGACAAATAAATTCAACAATCAAATTATTTTCAGGGTGATGCAGGTTATTTTATGACTTCTTATTAGGTTCAGCTGTAAATATGCCTCCCCCTGAATATTTATTACGCCAGTAATTGATTGATTGGTGGGAGCCAAATGGTATCAATGATTTATAGCAAACAGATTACTTCTAGACAGAGCTTGCCTGCAGTAGTGAGTGGTTATGACTCACTTACAGACCTCTTTGATTTGAATTATTGGGCATGCATTTGCATTACAGTCTCACCTTCATACATTTCTCTGCTGATTGTTGCACTATGTCACAAACGAGTACAGGCTTCAACTGAACAGAAATCGAGTGACGCATGTCTAAATCAGCAACCATACACTATTGACCACTATGAGACAACCCTGAATATTGACAATACTTTTTTTCAACACCTCTTTATATCATCCATCCATCTTCTACCGCTTATCCGAGATCGGGTCACGGGGGCAGCAGCCTAAGCAGGGAGGCCCAGACTTCCCTCTCCCCGGCCACTTCGTCCAGCTCCTCCCGGCGGATCCTGAGGCATTCCCTGGCCAGTTGGGAGACATAGTCTCTCCAACGTGTTCTGGGTCTTCCCCGAGGCCTTCTGCCGGTCGGACTTGCCCTGAACACCGCCCCAGGGAGGCGTCCGGGAGGCATCTTGACCAGATGCCCAAGCCACCTCATCTGGCTCCTCTCAATGCGGAGGAGTAGCGGTTCTACTCCGAGTCTCTCCTGGATGACAGTGCTTCTCAACTTATCTCTAAAGGAGAGTCCTGCCACCCTATGGAGAAAACTCATTTCGGCCGCTTGTACCCGCGATCTTGTCCTTTCGGTCACTATCCAAAGCTCATGACCATAGGTGAGGGTAGGAACGTAGATCGGCCAGTAATTGAGAGCTTTGCCTTTCGGCTCAGCTCTCTCGCAACCACAACGGACCGACGTAGAGTGCGCATCACTGCAGACGCCGCACCAATTCGCCTGTCGATCTCGCGCTCCATCCTTCCCTCACTCTTGAACAAGACCCCGAGGTACCTAAAATCCTTCACTTGGGGCAGGATTTCATTCCCAACCCGGAGATGGCACTCCACCCTTTTCCGGGTGAGAACCATGCTGGTGCTGATTCTCATCCCAGGCGCTTCACACTCGGCTGCAAACTCCAGTGAAAGTTGAAGTTCACGGCTCGGTGAAGCCAGCAGGACCACATCATCTGCATGTTTTCATAATTGTATTTCCTAGCTTCTTGATGGTTGTTTGATGATTGTGCTGCATGGATCACCAAAGCACAGGGGTGTCTAAACGTATGCCATCGAGGGCCACATACTGAAAAATGAAAGGATGCAAGGGCCACTTTGATATTTTGGAAACCAACACATGCAAATATGCTAAGTGAAAACTGCATCCCATCTTTTTAATTTGGGCTGTTGTTTCTTTTTTTTAATTTTCCAAATATTTCAAGTTTCTTCTTAAATAGTCTGTAAATTTTAGGGATGTCCGATATTGGCTTTTTTGCCAATAACCGATATGCCAATATTGTCCAACTCTCAATTTCCAATTCCGATATCAGCCCATATCGATACCGATATGTGTAACATCACATATTTTTTAGTTCTAAAGTAACAATCCTCTTAAATGAGTACAGTTGCTTTGTTGGCTACCCATCTCTGAGTAGATAATTAATGTATTACATATTATATATAACAATATGTTTGTGTTTCTTGTGCCTTGATTTATGTTATTTTTGGAAAGATTTGATTTATTTTTAGGTAAAGGGGTAATGTTTAAAATACATGAATTTGCAAATTATTACACTCGATCCCCAACTTACGAACACCCGACTAGTGAACATTCGCGGATACGAACACAAGCCGACTGGTCTATGTTTTATTTTATTTTGCCTTGTAGTCACTCAATCAGTATTTATACTGCTACTGTACATGCTTGACCAGTAGAGGGCACTGTGACACTGCTTAATTCTACACCACCCATAGAACACTACCTCTTTTAGAAGAGTCTAATGACGATGATTTGTCTTTTTTTTCAATAACTCCTCCTCCAACTCCTCCACAACAACGTATGCTTGACCACTCCTCTTCAACATTCATAACATTTATCATTACGTATTATTATATCATTTTTATTATTGTTTTTTTTTCATTAATTATCCTCGTTTAATATTACTACTGCATCCAAACTCATATTTACATACATACGCATATACTGTATATGTATACACATACATGTAGTACCTATATCATTGGTAATATTACCTTTTCCCCTACTTAAGAACGATTCGACATAAGAACGGTCGTCTGGAACCAATTGTGTTCGTAAGTTGGGGACCTAGTGTATTTTGATTGATAACTTTCATGCTCTTATTTTATATTATTATTTATATTCTTATATTGTTATTGCATTAAAACTACTATATATGTGTGGGAAGTTGCTTTTTTTTTTTTTACATATAATAGGCTCTATTCAACTACGAAATAGGATGATTAATCACTTAATATTTTGAAAAATATTAATAAGAATATTTTGAAAAACCGTGACAGAGTGAAGCTGTGAGTGGTGAGGGACAACTGGACGCTGATTACAGGACAACAAAACTGTTTTCTATGGTGCTCGACAGGGGTAAATGTCAATGTCAATGTCCAAACACGCCAAACACCAAAATGATCCAAAACCAAAAACACACAAAGACCATCAAGCACAAGTTTACGGAAGAAAACAGACACTAGCCAGGCTACCAAGGGGTGCCAGACGGACGTGTAATAAACAAGTCTCCTGATACTTTAGCCCACATATTGTACAAAGGTACATTACTTGAGGTTCTGGCTCTGTGGCCAAACACTTGGACATTTCTGAAACCCAATCAGAGAAAAAGCTGGAGCTCAGTCAACACAGGGCACAGAATGAGTCAGCCATCTGGCGTTGAGCTGACAATCCACTGGTCGGCTTTATTATTTGTTCCTCCACAAAAATACTGACGGTGCGATTTCTACCATGCAAAAGCAGACAAGCTTTTAGTTGTGGAGCACAAGATTAAAATACAAATCCTTTCAGAAAAATTAACACGCAACCGTCACTTCTTCACACGTCTCTGTATATCATGTCAGTGGAGCAATTATTAGAAAACCCCTTTGCTTACAACAAATGTCTTTTACCTTCGAGAATGAATCAGCATTTATGCGAGATGACTGATGCTCTCTGAGGCAAGGAGTTGTTACTTATCAGGGGCATGGATCATAAGTCAAGTGGCTGAGGCTCAGTCACACCTTGATTAAAAACCTCTGCCAGGTATTTGACATTATTACTAGGCAAGCATGTGTATGAGAAAAGTACACTACAAATATTAGGACAACTGACCATACATTAATTGGAAGTGGAAGTACAGTAACCCCTTGTTTATCATGCTTAATTGCTTCAAGAACCGACCATGATAAGTGAATTTAAGCAAAGTAGGATTCCTTATTTATGAATGCTCTTTTCGTAGTTAGAGCATAAAAAACCTGTTTACCTGATTACAGTATTAGAGCCCTCTAGACATAACATAACACCCCTATAGTCACCTTTGTACTCATATCACCCAATATAGTAGACATAATAAGAGTAAATAAGCCATTTAAGACATAAGTTAAGGCTTGTGCTCGTGTGGTTTGCTGTAAATGTGTTCCGATGCTCAGGCAGCAGAGTGAGGGGCGGAAAGGAAGTGATGTCGGGGGTTCAGAGATGAGTTTTAGCTTGGCATGGGTTACGACCGCAACAGTAGCTCGTGTTAGGAATTATTGTGCATGTTGTGAGATAATTCCAACTTGCAATAAAAGTCTGGTGCTTGTGTGTCTCTTTGAACATTACAGTAACATTAACGACACCTAATGACCAGTGTAGAATACTACATATCATCAGAGCGTCTTTGAATGCATCTGTTCATTAATTTAACCATTTTTATTTTTGAAAATGCTTAATTTAGAAAAAAAAATGTTTTTTTTAATGCATAGTTTTTGACTAGTAATATCCGCTAGTATTCAACCACAAAACTGCATGATTTATTAATTTTTGAAAAATCATGATAGAGTGAAGCTGTAAAATTCGAAGCACAAAGGGGCGAGGAATTACTGTAAATATGAAGATTGTAGCTTTTATGAACACCATTATGGATCTTGCTTTGTGCTCTGGGAACAATTATACTGGAACCACATACGGGCCGTTCCCAAACTGTTCCCACTACATTGGAAGAATTATGATACCAGGTGGCCTTTCATTTATTAATTCATGTTTCCTAAACTGGCCCAATCATTTATCTGCAATAAAAAAGTAATTAGTTACAGTTACTTTCCCCAAAAAGTAATTGAATTGAACAGAATTACTCCTTCATGAATGTAATTAGTTACCAGGGAAAGTAATTATTGCATTACATTTTTTGGAAAACCTTCAAATATGTTAAAGAATTGCGATTTAGCAAGTGCCATTGACAGATGTTTCACAAGATTAGAGTTAGGCTGAGCTCATGACCTGCAATTCTCCACCAAAACGCTAGGGGGTAGTGTTTTCCTGCCAGTGAGCAACCACAACTATTGTTAACTAGCTATTTAGTTTCCTGTGTGGTAGTAGTCAGCAATGAAGACAGAAGCAATATCCTGTTTGTTGCTATAGATAAGAGTGCATAAAAATGTGGCACATTTCACTGTCGGTAAAGGTACGGTTTTGTAACGTTTAAAATAGTAATTCATTAGATTACCCGTTACTTGAAAACAATAACGGCTTTAGTAACGGCACCATTTTTAATGCCGTTATTCCCAACATTGTTTATGTGGTATCTAAATGACATTTCAGCTGATATGCGCAAGCAGGTGAGTGGAACTGTGGAGAAATGAAATATCATTCATCCTTTCCTTGAACCTTTGCAAACCAGTTGTGTGAATGCACTTAACCAGCTGAACTCCCAAAATAAATAAACGTAAGTGGAGTTTTTGGATTGCATGAATATGCACTGTGGTTTCCAGAGAATTTAGTATCCTAATGGAAGCCACAGATGCAGAAGATGTAATTCATCTGCTGGATGCTGCTGCTGACTCCCCCCCACCTTCTCCATTTTGGCAGGAGATCTATGGCCATGTGCATGTGTGCTGATATGTTGACTGTATTATTACATCAATTATTTGGCATGGGGGAGGTCAGAGCCACACCAGCATCCTGTTTCCAGATAGGCGTGCTTTGTGTCTACCCCCAGGCCACAATTAAGGCGAGCAGGGAGCCCAGATTCAATCACACACATCCATCCTGCCCAATAGAAACACAGCTCCGAGCTGATATCAGACATTGTGCCCAAAGCTATACCGCCTGATAACAAACGCTTGGGGGAGCATGTGGCCAGACTGTGACCCCTGTTATTTGTCATTAAGTTGGGTCTGTACATCTTCATCATAGGGTAGAAAAAAAAGCTGAATGTGGTGATAGATTGATGCACGTACCCACGAAATGTGTCCAGTGAATGCAGGCGTGTTGGTTTCACTTTGGTGGCACTGCCCTCAGCGTCTTCAGCATGCGCTTCGTCCTGTAGATGCAATATGACGGGGGAAAGAAAATAATGTCAATACCAAAATTGTAAATGGATTCTATTGGAAGTAGCAGCATTTGTCATCTCAACATACAGGCCTTTTAGATGTACAGTAATCCATCACCACTTCACGCTTTAAATTTCATGCCTTCACTCTGTCATGGTTTTTCAAAAATATATTAATTAGTAAATCATGCTGTTTTGTGGTTGAATACCTCCCATTATTAGTAAAAAAATGCATATTTAAGCCATGTTACGTATTTTTTTGCCTGAATTAAACATTTTGCAACATAAAAATGGCTAAATGAACTAAAATACAAATATAAAGGCATTCATAAGATGCATTTAAAGATGTTGTGTGTGTACTGTTCCACACTGGTCTCTAGGTGTCAGTAATGTTACTGTAAGCATCAAACTTGTTCACCAGAACAAGTAGTATTAGCATTTTGTACTCTAGACCAGTGATCCCCAACCCCCGGGCCGCGGTGGTCATTTGGTACCGGGCCACACAGAAAGAAAAAATAATTTCCATTATTTCTTTTTTGTTTTTTTGATGTTTTATTTTGAAAAGTGGCCGGATTCTCTTTGTTACATCCGTCTCACTTGACGCATGTCCATGCGTGTGCTGACTCTCATGCAGCACAGATAGACTACTACTGTATTTTTACCATTTTTCTTTCACCTCATATTTGGTGTCAAATGCTGATACTATGTGGGAATGCATAAAGGTAAGTTTTGATGACTTATTGAGTGCTAATGTGCACATTTGTCTCAGGTTAATTCATGCTAGCACACTGCCTTTTACCACACACCTCAAACAGCGATGTAATAATGTTTCCAGGCTTGAACTGGTGGATGGTGGGTCGGTATTCATTTTGTGCTTTTAATTTGATGTTATTCATGTCTTAGTTTTACACAATACATAATAAATAAGATAAATTAGATCGCTATAATGTACGAAACCGTCCCCCGTGACACAAAAATGTTATGAGTAAGCAATTTGTTGCAAACGAGCATTAAAGTCAAATAGGCTGTTCATCAGCTGATCAAAAGTTGAAGACCACAGCCTTTAAAAGTCAAAATCTTGGCAAAAATGTGGATTCAATGTCATTTTCTGTCAAGCATTCACATGGTCAAGATCTCTTGATGGCAAAGGCAAGAAAGCTTTCTCTCTTTGAATGTGGTCAGGTTGTTGAGCTGCATAAGCAAGGCCTCTCGCAGCGCGGCATTGCTGGTTGGACGCAGTAAGACAGTCAGTTGAAACTTCTTGAAAGATCCTGAGGGTTATGCAACCAAAAAGTCAAGTGGTAGACCCACAAAAATATCATCGGCCCCGAGGCTGAGGATCTGACTGGCCGTCTGTCAAGACACAGGAGGATCCTCAGCCCAAATGAAGATTGTTGCTGGTGCTGAGTGCAGTCCAGTAACCATCAGACGGCATTTGTGAGAGAAGGCTGTGATGAACAAAAGACGTCTTCAAAGGCCTCGTCTCCTTCAACGTCACAAAATTGCCCAATTGGAATTTGTACAAGAGCACCAAACATGGGACATTGAAAGGTGGAAAGTTTTATTCTCTGATGACAAAAAATGACGTTACTGGCATGACAAGGAGATCCCACCTGAGATGTTTTCCACACAGCACAGTGGAGGGGGCGCCATCATGATCTGGGGTGCTTTTTCCTTCAACGGAACAATGGACCTTCAGGTTGTGCAGGGGCGTCAAACGGCACATGGCTATGTGGAGATGTTGCAGGGGGCATCTAACATGACTGAAGGCCCTCGTCTGTGTGGTAATGACTGGGTTTTTCAACAGGACAACACTGCAGTTTACAATGCCCACCTGACAAAGGACTTCTTCCTATAGGAATAACATCACTCTTTTGGACCATCCTGCGTCTAAATCCAACTGAGAACATTTGGGGATACATGGCAAGGCAAGTTTGCAAAAATGGGCATCATTTCCAGACAGTGGATGTCCACCGTGAAGCCATCTTCACCACCTGCAGCAACGTTCCCACTAGCCTCCTGTAAACCCTGGTATCAAGCGTGCTGAAACCAACTTTTGAGGTGATTAACAAGAATGGTGCAACTCCTCATTACTGAGTCCTTTTCTGAAAATTGTATTTTAGGGGGGTTTCAGGTTTTTTTGAGCTGTGGTCTTAAATTTTTGATCAGCTGATGAACATCCCATTTCAGTCTAGTTTTGCATGTTGAAGCTCTACATAGAACCTCCTTAAGACCCAACAGTGCAATTTTTCAACTGGACTTAAAATTTTGATCCGGAGTGTATTCATGTGTATGTTTTTTTTTTTAATAATGGCCGCTTTGTGGTTAGCATGTCAGGAGATCAAGAGTTTGAATCTCCGCTTGGGCATCTCTGTGTGGAGTTTGCGTGCTCTCCACATGCGTGTGTTTTCTCCGGGTCTTCTTGCTTCCTTCCACATCTCAAAAACAAGTATGCTAGGTTAATTGGAGACTGTCAATTGTCCATTGTTGTGAATGTGAGTATGAACGGTTGTCTATATGTGCCCTGCGATTGGCTGGCGACCAGTCCAGGGTGTACTCCGCTTCTAGGCCAAAGTCAGCTGGGATAGGCTCCAGCTCACCCTAATGAGGCCAAGCGGTATGGAAAATGGATGGATAGATCTCAATTCATACAGTAGCAACACAATTGTTTGTCACAAATAGAAAAAGGTAATAGTTATATTTGCAAAGCAAACTTGTTTGTCAAACTTTTATGAAGTTGCGCTGTTGATCTTCAAAGTCTCTTTGCGAGAGCAACACTCTCATGTTGCCCTTAAGTTGGACTTCCCTAGCACCAGAGCAGGAAGACAGCAACGCTAATAGGTCATGATGGATCCACATGCCATCTATACAGCATGTGGAAGACTGAGAATAAGAGGGACCATTCATGCTCACCAAAAAAATGCATCACCAAGATGATTGTCTGAATGCCTCCATGTCAGTCTGCGGCACAATTGGCTCTGCTAACATTTGTATCAATCTTCCCATTAGTGTCTATTAGCAGCTTGACGGCTGGAGGCTGTGGGAAATGTAACCAAGCCAAACAATGCAGTGTAAATGTTGGATCAAGATCTAACTTGTGGTGCCCAAAATGTAATGATAGCTGAAAATGCCAACTACAAATGCGTATATAAATAACATGACCATGACATACAGACATATTCATCGACTGTATTAGTACTATATTTTACTTACATGATCCAGTGAGTACTGGGGCTTTTGGCAGCAAATGGCCTTTGCAAACTTCGATGTTCGACACTTTCTGTGACAATAAGAGACAAGAAATATAGTAAAAACAACACGTGACTTTAATACAGGAGAAAACCCATGAAAGATTGAAAATGACGTGGATACCTGTGTACGTAGGGTGCCGCAACAAATAAGAGAGCGGTTATCGCCAGCGAGAGAGCAGCAACCAGGATAGCTACATAACACAACAAAAAAGACAATGTCTACATGAGTCTGTGTGACCAACATCAGAGCTCCTGCTGTATAGATGTTCATGTCACATACTTGACATGCCTATCAGGGTAGGATTGAATTGATACCACTCGATCTGGGCTTAGCTCTCTCCTGACCCCCTCTGAGTTCTCTGTCTGTCAATCAAAGGTGATCCCTTGTGGGACAAACGAGAACCTAATGGCTTATTCTTGTCATTCTCTTGTCATTCATACATCCATTTATCTCAAATTATTATTATCTTTAGGACAGTAGTTGTACCCTTATTAGTAGTATCATGGACCTTATTTATTTGAATTAATTAATTTATTTTGTATTTTATTCATTTTCTTACCTATTTTATTTATGTACATGTATTTATTTATTTTATTATGCATTGCTATTTATAAAAGAGATGCTCATTATTGGCTTTTTACTGATATCAGATATACAGTCGTCCCTTGCAGTATCGCGTTTTTTTTCAGGAATGAATTCATCATTGCTGTTTCATGGTACAATATGGTCTATTGTTAGTCAAAACATATTGAAATACAGGTGACATGTAGTATTCTGGCCACTTGGCGGCAGTAATGACACAAATGACACATTGATGAGCCATTACCTTATATTGCATTACCTTAACACAGCATGAAGTCGTGAAGTCAGCCATGGCGGACAATAGCTCGACGTGAGAGAGTGAAAAAAAGTTCTCCTCCCATTCTGTGTAGAAGTGGTAAGTTTTTAAGTTTTTGGCTTCTTAAGTTTAGGAGAAATCATTTTGAGGATAACTGGTTAGCTCACTAGCTTGTTAGCTCGCTAGCTAGCGGGCCATCTCGAGTCCCGGCTGCAACATCAGATTCTGCACAATGTGCTCTAAGCAATGAATAGTAGGAGTATAAAGGTGACTGTAGGGGTTATTTCATGTCTACAGGTCATGTCTACTATTAAAAAAGTCATAAACAGCTTTTCTATGCTGTAACTACAAAATTATTCAATTTATTAACATTGAACTATATCGCTACACCGCGGAAATTCATTGATCGCTGTGGGGTCTGGAACCAATGAACCGCTATCAACGAGGGACTACTGTACGGATATTGTCCAGCACTTCATTACCAATATAACCGATATTGGCAGCAGCTCTTCCCCCATGCTAACATCAGTTCACAAATATTCCATTTCACAAATAAACACTGTCTGTGCAAAGACAGATACTGCAGTCTGCAATTTGTAATGCAATTACAAAAGTCATTAAAAAAATCATACCCAATCAAAGGATGACGCCTTACTTAATCCTTGAATAACGCATAAAGTTATTAACGCGCTTTCGTTGCGAATTGAATCTATTTTTCAAAATTCCCGATTTTGTTAGATGCCGTCTGACGAACGCGCAGCATTTTATTGTGAAGGCCAGAATTGTGCTGTTGTCTCACTTTGTTTGGTCTCCTGACGGCTGTGTAATGTGCCATTGAGACGACGCAGGCCAATAAAAAGTGTCTCCCGAGAGCTTCATGGCTACTGTCTTTTTGTCATGTTGCACTTGCACAACGTTAGCGGACAACTTATTATCACCCACGCTTCCACATATTTACAATCCAAAGGTGAAACTTTGGTGAAAAAAATCCCAGACATGGGCGGGCATGCCAACTGAGCTAGCATTCAAGCAAGCTTCTTGCTGTGTGGAGCACGTCATCACATGTACGCCAGAACAGATGATATCAGTATCTGATTTTTACGCCAATATCACACTAGGGACATCCCTAATTTATACTACATTATTATTTTTGGATAGTTATTGATAATAAATAAATAAATAACTAGTAGCATAAACTAGAAGTGGGCGTGATTTAAATCGATACACTATTTTAAGTCTGAAATTGACGCAGATTGATCAGAAGTTGCTATATTTATTGTTTATTATTCCGCTATATGTGTACTGTGTATGTGTGTAAGTGATCTGTCAGACTTTATTATTCAATTATTTTGAATGATCTGTGTGAAGTTGGTGATTCATGCAAAAATCCAGTGATGATAATATGTCTCAAAAGCACCGCGTTCAGTTCTACGAGCAAAGTGACTGACTTTATATCACCAGACAAATTAGAAGCAGATAAAGACGAGAAAAAAAAAACAAAACACAGGCAGTGACTGACGCAACACGAGCCGTTTACAGCTCTGTCTTGTCAAATGCACCGCTCACTCCTCTCTCTGGCTGTAGGGAGTCTGTCTAGGGAGGGTCGGTTGCTGTGTGTAATTGGCCAATCACAGAGTGCGAAGAATGAATGCATAAGTAATTACCCAATGAGGATTTTCCTTCATCATGATTACGGATAATGACGAGCTCTACTTGTTTCATACTCATACTCGGCAAAAATGCCTCGTCTAAAACGAGTATCCTGCTCATCCCTACTGTACACTTTTTCCGAGGCAGTGCATTACACAGCAGTTAACAAAGACATGAGCGCACACACAAATGTATCTAATCCCATAAAAAGAATCGTCATCATCAGCATTCAAATGTCAGTGATGTATTTTACAGCTGCAAACAAGTCTATAAAAGTCTGACAAACAGGCTCAGGAGATACGAGAGTACGTCAAAGCAGAGCAGCAGGGGAGGCAGTGGGCGCTGTGTTTGCCCTTAGTGGAAAACCAAACAAAAAGAAGCCATTTGAAGCGGCACTGACATCCACTCTGAACACAGAGTGGTCACTTCACGGCCTCTGGAAAGTCCTCATAAAAACGTCGTAAAGCTCGCAGCATTAAAGTGAAACAGATCTTTGCTGTCAGGATAAATACAGGAGGGATAGAGACACTTCAAAACAACTTGATTAAGTTCATCAATATGTGAGTCAGACACTTAATAGGAGTCGGTATTTAAGTTGAAGTTGTGGTTTGCTCGCACAATGAAGTACTAACATTAGGTGAGTGGAAGACCACACCTAACAAATGACCTCACACAATATGGCCGATCAATGCTGAACTAAACTTGCAAATTCCCTAGCATGGCTTCAGCTGCTGACCAAACCATTACTTAAGATGAGCATGTCCTGTGGGGAGTTTGTATAATCACCAGTGTGTGAAGCTAATGGAAGCTCATCATACCGTGAGGGGTTGCAGTCCCACTGACCGTATATCTGCTCAGATAATGGCTCCTCGCCCTTAAAAGTCCAATCCACAACGTAATCTGCAAATGTTAAGTAGGGTGTACATTATGGACAGAGACGCTTTCAGAATCCCATTATGCCCTAATCCTTCCACACTCCCTAATGTATTAGCCACAGTCCTCCACACGCAGACCTGAACCTTCAAAACAAACAGAAAAGCTTTTCTTTTATCCCTTTTTAAGACAGCAGGTCTTATGCGATCAATACACGGAATGCCCCAAGGGACGGAGAAGACGTAGACGTGGACAAGTCGAGTGATGCTCGTATGTGCTGACTCCATAAATAAGAAAGTGGATCAGGTTTCTGTTATTTCAAACCCCAGAACCAGTTACAGTTTGTTTCTATTATTCAACATTAGTGTTGGACACTTACGCATGTAGGAATTGTGTGGTCTTTTATCCACAGTGTGAATGCAGGTGACATTGTTGCTGTTATCTGACTTTTGGATCCAAACACAGTAGTGACCACCCTCCTCGTATGTCTCACTCCATCTGCATGCAAAAAAGTGAAATATGTATTGTTGTATTACAGTGGATCCCCGCACATTCACAATTCAGCATCCATCCATCCATTTTCTATACCGCTTCTCCTCTTTAAGGTCGCGGGGGCATGCTGGAGCCTATCCCAGCTGACTTCGGGCGACTGGCAGGGTACACCCTGGACTGGTCGCCAGCCCAATTCAGCATTCATAGCCCCACAAATTGGCAGATTTTTTGGTCATGTTTTTTTTCTCCAAAAATAAAAACATTTTTTTCCATCCATCCATCCATTTTCTATACCGCTTCTCATCTTTGAGGGTCGCGGGGGCATGCTGGAGCCTATCCCAGCTACAGAAAACAAATCTCATTCACCATAAGCTGGAAATAATTTACAAATACGTGATAATACAGGTTAAATGTACGGCAGACATGTACCACTGTTAAAAAAGCCCAAAATGTTTATGTTTTTATATTTGCCGAAGATTTTTAAATGTATTTGTTTTTTGTATTTTTTGCCAAGAGTTGAGATTTCGTTCTCCCCGTGCGTGCGTGCGTGGGCTTTCTCCGGGTACTCCGGTTTCCTCCCACATTCCAAAAACATACATGTTAGGTTAATTGGAGACTCTAAATTGTCCATAGGTATGAATGTGAGTGTGAATGGTTGTTTGTCTATATGTGCCCTGCCATTGGCTGGCGACCAGTCCAGGGTGTACCCCGCCTCTCACCCGAAGTCATCTGGGATAGGCTCCCTAGTGAGGATAAGCGGCATAGAAAAATGGATGGGTGGAGTTGAGATTTCGCACTGTTCGGCAATCCTTGAACGTGCCATAATTATGTGCTGTGACTAGAGCTACACCATGATTCTAGTTCCACCCATTCATTCGGTGAGAACGTAATGTAGCAACCAGACCCCAAGTAGCTATCGGTGCCTCATTTTGGTGCTAAATTAACGCAGACTCAGCCACCTGCAACAAGTGCTTGAAGGTGATATTGTCCAAGTAACATCTTGTACGTCCCGACAGAGGAACGCAGAGTGAAGCCGCGAAGCTCTTTATTATACAGTCAAACCTGACTATAGCGGCCACTAAAGGGAAACGGCAAAAGTGGCCGCTATAGGCAGGTGGCCGTTATAGACATTTTGAATGTTGACCAGTAGAGAGCACAGTGGGACTGCGGATAAAAGTTGTAAAGAACTACTACTGTAGGTTAATAAACCGCTGTTAATAAAGCGATTAAAGTGCATCGACGACGTGAGTCTCTCCTTCCCCACAACAAGGGGCATTACAGTATTGACCAGTGCACATTGTCTCACACCAGGAAATAAACGATGTCACTGTCTACAACAAGCTCCAAAGAAGACGGCTTTTTTTTTATGTGGAACAACTGACAGTTTGTGTGGATCTTGTGAATGATTGTGACTGAGCTAGGACTCAGTAATTAAAGTCCACACACGACGGCTTCATTGATTAAAAAACAAAACTTTTTCGTGCATTAAGCTTCTGCTTGAGTCATCATTTTGGCCGCTATATGCGGTCAGATATTGACCAAGGGATACAAAATGGGTGGCCGCTGGCCGCGTTAGACAGGTGACTGCTATACACAGGGTCTATAACATGCATATTTTCGGAGGGGATTTTTCAGTGGCCACTATAGGCAGGTGGCCGTTCTATACAGGTGGCCGCTAAGACAGGTTTGACTGTATTTATATAAACTTTATTTATAACTTAATACACCAACAGCCAGCACTGCACACACATTCCGCCGTACGGCTATGTAGTGTTGTCCACAATAACAACACAACACTTACTCATTATCAACCAAATTCTTGGTCGTGGAGAGAGAGGTGTATTCACAGAGGAATTCTGAACACCAACCCATCAGCAACACAAGCTTTTTTTTTTTTTGCACATTCCCTGACTTCTGGATTGCTGCCGGTTTTGCTGAGATAATTTGTTGTAGATTGTATTTCATTGGTGAATTTATTACTTAGTAATCGTTTTATTTATACTGGATTATTAAAGTATTTAAATTACTATTCTGTTCAACTTGCATGTCACAAAATTCTGTAAAAATAAAAAGGCATTGTTTATGGACAAAATTTGTATGTTTTCCATTTTTTTAAGTACTGATTTAAGCACCGGCGCTGTTTCAAAAGTACCTATTAACAGTATCGAAACAGTAAACCTAAAATTCAAACAAAAGCCATCCCCATTTATTAGTGGTGAGTACCTATATATTTTATACTTTAAATGTGTTTAATAAGTGTGTGAGGCATATTTAGGGCTTAAACTTGGATTGTATTGAGAGTGAACAGTGGCAATTGAAGAGAGAAGGGGATGGTTCTGGAGCTGAATCTAATCTAACAACTACAAAAGGCACTTTTAGTGCAAATGTTGAAATTGGAGGAGAACGTCAGCACATGCTAGCAAGAGGGTGTGTAGGTGGCGAGTGAGCTGTTTGTCAAAAATAGACATGTGGGCGTATCAATTACTCATGTTTTTGTGTAATTCGCTGATTGCCGTGGAACAAAACCCCCGTAAAAAGCGGAGATCTACTGTATACCGAAAGAGCATGTCAAACTACACAATATAATTGCTTTAATAGTTCTCCATCCCTATTGCACAGGACTACTTTAAAAATAATGTAAAAAAAATTGGTGGGCTCCAAAGTGATTGTTTTTAACCCACTAGGCCCCAAATACGGTACCTGGATCCACCCCTGCTATTGCGTCACTGCACCATTATTACTGCTATTGAATGCATTGTTTTCTCAAAAGAAGCTCCACATCCAAAATAGATTATATTTGGTGCAATTAGGCATTATATACTGTACATACAAATGTAATTAAATGTTTGAGTCATTTAACAAAGGTCACCGACTGGACCTTTAGCGTGTGAAGCTCAAGACTGCCACCTAGCGCCGACTAACCTTTAGTGCAACCATTTGCCTTCTCACAGTCTCCCAAAACATGCATGACATGCTCACATTGATCCATTGTTGCGATGACACACTAGCTATCACATGGAGTGTTTTTTTCAAAGGGGAAAGAGAATCAATAACATAGTCTGGTTAGAGACCTCAGTATTGATCAAGGAAGTCCAAACCTCTAAGAGGACTTAGTTATTAAGCGACACCTGACCTCCCTGCCACCATGTTTACAGGTGACCCCCAAATGGAGAGCGCCTGTGTCTTCTTATCAGCCCTGACAGTTTCTACATGACATTTGTCAGGACATGTGACTGCGTTGCTTTAATTATCCCTTTCCATTAACATTGGAACGTCAGGTCTGATTAACCCCCAAAAGGCTCCTGGTCAACATCCAGTGAGGTGGTTTAAGAGAGGCCATTTATTACTTCCCAGCCCTGTAAATAATCTAACAGGCCCCCTGATATAATCACAGCATGTTAGAGCTAGCATGTTAGATGGTGTCTGGGGACACAGCAAAACACCCCCTAGGAAGAGTTCATTTCAAAACTGGAACCAAATGAACTGGTTTTGAATCGAGGGGGGTTTTATTTAAAGCTGTTACCTGCAAAGTGTTGCATTCCTCTTGCGGGACTCCAATTGCATGCTCAAAGTGAATTTGGTGCTGATGACTGCAGATACGTGTTGCTGGTTGGCTTTCACTTGGACCAAACGCTGGTACACACACTGAAGAGTCACAGTAGGATCTTTATGTTAAAATCGCACATGATGAGCTATAACATAATAATCAGGCTGCATTTACGAACACACACACGCACACATGCACACAGTATATTAAATTATTATTAACATAGGTGCAGTAATCCCTCGTTTATCGCAGTTAATTGGTTGTAGACCTGACCGTGATAAGTGAGTTATCACAAAGTGGGACTGCTTATTCATGAATGGAATATTTTTGTAGTTAGAACCCAGAAAAACTTTTACAACCTTCTAAATATATGCATTATTAGAGCCCTCTAGACATAAAATAACACCACTGTAGTCACTTTACACACATATTACCCAATACAGTAGACATAATAAGAGAAAATAAGCCATTCAAAACATAAATATGACTTGTGCTCGTATGTTGCTGTAAATGTGCTCCGCTGCTGGGAAGGAAGTGACGTCGGAGGTTCAGAGTTGAGTTTCAGCTTGGCATGAGTTACAGCAGCTCGTGTTAGGAGGTGTTGTGCCTGTTGTGAGATAATTCAAATCTGCAATAAAAGCCTGTTGTTCCTGCGATCAAGTCTGGTGCTTGTGTGTTTCACCGAACATGACAGTAACATTACTGACACCTAGTGACCAGTGTAGAATACTACATATCATCGCAGCATCTTTGAATGCGTTTTCTGAATGCTTTGTATTTGTATTTTAGTTCACGTAGCCATTTCATGCTTGAAAATTCTTTTTTTAGGCAGAAGATATGTAAAATATGTGTAAAAATGCATTTTTCACCAATAATATAACTTATTCAACCATGAAACAGCATGATTTATTAATTGATATAGTTTTGAAAAACCGTGACAGTGAAACCGCAGAATTCAAAGGAGTTGTTACTATTATTATTATTTGAACTTTTTTCTAGTCTTAATTCAAAGCACCGCAATTAGTTGTACATTTACAACAATAAATATTGAGAAAGAGTATGTTTTTTTTTTTTTTTACATTGAATCTTTTTGTCAAAATGCAACAAATAATGAAAATAACTCAGACAGACCGGTTATGTGAATAACAGACGGCATCTGCGGGGTTAAAAAAACAAAAAAACTATTTCAAAGACCTCGTCTCCCTTAACGCCACAAAGTTCAGACTTTGCCAGGAAGCATCAAACATGGGACATTGAAAGGTGGAAAAAAGTTTTATTCTCTGATGAGAAAAAATGTAACCTTGACGGTCCAGATGGCTTCCAACCTTACTGGCATGACAAGGAGATCCCACCTGAGATGTTTTCTATCCGGCACAGTATACTTGAGAAATAAATAATGCAAGATGACCAATGAAGAGATGGAATCGGAGTCACTGTCGAAGTTCGATATATGTTTCACTTTTACATCTCACAGCAACTATGGTGCGTTGCACAAAGTGCGAAATCACAACCCTTGATGAAAAAACATTATCAGTGAAGCATAAAAACGTTAACATGTAAAAATTGTGGGCTTTTCTAGCAGTGCTACAGATATGCTGTACATTTTAGGGTCTCTTACAGGGTCATCTCATGATAATAACGTACAGTACATGTCATCATCATATGATCCTGTTGGGTATCAACAAAATATTGTATTCATACTATAAACTAACAAAAAACATCCCCCCCATAGTGAAAACAATGAAGTACCATTTGAAGTACAGTCTTTGGCAAAGAACAATACATTTTGTGTGTCATCAAGACTCTCGGACTGACTGATAATCAATCCCAAGACCACCAAGACATTTAAGACAGGAGACGTTGTTTACCTTATAGCAATAATCTGAAGTGTACAAGACCTCCATATCTTGGGGCAGCTGGTTATAAAATATTAACAAAGCTTGGTCCATTTTCAACGCGGGACCTGCATGGAGTCAAATGACACTGATTTACAACTTGATATTTTACAGTATATACAGTACATCATAAAGACATGATATCAGCTCTTCATCAAGATCACAATCACCTTAGGTCTTGATGAGTGGTGAATTCTGGTGTGTTATTGTTTTAAAAAGGCACAATTTCAATGCTAGCTGTGAGAAATATATACGTGAGAGTATTGAGACGTTTTAAAAGATGTTTAGGTTTTAGCGTCAAGTGGGAGCTCTTTTGTGCACAATTCAAACCAAGAAATAAACCAGCGGATGTAAGTGAGGCCTACTGGGGGCCACTGTGGACTCACCTGACGGGATGTGAGCTCCACAGCCACTGGCGAAAATGACCACTAAAATCACAACCGCTCGCACAAGTCTCACTGGCTCCATGTTGCAACTTGAAAACACTTCCACTGCTCATCTTTATAACGCCTATATAAGGCATGGTCAAAGGGCGGTGTGGGGGTAAGGTTTGTGGTTCCTGTCATATGGTTTGTGTGGTTTGGGATTCATTTTTATTGCACACTGAGTTTGCAATTTTTTAGAGGAGGTCACTGATACAAACATGCACCGATCATTACACCTGAAAAATGTAATGAGATTCAACACACGTCAGTCTTTAGAAAGATAATACAGTAGATCCCCACATATTAGCGATTCATAGGTTCATAGAGACGGGAGAGCTGGAGACGCCCATAGACCAGGGGCGTCCAAACTTTTTCCATTAAGGGCCGCATACTGAAACATCAAAGGATGGACGGGCATCTTTGATATTTTACATTTTGTAAACCATGTACCGGTAGGTATGATAAGAAGTGATATACTGTATACTCAAAGAAAAACAACCTATAAACAGCCTATAAGAGCTGCAGACGTTGTGAATAAAGCTCAAGTTAACAATTGTACTGTACAGCTCGAACCATCCACACTTTATGGTTAAGTAATGACGGACTAGGGTGAAACAAATACAAGTATATGTGACTGCAGAATAGTTATTTAGTAGTTATTTAGAACAGAATAGAATGCCTTTTATTTATCACTATACAAAATTCAAGAGTTTTTATTATCATATGCACAGTAAAACAGGTAGTTCTGCTATGCAATGAAATTCTTGGAGAGGGCTGCCCCAACAATGTTCTGTGAGGTCTTGATCACCCGCTGGAGTGCCTTCCTATCACGTGTTGTACAGTTACCGTACCAAACAGTGATAGAGGCGGTAAGGACACTTTCGATAGTGCATCTGTAGAAGCAACTGAGGATTTTGGTGGACATGCCAAATTTTCTCAGTCTTCTCACATGTATAATGAGATTTAAAGCAGCTCTTTTGCCGTGGAAATGAAAAAACTATAGAAAAATATATATACAAATGTTTATAACATAGCATAAAGTAAGTTTAAGAAAGATAAAAGTGATAGTTAGATACATTATTACAGACCAGAAAAGTAATTTTTTCATTTGTGAACATCATTTTATTGGCAAACGTCTGTGAACTACAACGAATGTTTACATTACTGTTGCTAATGTGATCTTGTGTTTACATTGCTTTTCATACTTCTGCCGACAGACGGCTTCTCTTCTCTTTCCAGCAACAGCGGTGGACACCTGCTCAACACCGGGGAAATGACTATGCTCATTGTCAGCTTTTCTGTCTTAGTTATACCTTCAAAGCAGCCTGTGATATGTCAGCTGTCCAGTGCTGTCGTCTAACAATTACAGATAGTGTAATCACACATTAACAAGCATTATTTGGAACGCTAGATTAGCGCTATTCGCTCGTCTAGTCTTGGGTCTTGTCCAAGTGGTAACAGGGACCAGACGATGCTACAGTTTGCGGATTAAGGGCTGCTTTGAAAATACAGAATTTGAGAAATATGTAGTTCAAACAATAACCCCTGAATGACAAAACTCACAAGGACTACAATTACTGTATGTCACCAACGCACCACCAGAACATTTCAAACACACACAGCACTGTTCAACACAACTGGAAGTAAATGATCTAATAACGATCGGACACATGTTTTTCTGTAGAGCTTCTCCAGCTGCTGGTTACATCAGAGAGATCTGGTCAATGAAAGTGGCCAAAGTGATGTCAAGCTGGGACAAACCCCCACACTCATGTGTGCTCAAGGTGATCTGAACCTGGGGGATCACAGTACAAGGACAATTGTGTCACTACAGGGAGCCCGCATTGAATTTGTATATGAACTGCAGTATATGGAAAAAGAAAGTGTCCTGCAAATTGTTAAGTTAAAATTAAACTTTCAGTACCTCTCTGACAGAGTCATTCAGAACTTTCAGCCAATCAGCTACCACCCTTTCCTTGGGTCCTCCCTAGCAGTCTCTAGTTGTGTCAACATTCTGATTGTATTGAGCCCCCTGGTTTTATGCAGCCTTTGTGTATTATTTGGATCCAACGGCGCCATTTCAAAGCAAAAGTAAAGCATTGTAATGTGCGACCAAGTCAGTCGTGGTATGTGCGTATGAGGTGTGTTAAAGCGCAAAAGGTACGATGCCATCTACTGGATGGAGTTGTAAAGACAAGCTACACGGACAGTCCCATTGTGTGTTTATGAGCAAGGGCAAACAGGTAGCGCCAAATCTAAAAAATGAAAAAAATATCTATAAAAGTTGTGCCAAATATATCTGTGGCGGTCCAAAGTTACTGGCAGGGGCCTTTATTATATTTCTGTGTCAAAGTGAGTGCTGTGAAATGACAACAATAACATTTGCGGTGTCCTAAAACTGTAGCACAATACTGCATAATTATTCTATCATTAAAGTTGAACACATACGTGATAGAAATATGTGTTATCATTTTAAAAATCATACGAATAATGAAATTGTGGTGAATTAGAAATGTATGTATGTTACAGTTTGGATTCAACGACCACACATTTGCAATGCGTCTGTGTAGGCTCTCAGTCGTACAGGAGTTGTCCATCGAGGGAAAGGCTTCTTGAGACGTCATCTGTACTTCTGTGAAGAAGGTGTCGGACGTTGAGACCAAAACCCACAGCTCGTAGTCTTGCAAATGAGGTGAAGCCAGGGCCAAGTCAGAACAATAGATGCTAACGAGCCAGTATCAGAGTCGTTCATACCCAACTCAGGGAGCGACACTTACCTTTTATCGGAGGTGCTAATAGCAGGAGAGGATTATACCACTACTCCGCCCAGGCTTGGTGTAAGGAACCAATAGGAGGAGGGTGTTGGCACACCAATTCCGCCCACTCTTACTGTACTTAAGGCCTAGGCTACCAGCACTTATTAGTTCGCTGACGAAGCTCTTCGGATGAGGAGCGAAATGTCCGACACCTTCTTCACAGAAGTACAGATGACGTCTCAAGAAGCCTTTTCCTCGACACACATTTGAAGTCAACTCCTGTGGAAAGCATTTGAAATCTTCCACTCCAACTTGCAGTCGGGTCATATTTACCTTATTGTAAACGTTGAACCACTCAGGATGATGGTCCATCTTCTCTGCTTGCAGTGCCACTCTGGACATGAAGCCAAAGGCCTGAAGATCACACCAGCAATCAATCATCAGTCTGCTGTACAGTGTGTGTGCTGGTTGTGTGTTTGACTGAAAAGTGACACGTGATGAACCTGGTTAAAATCTTTAAAAACAAACTCTTTGTAGATGGCGTCCCGTCCCGCCACCACCACCCACTGGGTGCTGTGCAGCGGTGGAAGATGATGAGCTCTCTCCCCTTCGGGCAGTCTCTGGATTTTAGGAGCCTGAAAGGGCACATTAGAGAAGGAGAGGGACAGTTGCAACAACACAAACTGTGATTGGCTGCACAGAATCGCATACGGAAGCAATGACAAGCTGCATTCTTGTCTTAAAAACACGGGGAGGGTGGGGTGGGGGGGGTTATTTGTCCTCGTCATCTTGCCACAGGAAGCGGAATCACATGCTCGTTTTTCAATTATAGCAGTTTCCTCCACACCTCATGACACTGGCTCGGGCTCTAAACTGTTCAAAGTGCAGCCTGGGGGCCATTTGCAACCCGTGGCTGTTTTTTTTTTTATTTGCCTGCGGCACATTCTAAAAATAGAAGTTCACAAGAAAACTAAATTTTTTTTTTTTTAAATATGTAATTTTAAGAAAAAAAGTCATAATTTTACAAGGAAAATTAGGAACATAATATAATTCTAGTAGCATCAGGTTGAAATATGAAAGGAATGAGGTTTTTTTTAAATAAATAGTTGTAATTTTAAGAAAAAAGTTGTCATTTTTGGAAAATTGGGTTGCAAAAAAAGTTAATGTCGGTGGAATAAAGTCAAAATATGGGAATAAAGTCATAATTATGTGAAGAAAATGTACAAGAAATAGTTGGAAAATTACAAAAAACAGCAGAAATGAAAAAGAGCTGTAATTTTGTGACAATAAAGTCAATTTATTCTGAGAAAAAAGTCGTATTTTAGAGAGAAAAGAGTTGCAAATTTTTCAAGAATCAATTATGAGGAAAAATACTGTCATTTTAGTAGCATGAGTTGAAATATTAAACAAAAAAGCCATTATTTTCTTTAAGTCATTAAAAAAATATATTTTGAATAAACAAAACAAAATGTCAGGCTGGGGATCGGAACAGAGAGGAGGGCTCCCAGGATGCCGATACTGGACCAGCAAAGGTAGGTTGAGTCTCCTTTAATGAGTGCACAGTGCGAGCAAAGCAGGAACAGAAAACTACGGTGCCTAAAAAAGGAAGCAAAAGAGGCACCGCGACCAACCAAGAACCAAACTGAAAACTACCCAAGAGTCAGGTGGTCTACAGTACTGGCAGGAGGGTGAGCAAAACAGTTTTAACGATAGCAAAAAGTCTATCGAAGACATGGAGTGACGTCCAAGCTGGAAAATACTCCGGCACCCTCCTGCTGCAGCTAAGGGAAAATTAAGTAGGGATATCTGATGGGGAACAGCTGCAGCAGCCTAGGAGCTCTACCTGACTCGCGGAGGGCCAATGTCTGTAAGGGACAAACAAAACAAAGCGCAGTAGAGGATGGAAAGCAACCAGATCAGGACACAATACCACGTAGTGCAAATAATAACCCAAAAAACCAGCACGTGTCATAGCAAAGCGTGACACAAAATAAAGTTGCATTGGGGAAGAAGTTATAATTTTATGGGAATAAAAAAATATTATGAGAATAAAGTCACAATATTACGTGAATACTATTCTTCCAAGATAGAAGAAAGTTTAAATAGTTGGAAAATTTAAAAAAAAAACTGAAGTTCATACTAACAATATGCATTTTCACATCTATCGCAAAGCTGAGATGTAGTTTTTTATGCATGTGCACACAAAAACATTTTAAGAGCATACCGAATACGCCATGGCATGAGTTTACCCCAAAATACTGTACTGCATTAGCTGTTATTGTGATCCCAACTAATAAAACAAGTACTTGTACAAATGTACGTGTACCAGACATGAGGCTGTGTGTGTACTCACCATGTTTGCAGTGTTTTTATGCGCACAAGCAGCGCAGCTCTTTCTTTGCACAAAGGCAACTGTACTGTGACACCAACTGGATTGAATCAACACATGAGCTGCTCCGAAAGTCCTCCTTTTATAAGGATGGTGGAGTATCGACTGAGTCATTCAAAAGAGTTTTTTTTTACTGAACCGGGACTCACCGGTATTCTTTAACTCGTTCACTTACCCCTGCTGCTGTTAGCTAAACAAGGTACGCGTAGCATGTCATTAATTGTCCAAATGTTACTCTAACTGCATTTGAATAAATTAGGGATGCTCCGATCGATCAGCCAATTTCCGGAAAAAAACGTGATCGGCATATGCCGATAAATGCCTTTCAAAGCCGACCACAAAAAACGATCTGCGTGCGGCGGCAACCCCTGCCTGTGTGCTGTGGCACGTAGGGTTGCCAACACCCGTATTGACCCGACAAGGGGAAGGCACTTTGTCCCGTATTGCAGCGAGAATCAAAACTAGTCCGGCTTCGACACAGGCTACGCCGGTCGATGCCGGCGTGTTTGATCACTAACTTACCGAATCTATTGACGTTTGACTTTTCTTGCATCTTTTTTCACATGCTTTGCCTCGCTGTCACTGGCTGTACCTGACATCGATGGCAGCCAGCTAGCTTGCAAGCTGGTTAGCCGCCTAGCTTCTGGTCTTCGGACTTCAAAGGTGACTTTTTACCCCCACAAACAGCAGGGGTCAACTGTAGTCACAAGGTTGTTTTAAATGGGAAAAAAAAACGATACAGCTGATAAGCTTTGGCTAACACTAGCTGTTGGCAAGTTTTCAAAGTACGTTCTCTGACATCATGTGATATCATAAAAAACATCCCATATTTGAAAGTATCCTCCTGCTGTCTACAAGTCCTACACTATCTATAAAAGGAGCACAGAAGCAGATCAATAGAAAGTAATTACAACAAGTGCCAAAACAAGGACTTAAGTGGACAGGATGACAGAGTGGTTTAAATATGCACCTGAATTGTTCCCGCCAGACTATTGCAGTGTTTTTACATGAAAAACGATGCAGTATGAAACATCAGGAGTTCCATTTTCCATTTTACGCTGAGTCATCAGAGATTGTAAAAACTGGAATGTTCCAACATTAGAAACAAAATGAATGTTTGCTATGCGGATTAACTGAACATGAAATGATTGATGAACCAAACGATAAACATTCACTATTTTATTGAAATGAAAAAGCAAAACCAGCCTTTGAGTTGTTCACTTCTGGGATGATCCAGCCATGGATCTGTCTGGGATGGACTGGGCCGTGCCATAGATCGCTCCCTGGAATGGCAACAAACATCCGCTTGATTAGGAACACCGCACATCTACATGTCAGCACAGTGGTTACAGTGTAAACGTATTACATGCCAGGTGCTTTCAACATAAGCGCCTCCAGCATATTTTTTTTTATTTCACAACCCCCCCAATACAAATTAGCTTTCTTTTGGTGTGTGTGTGTGTGTTTTTTTAATGTCACAAGCAAAACAAACCCACCTGTTAGTGCGTTCCGGGGACACACCAGGACCCGTTGCGATGCGTGCTTTCATGTGAGAGTCTGTCCGATAAGGCCAGAAAAAGTCCCTAGATTTGTCGTTAGCTGCTTTTTTAAAAACGAGTATTTAGAGGGGTCTGAATAGTCACTAAATATAGCGACAAAGTTGCTAAGTTGGCATCATGGATCCCTCCTGATGTGTCTTCTTGTTCTCTGGCAGACCAGGTGCGTGTGAGGTGTGTTAATACAGTTACACAGACAGTCCCACTATAATGGTTGTTTATGGGTGAGGGCAAACAGGTAATGCCAATCTATTTTGGGCAGTCCAAGACATAAATAAATGAATGTATGGGAAACACTGCCCCACAAACCGATGAAATAATGAAGAAATGAAAGGTATAATTATGGAAGAGGCGCAGCTATCTATCATCACTCATTGTTGATTCTCCAGCTAATTTAATATACCAACAATTAATATTTTTGCAGTGTTGGCAGGTAAACACACACTTTCCCAAGGGCAACACACACATCCCACTGAGACAATAATAAAAAGAAACTGTAACTTGCACTTTAGCTGCAAAGCTGTCAAACGAAGCTTTCTGACTAGTCAACCCTGTGAGGTAGATCTCAAACAACACACGAATGGAACACCATTATAAGTAAGTGTCTGCGTCTTGCCAACTCGGGTTATTGTGTTTAATTTGATTATAAACTTTACGCGTTAGAAGGTGTCATCTCGACATTCCCGTGGTTTTCTCTTCAGGGTTCTTCATGATGATGGCAACCTGCTTGTTTGACATCACTAACAAACTCCAGGCTGTGTGTGGAGAAGCGGGTGATGTTGATACACTGACAAACACGTGTGGTGCTGCAACAATGTTGGACACGTTCTGTAAATAATAAGAGAAAATAAATATAGAAAAAAACAACACAACACAACACAAACAACACTTCAATACAGAAGAAAACCCACCAGAGACTGAAGACGCCTGTGTACTGTACATAGGATGCAGCAACAAGTAAAGAGTGTGTGACTTCACAGCCGCTGCTGAAAACGACCACTCCATGTTATCTTTATAACTCCTATATAAAGAATGGTTTGTGTTGTTTGGGGTTCATTTTGATGGCACACTGAGTCTGGAATTTTGCAGAGGAGGTCACTGATACAGTTGTGGCCAAACATTTTGAGAATGACACAAGTATTGGTTTTCACAAAGTTTGCTGCGTCAGTGTTTTTTTTAAAATACTTTTTTTAAAAGTTAAATACAGTTGTCAACATTATTAGAGCCCTCTAGACGTGAAATAATACCCGTATAACATACTAGTATATAGTAGCGTAAGTGTAAATGAGCCATTTAAGACATACTTTAAATAAGACTTGTGCTCGTGTGTTGCTGTAAATGTGTTCCAGTGGTAGCGGAGCTGGGAGGAGGGGGGCAGGAAGTTACGTTGGGGGTACACAGTTGAGTTGTAGCTTGCCGTGTGTTACAGCTGCAACTGTTAGGAATCATTGCGCCTGTTGTGGGATAATTAAAACATAAAACCCTGTTGCTCTGTCGATCAAGTCTGGTGCTTGTGTGTCTCACCCAACATTACAGTAAGATTAGTGATTCCTAGTGACCAGTGTAGAATACTACATATGATCGCAACGTGTTTGGATACATCTTCTGAATGGCTTTTATTTATGTTTTTGTTGGCCATTTTGATGCTTGATTATGCCTAATTGAGGCAAAAATGCTAAAAATTTTGGAATAATAATAATAGGCCGTCTTCAACCACGAAATAGAATGATTTATTAATATATT
Source organism: Dunckerocampus dactyliophorus (assembly GCF_027744805.1). Classification (NCBI taxonomy): domain Eukaryota; kingdom Metazoa; phylum Chordata; class Actinopteri; order Syngnathiformes; family Syngnathidae; genus Dunckerocampus; species Dunckerocampus dactyliophorus. The sequence goes on along the minus strand of NC_072832.1, from coordinate 16,541,807 downwards.
TTGGAAAAACCGTGATAGAGCGACGCTGAGAAATGTGAAGCGCGATGTGTCGAGGGATTCCTGTAATCATTTAATTTGCATAACTGGCAACTACGCATGAGCACCTGATTTTTACGGCCACTGTGGGAAACAAAAAGTGAGCAAAAAACATGAAAAGCAAAACAAATGTTTCGAAATGCAAACAAACTTTCTTCCATGGCTTCTGTTTGTGTTTTTTTTCATGGCACAAGTGAGGCGGAACCCTGTGAGTGCTTCGAGATTGTGTTTTACGTGTTTTCCCGCTAGTCTCCAAAAGTGTCCGGCGAGACCAGAAAGCGAGCTGTTTTTGTGAAAAACAGAATCTAGAGAGGTCTTCATGCAAAATCGCCAAATTGGCAACACGGATCCCTCCTGCTACAGTATATCTCCTTATTCTCTGGCAGAGCAGCTGCGTAGGTGGTGTGTTAAGAGGAGGAGTTACAATGCCACCTGCTGTATGGAGTCGGAACGACAAACTACATTCAGTCCCTTTATAACGTGTTTATGAAAAAGGTTGCGCCAAAATGATTTCTGGTGGGCCGCCACAAATAAATGAATGCGTGGGAAACACTGGGTGTGCTGTGAGAAATGGACAGATGTGCCGTGGGAAATTCATCCACATCCAATGTTACTTAACCGGCCCACCAACGATTATTTATGTTCAACAAAGAATGTATCCTTGTTCGTCTATCTACAGTATGCCAGCGATGCATAGAGACAGGCGGAACAATGAAATGCTCTTCCACTAGATGGCAGATGGTCATAATTAACCTGTGTATCCACTTGTTGCCATTCCATCCTCACAAGGGTCAAGGTGTATGCTGGAGCTTATCCCAGCTGACTTTGGGCGAGAGGCAGGGGTGCTGTTGTTGTTGCTGTTTATACAGCAGAATTAGTCATGGCATGGCTGGTATTTATGTAGCGTAGATATTTATCATGTAAAATATGCGCCTCAGCTCCACAAAGGTGGGGAAAAAGGGACCTAATGTTAAACCAGTTTCCTCTGCATTCATTTGTCACAAACTGGGCTGGTGCGCCAGTCTCATTTCCCCATCCAGTGAAGTGTTCAACGCCGGCTACTCGTCACATCCTGTCCCTCCTTTCATTTCATTACGCACTTCATTTCCCCGAGCGCTCACTGTGACAGATGAGTTCACAGGGAGCAACTCATCAACCTTTGACACAAACTCAGCTCGGCCGAGGGGAAGACCTCGACACATTATTCTCAACAGACCACCACGTGAAAGTTTAAGTTTATGTCCTACAGTAATCCCTCACCACTTTGCGCTTTGAGTTTTGCAGTTTCACTCTATCATGGCTTTTCAAAAATATATTATTTCATGCTGTTTTGTGGTTGAAAACGGCCTATTATTAGTCCAAAAATATGCTTATTTAGGCACATTTTACATGTTTTTGGCCAAAATTAGGCATTTCCAATCATAAAAATGCAAATATAAGGTATTCAGATGACACATTCAAAGACATGACACGTAGTATTCTACACTGGTCACTAAGTGTTAGTAAATTTTGTTTTTTAACAGTTTTGAGTCTGCCCTCCCTCCCTCCCCTACCAACTCACCACTCTTCACCCCCATATCCCCATCCCAGCCATCCTCTACTCCCCTCTCCATAACTGATGATCAGGTGAGAAGTCAGTTGAGGAAGATCAAGGCAAGGAAGGCCCCGGGACCGGACGGCATCAGCCCCAGAATCCTCAAGGACTGTGCTGACCAGCTCTGTGGAGTTCTCAGGCACTTGTTCAACCTCAGCCTGAGCCTGGAGAAAGTCCCGGCCCTGTGGAAGACCTCCTGTGTGGTCCCGATCCCAAAGACACCGCGTCCCAAGGAGCCTAACCACTTCAGGCCTGTTGCCTTGACCTCTCACCTGATGAAGACCATGGAGAGGATTATCCTGCATCACCTGCGACCCCTGGTGGGCACTCAGCTGGACCCCCTGCAGTTTGCTTACCGGCCTCGGATCGGAGTGGACGACGCAGTGATCTACCTGCTGCACAGATCACTGCTACACCTGGAGGACAGCGGGAGCGCTGTGAGGGTCATGTTTTTTGACTTCTCCAGTGCCTTCAACACCATCCAGCCGGCACTACTCAGAGTGAAGATGGAGAGTGTGGGAGTAGACCAACACCTGACTGCATGGGTTATAGACTACCTCACCAACAGACCACAGTATGTGAGGCTCCGTCACTGTGTGTCTGACATGGTACTCTGCAGCACAGGTGCCCCTCAGGGTACGGTGCTCTCCCCTTTCCTCTTCACCCTCTACACCTCGGACTTCACACACAACTCCACACAGTGTCACATCCAGAAGTTCTCTGACGACACAGCCATCGTTGGTTGTGTTTCAGAGGGGAATGACCTGGAATACAGGACGGTCATCAGGGACTTTGTCAGCTGGAGTGAGCTTAACCAGCTGCAGCTCAACACCAGCAAGACAAAGGAGATGATCATTAACTTCCAGAGGAAAACATCTCACTTTACACCGGTGAACATCCAGGGAGCGGACATAGAGTTGGTAGACAGCTGGACTGGTCCGTCAACACCCACGCCCTCTACCAGAAGGGCCAGAGTCGCCTTCACCTGCTGAGGAGACTGAGGTCCTTTGGTGTGTGCAGGGCTCTTTTACGGACCTTTTATGACTCTGTGGTGGCCTCAGCCATCTTCTATGCTGTGGGCTGCTGGAGAGGGGGCAGCACGGACAGGGACAGGAGCAGGATAAATAGACTGATCAGGCGAGCTAGCTCTGTCCTGGACGGTCCTCTGGACTCCGTGGAGGAAGTGGGGGAGAGAAGGATGTTGGCTAAGCTGACATCCATCATGAACAACACCTCTCACCCGCTACATGACACTGTTGTTTCCCTGAGCAGCTCCTTCAGCAGCAGACTGTTACACCCACGGTGTAAGAAGGAGAGGTTCCGCAGGTCCTTCATACCGACCGCTGTCAGGCTCTACAACACCTGCACCACCTGAACCATGTTGTAGACACTATGCTTTCTTTACACTGTTCTCTTTACTTGTCTTGCTGCTGTAACAAGTAAATTTTCCCGCTGTGGGATAAATAAAGTACATACAATACAATTTACTGTAATGTTCCGTCAGACCAGTCCTTCTCAAATAGTGCTGCGGCCCCCCCCCAGGGGGTGGTGGGTGGCGGTGAACTGTCGGGGGAGCGTGAGAGGCAGGGAGGACTTTCAATGTAAGTGCAGACCTGCCAACATGTATGAATTTGTGGTACTCAGCATGCAGTTTGACTCTTGACTCTTACTCTTGTAAGCTTCACTGCTCTCCATGTTGTTGCATTTTGCTGGTTTCAGTTTCGAGTTCAGTCTGTACTGTTCAGATAAATAAATAGATATTATCAGTTTCTCCATCATATTTCAAATCAGGGGGATATACAGTATTAATTTCAGTCCCCCAGTGTAGGCAGGACAGAAAATAATTGAGAACCACTGGCCGACACTAGATACACAAGCACCAGACTTGATCACTGGAACAACGGACTTTTATTGCAGGTCTCACAACATCCATTTTGTAGGCCTCCTCATTGGGGATCGCGGGGGTATGCTGGAGCCTATCCCAGCTGACTTCGGGCGAGAGGCGGGGTACACCCTGGACTGGTCGCCAGCCAATCACAGGGCACACATAAACAAACAACCATTCACACTCGCATTCATACCTACGGACAATTTAGAGTCGCCAATTAACCTAACATGCATGTTTTTGGAATGTGGGAGGAAACCGGAGTACCCGGAGAAAACCCACACACGGGGAGAACATGTAAACTCCACACAGAAATGCCCAACGGAGATTTGAACCCAGGTCTTCCCAATCCCCCGACTGTGACTGTGTGGCCAACACGCTAACCACAAGACCACCGTGCGACAGGAACAATAATCCTTAAAAAAGTACTGTTGCAGCCGTAACCCAAGTTAAAACTCAACTCCAAACCCCCAACCTCATTTCCTGTCCGCCCCTCATAATAACGAATCTGTGTTTTGCGCTGAGACTGCCTGAAGCTTGTGCTTTCTGATTTAACTCGTGTTGACAGGTGGATTTGTGCTCAGGCTTGTGCAGGGGCAGCTAAAAGGAGGACCTTCAGAGCAGCTCATGTGTTGATTCATTCCAGTTGGTGTCACAACACAGTTGCCTCTGTGCAAAGCAAGAGCTGCGCTGCTTGTGTGTGTGAAAACACTCTGCAAACATGGTGAGTACACACACACACACACACACTAAAATGTATAAATGTACTTGTTGTAATAGTTGGGATCACAATAACAGCGAATGCTATTCAGTATTTTGGGGTAAACTTGTGTCATGACGTATTCTGTATGCTCTTAAAAATGTTTTTGTGTGCACATGCATGAGGCTATTGTGGTGTATGAATAAGATGAGGCTTGTTTGCTTGCCGCTGCCACTGATCAGCAGATTAGAGCGTTGCTACGATACCTGTTGATGTCATTGCTCTCTTGTGCTGTAGGCTGTCACATCTGTTTGTTCTCTTGAGGATAATGCTTTTAAAAAGCCCCTGGAAAGAAAGATTGGGCAATGAAGTCGGGAATTTGTGCTAGAGGACAGTTTAGAGCCTGAGTCAGGCTCATGAGGAGTGGAGAAATGACCATAAGTGACATGAAACGCATGTGATTCTGCAACATGTGACAAAATGAGGACAAATAATCCCCGCTCCCTGCCTCTCTGACTCCCATACCTTTGAACCAGCGTGTTTTCAAGACAAATATGCAGCTTGTCATTGTTTCCAGATGGGATTCTCTGCAGCCAATCACAGTTTGGGTTGTTGCATCTGCCCCCCTCTTTGTTTAATGTGCCCGTTCAGGCTGCTAAAATCCAGAGACTGACCGAGGACGAGAGAGCTCACCTTCTGCCACTTCTGCAGAATGCCCAATGGGTGGCAGTGGCTGGACGGGACGCCATCTACAAAGAGTTTGTTTTTAAAGATTTTAACCAGGTTCATCACGTGCCACTTTTCAATCAAACACACAACCAACAAACACACTGTACAGCAGACTGATGATTGATTGCTGGTGTGATCTTCAGGCCTTTGGCTTCATGTCCAGAGTGGCACTGCAAGCAGAGAAGATGGACCATCATCCTGAGTGGTTCAACGTTTACAATAAGGTAAATATGACCCGGCTGCAATTAGGAGTGGAAGATTTATGCTACATTCCAACAAACACTTTCCATGGCAATGAACTGGAAATGTGTGGTCATTTTATACCAACTGTGACATAAGTCAATTCTAATTCATCATCATTCTATATATATATATATATATATATATATATATATATATATATATATATATATATATATATATATATATATATATATATATTTTCAATTATTATTACAGTCATCAATCGCCACTTTGCGCTTTGATTTTCTTGGCTTCACTCTATCACGGTTTTTCAAAAATATATTCATAAAAGAAATCATCAGTTTTGTGGTTGAATATGGCCTGCTATTAGTTTAAAAAAATGCATATTTCAGCAAATGTTACATATATTTGCCTAAATTAAGCATTTTCAAGCATAAAAATGGCTAAATGAAGTAAAACACAAATAAAATGCATTCAATTTGCATTCATATTGTAATTGAATTTGCCTTGTGTTTTCAATGTACTGGTAAACATTCCATAAGGTGGTGCTGTAGCCATTCTTTGACAGTGATATCACTATTTTCAATTTCCCCTCACCCAAAAAAACTAGGCAGACTAATAAGACTACAATGCACATGCACGTGTATACAAAAACATATAAATAGAACTAGAATAACAAAAATAGGACATGCTTGTACATTTCAAATGAATGACACAATAGCTGTATACTCAAATGTATGCTTGGCACCTTGACTTCTTTCAATCTAAGTTTGTTGGTAAAACAATACAATGTGAAAAAGATAATAATCAAATAATATTTAGGTTAGCTCAAGCTACTACCAGTAAAACAAAAGGTTACAGTTGTCTGGACAGTTGCTGTGATATGTAACTTAAAATAAAAGTCTTATATTTTATAAACCCGTGAAACCCATATTTATACACCGTACTTCAACGTTTCAAAAATTAAGGGGAAAAAATCTGAACGTCTGATGCGCCCTTGCACACACGAACACACACGCGTTTTGAAAATCTCACACTCTACGAACCAACGGCACAGAGAGATTGCAGTCCTGTGAGTAACAATGAAAGGACAAACTTAATAAGCAAATTTGAAGGGTTACACTGAAAACACAAGCTTTGCAAAGGGCTGGCACGTGGAGCGAGAAGGAATGCATTCCATTTTGCGAAGGAACTGGACAAAGGGGCTAATACAGCAATTTATTATGACAGCTTGAGTCACTATGGCATTCGTAGAACGGTCCACCCCCCACATAATGTCATCCTCTATGAACCAGGAAGTAGCCTGCTAACTTTTTTTTCAATTTTGTTAGCAATTCAGCCTTGGTGGAGGTCTGTGGCATCCAACTTACTGTATATGTGGTCATTAAAACAACAATGTAGTTTCCTAAGACGTTTGTACAGCACTGTATATACTGTACACCCTGGTAAATTTTACATTTTTACAGACAAACCAAAGCTTTTGCAAATTTGGACTCCCACATAGTCCAATGCACTGTTTCCATTCTTGAACATTCCTGGTATTTTTGCATACCTAGCTGCAATTAGAACTCATTTCAGCATCTTTTCAATCATTTACTAATCTATTTAATGAGTAAGCTGAATACAGTATAGGCCAGCCCCCTCCTGCCCAAACAGACTTAAACAATGGTGTCTGAGTTTGTGAAGCCGTCAGGTGATACTGTCTCACTCAATGAATTGACTGTTTTTTCTGTAAGAAAGAGCTCCTACTAAAGGCTTCGTCCTAATATCTGAAACAACTCTGCTGTCACATGACTTGTCATGTATTAAACCAGGGGTGCCCAAACTTTTCCCACCGAGGGCCACATACTGAAAAATCAAAGAATGCGGGGGCCGCATAGATATTTTACATTTTGTAAACCAACCCATGCGGGTATGCTAATATATATTGTTTATATATATTTGTGTATATATATATATATATATATGTATATGTATATATATGTTTAATATATTTAATGAAAAAGCAGTGTTATAAGTGACAAAGCGTATTGCTCATGTGAGCGTTTTCTTATTACTTTTGTGCTCATTTCTGCATACTTTTTTTTTTTTTTTTACAAATATTTCAACTTGATTCTCATGACTTTTTTTCTCCTGATATGACTTTATCCCAAAACATTTTTTCCCCAACCCAATTGCACATTTATTCTTTGTTTTGTTTCTCATTAGGACTTTTTTCTTTAATATTTTACTTTCTAAATTATTCAAAAATATTTGTCATATTAGAACTTTATGCTTGTGAAGTAATTTTTTTTTTTCTCCTAAGAGTCCCACTTTATTCTCCTAATATTATTCTCGTAAAATTGCTGCTCTTTTCTACCATTTTTGCTGTTTTTAAATGTTTTGTTTTTATTTTTGTATTTTTAGATTGTACCGAGGACCATTTAAAAGGGCCCCAGTGCATTAAATTTTCATGTTTTAAAAGTGACCATTATTTTTGCTTTGAAAATCACGACCTTGGACCCAAATAATGCACAAAGGCCGCATAAAAGCATCGCATTTATTCATTCTGCTCTAATGTTGTCTGACTCAACTTTATTCCACCAAATGCATGGGCTCCCCCTAGTGACACAAATGTCCTTGTATTGTGATTCCCCAGGTTCAGATCACCCTGAGCACACATGACTGTGGGGGGTTGTCCCAGCGGGACATAACTTTGGCCACTTTCATTGACCAAGCCTCTCTGATGTGACCAGAAGCTGGAGAAGCTCTACACATTCCACTGATATCACAACAACGTGTGCCTGAAACACCCAAAGAACACAGATCATTTACTTCCAGTCGTGTTCAACAGTGCTGTGTGTGTTTAAAATGTTCTGGTGGTGCTTTTGCACTTGTTGAAATACAGTAATTGTTGTCCTTGTGTCTGTAAACCTTCAGGGATTATTGTATTAAGTACTTATTTTTCAGTGATACACAGGTCAAAATGGCTGAGGTGGGATTGAGAAAAACACTTGACACTCACTTTGAATATTAGGCTATGTTCACACTGCAGGTCAATTCAGATTGTTTTGCTCAAACGTGACCTGTATCAGATTTTTTTCACGTCAGTGTGAGCAGTACAGTTCCGTTTCTTTTTCAAAAGTGACCTGGTTGGACCTATATTTTGCCATGCGAGAGTTTTTGGAAAGGTACTCACAGATGTAAGCAACAGTTCACGTCAGTGTCTCCCGACATTCACTCACACGTTCCTAGGAACAGACGTCTCAGCGAGTTTCACCGCAAACTGTCATAGCCAGAATTCTTGCCCTTTTCCTTCTTAATCTTCTCCATGCAATTTGGTTGACAAAATCCTTGAAATTGCCACAAATGCGCCAGGACAAACCACCAATTGTGGACGCTTACTTCCGTAAACACAGTTTGATCCATGTGACGTCGGTTTCTTGAGCATGCGCATCACTTCCTGGATGCGTTGGGTTCACACTTTACACAAATGTGGTATGTCGCAATTTTTTGGTAACGTGAACGACAACATAAAGAATCCGAATTGGGCATCATACCTTGCAGTGTAAACGTAGCCTTAGTGACTGACACGTTTCCAAAGTGTTTTGTAGTAAAATTATGTAATTGTAAAATGTGTATTCCCTCTCATTTTGGTGATTTAAACAAAACTTATTTGAACTGAAACATGAGCCAACCATGAGTATATGTATTTTATTGAAAACAGAACACTAAAGATTTAAACAGTAAACTTTCAAATTGAAAACATGTAAAATGTTAATTTGGACTAGTAGACAGTAGAAACCATGCGATGCTATTTGATGTGCTCAAATGTCCATAGACATTTTGAATGAAACTAATGAGCACATATATGGACATCAGTGACGTTTGGTACACGTCTGAATCCCTGAGGATGTTAAGATGAAATAAAAGTAGTATGATGACAAACTTCTGAAGGCACAGAGTCGAACACTCGCTATTGGTACAATACTAGAACACAACACATTGTTTGTTGCCATCGTCTTTGAACCAGGCACAAACTGAATAAACCCTGATAGGTGCAGCCCAGACTTGGAAAAACATTCATCTTTTTCATTTTTTAAACACTATTGAACAAACAATGTAAGAAGAGAAGCACCCAGCGGTCACACAATGGGTAAAAGGACATGAACAAGGTCTGATATGCTTCTTATTAGTCCTAATTGCTTGTTAACCATTATGAGCAGATCACTTCCCATGAGAAACGGGTATTGCACTAAGAGAGAAATAATGCCATGTGTATACAACATGGTCCTTTAGAGCGCAGAGGTGAAAATGCCTTGTCTTGTCAATCAGTAACCTCAATCGTGGCGGGTCTCTATCATTTTTTCCCCACATCATAAGATAACTCAAATGCCCTGACAGTGTTAAAGTTTAACAGGAGTCGACGTTTGAAAATAGAAGCCAACAATTGCTTTGTTAAGTTGTACTGACAGTAGAAGTAGAAAGTGAGGTAGATTGAATTAGCACACAAAGAAATATGGGGCACTCACGTCAATGATTTAAAAAAATGTGATTTAGTGATATACAGTGGATCCCCGCACATTCACGATTCAGCCCTGCAAATATTTGGTCTAAGTATATGTTCTATTTTTTTTTCTCCAAAAATAGGCCCTTATTCCTGCAGAAAACGCATCTCATCACTCCGAAGTCGGTAATAATTTATAAATATGCGATAATACAGTTCAAATGTTCCGCAAACACATACCACTGTAAAAAAAAAAAAAAAAAAAAAAAAAAAAAAAAACGCCTAGAATTTTTACATGGTTATGTCTTTATGCTTGACTGATAATGTTTTTTCGTCAAGCATTGGAATATCGCACTTTGTTTGGCATTCCTTGAACACACCACTGTTGCTGCAAGACACAAAAGTGAAACTTATATACAGTGATCCCTTGTTTATCGCAGTTAATTGGTTCCAGAGCAGACTATTATAAGTGAATTTCCACGCTAAGTAGGATTCCTTATTTATAAATTGAATATTTTTGTAATCAGACCATAGAAAGCCTGTTTATGACCTTACAAATACTGTTTTTTTTTAACATTATTAGAGCCCTCTAGACATGAAATAACACCTCTATAGTCACCTTTACACTCGTATTACCCAATACAGTAGACATAATAACAATAAATAAGCCATTTATGACATCAATAAGACTTGTGTTTGTGTGTGTTGCTGTCAATGTGTTCCGTTGCTAGTAGGGGAGCAGAATGGGGGGGCAGACAGGAAGTGACGTCGGGGATTCAGAGTTGAGTTTTAGCTTGCCATGGGTTACGGCCGCAACAGTAGCTCATCTTAGGGATTATTGTGCCTGTTGTGAGATACTTCAAACATGCAATGAAAGATGTTGTTCCGGCCATCAAGCCTGGTGCGTGCATCTCACTGAACTTTAACCTTACTGATACCGAGTGACCAGTATAGAATACAACATCACAGCGTCTTTGAATGGATCTTCTGAAAGCCTTATATTTGTATTTTAGTTCATTTAGCCATTTCTATGCTTGAAAATGCTTAATTTAGGCCAAAAAAGTAACACTGGCTAAATATGCATTTTTTTAAATCACAAAACAGCATGAGTTATTAATTAAAAACCGTGATAGAGTGAAGGCATGAAATTTGAAGCACAAAGTGGCAAGGGATTACTGTATAACGTCTACACCGTGACTGATTTGTTCATATGTCATCTTACATTTTCATTCATGAGTAGTGAGTACTAAAAAATTTTATCATTAAAATGTCTTATAAGTGTGTGAGGCATATTTTGGACTTAAACTTGGATTGTCTTTTCTGGATTGAAGAGAGAAGGGGAAGGTTGTGGATCGGAAGCTAATCTAATAATTACGACAACCGCTTTTATTGCAAATGCTGATCCAAAATCGGAGGAGAACGTCAACATCGAGCGAGCAGGACGATTTGAAGAAGGAGGGGCAAGCCGTGTGTCAAAACCAGACATTTTTATGAGCGTTTCAGTTACTTGGAAGATTTTTGCCATTTGCTGGTGGTCCCGAAACGTAACCCCAATAAAGAGCAGGGATCTACTGTAGTCACAAGGTTGTCTTAAATGGGGGAAAAATAACCGATACAGCTGATAAGCTTTGGCTAACACTAGCTGTTGGAACGTTTTCAAAGTACTTTCTCTGATATATCATGTGATATAAAAAACAAAAAAAATCCCATATTTGAAAGTATTCTCCTGCTGTCTACAAGTCCTGCACTAACTAGAAAAGGAGCACAAAAGCAGATCAATAGAAAGTAATTACAACAAGTGCGAAAACAAGAACTTAAGTGTACAGGATGACAGAGTGGTTTAAATATGCACCTGAATTGTGTTTTTACGTGAGAAATGATGTATGAGATGTCAGGAGTTCCACAACCAGTCTTGAGTAGCTTGTTCCGGTCTCAGTGGTCTGTTTTTCTTTACTCCTTATTTTCTGCTGAGTCATCAGAGAATGTGAAACTGAAATGTTCTGACATTAAAAACTAAATAAATGTTTGCTATGCAGATTAGGTGAACTTGAAATGACTAACGACACACATCGACTATATTATTTTCAAATGAAAGACCATAACCAGCCTTTGAGTCGTTTGCTTCTCGAATGATCCAAATGGACGTCTTGTGCTTTAAAAACCTTTGCAGGTGTTTTCCTTGCAGTGATGCAGGATAAGGCAACCGTTGAGTTATGAACTCGGAGCAACGGGAGGAGGTGAGCGACCTTCCCAGGGTGCAGCGAGGTCAGAACAGCCCACTCCTTTTTTGGTGGGCCTTGCCGTTACCGTTCATGTGGCTGATGTTTGACTTCTGACTTTTGACCTCTGTGCTGTAGAGACAGTCCAGGAAGCCTCGGGAGATCTCTGTTACCATTGATCTGTCTGGGATGGACTGGGCCATGCCATAGATCGCTCCCTAGAACAGCAACAAACATCCACTGGATTAAGAACACCACACATCTACATGTCAGCACAATGGTGACAGTGTAAAGAGCTTCCAGTATATTTTTTATTTCATAAACCCCCCGTGTTACACACAGGCCTTTGATCTATCTGTGGCAAATTCGCTTTCTTTGTTCAATTCTTTTTGTGAGTGGTTTTTTTTTTAATCACAAGCAAGACGGACCCGCCTGTGAGTGCTTTTCGAGGGCCCGCTGCTCATTGAGAAGAGCGATACATGCTTTCATGTGAGAGTTTCCAAAAGTATTTGATAAGACCAGCAAAAGTCACTAGATTTGTTGCTAGTCCCTTAATTTTTTAAAAAGACGGAAGGGTCTGAACACTCGCTAAATGTAGGCAGGGAGAGCTGAGTTGACTTTTGAGAGTTGAGTCGGCAGTCAGAGTTGAGTTTTAGCTCGGCATAAGTCACAGCCACAACAGTAGTAGTAGTAGTAGTAGTAGTTTGTGATCATTATGCCTGTGTATTCAAACCTAAAAAAAAAAACCTGTTGCTCCGGCAATCAAGTCTGGTGCTTGTGTGTCTCACCGAGCATTACAGTGACATTACTGACACCTAGTGACCAGTGTAGAATACTACATACCATCACAGAGTCTTTTAATGAGGCTTCTGAATGCCTTATATTAGTATTTTAGTTCATTTAGACTTTCTTATGCTTGAAAATGCTTAATTTAGGCAAAAAATATGTCAAATGTGCTGAAAAATGCATTTTTTGGAACAATTATTAGGCTGTATTCAAAACACCAAACAGCATGATTTGTTTTGTATTTTTGGCAAACCGTGATAGAGTGAAGCCACAAAATTTGAAGCGCAAAGTGGCGAAGGATTACTGTATCAACAACTGGTATTTTACAGTGTTGGCTGCTAACACACACTTTTCCAAGGGTCACACACTGAGAGGATAATAAAACATCCCAGAGGCAATGCTACCGGAGAGACAGGCTTAGCAGGATACTGTAACTTGCACTGTAGTTGCAAAGCTGTCAAATGAAGCTTTCAGACTAGTCCACATTTTGAGGTAGTTCTCAAACGACTACACAAATGGGACACCATTCTAAATAAGTGTCATACGACTAATTAAATGTAATTATTCATTTCATCTAACAATACAATTAATTAACGCTCGACGTTAATCATGGCGAAACCACGTCTTGTTAACTCAGCTCATCGTGTTTAATTGAATTTAATATGCGCTATTCGTGTCAGAAGGTGTCATCTCACCTTTCCTGTGGTTTTCTCTTTAGGGTTCTTCATGATGATGGCAACCTGCTCTCTGACGTCACTAACAAAGCGTTCCACAACTCCAGGCTGGGTGTGGAGAAGTGTGCAACAAATGTGGATGCTGTGAAGAGATTGCAACGTTGTGGCTCTGACAAACACTTGTGGTACTATGCAACAATTATTCCAGGCGCTGCTGCTTACCTGGATGGGTACTGCAGCGTGTTCAGATTCCAGCCCTTTGACGTCAGTGCGTTAGACAGGCGGAAAATATCAAAAACATCCGAGCCCATTGCTACCACTGAAACCTCTGGATCCCCAAACACAAACACACCTTTCATCTTTCTAATCCTGTCAAAAAGGGAACAAAAATAGTGTTAGAAATGTTGCATACTGCATGGTGAGGGATTAATCAAAGATATGACATGTCCAGAACTTACTCTGTTTTGATTTTGCGTGCCACGCAGATGATCTTCCGAGTGGCGTCCACGTATCCGTTCTCTCCCATGTGCATCATGGTTGCCCAGCAGGCTGCAACAATTCCTCCGGGCCTGGAGCCCGCTATCGAGGGCGAGGCGTAGATTCCACCCTGCCAGTCTGGAGCCACAAAGTACTGATAGTGACGGTACTTTTTATCACTGTAGAGGATCACTGAGGAGCCTTTGGGGGCGTAGCCATACTGGAGAGACAAAGTCAGAGGAAATTAACAAAGGGCTCCGTACAGCAAAGTGACATTTGTCTTATTCCGAAGGCTACACAGGAAATCGTTCTGAACAAGAAGGTCGTATGAGAATCCAACCTACAGTAAACACAAAAATTACAATCTGTTCAATTAAGTTGCTGACAAGTACGCCATCCAGTTCAAATCTGGATTTACCACGGCTTGATGTTACAGATTCCAATGCCAAAGACGTTCAGACAGGAGAATGCAGTTATTATTAGTTTTATAAAAATGCATATTTAATCATTTTCACACATTTTTGCCCATAAAAATGGCAAAATTAACTATAATATAAGGCATTTAGCAGATGCATTCAATGTGATGGTATGCCATATTCTACACTGGTCACTAGGTGTCAGTAATGTTACTTTAATATTCTGTGAGACACACAAGCACCACACCTGATTTCCAGAACAACTGGCTTTTATTGCAGGCTTGAATTATCTCACATTATCTCAGCATAAAAATCCCGCATAAAAACACGGTCTGCCGTTGTGGCTGTGAACCACGCCAAGCTGAAACTCGCCAAGCTAAAACTCAATTATGAACACGCGACGTTACTTTCTGTCTGCCACCTACTCAGCTCCCCTAGCACCAGAACACATTTACAGCAACGCACATGAGCACAAGTCTTAATTATGTTTTATATGGTTTATTTTGTTATTATGTCTACTATATTGGGTAATACAAGTGTAAAGGTGACGATAGGGGTGTTATTGCATATCTGCAGGGCTCGAATAATGTTAAAAAACGTATTTAGAAAGTTGTGAACAGGTTTTCTATGCTCTAACTATGAAAATATTCCATTTGTAAATAAGGAATCCTTCGTCACGGAAATTCACTTATCCTGGTCGGCTCTGGAACCAATTAACGGGGATAAACGCAGGATTAAAAATTAGTAGTGCCGCATGGTGGCTGAGTGGTTAGCATGTTGGCCACACAGTTAGGAGATCAGGAAGACCTGGGTTCGAATCGAATCTCCGCTTGGACATCTCTGTATCTCTGTGTGTGGGTTTTCTCCGGGTATTCTGGTTTCCCTTAATTGGCGACTTTAAATTGTCCATGTGAGTGTGAATGGTTCTTGGTCTATATGTGCCCTGCAATGGCCTGGCGACCAGTCCAAGGTCATCTGGGGTAGGCTCCAGCATACCCCCATACCCTCATTACCCTAATAAGGGTAAGCTGATAATCGGCATAGAAAAAGGATGGATGGAAAACATTTGCACAGTACGGTGGTTCCATTCTCCGACTGTGAAGTAGTCGAGTTTTTGTGTAAGTTTTTTAGACCTAAATTAACTGCAAAGTCACTCACGCTGTACACAGAACACATTAAGTACGTACAAAAACCAGTAATAAATACAATAATTAAACAAGAATAAAGATAACAACTCCTTGTCCCAGGCTAGTCTGGAATGAAAACTTCTCCCTCCAGGTCATCTCCTTGTAAGACCACATGGAATCCATGACCTCCGTAGCATTTAGTATTCAATAATAATGATCCATAATTATGGTTGCAACAATTGAGCAGTTTGGACCACAACAGCGGCCAATATTGAGGCCGTTTCCCCTCTCCCTGAGCTTTTTATGATGTTCATTTTCACTTTCCTTTTCTGTGGCGCACTGCTGCTTGGGAGAATAATGAAGTCCAAAATGTTTACTAACAGGAGATGTTATCCTTCTTCTCTGTGTGGCTGCACAAGCACACACTGTATTTTTCCACCCAGCACAAAGCAATAGCCGCATTCTTGTGCTGCGCGTGGTGTGTATTCGACCTCTGCTGTAACTAGCTCGCAAGAGTCTCATGTTGACAGACCAAAATTATTTTAACTCATTAATGGCAGCGTGTGCGTAACTACAAAACTTCATAACAGATAGTTGCAAACCAAGGACTACCTGTAGTATATTTCAATGAATCAATGTGACACATATAAATGTAACCAAGTTGACATATTAAAAAGCAAACAGGAGACAATACTGACTCTAAAAGTGTCCATATATAAATGTAAGTGTGAATGGTTGTTTGTCTATAATTTCCCTACGATTGGCTGGCAACCAGTCCACGCTGTACCCTGCCTTTCGCCCAAAGTCAGCTGGGATAGGCTCCAGCATACCCCCCGACCACAGTGAGGAGAAGCGGCATCGAAAATGGATGGATGTATGGACGGAGGAAACAATAGTAAAGTTAGGTTTAAAAGGTCGTAAAGGAAAAGGAGCAGCTTATCTCTCACCTTATGTGTGTCTGCAGAGATGCTGGTGACACCTTTTACTCTGAAGTCAAACGGCGCAAGGGTGTAGCCCGCCTTGGCCATGAAGACAATCAGAAAACCGCCTAGACAAGCATCCACATGCATTGGGAGGTTGTAGCGTACAGCAAGCTGTAAAACACAGTGCGAGAGAGTAAGACAGGAAGTTCTGTAGTTTCAAGAGAACATAATAATTTGCTTCGGACCTTTGCTACTTCCTCAATGGGGTCCATGATCCCGTGTGGAAACTGGGGGGCCGAGCACACAAGCATGGCTGTGTTCTTGCTGATGGCTCTCTTCATAGCCTTGCTCACGTGAAACCGGAGAAATGTTGAAATAACAATACCACCATCTCATTACAGCAATCAAACAAAAGGAGGCTTTGCACCCTCTTCTCACCTTGACGTCTACTTGCATTGTTTTCATATTGAGTGGAATGTGAACAAGTTTCATCCCGAAGTAATGTGCCGCTTTGTCGAAGGCTGCATGGACACTAATTGGTGCCAGACTTCACAAATGACAACAAAACACAACATTAGTCCACAAGAAGCTTTCATACAGCCATTGCCATACAGTAGATCCCCGCCATACGTGTTGGGGAAGTGTGTGTGTGTGTGTGTGTGTCGGCGTTCCAGCATGCCTTGTGTTTGTGCTGATCACACCGTGAGTGAGATAGTGGTTTGAGTTGATGACCCCCTGCTCTTTTGTGCTGTGTATTTGCTAAGCTATTATCGGCAAGGTGAAGTCTGCCTATGACCATTTCCTGTGCAACTCAAGCTTGTGACAGTATGCTGCATTCTAATGCAGTTACGTATTATGCTGACATTATATGCTTCATCATCACACACTTCTAAATTATTGGCAACCGTGCATTTTCCCACAAAGAAAAAAATGTTTTGATCAAAATTCTGCAAATTTGTGGGGTACCGACTTCTGAATCGCAAATATGCTGGGATCCACAAATGTATTTGCGTAACCCCATGTAAGATCGAAATCAGCAAAGCACCAGCTGAGAAGAAAAAAATTTGACAAAAAAAGAAAATCCCATTCTGACACAGCTACCAGCAAAACTAAAAATTTTTGTTGTTTTCACCTTTAAATGGATTTAGTTTTTCAGTGAAAACTGGATGACATTTTGAGTCAGAAGATTGTGTTTTTGTTCCTTCTGGAGTTATTAAGTATTATTTACTTAGCCCAATGTGCGGCATAAAGTGGTAGAATGTATTTGTGAACCAAACAAAGACTTGATCAGAAGCCTCAAAAGGCCAAGTCATCATATCTGACCAAACGTGTGCCACTGTACACAACTCTGAGCTGTAACATTAGCAGCGTTAGCAACGTGGTGACAGTCAGTATTATCAACCACCAATATGTGGTCTATGATTCATTATAAGTAGGGATGTCCAATATTGTCCAAATCTCAATTTCCGATTCCGATATCAACCAATAATGATACAGATACCGAAATCTGTAAAACCACATATCTCCTGTCGTGGAATTAACACATATCTGTTGTGAAACTAATGGATACAGCATCAGCTTCTCTATGATGCTGTAAACAACATCTCGCGTAAGCAAACTACCGCGTCTGTCTGCAGCTATTTACGCATATTTTTTTTTTACATACCCCCCTATCCCACAGACATATGAATTTGGGTTGGGCGATATGGGCCTTAGTGTGTATCACAACATTTTTGGGATGTATCACGATAAGACGATAAAATTACCATATAAAATTCAATTCAGAGGAGTCTTGTATAAAAAGCTACAAACCTTAACCCATATAACTAAATAATGTTTTCTTAAAAGTAAGCTTACCTATGGCACTGTGTAGTGCAGGGGTCTCAAACAAAACCTAGGAGGGGCCGCTGGAGGTAGGGTCTGTGTGGGGCTGCACCGCATGAAGTATTAGGAATAGGGTTGGGAATCTCAGGGTACCCCACAATACGGTATGATACGCGATGCATGTTAATATTTAAAATTTGGTCTCTGCTGTATGTGACCAGCAAAGAGGCATGTGAAGTTTAAAAAAGTGTAAAAAACACACAAGAGAGCGAGTGGCTGAGGCTGCCATCCGAGGCGCCATCTTCCTCACAATACCAGTATAAGTCATTTTCTTATCATTGGAAGAATTTATACGGGTATATAAAAATCATCACCCAACCCTAATATGAATGAATGAATTGTTCACGGGAATACGGTGTTTTCCACAACGTCTGCAAATTATGCTCTCAAAATGAATGAAATGTTATAATGGTCAAATCAGGCCGTCTATGGGCCAAACACTATCAAAGGTAATTGATAAGTCTTACCTGTGAAATGTTATTGGTGGGGTTTGGTTTGCAGAACATGAACGAGCCATCTTCTCTGCTCTGACTCTTGCCACATCCAATATGGCGGCGACATTAACGTGTGGCGTCTACATTTATGTCTGCGAACTACCCCGCTGTGTTTTGCCAACCCACCACAGCCTGCCACCCCGAACATGTATATATTGTATATGCTGCACGGTGACTAGTATGGCGACAGCAATGTTGCTTGTGGCGCTTAAAGGGCCATATCAGCTTTCTTTATA
Organism: Dunckerocampus dactyliophorus; assembly: GCF_027744805.1. Lineage (NCBI taxonomy): Eukaryota > Metazoa > Chordata > Actinopteri > Syngnathiformes > Syngnathidae > Dunckerocampus > Dunckerocampus dactyliophorus. Next base: position 16,522,937 of record NC_072832.1, on the reverse strand, counting down.
GGGAAAAAAACAATACCGATATTGACAAATATTACATTTTTCCGCCAATATCGGCTGATAAGTTCGAAGGGCCGATATTATTAGACATCTCTAGTTATAAGTCAGTGAAAGTTATTTGAAGATGTTCTCAATACATTGCTGCTCAAAGGAGAAGATGGATTACTGCAAAAAAATCCATAAACTTACATTTCTGGATATTTGACACCTCGTTCATATGCCATGTCTCGGTACGCCTTGCATGCCATCAGTATGCTCTCTGTTCCTCCTGAAGTCACCTGAGCAAAAAAACAAAACAAAACAAAACAAAACAATAAAGTTAAATCAAAGTCCTGTACTTTGCATGAGGAATGAACTAGCTTACTGTGCCACACGAGTTGGGTCCACCGTGGAAAAGTGTGCAAGCCATTCTGACGACCTCGGCCTCCATCTTTCTCACACCGGGAAAGATGTCTGGGTGAAGTGGATTGCTCCATGCAAAATCTCCATACACCTTTGAGCAAAAACAAGGGAATATGTGGACAAAAAACAAAGGAAAAAAGTCTGGCATGAGCACAAGTGTGGTGAAAAAGTGATCTTTTGAGTGGAATGGTACAGCCTTACAGTGAAGAACTTGAAAAAACAACATACTGTATATATTATAGAGTGGAACCTATAATGCCCTGGGTGCCCTGGAGGCTATAAAATGTGCGTGAGCCATACCTTCACCAGGAGTTTAGTTAGGTTTTCATCACCCCAGTAGACTGCGCCCGAAACACACCCTTTCTCCCACTGCACCTCGTCTGCAACAACACATAATCTTTTCAGGAACGCAATCCACAGTAGTAGATTGTAAAGTTAGTAGAACTTACTCAGTGTTTGGTACTCGCTGATTTTGTCCAACACTTGACTCTGTGTGAGACCTTTGGACGGTAGCTTTTTAGTATAGCTCATCCCGTTCTTCAGAGTACACAGGCTTGCAGACATGTCGTCTAATGCCTTGTTCAGCTGGCTCTGAATCTGTCGTGAGATCACAGTGTTACTTTTACAGATTATTAGGTGAAAAGACCATCTGTGATATCATGTTCAGCGCGTTGTCAAAGCTTTATGTCAGATGGCCGTATATGATGGCAATGACAACAAGTTGCTACATGTTATCTCCAGCGTACAATTCTAAATGTGCCAAAGGTCCCCCTCTCCTCTATTCTGCACGTATCAGCCATGACTCATATAAGAGGTTCAGACGACACATGACGTCAGTGCACTTACCGCCCCGCCAACAAAGGGTATTTTTCTGATGAGTCGAAAGCACTGCTTCTTCATTCTGGATAGGAGACCTATTTACCAAAAAGAACCAGACAGCAGCACACAATCACATGTCTGAGGGGATAAAAAGCACTTAATCTGGTTTATTTCCACCGTACTCTAAGCAACTTCCACTCAACAGTACAATAGGTGGCGTTGATTTTAAAACTGAGGAATTCAGATGCAAGGTGATTGACTTTGAAAAAGTAAATGGTAGTTCTGCTAGTAGGTAGACATTTGCTAGAATATGGATAGACACGCCTCTGTTAACATTGTGTTATGCCGTGCTTACTTTCTTGCTGGAAGAGAAACCCTTTAAGCCAGACCGCTCCCAGTGTGGTAATCAATGTCACTCCGATGATTTGCCATGGCTCCAATTCCCCGCAGCGCGAGTTCACCTGCCGCCGGCCCTCCTCCAGGTAGAGGAGCACCAACTCCTTGTACACCTCCAAGGCACTCTGGGTGAAGACACATATTTACAGACACGAGTGACCTTAATGTGGCTTGAATATTACAGTGTGTTGTCACAAATACTTTTCCAATAGGAGAGCATTTCTGGACTGGTTAGCATCATTAATTTGTTTCAGAAGGTCCAACTATAACCAAATTAATTTTTCACCATAAGAAATAATGTACATACAATTAATACATTCCAGAAAGCCACAAATGTTAACACAAAACATGTTTTTATAGATTTACATGCAGAAAATGCATCCAAACAGGCAGGAAGAGAGTTCACTCTGAGCATTTGTTTTAGCACCTTGGCACATTTGTTCCATAGAACAACGGCATGAATGGAGTGAGCCCTTTTGTCAGTCAAACAGTCTCTTTGTCTCAGTGTCGGTAGTATACACTAGGGATGTCCAGATCCACATTTTTTGGCTTCCGATCCAATCAGATATATATACAGTATATATATTTTAATAGTCTTGCCGATACAATCCGATACCAATCCTTTTTTTAAAAAAAAAAAAAAGCTTTTGTGACAAACATGAATTTGTAGAATTGAATATAGTTAAGAACATAGCTCTTCAAAGCATTAAAAATAGTGCAACCAAATTAAATTTTAGTGTACCATTACACCCCGAGTGCAGAAGAGTGGAACATAGTATAAATTAAATCTAGTAGATTGCAATATATTGTCATATATTTTTTCACTGTACTTTTCTTAAAAGTAATGTTAAAATCTCATCTCGCCTCATTCTCACAGATCCTATCTCGGGAATGTGTCTCGTGACACCCCTAATAAACGGTATATTCATATTGAACTTTATAGCTGTGTTCCTTCAAAAACACAGTTCCAGTTACCATCCAAATATATGCAGCAAGGAGAGATGGTCTCCACTCACACACATGAATAAACAATGACATGATCCACTATTATAATGGATGTAAAGGCTGGTGATGTACTTGTACTTACATCAGGAGGCATTGTTGGCTCGACAGAGATCAGTTTTCCACCTCACACAAACACCGTCAGCACTTTGCTGAGTGTATACGGCACACACTCTGCAGTGCTCCTCTTCCTCCAGATGGGAGAGTGAGTAAAGTTTGTCAGCTGACTCCTCCCTATAGCCGGACTGTCAATCAACACTGGGGAGTGTTGCAATCATTCTGCATCAATGTCAGTGTCAAAATCACATAAAAAAAAAATGTTGACGTATATCTGACCTAAAGCTTTTGGTTTTAATCAAAGCAAAGGTAAAAGTCAAATAAAATCATTTGTGCAGTGGGAATTTTATGACACAATAGCTGTGATAGGATGGGTGCCTCAGCTACAATCTGATAGAAGGAAGCTTAAGGTTCACAAAGATAATATCTTAACTTAGCACAACTTGCTCGAGTTTAAGTACACTCCACAACAATGCACTTTGGGCAGGTTGTGCAATTATTTGAGTATATCAGAGGATTTGAATGAATGAAAAGGAGAGGGATGCCACTGAACACAGAATGTAAACCCAATCCTGCAGTCACACATGCCTCTCGGGATAACATTCAGGTTTGGCAAGATCAGCCGCACAAAGCAGAGTGGGAAGCGGGACCACATACTGACTGGAGTGTTCACATTATTTGTGCATTAAGATAGAGGTGCAGGTGCTGCACGTCCAAGCTTCTTCTGCCATAAAATAGCTTAAACATCCTTATCTTACATCAGTTCAAAAGTCGGAGAGAACTCTGGTATCTTACACCATTCCACACAAACTCTGTTAAGATCCACCCACTGCATCGGCACACCTGTCAACCTTTGCTTTCGAAAATAAGTGACATTTTCCAGAAAATTAGGGAAATTCCTCCACCCACGCAAGAAAAATTCTGCAGTCCGGGGGTGGTGGGAATGATCCAACTTCCCACTGTCAATACGCTGCACCATTGTGCTCGCAGATTGCGGTCACTCAGGCGTTGATGCCGCCAGCTAGGGCTGCAACTAACTATTTTCTTAGTCGATTAATCTGAAGCTTGTTGTTCTGATTAATCGAGTAATAGACTTAGACAAGGGGTGTCCAAAGTTTTTCCACCAAGGGCCGCATTCTGAAAAAAATCAAAAGGATGCTGGGGCTACTTTTACATTTTTTTTTTAGACCAACCCATTTAGATAGGCAAAGACATTTTTTTTACATTAAAGCTTTGTGTTATGAGTCACAAAGCGTATTATTAATATAAACTTTTCTCCTTAATTTACACTTTTTTGCTCCTTTTTGTTTGACAAATATTTGAACTTTCTTCTTGTACATTTTTTTCTTGTAATAACAGGGTTTCCCCCAGGGTTTTCTGAAGCTGTGGTGGTGGGCTGCATGGAACTGCCGCCGCTTGTGTCTTGCCACTGCTGCGTCTACAATTTTTTTTTTTATTATGAAAAATAACAATTCTTATGACTTGTTTATTTATTTATTAACTTATTTATTTAACATTTTTCAACAACCAGCAGAACATGAACCCAGAACATTGCAAAACTGTTCATTCATGGCAATGTTGCTAAGAGCACTTAAAGTGAGAGCCTACAATGTCAAGCCTCCTTTTGTTACCTGACCTATTTAGTCCAATAGTACTATGTGACTAGTACAAAAGTACAAATGTTGTACTATTTGACACAAACCTAAATTTAATTTTATGCCTGTTTTAGAGGAATAAGAATACATGGGAAATTAATTGTTCAATAATATATTTTTTAGCTCAAAATGATTAGATTATTTATCAGGGTTATGATAACACAGGTGTATCCAACTTGTAGCACTATTAAAACTACTCTGACAAAAAGAAAGGAGAGGTGAGCTATTTGGGTTTTATGTGACTGCCAACATTTAAATTGTACTTTTTTTACAAAGCACAGCTCCACTCGGTGTGCTCATTTGTCATTAAATACAGGCGCCATGTTTGAATAGAACACTTGTAAAAATTCTAAGAGGTGAAGCAAATATTCTTTGGTGAACCACTCAACATCAGCTGGTGAGCTACTGATAGCATAAAAGCTACGGTACCTGTACGTGTTTATGTTGAACAACTTAAGACACACATCTAGTGTTTTGAAGACAAGCCATAAGTATTATAATGATAACAAGAGAGCAAGACTATTAACTGACACTTTTAAAAAAGTAAGTTAGCATGAACTTGATAGCCACTTCTAGCTCCCCTGTGGGACAAAAACGAGCTAGCTAGCTGCCGCCAGTGAGAGCCAGGCAAAATGTGTAAACAAAGATGCCAGAAAGTTGAATGATACTGAAATGTGAGCGATCTCACATGGTGGCTTAGCCTGTGACAAGCTGTCGTCAATTGATGACACATTTTACGGACTGTTTTTCATCCTCACGATAATAAAGGAACAAAGTGAACAAAGTGAACATCAACACAAGACACCTACTTTTATCTGGTGACACATACGCAAGTGCCAAACGGGCATACATCAAAGTAAAGCGCACTGAAACATTTGTATGATATTTTAAATTGTTTTCAAAGTAAGTGTGGTTAATAGGTGCATAAATAATAAGCAATATATGTATCTATATAGCATATGCAGTCAATGCATTCATACATTATATTACTTAACATTGTTTTCAAGTTTAAAAAAAGAAATCATTTTAAGGTTTGGCGGCTTTTATTTTGTAGTGGCGGTGCGCCACGATTTGCATGTAGTGGAAACCTTGAATAAGACGTCTTTATT